>NC_066580.1:372328526-373653526 GCF_024323335.1 Lathyrus oleraceus
TAGATTTCAAGCACTTGGAATAATATGTGTACTGCATGATTAAGTTGGGTTTAATAAATTAGCAACAAAAAAAAAGTATTTGTTCACCTTTTATCATATTTTATTATTATTAATTAAATTGGTGCTATGGAATTTAAATCTTTTCATTTTAAAGTTACAAAGTCAATCTCTGAGAATATCTTGCAACTTAATCAATCAGTGTCTTTTTTTTTTATTAATTTTCAAAATAAGGAATTATGTTTTTAAAACATGTAAATGCAGTGGTTGAGCAAAATTTGAACAAAATGGCTCAAAATAAATATAAAAAAAAGAAGAAAAAAAAAGAGACACAATGAGTATATCCTATTGGTTCGCCATTCTCTTTTCCTTTGTATTTAAAACAGTTTTTACTATAACTAAATTGATTACAACACTAATGTCTATATTTGTCCAATTGATAATCCTTAACATTTCTTACATAGAGAATTCCTCCTTAACTAAGTCTCTTTTCTCAAAGATGCATGCTTCAACAAAGCTATTTGAAATATCACAACTTTGAAATGAAAAATGTTTGAAATGTTTACTCAATAAATCTCACTAAAAAGGATTTTAATTTAGCACAATAAATATGTTTATTTTTTAACACAAATTGTATGACATATACTTATAATTTAAAATTTGTATCTTTTATTTCTTTCTTTCTAGAATTATGGAATGTTACTTTGTAAAATGAAAAATCGATGTGTGATTTTTGACCCAAAATAATATTTTAAGGGCGCAAGATACATCTGACTCAACTTAGGCATATTGCATTTTATCATAATGCAATGCATTTTTTTTATCAAACTTTTCAAAAAATTATTTTCAACCAACACCAATTACTATCCGAAAAAGAATCACTTGTGACAACATATTTTGAATGGAAGAATGCAATAATAGAGAGAGAAAAAAAAATCACTGAAGATGAGGAGAGAAGACGCTCTTCAACTCTAGAGTTGGAGTTTCTCTCACCAATCTTTTATGTGTAATTATTTTATTTGTCTGATCTTATAGAAGCATCAGTTAAATCCTTAATTGTCACGGATGAGTAACTAATTTTGAGGATAACCTTGTATTCTTAAAATTTTGAGAATAATCTTGTATTCTTAAATGATATTTTTTAGAATTACTATTATGTTGTTTATCTAGTATTTCTTCTTAATGTCTTTTATTGTCTAAGTAATTCTAAAACAATGTAGAATGGGTTTAGAGAGCATATACATGATAATGTCAAAATAAGAGTAAATATAAACATAAATTGCCTTTATATAATGTTTTAACTTTGTACAAAAGAAATACAAGTATAGACACAGTCTTTCTCTTTTACTCTATCTAGTTCATGTGTCATTTAGGACTCTACTTAAATAGTAAATAGCTCTTTCGACATCATTTTCGTCCTCTTGAGCCAACATGCTATCCATTGTCAATTATGACGCAGATATACAACTTCATTGGCTTTTCTTTTGCATGAGGCATCAAAATCAAAGCTTGTGTCAGATAGGCTTTTATCTCGTCGAACGCATTTTGTTGTTCCAATTCCAATATGAACTTTTCTTCACCTTTTAATCGAAATAGTGGCAAAAACGCTTGGGTTTTGCCATTTAGGTTGGAAATAATTTCTTGTTTAAATACCATTTACTCCATCATATCTATCATGCCTCATGCACTTCCACATATCGTTTTTGCTTCACTTAGTATTATATTTCTATTATTATTATTTTTTATTAAATTGTTTAATTAAATAATTAAATTGAATGAATGTTTGTAATGATGATAAATATATTTTCTAATTTAAAAATCCTTGGTTCAACGCCAAGTGGATTTTCAAAACCCCTTGATTTTATTTATTTTATTAGTTTATTTATTTAATTGCTACAATTAATTAAATAATAATAATAATAATAATAATAATAATAAATATAGATAAATAGTTAAAGGAGTATTTTCAAACACATCAAAATCCTTGGTCCAACACCAAAGGAATTTTCCAAACTCATTCCCCTCGATTAATTTTGTAACGATACGAATTAAATCTTTTCCGAATTAAATGTAACATTAAAATCTTTTTCTTAACAAAATGCGAAAGAAAATGACCCTTGGAGTCTCATATTCCTCGGGTCTTCGAATGATCGGTCCCAAGGCACACGTCTTGGGCTAGTCGTTTGTTCATTCTTTTGTTTCTAAAACTCTTAATATAAACTAGAACAAAAAAAGGACCGTTGGAGTTTAGCACTCCGGTAGAATGTTTGAACAATCAATTCTGAGGCACATGTCTCGTTCTCATTGAATGTTCATTATCCATTAAACAAATTTCATAAACACGTTGATTGAAAAGGGGGTCGTTGGAGTCTAAAATTCTGGTAATATCCCGAATAATTGGTCTTAAGGCTCACATCTCGTTCTCACCGATCATTCGACATTCACTTAAAAAACACTCAACACATCAAACTTATTTTCTCGCCCCCGTGCGATCGAAACCTCACAAAGGAACATTGTTCAATCCTTTCTAATACATATATAAACTAACGCTTAAGTCTCCACCGCGAGCATGCAAGCCAACGTTTAACCTTAGAATGTGATCTAAACACTTGTTCAATAAAACAAACTTCAACAAATCAAACCTATCTTTTCTCGCCCCCGCGCGATTGTTGAGATAGGGTTGGTATGTCGGGTTTTTGTTATCGTCTCCACAGGGATTGTGAGATATCGCCGCCGTTCGACAGTTGTTTTAATTCTTAACTCGTAGTAACAAGGGGGGTTTTGGTTTTAGTCACGGTAGCTTGCATAAAAGTGTAAGAAAATGCGGTAAAAGTTTTGGTTTTTCTATTTGAGAAAT
Organism: Lathyrus oleraceus; assembly: GCF_024323335.1. Classification (NCBI taxonomy): domain Eukaryota; kingdom Viridiplantae; phylum Streptophyta; class Magnoliopsida; order Fabales; family Fabaceae; genus Lathyrus; species Lathyrus oleraceus. Next base: position 372,331,381 of record NC_066580.1, read on the forward strand.
ATTGTCAAAGTTAGGGTTCGACGGTCACTTTGCATGTATATGTTCGATCAACAAACTCATAAACTCCTTTAGATGATAAATTATTTCACAAAGTCCTCCCAATGTGTTTATCTCTAACACACATTGTGGGTTTTCCCATTTTGATCCATTGTTTATCTCTAACACAATCTATCAAAATGACAACTTTTTGGTTCAACTTTATCGTGAACAAAATCATTCATTACTATCTCTAGCTAACAAACAAGATTGGATGAAAACCTAGGTAAAGAGTTGGTAAACATCTCTCGATCATAAACCAACACAAAGAGTTATCAATAAAACAAAGTTTTCACCATATATTCATCATTAAAGAGTTTACAAATGAAGATCATCCCATGTACACACAAAGCTAATGATCCTCTACATCTAACCTTGACAAAATGAAGGACTTAGCTACTCATTTTCATGGTAGCTTGGTCAACAAGTTTCGGTCGAAGGTTGATCAACATCCGAGTCGAAGAATCAAGATTGGATGGGAATCCACCTTCTTTTTGTAGAATATTGTTAAGAGATGAAGAAAAATGAAGAAAATGGGTTTCTAGGTTACAAAAAGTGATCCCAAGAAAATGCAGAAAATATCTAAAAATGCTAAGTATCGCTTCCAAAAAGTAGCCCCTGCTACTTATAGTACTACTGTCTGAGCTGTCATGCTCGCTAGGCGAGCAGAATGGTTCGCCTAGCGAGCCCCAAAATAGGCCACCTGAGGCACCTGCGCCAGAAGAATCTTCCAAGCCCTGTTTGCATGTTCGCTAGGCGAAGAAACCTTCACTAGGCGAAGCCCACGCTTCCACCTTCTCTCCAGCGAGTTTAGGTGGTTTTACTATTGGAATTGCTCGCTGGGAGCTCGCTAGGTACTCTCCTAGCGAGTAAGTGCTAGCTGTGAATTTGCCCAAGTCTGAGAGTGTTCGCTACCTCCTTCGCTGGGTGCTCGCCTAGCGAGTTTGCTGACTTTGCTACTGTAAAATTCTGGGGATGTTCCCTGGAAGCTCGTTGGGTGCTCGCCTAGCGAGCACTTCGCTACAGCACTCGCCTAGCGAGCATGCTGATGAATGCTTCCTTTCTTGGTCCCTTTGCCATCATTCATGTGCCTTTGTTTTCTATTCTTTCATGCCTAATTTCTGCACAATAACACACAAATTAAAGGTACCAAGATCATTTAACATTGTATTGCAAATCATCAAAAGCAATGGCGGTTTCGAACACTTTAGCAACAAAAAGGAGTGAAAGATGCCCACATTTAATAGCTCAAATAAGCACTTTTGGGCATCTAACAACTCTCCCCAACTAGATTCTTGCTTGTCCTCAAGCAAAGTATGCCTCTTGAAGGACAAGAGGATTTGCTTTAAGAAAAAGGTTTCTCCGAAGTCGGATAAAATGGCTCAAACACAAGAAAATCAACCAGGCACAAGTTCCCAATGGTTAGAATAACATAATACACAAGAACTAAAACTTTATAGCAATGTAAAGCATGTAACAATCCATAACAATATTATCTTGAATGAATCATCCTATCTCTCCTCTTCGAATAAGGATTGAAGAAATTACGCGTTTGCAACCGCGGGAATAATCTCACTCTCCAACAAACAATGAAGAAATCAATTCAATTCATACAATGTCTAACAATTATAAATGGAAATGCGGAAGCGCGAAGATCACTAAGGACTTTTCCGGTTGTAGCTTGGTTAGGTTTACAAACAAGGGTCATTTCTAAGGCCATTGAAAACGAAATTGCCGATGCAAAAGAGACATTCATTGTACACTATTCACACATGTCAACTTCGTTCCCTTTGTTTCTCATTTGAAACTTTCACAACTCTTATTTCACAACTAAATTTTCGTTTTTCACTATTTTTCTTCCAAGCAAGCATTCATTTTCATTTTCTCTATTTTTTTCTTTTCTTTTCAGATCGTATTCACAAAACAAATGTTTCTTTTTTCTAATTTTTTTATTTTTTTCAATGCTTGCTCGGTTTTTCAAGAGTTGTGGCACTTACCGATTCTCATTTTCGTTCTCCCCAACTTATTTCTTACTCACCCTAAGGGAATGCTCTTGACTTTTTACGGCAAAAGAACAATTATCAAAATTTTCCGGGTTTCAAGAAAAAAGATTTTTGACATCTCGCTTTATTTCAAGCAGAGATTCAACTGTTTAAGCTCAAAGGGGTTAACGAATACTCTCTCTGCTCACGGGTAAGTTGTATTTGGAACTGGTTGTGCTCATAAGAAAACAAGCGCCTTGATCATTTCTAATTCCTTCCACAAATTCACAATAATAAAAGACAAAGCATGAATCAAATGAATCAACAAAGTTTATTAGAATCCAGCATTTAAGTGTACAGTGGAGGTTTCCTCACAATTTGTGGTTTTAAGTCCTAGATGAAACATTCATTCAATTATGTTGCAAAAAGAACAATATTCAATTACAAAAAAGAGTAAAGTTCTTAATGCATTCTAAAATTCTAACCGGAGGTAACCATGTACCTTAGCATTATTCGCTTGTTTATTTTTATCATTGTCATCCAAGCTCGGATGCACATTCATTGGATACTTCTTTGAAGAGCAACCAATCTAGAAGGTTTGACACTCAACAACCAAAAATTTATTAAACAAAAGAAATTTAAACCAAACACACAAATTAAAAACATAAACAATAACTATTACTTAAAAATTTTAAAATGTGCGTGAGGGACAAAACACCCCAAGAGTACATAATCAAAACCAAAATACAACAAATCTGAAAATACAATAAAATAAAACAAACTTAGCCCTCAAAGGACTCAGAACCCTCATCACTACCGGCTTCAGAACCGGTAGCATCATCACTATCATCATCATCGTCATCACCATCCTCAGCACCAGCACCACCAGAAGTATCAGCACCAGGTGCACCGGCACCCGCCCCCTCTCCGAACACAGGCCTGTCCACAGGCCAGCTAGCGTGCTGCAGAAACTGCTCACGTGTCATCATCGAATGCTCACCGGAGGGGTCACGCACCTGCAACTGTAACAACTGCATAGAATCGTGAATATCAAGCATGGCGCGCTGAGTTGCCGCCATCCAATCCCAATTATAGTTGCAGACAGCCTGCTGGAAAGGATCAGATCCCTGAGCAAAAGTACCAAGACCATCAGAAGCCCCGGTAACATCAGCAGCTGAACTACTCCTGAAGTTCTTCGGTTTGCAGTACTTGGCCATATATCTGTCGTCGATAGCTGGCGGGATCCTCACTTGACTCCGGGAGGGTAGCTTCACCCTCGAATGTTGGCACAAAGCCATGATGAGACACGGGAAAGCAAGGGGACAATTAACTTGTGCCCCCGACTTTAGCCCGCTCTCAACCACGGACTTCATCTCTAAAGCAATTATCCTCGCCACATCAATCTGAATATTCGTGAGAATGCAGTGAACCAAGTGTGCCACTGGGATCGGCACGGTTGAAGTGTGGGACTTGGGTTTTATATTTGTCAGAACCAACATTAGGATCAGCTGAGCCATGGGAATCATGTCCTCCCTATGGTATCTCATCGGAACCCCAGATGGGTTCAACTCAACTGATTTCCCTTCGAATAATAGGGAAGCAGAAATAGAGTCGGTATCCCGGTGAAGCCTCAAATCACGGTGGTAAGCGTCCCTCTCATTTTCCCCCAGATGGAGCGGTTCACCCAGCACATGGTTGATTGCATCCTGATCGAAAGCAACCGGACGGCCGGACACTCTTGTTGTCCATGTGAATGGCTCGTCGTCGTTAGGCAGTGCGTTCGCATAGAACTCACGCACTGTCTCGATGTCATAGCTCTCAAGGGGAGATATCAACCGGTCCCATCTATTGCTATGAATCAACCCGGCAAATGTACGGTAGTCGCCTTCGGGGTTGATTATAAATCTTTTTTCTGGCAAAATTTTTCTCTTTTCCAAAGCCACATAGCGAGCGGCTTGCTTTGCACCTACGAATTTGTCGGTGTCGAACTGTATGGGCACGGTACAGGAAGTGCTCCCAACCTTTCTCTTTTTAGAAGCGCTCGACCTGGATGCCATCTGCAAAATTATAGAAAAGAAATACACAAAACCACATAACAGATTAGAAAGCAAAACAGAAAATCCAACTACTGTCATGATCGCTGTTGCTTTGCCTAGCGAGGACCTAGCGAAGCTTCGCTAAAGGTTCGCCTAGCGAAGTGGCAGCGAATGCTCGCCACTGATTCGCCTAGCGAGGTGCTAGCGAATGTTACGGGTTCTGGGTTCTGCATTGTTTAACAACCAAATTCCAGAAAACCCTAAGTCTCATGGTATCCCTTTCAGAAACAAAATGATTTATCATGCAAAGAATCGTTCTAAGATACATGCAAATCTAAACCCACATGCAAAACCTAATGATACCCACTGTCCCAAATTCACCCTAAATGTCACATACTTCAGAATTTTACAAATTGGAAGCATAAAGTAATGAAGAAAGGGCAAACCTGGTTTGAGAGATCGATTGAATTTGGAATGCAACGGTGGGGTTTGCAATGCAATGTTAGGGTTTGAGTGAGATGGAATGTGAGAGAGTGATTGTGAGTAATGGTTCTGACTACAACACTTAAAAATGGTTTTTGGGCCCAAAAGAGTGGCCTGCTGAGAATTAAATGAATTTCTGCCATGCAGCGCTCGCTACTGCTTCGCCTAGCAAGCAGCTAGCGAATCAGCTCGCTACTGCCTTTGCCTAGCGAGCAGCTAGCGAGCATGACAGCATTGTGATTTTTCAAAACAGCATTCCAAGCACATATCAGCAAGGTTTATCAATTTGAACCCCAATACCACACAACATAAAGCTTTTAAATACTTACAATGTTAGGGTGCCTCCCAACAAGCGCTTGTTTAACGTCGGATAAGCTCGACGGTTCGATGCTCACAGAGGAGCATCCAAGGAAATTGCGCAGCTTCCGCGATCCACTTTGTTGAGCAACTTCCTCAAGGGCTTTGTTGTCTTCAAGAGGTTCTTGATGAACCTTCGATAAAATCTTATACCACCCTTTTTCGGAACTATTTGCACAACGCTCACCCATTCACCATCGGAGATAGAACAATTCATCCCAGCCTCTACTAGTTTGACAACGTCCTTCTTTTTCAGCACTCGCATCAATTGATTCTCCTCTTTTGTGGACAAAGTGTTGCTAATGATTACCGGTTTAGTACAGTTATCACCAAGGAACACATACTTCAAATGTGGCTCTAGTTTTGGCTCCTCCATTTTCTTTGTCATATCCAAACCTTCGCTTGTGTCTTCATGATAAACAAGTTCTCCACAAGCTTCTAATTCATGCAACAATGCTTCCATCTCTTTTCCTTTATTTTTGGTCGAAACTTTGTATACTCCGATAAGAGATCTTTCGGAAGGATTAGAAACATGAACCTGGTTTGCGACCTCCACTAGCTTCTCCTTGGTGGCATCGATTCAGAAAGAATCATGCTTCCCATTAGGATGCTTTTTGGCTTCAAAAAGATGGAAGGCTACCTCTTCATTTTGTACCCTAACTTTCATCAAACCGTTGTCAACGTCAATCATCATGCGTGCGGTTTTCATGAATGGTCGGCCAAGAATAAGCGGAGCATCATCGTCCTCTTCCATATCAATAACAATGAAATCAACCGGGAAGAAGAATTTGTCAACTTTCACTAACATGTCTTGAGCCACTCCATATGGTGAAGTGGTAGACTTATCAGCTAGTTGTAAAGTCATCTTTGTAGATTTGATCTCAATGTTTCCCAATCTTTTAACAATGGATATGGGAATTAAATTGATCCTAGATCCCAAGTCAATCAAGCCATTACCCGTGTAGGTGTCTCCAATGGTTACCGGCAAAGCGACTCGTCCCGGATCGGATTCCTTCCTTGGGAGAGTTTTTTGAATGATGGCACTACATCGTGCATCAAGCAAGATTGTCTCTAGTTCCGTGTACCTCCGCTTTTTAGTAAGTATGTCTTTCATAAATTTTTCATACTTAGGCATTTGCTTCAATGCTTCGGCAAAGGGAATGTTCACTTTCAATTGTTTGAATATATCCATGAACCGGGCGTAATGTCGTTCATTCTCCCTCTTAGATGGAGCATGTGGATACGGAAGGTTTTGGATTGGAGTAGCGCTCACTACCTCCTTTCCTTTAGCAACTCTAGAACTCCTCTCTCTTTTCTTTTTCACTCCCTCCACCATCACTTCATCACTCTTATTATTTTCTACTTCCACTCTTTCTTTGTTTTCTACTTCACCATTTTTTTCGTCCTTTTCAACTTCTTCCTCACTCCACTCCCCAACTTCACCATCAATATTATCCTCTATTATTTTCTCCTCATCTTTTTTCTCTTCCTCTCTTTTTTCACTCTCATCTCTTTTTTCACTCTCACTAATCAACTCCCTTCCACTTCTCGTCGTTATCGCTTTACAATACTCTTTTGGATTAGTTTGCGTGTTCGCCGAAAAAGATGGTCCGGGTTATTGTTCCGCTAGTTTATTAGCAAGTTGACCGACTTGAGTTTCGAGATTTTTGATTGCCGCATCGGTGCTCTTTTGATTAGCCATCGACATTTGCATAAATTGTGTCAATGTCTCTTCCAACTTTGAAGTCACGACCGACGGTTGTTGAGGTTGGTAAGGATTTTGGGGAGGGTTTTGACGGCTAGAAGAACCACCCCCATAACCTTGGTTATGGTAATAGTTAGTCCTTGGTTGGAACCCTTGATTCCCTTGAAAGTGTTGTTGTTGATTTGGAGGATATGGTTCATACGGTTGTTGTGGTTGTTGCCTCGGTTGGTAGTCTCGTTGGTTTGCCATGTAATTCACTTCTTCGAACCCGGGAGGTGGACAAAATTCGGTGTCATGCTCACCTTTGCAAAGCTCACAACAAGCTATTTGTTTAGCTTTTGGAGGTTCTCTCAACTCTTTTATTTGTTGAGTTAAGAGTTCAATTTGTTGTGAAATGAGTTTGTTTTGGGCAAGAATAGCATCGTTCGTTCCAAGTTCAAGCACTCCCAGTTTCTTCAAAGAGTTGCGTCTACTTTGACTTTGGAGGTCATTTAGAGCCATTCGGTTAATGATATCTGTAGCTTCTTCGGCGCTTTTAGATAATAAAGAACCACCCGAGGTAGCATCCAACAAAGTCTTGCAATTTGGTTGAAGACCATTCTTGAAAATGTGGATTTGAGTCAATTCGTCAAAACCGTGCCCTTTGCACTTCGAAGCATGGATTTGAATCTTTCCCACGCCTCATTCAATGATTCGTTGGTCCCTTGTGAAAACACGGAGATTGTTGTTTTGGATTCCATGAAACGGTTGTGGGAGAAAAATCCTTTAGTGAACTTCTCTTCCAACACGTTCCAATCCGTCATGACTGTAGGTGTTTGATCCAAGTACCAATCTTTGGCTTTGCCGAGCAAAGCATGAGGAAATAATCTTTTGAACAACGGTAGCTCTTGAGCTTGATCAACTCCAGCCGCCAATGTTATCTCGTAAAATTTGGTGAGAAAAGCAAAGGGGTATTCATGGTCCATTCCGGTGAATGGACTTCCATATAGTAGGTTAAGAGTTCCCGTCTTCATCTCGGCTTGCCTTCCCGTATGGTTGGCAAACTGAGCTGTATTCCTTGGACTGTTGACACATAGTGTGGAAATGGGCGGTGGTTGATCCATGATAGGTGTGAAAGGTGGTGGATGTGTTGTAGAAGAACTTTCTCCTTGTTCTTGTCGTTGTCTAGCTTCTTGCCTCATTCGTCTCGTTCTGCTATTCAGTCTCCTTGCGGTTCTTTCGATCTCGGGATCAAAAAGAAGTTCGTCCTCAAGAACCTGCCCTCGCATAAAACGAAAGTTGCACACTAAACCAAACAAATTACAAGCACAACTCAAAAATTCAAAAGTTAAAAATCTAGCAACTATTGCGATGCTCGCAATATCAATTCACAATCCCCGGCAACGGCGCCATTTTGTTGAGATAGGGTTGGTATGTCGGGTTTTTGTTATCGTCTCCACAGGGATTGTGAGATATCGCCGCCGTTCGACAGTTGTTTTAATTCTTAACTCGTAGTAACAAGGGGGGTTTTGGTTTTAGTCACGGTAGCTTGCATAAAAGTGTAAGAAAATGCGGTAAAAGTTTTGGTTTTTCTATTTGAGAAATATTGTCAAAGTTAGGGTTCGACGGTCACTTTGCATGTATATGTTCGATCAACAAACTCATAAACTCCTTTAGATGATAAATTATTTCACAAAGTCCTCCCAATGTGTTTATCTCTAACACACATTGTGGGTTTTCCCATTTTGATCCATTGTTTATCTCTAACACAATCTATCAAAATGACAACTTTTTGGTTCAACTTTATCGTGAACAAAATCATTCATTACTATCTCTAGCTAACAAACAAGATTGGATGAAAACCTAGGTAAAGAGTTGGTAAACATCTCTCGATCATAAACCAACACAAAGAGTTATCAATAAAATAAAGTTTTCACCATATATTCATCATTAAAGAGTTTATAAATGAAGATCATCCCATTTACACACAAAGCTAATGATCCTCTACATCTAACCTTGACAAAATGAAGGACTTAGCTACTCACTTTCATGGTAGCTTGGTCAGCAAGTTTCGGTCGAAGGTTGATCAACATCCGAGTCGAAGAATCGAGATTGGATGGGAATCCACCTTCTTTTTGTAGAATATTGTTAAGAGATGAAGAAAAATGAAGAAAATGGGTTTCTAGGTTACAAAAAGTGATCCCAAGAAAATGCAGAAAATATCTAAAAATGCTAAGTATCACTTCCAAAAAGTAGCCCCTGCTACTTATAGTACTGCTGTCTGAGCTGTCATGCTCGCTAGGCGAGCAGAATGGTTCACCTAGCGAGCCCCAAAATACGCCACCTGAGGCACCTGCGCTAGAAGAATCTTCCAAGCCCTGTTTGCATGTTCTCTAGGCGAAGCCCACGCTTCCACCATCGCTCCAGCGAGTTTAGGTGGTTTTGCTACTGGAATTGCTCGCTGGGAGCTCGCTAGGTGCTCGCCTAGCGAGTAAGTGCTAGCTGTGAATTTTCCCAAGTCTGGGAGTGTTCGCTACCTCCTTCGCTAGGTGCTCGCCTAGCGAGTTTGCTGACTTTACTACTGTAAAATTCTGGGGATGTTCGCTGGAAGCTCTGTTGGTGTAAACCCTAGAGGCCAATACTTTTTGGTACTTGTATTGAATTATTTATTAATAATAAAAGGCATTTTCTTTATTATGGTTGATTAATAAAGTCCCTGGAATAGATAGTCCGTTTAATGTATTAAGTGTGACTTAATCATGAGAACACATTAAACATAAGGACACTATTCTTAAAGTATCCGTAGTCGAGCTTTAGTGTGAAGTGGGATAACATTAAAGCATTAAGACTATTATGTTTGTAGACTGATGATCACTTCTCATGGATCATGGATAAAGAGTTATCAAGTCTTAAACATAGGTATGAATATTAAGAGTAATATTTATACCGGATTGACCCGCTATGAGAATATTATATAGAAAGTTATGCAAAGTGTCATAAGTTATTCTCATGGTGATAATAGTGTATACCACTCTTCGACCTGAAACCACTATGGATCCTAGATGTAGAGTCGAGTGCTTTATTGCTGATCCAATGTTGTCCGTAACTGGATAACCATAAAGACAGTTGATGGGCACTCCACAAAGCATGATGAGGGACATGAGTGACCTAGATGGAATTTGCCCATCCTGCATAACAGGATAAATGTTTATGGGCCCAATATTGAACTGGACAAGGATGACACGGTCTATGCCTTGTGTTCAATATAGACATAAGGGCAAAAGGGTAATTATACACATAAGTATTATCACAGAAGGTTTTGTCAGATCACATGATATTTTCGTGTCTTGGGTAGTAGTGATGTGTTGCTAGATACCGCTCACTGTTTATTATGTTAAATGCGTGATTTAATATAATTGCCAACGTCACGAAAACCTACAGGGTCACACACAAAGGACGGATTGATGAGAGATAGAGTAACTAAGGAATACCGTAAGGTACAGTGCCCTTAAGTGAATTATAGAACATCGTAAGGTACGGTGTACTTGAGTAGAATGCGAAATATGGTAAGGTACCATGGGCTTAAGTGATTTTGGGCATATTATAAGATATGGGCCAAAATACACTTAAGTGGGCTTTTTAGCTTGAAGCCCACACAAGTGGTTCTATAAATAGAACCCTTGTGCAGAAGCATTAATTGCGGTTGCATTATTTTCATTTTCTCTCTCTCTCTCTCACTCAAAGCCTTCATTCGTACCAGCTAGCACTGAGATTGAAGGAATCCGTTCGTGTGGACTGAGTAGAGACGTTGTCATCGTTCAACGTTCGTGATCGCTTCGTGGATTTGCATCAAAGGTTTTGATCGTCACAAGAGATCTGCATCAAAGGTTTCAATCGTCACAAGAGGTAAATATTCTATCACTGATCATGACCATTCGTAAGGATCTCTAAAGGAGAAAATTTTAATTTCCGCTGCGTTTTGGACCGCAATTCTCCTTCAGTGGTATCAAAGCCACTTACGAAACCATGACTCGGATAGCTGTTTATTTTATGTATTAATATGATTAAAAGACAGAATGAATCAATTAATTAAACGAGTAATTAAATTTGGCATCATGAGTGTACGAGTTGGATGATCGATGTTGACTATGCTTCGGTACCGACATTAGTATGGTGAAGCAGCGATACATCGATCGTCCATGAGTTACGCAATTGAGACCGACCAACTTATATATGATATAAGTAATCCTAATGCAAAGTACGGTATATGTGATATATTGTTTCTGTTTCGTTCATTCAAACACTAAATGGTTGTTTTCCTTTGAGCGATCAATGGTCATTTGCTTCGGAATCCGACATTAGTATGGTGAAGCAATGACCTGTTGATCAATCATACTGAATCAACAATCAAGGTGTGTTTGACGGTCTGAAATTGGTGCATTAGGGTTGATGACAGCGCAAGGGTTGTGTCGTCAAGGAGTTGTGAATTTAGGGCTTTTGGAAGAGGTCTGTAGACTGTTTCAAAGTTCCGTTATCTTGGTCGTGTGACGTTCGTCACGAGCTTGTGACGAGCGTAACAAACTGGCTGTGACGGTCGTAACGTGCCCTGTGACGGTCGTCACACTCACATGGCCTGTGACAGTCGTAACGTGCTTTGTGACGGTCGTCACACTCACATGGCCTGTGACGGTCGTAACATGCCTGTGACGGTCGTCACACTCACAAGGTCAGAATTCTCGGGGTTTCTGTTTTTGACTACGCAAGGATTGTGTTGATGAAAAACAATGTCCATTTCAAATGAATTGTTCATTAAAATTTTGGACAGGGGCGCTGCCCCCTTGACCCCCGTCCGCTGAACGGTCAGTGGAACCACCGTCCGCTGACCGGGCAGCGGAACACCCGTTCCCGCTGTCTGGGCAGCGGACCCCCGGCTAACTCTGCGTAGTGTGATCGGTCGCCGAAATTTAATTTGGTTTTAATTAATTAAAGGAATTAAAATTAATAATAATAATAATAATGTGTTTATTATTATTGCCTTGTGATGATCAGTTATGGCTTTAGTCTTCCTTCATTTTGTTTTGGGTTTTTAAATACGACCTGCGTGTCGTGCCTCTCCTTTTGACCTCTTAATGTAACTTCTTTTCTCATCTCAAACCCTCGTATGTAAAACGAGTTTCTTCTGGAATGTAATGTTATGAAGAAAGAGAAGAAGACAATGTTATGAAGAAAGAGAAGATTTCAATATCAAAGGAGGACAACCTTGAAGGTCAAAGGAGGACAACCTTGAAGATCTTGCTTGGAGAAGCTTAGAGAAGAATTCAATATTAAAGGAGGACAACCTTGAAGATCTTGATTGGAGAAGCTTAGATCGTTATTAGGTTAGCTTAGGTTCTCTCATTGGCTTGGGAGAACAATTGCGCTAGGGGCCATAACTGTTTCATTGTGTATGTATGTTGATGCATGTGTATGTATGTTGATGCATGTGAATATATGTTGATGCATGTGAGAGACGATTTATATGATAAATAAGCCGGTGAGATCAGGACAATTGAAATTCCCTCAAACTAAATATATAAGTTTATGCTTTCCAAGTTTTAGCACTCATCAAGACTAGTATCGGATAATGTAGGTTTCGCCTACGCGAGGTGCATGTTCTATATTAGTAAGGTGCGATGGGATAAGTGTAATATCCAACTGCTAAAACAATGGGTCAAACTTAACTAAACAAATTATGAGAATATTATATATGTTTACTTTCCAAGTTTTAGCACTCATCAAGACTGGTATCGAACAATGTAGGTTTTGCCTACGCGAGGTGCATGTTTTGTATTAGTTAAGGTGCGATGGGATAATTGTAATATCCAACTGCTAAAACGATGAGTCAAACTTAATTATAATTTTCTTGTATATGTTTAGAAGCAAGAGTTGGGAATGATCCATATGATGGATTGGAATAAGGAGTTATTCACCCAACTGAAATTTTCGAGAGTTGTATGAGATACAACTGGAAGGAGTTCCTACCTAAATAACCTAGTTTTGTGTAATCCGCCTACGCGGACTTAGAACCAAGTGAAATATGGATCTCGACCCACTAGAAAATCTTCCAACGGGATTTTCCGAATCAAATGATGAGGGTCATTTGTTTTGAGTAAAATAGTGGGAGCATATTTAATTAAAGGCCCAATTAAATATGTCAATGATACTTATATTTTCATTAATCCTTATGTAGATAACCATGACAGCAAACACCTCTAACAACATCTTGCGATCAATCCTTGACAAAGAAAATTGTCTGGGACAAATTTTCTGGATTGGCACCGAAACCTGAGGATTGTCCTCAAACATGATAAAAAGCTGTATGTCTTGGAGACACTTGTTCCTGAAGAGGAACCTCCTAGTTCTGCATCTAAGGCAGAAAAAGATGCTTATAAGAAGCATGTCGATGATGCCAATGAAACTGCTTGTCTCATGCTGGCTACCATGAACTCAGAATTGCAAAAGCAACATGAGAACATGTCAGCGTTCGATATGATCGAACACTTGAAGATGCTCTATCAAGAGCAGGCAAGGCATGAGAGGTTTGAAGTTTCAAAAGCCCTTTTTTTTAAAGCAAGTTAGATGAGGGAGCCCCTATAGGTCCCCATGTACTCAAGATGATTGGTTATGTGGAAAACCTTGAGAGATTGGGTTTTCCCCTCGAAAAGGAACTTGCGACTGATTTGATCTTGCAATCGTTGCCAAATAGTTTCAGTCAATTTGTCCTAAATTTCAATATGATTGATATGGACAAATCTCTTCCTGAACTGCTCGCCATGTTAAGAACTGTCGAGCAGAATCTGAAGTCAAAAAGGAAATCCATTCTGATGATCAGAAATGGAAAGAGACAGAACAAAAGGCCCACCAAGCAGGGTGATAAAGGAAAGGGCAAGGAAGTTGCCAAACCCAGACCCAATGTTGCTGCTTTGAAGCCTAGTGGAGGCATAACAAAGGCAGGCACATGCTTCCATTGCGGTAAGACCGGACACTGGAAGAGAAACTGCCCAAAGTACTTGGAAGATGACAAAATCTCCATTCACAGGAAAAGGTGAAAGAGCTGATGATCTTTTGGGCCTAATACATACTGATGTATGTGGACCACTGAACATAACAGCCAGAGGAGGTTTTCAGTACTTCATCACATTTACTGATGATTTCAGTAGATATGGTTATGTGTATTTGATGAAACACAAATCAGAGTCCTTTGAAAAGTTCAAGGAATTCAAGAATGAAGTACAAAACCAACTAGGTAAGAATATTAAAACTCTTCGATCAGATCGAGGTGGTGAGCATTTAAGCCTAGAGTTTGATGACCATCTAAAAGAGTGTGGGATCCTATCCCAACTTACTCCTCCTGGAACACCCCAATGGAATGGTGTATCTGAGAGAAGAAATCGAACCCTGTTAGACATAGTCCGATCCATGATGAGTCACGCCGATCTTCCAAACTCCTTTTGGGGACATGTACTATTGACAACAGCTTACACACTTAACCATGTTCCATCCAAAAAGGTTGAGAAGACACCATATGAGATATGGAGTGGTAAGAAACCACATATGTCTTACATAAAGATTTGGGGTTGCGAGGTTTATGTGAAACGACAAATTTCAACTAAGCTTGAGCCCAAATCTGACAAATGCTTATTTGTGGGGTATCCTAAAGAAACAAGAGGGTATTACTTCTTCAATCCTTCTGAGGGCAAAGTGTTTTTCGCTCGAACTGGAGTTTTCCTAGAAAAGGATTTTATTTCCAAAGGAACCAGTGGGAGGAAAGTAGAGCTTGAAGAAATTCAAGAATCACAAAGCATCGACACACCTATGGAGGAATTGGAGCGGGAAACACAAGTAGTTGTGTAAGAGCAACCTGCTCAAGTAGAACAAGACCAGCATAGGTCAGGCAGGATACGTCACCTACCTGAGATATATGGATCAAGGTGATGTATTACTCATGGATCAAGATGAGCCTGTGACCTACTCACGGAATCTTCGTTTTGATGAAACAGTAAAACAATATGGATTCATCAAGAACGAAGATGAGCCTTGTGTCTACAAGAAGGTTAATGGGAGCATGATCGTATTCCTGGTATTATATGTAGATGACATATTACTCATTGGAAACGATGTCCCTACCTTGCGACAAGTAAAGTCTTGGTTGGGGAAATGATTTTCTGAAGGACGTAGGTGAAGCAGCCTATATATTAGGAATCAGAATCTATAGAGATAGATCATAAAATGCTTGGCCTAAGTCAAAGTACATAGACAAGGTGCTAGGACGCTTTAATATGAATGATTCCAATGGTTATGTGTTTTGCTGAAATGGTGGCGCTGTGAGCTTGAAAAGTTCAAAGCAAGATACAATTGCTGATTCTACAACCGAGGCCGAGTGTATTGCCGCCTCAAATGCAGAAAAGGGAGGTGTTTGGATCAAAAAGTTCATTAGTGAACTTGGCATAGTCCCTAGCATTGTGGATCCCATTGGTCTCTATTATGATAACAATGATGCTATCGCACAAGCTAAGGAGCCTAGATCTCACCGACGATCCAAACACATACTTAGGCGTTATCATCTCATTCGAGAGATAATAGATAGAGGAGATGTGAAAATATGTAAAGTACCTACACTTGACAATATAGCTGACCCACTGACAAAGCCTCTTGCGCAGCAGAAGCATGATGGCCATACTAGATCAATGGGCATACGGGGTATGCATGATTGGCTCTAGTGCTAGTGGGAGATTGTTGGTGTAAGCCCTAGAGGCCAATACTTTTTGGTACTTGTATCAAATTATTTATTAATAGTAAAAGGCATTTTCTTTATTATGGTTGATTAATAAAGTCCCTGGAATAGATAGTCCGTTTAATGTATTAAGTGTGACTTAATCATGAGAACACATTAAACATAAGGACACTATTCTTAAAGTATCTGTAGTCGAGCTTTAGTGTAAAGTGGGATAACATTAAAGCATTAAGACTATTATGTTTGTAGACTGATGATCACATCTCATGGATCATGGATAAAGAGTTATCAAGTCTTAAACATAGGTATGAATATTAAGAGTAATATTTATACCGGATTGACCCGCTATGAGAATACTATATAGAAAGTTATGCAAAGTGTCATAAGTTATTCTCATGGTGATAATAGTGTATACCACTCTTCGACCTGAAACCACTATGGATCCTAGATGTAGAGTCGAGTGCTTTATTGCTGATCCAACGTTGCCCGTAACTGGATAACCATAAAGACAGTTGATGGGCACTCCACAAAGCATGCTGAGGGACATGAGTGACCTAGATGGAATTTTCCCATCCTGCATAACAGGATAAATGTCTATGGGCCCAATATTGAACTGGACAAGGATGACACGGTCTATGCCTTGTGTTCAATATAGACATAAGGGCAAAAGGGTAATTATACACATAAGTATTATCACAGAAGGTTTTGTCAGATCACATGACATTTTCGTGTCTTGGGTAGCAGTGATGTGTTGCTAGATACCGCTCACTGTTTATTATGTTAAATGCATGATTTAATATAATTGCCAACGTCACGAAAACCTACAGGGTCACACACAAAGGACGGATTGATGAAAGATAGAGTAACTAAGGAATACCGTAAGGTACGGTGTCCTTAAGTGAATTATAGAACATCGTAAGGTACAGTGTACTTGAGTAGAATGCGAAATATGGTAAGGTACCATGGGCTTAAGTGATTTTGGGCATATTATAAGATATGGGCCAAAATACACTTAAGTGGGCTTTTTAGCTTGAAGCCCACACAAGTGGTTCTATAAATAGAACCCTTGTGCAGAAGCATTAATTGCGGTTGCATTATTTTGGTTTTCTCTCTCTCTCTCTCTCTCTCTCTCTCACTCAAAGCCTTCATTCGTACCAGCTAGCACTGAGATTGAAGGAATCCGTTCGTGTGGACTGAGTAGAGACGTTGTCATCGTTCAACGTTCGTGATCGCTTCGTGGATTTGCATCAAAGGTTTTGATCGTTACAAGAGATCTGCATCAAAGGTTTCAATCGTCACAAGAGGTAAATATTCTATCACTGATCATGACCATTCGTAAGGATCTCTAAAGGAGAAAATTTTAATTTCCGCTGCGTTTTGGACCGCAATTCTCCTTCAAGCTCGCCTAGCGAGCACTTTGCTACAGCACTCGCCTAGCGAGCATGCTGATGAATGCTTCCTTTCTCGGTCCCTTTGCCATCATTCATGTGCCTTTGTTTTATATTCTTTCATGCCTAATTTCTGCACATTAACACACAAATTAAAGGTACCAAGATCATTTAACATTGTATTGCAAATCATCAAAAGCAATGGCGTTTTCGAACACTTTAGCAACAAAAAGGAGTGAAAGATGCCCACATTTGATAGCTCAAATAAGCACTTTTGGGCATCTAACAACGATCGAAGCTCTTTTCACAAACGGATAATATTTAGTCCTTTCTACCGTGAAACAAACAAATGATTAAGTCTCCCATGCGCGATCATACAAGCTAAATATTTAAACCACTTGAATGTGACATAAACATTTGTTCCTTAAAATCAATCAACCAACAATCATTTGCTACCAAGCATTATATAGCTTTGAGTTCTCCATCGCACCTGAAGATATGTAGCAGCGAGATTCAATATCTCGTCAAGCACTATGACAAAAAACACCAAAAATATCTTTTGTCTTTCCCCAAACTACGAAGCTTTGAATTCCTCATTGTACCTTAGGATTCGTATGAGCAGCAATCTTGTCAAGCACCCTAATAAAAACATTTTTGTGACCTCTTTTCTTTTCCTTTTGCACTTTTAATTACTTAAAGAAAACAAATAAAGATAGCTAACATTCAATCACAAATTTAACTAAAAGGTTCATATTGAGTATAACGGACATGAGGGGTGTTAATACCTTCCCCTTGCGTGATCGACACTCAAACCCGAATATAGTTGTGACGACCATCTTCTTTTTCTCTTAAAGGTTTTATCGATATTTTTCCTTTCCATCTTTTAGGAATAAATAAAGTTTGGTGGCGACTATGTTCAAATCATTTTTTCCGCGAGCGTGCGAACGCTCCGTGAAGGACCATATTTTTCGAGATGTGGCCGCTAGCAACTCTGCTGGGGATTTTTGCTCCAAGCTAGAGAGAGTCAAGTCTAACTTAGCTAACTTTGTGATGAATGTTGACTTTCCTTACTTGTTTTCTTTATGCCTGCTCTTTTCATTGGGCATATTTGCTTATTTGTTTTCTTTTGTGCTTTCATTTTGTTTTTCATTATATATGCTTATTATTATATCTGTGGATCCTATGATGATATCATGAGTAAAGATCTACACCCGAACTTTAGAAAAACAATAGAGAGCACATAAGTTTAGAATGAAAGTTGTGTAGTGTTAGTCCCCAAGAACCACTCCTTGTGTGCATAGCATGAAGACTTCACCTAGAGTAGATCTGTTTGTAGATCTCGTGATAAGATGGTTAGCCTATCGTATAACATTGATTCATGATGGGTTCATGAATTTAATGTCACACCCTAATTTTAACCCTGAATCTCTGAATCAATACATTCATCATAGTATTCATATTACCTCCATAGAATAGCATGCATTTCATGCCGCCTAATTCCTAAAATGTCAGTTGAAATAAATTTTTGGATCTACAGACAAACCGGTTGAATCAATTTTCAAATGTGTGTCAACTTAGCGGGTGAAAATTTTCAAAATCGAGCCTGCAGACATCAGTTTTATTAATCTACAATTTGCGTAGTTTAACCTGGTGTGTTCGTTTTATTATTTCAACTACTTTTTCGGTCACATTTTGACATGCCTGAACCTTTTAACCGGGAATTTTGTACTTTAAAATTTGATCAAAACCTGTATGTTTCTGAAAAGTTGATTCCACGCTGATCATTTTGGTGTATTCTTTTTAATTTTTTGATTACTTTCACGCCCGATTTGTATTCATTTATTATCCTTTTATTTTTATTTTTTAGTCAAAATGATTAACATAATTATTTAGAATTAATCGTGCATTTAGTTTTATTTTATGTTGTGCATTTTCAGTTTAATTTAATTTTTCCAAGACTTATTCTTATAATTCAAGAAAAAAGCCAATAATAAAATAATAAGTAAAAAAGAATGCAAGAGAAAGAGGACCAATTGGAAGAGGCCACGCGCCCTTTTTCCAACGTCTCTCTTATCCACTAGCTGGTAATGCATGAAATTTGGATCCTTTGTAAGTCTAAAATGTGTTGGAAGATAAAATCAACCAACTCACTTCGGACAAGTGGCACCCATCTATTGGGAGTTTTGTTTAATTTTGAGAGAAGGTATCCAATAAAGAATGGATTACGTGTTACTTGAGGGAAAAAATATTCTTCATTCTAAAAATACTCTCTCTCGTGACAGCTCCACTCTCCTCCTGAAAAATGACCCTTTTCTTCCTCCATTATTTTTTATCTTCGACCTCATATAAACCATCCTTCTTCTCCAAAACATCACGACTGAACCTTCTGTATATCACGTCAACACCACCCTATTGAATTCCTCCTCCACCGCAACATACTCCCTCGCCTCCATCATCTCCACTACACCCTCTTCTCCTTGTTTCACGACCTCAACCTTCACCTCCCTTTGAAATAACCTCTCTGGTCCCCTTACACCTCCACCTCCGACCATAAAATCACCTTGTCCTCTTTCACTATTAAGACACGAACTCTTTTTGTTTCATTGCGATACCGATAACCACCATTAAAACCACCTCTGCTTTTTTACCCTACACAAAACCACCGTGACAACACTACTCCCTTCCAACGCCGCACCAAGCTTCACCCATTCCTCCACTCATAAACTTCTCCACCTCTAACAACTTCAGCAGAACCTTCCTTCAAACATCCATCACCAATATCTCAAACACCTTTCTGCCGTGAAACTTGAAGGAACCTCCTTCCATTTCCACACCCACAACTGTGGCCCCAACATTGACTATTATCGTATGCCCTAGTCCATTTCTCCAATGGAATATTGCCGATCCACCATATTGCATTTGCGTTTGACAATCTGATGTCTTCACGGTAGTGTTTGAAAGAAGGTTATGTTAATGCATACCCTGTGTCGACAACCTTCTTCCGCAATGTTTTGTCTTTGATCTCCCGCATAAAATTTTGAGCGATATGTCTAATGTAGTAGACATGCGTCGACAGAGGATCCTGCCAGCCATTATCAATGTTTTTGTAGGCACTCACTATTGAAGGGTGTCGGTCTGAGATCAAACATAATTTAGGCTGAGGAGCAACGTGCAATCGGAGATTTTTTAGGAAAAAACTCCATCCCTTAGCAATCTCCCTTTCAACTAAAGCAGAGACGATTTGAAAAATGTTGTTGTTTCCATCTTGTGCCACTGCCATCAGTAGCATTTCTTTATATTTCTCGTACAACCATGTACCATCAATTTGTATAATAGGTTTACAAAAAGAAAAACCTTTGATGCATGGTTGATATGTCCAGAAGAGTCGGTGGATATATTCCATTTCCAATAGCATAAATCCCTCCTAGGGTATACGCCAACAATGTTTCCAAATTGACAATAGTCCTTGGAGCATAATGTTTAAGAGTCACCAAGTATTTTGGAAGTTGCATTAGTTCGATCAACCCTATAATTAGCTGATAATTCCACGTGATACTTTTTAATGGCTTTTATACAGTCTTCTTTTCTTCGAAATGTGTCTCCTTCTTTCAAATATCCTTGAATTTGCATATAAGGATTGTAAAATATATCTGACGAAGGTTCATTTGAACCCAAATTCAAGCTTGTCATGTGTTGAGATGGACAATATACATGACTAGATGGTAATGACTCCTCTTCTTCTTCATCATTCACCATTGAATCAACCAATAACTCAACTTCTTCTTCTTCCTTATCAACAACATTGACTTCAGCTTGTCCGTCGTCATCAGTTTCACAAAACACTTATGACTGATCAACAAACTGAGACACTTGATGTTGTTGTGTTAATATATATAACTCTATATTATTGTACCCAGATTGTTCATGACTGACAAACATATGTTAAATATCGTCATCATCTCGAATCTTCAATTGATAAAACTTTACTTGGTTGTCTGCAAACGATACCGGATTTTTATAGATGATTTGTCCCACCTGACTATGTTGCAATTTATTTTATATTCTTTGTTTCAAATATGAAAAATTTGATCATCGATTTATTGTAAATCGAGTTACTTCTGTGTTGCAAAAACAAAAACCGAATAAGTGATGCTCAAATATTTCACCATCAGTATGGGCACTGATCATGTAATGTGGTGATGAAGACACTTTTTTTAAATGTAAGTTTAGTATTTGATGGTGAATGCATTGATCACGTATTAGAATGTAGTTAAATATGGGAGACGGTGAAGGCAGCATGGGCAAGTGTATTGATCATGCAAAGTGTAACACCCCGATAAAAATAAGATACTTATTTAATTTAAGTTAATATTATATTTATTAATTTAATTAAATAATTGGAATTATTGGATTATTATTATTATTGGATTTTATTATTGGAAAATATATATAAGTTGGAAATAAGAAAAAGAGTCCCATTTTGTAAAGAAAGGGTTTCACGTGAAAAGCAGAGAAGCGGCTGAAAAGAGGAAAAGGGCAAAGAGACAGAGCAAGAGGAAGAAGGTTGGAGAAGAGAAAAGCTTGAAGCTTAAAGATTCGCCGGATTAACTCAGGTAAGGGGGGTTTATCGTCGTTTAATGGGTATTATGGGTTAACATGTGATGGGTAGTGATAAACCGTTGAATTGACCCTAATTGGGATGTTGAATGCTGAAAATTTGTGATGAATAAACTATGTTAAAGCCGTAATTGAATCTGTAATTGGATGGGTAGTGATTTTCCGAACGTATAGCTTCTTACGGAATCGGAATCGGAGGTCCGGAAGTCCTCCAACGGCGGAAAATGCGGAGAATTCTGCATTCTGCTTCGTGTTAGCGCAGGAACAACTTTCTGTCTTGCATTAACCGGTTAACCCAGGGTGTTAACCGGTTAACACTGTTATGAATTGTGAAAAATTGTTGTTTTGTCTGCGTTAACCGGTTAACCCAGGGTGTTAACCGGTTAACACTGTTGTGATTTCTGAGAAATTGCTGTTCTGTCTGCGTTAACCGGTTAACCCAGGGCGTTAACCGGTTAACACTGTTGAGTTTTGCCAGAAAGCGTATTTTGTCCTGCGTTAACCGGTTAACCCAGGGCGTTAACCGGTTAACACTGTTGGAAATTGGAAAAAAATTGATATTTTAATGTTGTGAACATTATTGGTGATTGGCCTATATCGGTGTGTGATATAGTAGGGATTATTTCCCGTTGTTTTGAGTAGGATAGGTATTAGTAGAGTGTGCTAATACTGTGATTGAATTATTTGGCATGACATGATATGATTATGTGATAAATATGCTGATGATGTGTGAAAATATGCATAATATTGTGAATGTATATATTATGTATGTAATTGTGGATGGACTGTTTTATGGCTTAGAGTGTGAGCATATGTCCATTGTGGATTGTTGTTGATGTTGCATGCTAGGTGATTTGGCATAGCATAATGTGGCCTTTATGGTGGTAGCTAATTCCCATGGTGAGGAATTAGTGATGTTAGTCATTTTGGACTGTTGTTGATGTTGCATGCTAGGTGATTAGCGTGCATAGCATGGCCCTTGGGGTGGTAGCTAATTCCCATGGTGAGGAATTAGTGATGTGAGTCACTAGGTCTCAAATGAGTGGGACTAGTGAGCTTGGTAGCCGTACCTGGATTTGGTCGGTGAAGTTGAACTATATGTTCACGAATAGTCGGTACCGCATGCATGGAGTCTCATTGCATAATGTATGTATGGCGTATAATATGAATGGATGTATTCCAATATTATGCGTATGTTTGTGTTGGCATTGAGTATGAGTATGAATTGTGTTGGTATTGAGTATGATATTTGAGTTGATGTGCCGTTACTGAATGTGTGATATGATTAGGGTGATTAATGTGTTATTTACTTAGCATTACATGATATTTTATAATGCTTTTTATATCGATTGAGGAACTCACCCTTACAACTGTTTTTCAGGTAACGAGCAGTGATTGAGTAGAAGCTAGTGCTTGGAGTCTAGTGTAGTCTCCTTAGTGGGTCATGCTCTGATAGATGTAACATCGGGACGGGATGTTTTACCTTGTTGAATAATTTTACATGTAATGAGTTACATGTTTTGCATGATTGATTTGATTTCTATCCGCTGCGTATTGTGCAAATGCTTTATGTTTTGAATTAATGAAAGAGCATGACAGTTATTATGGTGAATGGTGTGAAATGATTGTGTAACACCCTTAATTGCATAATTACTCTGATTGATATATATTGCTATTTTAATTAAATATTTGGGGTATTTTAGAAGGGTGTTACATTAGTGGTATCAGAGCATAGTCGGTCGAGTCGAGTCGTAATTATTCTGTTTCCCCTGTACGTGATAGGTGTTGTGTAACCCTATCAGTACTTATTGTTTTAGCTTGTTGGGTTTTCAGAATAGAGATGGCTGGAAGAGGTAGAGATGATGCTGCGATTGTTGAGGCTCTGGGTATGCTAGCTGGAGTACTTGGAGGGAATCCGAATGTTGTGGGAATGGGAGCTGCTCGTCAACTGAGTGAGTTCCAGAAGAACAATCCTCCAATGTTCAAGGGAGCATACGATCCAGATGGCGCTCAGAAGTGGTTGAAGGAGATCGAGAGAATCTTCCGAGTGACTGAGTGTGCCGATAACCAGAAGGTCAGGTTCGGTACGCATATGCTGTCAGAAGAAGCAGATGATTGGTGGGTTGCTACCCGCACTGAGTTGGAATCTGCTGGGAATGCTGAGATCACTTGGGCTGTGTTTAGAGAGAGATTCCTGAGGAAGTATTTTCCAGAGGATGTTAGGGGAAAGAAAGAGATAGAGTTCTTGGAATTGAAGCAGGGCAACCGGTCTGTTACTGAGTATGCTGCTAAGTTCACAGAGCTGTCGAAGTATTACACTCCCTATGATGAGGCTACGGGGGAATTCTCGAAATGTGTGAAGTTTGAGAAAGGGTTACGTCCCGAGATCAAGCAGGCTATTGGGTATCAACGGATTAGAGTGTTTTCTAATTTGGTTGACTGTTGCAGGATTTTTGAACAGGATACCAAAGCCAGAGCGGAGAGCTATCAGCAGAGGGTTGATAGGAAAGGCAAGAATCAGAATGATCGTGGGAAACCGTATGCAGCTGGCAAAGGTTTCCAGAGACAGAGTGGGATGAAGAGGCCTAGTGGGGGAGACTCCAGTGCCCCTGCTAAGTGTTACAGATGTGGTCAGGCTGGACATCGTTTCCATGAGTGTACCAGTGCTGAGAAGAAGTGTTTCAAGTGTGGCAAAGGTGGTCACTTGGCTGCTGAGTGCCGGTTGAAGACTATGACTTGTTTCAACTGTGGAGAGGTGGGTCATATTAGCCCACAGTGTCCTAAGCCGAAGAAAGAGAACCAGTCGGGAGGCAAGGTCTTTGCTTTATCGGGTTCTGAGACTTCTGCAGATGATCGTTTGATCCGAGGTACGTGTTATATTAATGGCTTTCCTCTTGTAGCTATTATTGACACAGGTGCGACTCATTCCTTTATATCTTTGGATTGTGTTGTGAAACTTAAGTTAGAGATTTCTGAGATGCATGGAAGTATGGTGATTGATACTCCTGCGAAGGGTTCAGTGACTACTACTTCAGTTTGTCTAAATTGTCCTTTGAGTATTTTTGGTAGAGACTTTGGGATGGACCTAATGTGTCTTCCACTAGTGCAGATTGATGTTATCTTGGGTATGACCTGGTTGGTGTTTAACCGAGTTTCTATCAACTGTTTTGATAAGACTGTGATTTTTCCTGAGATTGAGGAAGGGAAGAGTTTGTTTCTATCTGCAAGGCAGGTGAATGAGGCAGTAGCAGATGGGGCAGAGTTGTTTATGCTGTTAGCGACTTTGGAGGCTAAAGATAAACTGGTGATTTGCAATCTAGCCGTGGTGTGTGATTTTCCTGATGTGTTTTCGGAAGAAGTGAATGAATTACCGCCAGAGCGTGAAGTTGAGTTCTCGATTGATTTGGTACCTGGTACTAGGCCGGTGTCGATGGCTCCGTACCGTATGTCTGCTGTTGAGTTAACTGAATTGAAGAGTCAGTTGGAAGATCTGTTGGATAAGAAGTTTATTCGTCCGAGTGTGTCACCGTGGGGTGCACCAGTGTTATTGGTTAAGACGAAAGGAGGTACTATGAGGTTGTGTGTGGAATACAGGCAACTGAATAAAGTGACGATCAAGAATCGGTATCCTTTGCCGAGGATTGATGATTTGATGGATCAGTTGGTTGGTGCGAGTGTGTTCAGCAAAATAGATTTGAGATCGGGGTATCATCAGATACGTGTGAAAACTGAGGATATTCAGAAGACTGCTTTCAGAACAAGGTATGGACATTATGAGTATTCTGCAATGCCTTTTGGTGTGACTAATGCGCCTAGAGTGTTTATGGAGTATATGAATAGGATTTTCCATCCGTACCTAGATCAGTTTGTTGTGGTGTTTATTGACGATATTTTGGTGTATTCGAAATCTGAAGGAGAACATGCTGAGCATTTGAGAGTGGTTTTAGGAGTTCTACGAGAAAAGAAGTTATTTGCTAAACTGTCAAAGTGTGAATTTTGGTTAGAAGAGGTTAGTTTTCTTGGTCATGTGATTTCAAGAGATGGTGTTGCTGTTGATCCTTCTAAGATAGAAGCGGTATCTAAGTGGGAAGCTCCGAAGTCAGTTTCTGAGATAAGGTGTTTTCTTGGTTTGGCTGGTTATTATAGGAAGTTCATCGAGGGATTTTCTAAGTTGGCGTTACCATTGACGATGTTGACTAGAAAGGGGCAAGCGTTTGTTTGGGACTCAAAGTGTGAAGAAGGTTTCCAAGAGTTAAAGAGAAGGTTGACTACTGCTCCTGTTCTGATATTACCGAGTTCGTCGGAATCATTTGAGGTTTACTGTGATGCGTCATTGTTGGGCTTGGGTGGTGTGTTGATGCAGAATAAGCAGGTTATAGCTTATGCTTCGAGACAGCTGAGGGTTCATGAGAGGAACTATCCGACACACGATTTAGAGTTGGCAGCCGTGGTATTTGTTCTGAAGTTATGGAGGCATTACTTGTACGGGTCAAGATTTGAGGTTTTCAGTGACCATAAAAGTTTAAAGTATTTGTTTGATCAGAAAGAGCTGAATATGAGACAGAGGAGATGGTTAGAGTTTCTGAAGGATTAATACTTTGGTTTGAATTACCATCCGGGTAAAGCAAACGTAGTGGCTGATGCATTGAGTCGGAAATCATTGCATATGTCTATGTTAATGGTTAAGGAATTGGATTTAATTGAGCAGTTTAGAGACTTGAGTTTGGTGTGTGAGAGTACTCACAATAGTGTTAAATTGGGAATGTTGAAGTTAACGAGTAGTATTCTGGATGAGATCAGAGAGGGTCAGAAATCCGATATGCTTTTGGTTGATAAGTTGACTCTAGTGAATCAAGGTCAAGGTGGTGAATTCAGAGTTGATGAGAATGGTGTTTTGAGATTTGGTAATCGGGTGTGTATTCCGGATGTTACCGAACTTAAGAAGAGTATTCTTGAGGAAGGACATCGTAGTGGCCTGAGTATTCATCCTGGAGCTACGAAGATGTATCATGATTTGAAAAAGTTATTTTGGTGGCCGGGAATGAAAAGAGAAATTGCGAGTTTTGTTTATTCTTGTTTGACTTGTCAGAAGACAAAGATTGAGCATCAGAAGCCGTTTGGGCTAATGCAACCGTTGGCTATTCCAGAGTGGAAGTGGGATAGTATCAGTATGGATTTTGTTTCTGGTTTACCGAGGACAACTAAGAATTTTGAAGCTATTTGGGTGATTGTCGACAGATTGACAAAATCGGCTCATTTCATTCCGATCAGAATGGATTATCCGTTAGAGAGATTAGCCGAGTTGTATATTGAGAAGATTGTAAGTTTGCATGGTATTCCATCGAGTATTGTTTCGGACAGAGATCCTAGATTTACATCGAAGTTCTGGGAAGGTTTGCAGAGGGCTTTGGGAACTAAGCTGAGATTGAGTTCTGCATACCATCCGCAGACTGATGGTCAGACTGAGAGGACGATTCAGTCACTGGAGGATCTTTTGAGGGCTTGTGTTTTGGAAAAGGGAGGTGCTTGGGATTGTTATTTACCTTTGATTGAGTTTACCTACAACAATAGTTTTCATTCGAGCATTGGTATGGCACCGTTTGAGGCTTTGTATGGTAGGAGATGTCGGACGCCTTTATGTTGGTATGAGTCCGGTGAGAGTGCTGTGGTTGGACCGGAGATTGTTCAACAGACTACGGAAAAGATTAAGATGATTCAGGAGAAGATGAGAATTGCTCAGAGTCGTCAGAAGAGTTATCACGACAAGAGAAGGAAGTCACTTGAGTTTCAAGAGGGGGATCATGTGTTTCTCCGTGTTACTCCGATAACTGGAGTTGGTCGAGCTTTGAAGTCGAAGAAGTTGACACCTCGATTTATTGGTCTTTATCAGATTTTGGAGAGGATGGGGGAGGTAGCCTATCGTATCGCTTTACCGCCGTCACTTGCGAATTTGCATGAGGTTTTTCATGTGTCTCAGTTGAGGAGGTACATTCCTGATCCGTCGCATGTAGTCCAAATAGATGATGTACATGTGAGAGATAACCTGACTGTTGAAACATCACCTATGAGGATAGAGGATCGAGAGTTGAAGCAGTTGCGGGGTAAAGAGATTGCCTTGGTGAAGGTAGCTTGGGGAGGACTAGCAGGTGGCAATGTAACTTGGGAACTTGAGAGTCAGATGAAGGAGTCTTATCCGGAGTTATTCGTTTGAGGTATGTTTTCGAGGACGAAAACTCTTTTAGTGGGGGAGAGTTGTAACACCCCGATAAAAATAAGATAATTATTTAATTTAAGTTAATATTATATTTATTAATTTAATTAAATAATTGGAATTATTGGATTATTATTATTATTGGATTTTATTATTGGAAAATATATATAAGTTGGAAATAAGAAAAAGAGTCCCATTTTGTAAAGAAAGGGTTTCACGTGAAAAGCAGAGAAGCGGCTGAAAAGAGGAAAAGGGCAAAGAGACAGAGCAAGAGGAAGAAGGTTGGAGAAGAGAAAAGCTTGAAGCTTAAAGATTCGCCGGATTAACTCAGGTAAGGGGGGTTTATCGTCGTTTAATGGGTATTATGGGTTAA
Source organism: Lathyrus oleraceus (assembly GCF_024323335.1). Lineage (NCBI taxonomy): Eukaryota > Viridiplantae > Streptophyta > Magnoliopsida > Fabales > Fabaceae > Lathyrus > Lathyrus oleraceus. Next base: position 372,359,321 of record NC_066580.1, read on the forward strand.
CATGTGATGGGTAGTGATAAACCGTTGAATTGACCTAAATTGGGATGTTGAATGCTGAAAATTTGTGATGAATAAACTATGTTAAAGCCGTAATTGAATCTGTAATTGGATGGGTAGTGATTTTCCGAACGTATAGCTTCTTACGGAATCGGAATCGGAGGTCCGGAAGTCCTCCAACGGCGGAAAATGCGGAGAATTCTACATTCTGCTTCGTGTTAGCGCAGGAACAGCTTTCTGTCTTGCGTTAACCGGTTAACCCAGGGTGTTAACCGGTTAACACTGTTATGAATTGTGAAAAATTGTTGTTTTGTCTGCGTTAACCGGTTAACCCAGGGTGTTAACCGGTTAACACTGTTGTGATTTCTGAGAAATTGCTGTTCTGTCTCCGTTAACTGGTTAACCCAGGGCGTTAACCGGTTAACACTGTTGAGTTTTGCCAGAAAGCGTGTTCTGTCCTGCGTTAACCGGTTAACCCAGGGCGTTAACCGGTTAACACTGTTGGAAATTGGAAAAAAATTGATATTTTAATGTTGTGAACATTATTGGTGATTGGCTTATATCGGTGTGTGATATAGTAGGGATTATTTCCCGTTGTTTTGAGTAGGATAGGTATTAGTAGAGTGTGCTAATACTGTGATTGAATTATTTGGCATGACATGATATGATTATGTGCTAAATATGCTGATGATGTGTGAAAATATGCATAATGTTGTGAATGTATATATTATGTATGTAATTGTGGATGGACTGTTTTATGGCTTAGAGTGTGAGCATATGTCCATTGTGGATTGTTGTTGATGTTGCATGCTAGGTGATTTGGCATAGCATAATGTGGCCTTTATGGTGGTAGCTAATTCCCATGGTGAGGAATTAGTGATGTTAGTCATTTTGGACTGTTGTTGATGTTGCATGCTAGGTGATTAGCGTGCATAGCATGGCCCTTGGGGTGGTAGCTAATTCCCATGGTGAGGAATTAGTGATGTGAGTCACTAGGTCTCAAATGAGTGGGACTAGTGAGCTTGGTAGCCGTACCTGGATTTGGTCGGTGAAGTTGAACTATATGTTCACGAATAGTCGGTACCGCATGCATGGAGTCTCATTGCATAATGTATGTATGGCGTATAATATGAATGGATGTATTCCAATATTATGTGTATGTTTGTGTTGGCATTGAGTATGAGTATGAATTGTGTTGGTATTGAGTATGATATTTGAGTTGATGTGCCGTTACTGAATGTGTGATATGATTAGGGTGATTAATGTGTTATTTACTTAGCATTACATGATATTTTATAATGCTTTTTATATCGATTGAGGAACTCACCCTTACAACTGTTTTTCAGGTAACGAGCAGTGATTGAGTAGAAGCTAGTGCTTGGAGTCTAGTGTAGTCTCCTTAGTGGGTCATGCTCTGATAGATGTAACATCGGGACGGGATGTTTTACCTTGTTGAATAATTTTACATGTAACGGGTTACATGTTTTGCATGATTGATTTGATTTCTATCCGCTGCGTATTGTGCAAATGCTTTATGTTTTGAATTAATGAAAGAGCATGACAGTTATTATGGTGAATGGTGTGAAATGATTGTGTGACACCCTTAATTGCATAATTACTCTGATTGATATATATTGCTATTTTAATTAAATGTTTGGGGTATTTTAGAAGGGTGTTACACAAAGAATCTGCAGGATCCCATGTAGAGACAAGACAAGGAAAGGCATGCGCCTATATGATTCTCTACCCTAATAAGCCAAGGCATGCGCCTGCAAAGATGTTTATGCCCTAATAATCCAAAGCAGGCGCCCTTATCAATGACGCATAAAGCAAGCCATGCGCCCTTAGCTTTGACGTCACTCCCTTGCATGCTTAAAAGTAAGCCATGTGCCCTTAGCATTGACGCCTACTACCATGCATGCCTAATTACATGCATGTGCTATTAGCCTTTGCGCCTACTCCTATGCTTCACATGCATGCGCTCTTAGCCTTGGCGCCTACTCCCATGCTTCACATGCTGCAAATTGCCAACCTATCTCATCTATAAATATTGCAGCAACTCACAACACTCAACATCTGCAACACTCAATATCTGTAACACTCAACCTATACAACACTCAACCTCTGCAACACTCAATCTCTCTGCAACATTATGTCTCTATTGCCTATGGGTGATGAGCATCGAGGAACAATCGATAATATTGTGACATTTGTATATTATCACTTATTCTTATTCTTATTCTTATTTCGTAACAAAATGTCTCTATTATTTATTACTTCTTCTTACTTATTTCTTACTTATGTTTTATTAGGACCCAAAGAGATTTCGATATCGTGTACATGAATATGTATCACACGATCATTTGATAGAACCATACATTCGAGAACGCGGTTTTGGTAATCTACTCAACATAGTCTCATACTCGGTTGACTATAAATTTATTCTTGCTTTGTTAGAGAGATGGAAACCCGAGACCCATACATTTCACCTTCCTTTCGGTGAGTGTACTGTCACACTTGAGGACATCTACATGTTGTTAGGTCTACGTATCGGTAAGACCGTAAATGGTATAGTTAACCAAGATAACTCTATATGCAATGAATTGTTGGGTGCCCCTTTGTGTGAAGACATAACTACGGAAAAGGCTTCTGGTCAAGCTAAGGGTCAAGGTATTAATTTAAAATATCTTAAAAAACATTATGCAAGTATAACATTAACCGAAGAATCTACCAAGTATGAAAAGATAATTAAAGCTCGGTGTTATATTATGATTCTATTTAGTAATTTTTTATTTCCTGAAAGTACTGGTAATACGATAAATATTATATAATTGTCGTTGTTATGAAACATAAATAAGGTAAGTACATATAGTTGGGGTTCAGCTATTTTGTCCCATCTATATAGTGTGTTGTGTAAAAATGTCAAAAAAGTACTTGTACATTTTATTCATGCGCCTATTTTCTACAAGCATGGGGTTGGTCAAGAATGTCGTCACTCACCCCGGTAAACGAGAAGCCATTCATATTCCCCTTTGCAACAAAGTAAATTTAAAATTTTACCATCTAATTTATTAGACTTTATATTATAGCTAACTGTAAATAATATTTTTCAAATCTCTTCGATCTAGGTGGTCAGTTAAAGGGATGAACTACAACAGGTGTCTGAAACACGCTGTAGTAGTCTATCACAATCTATTATACCATATTGGACTATACCATATAATACTACTACACAACTTTACATTTGATTTTTTTTAAAATTATCCATTTGCATATCATATAATCATGTCATATTCTTGTACAGTTTATCTAGAGGCCATATCTGGGTCTTGATCATCAGGTTAACCATGATAATGCTGCAGTTTGGACAGCAAAAACACCAATTATTCAGTTCACTACTGTGGAGATGCACTAGAGTGACCGTGTAAAACTGCAGTTCGGCATGCAACAAGAAATTCCAAAACCCCCGGTGTGATTGGGAGATTGGCATCAACAAAGAGTCGATGGTCAATGAGATTATTCCGACTGGAGAGACTTCGCAAAAGAGATGTGTCATCATTGGAGGAATCGACGGTAACATATCTTAAACGAACCAGTCATACATGGTGCTAGACCAACTCAACATTATATGGCATGGTTTAGGTCGGTTACAACGCCACAATTTGTGTCTGAGCCAAGGTATTTGATTGATCCATGCCAACGAGCTTCGTCATCATATGCTCAACAACAAATCTCCGTCCAAGAACAATGTCAATCCACCCAAATCCAATGACCAACCTCACATCATCACCCTACCATATACATCCAACCACCAAACACCCAACCTCGCGACCAATTCATGCCACACATCCAAACTTAAAACTAGGAATCAAACTCTAACCACCAACAACCATACGCAGCCACCACAACAGTATATAGCCCAGATGATTCATAAGATTCAGTGTCATGCCATCGTAGCCCCCACCAATGAACACCCAAACATCTCATCGCCACAACACCCAACCATTGTTTGACTTTAGTACACCGTAGAAACCATTGCTTCGTTTCTAAAACGATTCAATGCCCCAATTCGGGCAACCATATCGTCCATAATTCACTCAACCACAACGACCAAACTACGACAACATGGACACCAAACTCAATTACGGAAGCGCCGTTGGCAACAACCCCCCAGCTATTGGGGACAAATGATGACAAATATATCAAATATCGTTGGACCTTCCACCGGACCTTCACACCAGCCACCATTGGACTATGTCAGCATTCAAAGACCCCAAAGACCTTAGGAAAATCGTGGGAGACCTCAAAAACAGGTTAACATACCTGGATGTGGAACATGGGGCGTTTCAATCGGGCAGGTCATTGAATTTCTTATTAGTTCTCTGTATTTTTATTTTATAATATAATATAATTTTTAATTTAAGTATTTAATTTTATTAATTATAATTATAAAATTAAAAATTAAAAAATGGAAGCCACATGCATTGGCGCATACACTATGTAGTGTACGCATGCGCCAATGCATGTGGCATCAAGGCATGCATGCGCTAGATGCATGGGCGCCTACATGCATTGGCTTTGCAAGCATGTGTCAGCTCTAATGACGTCTTTTTTGAAAGGTAATTGGATGCGTCAGTTGGCGCATCAATAGAAAAAAAAAATTATTTTAATAATTAATTTGAAAATTTGATTATTTTGATATTTAAATTAAAAAAATTAGTTATTTTGAAGAAAAAAATTCAATTATATCCTTGTGACATAACTTTATTTTGTATGGGAGGTTAAAAGTACTTCAAATTATATGGCAGTTAAATTTCCTTTTTTTAGGTGTTGTTTGGTAGTACAACAATAAGTGGTTACTATCACCATGAAAGTTCAATGGAGTTTGTCTACTAAGTGGCCCTAGCATTCACAGTTTCAACAGACTTTGGCAAAGCAAATTCATGATTGAGATTCTCTTGCTCTTCATGCAATGCGGTGGCAGTGTCATGATAACAAGTGAGATCAAAATAAAAATGCGAACGAAAGACTTTAGAAAAAGAAATTTAAAATACTAAAATTCAAATTTAAAAATCAAAATTATATTTAACTTTTATTTAATAATAAAGTAAATATAATTTTTAATTTTAAATATAAATAAATAAAATATTACAAATTTAAACTACTCAATTGTCTAACACAATTATTAACTGAGCTGATTCCATTCAACTACTTCCCAATTGAAATATCCCTAAAAGAATTGTAGAATAGCAATAGAAATATACTTTAATTTGAAAATAAACAAGTATACTTTCAAAATGTATAAGATAACGATGAAGAGTTAAATAAACAACAAACTAGATTACGTGATCATCTTAAATTATTCAATGTCTTTTAATACTTTATATTAAGTCAAAAATAAATTTCACTTTTAGAAGAATTATTAAAACTAACTTTCGGATAGAATCTCACGTGTTGACACAATCACCGATATGCATTAACAGTTCTTTCCTAAAATAGGAAAATAATTTATTATGCATCATACAATTTTATATATATATATATATATATATATATATATATATATATATATATATATATATATATATATATATATATATATATATATATATATATATATATATATATATATATATATATATATATATATATATATATATATATATATATGCATGCAGAAGGTACTTAATTGATTTTCATCATCTTCTATTTTTATTTATTCTATATTTAACAACGCTCAAAAAATTAATTGCATGAACCGCTTTAGTTTATTCAACAAAATCATGTATTCAACAACTGCGATGTCGTATACTTCATCATCACCTTCAATCTTTTCCCGCAAATTTTCTGCAATTTCCAAACCTACTTTCTGCAATCTACCATGTTCCACCCCCAACCATTTCTCTCTCGGGTTAGCCACTTCTGCCAGAAACCTCTCTCTGACTTGTAGCTACTCGTCACAAAATGAATCTCGCTCCGAGGGATCATCATCAATTCAGGTTCACGCGTGATTTTTTTTTTGTGATTTTGTTTGTTTGTTCTGTTTCGTAGTAAGATTGGGAATTGTTGTTTGATGTTTTGATTCCGAACCCTAAATTTTTTTCATGTTTGGTATGAAATTGTTTGCATGTATGATTTTGAAAAAAAATAGGACTCTGATTCTTGGTTGTGTTGCCAATTAATCACGGTTTAATAACTGTTTTGTCGATGCCGTTTTAGAGCTAACAAACCGTTTTTTAAAACCTTGAAGATTTTAAAATCACTACAACTTGGGACGCGATCTTGAAGTTTTTTATGTCTGTGGACACGATTGGGACTGCATTTTATTTGCTTGTTTTTGAAGCAAAGTTTGGATTTTTAGTTTCTCAAAGTACTAATGTGATTTCTGTGTTTGCAGGGTGGTGAAGGATTTTTGAGGGATGTGTTGGAGAGTATGCAGGAAGTGTATTTGAAAAGGAATCCTACTGCAAAGGCTGTATTGGACCTTGTTCACTCTGTTGACAACGACAAATTGTGCTATGATCATCTTGCGTTTAGGACATTTGGGGTACTTCTCTTGCTTTACTACCTTCTTCAAACATTCAATTTTTTGGTTTGTCGATTATATTTTGTTTAATCATTTATTGGAAGCAATGTTGTCATTCCAGTAAATAAAAGTTTGTTCAAATTCTGCTATGAAATAGTGCTATAGTGCCGCTATTTGACAGCATTTTGTACTAAATGTATTCTGCAGAACAATAGAGATTTATATCATTGGTCTTATGAACATGATTATAGGTGAATGGTTATGGAATTGAGTCCTTGGCTGGTTTTTTCTTGGATTATGGCTATACACAACGAGAGGAGTTGAAATTTCCTAAAAAGAAATTGAGGGCGTTGTGGTTTTCACCTCCTGCTGACTCAACTTCTGGTACAGGCAGTGGCATGAATGGACCCTTGCTGCCAAGAATTTTTATATCAGAGCTTTTGGTAGATCAGATGAGTCCTCGAACCCAGGTATGCTGGTGAGAACAAATTTCAAGTGGATCAGCTATTTATGTTTTCCGTTCTAGATGTACTTTATAACATGATATTGTAGAGCATTTTGCCTATTTTTCTGAAATTCACTTTAGTGAATGGGATTTTGTCGTGGCATTTGTTGATTTTCGTTATCTTTTTTCCAATGGGTTCTACTAAAAGAAGGTGAAAATTTTCATTCAGGAAATCATTAAGAAATACACCGAATCATCTGGCAATGGAAACAAGTATGGAGCTCTTGCAAGTTCCTTGGGACATTTAACATGGGGAAAACCCTTATATTCTGAGTTTCAGCAATTAGCAAGGTATTAGTATATCTCAACCTAGAAATACTATTTGAGGATCTTCAAGTTCTGTTTTTGTATGGTTTATGATACTTGTTATATACAGCGAAAGTGAGTATGCGGCGTGGACACTGGTCAATGGGCATGCACTGAACCATGTCACTATTTCCACTCATTGGCTGAAAACTCATTTGAAGGATATCAACAAACTGAATGAGTTTCTTGAAAAGAGTGGATTCAAATTGAATTCTGAAGGAGGAGTATTGAAAGGTACTTTGTTTATTATTATGCTAGTATAACATTTTCTGGATATTCTCTAACCAAAATAAAAGTATTAAATCTATTTCTTCTTTAAGTGTGTTATCTAAAATCCTGATTCATTATGATGAATCTCCATTCACTATGATGAAACCTGATTGATTCTAATGAATCACTACCTGAACTCAACCACTTTTTTATCAACTTTGTAAAGTTGTTTTTTTCATTTGATTGACTTGAATCTTGAACTATTTTAAGATTTGTAGATGATATATTAGCTTAAAGGTTAGCTATGTCTCTCGTAGTTACTTAAAAATGTAATTATTTTTTATTGGTAATGCATCTTACAATCATAATAAGATTTGATTCACGATTTGAAAAATATGTAATAGGTCTTCCGGTTCACAATTTGAATCTCGATTTGACAACAATCGTTGTTTTCACATTGATTAGATATTTTAGTTTTTAGATTTTGAAAAAGTATTTTGTAAGAAACTACTACAATAATAACCTAGACAATAGATATAATAATCTTGAAATTGAAAATGATCACAGCTAGTTGTTATCCACATTGCTATCGCGTATCATGTGAATGACTTGAATATTTCCTCGACTTTCAGTGAGCCCTGATGGTCTTCTCCAGCAAAGTTCAACTGTAGCAGATTCAGTTTCTTTCCAATTTTCCGATGGTATAACTGAATCAGTTCCATGCTCATACATTGAATTTGCCGAGCGTCTAGTGTTGCCGCAGTATGAAAACATACCTCATACAGAGGTAAGCATCATTCTCTCTCCTGCGTATTGAGTGCATGTTTGGATTGATGTTGAGATTAGTAGAATCATGATGAGCCGTGTGATCACTTTGAGCTTCACAGAATCATGGCGCCACTATGATTTCTCGAACTCACGGACAATCCATGCATACACTGTCATTTTTGTCACATTTTCTGCAGGATTGCTAATTCTTATTGTTTTAACTAATGGAACAGGTTAAAGAGTTTCATAGGAGGGATGGTTTTGAAGCAGCAAGTGCTGATAAGATCTTTGAAAGCACATCCAAGGAGCAACTGAGCCGAGTAGGAGGCTCCTAGGAGTATAGTCTGTTTCATGATCATGTACATATACTTTACCCTTTGGGGAAGAAAGAGAGAACATTTGAAACCCCAATTGTATTCTTGATGTTTGGGTTTCATGCAGTTCCAATCATCTGTATGCTGCATGATTCAATTGGGTTTAATAATTCACCTCAAAACAAATAAAGACCAGGTTTGCTTTTCATCCATTTCTGTTTTTGGAATGATGTACCTCTGATTGGAGGATTAAAACTTGATCTGAAACATTACATTTAGTAGAAAGTTGAATCTCTAACGATGATGTCTCGAGTTTCTGATATCGGTCACATGGTCCGCTTCAAACCATGAAACACTTACCACTAAGCCATGTTTGAAAAACGTCTCTTTACTGCCAAAATAAATTTTACCATGAACACCATGTGGTTGGTCCTCAAAGTGTTTCCCATTATTGCGATCTTGCAATATAGCTCCTGATACCATACAATAATCATCTTAATAGATGGAACATTTGGTGCTTCCATTTCTTCTTTTGATGACTCATCACTATTACTGAGTAATAAGGTCATATAAGGCTTACTTGAACTGCTCTTTGATTTCACTATTACTGAGTAATTAGCTCATATAAGGCTTACTTGAACTGCTCTTTGATTTCCAATACCATGATATCAACACATCGTTGTTGATGCACATCTTTTGAGTGGTAGGATCATACATTTTGTAGCATCGTTTGCATGATATTCAGCTAGAATCATTGGTGCACTTTTGTCATCCAACTTCCTTCTCTTGTCATCAGAGACAACTTCCTTCTCTTGTCATCAGAGACATGTTTGTCACATAGTGCATCAAATACTCAAAATGATGCAACTAGGCCTCTCGTCATTCCAAAACTCCTCATGTACCATGTTCTTTATTCTTCTAGTTAGACATCTATTTAGCACATATATTTCAGTGTAGATTACTTCTCCCCGAAATGATTTGGGCATGTCCATTTGCTTTACCTGCACCAATATCCAAGATAGTTATGTTTCTCTTTTCAGCCATTATGAATGTTGCATGCATCGGTCATTGCAAAATAAATCAAAAGCCTTTTATGTGTACACCACGACCATCAGTTTCAGAACTTCTTCTATTGATTTGATTTTCAACTAAAAGCATTGAACTTCTGGAATATGTTAAGCATGTCATATTTAGACATAATGAAATAGATCCACGTCTTTCTTCTTGTGAGATATTAGATCGAACAATCGTATGGTCGAATAGTAGCTTCTTGGTTCGACAATCTGACAGGATTATTAGCATGTCGTCGAAGTATGTTCACTATATTAGGATTGTTAGCATGTCGAATTGGGTCTGGTTGTTATGCCCAATTGTTTAAGTTAGCTTATGCTCTAAGTTAACTTGTGTAATGGGTCTGTGTGTAAAAGTTCATTAGTTTAGTATGTAGTTTTCTTATAAATAGCATACTAGTCTCCCATCATTGTATAATGCAAATCCTAATTAGGGTGAGAGGTTATTTTCTATTCTGTAACACTTGTAATTTTGTTTCAAAGAGAAAGTAAAGAATGATAGTTTATAATCAATTTTATTGTGTTCTTATTGTTTTCTTCTTTTCAATTCTTATGGATTTCTTATCGATCAAGAAATCAATTATATTTCTAATTTCAGCATCGTTTGCACAACAAATTCGTGCGGTGAGCATGAAGAAGATGTCGTCAACAAAGTATGAGATTGAAAATTTCATCTGAGGGAACGATTTCGGTTTGTGGCGTTTGAAGATGAAAGTCCTACTGGTTCAGCCAGGTTGTTTAGAAGCGTTGAAGGGAGCCGCAACCATGGACGCTATGTTAAAGGATACAGAAAAATTGATTATGCGATTGATAAAGTTGTATGAAAAAAATTAGTTTGTTCCCTTGATGTTATAGAGTTTGACCCAAGGTGGAGATTTGTGAGATATTGGATCGAACTCTAGTATGCTCGAAGGATAGCTTTTTGGTTCGATAATCCGACAAGATCATTAGCATGTCGTCGAAGTCTGTTCACATGTTGTAGTTAAAGTATGTTAGGATTGTTAGCATGTCGAATTGGGCCTGGTTGTTATGTCTAATTGTGTAAGTTAGCTTGTTCTCTAAGTTAACTTGTGTAATGGGTCTGTACGTAAAAGTCAATTAGTTTAGTATGTTAATTTTCTTATAAATAGCATACTATTCTCTCATCATTCTATATCGCAAATTTTAATTAGGGTGAGAGAGGTTATTTGTTATTCTGTACCACTTGTAATCCTGTTTCAAAGAGAAAGCAAAGAATACTAGTTTATAACTCATTTCATTGTGTTCTTATTGTTTTCTTCTTTTCTACCTGTGGATTTCTTATCGATCAAGAAATCAATTATATTTTGTAATTTCGGCATCGTTTGCACAACAAATTGGTGCGGTGAGCATGAAGAAGATGTCGTCAACAAAGTGTGAGATTGAAAATTTCACCAGCGTGAACGATTTTGGTCTGTGGCACTTGAAGATGAAAGCCCTACTCGTTCAGCCAGGTTGTTTAGAGACGTTGAAGGGAGCCGCAACCATGGACGTTATGTTAAAGGTTAAAGAAAAATTGACTATGAAGTTGATAAAGTTGCATGAAGAAACCTAGTTTGCTCCTTTGATGTTATAGAGTTTGATCCAAGGTGGATATTTGTGAGATATTGGATTGAACTCTAGTATGATCAAAGGATAACTTCTTGGTTCGATAATCCGATAAGATCATTAGCATGTCATCGAAGTCTGTTCATATATTGTAGTCAAAGTATGCTAGGATTGTTAGCATGTCGAATTGGGCCTGGTTATTATGCCCAATTGTTTAAGTTAGTTTGTTCTCTAAATTAACTTGTGTAATGGGTCTGTGTGTAAAATCACATTAGTTTATTATGTTAGTTTTCTTATAAATAGCATATTTTTCTCTCATCATTGTATAACGCAAATTCTAATTAGGGTGAGAGGGGTTATTTGTTATTCTGTAACACTTGTAATCATGTTTCAAAGAGAAAGTAAAGAATAGTAGTTTAACCAATTTCATTGTGTTCTTATTGTTTTCTTCTTTTCTATCCATATTTACTGATCAAGATACCAATTATATTTTGTAACTTCGGCATCGTTTTCACAATACTTCTAAGCTCATCAATAAATGAGAAGAAATATCTATTGTCACCTAGTAATTTTTCCTCAAAAGGTCCACACACACGTTTGAGTGAACAGTTTCTAACACATTTGATGACCTCATTGGTAAGCAGACTTTAAATGAGGTTTTATGTTTTTTACCAACCAAGAAAGAATTGCAAATCTTATCAAACATTGTAAAACTGGGAATATCTAGCACCATACATTGATTGACTTACTGATTTAACTATTTAAAGTTAAGGTGACCCAACCTTATGCCCTAGTCAGCTCTTTCTGTGCTCCATTAGTGCTTGCAAGCACTCTACTTGCGAGTGGTACCTTGATCGAAAAAATAACAAGTGTACTATTTTTACCGATGTAGTAATAAGGAGGTTTATTTCCAAGTATCGATCTCAGGGATTGCGTAGGAAGTACTTATTTTAATTTGATTCTATCAGAACAAAAAGATAATGGTTTGGTTGTTTTGGAATTTATAATAGTAAACACAAAAATAGTAAAAGTAATTGATTAAGATAAAAGATGCTAGGGTGAGTGGTTGATTTAACCAGTCATGAATTCAATCAAGATTTACTTAATACATATGAAACATTCAATCACCTAACCTCAGAATGTTCTCACTTAAGTCCTTAAGGGAGAAACTATTAAACTATCAATTCTTACTCAAATGTCCATTCAATTAATCATTGGTTTTAATCATACATAATATCAAGGTTTACAGTGATTTACGAAAGTTACTAGTCCTAGATGATGCATTCATAAACCCAATTGTGTGAAAACCCTAACAATCACAATCCTGTTATTGAAAGTCATAGATCAGTTTGTATTTGTCTGATACAAAAGCATAATAACATCACACAATTAAATTGAACTAAGTAACATAGTAATCAAGAAATCATTTGTTCAAATTCATAACATGCGATAACATCAGGACCATCCCCCTAGCATCAGGGGGTTTAGCCTCTCATAGTACTTAAAGAATTCATAATGTAAAGATTAGACATTACAAAGAATTATGAGATTTTGATCTTCAATGGTTGATGCCCTTGAATCTCGCCGTCTTCAAATCCTCCGTAGTAGCTATCTTCTCCAATGCAATGTTTTCTTTCGTCCGTCCAAAAGTTCCTTCTACTTTCTCTTCCAAGCCTTCTTATAGCTTCAGATGAATCTCCTCCAAGAAAAAGGTCTAAACTACCCTTAATGAGCAGAATCGGTTCACAAAGCAAAAGTTAGGGTTTCCAAGCTGCGCCCAATCAACACGGCCGTGTGTCACCACACGGATGCCCGTGTTGCTCTCCATTATAATTATTTTCAACACAAGCTACAGAGGCAACAACACGGGCCGTGTTCCTCCACACGGGTGCCCGTGTTAATGCACCGTTTTAAACAACACGGCCGTGTGGTGACACACGGGTGCCCATGTTGATCTTTGTTTTTCTTCTCCCCTTTTGCTCTGCCTGATCAACAACACGGGCAGTGTTGTGGCACACGGGTGCCCGTGTTGACCTGCTGTTTCTTCATATTTTTTGTCTTTCGGAGTATCCATAACTTCACCATTATTGCTTTTAAACCTGTGCAATGGCCTGTAACAATGACACTACCAAACGAAGCATAAACGAGATCTTTTTGACATAAACTTGTAATCGAATGCAATGCGATATCAAACCAACAAAACATGATAAATGACTCCGAAGCAACTAAAAACAAACATAAATCTTATAAAAGTGATGAAAATATGTCGGATTAACGGTGGGAATTCAATGGAAATGGTGACCGATCACAACCCCAAACTTGTCTCATTGCTTGTCCTCAAGTGATGTATTGAGTCCAAACAAAGGTCACCCCCGAATTCATTTTCCACAATGCAACCTAGTCTTTCACCATTTGTGTTCTTCCTTTCCAATCGAGTTTCAGGTCTCTCCGATTCAGGCAGTTTACCACATTTCCACATCAGAAACCTCTTCACCTGCAAGCTTTTCACACACTCACAATATCTCTCAGGGTTAGGTGTGTACACTCACAGCACAGTATGCAATACCAAACTCTTAACTTTGAATACATTCTAATGTCACTACCATAGCAGATTCCACACACTTTTCGAGGTCTTTTTGGGTTGTAACGGGGCTTGGGTACGGCGGGATAAACAAAAAAAATGGATAACAAAGGGTTTTGAACTCGGTATTCATGTTGTGTGATTTTTCTTTCTCTTTTTCTCGTGCATCACGTATACTCTGGGGGTTAATTTCACTCTTTTGACTCTTTTTCTACTCAAGTTTTTCGAGCATTTTATTGTGTTAGAGTCTTAAGTCTCGGCAAGTGCATTTTTCTCTTTTGTTTTTTTTTGTTTTCTCTTTTTTTTTCTTTTAAAGAACATACATACTATTTTTCTTTTTGTATGATCTCTTATTATGCACTTGCCTTCTCTTTCAAGATTTCCACCCCAAACTTAGTTTTATTGCACATTTTGCAATTCACACAATCATACCGAGTTATGGAAAAAAATGAATGATTAAAAGTTAATAGGGGGTTTATGATGAATAATGCTTAAAAGTTAACAGGGGGTTTATGATGAATAAAATGGCTAAGGCTCAACGGGGTTCACGAAGGGAAACATACAGATAGGGATGGTTAGAAAGGCCTTGGCTAAACAAATAACTTGCCTCAGTGTGTGTTGTCATGCTGTGACGTGTCAATAGGACATACGCAAAATCAGAGTGATAAAGTCATACCTGGCTGAACTCTCATGCTGATATTTAGTGTTTGGCTTTTTGTGATCTCACCATGTTGGTTAGCTTGCAAGCTCTGAAGTCTCCTCATGTTATGTGGTTCTTTTCTGACTTGGTCTTTCCATCCCGCTCTCTTGGTCCGGTGTCCCCAAATTGTGTCCGACTTCTTTTCTCAAGGTTGCATCAACTTTCGGGGTGCCTTATCAGCCTAAGTTTGAGGGGTGTCATTCATCCACTACCATTGATCCCGGGCTCGTCCAACCGTTTCTCATCACTCTGTACACACAGTAGGTCCAAAAGAACAGAAAACAAATAAAACAAACAAACATACTAATATAATGATAACATAACAAAAACAAAACAAATTGAAAGAAAATAAAAACATGAAAGGAGAACCCCCCCCCCCCCACACACACACACACTTGAACTAAACATTGACCTCAATGTTTAAATTCAAACACGAAGAGGACTTACAGTGATCACTGTTGTGGAGGAGACGGAGGATCGTGCGGGAAATGCAACATCAGACGTTGCATCATGGCCTGCATGTCATCCATGACTGTCCCTTGCCGGAACAGTTCCACACTTTGTCTATCTAATTTTGCACCTTGTCTGGTTTGCTCGGTGCGGAGAGTTCCCATCTCAGTCTAGATCCAACCCCACTGGTCTTGGGACATAAAAGAGGAGCCTTCACCATGTAGGCTCGAATCATGTGGGGGTGGCATGTCGTGGGTAGCTGGCCTCTCATCTTCTTCCATGTCCTTACCTGAAAGGTCAAGGTCAAACTGAGCATCTTCCCCTACAGCTTGCGCTGAACCTGTGTACAACCAGTTAGCAACATTGGCAATGTTAATGGACCCAGGTGCTGGTAGTGCGAGCACTTCCACAGTGTGAATCATCAGAGCGTAATGAGTCGGCCTGATGGCAATCATTTGCTGATTGACTAGAGTGTGCATGTCAATCTTAGTCTTGCCCATCACTGCCGTCTCTTCCAACAAGAGTTGATCATACCCAAAGTGGTCCGCAATCTGCGTGATTATACCATCCACATAAATATCCCCAGTAGTTGCATGACCAAACTGTTTCAAATGATTGGCGGCGAAAGCCGCTGCACTGATTCGCTCATTGTGGGCCATGCAATACAGAAAAATTAACTCTCTCTTAGCAGCAACCCCGGTACTATCACCCCGTCCGAACAAGGTGTATGCTAACCCCTTTTGTGCATACCTGAAGCACGGGTTATGAATTCCAGAAGCTTTTCCCGAGCTAGGGTTATATCCAGTTTTACCTGTAATAGCCTGCCAGAAATCAATTGCAGAAAAAGTGTCCGGAGGGGTTCCGGGTCCAGATACCGGGAGTCTCAGAATACTCCCAAGTTCCTCCACAGATAATTCGTGATCTTCATCAAACAAACGGAAAGTAATTTGCCCATAAAATTCCATCTCCGAACCTGTCCACCTTCTCCTCATCTTGAACTCAACCGTACTCAAGAATTCAAGGGTGATACGAGCGAAGGTCGGTGCTTCGAATTGCATGAATTCCAACATACCGATGTTGTGAAACATGCGGTGCACCTCTTCCTTTAAACCTAACTCATCCAGTGTAGCATCACACATATATCGTGTCGGAATGAGCTTACGTTTAGCGAGAATCACATACCTCTCTTGATGAGTTGGTTGGTCAAACAAAATGCCATGAGGATTCGTAGAGCGTCTAACCCATTGCTTCGGTCGAGACGACATGACTACCTACTTCTCCTTGCTTGTACGCTTTGGGGGCATAATGGTACCTGAAAATTTTTCTCAAAATCCAAAGAACAGGTTAGTGAAAACTGCAACCGTCATCGTGTAGAGGACGGCGAGAGGAACGATTTTTGTGAAGGTGAGATGAGGTTAAAGTGAGTGGAGCTATGAGAAAAGTGAAGCTTAATTTGATGGAGGCTAGGTTAACAATGGAGGAAGAGGGAGAGAGAGGTTTCCAAAATCAGAAAAAGTGAGAATAAGTGGGGGGAAAGAGATGTAATAGAAAGTGGGGCCCAACATTGAAAAGACCCAAAATCACAAAATTTCAAAAACTTACCCGTTACAAACAACACGGCAGTGTTCCTGCACACGGGCGCCCGTGTTAATCCACTGTTTTAATTAACACGGCCGTGTGTCACCACACGGGCGCCCGTGTTAATCCACTATTTTGATTAACACGGCCGTGTGTCACCACACGGGTGGCCGTGTGGATGCCCTGTTTTCCTCAATTTCTAAATTTTGCACTGCTTCTTAGGTCTGGCATCCTTTCGCTGAGAAGTGATTATGACTATACTCTCCAAGTTCCACTCCTTACCTGCAACAACGTTTCATACCTATACAGAAAAGAAAAGAAAAAAAAACAAAATAAGTTAACAATCGAACACGTGGGTTTCCTCCCACAAGCGCTTCGTTTAACGTCACATGACTCGACGGTTGCCCACCTCATTAGGCGAGGCGCATATGGTCAATCAACCCAGGTTGTTGGCCTCTGTAATAGGGCTTCAGCCTCTGGCCATTCACCTTGAATATATCTCCATTGTTTTGGTTCTTAATCTCTATTGCTCCGTGGGGAAAAACCTGATGCACGACAAATGGCCCGGACCATCTTGACTTTAATTTCCCAGGAAACAACTTGAGCCTCGAATTGAACAACAATACCAGTTGTCCTTCCCAGAAATCTTTCCTGATGATTCTCTGATCATGCCACTTCCGTGTTTTCTCCTTGTACATCTTTGCATTCTCATATGCCTGATTACGAAATTCTTCTAACTCGTGAAGTTGAAGAATTCGGGATTCACCGGCTTTCGCAAGATCACAATTTAAGAACTTGGATGCCCAAAAGGCTTTGTGCTCTAATTCCAGAGGAAGATGACACGCCTTACCATAAATCAGCTGATACGGAGACATGCCGATTGGTGTTTTGAAAGCGGTTCGGTACGCCCATAACGCGTCATCTAATTTGATTGCCCAATCTTTTCTTGAAGCACTCACTGTCTTTTCCAAAATCTGTTTAATTTGCCGATTAGACACTTCAACTTGCCCACTCGTTTGGGGATGATATGGTGTGGCAATCTTGTGCTTCACATTATATTTCTTCAATAAGTTCTCCATGAGCTTGTTCAAGAAATGTGTTCCTTCATCACTGATAAGTGCTCTAGGCACACTAAACCTTGAGAAGATGTTTTGTTTAAGGAAGTTGACCACTATTCTCGCATCATTAGAAGGGAGGGCTACGGCTTCCACCCATTTGGAGACATAGTCCACAACCACCAGAATATAATTTTTTCCAAATGAGGGTGGAAATGGCCCCATGAAGTCTATCCCCCAAACATCAAATAATTCCACTTCAAGCATGCCCTTTTGAGGCATCTGATTCCTCCTAGAAATATTTCTTGTTCGTTGGCATCTGTCACATTCCTTTACAACAACTTGGGCATCCTTAAACAACGTGGGCCAGTACAACCATGATTGGAGGACTTTTGCGGCTGTTTTGTCTCCACTAAAGTGTCCCCCATAATCTGAGTCATGACATGCCTTTAAGACTTCATTTTGTTCTTCCTCAGGGACACATCGACGAATTAGTCTGTCTACCCCTTTCTTATACAAGAATGGTTCGTCCCACAAATAAAACATGCAATCATGAAGAAACTTTTTCTTTTTGTTATAATCAAAGCCGTCAGGAATTATACCTCCCACCAGGTAGTTTGCGTAGTCAGCAAACCAAGGAACACCCACCACCGCGAGGATTCTTTCATCTATAAACTCGTCCTTTATGGGATGTTTCTCTTCCGTCTCTTCAATCGGAGACATTCGAGATAGGTGGTCAGCAACGGTGTTTTCACACCCCTTTTTGTCTCGAATTTCAAGGTCAAATTCTTGCAACAGCAAGATCCATCTGAGCAGCCTTGGCTTCGAGTCCTGTTTAGAAAAAAGATATTTCAACGCAGCATGGTCAGTATAAACAATTACCTTTGTTCCCAACAAGTATTTCCGAAATTTGTCAAAGGCATAAACCACAGCCAGTAACTCCTTCTCTGTGGTTGCATAATTCATCTGGGCTGGATTCAACACATGGCTAGCATAGTAGATGATGTGGAGGCGTTTGTCTTTTCTTTGCCCCAAGACTGCCCCTACTGCTATATCGCTCGCATCGCACATTATCTCAAAGGGTAGAGACCAGTCTGGCGAGATCACTAATGGAGCAGACACCAATTTATTTTTCAGAGTCTCGAAGGCTTCGTTGCACTTTTTGTCAAACAGAAACGGAGTATCCTTCACAAGCAGGCTAGTCAAAGGTTTTGCGATCTTGGAGAAATCTTTGATGAACCTACGATAGAATCATGCATGTCCCAAGAAACTCCGTATACCTTTCTCATTCACAGGATGAGGGAGATTGGCGATTACTTCCACTTTTGCCTTGTCAACTTCTATCCCTTGATGGGAAATTTTATGACCTAGTACTATCCCTTTTCTCACCATGAAGTGACACTTTTCCCAATTCAGAATTAGATTGGTTTGTTGACATCTTTCCAGCACAAGTGAAAGATTATACAAACAATCTTCGAAAGAAGATCCAAAAACCGAAAAATCATCCATAAACACCTCCATATGCTTCTCAAGCATATCGGAAAATATGGATGTCATGCACCTCTGAAATGTCGCAGGTGCGTTGCATAAACCAAATGGCATTCTTCTATAGGCATAGATTCCATACGGGCATGTGAACGTTGTGTTTTCTTGATCCTCAGGTGCCACAGCAATTTGGTTGTATCCTGAGTACCCATCCAGAAAACAATAGAAATCATGACCTGCCAATCTTTCCAACATCTGATCGATAAAAGGTAAAGGAAAATGATCCTTCCTCGTAGCAGTGTTCAGTCTTCTATAGTCTATGCAAACTCTCCAACCTGTAATAGTACGGGTGGGGATCAACTCATTTTTTATCACAGTTGTCCCTCCCTTCTTTGGTACCACATGAACTGGGCTCACCCATGAACTGGGCTCACCCATAAACTGTCAGATATTGGGTAAATTAACCCTGCATCTAATAGTTTCACAACCTCCTTGCGAACAACTTCTTTCATAGCTGGATTCAGTCTTCTTTGAGGTTGGACGGCCGGTTTCTGATTATCCTCCATCAAAATCTTGTGCATACACATTGTCGGGTTGATTCCTTTCAAATCGTCCATCGCCCACCCAATAGCACCCTTGTATTTCTTTAGGACTTTAATTAGCTCTCCTTCTTGGGTCTCTCTCAAACCTGAATTGATGATTGCTGGACATTTTTCCTCATTGTCAAGAAAGACATATTTGAGATATTCTGGTAATTGTTTCAACTTTATCCCCTTTTTTATATCCTGTTTCGATTCTGAAGATGTTTTAGGTCGAAGCTCCTCCCACCGTTGCGGTCGGGAACGAACCCAAGGCGGTTGTTCCTTTAACATTGCTACCACTTCGGATTCTTTCTCATCAATTCCTTCAGTATCCTCAACAATAGATAAACTCAAAACTCTCTCCAAAGGAAGCTTGGGTGTTGTAATCTGCATAGATTGAGCAAAGACCGTATCTAACACTTCAATACTTTTACTCGTCCCTTCGTCATCCTTGAATTTCATAGTATCCCTCACATCAATTTTGAGCTTTTCATCATAAACTTTGAGGGTCATGGTTCCTTCCTCAATATCTATCATGCATCTTCCAGTTTCCAGGTGTAATACCCCAAAATTTACCCTTCATTCTTATTGGAAGCATGGGATTGTGTTTCACATTGCATTAGCATCATACTAGGCCATACTCATTGCATGCTGCATTAGTGACTTGGAAGTTAGGGTTGGATTGATCACTCCTTAACAGAAGGATCCCACATAAAGAAAAGTTGAGAGTTGGACTTTATTCTCCAATTATACAAGTCTCAAGGGTCTCAAGGAGTTCCATATGTCTTATTATGTTCCTCAGTTCATCAGTGGGAGATTTAGAGCTCTTAGAGAGTGCATATGGAGTTAATCAGAAATCAGGGTTTCAGGGCCATCTACAACAAGCAAGGTTTTGGTTGGAAGTAAAGGGGACTCATTTATGTCATGATTAGAGAGGCATCTTTGCCTAAGAAGACCCACAGTTATCACAGCAAGATCCGTTGGCAATCAGTGCAATCAGTTCCTAGTCATTTTTGCCCTAAAACCAGGGTTTGATATAAAATCGGGATATTTCTGATTCCTTGGGTGAAACTCATTTCCATGGCCCTTCACATGTCCACAAGGATCTACATGCAAAAAATCAGCTCTTTATTGGAGCCAGAGGTGCTTCAATTGATCAATGGAATCGGAAATCAGACAGTTTGGGAAAAGTCAACTGTGGGGTCAAAAAAGTCAACTCTTGACGTTTTGAAAGTGGAATCTCAAAATTCATGCCTAAGGAAGCCTAAATGTGAAATTTGATCAAGGTTGGATCATGGATTCATCATTTAATCAGGAGTTGGAAAAGTTACCAAATTTGGAAATAGTTGACTTTCCATTTAAGGCAAATTTTTATGGTTTTTGCACCCACTTTAAGCCTATTTTCCATCAAGATGCAAGCTCTATTTGAAACTTTCTTCAACATGAAAGTTGTTCCTCTTGTTTCAAGCTTTCTAGAGATATAAAGTTTGTTTCATTTGGATTAAAATTGAGAAAATTAAGCTTGGTCAAAGTAAGACATTATTTTAGAACACTTAGAATCTTTTCTAAGTCCAAAATTTGCAAAATTTGTCAAGACTTATGGGCCATATTTCTTGCACTTCAAGGCATCTTTTGAAAACACTTTCTTCATTACAGTTGTACCTTCATATGTCCTCTTTCACACCTTTTTGGAACCACCCCATTTGGATCATTGGTTTGGAAGATACACTCATCTAAAGTTGGTATCATAGGCTGAATTTTTTGACAGCATTTAGGCCAAACTAGCCCAACCATTTTGCAGCCATGAGACCTGAACTTTGTGACCATTTTTCACCTCTTTCCACTCACCATTTCAAGATGTGTTCAACATGAAAGATGTTAAGCTACCTACCTTCTTTCTACTGTTTGCATTGCCTTGCCATTTGCACATGTATTCATCAAGTTACAATGCCTTAAAGTCACCTAGTTGGGTTGTTTTTATGCTGCACAAGAAAACCAAGCCAAACCCCAAAAACGACCAGCACATGCTTTTACCTCATTTGGCCATTTGCTTTTGGTTCATTCACTTAAGTTTTGTCACTTTTAACCATTTCTTTTCACACCTCATTCTTGCACACTTTGTCCATGATTCAAAACCAACACTTAAGCCCATTCAAACACTTAAAACCCTACATATTTAAGACTTGGAAACCCTAATCAGAAGAGGAGGCTGCTATTTTCAAAGGAGGCAAGGCAAGAGAAAAGAGACCAAGTTGCATTTCCTTCCATTTTCACAAATTCTAAAAGTTCTCAAAGCACAAGCATCTCATTCTCATCTCATCCTTCCATTTTCAAGAAGCAGTGGACTTTCTCCACTAGGTAATCTTTTTATCTCATCTTCCATGACCATATTCCATGTTTTGTTCATCATATTTGTTCATACTACTATCACACTTATTCATGCCATTACCATGTTCACCTCTCCATTATGCCATGCTCTCTTTTTCTTCATGCTTTTTTTTATGCTAATGCTATGCACTACTTGTCCATAAAATCTTTGCATGAGCCTCCCTTGGTGTTCGCTTTTCTCTATGCTAGAGCCATTATTTTTAATAAAACAAGACACCATTGTGTTCTACATGTTTCAAACTTGAACTTTGATTTTTACATCATTGCATTTGGAGCCTTGAGTTGTGAGATATTTGGATTTGAAGTTTGGAAAAATATCCCATGTTCTTCACGTTTTCTGGATTTTTTGCATGGGAATATGTTTTGTTTCATGCAGACAACACGTGTCCGCCTCATGTCCGTCCGATCCGTGTGCTAGCGCCTATCTCCATCGTCCAGCCAATTTTGTCTTTTAGTGGCCTTTTAATGAGAGCATGACCGATTCACATGGTGTTACATGAATTTTTAAATGAACTTTTTTTATTTTTCTGTCACATGCTGAATGCTCCGCTGGACCGGGCCTAGGTGCACGCTGCTGCTCGCACCCTCCTTGCAAAGCCCATTGCTCCATTTTTATTTTCATTTCTTTTATTCTTTTTTATGTTGTTTTGTCTTTAATTAATAAAAATAGTTTATTTATTCATAAAAATACAAAAAAAATATTTTTTACTTTCCTTAATGTTTTATTTAATTTATTTAATTTTTATTTTCGTATTTTATTTAATGTTAATATTTTATTTCAATTATTTATTTTAAATGGTTCATTTTAGTACACATTTTTTCATTTATTTTATTTTCATGACTTAAAATTATTTTTAATTTCTGATTTTTGGGATGAGGGTTGACCAATGTCTCATGCTCAACCTGACCTTTTATTGGAATTTTATTTCCCATTTTTAATTTATTTTGGATTTATTTTCGACCTAGTTTGCTTGGTTAACTTTTCTTTTGACTTCTGTTTTGTTTCAATTAATTTATACACCAATTTTTATTATTTTTGAAATCTTTTTGGGGGATGATGATGTCCTGACCTCACCTAACTTAGTTTAATTTTTCATAATTTTTGTGATTAATTCACTATTTATTTGATATTTTTTAAGTTGACTTGACTTTTCGGTTGACTTTTCTATGATTGATGTTTGACATAGGGATTGCTTAGGGAAATTGAAGAGATCTTTTGATCCTCCCTTGTTCATCTCATGTGCCACATATTAGAGGCCTTTCATCTTGATTTTATTTGATCCTTGCATCATTTCCCGATTAAATTATTCATTGGTTCTTTGTGTGCATAATTTCACTTGTCTGATTTCATCTGATATTTTTTACACTTGTTTCTTTCATCCATGCTTCTATCGTTTGATTGTTTAACATGTTTATACTTATCATACATTATTTAATGTCTTATTATTTCATTCTTTGATTATTTGACTTGATCATATACTTGTTTATATATCTTATCTGTCTGATTAATAACTGTTGCCTACTTGTATGATGTATGAGGCATATATTATTATTGTTTGATTGCCATGAACAATCCCCATTCATAACAAATGTATCCCTCTCCCATGAAATGTATAATATTTATTCTTTCATTCTTTATTCATCTGTTAATACAAAGAATTAAAATGAGCATCCGATAACCATTTCAAAACAAGATCAAAACCTCGATCCAACGTCGAGTAATCATTTTTTTTTCAAAACCTAACAGAACCAGCACGTATTCATCCATTTACCTTGTAAGTCGATTGCTTTATGCATCGCCATCAACCTTGTAAGTCGATTGCTTTATGCATCGCCATCAACCTTGTAAGTCGATTGCTTTATGCATCGCCATCAACCTTGTAAGTCGATTGCTTCATGCATCGCCATCTACCCTTATCCCTAACACCTCTCCTTACTCCATTCGTCGATTCTTGTTCCGTTTAGGTAGCACCCATTAGGTAGAACCCTTTGTATGATAACATAGGTAGGATTCCCGTATCCTTTTGTATGATAACATAGGTAGGATTCCCATATTCTTTTGTATGATAACATAGGTAGAATTCCCTTATTCTTTTGTATGATAACATAGGTAGAATTCCCTCATTACTTTGTATGCTAACATTAGGTAGATGTCCTCATTTGTAAATCCTAACACATAGGTCCACATTGCATGACAATTCTTGGACAGAGCTTCCCCATCTTTATACCTTTCCGAGCGTCTCCGATCTTGTGGCATGTAGTCCATTCTATTGCAAAGAGGTAACTGCCTAAGACTCGATTCAGCGAGCTGCGACACCTGCCGCTAGGACGTGAATACATTGCCCACTCCCCTTTGACACAACTGGTGTCCTCCTTTGTAAGTCCATGTTCAGATGGCAATCCCTATGTAGCCGAACTACGACAACTCTGATTCTCATGTTCAGATGAGATACGTAAACACAAGATGTGATGTCTTGCCGAGTTTGACTGACAACTAACAACTAATCCTTGTTTGTTTTCGCCCTCGTTGCGATTCTTTTCTCTCGCCCTCGTGGCGATCGAGACCTTCCCTTTTTCTTGCCATAGTTGCAATCGAGACCCTTTGTTCCCGTAGTTAGCTGAACTACGTTTTTGCTCTGACTCTCGTTCCAGATGAGATACGTAGGCATAAGACGCGACGTCTTACCGAACACACATCTCTTTAACCCATAGGTAGTCGAGCTACGAAGACTCTGATTCTCATATCCAGATGAGATACGTATGCAGTGGATGCGACATCCATGCGAGTCATTTTCTTTTGACCCTTTCTCTTTTAGTAAATAGTACCTTAGATAAACCCACACCCTTTAAACAAGAACAACAAGAGTGGATCCCGTAGAGTACTACGAATGCGTAGGGGTGCTAATACCTTCCCTTCGCATAATCCACTTCCGAACCCAAGATTTGGTTGCGAGACCTTGTCTTTTCCTTTCCTTTTTCCAGGTTTACTTCGAGCGTTTTCTTTCCTTCCTTTAAGATAAATAACGCACGGTGGCGACTCTTCTGTCATTACTCTTTCGCCGGTTATTTTTTCGCATACTATATTTTTTAGGCTGCGACAGCTGGCGACTCTGCTGGGGACCCGGTTTCCCTAAGCGAGTCCCTCCTAGCTTTTGTAGGTTTCTTATTTGTTGGGTGTTTATTCTTTTATACAGTTATTTATTTTTCAGCATTTACCTGCTTTATTGCATTTGTGTACATATCATTGCTTGTATCTGTTGGCTCTGTTGTTGGGTTGTTTGTTTGTTGGGGGTGGGATGTTCTATGAGAGATAAGCCCACTACCCAGGCTTGAGTGTACACATAAGTGTTAGAGTGGATCGTCGTGAGGCTTGCGTGGCATGTTGCTACGTTAAGTCGTTCATGAAGACCCACATTCAGACGAGGTTTCTTTTGGATATATTTTGTCCTATGGGTGTTCCATAACGACAAATGTTCCTCTAGAAATCATCGACTCTGGTGACCATTTCCCGAGAACTCAGTCGAGGCCTCTCCTCCGAGACGCGTTTATGTTAGCCCTGGTGGGCGCATTCTCGCTGCTCAATCCGAGGACCCGAGACTGGGAACTTGCTTTAGGATATCCTGTTGAGGGGAGTCAGTCGAGGTCTTTTATCCCGTAATAATGCCAAACCTTCAGTGGTAAACGTATTATTCTCGACTGAAGGGCTGAAACTAACAAACTTATGTTCTTAGAACCTACCAGTGAGGGGCGGGCTAAATCCAGGAAACCTTAACCTCCAACCAACCCGGTTTTCTGGAGCAGAGTTTTGATCTTGTATTATATTCCTTAGTGGGTTTCTCTTCAGACAGTGCAACCCGACAGATGTTCAAGCAGATACAGCAGTCCTGATTTCCATGTCACTGCATTGCATCACATCATTCTGCATTCATATCATTTAACACATGTTTATCCATTTCTAGGGGGTTTACGTCTTCTTCTTGATTCCGGTCGGGGTTTTCTGGTTCTCCTGAGATGGATATTGGCAGAAAGAGACACGTCGCTTACAAGTTTCCAGTGGTTTGTTTGGAGCCTATTCAACAACTGATGAAGTTAATGGATCACGATTCTCTAGAAGAATTCCGGAAGGATTACGGTTTGATTCTAAGCTTCATCACGGTTCTCTCCAAAGATCAACATGATGCTCTCTTTACACTGCTGCAGTTCTAGGTGTGACGGTGTATTCGTCGCTATATGATCCATCGATTAAATCATAAGCTATGAGATACATGAAAATTTCGAGTCGCCACCGCACTTTTATTTATCCAAAGGACTGGCTAAAAAGCGAACAAAAGCCTAAGAAGTTTTACACGTAGAAAACTAATAAAAAGATCAGAGAGTCTGGGTAAGGGGTAAATTACGCAATGGGAAGGTGTTAGGCACCCACTACGTCCTAGGTACTCCTAGGGAGCCCTTTTCACACTTGTTGTAAAATATTGTTATTTGTTATGACAAAAATATTGTGCAAACATGATTGGGATGATGAGAAAAGAATATACAAGTTTTATTGGTTATTGGGTTCGAACGGATGAACCCGTTGCCTACGTACCTTCCATCAAAGGTAAGGATCAGAACGCCGTAGTTCGGCTAAAAGATTTCCAAAAGTTGGTGGATTCAGTTTTAAACACAAGCACTGAGGCTTTTCATTATCAATGGGAGAACACTCGACCAAAAACAACATCCACCACGCGAGGATAGCTTCGACGTACTAGAGGGGTTAGCCCTGTTTGAAGTACGGAAGTCTTACTGTCGACTCACTAAGGATAGGCAAGATTTACATCAACCACAAAGATAATTGAAACCTATGGCTAATGCATGAAAAGATTAATGGGCAAAGCCAAAACAAGTGAATGAGTGAAGTTAATTGATTATGATTATGAAAGTGGAGTCAAAGTATGATTAAGATCAATTCAAATAAGTATTATGAAAATGGAGTTTTGAAAAAAGTCAAGGACTTGGGTCCAGGTTTTTAGTTTGAAAAGCATGAAGATGTTTGCACAACACTTATGTCAAGTTTGAAAGATAAAGTGTGAAAAGGTTTAGGACCTAATGAATGATGAATGGATGAGGATGGATAGTAAAACTTCTTAGAAGGTTCACTTCTTGAGATCATATGGGAGATGATTCAAGTGCGTCCTTTGGAATGCAATGGATAATAAGCAGTAACAAACAAAGCAAGAAAGACGGATATCGGATGCCAATCACTGGGCTTATACCAATCTCCTAAAACAGAATGGGATGTCAGATGCCACTCAATGGTCTTACACTAATCTCCACAGGCAAAGAAATAAAAAGCGGATACCGGATACCAATAGATGGATTTACACCAGTCTCCTAAAACAGAAATGGATATCAGATGCCACTCAATGGACTTACACTAATCTCCACAGAAGAAAACAAGAATGAAACATGGAAGTCAAATGCCAATCTATCTGGACTTAGGTTAACTCCACAGTATGCTCACAGGAAATCCAATGCCACATCACAGGGACTTATAATGGATCCTCACATACAAGAACAAAAGCAACAATATGATCACAGGAATGCAAATGCCAACTTACAGGGACTTATAGTTGCAACCTCTCATACAAGCAGATGAAACAAACTATGATCACAGGAAAGCAGATGCCAACTTACAGGGACTTATAACTGTATCCTCACATACAAACAAACAGATCAAATTATGATCATAGGATAACAGATGCCAACTTACAGGGACTTATAACTGTATCCTCACATACAAACAGATAACAGAAGATATGAGTGACCAATGAGGTCTTACACTCTATCCTTCCATATCACAGGAGCAAATGCCAAAGCAATGGACTTACAATTGTCCTCAATGGGTAAACCACAATAAAAGTCACACAGACAAATGATATGATCATGCACTAATGGCAATTGATGATGATGATAAATGCATAACATACAGGCAAACAAGTGCATATGAAGCAATCAATCAATCAATGAATATCAAACAGCACACTCTATAGCCAAACAATGGGGGGCTCACACAAGAGGGTTTGACTTTGAAAGTCTACTGTAATGGGTAAAGGTCGCTCTTAACCTGGCCATTGAGGGGCTCAGGTGAAGCAGATGAAAAGGAGATGAGGGGTGTGCCTCATTGCTTCTATCCCTGATCAGGGAGAGCATAAAAGAAAGTGTGGGAGTTCAGAAAGTAGGAACTCTCTCCACATTATTGACTCGATTAGATCTTGGGTATTTATCTCAATGCTTCAACCATGTAATGGGAGCAAAGAGAGGACACATTGAATAGTGGGGGATAGATTGCTTATCCCTACCTTCCACCAATTGCCTTACTTGAAGGACTTTTCCTGCTTGGGACAAATATAAACAAACACAGGCATTGCCTCTTAAGGAGGACTTCAGACAGTTTGCCCGGTCAAATAACAGACCGGGTCTCCAGACTACATGAAGAAGAAGTATTTATACCTCAAAGCAAATGCTAAAAAGCAAAGCAAGCAAGTTCAGAGAACTTAAGCAACTAAAGTACCTGCAAAAGTCAGACCAATTAGTAAACAGCTCAACAGTCACAATCAAAAGGAAATAACCCAATAGTCAACCACAGAGGGACCAATTGTGCAAGGCACAAAGACTCAAGCATATGAGTCACCTACAAGACAAAGGTTAGCACATTAAACAATCAAACTAAAACACATTTGAATGATCCTCAAGGCATTGATGCTTAACCTGAAACAGATGAACTCAACATAAGCTTAGAAGACCACTAGGACTAGCCTAGGGTCAAAGATGAAAGAAAAAGTCAAGGCAGCAAGGGAAAGTCAACCCAAACCAAGTCTAAGCATTCAAGAAACATTCTCAATTGGATTCAAACTTATATCATGCATCATTGTCATTTCATATGCAAAAGGATGCAAAGCATGGCAAGAGAAGCATACAAAAGTCAACAGCAAAGAATTCATTCAAAAGTCAACTCAAACAATCTCAAAAATCATGAAATAAATCACACTCAATCCTAACACCTAACATGGTAAGCATGTAAAATTTCATGGCATTTGGATGAGAGGAAGGCAGTCAAGTAAAATCATGAAGTCAAACCAAATTCAAGTAAGCATGGTGAAAGTCAACAAGCATAGGTCAACTTCAAAAAATCATATCAATTTGAAAACAGAAGAGAAATGAATGAGATTAACACCAATGCAAAGCTTGAGATGTCTAGTTATCACATATGAAATTTCATGGACATACAATAAGATTTGAGAATTTCACAAGAGATATGGCAATGTGTATCACAAAAAGTCAACAAATGACTAAGCATGGAAGAAAATTCTCAAATAAATGGAAAACAGCAAGGTTAATTCCAAGAAAATTCATACATAAACTAGACATATGATATATGATTCATGCAAAATTTCAAGTGATTTGGATAAGAGGAAGCATGTGAACAAAAATTGGGAAAATACATGATCATGGTATAGCACCAAATGTAACACATAACTTCAGAAAATCATAACTCTCAATCCACAAATGATAAATGCACAAACTTTATATGGAAATGAAGGTCAATGTGTCTAGTTTCACCACAAAAAATTTCAAGCTCATAGGATATGACATGAGTATTTCACAATTGAAATGGCACAATGTATCATTTATGCATACATGTTGGAAAATCAATTATCATTTAAAATCCAGCCACTGAAAAATTAAATAAAATTCACCATAAAATTCTAAACACATTCATGAGTATGAGGAAAAAATTTCACAATTTTTGGATGAAATGTGAAGGAGAAATAAATTGTGGAAGTTGGATGAAATTTGAATGGAAACATGAAGAACATGGCATGGCAATTGGTCAACATGAGAGTCAACGATGGCATAAGCGTAATTCCGGGCTCATTAACCTAAACTACTGCGTTTTGGGGAAAGAAATGAAATGTTCCTATTGGCTCCCAGCCAATGGAACAGTAGCACGGCCAACAAGTTGAAAATTCTGAGTTTCACATGAACCCTTAGGGTTTTAGCAACCACATGGCATTTGCAAGCAATCAGCATTCATCAATTCAAGCAACAACATTCACATAGACAGCAGGAAATTCAAGTGTAAAGCTCATGAACAGCAGGGTTCTTTGGTTTTAAAAACAACAGCAACAACCATCATCATCATTCAAACAGCACCCAAACAACAACAACATTCATCATTCACATAGATTTTCTGGACAATGTTCATGGTTTAATAGCAGGGCATGTTCATCATCCAACTTCAAAACAAACATTCAAATGCCAAAAGACAAACAGCACGGAAAATCACTGGACAGTTTAAGGTTTAACAGCATGGCAGCTCATGTATTCATCATCAATTTGCAGCATGGTTGATAGCATAACAACATTCATCATTATCATGTGCTCATCATGTTTAAAAAATCATCAAACTAAAATCAAACCAAGCAAAAACACAACAGCAGGGCAATGGTTTCATCATCATTATGTACTCATCATAACAAACAGCATGGTGTTCAAGGTGTTTCAAAACTGCAGCAAGGTTATGTCAGCAATGGTATCATGTTATCGACCAAAACATCACCAGGTAAAACAGCAACAATAAACAAGCATGGTCATGGAACACTATCCTCATACAACATCTGAGAACAACAGACCAAACATAATCATGAGGGTTCTGGACAGGGTTTAAACAGCAGGGCAATTGCTCATGTTCAACCACAGCAAACAAACATGGTTCAACCAAACCACACAACCAACATTGTACTGATACAGGCCATGTCAATAAACAAACATAAACATGAAAATCTGGGCAGGGCAAGGTTCAAGCACGACAGCATACATCAAATTCATGTTCATGACTCATCATCATCTAACAGATTTCGAGCAAAAAAAACACACCATGGCATGGCATATGTTCTTATGTAGCATCATAACACCAACACACAAAACACGATACAAGTGGATTTCTGGACAGGACAAGGGATTAAAACAGCAGAGTATCACCATCAACATGTTATCATTATCATAAAACAAAATCGAGCAATCAATCACAACAGCCTGGTAAGAACTTCATCATGCAGCACCAACCAATAAACAAAGCAAAACATGGATCATGGGAAAAAAAACTGGGCATATTCATGATTCAAGCATAACAGTAGCAGGATTTATGCAGCAACAATCAGTAGGTATCATGCATCTTCATGCTTTCATCATAAACAATAGCAGGGCACATATTCAGTTTCATGATTCATCACCAACACGCAAAATCCAAACAGCATGGTAAATAGCAATTGCAGTGGAAAAGGTTCAGGTGATCACAAACAACAACAACAGCCAACACAACATGGATGGGAGTTATGGAAAATATGAGAATTTATGAACAGCAGGGCACATTCATGTAATCCACAAGCAAAACTCGATCAAGCATCATACAATCATCATGGTAATGAGATGCATCATGGGATCACAAGCAGAAATAATGGCCAACATATATGCACATGTACATGATTCCTGGAAAATATGTTGGGGTTTATAAACAGCAGCATTCATTAATTCAACTCCATGGTTCAACAATCATCCAACAAGTTTCGAGCAAAAACAACAAGGGCATGGCCTAATGACCATCAAGCAACATCAATCATCAACCAAACAAACATTAACCATGAGAAAATCTGGACAGAATTAGGGTTTAAGCATAACATCATGATCATCACCTTCATGTAAGCAGGAAAATCAAAATGCTCAGAACTCAAAATTAATTGCACCAACAGCATTATTAGACATCAGGCAGCACCAATATGGTGTCCAAATTCATTAAGTCAACCCCAGCAAAACAAATCAGGCAAAAGTTCATGAACACAAAAAGAATGAAATCCAATTTTCTCTCAACAGAATCAAACATTTAGCATGACATAAGTTGCAATAGACTCATCATGGCAAGGATTAGGCATGGCATAGCATGGTTTGATGAAAAGGGAGGGTCGAGCACTTACTTGTTTTGGAAGAAAAACGAGCTGCAGTGTTGGTTTGGTGGCTGCAAGCTCAAATAGAAGTCCACTATGCTTTGGAATGAAGAAAACTTGAAGAAACTTCAGCTCAAACTTGCTTGACAATTCCAAATCTTGATTTCACCATGGTAAGAGCTTGAAGAAAAACAGAACGAATCCCTCACTTCCAGTTGGTATTTTTCACTTGGAATGAGCTTGCAATGATGATGGATGATGAAGGAAACAAAGGGAAAACTCGAAGGTTTTGGAAATTTGGCAGAAAAATCTCAAATGCACAAAATGCAAGAGTGAGAGAAAACTCTTTTTTCTGTGATGGCTGCTCTAAACTAGGGTTTGTTTGGACAGAAAAACCTTTATATATCACCTGTTTAACATCACTTAATTAAATGGTAAGCTGGTTTTGTGTGTAATGATGCAAATTGGCAATTTTGCTAATTGTGTGCACAAGTGAAAAGGAGGTGTGTTTGTGGTCGAGTGGGCTGGGCACAGGCTGCAGAAAGACATTGCAAAATGCTGTTTGTGGTTGTACATGTACTGCTGTACTGGTTTTGCTTTATGAAGCTTCTTGCCAATTTTCAAGTTTTAGCATTTGGTCCAAAAATGATGGCATAATGGTGGTATGATGATGGTTTAAGGCTTGAGACAAGTCACAAATGTGGTATGAAACCTTTCCCAATTGGCAAAAATGAGAAAAAGTCAAAGGATCAAAAAGTCAACTTTGGGTCAAACTTTGATTTTAAATGTAAAAGGTCCAAAAATGCCATTTTGAATGGTAAGGTTTTAGGTCATGAAATTTATATTTTTGGAAAGAGGATGAAAAATGTGGTGTGTAGGAAAAAACCCCACCAAATTTGGCCTTATGGTTTGAGAGATATGGCTTGTTGAAGTTCAAAAATTGGTGAAAATGATTTGATCATGTCTTGACAACCACACATGGGATTTGAGAGTTCTTGGACTTTTTGAAAATGGGAAGACAAGATCTTCAACTTTCATGTTGGACAAAAATTCATTTGGAGCTTGTATCATGATGTAAGTTGAGGATCAAGAAGTTTCCATTTTTGGCAGTTGAAATTACAGGTCCACTTGCTATTTCTAGAAAATTTCTGATTTGACTTGATTTTCTTCCATGATGAGGTTTGACATGATATATGAGGCTAGTATAAGCATGAATGAGCTTCTTCAGATCAATTCTATCCACCAAATTATTGATTAAATCAACAGTTGACCAAGTTTGACTGTCTGTTGACTTTTCTAGGGTTTTGGATGACTGAAGCATTTCTGATGAATTCCAAACCCTGATTCCTTGAGAACTTGACTTCAAATGATGTCATAAGTTGTATGAGCTCTTGATTAATGATCATGGTGCCCAAATTCTGCAAGAATGGCCACCATCCACTGCTTTGACTGACTTGGCTGACTTTGACCTAATTGCTTCATCTGCAATCAACAAGGTTAAACAGACAATATTTTTGTACTTTTTGAATGATAAACATATGAAAGCAAAGATATACAAATGCAGAGTATGCTTGGTGATCAAGAAACAAACCCACAAGGCAATCTATCCACTAAGAGGAAAGCAAAGGCAAGCATTGATCCTTGAGGCCATGATATGATATGATATGGGCCATGAGGGATCTTAGGGCCCAAAATTGGGGTCTTACAGATGCCCCTATTTAAGGTCATTCTAGCCGGAGAAGTGAAGTTTAGAAATCTTCATCTCGACGCGGTAGAATGGGCTTAAATAACAGTAATGAGACAAATTTTGGTCCCTAAGAGACCTCATGATGCAAATGTATGTATGCAAAAGACACAAATTCTGTGGGGAATATGATTCACACAGAAGAAAAGACGATCCATCGGAGTAATACACTCACCAGGAACAGAGACTCTGACAAGACTCTATGGGGATAATAAAAGAAAAAGAAATGTGTGAACAAGACACGACTCCAGACTGGGGAAGACAAAACTGACATAACGTGAACAAGACACGACTCTGATTAGGAAATAACAGAAAACAGACTGGAGAACTCACTGGGGAGTGAAGGACTCACACTGGGAAAAGATTTCCAAATGGAAAATAAATCCATTGGAGAGACACAAGCTGACTCCTGAGGAGAAGCAAAAGAAAACTCCACTGGGGAAGTAACAAAGAAAATGAGATGTTACCAGGCATGAGGGTAACAAAATAGGAAAATCTGACTCCACAGGGGGACCGAGGTCATAATAGGGAGCAGAAAGGAGAGAACACCAAGGATACCGGTTACTGGGTATATAATAGGTGACCGACCAAAGCGTGAGTTGGTGTGTGTTCCAAAACACTCATCATCCTGAAGTGAGCGAAAGCAAACTTGTTTATAGGATGGACATTCAATTCCACAAGGAAAATGAATCTTACTCTGAGGGGAAAACAATCAAAAGATTGACTCAAGAGCGCACGAGATATAATATCCATTACCGTCAGAACGTGGATAGAATACTCAGATGAGACATATTATTCATTACCGGCAGACCGTGAATAATATACTCGAAAGGAAAATTATCCTGAACCGGTTACTGGGTTGTTTATAGGATAAAATCCGAAATCGTGAATTGGTTTTCACTTCCAAAACACTCATCACCCTGAAGAAAGCTAGAACAGCAGACTTGTTTAAAGGATGGACATTCGATTCCACAAGGAATGCGAATCTTACTCGACTGGGGAAGATCAACAAAGGACTCCGACCGAAGAGCGCATGAGACATATTATTCATTACCGGCAGACCGTGAATAATACACTCGCATGGTAAGAAACACCAGGGATACCGGTTACTGGGTATATAATAGGTGATCTACCGAAAACGTGAATTGGATTTCACTTCCAAAACACTCATCATCCGAAAGGAGGGCTTGAAAAAGCAAATCGACTTACAGGATGGACATTCGAATCCACAACGGGAAAACGAATCTTACTCAACTGGGGACACAAACCCAAAGAGTGCATGAGATATGATATCCATTACCGGCAGACCGTGGATAAGATACTCGCATGAGATATATTATCTATTACCGTCAGAACGTAGATAATAAACTCGCATGGTAAGAAACACCAGAGATACCGGTTACTGGGTATATAATAGGTGATCTACCGAAAACGTGAATTGGATTTCACTTCCAAAACACTCATCATCCAAAACACAAACTGGTTAAAGGATGGCTATTCGATTCTACAAAGAATACGAATCTTGCTCAGTTGGGGAAAATCAACAAAGGATTCCAACTAAAGAGCGCATGAGATATACTATTCATTACCGGCAGACCGTGAATAATACACTCGAAAGGAAAAGACACCAGAGATACCGGTTACTGGGTATATAATAGGTGACTAACCAAAAAGAGAGACAATCGATACCAAGCATACGGGTAAACGAAAGACAACTCAAAGGGATAAATTGCAAGCATCCGGCAATTATCCAACAACAAGAATATTCGACTCCACAAAGGGAAAATGACGAATCTTACTCGACTGGGGAAACACAAAAGGCTTCGACTGAAGAGTGCATGAGATATACTATTCATTACCGGCAGACCGTGAATAATATACTCGCATGGAAGATTATCCGCAACCGGTTACTGGGTTGTTTAAGGATAAAAATCCGAAAAGAAAGGCATCGGGATACCAGAATAGGTATATAATGATGACCAATCAAAAGGAGCAACAGACATTACCAACAAAAGGGTAAATGAAAGGCGAACTGCTGAGGATAAATTGCAAACATCCGGCAATTATCCACAAGGACTAGCTGGGGATGCATTGGTGAACAATCAATGATCCGGGGAACAAATCACGAGCATACGGTGAAAAGACCCACTGGGGATAAAATTGCTAGCATACGGCAATTATCCACAAAAGACTTGCTAGGGATATAAGTGCTGATTTGAGCAACTTATACAAGCAAAGGAAAATCAACATCAAAAATTGAATGAAGATAACCACAAAATTAGGGTTTATATCTACCGAATACGGGGTAGAAAACCAAAAACTCCGCGTGGGGATAGAACAAATCACAAATCCGCACGGGAAACCAAAATAGGGTTTATAACAAACCACAAACTGCTGGAGAGCAGGAAAAAAATAGGATTTACAACTACCGGGTAGTAGGTAGAAAACCAAAAATCTGGCTGGAGAATAAAAAGGTGTATAACCACAAATTCTGTTAAGAAAGCCAGGAAAAGTAGGACTTACAACTGCTGGTTTGTAGGCAGAGGCCCAAAAACATTCCGCTGGGGAACAACCCACTGGGAAACACAAGACATTTGACAAATAGCCAATTCGGGAATGATCCGAAAAGACAGACCGAATAAAGACACGTCCTAATGAGGATATAACTCAAATAGGAAAGTCCATCCCAATATATGTGTTGGGAGGAAACGGAAAAAACCGTCATCCACGAGGATATATCTCAGTGGGGAACTGCAGAAGGAAAGACAGACACATTTTCTGCTTATGGGGTTGACTCTATATGGAGAGATTTATAACACCCGACATCTGCTTGGGGAGATCTATAAAGAGATCTATATCACCATAGCAGGAGACACGACAAACAAAGGATACATGGCAAGAAATGCAACATGAATATCTGAATGTTTATGAATATGCATGAATATGCGTGATTTATGTTTGATGAATGCTGACAAAACAGACAGTTCTAACATAAACAGGTTCAGGAACCAAACGTCCGGTATTATACTTCCAGGGGAAAAACCAACTGGAGAGCCAATCTGCAGAGATCTTCATGCTGTAAAGCGAAGATCTGCAAGTACTGCTGAAGAAGCAGAGAATCAAAGATATCGGAAAACAACCCAATCAGGGTACAGAAAGTCACAACGGGCAAAACAGCCACCAAGACGAATCTGTAGGGGAACAAGAGAAGTCCCAAAGTATCTGCAGGGGATCCCAGTGTCGACTGAGAAACAAAAAGTGCATTGCACAGGCGCAAACTGCTGTATAAGCAAATCCACACAACTCCGCTGGGGGAAAACCCACTAAGGGAGAATGATATCATCCAGATAGAATCTAACTGCATAAGCAACTCTACTGGGGAAAACTGTCGGCTACTCTCTTGGGAAACAAACCACTGAGGGAGGACAGATCAAACAAATGGGTTCTGCAACAGACCGCTCCACTTGGGGAGAATATACAGCAAACTGATCACAACAAGTAGATCCTGCAATATAAGCCACTCTACTGGGGATCACAAACAGTCAGGAAATCAATCCGTTCACTGGAGGCTAGAGCCATCATCCGACCATATCGGGGATTGAAAGAGTATTAACAGGCGAAACTGCCACAACAAACATTCTGCAGACTAAGCTGAGGAAAAGATGATTGAAAATACTGGGATACCAACCCAATCAACCACTGAATAGGAAAATAAATCCTGCTCTGCTGGAGAGAAAAACTCTGATGGAGAGACAGCAACAATTCCACAGACGACTTCGCCGGGGAGAAGGTAAAGTACCGGGTATCAAACCACTGACTTACCGAGTCTTCAAAAAGAAAGTGACCGTGCTGAGGAAACAGACAGTTCCGCTGGCACACTGCATGGGGAAAAGCGGTAACAACTCCACTTGCAACCCTGGTGGGGATATTAATAACAGCTCTACTTGCGACTCCGAGGGGAGTATCAATCAATCAGTTATACTCATGACTGCGCTGAGGAGACAAATAAAGTCTGGGGATCTGACCCATTGGAGAGAGTGACGGGGCACCAAGGTGACAAACCATCAACCACCGAAACTTCTCAAGAAAACACCCATGCTAGGGGAAAACTGCTGCTGGAGAAAAACGAAGTCTTCAACAACACTCTGCTTGCGACTGTACTGGGGAACCACCCCAATAACAACTCTATCTGAGGAACAACCTCAACAAAGATCTGAAGAAAGAAAATACCACCAAACCAGGAATATGAGCAATGTCTTACCTGTTGGAAATCATGCCACCCTCGGGAGAGCACTGAGATATTCTTGAGTATCCTTTCAATCTTGTGAATGTTCACTTTGTTTAAAACAAAAATTTTGAAAAAATTGATTTGTTTAAAACAATGACATTTTATCAATTTAAAACATGCAAAACATTTGTTGAATTGAAACAAATAAGAGTGCAAATAATTGGATAAAAAGCTCAAATTGATTTGATAGAATGGTAGTCTGCAAATGGCAAGACTCCATAGATCTGTACAAATTTGAAATCAGTGATATATATTGGAAGAGGGCTACATTGAACATAATGATCCTTTCTCTACCAATTTGAATCTCGATGTATCCGAAGCTTCGGTTGACGACGAATCGAGAATCTTCTGACGAAATGACGACTGATGAACCAGAAAGTCTTGTCAGGATGCAGTTACTTGCCAAATCCCTAATTTTTGCCTAGATTGCCCCAGGGTGAGGTACTCAATCTAGCGGGATGCAAATATTCTTCTTTTTTCAGTCTCTAATTTTTGCCTGGATCACCCTTGCGGGTTCTCCACCGAGACGCTCATTTTTGCCTAAGCCGCCCTTTCGGGTTTTCAACTTAGCGAGCTATTCTGTTTTTTTTCATTTGCATATACTTTTTTTCTAGGCAAAGTATCTCTTGACTGCATCTGAATTCACAGGACGAGTGAAATCCTCCCCATCCATTGTTGTAAGCATCAAAGCCCCGCCTGAAAAGGCTCTCTTAACAACATATGGACCCTCGTAGTTTGGAGTCCACTTGCCCCTGGAATCGGGCACGAAAGACAAAACTTTCTTGAGCACGAGGTCACCTTCTCGGAACACGCGAGGCTTGACCTTCTTATCGAATGCTTTCTTCATTCTTTGCTGATACAACTGACCATGGCACATGGCAGTTAATCTCTTCTCTTCGATCAAATTCAACTGGTCATAACGACTCTGAATCCATTCAGCATCAGTCAACTAGGGACTTTTGAGGGTATACTTTTTCTTTTTTCCTTTGGAAAAATTTTGAAAAAAATTTCCTGGTTTTTGATTTTTTTCTTATTTTTTTTCACCCTCTTTTTTTTTTTTTTTTTTTTTTTTTTTTTTTTTTTTTTTTTTTTTTTTTTACTGCCCCAGTTTGACTGTTTTGCTGATTCTCATGATACAGCTGAATGAGCTTCTCTGGTGCTCAAGAAGGCGGATAATCTCGTCAGGAATCCCCTTCATCATCATCTTCCTCTGCCTCAGATACAAGGACTTCAAGAATGGGAGATGGCGTTGGATCATTATGTTCAATGGGTTTAGAAATCCCTGCATAATGATTCTGGATAATGAAAAGCTTTTGAATATTTAAACAAGCAAATCATTTATGCAGATGAAAAAGCTGTTTTTGTTTTTCATGGTTTTTTGTGATCACTGATTTCATGCGAAAAGCAAAAAGTGAAAACAAAGGAAAAACAAATGTTACACAATGCATTAATTGAATGAAAACATCATTGTATTAAATGCTTTGCCAACAATGTCATCACTTCTCCTTTTGGCATGGGAGAAGGGTTTTGAACAAAGGGAACAAATCACGCTGACTTATGAATGACCGCAGGAACATCCACAGCGACCCAATTGTGGCAGACACCACCAGGAATGAAATTGTTCAGATCTTCTGCATATACTCTTCCAAGAAAGCAGCCTCTTCTTCAGGTTGATCAACATGGATGAATCCTCCACTTGAACAAACCTTGCTCATTAAGTGCCCCAGAACAGTGGCCAATGCCAGCCCGGGATTGGTTAACCAGGAATAAATCCATCAACAGGAATAAATCCATCAAAAGCACTTAGGCTGACAAAATCCTCCTCGGAGTCCACAATTCTCTTGCTCAGGATGATCCATCAATCTGGCAGAGTTAGCTCTGGTATAATACCGGCGAGATGCGTCTTCAAAATAAATGAAGATCGCAGGGTCAGACCACAGGACGGGAGACCGGAACAAAACGCCCGCTTATGCAAATGATGCATGAAGTGTTTATGCATATGCTTGTTTTTTATCAAAGGAACCCGAGGGTTTTATTTGCAAACTTTGAAATATTTAAGCATTTTGATCATACATGAGAATATATCAGGTGAAAAAATTTCCCGGTTTTTTCATGTTTTGAAATTTTTGCAAATAAACTCCTTTGAGTTCTTCGAAAATTTTCTTTTTTTCTGATGATATGGATGCGGATGAATGCGTGAATGCATGAATGCAACAAACACACTCAAGGATCAAGCAAAGCACACCAAACAAAGGTCGTGGGAAAGCTCTATGTATCCCTAATATCAATCATCCATTTTGGTGGATTTAGGTTTTCACCTTATCGACACCCAAGTTCCATTGATATTAACGGTACATGAACCGGTTCAAACATTCTTAATATCAACCAGCCGCTTTGATGGATTTTAGGTTTTACACCTGATCCGGGATCCATTGATATTAACAATGCTTGAACGACTCAACCACGAATCACGGGTTTGTTGAGAGTCACGAGCATGGAGTCTCGGTTAAGAACCACCCAAAGGGAGTGTACTAGGGTTTAAACCTGCCAGACATGTTCTATCAGAGGTTCCCATAATCATCGTTCCATCTCTCGAATATTATCGGAGGAACGAATACTCGTATTCCAAGAATATTCTCAAGAGAAACTCTCATGAGTGTAGTATCGCGTAACAATCGTATCAGAACTGACATCTGAACGACCTCCGCACTACGGTCCTAAAAATAGGCCAAGATGGGTTTGGTAAACTAAGGTCCTTGGCTTCTGCGGAACATGATTGAAAGAATAATGCCTAACCACAAATAACTTGTGTGACATTATTAGTTCAACATGACCTCCACCAAGTGAATGGGCTCGCAAGTCAACTGGCTAAGGACTACTCCACACCAGTCAACAAGACTATGCCATTCTCCTATCCTAGAGTGCACTCGAATTCGGGTATAGAACTCATCTCACAGATCACCAAAGCAAACAGCAAATGTATATCAAGCAATTCACACATTACAATCAATACAGTGATCCCAAATTGTACAAAAATACGTCAAATAAAGAATAACAATATAGCACAACAAGGGTGAAAAGTAGGCAATACAACCAGAGATTCTGGTGAGATTTCCCCAGCAGAGTCGCCACTTTTCTGTGACGGTGTATTCGTCGCTATATGATCCATCGATTAAATCATAAGCTATGAGATACATGAAAATTTCGAGTCGCCACCGCACTTTTATTTATCCAAAGGACTGGCTAAAAAGCGAACAAAAGCCTAAGAAGTTTTACACGTAGAAAACTAATAAAAAGATCAGAGAGTCTGGGTAAGGGGTAAATTACGCAATGGGAAGGTGTTAGGCACCCACTACGTCCTAGGTACTCCTAGGGAGCCCTTTTCACACTTGTTGTAAAATATTGTTATTTGTTATGACAAAAATATTGTGCAAACATGATTGGGATGATGAGAAAAGAATATACAAGTTTTATTGGTTATTGGGTTCGAACGGATGAACCCGTTGCCTACGTACCTTCCATCAAAGGTAAGGATCAGAACGCCGTAGTTCGGCTAAAAGATTTCCAAAAGTTGGTGGATTCAGTTTTAAACACAAGCACTGAGGCTTTTCATTATCAATGGGAGAACACTCGACCAAAAACAACATCCACCACGCGAGGATAGCTTCGACGTACTAGAGGGGTTAGCCCTGTTTGAAGTACGGAAGTCTTACTGTCGACTCACTAAGGATAGGCAAGATTTACATCAACCACAAAGATAATTGAAACCTATGGCTAATGCATGAAAAGATTAATGGGCAAAGCCAAAACAAGTGAATGAGTGAAGTTAATTGATTATGATTATGAAAGTGGAGTCAAAGTATGATTAAGATCAATTCAAATAAGTATTATGAAAATGGAGTTTTGAAAAAAGTCAAGGACTTGGGTCCAGGTTTTTAGTTTGAAAAGCATGAAGATGTTTGCACAACACTTATGTCAAGTTTGAAAGATAAAGTGTGAAAAGGTTTAGGACCTAATGAATGATGAATGGATGAGGATGGATAGTAAAACTTCTTAGAAGGTTCACTTCTTGAGATCATATGGGAGATGATTCAAGTGCGTCCTTTGGAATGCAATGGATAATAAGCAGTAACAAACAAAGCAAGAAAGACGGATATCGGATGCCAATCACTGGGCTTATACCAATCTCCTAAAACAGAATGGGATGTCAGATGCCACTCAATGGTCTTACACTAATCTCCACAGGCAAAGAAATAAAAAGCGGATACCGGATACCAATAGATGGATTTACACCAGTCTCCTAAAACAGAAATGGATATCAGATGCCACTCAATGGACTTACACTAATCTCCACAGAAGAAAACAAGAATGAAACATGGAAGTCAAATGCCAATCTATCTGGACTTAGGTTAACTCCACAGTATGCTCACAGGAAATCCAATGCCACATCACAGGGACTTATAATGGATCCTCACATACAAGAACAAAAGCAACAATATGATCACAGGAATGCAAATGCCAACTTACAGGGACTTATAGTTGCAACCTCTCATACAAGCAGATGAAACAAACTATGATCACAGGAAAGCAGATGCCAACTTACAGGGACTTATAACTGTATCCTCACATACAAACAAACAGATCAAATTATGATCATAGGATAACAGATGCCAACTTACAGGGACTTATAACTGTATCCTCACATACAAACAGATAACAGAAGATATGAGTGACCAATGAGGTCTTACACTCTATCCTTCCATATCACAGGAGCAAATGCCAAAGCAATGGACTTACAATTGTCCTCAATGGGTAAACCACAATAAAAGTCACACAGACAAATGATATGATCATGCACTAATGGCAATTGATGATGATGATAAATGCATAACATACAGGCAAACAAGTGCATATGAAGCAATCAATCAATCAATGAATATCAAACAGCACACTCTATAGCCAAACAATGGGGGGCTCACACAAGAGGGTTTGACTTTGAAAGTCTACTGTAATGGGTAAAGGTCGCTCTTAACCTGGCCATTGAGGGGCTCAGGTGAAGCAGATGAAAAGGAGATGAGGGGTGTGCCTCATTGCTTCTATCCCTGATCAGGGAGAGCATAAAAGAAAGTGTGGGAGTTCAGAAAGTAGGAACTCTCTCCACATTATTGACTCGATTAGATCTTGGGTATTTATCTCAATGCTTCAACCATGTAATGGGAGCAAAGAGAGGACACATTGAATAGTGGGGGATAGATTGCTTATCCCTACCTTCCAC
The DNA here is from genome assembly GCF_024323335.1 of Lathyrus oleraceus. Lineage (NCBI taxonomy): Eukaryota > Viridiplantae > Streptophyta > Magnoliopsida > Fabales > Fabaceae > Lathyrus > Lathyrus oleraceus. Next base: position 372,402,688 of record NC_066580.1, read on the forward strand.
CAATTGCCTTACTTGAAGGACTTTTCCTGCTTGGGACAAATATAAACAAACACAGGCATTGCCTCTTAAGGAGGACTTCAGACAGTTTGCCCGGTCAAATAACAGACCGGGTCTCCAGACTACATGAAGAAGAAGTATTTATACCTCAAAGCAAATGCTAAAAAGCAAAGCAAGCAAGTTCAGAGAACTTAAGCAACTAAAGTACCTGCAAAAGTCAGACCAATTAGTAAACAGCTCAACAGTCACAATCAAAAGGAAATAACCCAATAGTCAACCACAGAGGGACCAATTGTGCAAGGCACAAAGACTCAAGCATATGAGTCACCTACAAGACAAAGGTTAGCACATTAAACAATCAAACTAAAACACATTTGAATGATCCTCAAGGCATTGATGCTTAACCTGAAACAGATGAACTCAACATAAGCTTAGAAGACCACTAGGACTAGCCTAGGGTCAAAGATGAAAGAAAAAGTCAAGGCAGCAAGGGAAAGTCAACCCAAACCAAGTCTAAGCATTCAAGAAACATTCTCAATTGGATTCAAACTTATATCATGCATCATTGTCATTTCATATGCAAAAGGATGCAAAGCATGGCAAGAGAAGCATACAAAAGTCAACAGCAAAGAATTCATTCAAAAGTCAACTCAAACAATCTCAAAAATCATGAAATAAATCACACTCAATCCTAACACCTAACATGGTAAGCATGTAAAATTTCATGGCATTTGGATGAGAGGAAGGCAGTCAAGTAAAATCATGAAGTCAAACCAAATTCAAGTAAGCATGGTGAAAGTCAACAAGCATAGGTCAACTTCAAAAAATCATATCAATTTGAAAACAGAAGAGAAATGAATGAGATTAACACCAATGCAAAGCTTGAGATGTCTAGTTATCACATATGAAATTTCATGGACATACAATAAGATTTGAGAATTTCACAAGAGATATGGCAATGTGTATCACAAAAAGTCAACAAATGACTAAGCATGGAAGAAAATTCTCAAATAAATGGAAAACAGCAAGGTTAATTCCAAGAAAATTCATACATAAACTAGACATATGATATATGATTCATGCAAAATTTCAAGTGATTTGGATAAGAGGAAGCATGTGAACAAAAATTGGGAAAATACATGATCATGGTATAGCACCAAATGTAACACATAACTTCAGAAAATCATAACTCTCAATCCACAAATGATAAATGCACAAACTTTATATGGAAATGAAGGTCAATGTGTCTAGTTTCACCACAAAAAATTTCAAGCTCATAGGATATGACATGAGTATTTCACAATTGAAATGGCACAATGTATCATTTATGCATACATGTTGGAAAATCAATTATCATTTAAAATCCAGCCACTGAAAAATTAAATAAAATTCACCATAAAATTCTAAACACATTCATGAGTATGAGGAAAAAATTTCACAATTTTTGGATGAAATGTGAAGGAGAAATAAATTGTGGAAGTTGGATGAAATTTGAATGGAAACATGAAGAACATGGCATGGCAATTGGTCAACATGAGAGTCAACGATGGCATAAGCGTAATTCCGGGCTCATTAACCTAAACTACTGCGTTTTGGGGAAAGAAATGAAATGTTCCTATTGGCTCCCAGCCAATGGAACAGTAGCACGGCCAACAAGTTGAAAATTCTGAGTTTCACATGAACCCTTAGGGTTTTAGCAACCACATGGCATTTGCAAGCAATCAGCATTCATCAATTCAAGCAACAACATTCACATAGACAGCAGGAAATTCAAGTGTAAAGCTCATGAACAGCAGGGTTCTTTGGTTTTAAAAACAACAGCAACAACCATCATCATCATTCAAACAGCACCCAAACAACAGCAACATTCATCATTCACATAGATTTTCTGGACAATGTTCATGGTTTAATAGCAGGGCATGTTCATCATCCAACTTCAAAACAAACATTCAAATGCCAAAAGACAAACAGCACGGAAAATCACTGGACAGTTTAAGGTTTAACAGCATGGCAGCTCATGTATTCATCATCAATTTGCAGCATGGTTGATAGCATAACAACATTCATCATTATCATGTGCTCATCATGTTTAAAAAATCATCAAACTAAAATCAAACCAAGCAAAAACACAACAGCAGGGCAATGGTTTCATCATCATTATGTACTCATCATAACAAACAGCATGGTGTTCAAGGTGTTTCAAAACTGCAGCAAGGTTATGTCAGCAATGGTATCATGTTATCGACCAAAACATCACCAGGTAAAACAGCAACAATAAACAAGCATGGTCATGGAACACTATCCTCATACAACATCTGAGAACAACAGACCAAACATAATCATGAGGGTTCTGGACAGGGTTTAAACAGCAGGGCAATTGCTCATGTTCAACCACAGCAAACAAACATGGTTCAACCAAACCACACAACCAACATTGTACTGATACAGGCCATGTCAATAAACAAACATAAACATGAAAATCTGGGCAGGGCAAGGTTCAAGCACGACAGCATACATCAAATTCATGTTCATGACTCATCATCATCTAACAGATTTCGAGCAAAAAAAACACACCATGGCATGGCATATGTTCTTATGTAGCATCATAACACCAACACACAAAACACGATACAAGTGGATTTCTGGACAGGACAAGGGATTAAAACAGCAGAGTATCACCATCAACATGTTATCATTATCATAAAACAAAATCGAGCAATCAATCACAACAGCCTGGTAAGAACTTCATCATGCAGCACCAACCAATAAACAAAGCAAAACATGGATCATGGGAAAAAAAACTGGGCATATTCATGATTCAAGCATAACAGTAGCAGGATTTATGCAGCAACAATCAGTAGGTATCATGCATCTTCATGCTTTCATCATAAACAATAGCAGGGCACATATTCAGTTTCATGATTCATCACCAACACGCGAAATCCAAACAGCATGGTAAATAGCAATTGCAGTGGAAAAGGTTCAGGTGATCACAAACAACAACAACAGCCAACACAACATGGATGGGAGTTATGGAAAATATGAGAATTTATGAACAGCAGGGCACATTCATGTAATCCACAAGCAAAACTCGATCAAGCATCATACAATCATCATGGTAATGAGATGCATCATGGGATCACAAGCAGAAATAATGGCCAACATATATGCACATGTACATGATTCCTGGAAAATATGTTGGGGTTTATAAACAGCAGCATTCATTAATTCAACTCCATGGTTCAACAATCATCCAACAAGTTTCGAGCAAAAACAACAAGGGCATGGCCTAATGACCATCAAGCAACATCAATCATCAACCAAACAAACATTAACCATGAGAAAATCTGGACAGAATTAGGGTTTAAGCATAACATCATGATCATCACCTTCATGTAAGCAGGAAAATCAAAATGCTCAGAACTCAAAATTAATTGCACCAACAGCATTATTAGACATCAGGCAGCACCAATATGGTGTCCAAATTCATTAAGTCAACCCCAGCAAAACAAATCAGGCAAAAGTTCATGAACACAAAAAGAATGAAATCCAATTTTCTCTCAACAGAATCAAACATTTAGCATGACATAAGTTGCAATAGACTCATCATGGCAAGGATTAGGCATGGCATAGCATGGTTTGATGAAAAGGGAGGGTCGAGCACTTACTTGTTTTGGAAGAAAAACGAGCTGCAGTGTTGGTTTGGTGGCTGCAAGCTCAAATAGAAGTCCACTATGCTTTGGAATGAAGAAAACTTGAAGAAACTTCAGCTCAAACTTGCTTGACAATTCCAAATCTCGATTTCACCATGGTAAGAGCTTGAAGAAAAACAGAACGAATCCCTCACTTCCAGTTGGTATTTTTCACTTGGAATGAGCTTGCAATGATGATGGATGATGAAGGAAACAAAGGGAAAACTCGAAGGTTTTGGAAATTTGGCAGAAAAATCTCAAATGCACAAAATGCAAGAGTGAGAGAAAACTCTTTTTTCTGTGATGGCTGCTCTAAACTAGGGTTTGTTTGGACAGAAAAACCTTTATATATCACCTGTTTAACATCACTTAATTAAATGGTAAGCTGGTTTTGTGTGTAATGATGCAAATTGGCAATTTTGCTAATTGTGTGCACAAGTGAAAAGGAGGTGTGTTTGTGGTCGAGTGGGCTGGGCACAGGCTGCAGAAAGACATTGCAAAATGCTGTTTGTGGTTGTACATGTACTGCTGTACTGGTTTTGCTTTATGAAGCTTCTTGCCAATTTTCAAGTTTTAGCATTTGGTCCAAAAATGATGGCATAATGGTGGTATGATGATGGTTTAAGGCTTGAGACAAGTCACAAATGTGGTATGAAACCTTTCCCAATTGGCAAAAATGAGAAAAAGTCAAAGGATCAAAAAGTCAACTTTGGGTCAAACTTTGATTTTAAATGTAAAAGGTCCAAAAATGCCATTTTGAATGGTAAGGTTTTAGGTCATGAAATTTATATTTTTGGAAAGAGGATGAAAAATGTGGTGTGTAGGAAAAAACCCCACCAAATTTGGCCTTATGGTTTGAGAGATATGGCTTGTTGAAGTTCAAAAATTGGTGAAAATGATTTGATCATGTCTTGACAACCACACATGGGATTTGAGAGTTCTTGGACTTTTTGAAAATGGGAAGACAAGATCTTCAACTTTCATGTTGGACAAAAATTCATTTGGAGCTTGTATCATGATGTAAGTTGAGGATCAAGAAGTTTCCATTTTTGGCAGTTGAAATTACAGGTCCACTTGCTATTTCTAGAAAATTTCTGATTTGACTTGATTTTCTTCCATGATGAGGTTTGACATGATATATGAGGCTAGTATAAGCATGAATGAGCTTCTTCAGATCAATTCTATCCACCAAATTATTGATTAAATCAACAGTTGACCAAGTTTGACTGTCTGTTGACTTTTCTAGGGTTTTGGATGACTGAAGCATTTCTGATGAATTCCAAACCCTGATTCCTTGAGAACTTGACTTCAAATGATGTCATAAGTTGTATGAGCTCTTGATTAATGATCATGGTGCCCAAATTCTGCAAGAATGGCCACCATCCACTGCTTTGACTGACTTGGCTGACTTTGACCTAATTGCTTCATCTGCAATCAACAAGGTTAAACAGACAATATTTTTGTACTTTTTGAATGATAAACATATGAAAGCAAAGATATACAAATGCAGAGTATGCTTGGTGATCAAGAAACAAACCCACAAGGCAATCTATCCACTAAGAGGAAAGCAAAGGCAAGCATTGATCCTTGAGGCCATGATATGATATGATATGGGCCATGAGGGATCTTAGGGCCCAAAATTGGGGTCTTACACTAGGACCCTCCATTGAGGTGTTTCACATTCCCGGATTATATTTTGGTCCCTACTTTGGAGGAGATTTCCAGTTTTCTCAGAGTTCCTATCAAGTCACAGTTGTTGTTCTACAATTCTGAGTTTTTGCCTGATCTCAGCATGGTTGCTTCGGCCACATATCTGGGGAAATCAGTCTTGAAGGCTAATATGTGTCAGAAGGGAGTAGTCAGTGGTTTTCATTTGAGTTTCTTACTGGGAGAAGTAAAGAAAAAGCTTGAAGATGGGGACCAGAGGGGTTTCAATGCTGTGTTGGCTCTTTGTGCGTATGGGATTGTCATGTTCCCTAATGTTGCAAAATTTATGGACGTAGACGCAATACGCCTTTTTGTGTTGGGTAATCCAGTTCCGACCTTGTTGGGAGATTTCTTTCATTTGGTGCATCACAGGAATGAAAATAAAAGAGGAGGATTGGTGAATTGTTGTGCGCCTTTGTTTTATAAGTGGTTCAGTTCTCACTTACCCAAGTCAGGAGCGTTCGTTGATGTCGAGGACCCGTTGAGCTGGTCGAAGAGATTGATGGGGTTAAGAGCTGAGAATATTTCTTGGTGGTCTGACCGGAGCCTGCTTCGGGCGGATATTATTCACAGTTGTGGGAACTTCCCGAATGTATCGTTGGTAGGAAGAAGATGAGGAATCAACTATAATCCTTCTCTAGCAGTTAGACAGTTTGGATATGCTTTAAGAACTCCGCCTTTGGAAAAGGATGTGGAAGAATCTCTGTTTTTCCATTCTTCGCCTGATTTGACTGTATCCCGTAAGGCAGCAGAGGCTTGGCTCAAGGTGAACAAGAGAGGAAGAATTGTGCTTGGAAAAGGAGATTGTAGAACTTACCCTCAGTATGAAGAGTGGCTTCAAGGAAGAGTCGAAGAGTTTGGTCTGCCGTTTCCTATTGAAGAACCTTTGTATCCACCTACTTCTGAGCAGTCAACAATGGTGAGCCGAGAGGAGTATGACAAATTGAAGAATGCCATGGAGGAGCTTCAAACTGAAACCTCGGAGTTAAGTGTGAAGTTGCAAGACTGTATGCATCAATTCCATGAGGCAGAATATCAGAAGGGGGAAGTCGTCAGATGGCAAGAGGAAGCAGAGAGGAAATTGGCCGTAGAGGTGGACTTCTTCAGAAAGACAGACAAAGTCTTGGGGTCATCCAGTTCTGAGTTGAGACGAGTCAAGCAGCAGTTAATGGACGCTCATGGCAAGTTAGCAGGGTGGCAAGAGCAATGGGATGCATTTTCAGCTTCTCGGAAAGCAAAAGAGAAGGAGATGGTAGCTCAACTGACTGGTCAGATGGAGAAATTGAATATTCTGCTGAAGAAGAAGAACAATGAACTTCTGTGCGCCCATTCAACCAATGGTTACATCACAGATCAACTCAACGAGGCTCAAGAACAGATTGAAGAACTCAAAGTGCTGGCGGGTTTGAAGAAGTCTAAACTTGAAGAGGTATTCGGAGAAGACGATGGGAATTACTACAGAGAGCACATCAACAAGTTGGATGGAGTTATTCATAAAAGGAATTTGCTTATCCGGCGTTTGATAGAATCTCCCGATCATCCCGACACGGTGGCATTACTGGCTGAAGTGAGGAGCAGTCCTTATGGGTTGTATACAGGAGGCTGATTCCTGATTTTTGTTCCTCTCTTTACTTATTGTCTTGTTGCTATGTAGTGATGATCCACAGGCTTGTTGTGGAGATCCTATTTTGATGTACTGTTGGCTAAGGCCTTTTTCCTTGAACTCATTTGTATGATGGTTTCGCTTTATTGCATCTTGATCTCAGAAGCTTATCCATGACTCAGTCTTCTTGCACTTTCACCTGATGTGAGACTGGAATCAAGGGGTTAGAATACCCCTTTGGAATCAATAAACATGTCATCACATTAACATATTCATTTGCATATCTTGCATAACAGGTACCGCTGCGGTGTTCTCATATTATTTGGTGTTCCATTAGCAGGATAGCTGATTCAGGAATTCACCAGTACGGTACCCGCAGAAATCAGCAGAGAGCAATGGAAAGCCTACAAGCAGAGCTCGCCGAGATGAGGATCCGCATGACCCAATTCATGGATATGGTTCAAGGGGTGGCTCAGGGACAGCAAGAGCTCAGGCAGTTGATGCAGAGGAATCCCGCCACTACTCAACCAGAGACGTTGACTGATCCCCCAGCTGGAGAGGTTAACGGACCCAATGGACCGGGGCCTACCCTGATCCCGCATGTCAACTCCGATCAACAGCCCGTCCATGATGATCAGGACGACCAGTTCACCCAGATGCATGAAGACTTTGGCATGGGCCATGGCATGGACCCCATGTTCAGGAGATTAGAGGAGAGGCTGAAGGCGGTGGAAGGACAAAATCCTCTGAGGGTAGATGTTTCTGACTTGGGGTTGGTCCCAGGCGTGAGGGTGCCGCCGAAATTCAAAGTCCCAATCTTTGACAAATACAATGGCAGCTCTTGCCCCAAAACTCACGTGCAAGCCTATTTCTGTAAAATGGTTGCATACTCCGATGACGAGAAGCTACTTATGTACTTCTTCCAGGACAGCCTAGCTGGGGCATCCTTGGAATGGTACATGAGGCTGGATAGAGCCCACATTCGTTGCTTGAGGGATTTGGCTGAGACTTTCGTGAAGCAGTATCAGTATAATGTAGACATGGCTCCGGACAGAACTCAACTTCAGAATCTGTCTCTTAAAAGCAATGAGTGCTTCAGGGAATACGCCCAACGCTGGAGAGAGAAAGCTTCCCGTGTTCATCCTCCTATGTTGGAAAAGGAAATGGCCAACATGTTCATGAATACGCTGCCTGGACCTTACCTGGAGCGTCTGGTGGGGTGCAATGCCTCCAACTTTGCTGATGTGGTCTCTACCGGAGAGAGAGTGGAGAATTACCTGAAGACCTGCAAGATCCAAAATGGAGGTGGATCTTCATCAGGGGTAAAGAAGTCGTTCATTGGAGGGCATAAGCAGAGAGAGGGGGAGTGAATTCTTTGACTTCATATCAGAGAAGAGGTGTCTGGAGGAACAGTTTTCAGACTTACCATCAACAACCGTATGTTGCGGCTGCGACCATTCCAGCTGCAGCACCACTACAACAACAACAACCACAGCGTCAACCAGCTCAGTACCAACAACAGCAACAACCGGGTAACAGACCCGCCTATCAACAGAGGCAAAGGATGATGGACCGGCGTTTCGACACTCTTCCAATGTCGTACGCTCAGTTGCTTTCTAGTCTTCAACAACTACAATTTGTGTAGTTACGCACTCTGGCTCCTCCTGTTGGTAGGCTTCTGGTGGGTTACGACGCCAACGCTAGGTGTAGCTTCCACTCTGGGGCACCTGGCCATAATATTGAGAACTGCAAAGCTTTTAAGCACGTAGTTCAGGACCTCATAGATTCAAAGGCCATCAACCTTGCACCGGCTCCTAATGTCGTCAACAATCCCATGCCACAACATGGTAGTGCAAATGTTAATATGGTGGGAGAAGAAGCCAAATCCATCAGGGATGTGTTGAAGCTGAAGACTCCGTTGTTGGATATCAAAGGCTACTTGCTGAAGGCCGATGTTTTCCCCGGTTGTGGGAAGGGTTGTGTGGATTGTGCTACTCATAGTGGGGGTTGTTTGAAGCTACAGCAGGGTATCCAGGCCTTGCTCGACGAAGGTACCCTCCAGGTTGAAGACTTGTCTTTCTAAGAGTCTGTGGAAGGAGTTGAGGAAGAGGTGTTTGAAGGTGCTGCTGATGAATTCGTAGATGTTGTTTCTGCTGATTCTGTAATTCATGATGATGTATTTAATTTTTCCAATGTTGTTGTTGATATCCCAAACAACGTGGTTGATTCTGATGTAATTGAACTTGATTCCGATGTTTCGGATGTTTATGTTTCAATGAATGAGATTTCTGAGTATGACCATGATGTTGCTATTATCACCATTTTCTACCCAACTAATTAGATCAATGTGCCAGAAGCGCAACCGGTGCCACCAGTGCGATCGTCCACCATGACTATCACAACCCCTGGTCCGTTACCTTTCACCAGCGAAAGGGCCATTCCTTGGCACTATGGGGGGAGTGTATACACGCACGATCATGGGGTGGAACGGCCACTGAAAGTAGAAGAGGGTCAGAAGTCTGAACTTGAAGTTGAAGGCCCCTAAGTGGACAATGTTGGTGGGATCGGGCGATTCACCAGGAGTGGTAGACTGTTCTCACCATCGGTTACCCAAGCTGATGATGCTGATACTGTGGCGAAAGCCAAAGGCAAGCAAGTCGTGAGTGAGGGTACGTCTGCATCCCAGGCTGGTTCTGATCCCACTTTTGCGAAAGATGTGGACGAGCTTCTGAGAATCATAAAGAAAAGCGACTACAAGGTAGTCGATCAGTTGATTCAGACGCCGTCCAAGATATCTATTCTATCACTTCTGTTGTGTTCAGAGGCACACAGGGAGGCACTTCTGAAGGTTCTTAACGCTGCTTATGTACCTCAAGAAATCTCGGTAAACCAACTAGAAGGGATTGTTGCCAATGTTCATGCAAGCAACGGGTTGGGTTTTACTGATTCTGACTTAACACCAGCTGGATGCAATCATAATCAGGCTCTGCACATCTCGATGGAATGCAGAGATACCGTGTTATCACATGTTCTGGTGGATACAGATTCCTCTCTCAATGTGCTACCCAAGAGAGCCCTGTCAAGGTTAGAAGTAGAAGGTTTGGTCTTGAAGCCTTCAGATCTTATTGTGAGAGCCTTCGATGGTTCAAAGAGGTCGGCGTTTGGAGAGGTAGAATTGCCAATTCTGATTGGATCACAAACCTTCAACACAGTCTTATATGTAATGGATATCAGTCCCTCGTACAGTTGCCTGTTGGGTCGTCCCTGGATCCACAATGATGGGGCAGTCTCCTCAACTCTACATCAGAAGATCAAATTCCCAATCAATGGAAGAATTATCACTGTCTGTGGTGAGGAGGACATTCTGGTCAGTAACCTGTCTACATTCAAGTATGTAGAAGAAGAAGGTGAAATTCATGAGACTCTGTGTCAGGCCTTTGAGTCAGTTCAGATCAAGGATGCAGCTCCGGTGGAAGAGGTTAAAGCGGGTGCCTCTATCTCATCCTTTAAGCAGGCACAGTGTCGCATTACGCGAAAAACCGGTGGGAAAACAAAACAACAGAGCCGCCACCGTGCGTTATTTATCCCAAAAGAGGGAAAGGAAACGCTCGAAGTAAACCTGGAAAAGACATGGTCTCGCGACCAGAGAGAGATGGGATCGGGAGTCGGTTATGCGAAGGGAAGGTATTAGCACCCCTACGCATCCGTCGTACTTGACGGGATCCACGCACAAAAGAAAGGATAAGGTTGCTAAACACTACTCAAACACCACACAAGGCTGGAAGGAGACACAGACGGACAAAAGAAACTAACTCGGCAGGATATCGCATCCTGGGCCTACGTAGTCTGTCAGGCACAGACATCAGAGTCGACGTAGTTCGGGACAGGGGGAAACGTGCTCGCTAGGATGTCGCATCCTATGCATACGTATCTTCTCTAACCAGAGAAGAATCAGAGCACTCGTAGCTCGGCTAACGCACGCCAAACAAAACCACACAGGAAATCGACTGCCAATCGCTGGACTTACGTCAGGCTCCACACAAACAGGCAAACGCGGAAACCGAATGCCAATCGCTGGACTTACATCAGACTCCGAACCAACAAACACACACAGGAAACCAACTGCCAATCGCTGGACTTATGTCAGACTCCAACAAACAAACAAGACACAGGAAACCGACTGCCAATCGCCGGACTTATGTCAGACTCCAACAAACAAACAAGACACAGGAAACCGACTGCCAATCGCTGGACTTATGTCAGACTCCAAACACAACAAAGGAGTTGAAAAAGAAAAGGGCGCCCGGAGAGATCAGCTCATCTCCTGCCTACGTACCTCATCTGGTATGAGGACCAGGGCGACGTAGTTCCCCTACGCAGGGAAAAAGGACTAGCCTAACCAGATACAAAGGAAGACACAAACTACTAGGGAGCAAGCTATCCTAAACAGCACAAGCAAAGTCATACAAGCACAAAAAACAAGCACACACACTATATGCAAACAATCGGGCACATACAAGGTTAGGCTGTGAAACACAAGCCAACTGGAATCGGGTGTAGTTAGCTCTTAACCCTAACATTGAGAGTTAGGGTGAAGCAGATGAAATGGGAAGTGAGGGTAAGACCTCACAGCTCTTATCCTTGGCCTGGGAGAGCTTCAGGCAAATGAAAGTGTGGGAGTTCAGAAAGTTGGAACTCTTCTCCACATATGACTGACACAACAAAGATCTTGGGTTAATATCCACAATGCATCAACACAAGGTGTGTGAGCAAAGTGAATGACACACTGAATAGCAGGAGATGGATTGCACATCTCTTTTATCTGCCAATTGCCTCATAAGAAGACTTTTCCTGCTTGGCACAAAGATAAACAAACACAAGCATTGCCTCTTAAGGAGGGCTTCAGACAGGTGCCTGCCCACATAACAGGACAGGTCTTCCAGCCTACCTGAAGTCAGAGAGTTATACCACAATGGTTAAGCAACCAAGCAAAGCAAAAGCAAGTTCAAAAGAACTCAAAGCAACTTAGGTACCTGAAAAAATCTAACCCAATTAGTATACAATTCAAACAATCAAACAGACAACAGTCAATCACACAGACAAGCAATGCTACAGTGTGCAAGGCACAAGCCAATGGGCACAAAACAAATAACTTGGCATCAACCTACAAAACAACTCAATATTAGCCAACATCAATCAACTAATCAACTCAAATGAGTGAGCAACTCCAATCATGGCAATGTGCTTCTTAACCTGAAATCCACAATCCAAACAGTGAGTCCAAACCACTAGGTCAAAGCCTAGGGTCAAAAGCAGGTCAATCATTCAAAGAAGAACATGAAATTTAACATGAATCAACTTCATTCAATCAAGAACACAATCCAAAAGGTCCCATATCCATATCATTAACCAAAATTATTTCATGAACCAAACATGGCAAGGTATGCAAGTTGTAACCACATTGTGACATCAGAAGAAACAAATGCACATTAAATAAAAAATGATTCAAATAATCTTGGCAAAATTCATGAGTAAACAGGACATACAACATCATCATCACACAAAAAATTAGGAGCATTGGACAATATTAGGCATGGTAATCACATTGCATAAGTCAAGGCAAGCATAACAAGAACATATGTGACACAAAATGTCACACCAACTTAGCACAGGCCTAAAACATAGATGGATTATGGTAAAAAACCTCAAACCAAAGCCAAAACACCACTCAACATGCCTAGTACTAGTGTGCAAAGTTTCACATTCATTGGATAAGGAACAAGCATTTCACAATCAAATGAAGTTCAAGGCATTTTGAAAACTCAAATATGGCCATCCAGAAGGAAAAATATCAATTAAATCAGAAATGATCCCAAAAATTCCAATAAAATTCATGAGCAATCACAACACCGATAATGTGCATCATACAAAAAATCAAGGCAATTGGATTTCATTTGGCATGGCAAACTCATCAATCAAGTTGAACATCACAAGGTGTGACACAAATTGTCACACCTACCTTAGCATGATCATAAAACAGAAATGGTGAATGATAAAAATACCAACTCAACACCAAAATGTCAAGAAATGAGTCTAGTTATAGCATACAAAATTTCATGAGCATTGGATAAAATCTCAGCATTTCACAAATGATATGGCAAGGCTATGTCAAGAATGGACATGTATTCAATCTCCTTAGGCAAAATAATTTTCAGGCCAGGCACAATTTATGGAAAAATGATGATAAAATATTAGACAAAAAATGCAACATGATGCAAAAAACCACATAATTTTTGGATCAATTTTCAATTTAATATGAATTTGTGAAGTTGAAGAAAAATTGAAAAATGATTTATGAAGCAAAACATGAAAATATGAAGAAAATGGAGAAAAACACAAGGCAATGGGAAAATGTCCTCATCCGGATTCGAGCCATGTACGCATTTGAATCACAAGCGCGCCAAACCAAAAACGCCATCGTTTTGATCACTCAAACCCTAACGCGCGCCCTGCCTGGATTCAAAAATCCGCAGGTAACTAACATGAACTGGCAGCAAAATCCGCAGGAAGCCTCATGCGTTCGGCATGTAAATACGTAGGAAAACTGGACATGTGCATGAACCACGAAGAACATGATGAACATCTTCATCCTAATTTTCAGAATTTTTCCAAACGTTCCAGAAGTTAACCAAAAGCATACCATTCGATTTGTCATGGTTCATACATCAAAGATCAATAATCATTTCATGGAAAAACAACATCAAATGCATGGATCGAAGAAAATAAAAAACAACATCCAAACTTGAATCACATGGATCTTTGCGTACAGTGCATCATTTTAGCTCATTCAAAGCTCAGATTCATCACTAATCTACGAACTATACAATAGGCACAACAATTTTGAGAATTAAAGAGGTCGAAAATGTAACCTCTTGATGAGCAGCACTTGAAATCACGTGTTTCCAGGCTTGGCAATGCTTCAATCTTCTTCCAACGTGCTTCTTGAGATGAATGATGATGAATTGAAGGCTCAAATGCTCTTGAATCTTGCTCAATCTTCACTTGCCATGGAAGCTTCAAACATTGAACATGAACTCGAATGCCATGAATTCCTCTATTTCCACGTCCAAAGATGATCAATAACAGCTCAGGATGATGAATGAATCAAGGAAAAGTGATTGTGCTTGAAGAAATTTGGAGAAAAAAGTGAGAGAGAATTTTGAATTTTTTTGAAAACCTAGATCTAGAATTGATAATTGTGATGAAACAGTTAGGATTAAGGCTATATAGTCCTTGCTAAACATGATTAGGAAAGGATTAGGGCAAATGCTAATGAGATTAGGGGCTTTGTGGTGTTTATGCAAAAAATGGATTTTCATGCTCCATACACCTCATGCACGTGAACAGTGCACATGCAAGGCTTAAAATGACTTAAAAATGTTCCATGCACATGTTAGAATTGGCTTGGTATGCTCATGTTCATCCAAAATGAATTTATGAAATTTCCCACAAAAATCTTCATGAATAAGCCAATGCCATGCAAATGAGATATCATGCCAAATGATGCCATGCTTGGAAAATACATGTTATAAGGAGCAATATGCAAAAAGAGCCACTCAAATTGGACTTTTGGTTTGAAAGTTATGCTCATTTGAAGTTCAAACCACACTTTGCCAAGTTTTGATCACATCTCCTTAACCATACATGAGAAATCCATGATCTTGGACTTTTTGGAAATGGGAGAGAAAGATCTTCAACTTTCATGTTGGACAAAATTTCATTTGAAGCTTTCTTGATGAAGTAATATTGAGTTGAAGTTGGTCAAAAACCTTGCCATTTTTGGAAAGTTCAAATTACAGGTCACCTGCTATTTTTGGAAAGTCTTGATCTGACTTCAAATTCTTCAATGTGAGTGTTTGAGATGTCAAATGAGACTTGTTTACACATGAATGAGGCATCTCTAACCATCTCCCACCTCCAAATCCACAGTTGAACTGACAATTGACTTCTGTTGACTTTTTAGGGTTTCAGATGAATTGCACCTTAACTGATGATCTCTGAACCTCCAATTCTTGGCCAAACTACTTCGAAATGATCCTTGAACCACATGAACTCATTATACCAACCCTAGGGCTTTGATTCCATAGAAAATGCACTTGCTTGCTTGCACAGTTAAATCTCCTGACCAGTCTTGCCTGATGACTTGGTGGACTATGCAATGAACAATGCAATGTTGATGACTTAAAATGAAAATGTATATACAAAATGGGAGGTGCAAATTTGAGGTGCTACAACTGCCCCTATTCAATCAACTGGGAACCTGAACGGATGAGAGCAATGGCTCTCAGACATTCAAGGTAAACAGGGATTGAATACCAAAGAACCGTAGAAATTTGCACTCTGCGGGGTATGATACAGGATATTTGCAACAATAACCAGACAAGACGTTTACCGACGATTCCTGGGGATTTTGATTCTTATCAAAAGAAAGGTACAACCAAACGTCAACGGACGAATGAGAAAAACTCGACCAGACGTCAACGGACGAACGGGAGAAGCTCGACGTTTATCGACACCAACGGAGAGGTGAACACTTCACTGGGGAAGGAAAACAAATACCTGCAACCGGAAACCAAATAGGACGTTTACCGACGACTCTACTGGGAATATCTGGCTGGGGAATTACCAGACATTGACCGATGACTGGGATAAATACTCGACGTTTACCGACATCGAAAGATGATGTTTACCGACATCAAAGAGAGGTGACCAGACATTTACCGATGACTGGGATGAGACTCGACGTTTACCGACATCGAAAGATGATGTTTACCGACATCAAACAAAGACGACCAGACATTTATCGATGACTGGGGAATAGGATGTGCAACCAGACGTCAACGGACGACCAGGCAAAAACTCAACGTTTATCGACACCAACGGAGAGGTGAACTTACTGGGGAAAAAGCTAAACACAGCTAAACATCCACGGCCGATTAGGAAAAACTCAACGTTTATCGACACCAACGGAGAGGTGACACAGACATCAACGGATGACCTGTGGGGGAGATACAACTAGACGTCATCGGACGAATAGGAAAAACTCAACGTTTGTCGACACCAACGGAGAGGTGAATACTGGGGAATGGTACAACTATACGTCAACGGATGAATAGGAAAAACTCAACGTTTATTGACACCAACGGAGAGGTGAATACTGGGGAATGAATAGATGTTACGCACATCGGAATATGATGTTTACCGACATCAAACAAAAGAGGACCATACATCAACGAATGAACTGGAAGAAAGGGATACAACCATACGTCAACGGACGAATGGGAAAAACTCAACGTTTATCGAAACCAACGAAGAGGTGACCAGACATCAACGGATGAATGGGAAGACTCGACCAGACGTCAACGGACGAACGGGAGAAGCTCGACGTTTATCGACACCAACGGAGAGGTGACCAGACATCAACGGATGAATGGGAAGAGATACAACCATACGTCAACGGACGAATGGGAAAAACTCAACGTTTATCGAAACCAACGGAGAGGTGGCCAGACATCAACGGATGAATGGGAAGAGATACAGACATACGTCAACGAACGAATGGGAAAAACTCAACGTTTATCGAAACCAACGGAGAGGTGACCAGACATCAACGGATGAATGGGAAGACTCCACCAGACGTCAACGGACGAACGGGAGAAGCTCGACGTTTATCGACACCAACGGAGAGGTGACCAGACATCAACGGATGAACTGGAAGAAAGGGATACAACCATACGTCAACGGACGAATGGGAAAAACTCGACGTTTATCGAAACCAACGGAGAGGTGACCAGACATCAACGGATGAATGGGAAGACTCGACCAGACGTCAACGGACGAACGGGAGAAGCTCGACGTTTATCGACACCAACGGAGAGGTGACCAGACATCAACGGATGAATGGGAAGAAAGGGATACAACCATACGTCAATGGACGAATGGGAAAAACTCGACGTTTATCGAAACCAACGGAGAGGTGACCAGACATCAACGGATGAATGGGAAGACTCGACCAGACATCAACGGACGAACGGGAGAAGCTCGACGTTTATCGACACCAACGGAGAGGTGACCAGACATCAACGGATGAATGGGAAGAAAGGGATACAACCATACGTCAATGGACGAATGGGAAAAACTCGACGTTTATCGAAACCAACGGAGAGGTGACCAGACATCAACAGATGAATGGGAAGACTCGACCAGACGTCAACGGACGAACGGGAGAAGCTCGACATTTATCGACACCAACAGAGAGGTGACTCACTGGGGAGTAAGGTCACAACAGGGAGCAGACAGGAAGGAACACCAAGGATACCGGGTTGTAGGCACAAAACAGGTGACCGACCAAAGCGTGAATTGGTTTATGTTCCAAAACACTCAACATCCTGAAGAGCGCTAGAAAAGCAATCTTGTTAGAGGATGGACATTCGATTCCACAAGGAATACGAATCTTACTCGACTGGGAAGGACAAAACTTCGACCAAAAAGCGCATGAGATATATCATCTATAGCCGTCAAAACGTAGATAATATACTCGTATGGAAGATTATCCATAACCGGGTTGTAGGTTGTTAAAGGATAAATCGACCGAAAAGAAAGGCATCGGGATACCGAGACTAGGTATGCAAAGATGATCAATCAAAAGGGAAACCACAAACATTAACGGCAAACGGTGAATGAAAGAGGACCCGCTGAGGATAAAATTGCTTACTCGGAGCAAATATCCAAAAGGAAGGGGAAGACCCGCTGGGGATAAAGTTGCTTAATCAAAGCAAATATCCGAAAGGAGAAAGGAATATCAATACCGAAAACTGGATAATGATAACCGCAAAGAGGGGATTACATCTACCGGTTCGTAGGCAGAAAACCACAAAAAAGTAACCATCATCAACTTAGGATGAGCACAAAGGGTTAACTCCACAAAGGGGAGAACAGAGGATTCACATCTACCGGTTAGTAGGTAGAAGACCACAAAGATAGGACTTACAACCACCAGTTTGTAGGTAGAAGCCAACAACTTCCGCTGAGGATTAGATGAATGAGTGCCGGTTAGTGAGCAACTATTCATTTATACCACAGGGAGGCACAAGAGACAGCCAATAGGAAGTCAATTTAGGATCGATCCAAAAAGGCAGACTGAATCAAGACTCATCCTAATGAGGAAAGAACTCAATAGGGAAAACCCATCCCGTTATGTGTGCAGGGAGGGAACGGAAACAACCGTCATCCACGAGGATATAACTCAGCGGGGAGTGCAGAAGGAAATGACAGCCACTTTCTGCCTAAGGGGTCGACTCTATATGGAGAGATCAAACACACCCACATCTGCTAGGGGAATCGATCCAAGCTTGCAAGATGCTACCAATTTTGTGGGGAGTAACATTGCTGGGGATACCCACTCAACTAAGGAGTCACTTGTTGGGAAAACACCAACCTCTCAACCATGCTGGGGAACCCAATTCTGAAATCGATCCAATGGCGCGATGCTAAACTCTTTCCGACAACCCAATCTCGGATGGTCACCACGGCCTAGGGCTAATGGATATGTTTGCAATGCTGATGCATGAGTTTTTTTTTTAGCGCAATGCTCCATAATCATGGAAATGCTACACACTAATGATGCAATATGCTATGCTTATCTAAATGATGAATGCATAAAAACACATCTCCTCCAGAGACAACACCAGGGAGCTCCAGGAACTATGCTGAGGATTTCAATACCACGTCAATTTCCACCCTGCTGGGGAAAGATAACCCTTGCTGGGGATGACCTCCATCGAACCCGAAATGCTTGGGGATTACCCTGCTAGGGGAGAACACCAATGCTTATCTCTACTGGGGATAATTTCACCGAACCCGATCCGCTTGGGGACCTTGCTGGGGAAAAACCATAAACACAACCTCTGCTGGGAAGACAGTAACCTTCAAACTTGCTGAGGAGACACTGATCTCGAATCTGCTAGGGAGATGACACTCTCACACCCACTGGGGAGATACGGCCTATTGGACACGGACTGCCCTTCAACTCGTCGAACACTGGTGTTCACCATCCCACCACAGTGTTGACTTTCCACTTTTGAGAGCTCCTAGACTCATCCAGTCTCTTCTGATTCATCTTGTATTCTCGGCTTCATTCTGCTTCAAGACAAATGATCTCCTCCGATTCGGCTACCTCTCTAGTCTGCAGACTTTGAAGAGTCTTCTTGATTTCCCTCTAGGATCGTCGCCCTTCTTTCGTCGTCCTTTCACCGTTCCTCCATCCCCTGCCCTTGATTGGACTCTGCGGGGATCTCTTGTCAAAGTATTTCACATCATAACCTGCAAGTGAGTGAACATAGCTAACAGCACCTGCAAAAGAGATCGTTAGATAAAAGCGTGCCCCACGTGTGCCATAGTTCCAACACTTAGGCCACTCAAACTTCCGAATAAGCTTTCACACTTTCAATCTTATAAGCATGCATCGGAAGGGACCTCTATGTTTCAAAACGCAAAGATTCTTATAAAAAATAAACTGATGTTTTCGCAATCAAAGCGGTAATGAAGACAAAAACAAAATTATTTGACTGAATCATGCATTTATTGACTAAAAAAAAGGTGGCTCAAAACCGAGCAACACACGGGAAGCAATCCCTGAAAAGAGGTGATTGCGCACAAAAGGAAAAATCTATCCTAATGGCAATGCGAAACCGTGATCTCATCGGGTTCCAACTCGGTTACACCCCATATGTCCTCAAGACTTTTCGCACTTTCTGTCCTCTGAACAAGACGCTTCCGATCGATCTCTGTCGGAGATTATCCATGTTATATCCGAAGCACAAACGACCATGCTAGACGCAGTTGTTCGTTTCAGTCCCTCTTTTGCCTGGACCGCCCTTTCGGGTTTTCAGTCCACCGGGATACCCTTTTTTGCCCAAGCCGCCCTTGCGGGGTTTTCGACTTGCCAGGTGTACAGTTTTTCTTTCTTTATCCCTAACTTTTGCCCCAACCTTTTCTCTTTTTTTTTTTGGTTCACCGGGATGCCCATTTTTGCCTGGACTATTTTATTCTTTTCGTCCAGCGGGTCTCTTTTACGAAGTATTTTTTAACTGCGTCCGCATTCCCAAGGGATGGAAAATCTTCGTCATCCGTGGTCGTCGACAACAAAGCTTTGTCAGAGAAAACCTTTTTGACCACGAATGGGATCCATAACTGTATATCCACTTGCCCCTACGATCGTTGAGGAGGAAAGATCCTTTTCAATACCAGCTCTCCCACGTGGTACGCACGAGGTCGCACTTCTTGGTTAACAACACGCTTCATTCACTGGGTACAACTGCCCCACGATAAATAACTGTCAGCCCTTTTCCTCAGTCAGGCTCAACGCGTCATACCGAGTCCTTATCCACTCAGCCTTCTCTAATTTCTCATCCATTAGGACTCTCCACAATGGGATATAGACCTCAGTAAGTAATACCACTTCTATCCCATACACGAGCGAGCGCGGCGTTGCCCCAATAGACGTACGCACCGAAGATCGATACTCAGGATACAAGCTTCGTACTCAGCCACCATTGTTGGTGCACTCAAATGTTATCCGGGCAACAAAAGGAATGTGGGATCTTTTTGGCGTAACCAACACGGCACTAACTCATCCACATTAACCTCCCCCCATCAGACATCATAATCCGTTCGGATTCAGGGTCAGGCCCCTCCTCCGGGATCGGTTCCTCACAATCTTTCGATTTGAGCACCTCGAGATGTCCTCATCAGGGAACTCAAACTTCCTTGGTTTATAATCCTCCATGGGTTGCGGGGCGACGTAAACGGACAATACACTCCCCTCGATTGCTTTCCGAGAGGTGTACAAAATATTGTATTCAGTCAACATCATCTGCCCTCTCGCAACCCGTCCGGTTAATGCTGACTTCTCAAACGCATACTTGATTGGATCCATCTTGGAAATCCACAAAGTGGTATGAACCAGCATATACTGTCTCAGTCGACGAGCAGCCTATGCCAAAGTACAGCAAGTTTTCTCAAGCAGTGAATGTATTGTTTCACAGTTGATAAACTCTTTGCTAAGGTAAATTGCATGCTCTTTTCGGCCAGACTCGTCATGCTGACCCAGTACACACCTGATAGACCCCCTCGAGGGCTGTCAAGTACCAGATTAACAGTTGTTCCTTCCACAGGAGGCATCAGAATCAGAGGTTCCTGCAACTTATTTTTTATCTTTCAACGCCCCTTGGCAATCATTATCCACCTGACCGTTTGCTCTTTTTCCGTTTGCTTTTTTTTCGGTTCAGGCCTTTCTTGCATTGCTTTTTCCTTTTCTTTTCTTTTCTTTCTTTCTTTTTCTCTTTTTTTTTAGCATGATCGACCTCGATTCGTCTTTCGTTCACAATAAGCCTCGGCAACTTACCGGACAGCACTCCACAAGTGTACTGATTCGGACTCAACCTCAGTCTGAGTTGTCTCAACCGATCAAACAACTTGGCCAGATCCATCAGATGCCCCTCTTCTGTTGGGGACTTTGCTATCATGTCATCAACATAGCATTTGATTCCGCGATGAATCATATCATGAAACAAAGTCACTCTAATACGTGGCACCGGCATTCTGTTTCTCTAGAGGACAGTCTTCTCTCCATGGTAGCTTGTGCACAACGACATTGGTATCCGACCCTGGCATATCCTGGTACAACCAGGCGCAGGTATCAACATGCTCCTTTAACAGTGCTACCATTCTGCTCTCGACTCGCCTTTGGAGCGGCCCCAACTTCCATTTCCTTTCTGACCTCGACGGTGCTCGAAATAACAATCTTGAATCGCTCCTGCGGTTGAATCACCCTTTCCTCTCGTCTTAACAACCTGGCTAATTCCAGCAGATCACAATCTTCTTCGCCTTATTCTTCGGCATAATAGATCGGATTGTCGAAGTCATACAAAGGTGTAACCGCATTGTTATCAATGAGATCAGGAGGATAGTCACTTTTGAGTTCGGAACAAGACGAATCAAAAGGAAAGAAAAATGAAAATAAACATTGCGATTTTTATTTTTAAACTGCAAAAATAAATGAAAAACAGGGAACACCGCTTTTAATCACAAAACATCCATTTATTACTGATGCAAACTGTTGCAAAATGAAACACATGAGATGGCCCTTACAATGGACCATTACGTTTCGGGCAAAACGTATGGCTTTCATGCAAACAAAATTGAAAAACAGAAATACTACACTTCAGGATGAGTGACAGTGGCGATCTTTGAGGCCTTCCAGTTCCCTGGTACGCACGACTTTATCCACGACTCAAGCTCGCGGTCACTGTCGATCTCTTCACCCACTGTACAGGCATGACCTGGATCCAGCATTTCGGCACTAACGAATGTGAACGGTGGACGACGTCCTCTGTTTTGTCTAGACGACTCTTGATATGGCTGATAGCCAACCCCGAACATATCCGCTTTCACCACAATGTCTATGATCTTCCCCCAGCCTAGGGCTTCTCCGTTCTTCACCACTTCCATGGCCTGTTTGTAAGAAGAAATGGACAGCTTCTTCTCTTTCTCAGCAAGAATGGCATTCTCCACCTTGAGGGTTTCAACTGCCTGACCTAGTGTTTCAAATTTTCCACCGTCCATTTCTACTTCCATCATTCCCTAGATCGTTTCCCCCATCATTGCACACCCATTTGTGGCGAAAGCCGCACAACAGTTATCAATTCTAGGGATAGCTCCTCTCTTCATCAGATGTTTTGGGACCACAGACACTGAAGTTTTTGACTGATCTCCCTCAGTCACCTCTATTCCTCTCTTGTCCTTTGGCATCACTTTCACCCCCACGGGACCTGGCACGGGGTTAGCGTTAATATTCAGTGTTGGCGCCAAACTGATGACCTTAGAATCCACCATGTCCTGGACGACATGCTTGAAAGCTCTACAACCCTCAATGTTATGTCCTGGTGCCCCAGAATGGAACTCGCACCTGGCACTCTCATCGTAGTTTGCAGGCCTCCGATGCGGTTCTACAGGAATCAATATCCTTGGCCGAACTAACCCCAGATCCCTCAACCTCTTGAATAGAAGGGTATAAGTCATGGGTGGCTTATCAAACTGACGATCTGTCCCCTTCTTCACTTGGCTCTTAGCTTTCTGCACCTTCTGTTGAGGTAGTGGTTGTTGCTGTGGTACCGATGGACTACCAACATGAGTGGTTACAGTGGCAGCATAAGGGTGGTAACGATCCTTACCGTGCTCCTTTCGAGCAGGCACACCACCTGATTCGACCTTCTTGAGCTGACTATTGCCAGAGGGTTTCTGTACCACGGATGACGGAGCCTTTCCCTGAACTTTCTCCTTTATCATCCAGCTTTCAATCCTTCCCAACCTCTCAGCAATTGCCTTCTGCCCCGAGGCGAGCCCTTGCACGACTTTGAACAACTCTCTCATCATCTCTTTCAACTCGAGAATGTCGGCGTTGGGCGGATCCATCAGCTTGGATTTGTTGAGTCTGGCCAAATATCTGAACGGAAGAGCTATGCACACCAGTTAGACACCTACAAAATAGTAAACAGGTTAGTATGACTCACACATGCAATGTCTATCCGTGTGAGGAATGTCCTTTGATTCTAGCTTCATTGAGACGGATAATATTTTAACAATAACATTCTGACATCAGGATGTCTCTCGACCAGAACCTCAATCAAAAATGGACCCTGAGTACGGATAGACATGGGTTAAATGCAGATGAATGCGAAATGGGAATGATGCAAATGCATGCAGGCAGGTCACTGTGCCATCTTCCAAGTCATCTGAAAACCCATCAAGTCTCTGAACCAGTCATAGTCATCTGAGGGACTAAGTTACCATAAATCCAACTTGGGGTTCCGAAATAAATGGAACAGAGAATGTATCACTATCATCACAGGAAATCCACTGAACGGATGACAACCAGATCCTCTGAACAAGTACCCTCAAATTCAACCCGGGGATCCGAAATAAACGGAACCCGCTGATAGATATCACGGACAACACTCCGGCGTGTCAGAGATAGATATCCATAAGTCCATATGAACCATAGTCACCATCAGTACCTGCAAATGATTCAACCCCTCCCCACTCACGGGTGTCATCTAGGCCAGGGTAAGGTCAAGAGAAACGCAGGATAAACAACCCTTTCATAGAATATCATCATGTACACACCAGATGTATGTAACAATAATACCCCATCAGGATCTGAACTGCTCGTGGTATCATGTTCCGCTAAGTGGCGCAATACCACCCGCTTCCCATGAATCACTCTATTCCTAGGTGTCCTAGAGTTCACTCATAGCCTGGGTATTGGGCCTTTTACCTCTTGTAACTCCCACCCCACAGAGAAACAGAGACACAGCCAGCACAATGATAACTGATACATGCAAACATAAATGCAAACATAAATGTAAACATAAACGATCACATCATAATCATAAATGCAATAAATAAAGCAGTAAAAGCAACCAAACCCTATCCTACAAAGCGCTAGGACTGACTCGCTTAGGGAAGATGGACCAGCAAGAGGTCAACTTCTCAAAGGTCCCCAGCAGAGTCGCCAGCTGTCGCATTACGCGAAAAACCGACGGGAAAACGAAACAACAGAGCCGCCACCGTGCGTTATTTATCCCAAAACAGGGAAAGGAAACGCTCGAAGTAAACCTGGAAAAGACATGGTCTCGCGACCAGAGAGAGATGGGATCGGGAGTCGGTTATGCGAAGGGAAGGTATTAGCACCCCTACGCATCCGTCGTACTCGACGGGATCCACGCACAAA
Organism: Lathyrus oleraceus; assembly: GCF_024323335.1. Taxonomy (NCBI): domain Eukaryota; kingdom Viridiplantae; phylum Streptophyta; class Magnoliopsida; order Fabales; family Fabaceae; genus Lathyrus; species Lathyrus oleraceus. The sequence continues at coordinate 372,427,538 of NC_066580.1, forward strand.
AGAAAGGATAAGGTTGCTAAACACTGCTCAAACACCACACAAGGCTGGAAGGAGACACAGACGGACAAAAGAAACTAACTCGGCAGGATATCGCATCCTGGGCCTACGTAGTCTGTCAGGCACAAACATCAGAGTCGACGTAGTTCGGGACAGGGGGAAACGTGCTCGCTAGGATGTCGCATCCTATGCATAAGTATCTTCTCTAACCAGAGAAGAATCAGAGCACTCGTAGCTCGGCTAACGCACGCCAAACAAAACCACACAGGAAACCGACTGCCAATCGTTGGACTTACGTCAGGCTCCACACAAACAGGCAAACAGGGAAACCGAATGCCAATCGCTAGACTTACATCAGACTCCGAACCAACAAACACACACAGGAAACTAACTGCCAATCGCTGGACTTATGTCAGACTCCAACAAACAAACAAGACACAGGAAACCGACTGCCAATCGCTGGACTTATGTCAGACTCCAACAAACAAACAAGACACAGGAAACCGACTGCCAATCGCTGGACTTATGTCAGACTCCAAACACATACAAAGGAGTTGAAAAAGAAAAGGGCGCCCGGAGAGATCAGCTCATCTCCTGCCTACGTACCTCATCTGGTATGAGGATCAGGGCGACGTAGTTCCCCTACGCAGGGAAAAAGGACTAGCCTAACCAGATACAAAGGGAGACATAAACTACTAGGGAGACTACGACTCGAGCCTAGAAGTTATCATGCATACGATCCCTATGTTAAGGTTTCTATCTAACTTGCACAGGGAGCAAGCTATCCTAAAAAGCACAAGCAAAGTCATACAAGCACAAAAAGCAAGCACACACACTATATGCAAACAATCGGGCACATACAAGGTTAGGCTGTGAAACACAAGCCAACTGGAATCGGGTGTAGTTAGCTCTTAACCCTAACATTGAGAGTTAGGGTGAAGCAGATGAAATGGGAAGTGAGGGTAAGACCTCACAGCTCTTATCCCTGGCCTGGGAGAGCTTCAGACAAATGAAAGTGTGGGAGTTCAGAAAGTTGGAACTCTTCTCCACATATGACTGACACAACAAAGATCTTGGGTTAATATCCACAATGCATCAACACAAGGTGTGTGAGCAAAGTGAATGACACACTGAATAGCAGGAGATGGATTGCACATCTCTTTTATCTGCCAATTGCCTCATAAGAGGACTTTTCCTGCTTGGCACAAAGATAAACAAACACAAGTATTGCCTCTTAAGGAGGGCTTCAGACAGGTGCCTGCCCACATAACAAGACAGGTCTTCCAGACTACATGTAGTCAGAGAGTTATACCTCAATGGTTAAGCAACCAAGCAAAGCAAAAGCAAGTTCAAAAAAACTCAAAGCAACTTAGGTACCTGAAAAAATCTAACCCAATCAGTATACAATTCAAACAATCAAACAGACAACAGTCAATCACACAGACAAGCAATGCTACAGTGTGCATGGCACAAGCCAATGGGAACAACACAAATAACTTGGCATCAACCTACAAAACAACTCAATATTATCCAACATCAATCAACTAATCAACTCAAATGAGTGAGCAACTCCAATCATGGCAATATGCTTCTTAACCTGAAATCCACAATCCAAACAGTGAGTCCAAACCACTAGGTCAAAGCCTAGGGTCAAAAGCAGGTCAAACATTCAAAACAGAACATGAAATTTAACATGAATCAACTTCATTCAATCAAGAACACAATCCAAAAGGTCCCATATCCATATCATTAACCAAAAGCATTTCATGAACCAAACATGGCAAGGTATGCAAGTTGTAACCACATTGTGACATCAGAAGAAACAAATGCACATTAAATAAAAAATGATTCAAATAATCTTGGCAAAATTCATGAGTAAACAGGACATACAACATCATCATCACACAAAAAATTAGGAGCATTGGACAACATTAGTCATGGTAATTGTAACACCCTTCTAAAATACCCCAAATATTTAATTAAAATAGCAATATATCAATCAGAGTAATTATGCAATTAAGGGTGTCACACAATCATTTCACACCATTCACCAAATAACTGTCATGCTCTTTTATTAATTCAAAACATAAAGCATTTGCACAATACGCAGCGGATAGAAATCAAATCAATCATACAAAACATGTAACACATTACATGTAAAATTATTCAACAAGGTAAAACATCCCGTCCCGATGTTACATCTATCAGAGCATGACCCACTAAGGAGACTACACTAGACTCCAAGCACTAGCTTCTATTCAATCACTGCTCGTTACCTGAAAAATAGTTGTAAGGGTGAGTTCCTCAATCGATATAATAAGCATTATAAAATATCATGTAATGCTAAGTAAATAACACATTAATCACCCTAATCATATCACACATTCGGTAACGGCACATCAACTCAAATGGCATACTCAATACCAACACAATTCATACTCATACCCAATGCCAACACAAACACACGTATAATATTGGAATACATCCATTCATATTATACGTCATACATACATTATGCAATGAGACTCCATGCATGCGGTACCGACTATTCGTGAACATATAGTTCACCTCACCGATCAAATCCAGATACGGCTACCAAGCCCACTAGTCCCACTCATTTGAGACCTAGTGACTCACTCACTAATTCCTCACCACGGGAATTAGCTACCACCCCAAGGACCATGCTATGCACGCTAATTCACATAGCATACAAACATCAACAACAGTCCATAATGACTAACTCACTAATTCCTCACTATGGGAATTAGCTACCACCATAAAGACCACAATATGCATGCTAAATCACCTAGCAATGCAAAATCATCAATAATAATCCACAATGAACATATGCTCACACTCTAAGCCATAAACAGTCCACTCACAATTGCATACATAACATATACATTCACAGCATTATGCATACCATCATACATTCATCAACACACGTATCAAAACATCATATCATGTCAAATAATTAATCACAGTATTAGCACCCTCCACTAATACCTATACTGCTCAAAACAGCGGGAATTAATCCCTATTACATCATACGCCAATATAGGCCAAACACCAATTATGCACACATTATTCAAATATTAATTTTTCCAATTTCTAACAGTGTTAACCGGTTAACGCCCTAGGTTAACCGGTTAACGCAACACAGAACACGCTTTCTGGCAAAACTCAACAGTGTTAACCGGTTAACGCCCTGGGTTAACCGGTTAACGCAGACAGAACAGCAATATTTTCACAACTCACAACAGTGTTAACCGGTTAACGCCCTGGGTTAACCGGTTAACGCAAGCAAAACAGCAATACCTCACAATTCCTAACAGTGTTAACCGGTTAACACCCTGGGTTAACCGGTTAACGCAAGACAGAAAGCTGTTCCTGCGCTAACACGAAGCAGAATGCAGAATTCTCCGCATTTTCCGCCGTTGGAGGACTTCCGGACCTCCGATTCCAATTCCGTAAAAAGCTATACGTTCGGGAAATCACAACTCACACAAATACAGATTCAATTACAGCTTTAACACAACTTATCCAACACAATTTTTCAGCATTCAACATCCCAGTTAGGGTCAATTCAACGGTTTATCACTACCCATTACATGTTAACCCATAATACCCATTAAACGACGATAAACCCCCCTTACCTGAGTTAATCCGGCGAATCTTTAAGCTTCAAGCTCTTCTCTTCTCCAACCTTCTTCCTCTTGCTCTGTCTCTTTGCCCTTTTCCTCTTTTCAGCCGCTTCTCTGCTTTTCACGTAAAACCCTCTTTACCAAAATGAAACTCTTTTCTTATTTCCAACTTATATACTTTCCAATAATTATTATTCCAATAATAATAATAATAATCCAATAATTCCAATTATTTAATTAAATTAATAAATATAATATTAACTTAAATTAAATAATTATCTTATTTTTATCGGGGTGTTACAACTCTCCCCCACTAAAAGAGTTTTCGTCCTCGAAAACATACCTCAAGCGAATAACTCCGGATAAGACTCCTTCATCTGACTCTCAAGTTCCCAAGTCACATTGCCACCTGCTGGTCCTCCCCAAGCTACCTTCACCAAAGCAATCTCTTTACCCCGCAACTGCTTCAACTCTCGATCCTCGATCCTCATAGGTGATGTTTCAACAGTCAGGTTATCTCTCACCTGTACATCATCTACTTTGACCACATGCAACGGATCAGGAATGTACCTCCTCAACTGAGACACATGAAAAACCTCATGCAAATTCGCAAGTGACGGCGGTAAAGCGATACGATATGCTACCTCCCCTATCCTCTCCAAAATCTGATAAGGACCAATAAATCGAGGTGTCAACTTTTTCGACTTCAAAGCTCGACCAACCCCAGTTATCGGAGTAACACGAAGAAACACATGATCTCCCTCTTGAAACTCAAGTGACTTCCTCCTCTTGTCGTGATAACTCTTCTGACGACTCTGAGCAATTCTCATCTTCTCCTGAATCATCTTAATCTTTTCCGTAGTCTATTGAACAATCTCCGGTCCAACCACAGCACTCTCACCGGACTCATACCAACATAAAGGCGTCCGACATCTCCTACCATACAAAGCTTCAAACGGTGCCATACCAATGCTCGAATGAAAACTATTGTTGTAGGTAAACTCAATCAAAGGTAAATAACAATCCCAAGTACCTCCCTTTTCCAAAACACAAGCCCTCAAAAGATCCTCTAGTGACTGAATCGTCCTCTCAGTCTAACCATCAGTCTGCGGATGATATGCAGAACTCAATCTCAGCTTAGTTCCCAAAGCCTTCTGCAAACCTTCCCAAAACTTCGATGTAAATCTAGGATCTCTGTCCGAAACAATACTCGACGGAATACCATGCAAACTTACAATCTTCTCAATATACAACTCGGCTAATCTCTCTAACGGATAATCCATTCTGATCGGAATGAAATGAGCCGATTTCGTCAATCTATCTACAATCACCCAAATAGCTTCAAAATTCTTACTTGTCCTCGGTAAACCAGAAACAAAATCCATACTGATACTATCCCACTTCCACTCTGGAATAGCCAACGGTTGCATTAGCCCAGACGGCTTCTGATGCTCAATCTTTGACTTCTGACAAGTCAAACAAGAATAAACAAAACTCGCAATTTCTCTTTTCATTCCCGGCCACCAAAATAACTTTTTCAAATCATGATACATCTTCGTAGCCCCAGGATGAATACTCAGGCCACTACGATGTCCTTCCTCAAGAATACTCTTCTTAAGTTCGGTAACATCCGGAATACACACCCGATTACCAAATTTCAAAACACCATTCTCATCAACTCTGAATTCACCACCTTGATCTTGATTCACTAGAGTCAACTTATCAACCAAAAGCACATCGGATTTCTGACCCTCTCTAATCTCATCCAGAATACCACTCGTTAACTTCAACATTCCCAATTTAACACTATTGTGAGTACTCTCACACACCAAACTCAAGTCTCTAAACTGCTCAATTAAATCCAATTCCTTAACCATTAACATAGACATATGCAATGATTTCCGACTCAATGCATCAGCCACTACGTTTGCTTTACCCGGATGGTAATTCAAACCAAAGTCATAATCCTTCAGAAACTCTAACCATCTCCTCTGTCTCATATTCAGCTCTTTCTGATCAAACAAATACTTTAAACTTTTATGGTCACTGAAAACCTTAAATCTTGACCCGTACAAGTAATGTCTCCATAACTTCAGAACAAATACCACGACTGCCAACTCTAAATCGTGTGTCGGATAGTTCCTCTCATGAACCCTCAGTTGTCTCAAAGCATAAGCTATAACCTGCTTGTTCTGCATCAACACACCACCCAAACCCAACAATGAAGCATCACAGTAAACCTCAAATGATTCCGACAAACTCGGTAATATCAGAATAGGAGCAGTAGTCAACCTTCTCTTTAACTCTTGGAAACCTTCTTCACATTTTGAGTCCCAAACAAACGCTTGCCCCTTTCTAGTCAACATCGTCAACGGTAACGCCAACTTAGAAAATCCCTCGATGAACTTCCTATAATAACCAGCCAAACCAAGAAAACTCCTTATCTCCGAAACTGACTTCGGAGCTTCCCACTTAGATACCGCTTCTATCTTAGAAGGATCAACAACAACACCATCTCTTGAAATCACATGACCAAGAAAACTAACCTCTTCTAACCAAAATTCACACTTTGACAGTTTAGCAAATAACTTATTTTCTCGTAGAACTCCTAAAACCACTCTCAAATGCTCAGCATGCTCTTCTTCAGATTTCGAATACACCAAAATATCGTCAATAAACACCACAACAAACTGATCTAGGTACGGATGGAAAATCCTATTCATATACTCCATAAACACTCCAGGCGCATTAGTCACACCAAAAGGCATTACAGAATACTCATAATGTCCATACCTCGTTCTGAAAGCAGTCTTCTGAATATCCTCAGTTTTCGCACGTATCTGATGATAACCCGATCTCAAATCTATTTTGCTGAACACACTCGCACCAACCAACTGATCCATCAAATCATCAATCCTCGGCAAAGGATACCGATTCTTGATCGTCACTTTATTCAGTTGCCTGTAGTCCACACACAACCTCATAGTACCTTCTTTCTTCTTAACCAATAACACTGGTGCACCCCACGGTGACACACTCGGACGAATAAATTTCTTATCCAACAGATCTTCCAACTGACTCTTCAATTCAGTTAACTCAACAGCAGACATACGGTACGGAGCCATTGACACCGGCCTAGTACCAGGTACCAAATCAATCGAGAACTCAACTTCACGCTCTGGCGGTAATTCATTCACTTCTTCCGGAAACACATCAGGAAAATCACACACCACAGCTAGATCGCAAATCACCAGTTTATCTTTAGCCTCCAAAGTCGCTAACAGCATAAACAACTCTGCCCCATCTGCTACTGCCTCATTCACCTACCTCGCTGATAGAAACAAACTCTTTCCTTCCTCAATCTCAAGAAAAATCACAGTCTTATCAAAACAATTGATATAGACTCGGTTAAACACCAACCAGTTCATACCCAGAATAACATCAATCTGCACAAGTGGAAGACACACTAGGTCCATCCCAAAGTCTCTACCAAAAATACTCAAAGGACAATTTAAACAAACTGAAGTAGTAGTCACTGAACCCTTCGCAGGAGTATCAATCACCATACTTCCATGCATCTCAGATATCTCTAACTTAAGTTTCACAGCACAATCCAAAGATATAAAGGAATGAGTCGCACCTGTGTCAATAATAGCTACAAGAGGAAAGCCATTAATATAACACGTACCTCGGATCAAACGATCATCTGCAGAAGTCTCAGAACCCGATAAAGCAAAGACCTTGCCTCCCGACTGGTTCTCTCTCTTCGGCTTAGGACACTGTGGGCTAATATGACCCAACTCTCCACAGTTGAAACAAGTCACAGTCTTCGACCGGCACTCTGCAGCCAAATGACCACCTTTTCCACACTTGAAACACTTCCTCTCAGCACTGGTACACTCATGGACACGATGTCCAGCCAAACCACATCTGTAACACTTAGCAGGGGCACTAGAGTCTCCCCCACTAGGTCTCCTCATCCCACTCTGTCTCTGGAAACCTTTGCCAGCTGCATACGGTTTCCCACGATCATTCTGATTCTTGCCTTTCCTATCAACCCTCTGCTGATAGCTTTCCGCTCTGGCCTTGGTATCCTGTTCAAACATTCTGCAACAGTCGACCAAATTAGAAAACACTCTAATCCGCTGATACCCAATAGCCTGCTTGATCTCGGGACGTAACCCGTTCTCAAACCTCACGCATTTTGAAAATTCTCCAGTAGCCTCATCATAGGAATGTAATACTTCGACAGCTCTGTGAACTTAGCAGCATACTCAGTAACAGACCGATTGCCCTGCTTCAATTCTAAGAACTCTATCTCTCTCCTTCCTCTGACATCCTCTGGAAGGTACTTCCTCAGAAATCTCTCTCTGAACACCGCCCAAGTGACCTCAGCACTCCCGGCAGCTTCCAACTCAGTGCGGGTAGCAACCCACCAATCATCTGCTTCCTCTGACAGCATATGCGTACCGAACCTGACCTTATGGTTATCGGCACACTCAGTCACTCGGAAGATCCTCTCGATCTCCTTCAACCACTTCTGAGCACCATCTGGATCGTATGCTCCCTTGAACATTGGAGGATTGTTCTTCTGGAACTCACTCAGTTGACGAGCAGCTCCCATTCCCACAACATTCGGATTTCCCCCAAGTACTCCAGCTAGCATACCCAGAGCCTCAGCAATCACAGCATCGTCTCTACTTCTTCCAGCCATCTCTATTCTGAGAACCCAACAAGATAAAACAATAAGTACTGATAGGGTTATACAACACCTATCACGTACAGGGGAACAGAATAATTACGACTCGACTCGACCGACTATGCTCTGATACCACTAATGTAACACCCTTCTAAAATACCCCAAATATTTAATTAAAATAGCAATATATCAATCAGAGTAATTATGCAATTAAGGGTGTCACACAATCATTTCACACCATTCACCAAATAACTGTCATGCTCTTTTATTAATTCAAAACATAAAGCATTTGCACAATACGCAGCGGATAGAAATCAAATCAATCATGCAAAACATGTAACACATTACATGTAAAATTATTCAACAAGGTAAAACATCCCGTCCCGATGTTACATCTATCAGAGCATGACCCACTAAGGAGACTACACTAGACTCCAAGCTCTAGCTTCTACTCAATCACTGCTCGTTACCTGAAAAATAGTTGTAAGGGTGAGTTCCTCAATCGATATAATAAGCATTATAAAATATCATGTAATGCTAAGTAAATAACACATTAATCACCCTAATCATATCACACATTCGGTAACGGCACATCAACTCAAATGGAATACTCAATACCAACACAATTCATACTCATACCCAATGCCAACACAAACATACGTATAATATTGGAATACATCCATTCATATTATACGTCATACATACATTATGCAATGAGACTCCATGCATGCGGTACCGACTATTCGTGAACATATAGTTCACCTCACCGATCAAATCCAGATACGGCTACCAAGCCCACTAGTCCCACTCATTTGAGACCTAGTGACTCACTCACTAATTCCTCACCACAGGAATTAGCTACCACCCCAAGGACCATGCTATGCACGCTAATTCACCTAGCATGCAAACATCAACAACAGTCCATAATGACTAACTCACTAATTCCTCACTATGGGAATTAGCTACCACCATAAAGACCACAATATGCATGCTAAATCACCTAGCAATGCAAAATCATCAACAATAATCCACAATGGACATATGCTCACACTCTAAGCCATAAACAGTCCACTCACAATTGCATACATAACATATACATTCACAGCATTATGCATACCATCATACATTCATCAACACACGTATCAAAACATCATATCATGTCAAATAATTAATCACAGTATTAGCACCCTCCACTAATACCTATACTGCTCAAAACAGCGGGAATTAATCCCTATTACATCATACGCCAATATAGGCCAAACACCAATTATGCACACATTATTCAAATATTAATTTTTCCAATTTCTAACAGTGTTAACCGGTTAACGCCCTGGGTTAACCGGTTAACGCAACACAGAACACGCTTTCTGGCAAAACTCAACAGTGTTAACCGGTTAACGCCCTGGGTTAACCGGTTAACGCAGACAGAACAGCAATATTTTCACAACTCACAACAGTGTTAACCGGTTAACGCCCTGGGTTAACCGGTTAACGCAAGCAAAACAGCAATACCTCACAATTCCTAACAGTGTTAACCGGTTAACACCCTGGGTTAACCGGTTAACGCAAGACAGAAAGCTGTTCCTGCGCTAACACGAAGCAGAATGCAGAATTCTCCGCATTTTCCGCCGTTGGAGGACTTCCGGACCTCCGATTCCAATTCCGTAAAAAGCTATACGTTCGGGAAATCACAACTCACACAAATACAGATTCAATTACAGCTTTAACACAACTTATCCAACACAATTTTTCAGCATTCAACATCCCAGTTAGGGTCAATTCAACGGTTTATCACTACCCATTACATGTTAACCCATAATACCCATTAAACGACGATAAACCCCCCTTACCTGAGTTAATCCGGCGAATCTTTAAGCTTCAAGCTCTTCTCTTCTCCAACCTTCTTCCTCTTGCTCTGTCTCTTTGCCCTTTTCCTCTTTTCAGCCGCTTCTCTGCTTTTCACGTAAAACCCTCTTTACCAAAATGAAACTCTTTTCTTATTTCCAACTTATATACTTTCCAATAATTATTATTCCAATAATAATAATAATAATCCAATAATTCCAATTATTTAATTAAATTAATAAATATAATATTAACTTAAATTAAATAATTATCTTATTTTTATCGGGGTGTTACAGTAATCACATTGCATAAGTCAAGGCAAGCATAACAAGCACATATGTGACACAAAATGTCACACCAACTTAGCATAGGCCTAAAACAGAGATGGATTATGGTAAAAACCTCAAACTAAAGCCAAAACACCACTCAACATGTCTAGTACTAGTGTGCAAAGTTTCACATTCATTGGATAAGGAACAAGCATTTCACAATCAAATGAAGTTCAAGGCATTTTGAAAACTCAAATATGACCATCCAGAAGGAAAAATCTCAATTAAATCAGAAAAGATCCCAAAAATTCAAAACAAAATCATGAGCAATCATAACACCCATAATGTGCATCATACAAAAATCAAGGCAATTGGATTTCATTTGGCATGGCAAACTCATCAATCAAGTTGAACATCACAAGGTGTGACACAAATTGCCACACCTACCTTAGCATGATCATAAAACAGAAATGGTGAATGATAAAAATACCAACTCAACACCAAAATGTCAAGAAATGAGTCTAGTTATAGCATGCAAAATTTCATGAGCATTGGATAAAATCTCAGCATTTCACAAATGATATGGCAAGGCTATGTCAAGAATGGACATGTATTCAATCTCCTTAGGCAAAATAATTTTCAGGCCAGGCACAATTTATGGAAAAATGATGATAAAATATTAGACACAAAATGCAACATGATGCAAAAAACCACATAATTTTTGGATCAATTTTCAATTTAATATGAATTTGTGAAGTTGAAGAAAAATTGAAAAATGATTTATGAAGCAAAACATGAAAATATGAAGAAAATGGAGAAAAACACAAGGCAATGGGAAAATGTCCTCATCCGGATTCGAGCCATGTACGCATTTGAATCACAAGCTCGCCAAACCAAAAACGCCATCGTTTTGATCACTCAAACCCTAACGCGCGCCCTGCCTGGATTCAAAAATCCGCAGGTAACTAACATGAACTGGCAGCAAAATCCGCAGGAAGCCTCATGCGTTCCGCAGGTAAATACGTAGGAAAACTGGACATGTGCATGAATCACAAAGAACATGATGAACATCTTCATCCTAATTTCCAGAATTTTTCCAAACGTTCCAGAAGTTAACCAAAAGCATACCATTCGATTTGTCATGGTTCATACATCAAAGATCAATAATCATTTCATGGAAAAACAACATCAAATGCATGGATCGAAGAAAATAAAAAACAACATCCAAACTTGAATCACATGGATCTTTGCGTACAGTGCATCATTTTAGCTCATTCAAAGCTCAGATTCATCACTAATCTACGAACTATACAATAGGCACAACAATTTTGAGAATTAAAGAGGTCGAAAATGTAACCTCTTGATGAGCAGCACTTGAAATCACGTGTTTCCAGGCTTGGCAATGCTTCAATCTTCTTCCAACGTGCTTCTTGAAATGAATGATGATGAAATGGAGGCTCAAATGCTCTTGAATCTTGCTTAATCTTCACTTGCCATGGAAGCTTCAAACATTGAACATGAACTCGAATGCCATGAATTCCTCTGTTTCCACGTCCAAAGATGATCAATAACAGCTCAGGATGATGAATGAATCAAGGAAAAGTGATTGTGCTTGAAGAAATTTGGAGAAAAAAGTGAGAGAGAATTTTGAATTTTTTTGAAAACCTAGATCTAGAATTGATAATTGTGATGAAACAGTTAGGATTAAGGCTATATAGTCCTTGCTAAACATGATTAGGAAAGGATTAGGGCAAATGCTAATGAGATTAGGGGCTTTGTGGTATTTATGCAAAAAAAATGGATTTTCATGCTCCATACACCTCATGCACGTGAATAGTGCACATGCAAGGCTTAAAATGACTTAAAAATGTTCCATGCACATGTTAGAATTGGCTTGGTATGCTCATGTTCATCCAAAATGAATTTATGAAATTTCCCACAAAAATCTTCATGAATAAGCCAATGCCATACAAATGAGATTTCATGCCAAATGATGCCATGCTTGGAAAATACATGTTTTAAGGAGCAATATGCAAAAAGAGCCACTCAAATTGGACTTTTGGTTTGAAAGTTATGCTCATTTGAAGTTCAAACCACACTTTGCCAAGTTTTGATCACATCTCCTTAACCATACATGATAAATCCATGATCTTGGACTTTTTGGAAATGGAAGAGAAAGATCTTCAACTTTCATGTTGGACAAAATTTCATTTGAAGCATTCTTGATGATGTAATATTGAGTTGAAGTTGGTCAAAAACCTTGCCATTTTTGGAAAGTTCAAATTACAGGTCACCTGCTATTTTTGGAAAGTCTTGATCTGACTTCAAATTCTTCAATGTGAGTGTTTGAGATGTCAAATGAGACTTGTTTACACATGAATGAGGCATCTCTAACCATCTCCCACCTCCAAATCCACAGTTGAACTGACAGTTGACTTCTGTTGACTTTTTAGGGTTTCAAATGAATTGCACCTTAACTGATGATCTCTGAACCTCCAATTCTTGGCCAAACTACTTCAAAATGATCCTTGAACCACATGAACTCATTGTACCAACCCTAGGGCTTTGATTCCATAGAAAATGCACTTGCTTGCTTGCACAGTTAAATCTCCTGACCAGTCTTGCCTGATGACTTGGTGGACTATGCAATGAACAATGCAATGTTGATGACTTAAAATGAAAATGTATATACAAAATGGGAGGTGCAAATTTGAGGTGCTACACACAGGCCTTGGTGGATTCAGGTGTTGCTCCCGGTTGGGGACGTCTGTTTGAGTTACCAATGAAAGACGACAAGTTCGGGATTGGGTATCAGCCAGCTCTGACTTCTACAACTTCAACACTTCAGACTCGTTAGGGGCCGATTACTTTCTCCAGCGCTAGCGTCATCCAATATGGCCAGATCTCTGCGATCAACGATGAAGATGGGGATAGTGATTGCGACATCGACAACTGGGTGCGTCCGAGGATCCCGGGTGAAGTCATCAACAATTGGTCTTCCGAGGAAATTGTCCAAGTCACTCTTCTAGAGGAGTAATTTTTCTTTGTTTATTCATGCATGTCCAAGTCTTACGTTCCACCCAGGGCGTAATGACTCATTGTAGGGCTCATCTATGTGAATACCTGCATTGTTTATCATAAATGAAGGACGTCTTTTGCATTCAAATATTTTGTTCACTGTCTTTCTATTTTGCAGTTTTCAAAATTTCAAAAGAATAAAAATATTTGGCAATGTTTTGTTTAGTTTTCGCTCACTATTCACACTCATAAGCACATACCATCACTCATGCAGATGCACATCACCGGATCCTATTGATAACGGTTCTACTATGGCTCGCTTCGACTTCGAAAATTCAATCTTCCAAGCTAAAGAAGAGGGTGATGAAGACTGTGAACTCCCTGAAGAACTTGCCAGGTTGTTAAAACAGGAGGAAAGGGTCATTCAACCGCATCAAGAGACTACTGAAGTGATTAATCTCGGCACCAAGGACGTCAAGAAAGAAGTCAAGATAGGGGCTTCTTTGGAAGACGATGTGAAGAAAGGGTTGATTGAATTGCTGCAAGAATATGTTGACATCTTCGCTTGGTCTTATCAGGACATGCCAGGGCTTGACACAGATATTGTGGTACACCATTTGCCTCTCAAAGAAGGTTGTCCTCCGGTCAAGCAGAAGCTCAGAAGAACAAGACCAGAGATGGCTGTCAAGATAAAGGAAGAAGTGCAAAAACAGTTGGATGCAGGGTTTCTAGCAGTCACAAATTATCCTCCATGGGTTGCAAATATCGTTCCAGTACCTAAGAAGGATGGAAAGGTACAGATGTGTGTTGATTACCAGGATCTGAACAGAGCTAGCCCTAAAGATGATTTCCCATTACCTCACATCGACGTTTTGGTGGATAACACAGCTCAGTTCTCGGTATTCTCCTTCATGGATGGCTTTTCTGGCTATAACCAAATCAAGATGGCACCAGAAGACATGGAGAAGACAACTTTCATAACCCCATGGGGCACCTTCTGCTATAAGGTGATGCCATTTGGTCTGAAAAACGCTGGGGCAACATATCAACGAGCTATGGTGACTCTGTTCCATGATATGATCCATCATGAAATCGAGGTTTATATGGACGATATGATTGCCAAATCTCAGATAGAAGAAGAACATTTGGTGAATTTGCAGAAATTGTTTGAACGGTTAAGGAAATTCAAGCTGAGGCTTAATCCGAACAAGTGCACTTTCGGGGTGAGATCTGGAAAATTGTTGGGTTTTATTGTTAGCTGAAAAGGGATTGAGGTGGATCCTGACAAAGTGAAAGCAATACAGGAAATGCCTGAGCTAAGAATAGAGAAGCAAGTTCATGGTTTCTTAGGGAGGTTGAACTACATTGCAAGGTTCATCTCTCACCTAACAGCCACGTGTGAGCCAATTTTCAAATTGCTGAGAAAAGATCAGGCTATCAGGTGGAATGACGATTGTCAAAGGGCTTTTGAAAAGATAAAAGAGTATTTGTAGAATCCTCCTATCCTTGTGCCTCCGGTCCCAGGGAGACCGCTGATTATGTATTTGACAATACTAGACAATTCCATGGGTTGTGTTCTCGGTCAACACGACGAGACAGGTAGGAAAGAGCATGCCATCTACTACTTGAGTAAGAAATTCACAGATTGCGAGTCGAGATACTCGATGCTTAAAAAGACATGTTGTGCACTTGCATGGGCTGCAAAGCGTTTGAGACAATACATGTTGTCTCACACAACCTTACTGATCTCCAAGATGGATCCAGTCAAATACATATTCGAGAAGCCAGCTCTCTCCGGAAGGGTTGCTCGTTGGCAAATGGTACTGACAGAGTATGATATCCAGTATACATCCCAGAAAGCCATCAAAGGGATTATTCTGTCAGACTATCTTGCTCAGCAACCAATTGATGATTATGAGTCGATGAAGTTTGATTTTCCAGATGAAGACATCATGTTCCTCAAGATGAAAGACTGCGAAGAGCCAGTTGTTGAGGAGGGACTTGATCCAGACGAAAAGTGGACTTTGTTGTTTGATGGGGCCGTCAATGCCAGAGGAAGTGGAATTGGTGTTGTCATTACCACTCCGAAAGGTGCCCACATGCCTTTCACCGCTCGTCTGACCTTCGAGTGCACCAATAATGAAGCTGAGTACGAGGCCTGTATCTTGGATATTGAGCAAGCCATTGATTTGAGAGTCAAGACTTTGGACATCTTCGGAGATTCATCTTTGGTGATCAATCAAGTGAATGGTGATTGGAATACTCTCCAGCCTACCCTGGTCCCCTACAGAGATTACACGAGAAGACTGTTGACCTTCTTCACAACACTAAAGCTGCATCATATACCTCGTGACGAAAACCAGATGGCAGATGCTCTTCCTACTCTATCCTCCATGATCAAGGTGATTCGGTGGAACCATGCTCCCAGGATCGATGTTATGCGCCTTGATAGGGCCGTGTATGTATTTGTTGCTGAACTAGTAGTTGATGACAAGCCCTGGTATCACGACATCAAATGCTTTCTGAAGAGTCAAGAGTACCTTGCAGGGGCATCCAACAATGATAGAAAGACCTTGAGAAGATTGGCAGGCAGTTTCTTCTTGAACAAAGACGATATGCTGTATAAGAGGAACTTCGACATGGTTTTGCTCAGATGTGTGGATAGACACGAAGCAGACATGTTAATGCAGGAAGTTCATGAAGGCTCCTTCGGTACTCATGCCGGCGGACATGCAATGGTTAAGAAATTGCTGAGAGCGGGTTATTACTGGATGACCATGGAATCTGATTGTTTCAAATATGCTCGAAAATTTCATAAATGCCAGATTTATGCTGATAAGATGCATGTGCCGCCAAATCCTCTGAATGTGATGTCTTCACCATGGCCGTTTGCTATGTGGGGCATTGATATGATTGGAAGGATTGAGCCGACTGCTTCCAATGGGCATCGCTTCATCCTTGTTGCCATCGACTATTTCACCAAATGGGTCGAAGCAGCATCATTTGCAAAGGTCACCAGACATGTGGTTGCTTGATTCATTAAGAAAGAAATCATTTGTCGTTATGGGGTTCCCGAAAGAATCATTACTGATAATGGTTCCAATCTCAATAACAAAATGATGAAGGAGTTGTGCCAGAACTTCAACATTCAGCATCATAATTCTTCCCCTTATCGTCCTAAGATGAACGGTGTTGTTGAGGCAGCAAATAAGAACATAAAGAAGATTGTGCAGAAGATGGTTGTTACGTACAGAGATTGGCATGAGATGCTACCCTTCGCCTTACATGGGTATCGTACTTCAGTACGTACGTCGACCGGGGCAACCCCTTACTCCCTTGTGTATGGTATGGAAGCAGTCCTACCTGTTGAAGTGGAGATTCCTTCTCTAAGGGTCCTATTGGATGTCAAGCTAGACGAGGCTGAATGGATTCGAACAAGGTTCAATGAGTTGAGTCTTATCAAAGAGAAGAGGATGGCAGCCATTTGTCACGGACAGTTATATCAGAGTCGGATGAAGAGATCCTTTGATCGGAAAGTGCGTCCTCGATGTTTCCAAGTCGGAGATTTGGTGTTGAAGAGGATCCTTCCTCCTCAGACAGATCACAGGGGCAAGTGGACTCCTAACTATGAGAGACCATATATTGTCACCAAGATTTTTGATGGTGGGGCCTTAATGCTTGCAACTATGGATGGTGAAGACTTCACTTCCCCTGTGAACTCAGACGTAGTTAAAAAATACTTCGCATAAAATAGACCCGCTGGACAATAAAAGAATAGTCCATGCAAAAATGGGCATCCCGATGAACCAAGAAAATGAAAAAGGTTCGGGCAAAAGTTAGGGATTAAAAATAAAAGATTGTACACCCGGTAAGTTGAAAATCTAAAAAGGCAACTTAGGCAAAAATGGGTATCCCGGTGAATTGAAAACCCGAAAGGGCGATCCAGGCAAAACTTAGGGATTAAGTGAATGACTGCATTCTGAGTAGTTCTGAATCTCATCTTGTGTCGATGACTGGAAACTTTCAAAGGATAGAAACAGTCCAATCACCTTTTTCAGAAGGCTGGTCATCTGGAGGATCGTGAAGACGAGCGAGTCATAGCAGAATTGAAACCCGATAGAAATCCAATTCACATTGCCACTAGATTAATTTCTATTTTTTTTGTGCGATTACCTCTTTCCAGGGATTGCCTCCTGATGTAAATGCCTATTCAGAGGCCATTCAATAAATAAAATCATGTTATTCAGTATATCTCTGTTTTACATTTTCATTTTACTGTTTTGTTTGCAAAAGTGACGTCCGAATTTTTGATAAACATTGCATCATGAAACATAAGAGCTTTACAAGTACATGCTCAATAAACATTTAAAATTGCTGTAAATTTTAAGTACTTGGGATCTTCTATTCAGAACAGGTACACTCGAGGTTGATCCGAGCATTGGAGTCTTCAATCCCCAACAGGTTCTCACTACTGCACTTCCCCAAGCATGTGTTTCAGACTATACACTCCCCAGTAGAGTTGACAGTGTCAGACTGTATATCCTCAGCGGAGTTGACAGTACCTGACTGTATCTTCTCAGCAGAAGCCGCTGCTCCTCAGAGCTCAATGCCAGATCGACGATCTTGATGCCAGACCCACGGTCTCTTTCCTTGAAGCAGGATCTCGGTACCGTATCAGTGTTTGCTTCCCCTGCTGAGTCATCTCTCTCACAGATTATGGTTTCCAGAACCACCGTCGCTTTCCTCAGCAGCAGGCTTTCGGTGCCATTCTCTCCCCAGTCAGAGTCTCGGTATCTTGTTGTTGCCAGAACACCGCGGGGCCGATCATTTCCCCACAAAGTTCATGATGTTGTGAATCTCCGACAACAGTGCTTGGGTCAAGAAGATTGTGATCATTTCCCCAGCAGAATTCCTTGCCTCGGATTGGCATTCTCCCTAGCATTTTGCATCCCTTGCATGTAGAATCAAATTGCATTACATCCTCTAAAATCGCGTAGAATTTCCATTTTCATGGGGCATTACACCATTGAAAAATTCAAACATACGCATGTGAAGCATAAAACATTCTCGGTATCCCAAGCGATGAACCAGAAGTTGCTTCGAGTGCTCAGACTGAAGGTTGTTCATGACTTATTGTCCCCAGCATAGGTCGTTGGCCCACGTGCCGCCTCAATTATCATTTTTCCTATTTTCTGTCGATACTGACAGGCATGAAAGTTTCTGGTATTCAAACCGAAGTGGCATTCAGGCCAATTTTCCGGTATTCAGACCGAAGTGGCATTCAAGCCAATTTTCCGGTATTCAGACCGAAGTGGCATTCAGGCCAATTTTCCGGTATTCAGACCGAAGTGGCATTCAAGCCAATTTTCCGGTATTCAGACCGAAGTGGCATTCAGGCCAATTTTACGGTATTCAGACCGAAGTGGCATTCAAGCCAAATTTCCGATATTCAGATCGAAGAAGTTTCCGACATTCAGGTCGACGCAACTTATGGCATTCAGGCCAGTTTCCGGTATTCATACCGAAGTGGCATTGAGGCCAATTTTCCGATGTTCAGATCGAAGAAGTTTCTGACATTCAGGTCGACGCAACTTATGGCATTCAAGCCAGTTTCCCGGTATTCAAACCAATGTTAACAATCTCATATCTGCTGATGCTCAGATCGAAGTCATTCCCAGTGTTCAGACTGATGAGCGACATTCAGGCCATGGTTATCTCTGTGTTACCATTTATTTTGGTATTCAGGCTAACATTCTCCGTTTTTCGGTGTTCAGACCGACTTTCACCGTACCAAACGGATTCTTTTTCAAAACTACCTCTTTGCCGATTCTGACAGCCATTGTTACTTCACTTCACTTCAGTGTAAATTTCCGGGTTTTTTATTGTATTCAATCCCTTGATACCTCGAAAGTGCGAAAGCCGTTGCTATCTTCCCTTTCGGGTCTCCAGTTGATTGAATAGGGGCAACTATAATACCCCAAAATTTACCCTTAATTCTTCTTGGAAGCATGGGATTGTGTTTCACATTGCATTAGCATCATACTAGGTCATACTCATTGCATGCTGCATTAGTGACTTGGCAGTTAGGGTTGGATTGATCACTCCTTAATAGAAGGATCCCACACAAAGCAAAGTTGAGAGTTGGACTTCATTCTCCAATTATACAAGTCTCAAGGGTCTCAAGTAGTTCCATATGTCTTATTATGTTCCTCAGTTCATCAGTGGGAGATTTAGAGCTCTTAGAGTGTGCATATGGAGTTAATCAGAAATCAGGGTTTCAGGGTCATCTGCAACAAGCAAGGTTTTGGTTGGAAGTAAAGGGGGCTCATTCATTTCATGATTAGAGAGGCATCTTTGCCTAAGAATATCCACAATTATCACAGCAAGATCCATTGGCAATCAGTGCAATCAGTTCCTAGTCATTTTTGCCCTAAAACCAGGGTTTGGTATAAAATCGGGATATTTCTGATTCCTTGGGTGAAACTCATTTCCATGGCCCTCCACATGTCCACAAGGATCTACATGCAAAAAATCAGCTCTTTATTGGAGCCAGAGGTGCTTCAATTGATCAATGGAATCGGAAATCAGACAGTTTGGAAAAAGTCAACTGTGGGGCCAAAAAAGTCAACTCTTGACGTTTTGAAAGTGGAATCTCAAAATTCATGCCTAAGGAAGCCTAAATTTGAAATTTGATCAAGGTTGGATCATGGATTCATCATTTAATCAGGAGTTGGAAAAGTTACCAAATTTGGAAATAGTTGACTTTCCATTTAAGGTAAGTTTTTATGGTTTTTGCACCCACTTTAAGCCTATTTTCCATCAAGATGCAAGCCCCATTTGAAACTTTCTTTAACATGAACGTTGTTCCTATTGTTTCAAGCTTTCTAGAGATATAAAGTTTGTTTCATTTGGATTAAAATTGAGAAAATTAGGCTTGGTCAAAGTAAGACATTATTTTAGAACACTTAGAATTTTTTCTAAGTCCAAAATTTGCAAAATTTGTCAAGACTTATGGGCCAGATTTCTTGCATTTCAAGGCATCTTTTGAAAACACTTTCTTCATGACAGTTGTACCTTCATATGTCCTCTTTCACACCTTTTTGGAACCACCCCATTTGGATCATTGGTTTGTAAGATACACTCATCTAAAGTTGGTATCATAGGCTGAATTTTTTGACAGCATTTAGGCCAAACTGGCCCAACCATTTTGCAGCCATGAGACCTGAACTTTATGGCCATTTTTCACCTCTTTCCACTCACCATTTCAAGATGTGTTCAACATGAAAGATGTTAAGCTACCTAACTTCTTTCTACTGTTTGCATTGCCTTGCCATTTGGACATGTATTCATCAAGTTACAATGCCTTAAAGTCACCTAGTTGGGTTGTTTTTATGCTGCACAAGAAAACCAAGCCAAACCCCAAAAACGACCAACACATGCTTTTACCTCATTTGGCCATTTGCTTTTGGTTCATTCACTTAAGTTTTGTCACTTTTAACCATTTCTTTTCACACCTCATTCTTGCACACTTTGTCCATGATTCAAAACCAACACTTAAGCCCATTCAAACACTTAAAACCCTACATATTTAAGACTTGGAAACCCTAATCAGAAGAGGAGGCTGCTATTTTCAAAGGAGGCAAGGCAAGAGGAAAGAGACAAAATTGCATTCCCTTCCATTTTCACAAATTCTAAAAGTTCTCAAAGCACAAGCATCTCATTCTCATTCCATCCTTCCATTTTCAAGAAGCAGTGACTTTCTCCACTAGGTAATCTTTTTATCTCATCTTCCATGACCATATTCCATGTTTTGTTCATCATATTTGTTCATACTACTATCACACTTATTCATGCCATTACCATGTTCACCTCTCCATTATGCCATGCTCTCTTTTTCTTCATGCTTTTTTTTATGCTAATGCTATGCACTACTTGTCCATAAAACCCTCACCATGAGGCTTTGTTTTAAACTTTAAGTTTTTTTGACATTTATTTTTTTGAAAATCTTTGCATGATCCTCCCTTGGTGTTCGCTTTTCTCTATGATAGAGCCATTATTTTTAATAAAACAAGACACCATTGTGTTCTACATGTTTCAAACTTGAACTTTGATTTTTACATCATTGCATTTGGAGCCTTGAGTTGTGAGATATTTGGATTTGAAGTTTGGAAAAATATCCCATGTTCTTCACGTTTTCTGGATTTTTTGCATGGGAATATGTTTTGTTTCATGCAGACAACACGTGTCCGCCTCATGTCCGTCTGATCCGTGTGCTAGCGCCTATCTCCACCGTCCAGCCAGTTTTGTCTTTTAGTGGCATTTTAATGAGAGCATGACCGATTCACATGGTGTTACATGAATTTTTAAATGAATTTTTTTTATTTTTCTGTCACATGCTGAATGCTCCGCTGGATCGGGCCTAGGTGCACGTTGTTGTTCCCACCCTCCTTGCAAAGCCCATTGCTCCATTTTTATTTTCATTTCTTTTATTCTTTTTTTATGTTGTTTTGTCTTTAATTAATAAAAATAGTTTATTTATTCATAAAAATACAAAAAAATATTTTTTACTTTCCTTAATGTTTTATTTAATTTATTTAATTTTTATTTTTGTATTTTATTTAATGTTAATATTTTATTTTAATTATTTATTTCAAATGGTTCATTTTAGTACACATTTTTTCATTTATTTTATTTTCATGACTTAAAATTATTTTTAATTTCTGATTTTTGGGATGAGCGTTGACCAATGTCTCATGGTCAACCTGACCTTTTATTGGAATTTTATTTCCCATTTTTAATTTATTTTGGATTTATTTTCGACCTAGTTTGCTTGGTTGATTTTTCTTTTTACTTCTGTTTTATTTCAATTAATTTATACACCAATTTTTATTATTTTTGAAATCTTTTTGGAGGATGATGATGTCCTGACCTCACCTAACTTAGTTTAATTTTTCATAATTTTTGTGATTAATTCACTATTTATTTGACATTTTTTAAGTTGACTTGACTTTTCGGTTGACTTTTCTATGATTGATGTTTGACATAGGGATTGCTTAGGGAAATTGAAGAGATCTTTTGATCCTCCCTTGTTCATATCATGTGCCACATATTAGAGGCCTTTCATCCTGATTTTATTTGATCCTTGCATCATTTCCCGATTAAATTATTCATTGGTTCTTTGTGTGCATAGTTTCACTTGTCTGATTTCATCTGATATTTTTTACACTTGTTTCTTTCATCCATGCTTCTATCGTTTGATTGTTTAACATGTTTATACTTGTCATACATTATTTAATGTCTTATTATTTCATTCTTTGATTATTTGACTTGATCATATACTTGTTTATATATCTTATCTGTCTGATTAATAACTGTTGCCTACTTGTATGATGTATGAGGCATATATTATTATTGTTTGATTTCCATGAACAATCCCCATTCATAACAAATGTATCCCTCTCCCATGAAATGTATAATATTTATTCTTTCATTCTTTATTCATCTGTTAATACAAAGAATTAAAATGAGCATCCGATAACCATTTCAAAACAAGATCAAAACCTCGATCCAACGTCGAGTAATCATTTTTTTTCAAAACCTAACAGAACCAGCACGTATTCATCCATTTACCTTGTAAGTCGATTGCTTTATGCATCGCCATCAACCTTGTAAGTCGATTGTTTTATGCATCTCCATCAACCTTGTAAGTCGATTGCTTTATGCATCGCCATCAACCTTGTAAGTCGATTGCTTCATGCATCGCCATCTACCCTTATCCCTAACACCTCTCCTTGCTTCATTCGTCGATTCTTGTTCCGTTTAGGTAGCACCCATTAGGTAGAACCCTTTGTATGATAACATAGGTAGGATTCCCTTATCCTTTTGTCTGATAACATAGGTAGGATTCCCATATTCTTTTGTATGATAACATAGGTAGAATTCCCTTATTCTTTTGTATGATAACATAGGTAGAATTCCCTTATTACTTTGCATGCTAACATTAGGTAGATGTCCCCCTTTGACACAACTGGTGTCCTCCTTTGTAAGTCCATGTTCAGATGGCAATCCCTATGTAGCCGAACTACGGCAACTCTGATTCTCATGTTCAGATGAGATACGTAGGCACAAGATGCGATATCTTGCCGAGTTTGACTGACAACTAACAACTAATCCTTGTTTGTTTTCTCCCTCGTTGCGATTCTTTTCTCTTGCCCTCGTGACGATCGAGACCTTCTCTTTTTCTTGCCATAGTTGCAATCGAGACCCTTTGTTCCCGTAGTTAGCTGAACTACGTTTTTGCTCTGATTCTCGTTCCAGATGAGATACGTAGGCATAAGACCGACGTCTTACCGAGCACACGTCTCTTTAACCCATAGGTAGCCGAGCTACGAAGACTCTGATTCTCATATCCAGATGAGATACGTATGCAGTGGATGCGACATCCATGCGACTCATTTTCTTTTGACCCTTTCTATTTTAGTAAATAGTACTTTAGATAAACCCACACCCTTTAAACAAGAACAACAAGAGTGGATCCCATAGAGTACTACGGATGCGTAGGGGTGCTAATACCTTCCCTTCGCATAATCCACTCCCGAACCCAAGATTTGGTTGCAAGACCTTGTCTTTTCCTTTCCTTTTTCCGGGTTTACTTCGAGCGTTTCCTTTCCTTCCTTTAGGATAAATAATGCACGGTGGCGACTCTTCTGTCATTACTCTTTCGCCGGTTGTTTTTTCGCATACTATATTTTTTAGGCTGCGACACCAGGAAAGGTTTTCCCAATATGAGAGGAATCTCGTCATCTTCCGGCATCTCGAGTATCACAAAATCCACCGGGAATACAAATTTATCAATCTTCACCAGAACATTTGTTGCTATACCATAGGGTCTCTTCATACAATGATCCGCAAACTGCAGTGTCATGCGAGTATCCTGCACCTCCCCTAACTCAAGTTTTTTATAAATCGAGAGGGGAATTAGACTAACACTTGCTCCCAAATCGATCAGTGCCTTTTTGAATGATCTGTCTCCAATGGTACAAGGAATAGTGACTGCACCTCTATCTTTTTTCTTCATCGGAATTTTTAGGCCCTGCAAAATAGCACTACAAGTTTCAGTTAGCATGACTGGCTCGCTGTCGATCGACCTTTCCTTTGATATGATGTCTTTCATGAATTTGGCGTAGATCGGCATCTGTTCCAGAGCTTCAGTAAAAGGTATGTTGATCTCGAGCTTCTTGAATAATTCTAAGAATTTCTCAAAAAAAACATGGAGATCTTTCTTCTTTGTTCTTGTCGAAAAAGGAAGAATGATCTTTGGTTTTTGTTTCTCTTGCTGGCTTGTCGGCTTGACCACCACTTCTTCAGTTTGTTTTGGCTCTTCTCTAATCTCCAAGTCAACTTCCAACAATCCATCTTCTTCAACTTGTTCGTCAACTTGTGGTTCCTTAGCTTTTCCTTTTCTGGTGACCACAGCTTTAATGTGACTTTGATCACGGGGATTAACAACTGTCCCACTAGGAAGCGTACCAGGTGCATGGGAGTTTGAGGCTAACTGTTGGGCGATTTGACCCATTTGAATTTCAAGATTTTTTATGGATGCTGTAGTGTTCTTCTGATTATTTCGAGTCTCCTCTTGGAATTGGATGATGTGAGCTGCCATCTTTTCAATTGCGATCTCCCAATCTGCCTTCTTAGGTACCTGTTGTTGTTGTTGCTGCTGATATTGATTTTGATATTGACCATGTGCCTGCTGTTGCACGTTCCCTCTTTGATCTTTCCATGCAAAGTTGGGATAATTTTTCCACCCCGGATTGTATGTGTTGGAGTAGGGATTGTTTTGCTTTAAAAATTTTATATCTTCGATCTGTTGCGGTGTTGCAAAGCAATGAACAGTATTGTGTGGTCCATTGCAAATGTCACACACTTCACTCGGTGCCTGTTGCACTTGAGCCACTTTCTGAGCACCTATGTTTAGTGCTTTCAACCTTTTCTCTACCTCCGCAGCAACAGCTTCTTCAATTTTCACCTGTTTGTTTGTTTCAAGCTTCAAGTCAATAACTGCAGATTTGCTTGATACCCTGTCATATAACTCTAAATGCTCGTTCGAGGCAATAGCTTCAATTATCTTCTTCATACCGGTGGCTGTTGCAAAGTTGGCTGAGCCACCAGCTGTTGAATCAAGGATTTGTCTCGTTTGAATTCGAAGACCATTGACAAACATTTGCATTTGTTCAGTTTCATCCATGTTGTGAGTAGGACAAGCCACTAGGATTCTCTTGAATCGTTTGTAGGCATCTCCGAGTGACTCACCTTCCTTCTGTTTGAAGTTTAGGATCTCATATCTTTTCCGCAATGACACAGATGCGGGAAAATACTCCTGCAAGAATGTTGTTTCCATGTGCTCCCATGTAGTGATACTACCAGCAGGTAAGGAATAGAACCACTCTTCAGCCTCATCTGCTAAAGTGAATGGGAACATACGAAGTCGGACTGCTTCTTCGTTATGTCCAGGCATTTTCAGTGTTGTGCTCATGGTTAAAAATCTTTGCAGATGCTTGTTGGCATCTTCATTCACTCTTCCAGAGAAGGACCGTCATTCGAGTTGATTAATGGTGCTGGGATGCAGCTGAAATTGTTCCACATTAACCGGTTGGTTGACAATTGTCATACGACCACCCGGGGTGTTGGTTCCACCATAGTCACTGAGGAGTCTCTCTGGTGGTGGTGGTGGTGGATTAGCAGCCATGATTTCAGGAACTGCTTCCATGTCTGAATCTGAATTTTTTGAGTGCACTGAAACAACTTCTCCCTCCGCTTTCTCTGCTAATTCCAGTTTCTTTCTCTTAGCTTGTCTTAGTCTAGCTCGAAGAGTTCTTTCTGGATCTGCGTCAAAAGGAAAATCCGCTGAGGCCTTACCTCGCATAAACAAGTTAGACAAAGATTAGAATTGAATAACACAATTGTCACAGATAAAATTTTGGTTGGCGAGCAACAAAATTTCGATAGAATAGAAATTAAAATATGTAGTTTGGCAATCCCCGGCAACGGCGCCAAAAACTTGACCGGAAAAATAGCAAGTGTACTATTTTTACCGATGTAGTAATAAGGAGTTTTATTTCCAAGTACCGATCTCAGGGATTGCGTAGGAAGTACTTATTTTAATTTGATTCTATCAGAACAAAAAGATAATGGTTTGGTTGTTTTGGAATTTATAATAGTAAACACAAAAATAGTAAAAGTAATTGATTAAGATAAAAGATGCTAGGGTGAGTGGTTGATTTAACCAGTTATGAATTCAATCAAGATTTACTTAATACATATGAAACATTCAATCACCTAACCTCAGAATGTTCTCACTTAAGTCCTTAAGGGGGAAACTATTAAACTACCAATTCTTACTCAAATGTCCATTCAATTAATCATTGGTTTTAATCATACATAATATCAAGGTTTACGGTGATTTACGAAAGTTACTAGTCCTAGATGGTGCATTCATAAACCCAATTGTGTGAAAACCCTAACAATCACAATCCTGTTATTGAAAGTCATAGATCAATTTGTATTTGTCCGATACAAAAGCATAATAACATCACACAATTAAATTGAACTAAGTAACATAGTAATCAAGAAATCATTTGTTCAAATTCATAACATGCGATAACATCAGGACCACCCCCCTAGCATCAAGGGGTTTATCCTCTCATAGTACTTAAAGAATTCATAATGTAAAGATTAGACATTACAAAGAATTAGGAGATTTTGATCTTCAATGGTTGATGCCCTTGAATCTCGCCGTCTTCAAATCCTCCGTAGTAGCTATCTTCTCCAATGCAATGTTTTCTTTTGTCCGTCCAAAAGTGCCTTCTACTTTCTCTTCCAAGCCTTCTTATAGCTTCAGATGAATCTCCTCCAAGCAAAAGGTCTAAACTACCCTTAATGAGCAGAATCGATTCACAAAGCAAAAGTTAGGGTTTCCAAGCTGCGCCCAATCAACACGGTCGTGTGTCACCACACGGGTGCCCGTGTTGCTCTCCATTATAATTATTTTCAACACAAGCTACAGAGGCAACAACACGGGCCGTGTTCCTCCACACGGGTGCCTGTGTTAATGCACTGTTTTAAACAACACGGCCGTGTGGTGACACACGGGTGCCCATGTTGATCTTTGTTTTTCTTCTCCCCTTTTGCTCTGCCTGATCAACAACACGGGCAGTGTTGTGGCACACGGGTGCCCGTGTTGACCTGCTGTTTCTTCATATTTTTTGCCTTTCGGAGTATCCATAACTTCACCATTATTGCTTTTAAACCTGTGCAATGGCCTGTAACAATGACACTACCAAACGAAGCATAAACGAGATCTTTTTGACATAAACTTGTAATCGAATGCAGTGCGATACCAAACCAACAAAACATGATAAATGACTCCAAAGCAACTAAAAACAAACATAAATCTTACCAAAGTGATGAAAATATGTCGGATTAACGGTGGGAATTCAATGGAAATGGTGACCGATCATACCTCAAGATAAGAAAATTGGCAATATCATTTAGTTTAAAAGATTTATTCTTCATGATTACTTGAGAACCTCTTCTATATAAGTTGTTCAATACCTAATAAATTGCACTTCATTCCTAGTAAAACACCACATCCTCAATGAATGCAGATATTCCATCATTCTTCTTGATCACTTTGTTCCCAGTACCTTCATTTTGTCAGGTTCTACTATCAGTTAGCCTAACTTTACTATTTTTTGTGGTGTCAAACTTGACTAACCAGTTATTGTGACTTGTCATATAGTTTGAGACACATGTATCTAGAAACTATGATCCAGGTTGATGTTGATTTTCAAACACTACAACCATGAAAATTACAATCTCGTTATCTGAGTCATCTTGTATTGTCTTGGCTTCATCGTCACCATTGTTTTGAGCCTTCTTCGTTCTTTTGTTGTATCAGCAATATGAGGCATAATAACCCTCATTTCTCTCTATTATACCATTAAATGTGCTTATTGTCTTTGCTTTGAGCCTTTTGTTGGTTTAAACTTGATGTTCCTCCTATTTTCTTGAAGGATTCAAGTTTAACATCAAACTTAATCTCTTATGAGCTTGATCGTGCATATTTTTTGAACTTCTCTTGGATCTTCTTACCTTTGTCTTTCTCAAAACCACAATTTTCTTGAATGTTCGAGCTTGCGTTCTTGCACTTTATTTCTTTCAAGAATTTTCAACTTTGTGCTTCTAGTAACCCTATGAGATTCTCCATCTTTGTAGTTGCTAAGGTGTTAGATTCTTGAAAAGAAACTACCACATGAACAAAATGAGAAACGAGTGTCATCATTAACCTTTAAATAATCATCTTCTCGGTTATCACCTCACCATACCTCTTCATAGTGAGTACTAGTCCTTGAATCTTTGATGCATAAGCTCAAACTATTTCATTCTTCTTCATTTTTTAAGTACATAGTACACCTAAGAGGGATGGGTGAATTAGGTATTATAAAAAAAATTGATTTTTAAAGTTGAGTGTTTCTTTATTTTCTGGTTTATAGTTAGGTGATGAAACAGTAAAGTGCATAAAGTAAACAGCATCGGAAATTATACTAGTTTCCCTCACAATCTGAGAGTATGTGTAGTCTCATTACACATCGTAAGAGATTTCAATGTTGTTATAACTTTGTACAAGTCTAAATATGACTTCTATAAACAAGCTTATAATTTAATCACCAAGGAAAACCACCTTGTGATTTTACAACACAAAAAAAGAAACACATTTTCTTTTTACAAACTTCTTGTTTCCAATAATCCTGGACAATAAGATATATATATACGAATATTTAAGTTTTTGACAAATATAAGTTTTTGTGTGATGGGATAGATAAATCCTAGCAGTAGAATTTCTCCCCTTTCAAAATATGGTCTATCAAAATATATATAACTTCGAGTACTCAAGAACTTTCACTTTATTTGAATATGAAAAATAATGCACAAGTTCTTGAAGATTGAAAATTTGACAGATGCGGTGAAATACTCGTGAAAGAATTTAGAAAGAGGTGCATTTTAATTAGAGAAAATACTTGATATTTATATGGAAACACACATCTTTTGAATCAAGACATAGCTCTTGAAAAAATATAATAAGGTGTGATTTAAATCAAAAGATGCAAAAAGTAGGTGCCATGAAAAGTTGTAATGCGTAAAAGTATTTTTTTTTCAAAAATTACCAGTGTCAATCGATTGAGAGAGATGATCAATCCATTGATCCTTTGAAACTTTTGAAATTTTTGAATTTAAAATAGTAACAATCGATTGTGCATCTCAAGCAATCGATTGTTAGCCTTAATTTTTTTTGCAAATTCGTCTGATGACAATCGATTGATGCTCCCATGCAATCGATTGTCTTGCTTAAAAATGGTTTTTCATTTTAAAGTTTTTGCAAATAATTTATGAGTACAAAATGAAAAGTTATGAGTTTTTATGAGATGCCATGGATTGATTTTAGATGGTTTAAGCCCGTAAGGTTATATATAAATATGAAAGACCATATTTACCATCTTATTCAATCATTCATCATAGAGCCATTTGAGTAGCATCTTACATTCTTTAGAATTCAATCATTGTCTTCACATTATAGATTGTCTCCACCCAAATCATCTTCATTGAAGGCTTGACTTCACATTCTCCCCCTTTTTATGATGACAAAATAATTCATGATGGTGGTTGTGCTTTATTGACAAAAATAAAGAAACTCCCTATATGTTGGATAACTCCCCCTTAATGTATGAATTTTTCCAAGATTGAACTTTTATAGAAAAGAGTTATCATGTACCTAGGAAAGAGATAAGACAACAAGCAACACAAGTATACACGCATACACCTTTCTCCCTCTTTTGATATGATTAAAAAGAAGGAAAAGATGGGTAAAGAAACAATATATGAAAGATGATAATTTTAAGAATAGGAGACATTTATGATGATTTAAAAAATTAAAAAGAAACACATGAAAGATAATAAACCATGATACATAACTTAAAATTCATTATGACATAAAAATGCATAATTAAGTTTTTTACATAATGAAAACACTGAAAAACATACAACAAAAGCATAAAAATAAGACAACATAAGTTCATGTTGTTGTCGGGATTTCATGTGCTTGGTAGTGATGAAATTGGTAGATTTGAACTTGGTAGGGTGAAATGTTCATTTGAGAGTAAAGATAGGCAAACTGATTGTTCATGGAGGTGTTCATGTAAGTCATGTAGTCAAAAATTTGTTGACTAGTTGGTTCGTTTTGGCTAATAGGTTGTTGAACCGATGGAGGAGGAGTAGCTTGTACATTGACAAATTCATCAATGTATCTGATGGTCTTGGTTTTATAGTTATATTTCACACCCATCTTGTTGTTATGCATCTTCACAAAAATAAAAAAGTCACTCATTTCAACCGATCTTCATAGGTAAAATTAACACCATAATAAACAAAAATCTTAGACAAAAAGAATGCATAAAGAAGCTCTATAGTATTCTTAGAATGGATATCCATGTGTTCAATAATCAAGTATGTCCAATTAACCTGAAAACCTTGTCTTATAGCAAAAATAAGTTGCATCTGAGCATCCGTACAGTAGAGTGATTTGAAAATTTGGAAAGGATGACATATCCCAAAATATAGTGCAGCAATATGTCATCGATGTAAAAAAATTCAGCAGACCAAGAATTTCTTTCAGGAAGTTGAAGTTTACAACCATCCATTTTCTTACGTTTCTGAAAAACTCATGCTCAGAGAATCTAGCAATACCATAATAAAAAATTTCTTCACATATTCTTGCAACGTAACAGACTTATTCATCATTATTTCTAAACCTTCAGATGGAATATTCTAATTTTGGCCCACTAGAGAAGGAAATAATCTAATTTCTAAACCTTCATCATTATCTCTTTTGTTGTTGTTGAGAGGGAAATAATCTATTTAACTTCAAATCCACTAGAGAAGACCTCGATGGAGTAGAGGAAGTTGCTTTTTATTTGCCTTTTAATACCTTACCACCCTTAGTTTTTGGAGCCATTGAAGAAAATTTGAAGGTTTGGGTATGTGGTTAATGGAGTTTTTGAATGATTTTAGTGAGAAAACGATAAACTATATTGAAACTCTAATGGTGGGTGAGTGAAATTTGGAGAAGATGAATAGAGAATGAGGAAGGCGTGTTTGTAGGGTGAAAGAGTGAGAGAAAGGAGAAGTTCCTATTTATATGGGGAATAGACAAAGTAGTTTGACCAATAAAAAATTTAAAAAATTGCAAAAAAATAACAGCATCAAACGATTTACAGGACTAAGCAATCGATTGACATCAATTTTCAATTAAAAAAGAAAAGAAAAATAACAGGGTGTAATCAATTGAAGGGGAATGACAATCGATTGTCACAAAGTTACGTTACATTCTACTAAAGAGAAAAAAGAACTTTCTAAAGTGTGCAATCGATTAATTGTTTTTTCAATCGATTAATTCCAAAAAAATTGAATGCTCAATCGATTGATACATGCCAGCAATCGATTGTTACTATATAAAAATTGAAAAAAATTTAAATTTGCTGAAAACCATATATTAGCATACACCAAATTCATAATCATAAACTAAATATTATAACAATTATTCAAAGACATGTCATAATTAGCACAATTATTCAATGAAAATTTAAACCGTGAGAAGAATGGAGTAGAAGCAAAGATGCGGGAAAAAAATTAAATTGTCAAATTTTAAATAATTGAAGACATACATGCATCTTTGATTTTATTGATGATCCATAAAATCTTGTGAGTGATTGTAACACCCTAGACCCCAAAACTCTTATTTAAATAAAATTATGTAAGAGAATTACTATTTATATTCAGCAAAGGGTGTCACATCTCTCTCATAAAACCATCATCCTCAAAAATTTAGAATAAAGCATCCGAATTCAAAAACATGTTTCAACTTAATTGTCTCATAATTCAACTTCATTTAAATAAAAACAAATAGTTCAAACTCTCAGAACACAAAGCAGAAGGTAACTCATCCCAGTGTTACATTATCAGAGTGACACGCAGAATATAAAATAAACTCAAATCGATAAACCACGAAGAATGTCACTACACCATCCTCCAACTCAATAGCAAATAAGACTCCTCTACTTGAGTATTTATACCATTGGCCCAACAAGACACGTGAGCAAACAAAAGGGGTGAGAAATAAGTTCTAATGTTAACGGTGTAATAAACATTTGAGATAGTCATATATAACATAAATTATCATTCTCACGCAATAATTCAAAAAACAACAACAACAATCACAATGCAAATGTACTAATACAATGTACTCCTCCTTCAAGAATGCATGTGGTGCCAAGGTTTTTGGATATCAGAGGTGTGTTACTCATTTATCCATGTCTCTGGTTCCTCTCTAAATCGTGTTCCTCTCTGAACATGAGATTGTCATTGTTCCTCTATGAACCTGAACTCACGGTACCGAAGTCCTACCTAACTCCAATTAGGGACGGAGCCAGAGATTTTAAACTGTGAGGACAATATAATAATATATAAAATTATTTTTATTTATTTTTAAAGAATAAATATATATTATATTTATGTTTTAATGAAATTCATCTCTAAAATAATATTTAATAATTTTCTAAATTTTTTATTTTTGTAATCTTCTAAAAAAAATTATCGAGAAAAATATTTATATATATATATATATATATATATATATATATATAATATATATATATATATATATATATATATATATATATATATATATATATATATATATATATATATATTGATTACTTATATGATTTTTTATGAGATCATAATATTAATATAAAATCCTGTAAATCAACTTTTTTAAAAGGTTCAGGGGAAAACTATTTTGGAATTATAAAAAAAAACACAATTCGACTATATTCTAGTCTGACATTTTTTATTTAATTATTGATATTGAAAATATAAACTCACATTAATTTCGAAGAGTACTCTAAAAAAATATTTATATACTTTATGATTTTCACTTAATTTTAATAATATATTCAAAATAATAATATTATTTCAATTGATTTATTTAAAATATACGATTTTAATTAAATATATTATTTTGATTATATATATATATATATATATATATATATATATATATATATATATATATATATATATATATATATATATATATATATATATATATTGATATTGATATTAAGGTTTTTTTTAATATAGTGGGGGCATATGCCCCCATGGTAACACATGTCCCTCCATCCCTGACTCTAATATACATGTATGCATGAACATGGCAATATACTTCAAAAAACTCACAACATAAGTTATTCCTAAAACTCATACTCAAAAATCATACTCAAAAGATTCCTCTCTGAATCATAATTTTCTAATATGAGGCCAACAATTTAATTCCTCTCTGAATTACTCATCTCAATAATGTTCTCTTTGAACACACAAATTCAAAAATATTCTCTCTGAACACATCCCTCAACATATTATATAATTATAACTCAATCGCATAATCATATAATCTTCACACATACTCATCAATAATGCAAAATTATTAACATATCATCTCAATAATACTCACCAACAGAGCAATTCACATTATTACTTATGTAAAATCACCAACAGAGTAAGACTACAATTACTCAAGGCAAACTCTAGCTTTATCAACACAACTCTGAACCTGCCAGATTACTCAAATCTCAACTCAACTCAATAATATTATTATTAATTACTCAACAACTCAATTTTTACTTTTTTGTCTTAACAACCTTAAATAAATAAAAATATTACTCTAAAGGTAACCTTATAATATCAACATTGCTCCAAACTCAACTAAAGTGCATCTTATATTCTGATCTCCAACTCTAAACAACTCAAAAGAAACTCAGTTAACTCTATAATAAATCTAACTAAATAAAATATGACCCTTTAACTCATCAAAAAGGTAACGAAAAGTCACCACACTTAAAATTGCTCAAAACTCTAGACCTAACTCTAAAATTGTTTCACCTCAAAATAACGTCAAATAATATAGACTTATGATAAAATAATGAAACTCTCAATTTAAAATTTCTGTAAAACCTCTTTAAAATTCACTTAACCACACCTCAAGTGGAGTTACAAAACTCCAGTTCTATTCATTTCAACTCAGGGCTATCGTGACAATTCTGACATAAAATCTAAAATAGAATGTCTGACTTCAAAGTAGCATGAAATATTATATACTCATTATAAAGTTAAGAAACTCTCCAATTTTAAAAATCATTTAATTATCTTTCTAATGCAACTGACGGAACCCCAAAAGGACTTACGAAACTCAAGTTACGCGTGAAACATGATAACCAACACATGACTACGCCTTTGGTATAAAAATCAGTGAACTTCTACTGTTATAGCGCCCTTAAACCCAATTATCTACTTCAAAATAAATATTATTGTGTTAGCTTTCCAACGCAACCTGTAACACCCCGATAAAAATAAGATAATTATTTAATTTAAGTTAATATTATATTTATTAATTTGATTAAATAATTGGAATTATTGGATTATTATTATTATTATTGGAATAATAATTATTGGAAAATATATATAAGTTGGAAATAAGGAAAAAGGGTTCCATTATTTGGTAAAAGAGAGTTTACACGTGAATACAGAAAAACGACTGAAAAGTGGAAAAGGGCAAAGAGCAAGAGAACAAGGGTTGAAGGAAGGAAAAGCTTGAAGCTCAGAGATTTGCCGGATTAACTCAGGTAAGGGGGGTTTATCGTCGTTTAATGGGTATTATGGGTTAACATGTAATGGGTAGTGATAAACCATTGATTTGACTCTGATTAGAATGATGTATGCTGAAATTCGTGAAATATTGGATGAACGAAATATGGGTTATAATTGAAGGAAATTCGTAGGAATTAGATGTAATAAAGTTAGAATTGTGAAATCGAATAGAGTATGATCTGTGTTAGACAATATGATTGAATGTTGTGTAAAAATTGGACTGTGGGAGGTTAGATCTGAAGAATCTCGTAGCAGAGAAAACCATAGCAGATCTGGAATTCTGGTTTCTGGTCATACGCGTATGGCACTATGCAATACGCGTATGAGATGGTCTGGTACGCGTATGGCACTAGGCAATACGCGTATGGATGAGGAAAATGATGTTTTGAACGTGGTTTTGTCTCTGTTGGTACGCGTATGAGGATGTGGTACGCGTAGCATACGCGTATGAGGCAGGCAATACGCGTATGGGATTGGCTGAGAAATGGGCCATACGCGTATGGGACTAGGCAATACGCGTATGGGCAGAATTGTGATTTTTCTGTGCTGTTGTTGTGCAGTTTTTGGTTGTTCAGCTGAGTAATATAATTTTAGCTGATGTGTGATATAGTAGGGATCGTTTCCCGTTGTTTTGAGCAGTATAGGTATTAGTAGAGTGTGCTAATACTGTGATTAATTAGTTGACATGATATGTTGTTTTGATACATGTGTTGATGATGTATGATGGTATGCATAATGCTGTGAATGTATATGTTATGTATGCAATTATGAATGGACTGTTTATGGCTTAGAGTGTGAGCATATGTCCATTGTGGATTATTGTTGATGATTTTGCATTTCTAGGTGATTTAGCATGCATATTGTGGCCTTTATGGTGGTAGCTAATTCCCATGGTGAGGAATTAGTGAGTTAGTCATTATGGACTGTTGTTGATGTTTGCATGCTAGGTGAATTAGCGTGCATAGCATGGCCCTTGGGGTGGTAGCTAATTCCCATGGTGAGGAATTAGTGAGTGAGTCACTAGGTCTCAAATGAGTGGGACTAGTGGGCTTGGTAGCCGTATCTGGATTTGATCGGTGAGGTTGAACTATATGTTCACGAATAGTCGGTACCGCATGCATGGAGTCTCATTGCATAATGTATGTATGGCATTTAATATGAATGGATGTATTCCAATATTATACGTGTGTTTGTGTTGGTATTGAGTATGAGTATGAATTGTGTTGGTATTGAGTATGATAATTGAGTTGATGTGCCGTTACTGAATGTGTGATATGATTAGGGTGATTAATGTGTTATTTACTTAGCATTACATGATATTTTATAATGCTTATTATATCGATTGAGGAACTCACCCTTACAACTATGTTTTCAGGTAACGAGCAGTGATTGAGTAGAAGCTAGTCCTTGGAGTCTAGTGTAGTCTCCTTAGTGGGTCATGCTCTGATAGATGTAACATCGGGACGGGATGTTTTACCTTGTTGAATAATTTTACATGTAATGTGTTACATGTTTTGCATGATTGATTTGATTTCTATCCGCTGCGTATTGTGCAAATGCTTTATGTTTTGAATTAATAAAAGAGCATGACAGTTATTTGGTGAATGGTGTGAAATGATTGTGTGACACCCTTAATTGCATAATTACTCTGATTGATATAATGCTATTTTAATTAAATATTTGGGGTATTTTAGAAGGGTGTTACATTAGTGGTATCAGAGCATAGTCGGTCGAGTCGAGTCGTAATTATTCTGTTTCCCCTGTACGGGATAGGTGTTGTGTAACCCTATCAGTACTTATTGTTTTAGCTTGATTGGGTTTTCAGAATAGAGATGGCTGGAAGAGGTAGAGACGATGTTGCGATTGCTGAGGCCCTGGGTATGCTAGCTGGAGTACTTGGAGGGAATCTGAATGTTGTGGGAATGGGAGTTGCTCGTCAACTGAGTGAGTTCCAGAAGAACAATCCTCCAATGTTCAAGGGAGCATACGATCCAGATGGTGCTCAGAAGTGGTTGAAGGAGATCGAGAGGATCTTCCGAGTGACTGAGTGTGCCGATAACCAGAAGGTCAGGTTCGGTACGCATATGCTGTCAGAAGAAGCAGATGATTGGTGGGTTGCTACCCGCACTGAGTTGGAATCTGCTGGGAATGCTGAGATCACTTGGGCTGTGTTCAGAGAGAGATTCCTGAGGAAGTATTTTCCAGAGGATGTTAGAGGAAAGAAAGAGATAGAGTTCTTAGAATTGAAGCAGGGCAATCGGTCTGTTACTGAGTATGCTGCTAAGTTCACAGAGCTGTCGAAGTATTACACTCCCTATGATGAGGCTACTGGGGAATTCTCAAAATGTGTGAAGTTTGAGAACGGGTTACGTCCCGAGATTAAGCAGGCTATTGGGTATCAACGGATTAGAGTGTTTTCTGATTTGGTTGACTGTTGCAGGATTTTTGAACAGGATACCAAGGCCAGAGCGGAAAGCTATCAGCAGAGGGTTGATAGGAAAGGCAAGAATCAGAATGATCGTGGGAAACCGTATGCAGCTGGCAAAGGTTTCCAGAGACAGAGTGGGATGAAGAGGCCTAGTGGGGAAGACTCTAGTGCCCCTGCTAAGTGTTTCAGATGTGGTCAGGCTGGACATCGTGTCCATGAGTGTACCAGTGCTGAGAAGAAGTGTTTCAAGTGTGGAAAAGGTGGTCACTTGGCTGCAGAGTGCCGGTTGAAGACTGTGACTTGTTTCAACTGTGGAGAAGTGGGTCATATCAGTCCACAGTGTCCTAAGCCGAAGAAAGAGAACCAGTCGGGAGGCAAGGTTTTTGCTTTATCGGGTTCGGAGACTTCTGCAGATGATCGTTTGATCCGAGGTACGTGTTATATTAATGGCTTTCCTCTTGTAGCTATTATTGACATAGGTGCGACTCATTCCTTTATATCTTTGGATTGTGCTGTGAAACTTAAGTTAGAGATATCTGAGATGCAGGGAAGTATGGTGATTGATACTCCTGCGAAGGGTTCAGTGACTACTACTTCAGTTTGTTTAAATTGTCCTTTGAGTATTTTTGGTAGAGACTTTGGAATGGACCTAGTGTGTCTTCCACTTGTGCAGATTGATGTTATTCTGGGTATGAACTGGTTGGTGTTTAACCGAGTCTATATTAATTGTTTTGATAAGATTGTGATCTTTCCTGAGATTGAGGAAGGGAAGAGTTTGTTTCTATCTGCAAGGCAGGTGAATGAAGCAGTAGCAGATGGGACAGAGTTGTTTATGTTGTTAGCGACTTTGGAGGCTAAAGATAAACTTGTGATTTGCGATCTAGCTGTGGTGTGTGATTTTCCTGATGTGTTTCCTGAAGAAGTGAATGAATTACCGCAAGAGCGTGAAGTTGAGTTCTCGATTAATTTGGTACCTGGTACTAGGCCGGTGTCAATGGCTCCGTACCGTATGTCTGCTGTTGAGTTAACTGAATTGAAGAGTCAGCTGGAAGATCTGTTGGATAAGAAATTTATTCGTCCGAGTGTGTCACCGTGAGGTGCACCAGTGTTATTGGTTAAGAAGAAAGAAGGTACTATGAGGTTGTGTGTGGACTACAGGCAACTGAATAAAGTGACGATCAAGAATCGGTATCCTTTGCCGAGGATTGATGATTTGATGGATCAGTTGGTTGGTGCGAGTGTGTTCAGCAAAATAGATTTGAGGTCGGGATATCATCAGATACGTGTGAAAACTGAGGATATTCAGAAGACTGCTTTCAGAACAAGGTATGGACATTATGAGTATTCTGTAATGCCTTTTGGTGTGACTAATGCGCCTGGGGTATTTATGGAGTATATGAATAGGATTTTCCATCCGTACCTAGACAAGTTTGTGGTGGTGTTTATTGACGATATTTTGGTGTATTCGAAATCTGAAGAAGAGCATGCTGAACATTTGAGAGTGGTTTTAAGAGTTCTACGAGAAAAGAAGTTATTTGCTAAATTGTCCAAGTGTGAATTTTGGTTAGAAGAGGTTAGTTTTCTTGGTCATGTGATTTCAAGAGATGGTGTTGTTGTTGATCCTTCTAAGATAGAAGCGGTATCTAAGTGGGAAGCTCCGAAGTCAGTTTCCGAGATAAGGAGTTTTCTTGGACTTGCAGGTTATTATAGGAAATTTATTGAGGGATTTTCTAAGTTGGCGTTACCGTTGACGATG
Source organism: Lathyrus oleraceus (assembly GCF_024323335.1). Classification (NCBI taxonomy): domain Eukaryota; kingdom Viridiplantae; phylum Streptophyta; class Magnoliopsida; order Fabales; family Fabaceae; genus Lathyrus; species Lathyrus oleraceus. The sequence continues at coordinate 372,467,013 of NC_066580.1, forward strand.
TTGACTAGAAAGGGGCAAGCGTTTGTTTGGGACTCAAAATGTGAAGAAGGTTTCCAAGAGTTAAAGAGAAGGTTAACTACTGCTCCTATTCTGATATTACCGAGTCCGTCAGAACCATTTGAGGTTTACTATGATGCTTCATTGTTGGGTTTGGGTGGTGTGTTAATGCAGAATAAGCAGGTTATAGCTTATGCTTTGAGACAGCTGAGGGTTCATGAGAGGAACTATCCGACACACGATTTAGAGTTGGCAGCTGTGGTATTTGTTCTGAAGTTATGGAGGCATTACTTGTACGGGTCAAGATTTGAGGTTTTCAGTGACCATAAAAGTTTAAAGTATTTGTTTGATCAGAAAGAGCTGAATATGAGACAGAGGAGATGGTTAGAGTTTCTGAAGGATTATGACTTTGGTTTGAATTACCATCCGGGTAAAGCAAACGTAGTGGCTGATGCATTGAGTCGGAAATCATTGCATATGTCTATGTTAATGGTTAAAGAATTGGATTTAATTGAACAGTTTAGAGACTTGAGTTTGGTGTGTGAGAGTACTCGCAATAGTGTTAAATTGGGAATGTTGAAGTTAACAAGTGGTATTTTGGATGAGATTAGAGAGGGTCAGAAATCCGATGTGCTTTTGGTGGACAAGTTGACTCTAGTGAATCAAGGTCAAGGTGGTGAATTCAGAGTTGATGAGAATGGTGTTTTGAAATTTGGTAATCGGGTGTGTATTCCGGATGTTACCGAGCTTAAGAAGAGTATTCTTGAGGAAGGACATCGTAGTGGCCTGAGTATTCATCCTGGAGCTACGAAGATGTATCATGATTTGAAAAAGTTATTTTGGTGGCCGGGAATGAAAAGAGAAATTGCGAGTTTTGTTTATTCTTGTTTGACTTGTCAGAAGTCAAAGATTGAGCATCAGAAGCCGTCTGGGCTAATGCAACCGTTGGCTATTCCAGAGTGGAAGTGGGATAGTATCAGTATGGATTTTGTTTCTGGTTTACCGAGGATAATTAAGAATTTTGAAGCTATTTGGGTGATTGTTGACAGATTGACAAAATCGGCTCATTTCATTCCGATCAGAATGGATTATCCGTTAGAGCGATTAGCTGAGTTGTATATTGAGAAAATTGTAAGTTTGCATGGTATTCCGTCGAGTATTGTTTCGGACAGAGATCCTAGATTTACATCGAAGTTCTGGGAAGGTTTGCAGAGGGCTTTGGGAACTAAGCTGAGATTGAGTTCTGCATATCATCCGCAGACTGATGGTCAGACTGAGAGGACGATTTAGTCATTGGAAGATCTTTTGAGGGCTTGTGTTTTGGAAAAGGGAGGTGCTTGGGATTGTTATTTGCCTTTGATTGAGTTTACCTACAACAATAGTTTTCATTCGAGCATTGGTATGGCACCGTTTGAAGCTTTGTATGGTAGGAGATGTCGGACACCTTTATGTTGGTATGAGTCCGGTGAGAGTGTTGTGGTTGGACCGGAGATTGTTCAACAGACTACAGAAAAGATTAAGATGATTCAGGAGAAGATGAGAATTGCTCAGAGTCGTCAGAAGAGTTATCACGACAAGAGGAGGAAGTCACTTGAGTTCCAAGAGGGAGATCATGTGTTTCTTCGTGTTACTCCGATAACTGGAGTTGGTCGAGCTTTGAAGTCGAAGAAGTTGACACCTCGATTTATTGGTCCTTATCAGATTTTGGAGAGGATAGGGGAGGTAGCCTATCGTATCGCTTTACCGTCGTCACTTGCGAATTTGCATGAGGTTTTTCATGTGTCTCAGTTGAGGAGGTACATTCCTGATCCGTCGCATGTAGTCCAAGTAGATGATGTACAGGTGAGAGATAACCTGACTGTTGAAACATCACCTATGAGGATCGAGGATCGAGAGTTGAAGCAGTTGCGGGGTAAAGAGATTGCTTTGGTAAAGGTAGCTTGGGGAGGACCAGCAGGTGGCAATGTGACTTGGGAACTTGAGAGTCAGATGAAGGAGTCCTATCCGGAGTTATTCGCTTGAGGTATGTTTTCGAGGACGAAAACTCTTTTAGTGGGGGAGAGTTGTAACACCCCGATAAAAATAAGATAATTATTTAATTTAAGTTAATATTATATTTATTAATTTGATTAAATAATTGGAATTATTGGATTATTATTATTATTATTATTGGAATAATAATTATTGGAAAATATATATAAGTTGGAAATAAGGAAAAAGGGTTCCATTATTTGGTAAAAGAGAGTTTACACGTGAATACAGAAAAACGACTGAAAAGTGGAAAAGGGCAAAGAGCAAGAGAACAAGGGTTGAAGGAAGGAAAAGCTTGAAGCTCAGAGATTTGCCGGATTAACTCAGGTAAGGGGGGTTTATCGTCGTTTAATGGGTATTATGGGTTAACATGTAATGGGTAGTGATAAACCATTGATTTGACTCTGATTAGAATGATGTATGCTGAAATTCGTGAAATATTGGATGAACGAAATATGGGTTATAATTGAAGGAAATTCGTAGGAATTAGATGTAATAAAGTTAGAATTGTGAAATCGAATAGAGTATGATCTGTGTTAGACAATATGATTGAATGTTGTGTAAAAATTGGACTGTGGGAGGTTAGATCTGAAGAATCTCGTAGCAGAGAAAACCATAGCAGATCTGGAATTCTGGTTTCTGGTCATACGCGTATGGCACTATGCAATACGCGTATGAGATGGTCTGGTACGCGTATGGCACTAGGCAATACGCGTATGGATGAGGAAGATGATGTTTTGAACGTGGTTTTGTCTCTGTTGGTACGCGTATGAGGATGTGGTACGCGTAGCATACGCGTATGAGGCAGGCAATACGCGTATGGGATTGGCTGAGAAATGGGTCATACGCGTATGGGACTAGGCAATACGCGTATGGGCAGAATTGTGATTTTTCTGTGTTGTTGTTGTGCAGTTTTTGGTTGTTCAGCTGAGTAATGTAATTTTAGCTGATGTATGATATAGTAGGGATCGTTTCCCGTTGTTTTGAGCAGTATAGGTATTAGTAGAGTGTGCTAATACTGTGATTAATTAGTTGACATGATATGTTGTTTTGATACATGTGTTGATGATGTATGATGGTATGCATAATGCTGTGAATGTATATGTTATGTATGCAATTATGAATGGACTGTTTATGGCTTAGAGTGTGAGCATATGTCCATTGTGGATTATTGTTGATGATTTTGCATTGCTAGGTGATTTAGCATGCATATTGTGGCCTTTATGGTGGTAGCTAATTCCCATGGTGAGGAATTAGTGAGTTAGTCATTATGGATTGTTGTTGATGTTTGCATGCTAGGTGAATTAGCGTGCATAGCATGGCCCTTGGGGTGGTAGCTAGTTCCCATGGTGAGGAATTAGTGAGTGAGTCACTAGGTCTCAAATGAGTGGGACTAGTGGGCTTGGTAGCCGTATCTGGATTTGATCGGTGAGGTTGAACTATATGTTCACGAATAGTCGGTACCGCATGCATGGAGTCTCATTGCATAATGTATGTATGGCGTTTAATATGAATGGATGTATTCCAATATTACACGTGTGTTTGTGTTGGTATTGAGTATGAGTATGAATTGTGTTGGTATTGAGTATGATAATTGAGTTGATGTGCCGTTACTGAATGTGTGATATGATTAGGGTGATTAATGTGTTATTTACTTAGCATTACATAATATTTTATAATGCTTATTATATCGATTGAGGAACTCACCCTTACAACTATGTTTTCAGGTAACGAGCAGTGATTGAGTAGAAGCTAGTCCTTGGAGTCTAGTGTAGTCTCCTTAGTGGGTCATGCTCTGATAGATGTAACATCGGGACGGGATGTTTTACCTTGTTAAATAATTTTACATGTAATGTGTTACATGTTTTGCATGATTGATTTGATTTCTATCCGCTGCGTATTGTGCAAATGCTTTATGTTTTGAATTAATAAAAGAGCATGACAGTTATTTGGTGAATGGTGTGAAATGATTGTGTGACACCCTTAATTGCATAATTACTCTGATTGATATAATGCTATTTTAATTAAATATTTGGGGTATTTTAGAAGGGTGTTACACAACCAATGATATCTTAAACCTACTTATGAAACTAAAGTTATGCCTGAAATAAGACGACCAATCCCCTCATATGCCTTCCTGCGATTTTCTGCGCTTTTCTCCCTATTGGACATATTTCAAAACTCTCATATTTCGCATATTTGAGTTCTTATTTTCCCAAAAACATACATGTCATACTCTAAACAGGTATATACAATGATTCGATTATTATTATGAAAATTCTCCCCAAATGGCACAAACATGAATCACCACACAATTACAAGGCAAGACAGAAATACAAAAATAAATCGTTACTCCTAACATTATACAAGGTATTCAAGAACATGACAGAGGGGTTTAAGGCAAAACCTTGTGTCCACAAACATACAAACAACAATTATATATTTTTGTATCATGACAATAAAGATATAGAGTAACACATCAATTAATCGACCTAAGGGTTTTGCCTAAACCCTTTGGGCCACATACAAGAACAAAAACATATAGAATAAGATGAAGACGATAAGAGAGTGATGACCCCTCACTATCCCTATGTTTAACTATTCATATATGAATAGTTCTCCCCCCTTACCTCGAATTTGCAGATCGATGAAGTTCTTTCCCTTTCAAATCTCTCTCCATTCTCCTTCCTAAGCTCCTTCTAGGTTCTATCTTTTTGCCTATTTTCACCAACAACACCTACTAACCAAACTCTCTCCCAAATTTTCTATAAATAAGAACCTAATTTCCATTTTATTTTAATTAACTCCACAAACTCCCATCAACTCTTACTAATTCCATCCACCTCCCTATTTTATTAAAAATCTACTTTTCTCCCTAAAGCCTCAATATTCTCATATTTCTCCATTATTTAAATAAATTAGTACTACAAATAACGCTTTTAACATCGCAGTAAAATAGATGTAATCTCGACTACTGAGGCGGCGTAACTAAGAGTGACATGAAAATATGCCACTTAATACCTCAGTTAATGAAAAACCAAGGGGTAAGTTATCTGATCATAGGTTCTAACCCCAACATCTGCATTTTTATTATTTATAAAGTTGGATGACGCTCCAAACATAACATCTTGGTTTTATTTAACAACTGAGGTAATGACCATATATTATTACATTGCTTTTATTTAAAAACTGAGGGGTGAAATTGTTTTTTATATATATATATATATATATATATATATATATATATATATATATATATATATATATATATATATATATATATTTCGCCTGTACCTACATAAATATATCACATAATACATAATCATATTTTGTAGATTTATGAAACAGAAACATTGTACCTGCATTATAGAATCATATCATAGAAGAACAATAGCTTACAACAAATGCAAATTCAAATTTGGACAAATCTTATAATTTTACAACAAAAATACATCAAATGATTAACAAACAAAAGCAATTACCAAAATGGAAAGTCTTGTAGGTTGTCCAAAAATTCTATGCTAAGATTTGTCACCGCTCGTTAAACACATATAACTTGAACAACAATTTAAATCAATTAGTATAATCAACAACAATATTAAATCTTTAGCAAAAGAAATAAACAATAGTAAAATGAATAATTAAAAATTACTAAATGATATAAAACATTTACTTGCTAGTTTCCCCACATTCCCTATTTATGATCACGGAGAATAGCATGCACATCATCTGAATCATTTTCTTTAGATGATTGACGTACATGTGTTGTGAAACAAGGAGTCTCGTAGTCAAAATCTTTATTTTCATCAGGAAGATATTTTCCTTGAAGTACAATTTACCATCTAGTGTTAGAAGGATCAGTGACATAAAAAACTTGTTTTTTGGTTGGGTTGCCATTATGAATGGTTTGTTCTTATAAGTTACCTTTCAAAGATCAACCCGTGTGAATCCTAATTCATCGGTTTCTACACGAGTGTTATTGTCAATCCACTTGCACTTAAATAAAGGCACTTTAAAAGAAACATAATCAATCTTCATAACTTTCTCAATGAACCCAAAGTAAGCTCTAGATGCTAGTACATGATTGTTATCTTTGGCACTAGATAAGTACATGGACTCAACTTCAACCATAACCCCACTATTTTGCATGGTACTGCGATCATTCTTTGATTTCGTATAGAATGAATATTTAATAATATTGTATGCACTCCAAGTCATTACATTAAACTTAGGCATAGATGACAACCATTTAATCGTCTCTGATGCCAAGTACTCTCTTCAGAAACACTTTCATTAAACCAAGTTATGAAAGTTTTGTATACTCTATAAACAACCATTTTTCATTCATCCGGGGTTATTTTTCCTTTATAAGACTTTTGTGAGTGGTTAAGTAAGGTTGAACTTCAGCCAGGTTATTCAATATATACAAATGTGCTTGAAGAACTACGTATTGGCTAAAAGTTTTAACATTTAAACCTTAAGTACCTCTACCATAATATCTTCCCTCATGACAAGACTCGGGAATTCCTATAGACTTAGCTTCTGACAAATACATTTTACAAAACTCAATAGCTTCTTTTGTGATGTATTGTTCATTGATCGAAGCTTTCGAAGGTGATGATTCTTTGTATACTCTTTGAAGATCTTCATGTAACGCTTTACGACATACATCCACTATGAATAAATTGGACCATAAATTATAATCTCCCTTACTAGATGAACAACTAAGTGAACCATAATGTCAAAGAATGATAGAGGGGAAAACACCTATAATTGACACAAGATAATTGCAGTCTCATGTTCCAACTCGTCTAAATTTTCAGGATCAATGACTTTACTACATATAGCACTGAAGAATAAGCACAATCTGGTTATAGTTACCCTTACATTCCTTGGTAAAATGTCACAGATAGCCACTAGTAGAAGTTGTTGCATCAAGACATGACAATTATGAGATTTTAAGCCAACTAATTTGTGATCATTCTCTGACACAAGTTTCTTCATATTTGATGAGTACCCTTGTGGAATTTCAATACCCTACAAAAAATCACAAACACTTTTTTTTTCTTTTTTAGACAGAGTGTGACAAATTGGGGGCAAGTATATTTTATTTCCTATTTCTTTTGGGGATAACTCTTGTCGAATACCCATCACCATCATATCTTTACGAGATTTCTTAGTATATTTTGTCCTGCCTTTAATGTTAGAAGTGTTCTAATCAAACTATCACATGCATGTTTCTCTGCACGCATCACATCAAAACAATATCTTACATCAAAACTATACCAATATGGAAGATCAAAGAATACCGACCTCTTTTTCCAACTATTTTTCTCTACGGGGTCTTTTTGTTTACCTTTTAGTTTCTTTCCAATGACAACCTTAATGTGTTATTATCTTTTATAAACTTCCTTCCCGGTTAAGGGCTTTGTAGCGAAATCAAACTCTTACTCTCCATTAAAAACCTTCCGCAATCTACGATATGGATGATTAGGTCTTAAAAAATTTAGATGCCCAAGATAAGCAGTCTTTTTCCATTTTGTAATTGGTGGTGGCATGTATCAAATTCACATATAGGACACACTTTATGTCCTTTGACGTTGTACCTAGACAAATTACTATAAGCATAAAAGTCATTGATTATGCAAAACAACATGGCACATAACTTAAAGTTATCACTTGTATAAGCATCATCAACATCAATGCCTTCCTCCTACAAAAGTATTAAATCTTCAACCAATGGAGTTAAATAAACATATATGTCATTCCCTGGTTGTTTTGGACCCAAAAAATCATCATTGATAACATTATATATTTGTGCTTCATCCACAACCATGGAGATATGTTGTAAATTGTAAGAAGAACATGCCATGACGTATAGTTAGTACTCAAATTACCAAAAGGATGCATTCCTTCGATGGCAAGTTCAAACCTAAGGTTCCTCGGTTCTAGTGCAAAATCTGGAAATAAGGAATCAATTTTATTCCATTGCAATGAATCAGCTACATGGAGAATTTTTCCATCACGCACTATTTTATTTGCATGTCATCTAGTATTCTTTGCATCATTTGCATTAGCAAACAATCTCTTGAACTTTTGAACTACCGGTAGATACCACATCACCTTGGAAGGAACACCCTTTCTTGTTACACTATCATCGTCTTCAACACCATTGGCATTCTTCTTGTAGCGTGACTCCTAACATCTCGGGCACTCCTTCAAGTTTTCATATTTTTTTCATATATAATATGCAATCATTATGACATGCATGTATTTTGACATAATCCAAACTCATTTTGAGCTTACTTCCTCCTCGGAGAAGAAGGGTAGTGGTTTTGAGTACTGAGAAACTTCTTTGTTCGCTGGAGAAGAATGGGTTCCTTTCGTTCGCTAGGATGCAAAAAGTGAATGAGACAAAACATTATAATTCTGAAGGAATAAAAAATTTCTTTAGAGTTTTTATCTCGGTTTTCTTCAACAACCAAGGGATAATATCCGACGTAAAATGTATAAAAAATAAAGGCACCTTTTCAGTTGTAAATAAAACATAAAATTTTAGTAGGTGGGAACCGAAGCTCAAACATTGAACAACATTTTACGTCGATTTTCCTAGAAAACTGAGGTTAAAGATAAAGTTTCTTTAAAATATATATATATATATAGCGTGCTCCAATTCATTTGACCTCGGTTTTTCAATAACTGTTGTGAAAGCTTCGTAATGAAATGTATTATTTGTAGTAGTGAATAAAAATCTAATTAAGTTATAGTTTACTATTAAACTATAACTTCTCACACACTAATTTTAATACCATAAAACTCTATCCAAAGTTCACCCACTTAAATTATTAAACTAAAAACACTTCAAAACTCTCTTAAAAATAAAATATTAAAATTGGGGTGATATAGTGATTATATGTCTTTTTCATCCAAAATTCCTAGCTCTCTCCGAATTTTGTAAAAAAGATTGTTTGCCAACGGTTTAGTGAAGATACATACTAATTGATTATCAGTATCCACAAATGTGACTTCGACATTGCCTTGAAGAACATGATCACGTAGAAAGTGATGTTGTATGTCGATGTGTTTGATTCTTGAATGCATGGATGGATTCTTTGTTATGTTGATTTTACTTGTGTTGTCACATCGTAATGGAATGCATCCAAGATCAAGTCCGTAGTTACGAAGTTGTTTCTTGAGCCATAGAATTTGGGCACAACAATTATCCACTGCTATGTAATCTGCTTGTGTAGTGCTAAGAGAAATACATGCTTATTTCTTACAAGACCAAGATACTAATGCATTTCCTAGAATGTGGCAAGTGTCACTTGTAATTTTTCTATCAATTTTACATCCTGTATAATCCAAATCAGAATAACCAACTAAATCACATATACTACCTTTTGGATACCATAGTCTAACATCGGTTGATCCTTTTTACACTGTGAGATGGGATTCCTTTGGATTTTCTTAAAAACGAGCACATAGACAAACATTAAACATAATTTCATGATGGATTTCCGTCAAATAAAGTAAAGATTCAATCATACCTCAAAATTTTGTGATATCAATAGAATCATCGGATTCGTCTTGATCTACATATGTTCCAGAACCCATTGGAGTAGTCATTTCTTTGCAATTGTCCATATCAAACTTTTTCAATAATTATTTGCAATACTTTGATTGGTTTATCAAGATGCCATTTTTTAATTGCTTAATTTTTAGTCCAAGAAAGTAGTTCATTTTATCCATCATGGACATCTCGAATTCTCCTTTCATCATCAATGAAAGTTCTTCACATAGGTCTTTATTTGTTGATCTGAATATGATGTCATCAACATAGATTTGAACCAATAAAGTTTAACTTTTGATTTTATTAATAAACAAAGTATTATCAACTATACTTTTTTCAAGTCCTCTTTCACAAAGAAATTTGTTGAGTCTATCATACCAATCCCTTGGTGCTTGCTTCAATCCATAAAGAGTCTTTCTCAACTCGTAGATATGTGAAGGATTCTTGAAGTCTTCAAAATTGGGAGGTTGTTTGACATAGACTTCCTCATTGATGTATCCATTCAAGAAAGCGCTCTTGAAATCCATTTGAAATAACTGAAAATTTAATGAACATGCATAATCAAGTAATAAACAAACAACTTTTAAACTTGTAACTAGAGCAAATGTTTCTTCCAAGTCAATTCATTCTTCTTGATTATAACCTTGAGCCAACAATCTTGCTTTGTTTCGAACATTTATACCATTCTAATAAGGGGTGAATTAGGTATTTTTATTTTTTTTTTGGTTTTTAGAGTTGAATGTTTCTTTATTTTTTGGTTTATGGTTAGGTGATGAAAGCAGTAAAGTGCAGAAAGTAAAGAATACCGAAAATTATACTAGTACCCCCTCACAATCCTAGAGTATGTCTAATCCCCTTACACACGGTAAGAGATTTCAATACTGTTAGAATTTTGTAAAAGCATAAACCTAACTTCTATACACAAACTTCTAACTTAATCACCAAGGCAAACCACCTTGGAATTTTACAACACAGAAAAAGAAACACATTTTCTTTTTCCAAACTTCTTGTTTCCAACAATCCTGGACAACAAGATACAACACACAAATATTTGAGTTTTTGATAAATATAAGTTTTGTGCAATAGGATAGTATAAATGCTAACAGTAGAATTTCTTCCCTTTCAAAATATGGTATGTCACAATATATAACTTTGAGTGCTCAAGAACTTTCACTTTATTTGAATATGAAAAATAATGCACAAGTTCTTGAAGATTGAAAATTTGACAGATATAGTAATATGCTCAGGAAAGAATTTTGAAGAGGTGAATTTTAATCAGAGAAAATATTTGTTATTTATATGGCAACACACAGGGTCGGTCCAATCATATCGAAGGTCCCGTTCTAATTTTAAAAATGGGCCCAAAATTTTAAAAAAATACAATTATAATAATTAAAAAATATATATTAAAAAAATAATTATGTATTAATTAAAAATAAATTTAATTATAATTATTTTGATTTTTGTAAGTATTGAGTTTTTATCATAATATTTCTTTCAATTATTGAGTTTTTTAAAATTATTTTATTTATTTTTATCAATATTTATGAAAAAAAATTAAAAAATTTAAATTTTGGGGCCCTCTATAATTTGGGGCATGTGCTGCTGCACATACATAGGGCCGACCCTAGCAACACACACCTTTTGAATCAAGACATAGCTCTTGAAAAAATATGATAATGTGTGATTTAAATGAAAAGAGGCAAAGAGTATGTGCCATGAAAAGTTGAAATGCGTAAAAGTATTTTTTCTGAAAAATTACCAGTGTCAATCGATTGAGAGGGATGATCAATCGATTGATCCTTTGAAACTTTTGAAAAAAATGAATTTCAAACTAGTAACAATCGATTATGCATCTCATGCAATCAATTGTTAGCCTTACAAAATTTGCAAATTCGTCTGATGACAAACGATTGATACTCTCATGCAATCGATTGTCTTGCTTAAAAAATGATTTTTCATTTTAAAATTTTTGAAAAAAATTCTAAGTACAAAATGCAAAGTCATGAGTTTTTATGATATGTCATGGATTGAGTTTAGATGGTTTGAGCACTTAAGATAATATATAAATAAGGAATATGATATTTACCATCTTATTCAATCATTCATCAGAGTCATTTGAGTAGCATCTTCCATTCTTTAGCATTTGATCATTGTCTTCGTTAAAATCATCTTCATTGAAGGTTTGACTTCATACATTTACATTTATTCATGTTGTCTTCTCAGAGATCACACCTTCACACTTTTCACCTTCTCTCCTCCTTCATAGTATTCGATCAAAACATCTCATATTTCCTTCGCATTCTCAACATGAGAGGTTTTGTCAAAGTTGACAGCATTTATTGTTTTCTGAACGGAAACATTGCTTTGTATATCTTTTTCTTCCCTTTTCTTTGTGAATTATTCAAGGTTTCTGTTTCATTTGGGGGAAATTCTTGAACTCCATTGGCAACCACCTCAAGTGTATTTTGATAACCAACAAGGCATTCATCTATTTGTTTGTGCTATCTTTCACAATTCTTATCATCAAGAATTGAAAGTGAGTTTGAATGACCATTACCACCAAACATGATACCAAATCTATGTTAAAGCAAGAGCTTGTTTACTTTACATGAAATTTCATGAGAGTGAAGGAATAAAGAGATGAAATTGAAATAGAAAAAATAGTGAAGTGTATTCTATATTGAACGAATGCCAGCCGCCAATACATTATGTTCTTACACCTTTTATAAAATAGCTCAAGGACTAACTAACTTTAGAAGTTAATAACTAACTATAAGTTGGTTATAACTACCAATAACCATGCTAACTAACATTTATATTGAGTTAACAAACAACCCTTTGGAACGGATTCTTTTCACCAGATGATTGACTTGTAATAATATCAAGGTAGGGCATAACCCTTTGTAATATCAAGGTAGTACAAAACAATTATCAAATTGAGTTTGAATTTTAACAATTAGAATATACTATGCTATAAAGCATAAAGAGCACCTTATAGTTTAAATGTGACTAAAAAAACCCTGTAGTAGATAATAAAGCAACTAACATAAATTAATACAATAATAAAGTTCCTTTCTCATCTTTCTATAAACAAAAGCCTATGATTAATTTTAAGAGCCAAATGTTTAGCTTCATACACAAGCAAAGCCTAAAGAAATCAAGAAATGACATTTCCAAAGGTAAAATAATATTTCAATATTTCCAAACAGCCTGAAGAGACAGAGATGGAAAATTTTCACCAGCTCTATGATTTGCCATTAGGTTTAGGTGATTGTTGGGGAAACTTGTGGTGATAGGGAGATACATGAGTACCATTCGGTATCGAAAGGCTCCTTCTTTGTTGTCCATTCCGAGCGAGCGATGCTCCTTGTACATGCGCGCTTCTAGTGTTTGGACTCGCTCCAAACCGATCGGCTTGCATTGTTTGGAAATAGTATGACGAGCTTGCCATGTCTTTAAGGTTTGGAAGAGGCTTTAAAGCTTCCACGACTTCACTCATTAGGGGTCTCGCTTTTGGATCTCTGCTTAGACAGTGGGCGGCTAGTTGCGCAGCTTTCTGAGCTCCTTTTACAGAAAAGTGACCTTCGAGACGAGGGTCTATTAACCGGTAGAACCTTCTTCGTTCTCCTAGATGCGGTCGAGCCCATTCGACAAGGTTGTGTTCACCGTTGGGTCGGTGTTTGTCCATAGATCTTCTGCCAGTTAACATCTCAAGTAGTACGACTCCGAAACTGTACACGTCACTTTTGGATGTAAGATGACCTGCCAGTATCACACAAGAGTGAATATAAAAATATTATATAGATAAGCACTTATATGATAAACGCTTACACTATAAGCACTTAAATAAGTTGTTTATCCAATCAGGGCTTACCTGTCATGACATATTCTGGTGCTGCGTAACCATAGGTTCCCATTACTCGAGTAGACACGTGGGTTTTATCACCTTCTGGACCATCTTTGGCAAGACCAAAGTCTGAGAGCTTCGCATTGTAGTCCTGATTCGGAAAAATATTAGACCGACAAAAAGATAAAAGAAAAATGTAATTTTATCGTAATCTTGTATACTTACCGCATCTAATAGTATATTCGATGTTTTAAAGTCCCTATATATTACTGGCCGTTCAGCTTCCTCGTGAAGAAAAGCAAGACCCTGCGCAGCTCCTAGCGCAATTTTCATCCTAATCGACCATGGAAGAGGCAGAGATCCTACATACGATATAATTTTAATTTGTATTTGAGAAAATTGATAAATTATATAATCGGAATTTTCAAACATAAAAAATATGTCATATCGTAACTTACTCCTAAATAAGTGATTTTCGAGGCTTCCCCGAGGCATGAATTCATAGACTAACAACCTTTGATTATCTTCGATACAGTAACCAACGAGTTTAACAAGGTTCTGATGAACTAAATCGCCAAGAAAATTTACCTCGGCCTGTCATATGATTCAGACAAGAATCATGATTAGAAAGATAGAGTTCGGCGATTTTATAAGACAAGAAAAAGGAATGTTATAAATATACAAACCAGCCATTCTTTATGACCCTGAAGCCCATCGTGGTTAAGGGTTTTCACAGCGACGGTAAGCCCTGTACCAGGCTTCACTGCAGCAGTTCCGTTTTCTTCGATCCAACCCTTGAAAACACAACCGAACCCACCTTCGCCAAGAAAACTCTCGGGCCGGAAATTTCTTGTCGCCGACTTAAGTTCATTGAAAGAGAATTTCCGCAGCCTGGAAGCAATTTTAAGCTCCTCTTCAAGTTTAGAAGTGGACGAATTGCTTTCTGCATTACTAGTTGTTGTCGAAGAGATTATCGGAGCTGTTGGTTGGCATCTACTTGTATCATTAGTTGATTTACTTTCAGCTAATGTGAAACCAAAATGATGGCATGGGGAACAGTATTAGGACAAGTAATGAAAATAACATTGTCGCAAAGATAAAACCTCGAAGAACATCATAATGAAAATAACATTGTCGCAAAGATAAAACATCAAAGAACTTCCATAAAGAACATCATCATGGAAATAACATTGCCGCAAAGATAAAACCGCGAAGAACATCATCATAATGAAAATTCCATTTTCGCAAAGATAAAACCTCAAAGAACATCATCATGAAAATAACATTGTCGCAAAGATAAAACATCAAAGAACATCATCGTAAAGAACATCATAATGAAATAACATTGTCGCAAAGATAAAATCTCGAAGAACATGATCATAAAGAACATCATAATGAAAATAACATTGTCGCAAAGATAAAACCTTGAAGAACATCATAATGAAAATTCCATTGTCGCAAAGATAAAACCTCGAAGAACATCATAATGAAAATAACATTGTCACAAAGATAAAACCTCGAAGAACATCATAATGAAAATAACATTGTCGCAAAGATAAAACCTCCAAGAACATCATAATGAAAATAACATTGTCGCAAAGATAAAACCTTAAAGAACATCATAATGAAAATAACATTGTCGCAAAGATAAAACATCAAAGAACTTCCATAAAGAACATCATCATGAAAATAACATTGTCGCAAAGATAAAACCTCGAAGAACATCATATAAAGAACATCATCATGAAAATAACATTGCCGCAAAGATAAAACTGCGAAGAACATCATCTAAAGAGCATCATCATGAAAATAACATTGTTGCAAAGATAAAACCTCGAAGAACATCATCGTAAAGAACATCATAATGAAAATAACATTGTCGCAAAGATAAAATCTCAAAGAACATCATCATAAAGAACATCATAATGAAAATAACATTGTCGCAAAGATAAAACTTCAAAGAACTTCCATAAAGAACATAATCATGAAAGTAACATTGTCGCAAAGATAAAACCTCGAAGAACATCATCATAAAGAACATCATCATGAAAATAACATTGCCGCAAAGATAAAACTGCGAAGAACATCATCATAAAGAGCATCATCATGAAAATAACATTGTCGCAAAGATAAAACCTCGAAGAATCGTAAAGAACATCATAATGAAAATAACATTGTCGCAAAGATAAAATCTCGAAGAACATCATTATAAAGAACATAATGAAAATAACATTGTCGCAAAGATAAAACTTCAAAGAACTTCCATAAAGAACATCATAATGAAATAATATTGTCGCAAAAACCTCGAAGAACATCATCGTAAAGAACATCATAATGAAAATAACATTGTCGCAAAGATAAAACTTCAAAGAACTTCCATAAAGAACATCATAATGAAATAATATTTTCGCAAAGATAAAACCTCGAAGAACGTCACCATTGTCGCAAAGATAAAACCTCGAAAAACATCATCATAAAGAACATCATAATGAAATAACATTGTCGCAAAGATAAAATCTCGAAGAACATCATCATAAAGAACATCATAATGAAAATAACATTGTCGCAAAGATAAAACCTCGAAGAACATCATCATAAAGAACATCATAATGAAAATTCCATTTTCGCAAAGATAAAACCTCAAAGAACATCATAATGAAAGTATCATTAACACATTTTACAAAGATAAATCCTCGAAGAACATCATAAAGAACAATGAATGAACAATAACACACTTCAAAAGCAGACAGTGATTACCATAATGAGTACTGGTACCGGTGCCACTGACTGAGGTATCAACTTTGGATCTTGAAGAAATGCAGCTACTAAAAAATCTCAATCTAACCCAACACCCAGTTTTTTCCTCTTTAATCACACTCTCATTCTCTTTATTCTTCTTCTTCTTCTTCTTACTCACCTTTGATTTAAACACATCCCAATTCTCAGCAACTTTACCATTCTCAGAACCCAACAAACCCATCTCTAACAAAACCTAGAAAACCAAAACCTAAACATAATCAAAACCACTCATAATTCAAAACACTATCCCACACACACAGACACACACCTCAATGCCCTATACTCCAACTACACCAAAATCACAACCCTAGATGAAAAATTCCAATAACTTTGCACTCCAAAAGACATCAAAACCTTGTAACTAAGAAAACCCAGTAACTGAAACCAAAAAAGTGAATTAAAACAGTGAAAAGAGAAAGAAGGAAAAATTGAAAACGGTAGATTTCGATGAAAATGGGTTTGGGATGTGGAGAGCGGAAGCAGAGAAAGAATGGAGAGAACAGAAAGTGAATGAACTCAGAAATCTTCGCTCGAGAAAAATGAAATATCGGAGATGGGGTCCTCGTTAGCAACACAGACACTGTACTGCTACTGCAAAACAAAACATTGGTTTTTTTTATTACAAACAAAAAACATTGGTTGAGTCAAAAAAACATCGGTTGGGTCAAAAATAAAACATTAAGAAATTACGTGTAATTGATATTTTTCTATTGTTTCAGATTTTTTATTGTTAAAATTTATAATGTGAATTACTATAAGTTTATAAAACAATATTGAGTTACAAAAAGGTCTATGAAAAAAGGTTAATACAAAAATAATAGATGTAGCCGGCTGAAAAGACAACGTAAATGCCTGCAAAAATGAATTTAAAAAAATATGTTATCATATAATTTTACATTGATATTAAATAAAAATTTACCGGTTATGATGCGTAATTTTTTTTTAGAATTGACACATGTCACATACTAAAATAAATTAGTCATATTAAATGTGATTGGAGCATATTTAAGAGTCGGTTAATTTTAATTTTAAAACTTAAATTTATAAAATATGTTTTAACATAAGTTCATAAAATTAATTTGACTTATAATAGTGACTATACTTTATTAAGTTTATAAAATATAGCTTTCTAAAAATTTATTTTATAAATAAATAAAATATTTAAAAATGAGTTAAATGTTTTTTTATCCTCATAAATATAGTTATTTTCATTTTTAATTTCTCTAAAAATTGCTTTTAAAGAATTGTCTCTCTAAAATTTTAGATCCATACAATTGATTTTTGATGTTAAATGACGCTGAGAGATGTCGTTGTGATTGATTTATTTTTCTCTTTTATTGTTGGTGTAAACGTGTTTTCTATTCTACCAAAAACTCTAAAACTCAAACCAAAGAAGATAAATATATGGGTAACTTGAAGAGGAGAACTAGGATGAAACAATGTCAATACCATTATGGTTTATCAGTTCCTCACAATTGGTGAATATGTTTTTTACAAAAAGATAAATATCTAATTAGCAGTTATGATATATTTATGATATATTGAGATTTAAAATATTAGTACATTAGCATATAAAAGTTTATTTTTCTAAATCAAAAAATATGAAATCATTCGATAGATTGGTCGGTTCCTAGTTCAACCAGAGGGTTCGCATTCAATCTTCATTGATTTGAGTGTGTTTGTTGCAAAATTTACATAATTACAATCCACCTAAAATAAGACCATGCTTCTTCTAACGGAGGATCTCTTAAAAATTCATCACCAACCAAACTCATAATATTCACACTTTTGCTTTAGGACCACATGAACAAAACTTAATTGCTTATCTGAGAAACAACATATGCTTCCAAAGCATATATACAACACATAGTTAATTTGCTTCGTGTTGAGCTAACTCAGACACTCGTGCATGTTCACAATGTTCTTGTTTCTTCGCTCTGCTTTCTCTTGAACTGTTCTACGAATAAGAGAAGTTGGGCCAAGATGCCAAGTTTTGTGACCTATGATTTTCTCATAGTGTTTGATGCATTCTTCACCATCAAGTTCAACGAAGCTGTTGACAGTGAGCCTGTTGCTTTTGATGCATTTCTCAAGCATCATTTCCACGAAACTTGTAAATATCCTTGAAAAATTGCTCACAAACTGTTTGGTGAAATGTCTGAGACCATTAAGGCATTTAGGGAGGTTTATAACCCCCACAACTTAACTAATATAAAACAAATAATTAATTTAATAAAAATCATACGTGTAAAAAAAAATACGTTTGACAATGTCACGTAAGCCTTCGTTAGTGGAAACTAACAGGAAAGACCAATTTTAGGGAAGGAAGAGTTTGCGATGACCATTGTTTGAAGAAAAATTTTAGAGGGATTAACATTTAATGGCATATTTATGAGGATCCCTGACATATTTAACCCTTTAAAATGTAAATCAGATATATCAAATTATATAATGAATATTATTAATTAATTTTAATTATTATAATTATTTTGGATCGATCAAAATAGTCTCATGTTTAAAAATTGAGACTAAGGTTAGTTTATATACAATATTCATACACTTCAATCCAAAGAAACGTATTTTTAAAAACAAAGTTACGAGGGTTCTCATACCTAAAGCGGACAATACTTTGTAACCGCATTGGCACATACCGAATGTCAACCGTAACATTGACGTTGTCTGTGAAAACTCAAAGTTTTTACCATGCTTATTAACCTCGGCTAGGCTCGTGAGAATAATCACACCCAACACTAATAATACCTCATAGTCGCACCTCGACATAGGATCGTCAGTATTCTCACACTCAAAGCAGACAATATCTTATAAACAAAACGAAACAAATTTGAGATCAACCAAAACGAAGATGTCGAATGTAAAAACTTGAAGTTCTTACTGTGCCTCTTAACCTCGACAAGGGGTTGTGGGGATTTTTAAACTCAAAATAGACAATACATCGTAACCACCCACAATAACGCTGATTTAAATTCGACAAAAAAATAAAGATGGAAAAAATAGTATTTAAATTATTTTTTATTAAAATTTTAAATTTTATTTAACAAGAAAAATTGGATTTAATTGCAATAACTAACTAGACTCTCATTGTATAATAAATTCAAATTTTAACCGACTTATTCTAAATAATAAATTATTTTTGTTACAAAATTATTTTATATTTGAAGTATTTACTTTTTATTATACTTCATATTATTTTTTATTTTTTATTCTTATAATTTTTAAAATTTCTCTTTTTAATATTATTAATAAAAAAATTGTGACTTCTCCCTGCCATCTAAAGAAATGAAACTCTAAAAAGAATAGTAGGATACCTAGGAAGAACCATTTGACACCCCATCCAGCTAAAAAATTTATACTAGACACTGCTAGCTAAATTGCAAGTTACAGACAAATGAGAAGTTGAGTCGACAAAAACACCATAAATAGGACACAAGATAAAAACATGTTCAACAATCACTTATCTCTAAATGAGAATCTATCAAGGAAAATCTTTCGAGAGAATACAATCACCTTAGAAGGTGCCCAACTATCCCAAATGAAAGGGAAAGATTGATTGCCTATAAATGAGGGATCACTTGAAGAAATAGAATAGGCCAAAAGAGAATGACAAGCAGAGGACATAAAGAAATAACCTTCCTTAGTAAGCTTCAAAACCCATTTATCTTTGTCTAAGGAAATTTTTTTCCCTCGAATGATTAAGAGAAAATTAGGAATGACAAGTTCCTCATGAATGAAGAAATCAATGATTATGAAGAACCTAGGGAATCCACCTCTCTACCTCTCCCACACTCCCCTTAAGATAATCAATGATTGTGAACAACCTAAGGAAATAGGGGTACACTCCTAACTCAAAATTTAGTCCAAAAATACATCTTAAACCTTGATCCAACATTCCTAGTGATACCGTTCACAAACCAATCAAAAGGATCCTCCTATTTATAGTTAAAAAGGGAAACGGTTTTCCACCAAGAGGATGAGTTCCCTAAGCTCGGGTCTCTACCATCCCTTAAAGAAGATAAAATAGTGACACCATAACGGGAAACAAGGATATCTCTTTAAAGATCGAAATCATCCGAGATAAGACACCACACCCACTTAGCCAAAAGAGCTAAGTTAAATGGACATAGATCTCTAACCCCCAAATCTCCTTTACTCTTAGGCATACACGCATCGACCCAATTTACCCAAGATATTTTATTATTCTCCTTTAATGTCTCCCCACATAAACTGTCATTGAATCTGAACTATTTTCCTCTAAACTTTTACAAGCATTTTTAGAAAAAACATGAAGAAAACAAGGATAACATTAAACATTGAGTTTAGGAAAACCATTCTCCCTCCCATGCTAACATACATGTGCTTTTGGGAATTTAGCCTCTTAGATAATAGGTTAAAAAGGGGGTCCCAAGTAACTTTGCGGCTGAGAATAGCCCCAACAGTAACCCTTGGTTATTTAAAAGGGAATGTCTTAATTCAACAATGAAGAAAGTCAAAAGCGGAATACATAAAAATAGGATTCACATTGACCCCTATCAGTATGCCCTTAAAAAATTTCACCTACAGGCCAAAATCTAGCCCAAAACCCCTGAGAATGGCGTTAATAGTCCAAAGATTCTCAACAAATAGATATGTAAGGATAAGGGTATCATTTGCATAATGAAGATGAAAGACCATCAAATTCGAGGTTTCAATCCTAAAGCCAGTGAGAAGACCCAACTCAATGGCCTTATTGATCATGGCATTTAACCCTTATGCCACTAGCAGGAAAAGGAAATGAGTTAGAGGGCCCTTGCTTCATACCCTTTTGAATACTAATCTCTTGAGTTGGGCAACTATTGACCAACACGTCGGGATTCCAAACAAAAACACACATTCTAATCTAATACCTCAACTTATAATTAAAACTAAATCTAACAAGCATATACTCCAAAAACTCCCAACTTATAAGTCATAAGTCTTCTCAAATTCCACTTTAAAAATGAGACAATGATTATTAGCTTTCTTAGCCATGTCAATCATTTCATTCACAACTAACACACTGTCCACCAACATTCTACCTTTTAGAAAGGTAAATTGATCGGGGAAAAAAGTTTTTCTATAACCTCCCCAAGTCTAAAAAGTTTTTCTATAACCTCCCCAAGTCTAGCAGCTAATATTTTAGTCATTAATTTGTATAAAAAACCAATCAAAGAAAGTGGCTAAAATCACTTAACTGAACGGAAAATTTAATCTTTGGAATCAAAGTGACAATGTAAGAAGAAAATGTATGAGGTAATGAAATAAACCTATGAAATTTGATCAAACATAATTCCAACATCTTTCCTAAGTAAATACCAAAACCTTCTTATAAAGAAGAAAGAAAAATCACCGGGGTCAGGATTCTTATTATTGTCACACAAGACAATATCGTAATTTAACTCGTGAAGAGGAATAATTTGATTTTCTTGATGCGTAAATTAATTTTTTCTTTCTTTCTTATGAATTGGAATCAGAGGAGTACATAATAGTAATATAAGACAGATAACATGTCTAAAAAAAAATATAAAATAAAATACTAATAATATGACTCAAACTTGATATAATGTACTTAATTTACACATGAAGTAATATGGGATGCTATGTAGTATGGGAATAGATTCCCTCACGTGTCAATTTCATTAGAGGTGGAACACTTTAATATCTCCATCTTTAAGTTTTCATCTTTTTGGGGCTGAGATTTAATGAACTAAGATTTCATGGGAGAGGAAGTGTAGTAATGTATTGTACTCAAATGGTATTTTTTTAGTCACATCTTTAAAAAAAAAATTATATTCTAAAATAACCAAAAAAATTAACATTAAATTTTCAATTATTATGTTATTCTTATTTACATAAAATTATTTTTAAACTTATTTAAAATTTTCCAAAATAAAAATAAAATTTAGACTATTTTTATTTTATTTTTGAAAAGCAATTAAGACTATTTTTATTGATTTTCAAATTGAAATAAAACATTTTATTAATTTGTCGTCTTCAAAAACTTATAATTTAGTTATTTTTATGCAATTTATATTTTTTTGTTGATTACTTGATTAATTTGATTTTGTGTTGGTTTATGAGTAAGAAATTCATGTTTATAACTTTCTTTTTAGTTTTGATTTTTTTTAAGTTTTTTCTCAAATGTGAACTTAAGTTCTCTTAGAATTTTGAACCACAATGTTGGTGAATAATAGAACTTTGAGCCTCAAAAGATATATATATATATATATATATATATATATATATATATATATATATATATATATATATATATATATATATATATATATATATATATATATATATATATATATATATATATATATATATATATATATATATATATATATAAATGTTTGGGATACAATATACACAAACAGATAACTGAAAAAACAGTTTTCTTCGACCTGTAATTGGTTACACTAAACTTATAACTGGTTACAACTACTTTAAAATTAATTTCTTCAATGGTAACTAGTTACGCCCACGATGCTTTTTCTATTTTTTAATTGTATAAGAGATTTTTTGCTTTCTGTAACCGGTTACACCCCTGTGTTAACCAGTTATAACACTTGAATTATCAAATTTCATTTAACACATCACCTTAATTCAAGTGCTTCAAGTCTTCAATGTCCATGTTCATCTTTAACCTCTTGAACATATCATTTGTGACTCCCTTAGTCAATAAATCAGTCACTTGATCTTCACTCCTACAATATTCAAATCTTAACCTTCCTTCACTAACAAGCTTCCTCAAGTAGTGAAACATCATCTCAATGTGTTTGCTCCTCCCATGTGCAATTAGGTTCTTAGCAAGATTAATCGTAGAAATGTTATCAGCCAGGAGTATAACAACCTCACCCTTATTGTTGCTCAGCTCCTTCAATAGATTCCTTAGCCACACGACTTGACACACACATAACGATGCGAAAATGTACCCGACCTCACAAGACGAGAATGCAACTACTGGTTCCTTCTTCGAACACCGTGATATTAATGTTCTGCCGAACATAAAGATGTATCCAGTTTTAGACTTTCGATCATCTTTATCTCATCACTAATTGGAATCGGTAAAACCGAGAAAATTTCATTTTCTGCTCGTATATGTTGCGGGAAAGAAAATTCTGCAGCCAATCGATCCTTTGACGTATCTTAGGATCCTCTTAACTGCTTCTAAGTGAGACACACTTGGTCTCTCCATGAATCTACTCACAATACTGACACTAAACGCCAAGTCGGATCGCGTATTTCAGAAATAACACATTGATCCAATCAGCCTCCTATATTGAGTTGGATCAACATCTTGCTCATCATCATTCTTCGACAATTGTAATCTCGGTTCAGTCGGAGTAATGGAAGCATTACAATTCTCCAATTCAAACTTATTCAATATCTCAAGCTCATATCTTCTTTAGTGCATGAGCAGTCCCCATTTGGACTTGTGTAACTCAATGCCAAGGAAGTATGTCATGTTGGTGTAAGCCCTAGAGGCCAATACATTTTGGTACTTGTATCGAATAATAAAAGGCATTCTCTTTATTATGGTTGATTAATAAAGTCCCTGGAATAGATAGTCTGTTTAATGTATTAAGTGTGACTTAATCATGAGAACACATTAAACCTAAGGACACTATTCCTAAAGTATCCGTAGTCGAGCTTTAGTGTGAAGTGGGATAACATTAAAGCATTAAGACTATTATGTTTGTAGACTGATGATCACATCTCATGGATCATGGATAAAGAGTTATCAAGTCTTAAACATAGGTATGAATATTAGGAGTAATATTTATACCGGATTGACCCGCTATGAGAATACTATATAGAAAGTTATGCAAGGTGTCATAAGTTATTCTCATGGTGATAATAGTGTATTCCACTCTTCGACCTGAAACCACTATGTATCCTAGATGTAGAGTCGAGTGCTTTATTGCTGATCCAACATTGTCCGTAATTGGATAACCATAAAGACAGTTGATGGGTACTCCACAAAGCATGCTGAGGGACATGAGTGTCCTAGATGGAATTTGCCCATCCTGCGTAACAGGATAAATGTCTATGGGCCCAATATTGAACTGGACAAGGATGACACGGTCTATACCTTGTGTTCAATATAGACATAAGGGCAAAAGGGTAATTATACACATAATTATTATCACAGAAGGAATTGTTAGATCACTTGACATTTTCGTGTCTTGGGTAGCAGTGATGTGTTGCTAGATACCGCTCACTGTTTATTATGTTAAATGCGTGATTTAATATAATTGCCAACGTCACGAAAACCTACAGGGTCACACACAAAGGACGGATTGATGAGAGATAGAGTAACTAAGGAATACCGTAAGGTACGGTGCCCTTAAGTGAGTTATAGAGCATCGTAAGGTACGATGTACTTGAGTAGAATACGAAATATGGTAAGGTACCATGAGCTTAAGTGATTTTGGGCATATTATAAGATATGGGCCAAAATACACTTAAGTGGGCTTTTAGCTTGAAGCCCACACAAGTGGTTCTATAAATAGAACCCTTGTGCAGAAGCAAAAATTTGCGGTTGCATTATTTTCGTTTTCTCTCTCACTCTCTCTCTCTCACTCAAAGCCTTCATTCGTACCAGCTAGCACTGAGATTGAAGGAACTCGTTCGTGTGGACTGAGTAGAGACGTTGTCATCGTTCAATGTTCGTGATCGCTTTGTGGATCTGCATCAAAGTTTTTGATCGTCACAAGAGATCTGCACCAAAGGTTTCGATCATCACAAGAGGTAAATATTCTATCACTGATCATGACCATTCGTAAGGATCTCTAAAGGAGAAATTTTAATTTCCGCTGCGTTTTGGACCGCAATTCTCCTACATGTCATAGGTTCAAGGTCGATTATCTCAAATTCTTTCATAAGTTCACTCTTGAACTTAGAAATACATTTTTCGTTGCTACCCGTTATCAACAAGTCATCTACATATAGACAAAGGATAATCACTCCTTCATTTGTATCCATCTTCATATACACACCATGCTCGGATACACATATCTTGAAGCCAACCTCCTTTAGGAAACCATATATTCTCTTGTTCCAAGCTCTTGGATCTTGCTTCAAACTGTATAATGCTTTCTTTAACTTGTAAAACTTTAGCTCTTGGTTTCTCACAACAAAACTAGGGGGTGTTCTACATACACCTCTTCTTCAAGCGGTCCGTTCAAAAACGCATATTTGACTTCCATTTGGTAGATGTGCCAATTGTTGTTATTCACAATACCAACAACTAGCCTAACAGTTCTAATCCTAGCAACCGATGTGAATACCTCTTCAAAGTTTATGCCTTCTCTTTCCAATAATTCCTTTGCAACTAATCGAGCCTTATGCTTGATTATTTCACCCTTGGGATTTGTCTTTACTTTGAACATTCATCTCACACCAATTGGCTTCTTTCCGTCCGGTAGATCAACCAACTCCTAAGTATTGTTATTTAAATAGATTTCAACTCCTTCTTCATAGCACAAATCCATTTTGGATCACTTAAAGCATCTTCCATTTTAATGGGTTAAGATTATCCATAAGTACAAAATGGATGAAATCACCATCATCATTGACTTCGTTGCCTCGGAATAACTCACAGTCTTGGATTCTTTGAGGCAAACATCTTTTCCTTGTTGATCTTATCACACTCTCTTCAATCTGGCTTTCGGTAACGGGCGTTTCTGCACTTTCAATTATGCAGAATCTGAATTTTCAAAGCTGTAACCAGTTACGGCTTTTACGTAACCGGTTACAAGCTGTTGTTATTGCTTTATCTCGTAAAAAATGATGTCTCATCTGATCACAAACCCCATGTTTGCTACATCAAAGAACTTGTAACCACTGGTAGAGTGATACCCTACACTTATCATCATTTCCCCCTTATCATCCAGCTTCTTTCTAAGCTGCCCCAGAACATGTCGATACATTACGGGACTAAAAACTCTCAAATGGCCAGATTCGGTTAGAATCCCGACCATACTTCCTACGGTGTTACCTTCTCAAGCTTCTTTGTTTAACATATATTCAACAAATAGAGAGTTGTGGATACCTCTTATCCTCATAACTCTTTTGACAAGTTTTTCCCTTTTTAACATGGTTCTTACCATGTTCATGATCGATCGATTCTTCCTTTTGTCAACACCAATTTACTATGGTATATAAGGTGGCACAACCTCATGTACAATCCCTTCTTGATCACTAAACCTCTCAAAGTCTTTTGAGATATATCTTCCCCCACCATCCGTTTTGAGCAATTTGAGCTTGTGACCGCTTTGCCTCTCAATCATGGACTTGAACTTCTTAAACACTTCAAATACACCATCATTTCTCTTGATTAGGTATGTCCATAGTTTTCTACTAAGATCATCGATGAATGTAACAAAATATCTATTGCCACCAATGAAATCTACTTGCATCGGTCCACACACATTCGAATACACCACCTTAAGTTGATTCTTGGTCCTATAACCTGCATCCTTACTGAACTTACCTTTATGTTGCTTCGCTTGCACACATTCTTCACAAATTTCAGCCGGTATATTGATCAATGATAACCTCATTACCATTCTGTTCTTTTACAAGTCCTTAAGATCTCAGAAATTGAGATGCCCAAGACGATAATGACATATCCACTCTTCTCAACTTGCCGTTGTAACAAGTCATATATGCTCCATAACCTTCAGTTCAACCTTGAAATTTCTATTGGCAGCCATAGTAGCTTTAAGGACCAAAACCATGTTTGCATCCATAACACAACCCATTATTTTCCATGTGAATCTTGTAAGCCTTCTCAAGCAATTGGAAAATACTTTGAAAGTTACATTTAATTCCTAGAATGTACAATACATCCTTGATCAAAGAATTTCCATCATCCCTTCTCATGATCAAAACATCACAGATCCCATCAGCCACTAGTGTGGTGTCATCCGTGAACTTCACTTTGTTCTTCACGACACAATTGATTTTAACAAACCAATCCTTCATCCATGTCATATGAGTAGAACACCTCAAGTCCAAATACCATTCTTCACTGCACTATGTAACACCCCGATAATAATAAAATAATTATTTAAATTGAGTTAATAATATATTTATTAATTTAATTAAATAATTGGAAATTTTATTATTATTATTATTGGATTATTATTATTATTGGAAAATATATATAAGTTGGAAATAAGGAAAAGAGCCCATTTGGAGTAAAAAGGTTTTTTACGTGAAAAACAGAGAAGCGATCGTGAAAGAGGAAAAGGGCAAAGAGGCAGAGCAAGAGGAAGAAGGTTGGAGAAGAGAAAGCTTGAAGCTCAAAGTTTTTTCCGGATTAATCAGGTAAGGGGGGTTTATCGTCGATTAATGGGTATTATGGGATAATATGTAATGGGTAGTGATAAGCCGTTGATTTGACCCTAATTGGGATTGTTGAATGCTGGAATTACGTTGGATAAACTGTGTTAAAAGCTGAAATTGAATCCGTAATTGCGTGAGTCGTGTTTTCCCGAACGTATAGCTTTTTACGGAATTGGAATCGGAGGTCCGGAAGTCCTCCAACGGCGGAAAATGCGGAGAATTCTGCATTCTGCCTTGTGTTAGCGCAGGAACAGCTTTCTGTCTTGCGTTAACCGGTTAACCCAGGGTGTTAACCGGTTAACACTGTTTTGAATTGTGAAAATTTGCTGTTTTGTCTGCGTTAACCGGTTAACCCAGGATGTTAACCGGTTAACACTGTAGTGATTGCTGAAATATTGCTGTTTGTGCTGCGTTAACCGGTTAACCCAGGGCGTTAACCGGTTAACACTGTTAAGTTTTGGGACAGGAGGCGTGTTGTGCTGCGTTAACCGGTTAACCCAGGGCGTTAACCGGTTAACACTGTTGCAGAGTGGAAAATTGGTGTTTTAAATGTTGTGTGCCTATTTGAGGGTTGGCCTATGTTGGCCTATGATGTAACAGGGATTAATTCCCGCTGTTTGAGCAGTATAGGTATTAGTAGAGTGTGTTAATGCTGTGTTCAATTATTTGACATGATATGATGTTTTGATACATGTGTTGGTGATGTTTGATGGTATGCATAATGTTGTGAATGTACATGTTATGTATGCAATTGTAATTGGACTGTTGTATGGCTTAGAGTGTGAGCATATGTCCATTGTGGATTTTGTTGTTGATGTTGCATTGCTAGATGATTAGCTTGCATAGCATAGCCTTGGGGCTGTAGCTAATTCCCATGGTGAGGAATTAGTGAGTGAATCATTTTGGATTTGTTGTTGATGTTTGCATGCTAGATGATTAGTGTGCATAGCATAGCCTTCGGGGCTGTAGCTAATTCCCATGGTGAGGAATTAGTGAGTGAGTCATTAGATCTCAAATGAGTGGGACTAGTGAGCTTAGTAGCCGTATCTGGATTTGATCGGTGAGCTTGAACTAGATGTTCAAGAATAGTCGGTACCGCATGTGTGGAGTCTCATTGCATAATGTATGTATGGCGTATAATATGAATGGATGTATTCCAATATTATACGTGTGTTTATGTTGTTATGGAGTATGATTTGAGATTATACTTGTGTTTTATGTTGGTGTTGAGCATGATGTTGAGCTGATGTGCTGTTACTGATCGTATATTGTGATTAGGGTGATTAATGTGTCAAATTACTTAACATGACATGAGATTTTATAATGCTTATTATATCGATTGAGGAACTCACCCTTACAACTATTTTTCAGGTAACGAGAAATGAGTTGCGTAGAAGCGAATACTTGGAGACTAGTGTAGTCTCCTTAGTGGGTCATGCTCTGATAGATGTAACATCGGGAGGGAACCTTTTAATTATGTTGTTAATGATTGTTGAACCAGTTTACATGTAGTATGTTACATGTTTTGATTGATTTGATTTATATCCGCTGCGATTTATGCAAATATTTAATTGATTAAATAAAGAGCATGACAGTTATTTTGGAACATTTGTGAATGATTGTGTGACACCCTTAACTGCATAATTACTCTGATATATGTTTATTATTTTAATTAAATAATTGGGGTATTTTAGAAGGGTGTTACATTAGTGGTATCAGAGCATAGTCGGTCGAGTCGAGTCGTAATTATTCTGTTTCCCCTGTACGGTATAGGTGTTGCGTAACCCTATCAGTACTCATTGTTTTAGTTTGTTTGGGTTTCAGAATAGAGATGGCTGGAAGAGGTAGAGATGATGCTGCGATTGCTGAGGCTCTGGGTATGCTAGCTGGAGTACTTAGAGGGAGTCTGAATGTTGTGGGAATGGGAGCTGCTCGTCAACTGAGTGAGTTCCAGAAGAACAATCCTCCAATGTTCAAGGGAGCATACGATCCAGATGGCGCTCAGAAGTGGTTGAAGGAGATCGAGAGAATCTTCCGAGTAACTGAGTGTGCCGATAACCAGAAGGTCAGGTTCGGTACGCATATGCTGTCAGAAGAAGCTGATGATTGGTGGGTTGCTACCCGCACCGAGCTGGAAACTGCTGGGAATGCTGAAATCACTTGGGCTGTGTTCAGAGAGAGATTCCTGAGGAAGTACTTTCCAGAAGATGTCAGAGGAAAGAAAGAGATAGAGTTCTTAGAGTTGAAACAGGGTAACAAGTCTGTTACGGAGTATGCTGCTAAGTTCACAGAGCTGTCGAAGTATTACACTCCCTATAATGAGGCTGCTGGAGAATTTTCAAAATGTGTGAAGTTTGAGAACGGGTTGCGTCCCGAGATCAAACAGGCTATTGGATATCAGCGGATCAGAGTGTTTTCTGACTTGGTTGACTGTTGCAGGATTTTTGAACAGGATTCCAAAGCCAGAGCAGAGAGCTATCAACAGAGAGTTGATAGGAAAGGCAAGAATCAGAATGATCGTGGAAAACCGTATGCAGCTGGCAAAGGTTTCCAGAAGCAGAGTGGGATGAAGAGGCCTAGTGGGGGAGACTCTAGTGCTCCTGCTAAGTGTTATAGATGTGGTCGGGCTGGACATCGTGTCCATGAGTGTACCAGTGCCGAGATGAAGTGTTTCAAGTGTGGAAAAGGTGGTCATTTGGCTGCAGAGTGTCGGCTGAAGACTGTAACTTGTTTCAACTGTGGAGAGTTGGGTCATATCAGTCCACAGTGTCCTAAGCCGAAGAGAGAGAATCAGTCAGGAGGCAAGGTCTTTGCTTTATCGGGTTCTGAGACTTCTGCAGATGATCGTTTGATCAGAGGTACGTGTTATATAAATGGTTTTCCTTTTGTAGCTATTATTGACACCGGTGCTACTCATTCCTTTATATCTTTGGATTGTGCTGTGAAACTTAAGTTAGAGATATCTGAGATGTATGGTAGTATGGTGATTGATACTCCTGCAAAGGGTTCAGTGACTACTACTTCAGTTTGCTTGAGCTGTCCTTTGAGTATTTTTGGTAGAGATTTTGGGATAGACCTTGTGTGTCTTCCACTAGTGCAGATTGACGTTATCTTAGGTATGAACTGGTTGGTGTTTAACCGAGTTTCTATCAACTGTTTTGATAAGACTGTGATATTTCCTGAGATTGAAGAAGGAAAGAGTTTGTTTCTATCAGCCAGGCAGGTGAATGAGGAAGTAGTAGATGGGGCAGAGCTGTTTATGCTGTTAGCAACTTTGGAGGCTAAAGATAAACTGGTGATTGGCGATCTAGCTGTGGTGTGTGATTTTCCTGATGTGTTTCCTGAAGAAGTGAATGAATTACCGCCAGAGCGTGAAGTTGAGTTCTCGATTGATTTGGTACCTGGTACTAGACCGATATCGATGGCTCCGTATCGTATGTCTGCTGTTGAGTTGGCTGAATTGAAGAGTCAGCTGGGAGATCTGTTGGATAAGAAGTTTATTCGTCCAAGTGTGTCACCGTGGGGTGCACCAGTGTTATTGGTTAAGAAGAAAGAAGGTACTATGAGGTTGTGTGTGGACTACAGACAACTGAATAAAGTGACGATCAAGAATCGGTATCCTTTGCCGAGGATTGATGATTTGATGGATCAATTGGTTGGTGCGAGTGTGTTCAGCAAAATAGATTTGAGATCTGGGTATCATCAGATCCGTGTGAAAACTGAGGATATTCAGAAAACTGCTTTCAGAACGAGGTATGGACATTATGAGTATTCTGTAATGCCTTTTGGTGTGACTAATGCGCCTGGAGTATTTATGGAGTATATGAATAGGATTTTCCATCCGTACCTAGATCAGTTTGTTGTGGTGTTTATTGATGATATTTTGGTGTATTCGAAGTCTGAAGAGGAGCATGCTGAGCATTTGAGAGTGGTTTTAGAAGTTCTACGAGAAAAGAAGTTATTTGCTAAACTATCCAAGTGTGAATTTTGGTTAGAAGAGGTTAGTTTTCTTGGTCATGTGATTTCAAGAGGTGGTGTTGCTGTGGATCCTTCTAAGATAGAAGCGATGTCTAAGTGGGAAGCTCCAAAGTCTGTTGCTGAGATTCGAAGTTTCCTTGGATTGGCTGGTTATTATAGGAAGTTCATTGAGGGATTTTCTAAGATGGCGTTACCGTTGACGATGTTGACTAGAAAGGGGCAAGCATTTGTTTGGGACTCAAAATGTGAAGAAGGTTTCCAAGAGTTAAAGAGAAGGTTGACTACTGCTCCTATTCTGATATTACCGAGTCCGTCAGAATCATTTGAAGTTTACTGTGATGCTTCATTGTTGGGTTTAGGTGGTGTGTTGATGCAGAATAAGCAGGTTATAGCTTATGCTTCGAGACAACTGAGGGTTCATGAGAGGAACTATTCGACACATGATTTAGAGTTGGCAGCTGTGGTATTTGTTCTGAAATTATGGAGGCATTACTTGTATGGGTCAAGATTTGAGGTTTTCAGTGACCATAAAAGTTTAAAGTATTTGTTTGATCAGAAAGAACTGAATATGAGACAGAGGAGATGGTTAGAATTTCTGAAGGATTATGACTTTGGTTTGAATTACCATCCGGGTAAAGCAAATGTAGTGGCTGATGCGTTGAGTCGGAAATCATTGCATATGTCTATGTTAATGGTTAAGGAATTGGATTTAATTGAGCAGTTTAGAGACTTGAGTTTGGTGTGTGAGAGTACTCACAATAGTGTTAAATTGGGAATGTTGAAGTTAACAAGTGGTATTCTGGATGAGATTAGAGAGGGTCAGAAATCCGATATGCTTCTGGTTGATAAGTTGACTTTAGTGAATCAAGGCCAAGGTGGTGAATTCAGAGTTGATGAGAATGGTGTTTTGAAATTTGGTAATCGGGTGTGTATTCCGGATGTTACCGAACTTAAGAGGAGTATTCTTGAAGAAGGACATCGTAGTGGCCTGAGTATTCATCCTGGAGCTACGAAGATGTATCATGATTTGAAAAAGTTATTTTGGTGGCCGGGGATGAAAAGAGAAATTGCGAGTTTTGTTTATTCCTGTTTGACTTGTCAGAAGTCAAAGATTGAGCATCAGAAGCCGTCTGGGCTAATGCAACCGTTGGCTATTCCAGAGTGGAAATGGGATAGTATCAGTATGGATTTTGTTTCTGGTTTGCCGAGGACAAATAAGAATTTTGAAGCCATTTGGGTGATTGTTGACAGGTTGACAAAATCGGCTCATTTCATTCCGATCAGAATGGATTATCCGTTAGAGAGATTAGCCGAGTTGTATATTGAGAAGATTGTAAGTTTGCATGGTATTCCGTCGAGTATTGTTTCGGACAGAGATCCTAGATTTACATCGAAGTTTTGGGAAGGTTTGCAGAGGGCTTTGGGAACTAAGCTGAGATTGAGTTCTGCATATCATCCGCAGACTGATGGTCAGACTGAGAGGACGATTCAGTCACTAGAGGATCTTTTGAGAGCTTGTGTTTTGGAAAAGGGAGGTACTTGGGATTGTCATTTGCCTTTGATTGAGTTTACCTACAACAATAGTTTTCATTCGAGCATTGGTATGGCACCGTTTGAAGCTTTGTATGGTAGGAGATGTCGGACACCTTTATGTTGGTATGAGTCCGGTGAGAGTGTTGTGGTTGGACCGGAGATTGTTCAACAAACTACGGAAAAGATTAAGATGATTCAGGAGAAGATGAGAATTGCTCAGAGTCGTCAGAAGAGTTATCATGATAAGAGGAGGAAGTCACTTGAGTTCCAAGAGGGAGATCATGTGTTTCTTCGTGTTACTCCGATAACTGGTGTTGGTCGAGCTTTGAAGTCGAAGAAGTTGACACCTCGATTTATTGGTCCTTATCAGATTTTGGAGAGGATAGGGGAAGTAGCCTATCGTATCGCTTTACCGCCGTCGCTTGCGAATTTGCATGAAGTTTTTCATGTGTCTCAGTTGAGGAGGTACATTCATGATCCGTCGCATGTAGTCCAAATAGATGATGTACAGGTGAGAGATAACCTGACTGTTGAAACATCACCTATGAGGATTGAGGATCGAGAGTTGAAGCAGTTGCGGGGTAAAGAGATTGCCTTGGTGAAGGTAGCTTGGGGAGGACCAGCAGGTGGCAATGTGACTTGGGAACTGGAGAGTAAGATGAAGGAGTCTTACCCAGAGTTGTTCGCTTGAGGTATGTTTTCGAGGACGAAAACTCTTTTAGTGGGGGAGAGTTGTAACACCCCGATAATAATAAAATAATTATTTAAATTGAGTTAATAATATATTTATTAATTTAATTAAATAATTGGAAATTTTATTATTATTATTATTGGATTATTATTATTATTGGAAAATATATATAAGTTGGAAATAAGGAAAAGAGCCCATTTGGAGTAAAAAGGTTTTTTACGTGAAAAACAGAGAAGCGATCGTGAAAGAGGAAAAGGGCAAAGAGGCAGAGCAAGAGGAAGAAGGTTGGAGAAGAGAAAGCTTGAAGCTCAAAGTTTTTTCCGGATTAATCAGGTAAGGGGGGTTTATCGTCGATTAATGGGTATTATGGGATAATATGTAATGGGTAGTGATAAGCCGTTGATTTGACCCTAATTGGGATTGTTGAATGCTGGAATTACGTTGGATAAACTGTGTTAAAAGCTGAAATTGAATCCGTAATTGCGTGAGTCGTGTTTTCCCGAACGTATAGCTTTTTACGGAATTGGAATCGGAGGTCCGGAAGTCCTCCAACGGCGGAAAATGCGGAGAATTCTGCATTCTGCCTTGTGTTAGCGCAGGAACAGCTTTCTGTCTTGCGTTAACCGGTTAACCCAGGGTGTTAACCGGTTAACACTGTTTTGAATTTTGAAAATTTGCTGTTTTGTCTGCGTTAACCGGTTAACCCAGGATGTTAACCGGTTAACACTGTAGTGATTGCTGAAATATTGCTGTTTGTGCTGCGTTAACCGGTTAACCCAGGGCGTTAACCGGTTAACACTGTTAAGTTTTGGGACAGGAGGCGTGTTGTGCTGCGTTAACCGGTTAACCCAGGGCGTTAACCGGTTAACACTGTTGCAGAGTGGAAAATTGGTGTTTTAAATGTTGTGTGCCTATTTGAGGGTTGGCCTATGTTGGCCTATGATGTAACAGGGATTAATTCCCGCTGTTTGAGCAGTATAGGTATTAGTAGAGTGTGTTAATGTTGTGTTCAATTATTTGACATGATATGATGTTTTGATACATGTGTTGGTGATGTTTGATGGTATGCATAATGTTGTGAATGTACATGTTATGTATGCAATTGTAATTGGACTGTTGTATGGCTTAGAGTGTGAGCATATGTCCATTGTGGATTTTGTTGTTGATGTTGCATTGCTAGATGATTAGCTTGCATAGCATAGCCTTGGGGCTGTAGCTAATTGCCATGGTGAGGAATTAGTGAGTGAATCATTTTGGATTTGTTGTTGATGTTTGCATGCTAGATGATTAGTGTGCATAGCATAGCCTTCGGGGCTGTAGCTAATTCCCATGGTGAGGAATTAGTGAGTGAGTCATTAGATCTCAAATGAGTGGGACTAGTGAGCTTAGTAGCCGTATCTGGATTTGATCGGTGAGCTTGAACTAGATGTTCAAGAATAGTCGGTACCGCATGTGTGGAGTCTCATTGCATAATGTATGTATGGCGTATAATATGAATGGATGTATTCCAATATTATACGTGTGTTTGTGTTGTTATGGAGTATGATTTGAGATTATACTTGTGTTTTATGTTGGTGTTGAGCATGATGTTGAGCTGATGTGCTGTTACTGATCGTATATTGTGATTAGGGTGATTAATGTGTCAAATTACTTAACATGACATGAGATTTTATAATGCTTATTATATCGATTGAGGAACTCACCCTTACAACTATTTTTCAGGTAACGAGAAATGAGTTGCGTAGAAGCGAATACTTGGAGACTAGTGTAGTCTCCTTAGTGGGTCATGCTCTGATAGATGTAACATCGGGAGGGAACCTTTTAATTATGTTGTTAATGATTGTTGAACCAGTTTACATGTAGTATGTTACATGTTTTGATTGATTTGATTTATATCCGCTGCGATTTATGCAAATATTTAATTGATTAAATAAAGAGCATGACAGTTATTTTGGAACATTTGTGAATGATTGTGTGACACCCTTAACTGCATAATTACTCTGATATATGTTTATTATTTTAATTAAATAATTGGGGTATTTTAGAAGGGTGTTACACACTAGACTCCTTCTCTCACAGTCACCATAACATTTTTCTTTTGCATATAACCGGTTACTACTTTCACATAACCGGTTACAACCTATTTTTGCAGCATTCCCAGAATTATTGTTGTTGTTGTTGTTGTCCCGCAGCCTGCTGCTGTATTTGCCTTCTGTGATCATGGCCAAGAGTGTATTATCCTCATTAAACTCTTGGCTTCATCTCCTTGGGGTTCTTTCATGTTCACATTGCACTCTCTTACAAAATGACTGAACCTTTGACACTTAAAGCATTGCAGTTTGCTTTTGTCAAAACTCTTCCTTTCACCTCTAAAGTTGTCTTGACCACCATTTTTGTTGCAACCGCTCTCACCCCTTTGACAAGTTGAATTCTTAAAAATTTGGGACTCTCTTTCAATAAAATTCCTAAAATTCCCTTTACTCTTCATGGGTCATTTTCCTTTCAATCTCTTGTCCTTCTCGTTGAAGCGAGCTTGCAAAGCGGTCTCCGCCTTTGCTTTATAATTATTTCTCTCTTCCATCCTTTGCTTATGAGCCTCAAGAGAGCTTTTCAGCTCCTCTTTGCTCATCGTCGCAAGATCCTTCAATTCTTCAATCGCTACGAAAACGTTGTCAAATCTCGGCGTTAAAGAACACAGGATTTTTGCAATAACATACTGCTA
Organism: Lathyrus oleraceus; assembly: GCF_024323335.1. NCBI lineage: Eukaryota > Viridiplantae > Streptophyta > Magnoliopsida > Fabales > Fabaceae > Lathyrus > Lathyrus oleraceus. Next base: position 372,503,575 of record NC_066580.1, read on the forward strand.
TGTGATTGTTTCTCCACATGCTTCTTCACTTAATTCACTAATTGAGTGATTTTTGTTGTGAAATTCTTGGTTGTCTCCTTTTCTTCCATTTGGATTAATTCAAGTTGACGTTTGTGAGTTTGTAACCTTGCAATTTTCGCCTTGTCAGTCCATGTGCATCCCTTCTCTAAGATTTTTCATGTTTGCTTTAACGATTCACAATCATTAACTTTTTCAAAGTTGTCACCATCCACACATTGATGGATCAAAAATAGTGCATTGAAACATTTCTTCTTCTCTTCCTTATGTGTTACTCGTTATGCATTCGTTGAACCTTCAACAAGAGGATCTGTCACGTTCTTGATCACTTCAAGAACATCTTGGTAGTCAAACAATACTTTCATTTGTTTGCACCATTTGTCGTAATTCTTCGCATCAAGAATGGGTAGGTTTGTAGGGATTCATTCATTGGAGACAAAATTCATGTTGCACACTAGGTGTTTGTGGATCAGAACTAGACTCTTGATGTCAAATGTTAGAACTTGAAACCACAAGATTGGTAAATAATGGAGAAATTATAGTATGGAAATGGAGAAGAGAATTGTGTGTATGTGTGTGTGTGAGAGAGAGAGAGAATTGAGCGTGAGAAAGTATTTTCATATATCTATCAATGAAGTTGTCTCAAAAGGCATATATACAAATGTTTGAGATACAATCTCTGCACAAACAGATAGTAGAAAAAACAGTTTTCTCGGACTTGTAACCGATTACGCTAAATTTGTAATCGATTACAACTGTTACAAAATTAATTTCTTCGGCGATAACCGATTAATATAACCGGTTATGCCCATATACTTTTTCTGTTTTTCAACTTCACAATTTCTTTTGTCCAACTCTAATCGATTACACACTCGTGATAACCAATTACAACACTTGAATTATCAAATTTTCATTTATGCAAACTCAACTTACACAAACTTAATTCATGTAAATTTAAATTTTTATATGTATGTGATCAATACAGTAAAAATACATGAATTCAAATCACAAAAAATACAAAATTATAACTTTAAATTAAACGATACGTATGTGAATTGAGTTGTGTTCTAATCCACAAACAGCGAACCGAATTGAAAATACATATTTATGTTTGAAAACATAAAAATTCATTAACTTTTGCAATTGAATGATCTAATGATCTTGTGATTCAATATTAAATTTTTCATTAAACTTTATCACATATTTATAGATGTTAATAAGAGAAATAAGGTGAAGATTTAGAACAAGAAACTAAAAAAAATGATTAATTTATACGAACAAGTATAATTTTTGGTGTTAATATTAAATTTAGGTATAACCTAATACTTTTGGAACTTGATTAGGGGAAATTTGAAGTAGCTACTAGCTTGGCTCTTTTCTTCTAATGATATGCAAAAAAATCAATGTATTTACTTTAAAATTAACATTGATTTATGTTTTATTCTGAAGAAAGTTATTTAGGGAAGGATCCCTTTGATACTTGTCACTATCATACAAGAAAGAAAGAAAAGGAAATAATTCTCTTACCATTATAATTTTTTGTACAAAAGTTGAAAAAAAGCCTTAGGTACTAGAGAATGGCACTTTTTCTCTTCATTCAAATTTGAAGTATTTACTGATCTTTCTCTTCATTTTCATTTCCCTCCATCCAAATACAAAGTATAGAAATCTGAAAAACTTTGGTCAATCGGCAAGCACTCAGTTGCAGCTGTCCAGTGCAATGCATCAAGATGACAGTAATTTGCTAGAGCATTTTTAAAGTTTAGGATAGAAAATCCTCGTTCTGTTCCAAGAAAATCCACCAAGAGTAGGTTGCATAAACAATTTTGAAATGAGTTGAACCAAAGCATCGATTTTTGTTTACACACTGCACCAGAGAAAAATGCAGAAGGAAATGCGGGCGAGCAGATAAACGTCTGTTCTACATAAGCCCCTTGCAGATGCTGGAAGTTGAATTTATCTTCATTGAGCATTCAGGCATATAGGCAACACCTGTTACACCAGGATGTAAATATATTTATTCATTTGAATTGATGCTCAAGCAAGCAGTTAAGAAGAAAAACTTGGTAAAAACAAGCAGTGATCACTACCTTTTTCCTTGACATCAATTTGCAGAGAGTCCAATGTAATTATGCCATCAGTTAATGGAAGTAGTTCAAGCTTGAGAGTGACTACAGATTTAGATGGAATACATCTGATGTAGAAACAAACGGTTTTAAATTAATCAGATCAGTTAAAAACTCCACAGAAATAAAAATGAGATCTTGTATATTACCCAAGTGGAACTCTGCTTTGCAACCATAGATGTGTACAACTGATACCGGAACTGGGAATGACATCATCACTCAAAGATACTGTCTGAGCTTTGACATCGAAACTTCGTTCCACTTTTTTTTTCATAATAGAATTGAAGCTCTTTTTCCATCTGGCACCGATACTTCTTTCACCATTTGTTCTTGCTAAAAACTCTGCGAAACCAATAAAAGGACTCTTTGGAGTCGTCGGTGAATTCAGGGAAACCACTGAAGGGGGTGAAGTAAATGAAGCTGGAGCTAGAACTGTCAAAGTTAGATCTTCAGATGTCAAATTTGAAGCTTGAAGTGTTAAGATCTGATCAAATTAAATCAACGAAGTTAAATTAGTAATGGTTTTCTGATAGAAGTATAAAGTAACTGTAATTTCAGTTGGGACATACTCAAACCAAAACAAATGAGCTCCTATGTGAGGTTCCAACATACAAGAATTAAGCATATATTAACCTGCACAGGAAGTCGATAAGTTCTTTCATAAGCCCCAGGAGGTTTTCCAGACATCTGTGATGCAATAGAGATCATGATATCCCTCGAGTTTCGTGGTCTCCAACTAGTTGGTTGTTTAAAGAATAACCTTGATGCTAGATTAAGTGAGAAAACCACATGAAAACAACAAATTAACACCTTAGCATTCACTAGATAGCACAAAAAGAAACAAGGAGACAAAAAGCCTACATGTATAATTGCATCGACATGACACCATGATTGCATACTGATCAAGACTTAATGTTGATGTTTTATTTCCATATGGTAGCTTTGACAAACGGGAATTTCTATCATCCTGGGCCTTGAGACTCTTCAATGTAGAAGTTTCTGGTTTAAGGATAAAAGAATGTTCTTCACCTCTCCTGTAAGCAGAAACATCTAGTAAGATAAAGACGATTATTAGAGCTAATCATATAAACGAAATTATGATTTATCTAAGCATACTTTCCTAATATATATTCAAATTGATTTCAACACAAATTGATTTTACCAAGCACATTTATTTTTTCCCTTATTGTCCTAACATTTATTCAAATTGATTTCAATACAAAAAGATACAATCATTGCCTTCCTGTATATGAGCTGATAATTATTTGTTGAAAACAACAACCAGTCTTATCCCACTTAGTGGAGTCGGCTACATGGATTCAATTCCGCCATAATGTTCTATCCAAAACCATGTTTCACTATTTGTTGAAAACATCGTAAAAATATGATTGGCCTATTGCATTGAATGTTGAGCATTAGACCAACTAACTCATTCACTTTAATGGATATATGGTAAATTATCAATATGATAGAAATTGGTACTGAACAGTGGTAATTTGCACAATACAAACATTTTATTGATAGCAATTCTGGCCAATGATTCACAATCAGTTACCAGTAGAGACATTATAATACTGATAGGAAGATTACAAATAAATAACAAGAACAAAAACACACCAACTTTCGAGAGCTCGATCCTCCCCCCCTTCACAAATGTTTGAGAATTAAGTCTCTTGCACTAACTACTCAATAACTCTAAGATAATAAACATTCCCTTGTCTTCTTCTTTTTATTCTAAACATAAACACCCAAAATTAATAAAACATAACTACTCCTAATAATATTATAACTGTAACTAAATTTCTCCAAAAGTATATATATAATAACTGCCACTTAAAAACATAGCTGCTACAAAATTGACCAGAGCTAGTTTTCCTTAATGAGGGGTCTAACAATACTCCCACCTAAAGATTCACCAGGGCCTCATAACTTGAAGTACAATGACAGAGCACGGTGTAAAACAAGAGAACTTATGCCTGGATTGTATACTCTGCTTTTGGTGACATTTTTGAGCAAATTACAAATGATGATTGTTGTTGTAGTATCCACAACAGTACCCCTTATCCTTGACCACAAGCTAATTTGCACAAATCTGCTTTGCTCTCCTGTAGTGTTTCCACAATCATCACAAGGTCATTTTCTACCCCTCTAACTATTTGCCCCCACCTTTCTATTATGCTATATCATCGTTTTTTTTAAACTAGAAATCCATAGAAAAGGCAAAAGAACAAGAACACAAGGGGGACCAAACCCCTTAAGGAGAGAGTCTAAGCCTTGGGGTACCAAGCTTGTCTAACAAAAAATCTTTTGCTACATCCCTATGCACAAGATTAAACCAAGAAAAAGATCTAGAATGAAAACCAATGTTAGCTAGAGTGGCCGCACAAGCATTGCCTTCCCTATAGATGCGGGAAACCAATAGAGTGAGAGATAGCCAAGCAATTTATAGCCAAGCTATATTCGTTGGATTTATATTCGCTTGGCTAATGTCTTGCGATTGAACATCCAGTGAACCTCGAGCCGTTAACAACTTTGATTCAATTACAGGGACATCTTCTTCATCAGAAGATATAGGCAATATGTCACGACATTCCAGCTTAAAACGCCAAATAAACGCAAGGCAAAATGTATGCCAACTAAAGTGTTGAAGGCGTCGATTCCACATGTGCAACCATTGGCGAGCACAACCTTTGAGTAACTTCAACGTCTCTGTGAGTTTCTCCTCCTATAGTGTTTCCCACTTTTCATAATATTTCTCAATGCATAGTGCCCACCAGTATACATCTTCCTCACAATCAAACACTCGAAACTCTATTTCCGACACTTCCCCTATTTATTCTAAACATAAACACACAGAATTAATAAAACATAACGGCTCCTAATAATATAATAAATATCACTAAACTGCTCCGAAAAGTATAATAACTGCCACTTAAAAACATTACTGCTACAAAACTGACCAAAGTCAGTTTTCATTAATGAGAGATTTAACAGAATACCAAGTAAAGCAATCTGACTTCTGAGGTATCGTTACAACTATGATATAGAGCAGTATACTTTTAGCTTTATAAACCACAAGCCAATTAGAGTAGATGCTAGCACCATCAAAAGCAACCATGCACTTTTAACTCCACATTTTTACTTATCATAAGAAATAGGCCTCACTTTTATGCTTTCCGCAACTTTTACCTTTAAACCTATAAAAATCCGTAATAATATTCTCATCCTCATATCTTTCAATAGACTAACTTAATCTCTTCAAACCGCAGTTCATCTATATTTACCAAGTTCATTCCTTTTGCCATCAATAACCCTAAATCCCACCACCATAAAAACAGAATGAAGTTGCTCCGGCATTTTTCATAGACTATGCTTTGGAAAAAGGGATGAAGGGAGGAGAGTAGGGAAGAAGCAACATTCTGGTGTTTAGAAGATCTATTGAACAAGGGAAATGGATTAGTTGGAATTTAATAGCCCTCTAAAAACCTTGTTTTCTGATATGTCCTTTCTATATTGTCCAACTATTTACGAATCTGTTGGGTCAAATAAGATACTATGAATTAAAAGTGAATGTGATTACAATTGTGACCTATGAAACCCGGACACGGACACGAGGATCCCGTTAATGTACAAATCATAGGATACGGACACGGCTATATATGTTTTATATATTAATATAATAATGCAATTTATGGATAAAATTTATAAAGTGTTTAAAAAGAGAAGCAAAATTTATGTTTATTTAAGATAAAACAATAAAAAATTCTTTCAACACTTTCCAACAAATTTCAAACATGATAATTGATATTCATAGATTCCTTATGAAAACCGAAACAATGATGTGCAAAGATGAAAATAATCGGAGAAGATAAAAGAATTTTGTGGAGACAAAAGCAGTGAAAGTGAAATATAAAAAATAAGGAATCATAATTGTGTTGTTTTTATAGTAAAAAAGTGGAATATGAAAGCTAAAAAATTTATTTATTTTTTAAATATTGAAAAGTTTTGAGTTGGGCTTTTTTTTTTATAAACTAATTCTGGAATTTGCTGAATTGGACCGTGTCCTTTATTTGAAATAAGATATCATATATGTGTCCGCAACAATTAAATGTCTTTTTCTCGTTGGACACTTCAAAAACATGTCTGATACGTGTCGTACGCGTGTCGGTGTCCGACACGTGTCCGATACGGCGACACGCCGTGTAAATGGCGTGTCGGAGTTTCATAGATAGTGACAAAATCTCTTATGTTTGAAAAAAAGAGATATCTCAAAGGCGTTTTATCCTTAAATCTTCAAAGCTTGGAGTGAAATTTTACATTGGGAACTCTTTTTGTTAACTTTCCCCTTACTGCCCAAACCATCCTCTCTTTCCTTATTTATATAACAATTTTTTTTATCAAAATTAACAAAAACATCAGTTAAGCTACCAGTACACCTATTTATTGCCACTTCGATATTTTTGGTTTTCTCGAATTCATATAGAACTCCTGTGGTCATACTAGCTATGTAGCTTACATATCATCATAATTCACCCTTTGCCCTCTTTTGCAGGGTTTGTTTTTGGTGTTTTGGGGGAGGGACCCTCAGAACATGCATATGCAATTGAATAGCCAGGAATGTAGCATATCATGATATACTTATATATAGAAAGATGATAAACATTGTTAGGCATCTGCTAAGGTATGTTAAGAATGTGTGATTTGGCCTAACTCAACCCTACAAAACCGGTTGGTAGAGTGAGGACTGCCCCCACTTATAAACACATGTTCAGGCCATATATTGTCCGATGTGGGACTCTTTAACACACCCCCTCACGCCCAGGACTGGACATCTGGAGCGTGGAAATAAATGGTGGGTGGCCCGATAGCGGAAACCATAGTAGGTGGCCCACCGGATCTTAAACCAGGCTCTGATACCATGTTGAATTAGGAGAGACTAAGAGACATTTAGGTTAAACCGTGTGTTTTAAAAGCACTACGGAGACTTTATTATATATAGAGAGATTACAACTAATTACATGATATAGTCGATGTGGGACTATTCTATATACAAATATTCTAACACTATGTATTTACAAATATCAACAGTATTTATTCAGAAAAATAACCTGAGGGCTAGATTTGGTAAAGAATGATCATTTCCAGTTTCAACACATGAAATTGGAAATGATGACACTGCTCCATTTTTTGTAGACTCCTCGAATATGATATTTATGCCATCTATAAATATCATAATATCTGGAGCATGTGCAGGAGCAACGTTCTGGAGAACAAATTAAAAACTGTTGATAAAGAAGAACAGAGAAACAAGTGATAGTAGACAGGCAGAAAAGAGAAGCATAAAATAATACTACTATATAACAGTATAAAAAGTAACAGTCATATAATTTGATTTGTGAAATCATAGTTCAAACCTTTATCTGAACACAAAGAAGATCCTCTGAATTAAAGTCAGCAGCAAAAGAATGAATCTCTACAGGTTGAATTATTTCAAGTTTCCTTCTCCATCTTCTACCAGGTATATAGACGCCTTCTAATCCACAACAAACAGAAAACCTGTCTCGCTCCAATGAGACACCTCGAAAAGATAGAAGTTCTTCCACCCCAGTTTTTTTCCAAAAATAACTTTGAGATGAAACTTGATCCCAATCCTCTAGGTCAAAGTTTGGCTTAGAACTAGCTGTTTTAACAGGAGCACTGGGTGTGTTTGTAGTTTGCGGTAATGATGACATGGAGTAACTTCGGAAATTTCCAAAAGGAAATAACGGAGAGCCAGTTGGTGCTGATAACTTGGACCTATGAGAATTGCTACCAATTCCTGAATTTGAAGTTAAATGATGATGAGATTCTGGGCGTGTAGGAGGCCTCACATTTTCCAATGGAAGTATCCAATTTAACAGCTCTGCACATTGATCTTGATTTGTACAAACTTCATTCACCTGACTGTCGGGAGACAACGTTCTCTCCTGACACTTTTCAAATTGGAGAATTTCTATACAAGGGTCTTTAAGAAAATTTACACTAACATTCGCGTGTAAAAGAACCTGCATCCTTGCAAACAGGAAAATTTAATTAGATCAGGAATCAGAGTAATTGAGATGACTCTATCATAATTAAGAGATTCTGCATATTGAAGGCTAAAAACACCTCAAGAGTTGAGATATATCATGTAGTTACATAGAAAGCATTTTATGATCAATTAAGATTTTCCAGCAAATTTTCATGAATGATACCAGCGGCGTTAAAGAGGCAACACAAACACCACAAGAAGAAATATAAAATTTAATAAATCCATAAGTTCAATAAAACAAGATACCGGCGTGATAGCATGCAAAAGAGAAGTCTGGGGCAAAGCAAAAAATTCTTCGTTCTAAAAAATATGGTCTAGACAAGCTATATTGCAGGCCCAATTATCATCATATCCATAAAGAAATTTTATGCGACAAATGCACCATATAAAATTATTATAATGCTGTTACACCATGAATAAAAGCAGAACATACAGTAAAGTTATTGCATAATCTCATATAGATGCACTAAAATTTACAGATTTACTGAAAGATTCACCACAAGTTTCACTAGCATCGTATCAGGATGAACTAGAGAATTGAACTGTAAATTCCCAAGTCTTGATCCAGTAAAAGATACTTCTACATAAAGACAGAGTAGAATCTGAATAATAATTCTATGGAAAAAGGTTTCATTACCAAGAAGAGGAAAACTACATCTGGTACGACGACGAGATATCTTTCAAAAGAAAAACTATATAGTATATACAAGAAAAAGATGTAAGAAAAAATGATGTGCAATCTGCATGTCAGTTAGGACAACCCCCTTGAAAAAATTATGAGCTGAGCACCAAAGAGAATCCATAAACCTAGTAATATCCAATAACAAGTTTAGTAGCAGCCCCCTGGATATTTGGACCATCTAATCAGAGACTGACAAGACAGAGGAAGACAATGTCTTTGGGCATGAAAAAAATATTGGCCCTAAATAGAGGCCCCTCATCTCAATAGGACATCGTGATTCGTGTCTATCTCACTGCAGTCATGTTTGCAAGGGGGCGTGCATGTATTAAGAAAAAACTAAAATATATTTTAAAGTTAATTTGTTTAAGAAAAAAAAATTAACAATAATTTTTACTTATCTATAATGAAGAAACTACAAAAGAAAAAAAATTGATAATAGTTATTTGAAAAAGTTGAGTTTGGCAACACTTCGACAAATCAACTCATGACTAATTGACTCTATATTAAATAGATTAACGTCTTTTTTAATTTTTATATCTCCTTAGTCAAATGAATTTGTTTGATGTAGCTATATCTATATTATAAGATAGTTAAATATAAAAATACACTTACATTTTTTTAGATGTAAATTATACATGTTAAAAACAATCTCTTCTTTTTGGGGTAGCCAAAGCTCTGCCCTCTGATGGCATTGCCATCTGAAAATAAATTTTAAGGTCCAAACAAACAAAATTTCTGTCTCTCTACCAACTTTAAAGAAATTAATTGCATGCACGTAGTTTCCAAAAGTTGCGATACATACCACTATGTCTCCATTAGGTAAAGCAAAACACTTGACAGAATTTCTCGCCGTTCCGCCACAAACAGTTGCATCAAAATTCCCTTTATCAATAACTGTACCAATGGAAGGAAGTGCGTCCTCTGTAGTTTTAATTGTTGGTGCCTTATGACTATTTACTTCAGAAGAACTGGAAAAAAATTCTACAGAGCTTCTTTTGGACCAAAGGGGCTCATTGGACTCAGAAATCCTCACAAAGAAGTGAGAATTTTCAAATTTTTGCAACAGCAATGCAGTTTGTCTATTGTGAACCTCCATGTGAAGAAGGGAGTCACCATCCAAAATATGTTCCGGCTGCTCTTCACCACTGGTACTCAATTCTTCTTCTCCAGATACTAAAGTATTTCTGTTTTCAATGCTTCCACTTTCTTTCTCAGGGCTTTGACCTTGGCCATTCTTACTTGTCATTGCAGCAACTTCAAATGGAGTGGTAATCTGTGTATCCTGCTTACATGCAGACAAGCATGCCAAGATATGAACTTGTTCACCTGAATTATTGGTATAAATTAGGTCCGCTCAACTTTTTTTGGAAGCCAGCTGACCAAATCACATATGCTTCAACTGATATTTGCATATTTAAAGAATGAATCAATCTAATACCCGGGAAAAGAAAGGAACGGTCAAGAGAGCGCAATGATTGTATATCTGGCTCATGATTCCAGTTTTCAGGAAGTTCCCCTACAAAATAGAATAAGATGTATCACGTTATATATTATATATGCAGAGCAACCAGGCACCTAACATAACATCACATAAAATTCTTGGAAAAGAAAATGTTTTGCTTAATTCTACCATTGACCTAAATGCCAACAAAAGTCATGCCATGATTATAATTCCATTCCTGTGCTAAGCAAATAACAATCCAAATTAAGAAATTGCCTCAAGACCTAGAAAGGAAGAGACAATCGAAACAAGCCAACTTCCCCCAACCATTACTATTGAAAAGCTCAACATATAGCCTATATAGATATCAATTCAATTCCCCATTTATCAAGTAACTCAACAATGTTCCCCACATTATGAAGAACAAGTCTCTTTCGCTAGACATAACCAAAGCTGGTTCACACATAAGTTTTTCACTAAAACCCATACCAGGTTTATAGCACCTGCATCCCTTATCGACCACTTCATTGCAATTAAAAGATTATGCATTTACAATAGGCTCACCTCACGCCGTTAACATGTAAGAGAACAACCACTTCATTGCAATAAATCAGCAGTTGATTATTACGCGCAAATGACATGGATAATAAATCATATAAGTTTCAAATTTCAATTTTGTTGCTTTATTTTCATCAACTATCAATAACATTACTAGTAAACAAATTGCTCCACTAGCTAAATCCTTCAAACATAAATTAGCCCTAACAAACAGAAAAATGATTGATGAAGCAAACACATACTGCACGGAATGGTGATCCATCCTTCTTCTTCAGAAACATCAATGTGCTTATCAACAACCGCCGGCAAATCGCGATGATTCGAATTCAATTCAACATCACAATCGTACCGCGAATAAGGAACATCAGATTTATGAGCCTCGTAAGAAGATCCAGCGGATGCTGACCGGTGATGAACATCGACGCGAGGTTCTGGAATCGGAGTGCGTTCTGAGTACACGCTCGTTGTAGAACGTATCAGAAAATTCATTGTGCCTGTTACGAAAGATTTGAAGAAAATTGGAAAATGGAATTCGTCTGCGAAATTGAACTATTCGGAACGAACAGAAACTGGATTGAAATGGTTGATTATTAGGTTACCTGATGAATTAGAAGAGGAAGATTCGAAGTTGTAGTTGCGATCAGTGAGGACATTGTTTTGATCTTGTATTCATTCTCCTGAATTGCATGTTTTCATCTTCTTCTTTTTCTTTCTTTTTTTGGTTGATTCTAATTTAATTTTAACAGTATAGTTCTTTTAGGAGATTGTGTGTGAATAGAAACTAATAATTGAAATTGAAATTTGATAAACTATTAATTATTTTTTGAGTTTAATATTGCAATGTTTTTTAAAATAACCATATTTATTTACAAAAATAATCTAAAATAATTATATTTTTAAAAAAATACTACATTAACCATCTTTCCAACAAAATAATTTCGCACAAAAAATATGTATTCATTTTCTTTTAGAAAGTATGTTTATAATGACAGCCAAAAACCTTAGATAAAAGTCTATTTTAAGTAGATATAGTCTAAAATACTTATTTATATGGTACTTTTACGTAGATACAACAACGGATTATATGTCACTAAAAGGTGTCGTAGGTATAAGAATTTCGAGCTATATCTACCGTAAATAGATTTTTACCTACGTTTTTTTATTGGCACTATAAATATGGTGCCTTTGTACAAAAAATAAATGCATGTCCCATATTCTCGGGTTACTTTTCTTGTGTGTGAATTTTTTTTTGTTTTAAATTTGATTACTTTGGTTTTTTTATTTTTTAAATATAGTTATTTTAGACTCTTTTTTTAAAACATGATTATTTTAAATAAAAAATCTGAATATTTATATACATTAGATCAAATTGATTTAAGATTTATATTAAAAAATTAATTTAAGATTTTAATTTATTTATAATAAATTATTTTGAATATTGGGCATGACATAAAATAGTTGAATGATGGTATATGTTTAACAAAAATTTTAAGATATCTATACTCAGAGATTTTTGTAATTACGGGTTGTTAGGATTATATTATGAGGCTTTTGCAATTAAGGGTGGTTAGGACTATGCTCAGAGGCTTTTGTAATTAAGGGTGGTTAGGGCTTACTCAAGATTGTGAGAGGCTTTGTTTGGTGATGTTTACGGTGGTAAGAGAGGGTCGGTTCAAGTGAGATGAAAGGCTACGTATTTATGCGTTAAGCTAAGGGTATTATCATGTGCCCCCTTACAACCAGGGGTAAGGTGTTTATAGAGGCTCTTAGGCCTGAGGTTTTCTAAGAACTGATAAACTGCCCATTTAGTAAGGGGTGGACTATTGAATCCATATTTCATAAGGAGACATGGACCATCCTATTGACCATGACTTCCCTCTAACCAAGAAATGTTTTTTCTCAATGGCGAACATTGTCTTTACCAATATATCACTACACAATCCCATAAGCACATGAGTTTTGACAAATGGCAAAGTGATTTTAAACTACAGAGTGTTGAGGCATTACGAGTCCCTAAGTCTCTGTGGTGAGATCATATATTGATCTTGACTGATGAAAATTTAAGTCCCTCAGGCGGGGAATTTGGACAAGCATGTTCGACGGGACTCTTAGGCCCTTAGTAGAGGTTATGTTGAGCCTGACTAATGAGACTTCAAGTTCCTCGGATGGGGAATTTGGACAGGCATGTTCAATGGGACTCTTAGTCCTTTAGTAAAGGTTATGTTGAGCCTGATTAATGACACTTCAAGTCCCTTAGGTGAGTTGTTAGACCTCTTAGGCGGGACTTCTATCGAACCCTCAGACAAGACTTTTAAGTTAAGCCTCTTGGTTTAGACTTCCGTTGCGCCCTTCAGACGAGATTTTATGTAGGATCTCGCCTGATGAAACTCCAAGTCCTTCAAGCGGGGAGTTTATATAGGCTTATTTGATGGGACTCTTAGTCTCTCATACGAGTTTATGTTGAGCCTAGATAATGAGACTTTAAGTCCCTTTGGTGAGGCGTTAGACCTCTCGGACATAACTTCTATCAAACCCTCAGACATGATTTTTAAGTTAAGTCTCTTGGACTAGACTTCAGTCGCGCCCCTTGAGCAAGATTTTATGTAGGATCCCGCTCGAGGAAACTCCAAGTCCCTCAGGTGGGGAGTTTAGACAGACATGTTTGAGGGGCTCTTAGTCCTTTAGGCGAGTTTATGTTAATTGTAACACCTTGGCTTATTATTTAAGCAATTTATTTAATTGTTTGCGTAATTTGATGATTTCTTGAGAATTGGGGCATTTTCGGATTGTAGGGGTAATTAGGTAAATTACTAATTACCGGATTTGAGAGTTTTTAAGCGCATATCAAATATTATTATTGGAATTATTACAAATAATTTGTCATTGTAATTATTTTGTAATGAGAGAAATAATAAAAATATAGAAATTATAATTTAATTATTATTTAAATTAAATATTTATTTAATATAAATATTTATTTTATTTAAATATTAATTTAAATAAATAATTAGGAGTTTGGGTCAATTGTGTGATTAGAGAGGAGTATGGGATGAGAATAGAGAAGATGATAGTAAGTGGACAAAACGTGCAATATTGAGAATTAGAGCTCATATAAATACTAAAATGTTGGAAAAGTTAGGTTTAGGAAATTGTTCTATACGTGGAAAATAGGTAGATCTTACATTTGGAATTGCAAAGGCTCTGGAAAATCGATCGTAAGAAGAGAAGGAAAAAAAAGGAAAAGCTCTAATTTCGAGACAATGGAGGATTGTTTACTTTTAGGTGGTCTTTGGCTTGTAGGATGGTGAAGGTTCCTTATCCTCCTATTAGCGTCCTTTTTAGATTTTTTATGGGTTTTCCCTAATTTTTTCTTTCTTTGATTTATGAGCTACAATGTGTTCTTGCTTAGATTGCAATTGCTTTTGTTCTGTGTTTTGATCGTAGACCTAACTGGGGGATTTGGGATAAATCCCCTAATCGTTTGATACCTTCAAGGTAGGATGTATGACCTTGTAATATTATGTTATATATGATTATTGGTTTGTTCTGTGGATTTATATATTTTTGTGTTGGAATAGTTTTGAACGACCTTTTGAGAGTCGTTTGATTCCCCCAAATTGTGATTTCTTATATTTGAACTATTTTCCCATAGTTTTTCTAAGTCGACATTTTTTTGGAATTTTCTCAAAAACCAAAATAACTTATTTTTTCAGCTATTTTTTATCAAAAACCACTTTTTTGCAAAATCTAAAATTGAAAATACAGTTTTTTGAAAAAATCGAACACTTTTGGAAAATTCGAAAGAAAAAAAATGTCGGTCGGGAGGGGGAATCGATCGTGCCGCTGGAGGTTAGCGGTGAAGGTGGAGAGGTCGCACCGCATTGGGGGCGGTCGGGCCGCGCCGAAATTGCGGCGACTGGCGATCGCGATATCACAGCCGCACAATGGTTTCTGGCGGAGAGATGTGTCGCGCTCTGGCAGCGGCAACAGAAGTTAACTGCATGACAGCGGGATGCAACGGCGGTCAACTCGTGCCGGGATGGCGACAGTCAAACGACCTCGGGTCACGAAAACGTCAATGGTCGCGCCTCGGCGGCGGCAACCGATTTTCGGTCGGTCTGATTTCAAGTGTTTTGAGTTTTCGACTTTTTCGGACGGTCTGATTTCAAGTGTTTTGAGTTTTCGACTTTTTCGGACGTTTTTTTTACTTTTCTGACTTTTTGAGTATTTTTTGCATTTTTCGAGTTTTGGAGCATCTTGGAATTTTTAGAGTTCGAAAGCCCTTAGAAACATTTTGGAGCAATTGATGACTTTAGAGTCCCTTTTTATGACCTTAGGATCATGTTTGAGTAAATTAAGGAAAATGTTTATCCTTGCCCTATTGAGGGTCTAACACAATAATAATATGGTCTTTTTGAGTAAATATTGAGTTTTTAAAGTGCTTGAGAAAATGATAACTTTTTTTAGGAACTATGAGTCATTGGGACTTTTGTGTATCTTTTTGAGAAGTGTGTGTTGGTGTAAGCCCTATAGGCCAATATTTTTGGTACTTGTATCGAATTATTTATTAATAATAAAAGGCTTTTTCTTTATTACGTTTGTTTAATAAAGTCCCTAGAATAGCTAGTCCGTTTAATGTATCAAGTGTGACTTGATCATGAGATCACATTAAACATAAGGACACTATTCTTAAAGTATCCGTAGTCAAGTTTTGTTGTGAAGTGGGATAACATTAAAGCATTAAGACTATTATGTATATAGACTGGTGATCACATCTCATGGATCATGGATAAGGAGTTATCAAGTCTTAAACATAGGTATGAATGTTAAGAGTAATATTTATACTTGATTGACCCGTTATGAGAATACTATATAGAAAGTTATGCAAAGTGTCATAAGTTATTCTCATGGTGATAATGGTGTATACCACCCTTCGACCTGAAACCACTATGGACCCTAGATGTAGAGTCAAATGCTTTATTGTTGATCAAACGTTGTTCGTAACTGGATAACCATAAAGACAGTCGATGGGTACTCCACGAAGCATGCTGAGGGACATGAGTGACCTAGATGGAATTTTCCCATCCTGCGTAACAGGATAAATGTCTATGGGCCCAATATTGAACTGGACAAGGATGACACGGTATATGCCTTGTGTTCAATATAGACATAAGGGCAAAAGGGTAATTATACACATAAGTATTATCACAGAAGGATTTGTCAGATCACATGACATTTTCGTGTCTTGGGTAACAGTGATGTGTTGCTAGATACTGCTCACTGTTTATTATGTTAAATGTGTGATTTAATATAATTGTCAATGCTGCGAAAACCTACAGGGTCACACACAAAGGACGGATTGATGAGAGATAGAGTAACTAAGGAACACCATAAGGTTGTTTCCCTTCATGATCCAAGTTCCACCTTAAAATTCATCATGATCCAAGTTCAAAATGGAGAAGTATTCAATAGAAAAGTTGTTTCCCTTCATGTTAGTGTAACACCTCAAAATTTGCCCTCCTCTCTTGGGACTAGCTTGAGCATGTTGCATTTCATTTTTAGGTCATTAGTCATTACATATTTTCATATCATGTGGCAACAAGCAAGTCATCCTCCTAGGTCTTGATCAGAAGATAAAGAGGTCAAAAGATTCAAGCTGAGGGTTTCATTGAACTGATCACTAATCATCTGAGGGTTTGTGATTCAAATTAGGGTTTCCTGGTGCCTCAAGGAGGTTGAGCTTTATCTTATGGGAAGTGGTACATCATCATCATCATGGTCTTGTCATCATCCAAGAGATTCATTGCTTGATCATATTCCTTGAGATTAGGGTTTTGACCTCTGGTCAACCCTAATCATCTGAATTGTGCCAATCAGGGCTTGTCAAGGAGATGAGGTTTTCAATGGATATGAGGATCATCATGTGATTATATTGAGCTTATGGAAGCTAGGGTTTCATCATTGAGCCATTTCATCAGGAGATTGAGGCTCAAGATCATCAATGCACAGCCAATTCATCTATCAGTCAGAAAAAGTCAACCAAAGGTCAACTGATGGATTTGGAGGTGGGAGAGAGTTAGAGACACTTCATTCATGTCTAAACAAGTTTCATTTGACATTTCAAAGATCAACAATGAAGAAAATAAAGTCAGATGAAAATTTTCCAAAAATAGAAAGTGACTTGTAATTTAAAATTGCCAAAAATGGAAAGGTTTTCTCCTTAAAATTACATGTCCAAAAATGCTTCAAATGAAATTTTGTCCAACATGAAAATTGTAGATCTTGCTCTCACCTTTCCAAAAAGTCCAAGAACATGAATTTATCATTTGAAATTAATTGATGCTTCTTGTAGATCTTTGAGAGTAGAGTAATCTGCACTTTGAACCACTGAATTTGGTTGAGAAACAAGGAAGTTATGTGGATTAGAACTTTGATGCATGATTATGTTTTTCATCGAATCTCTTTATCCAGGAAGAATTAGGTCTAATCAATTTGTGATTCATGATGTATGTTGAACAAGGATTCCAATGATATATGGTTTGTGGATTTTGGTGAGGATTTGTTCTTGAGCTAGGTTTTAGGATGAACGCGTGATGAATGTGTTGAAAATTTTCCAGAATGCTGCTTTGATCTTCATTTTCGCGTTTGGCTTGTTTTTAGGTGTTAGCGCGCGCCTCATTTTTTAAACCCGCACCTGCTTCGATTCTTGACCATGGCAATTTCACTTTTGCCTTTTCCATTTTATCTTCATATGTGCTATACATGTTTCACATGCCATTTCACCTCATTTTTCAATTTTTCTCCACATGAAAAAATTCATATCTCCATAACCATTAATCCAATTGAGCTGTGGTTTTTTTTGTTGTTCTCATCATGATCTCTATAATTTAATGAATATTTTTGCAAAAATTTTGCACGTGTGGTTTTTAACATGGCCTAGGGTTTGTTTAGATGTGTTCTTTCTTGCACATTGCTTGGTATTTTGATCATGAAATGATGATGCTTAACTGGATGGAGATGAAATTTTGCATGCTTATTCTAGACACCTTTAGGAGCATTTTGGTATATGGTTTGTGATTTTTTCATTCCTGGATTGTGAGATATGCTATGATCTTTGGAGGTGTGACAATTTGTGTCACACCATTTCTTGTCTAACTTCCTGATTTTATTTGCCATGCCATATGAACTTGAAATGAGCTGAATTTTTGCATGTTGACTCTTCTGGATGTTAGGTTTGAATGTGAATTTTGTGGAATTTTTGAGTGTATTTCTAATTTGTTTGAGAATTTCTCCCCTGTTTGACCAATTGTGAACCTTTTGTGAGTCATGATCTCATATGTTTTGTGAAATTCTTGTTGTTAATTGGATGGACTTGAAATTTGGCATGTGTATTATAGACATCTTGAAGTTTGCCATGGTTTTGGTTTCACTCATTTATCTTGTGCCGATTCTGTTTTGTGATTGCTTGAAGTTGATGCATGATTTAATGCCTTGTATAAGCTTGTTTGAGTATGCTTTGGCTTGATGAATTTAATTGACTTGCTTCCCTTTGTCCAAATGGCCTGAAATTTGGTGTGTAGATCATGTTGTGAATGCTGTTTGACAATGAATTTTTTGGGAATTTATTGAATTGTTTGTGAGTTGATTTGAATTGGATCTTTCTGTTTGGTCCTATGAGGTTCTAAATTGCATGCTTTGTACTTTTTGCCTCATGAAATGATAATGGTTGATGATATGAATGTGAGACCACTTGGATTTGATTCTTATTTGATTGATCTTGATTTTTGATAAGTTTCATGTTCTGTTTTGGTTTATTGCTCCCATTTTGACCCTAGTCTTGTACTAGTGGTTTGTGTTCTCACATTTGAGCTTGGTTTCAGGTCAAAGAGCACAATTTCTTAGGCTTGATGATGTGCACTCAATTGGAGTTGTTTTATTGATTGTTTATGACTAACCTTGAGTTTGTTTTGTAGGCATTGAGATTTATGCTTAGGCCTTGTGGCTTGCACCTATGTGCATTGATGCTTGTTATCTGTTTGTGCTGTGGACTTGTAATTTTCTATTTGACTTTTGTTTGTCTGGTATACTGATTATGTTGGATTGATTTCAGGTACCTTAGTTGCTATAGTTCATTTCGAACTTGCTTGTGCTGTTGCTTGGTTGCTTAACCAATTGAGGTAGAATTTCTTTTCTCCATGTAGTCTGGAAGACCTGGCCTGTTACTTGGCCAGGCACCTGTCTGAAGTCCTCCTTAAGAGGCAATGCTTGTGATTGTTTATCTTTGTCCCCAAGCAGGAAAAAACCTTTGATAAGGCAATTGGCAGACACAAGAGATTGCAATCCATCTCCTGCTATTCTGTTGAGTCGTCCCTTTGCTCACACCACTGTGTTGATGCATTGTGGACATTAACCCAAGATCCTTGTACAGTTGTACAGTTGAGTCAGTGTCATAAGTGTAGAAGGGTTCCCACTTTCTGAACCCACACTTCTTTGTCTGAAGCTCTCCCTGGCCAGGGATAAGAGCTGTGAGGCACACCCCTCACTCCCATTTCATCTGGCTTCACCCTAACTCTCAATGTTAGGGTTAAGAGCTAACATCACCTGATACAGTTGGCTTGCTTTTGCAGCCTAACCCTTGTGTGAGCCTACTTTGTCTGGATATAGTGTGTGCTAATTGTGAATGTTTGCTTTGTTTTGATTATGCTTGCATGCTTTGCTTTGCCTGTTTAGGATTAGCTTGCTGCCTGAGCAAGTTAGATAGCAACCTTAACTTAGGGATGATATGCATGATAACATCTAGGCTCGAGTCGTAGTCTCCCTAGTTGTGTCTCCCTCTGTATCTAGTTAGGCTAGTCTTTCTCCCCTGTTCAGGGGAACTACGTTGCCCTGATCCTCATACCAGATGAGGTACGTAGGCAGGAGGTCGCACGAGATCTCTCCGGGCACTCTTTTCTTTTTTTGAGTGTGTTGTGCTTGACAGCTATCAGGCTCGAGTTCCCGACTCCCTGTTAGTCTGTGTGTTCACCCTTTTTCTTTTTGTGTGTGTTTGCTTGACAGTTGCTAGGCTCGAGTTCCCGACTCCTTAGTAACTTGTTGCTTGTTTCTTCTTGTGTGTGTTAAGAGATGGACATAAGCCCAGCGATTGGCAGTCCGTATCCTATTGTTGTGTGCTTGGAGTCCGGTATAAGTCCATCAAGTGGCATCTGGTTTCCAGTGTGGGTTTGTTTGGTTCGGAAGCTGATGTAAGTCCAGCAATTGGCGTTCGGGTTCCATGTTTGCCTTTCTGTGCGTGTGTTTGTTTCGGCGTGCGTGAGCCGAACTACGGTAGCTCTGATTCTCGTTCCAGACGAGATACGTAGGCATAGGATGCGATATCCTAGCGAGCCCTTTCCTCTCTTCCCCCACCTGTGTTGTTTCAGTGAGTGTGTGTGATGTCTGTTTGTTTTAGCAACCTTTTCCTATCTTTTGAGCGTGGATCCCGTCGAGTACGACGGATGCGTAGGGGTGCTAATACCTTCCCTTCGCATAACCGACTCCCGATCCCATTCTCTTTGGTCGCGAGACCATGTCTTTTCCAGGTTTACTTCGAGCGTTTCCTTTCCCTCTTTTGGGATAAATAACGCACGGTGGCGGCTCTGTGTTGTTTTTGTTTTAGCCCGCCGGTTGTTTTTCGCAGATGCGACAGCTGGCGACTCTGCTGGGGAACTAGAAGTTGACCTATTGCTGGTCCATCTTTCCTAAGCGAGTCTCTCCTAGCGCTCTAGGATAGGGTTTAGGTTGCTTGTGCCGCTCTATTTATTGCATTTATTATTCTGTTGTGTATATATTTGCATAAATATTTGCATGCATCATACTATCATGTTGTTGTCCTCTGTACAGGTGGTTCCACTGTTTTGGGGGTGGTGTTCTGAGTGGGGCTAAAACCCAGGCCCGAGTATACACCTAGGATTAGGGTGGTCTCAGGTTGCCTCTCATGTTAGGTCAATATGATCTTGGCGACTTGACATACCACAAGCCGGACGAGGTTCATTTGATAGTGCCCTTCCTTTGTGGAGTATCCACTTTGGTTGTGTCACTTCATCTGAGCTATTGACTTCGGTGACCGATCTTTCCCGGATCTTTGGTTTAGACGATCTCAAGGGAGCTACAGTGACACACCCGAAAGGGCAAACCCACTGAGTATCTTTGCCCGATTGTCGAGACTATTATCCGCCTTAGGATGACCTGATTAGAATTTACCTGTGAGGGGAGGGTGATTCTTACAGATACATGTTCAGTTGGTGACTTTGATGGTGACTTTTGGTTCCGTTGATCAGAGTCCTATTTATAAGTCAGATTTATGGCCAGTTATTTCTGAGACGCCGGAGTGTTGTCCGTGTTATTTATCAGTGGGGATCCGTTTATTTCAGGATTCCCCGGGCCGATTCAGAGATTGTTGTGGATATCTGCTCAGAGATTGTCTGATGATGATGGTGATGTACATTTCAGTTCCGTTTATTTTGGAACCCTTGAGTTGGATTTGTGGTTACATATTCCTTCAGATGGTTGTGATCAGTTCAGAGATCAGGGCTGTGACCCAGTGCAACAGATGATCAGATGACTTGGAGGATGGCAATGCATTGCATTCATTCATCAGCATCATCATATTTTGCATTTACCTGCATCTAACACATGTTTATCCATATGCAGGGACATTTTTGATCGAGATCCTGGTTGAGAGACTCTTTGCTCAGATATGAGGACCGGTTTGAAGGACGATGTTGTCTATAGCTTCTTTGACCTAGAGATTGGTGTGCTAAAGGAGATGATAGCATTGATTACGCCCGACCATGTGGGGATGTTCAGAGAGGCATACGGTGGTATTCTGAAGATGGTTTTCAGGCTCACAGGCAGTGACAGAAGCTCCATTCATACTCTTCTCCAATTCTATGACCCGGGCCTGAGATGTTTCGTGTTCCCGGATTACTTGTTGGGACCTTTGATGGAGGACTACGCTAGCATCTTGGGTATTCAGGTCCAAGATCAGATTCCTTTCTGTGCCGTTAGGGGAGAGCCTGACATCCTTGGGATTTCTCGTGCTCTTTATTTGAGCCCGGAGGTGACCAAGGAGGGTTTGAAAGAGAAGGGAAAATTACCCGGTTTTCATTTGAGTTTCTTGGAGGCCAAAACCAAGGAATATGCTGCTGTGGGTAGTTGGAAGACGGTCTGTGCCTTGGTTGCTGTGAGCAATTATGGGACCATCCTGTTGTAGCACCTCAAATTTGCACCTATCATTGTACATACATTTTCATATTAGGTCATAGCATATCATAGTCCAATGCATAGCATTTGCATTATCCCTCAGTTGCCTCAAGTGCAAGCAAGCAAGAATTAGGTCAAACTGATCAGGAGATCAGTCCACCAATCAAGCAAAAGTTGTTTCTCAAGGAATCAAGGCCCTAGGGTTTGCCCTACAAGTTCACATGTCTTGGAGTATCATTTGAAGTGTTCAAGTCAAGGGTTGAAGGCTCAGAGGTCAACAGTCGATGCATAGACAGGCAGAAACCCTAAAAAGTCAACAGTCAATCAAAGCAGTGGATGGTGGCCATTCTTGTGGAATTTGGGCACCATGATCAATCATCAATAGTTCATATGTCTTGGGACACCATTTGAAGTCAAGGTCTCAAGGAGCTAGGGTTTGGAATTCATCAGAAGTGCACAGTCAAGTCCAAAACCCTAGAAAGTCAAAGTTGGTCAACTGTGATTGATTCTTTGGATTTGGTGGATGGAAATGGTTTGAAGGAGCTTATTCATGTCCTAATAGGTCTCATATGTCATGGCAATCAACATCATGGAAGAAAATCAAGCCAATCAGAAAATTTCCCAAAATAGAAACTGGACCTGTAATTTCAACTGCCAAAAATAGAAACTTCTTGATCTTCAACTTGCATCATGATACAAGCTTCAAATGAATTTTTGCCCAACATGAAAGTTGAAGATCTTGTTCTCCCATTTTCAAAAAGTCCAAGAACACTCAAATCCCATGTGTGGTTGTCAAGATATGATCAAATCATTTTCACAAATATTTGAACTTCAAAGAGGCATATCTCTCAAACCATAAGGCCAAATTTGGTGGGGTTTTTTCCTACAAACCACATTTTTCATCCTCTTTCCAAAAATATAATTTCATGTTCTAAAACCTTGCCAATCAAAATGGCATTTTTTGACCTTTTCCATTTAAAATCAAAGTTTGACCGAACTTTGACTTTTTGATTTTTGGACTTTTTCTCACATTGGCCAATTGGTATTCACTTTATACCATATTTGTGACATGTTCCAAGCATAATTTCATGTTCATGACATATCCATACCACCATTCTAGACCAAAATGTCAAATTTCACAAATATGCAAATGGTTGGAAACAAGTGAAGCAAAGTGTAGTAATCATTCAACAGACCAAAAAACAGCAATTGGAATGGTCTTTGGCAGCCTGTAGCAGGCCCAATTCGTGGCAGCATACCCCTTCATTTCCACTTATGCCAACACTTAGCAATTTGCATTTTTGTTCATTAAAGTTAAACTTGGTTTAGCATTTCATTAGTGGAGCTTAAACAGACAATATAAGGTTGTTTTTTCTGCCTTGCCAAAACCCTAGCAGCCTCCATTTGCACAGAGTTCTCTCATACTCTCTCAAATCCATTTTTCTTCATTCTCAAAATTCTGTCAAGAAACTCAAGGACCACGAGCTACCTTGCTGTTCCCTCAACATGTCATCACTTGTGAGCCATTCCCAAGCTCCATTTTCCTGCTGTAACAACATCTCATGTTCTGTTTCTCCAAAGCTCCAACAATGGTGAAATTCGATTTGAGTGTTTCCAAGATTCATTGAGCCAAAGCATCTTCACCAATCATCATTTGGAGGTCCCTAAGGCAGCTGTTTCGAGCAAAGGCAACTAAAGAACCACAAACGCAACGGCTGCACTTCATAAAGGTCAGATTTCGACCTTCTTGATTCATGGGTTGGTTATGTGATAATTATAGGTCTTGTAATGCTGGTGAGAATGAGCTTTGAACCATCAGTTTTCGTGCTAAAATGAGATAGTTATAGGCTTTTGAAGTTTTATTGTGGATGTTGTTTTTTTCCTTTGATTCACACTTACTGTTGGTTTATCAATGAAATGCCTATGTATTATGAATGTATATTGATGAACCTACTCGGTGATATTTTCAATTTGATATTCTGGAATTTTTTGTTTTCAAATCCATGGAGATTTTAGTTGTTTTGCATGAAAACGCATGAGGAAGGTTACTGTTCTATTGGCAGCGCTCATTTTGATTTGCAGAAAACGATTTTTGCTGTGCATGTTGTTTTGGAAGAAACGCTTCATTGGTCCAGCACGGCATTATACAAGCGTGCTGTTGGCGATACCATAGTTGACCGGGCCCCATCGGCTGGGATCCCAAAATCCCATCATTTGAAGCATCATATCACTGCGTGACACAGTTGTTGCTGTTTTTTTTGGTTTTAATTATAGGCAGTACTGTAGGTTTATTTCTTTAGGAATAATTGCTGTTGCTGTATGCGTGAAATCCTAAGGACCTTTTTCTTTTCAAATTGCAATTGGCTAATGTTTGTGGTATTCCGCGTGGCCCTGTACCATTTTGTTACCATGACCTGTAGCTGTATGACACGTCCCAACGCCACACGCAGCCTTTCATTAATCTGGGCATATAATTTCAAAAATGCCACCGTACCCTACTTGACCATTACACCATGTTATGTGCCATCTCATTCTTGTATATTCATTTCATTTGATACATCATTTTCTAAAATTCATAACATCATCATCTCACATTCAAAATTCGTAAATTTTTTTGCATATTGCTCATGTGGATCTCTAGTATTTTACCATGATTTTTAATATTTTTTCCAATCATTGGATTTTAATTGGCTCTAGGGCTTGTGAAATTTCCCTTTTCACTTTTGCATGAAATTGGTGATCACAAAAACCTTAAAAAAAACAAGAATAAAAGCAATCTTTTCATCTGCATAACGATTGTCTTGTTTGATTTTTCAAAGAGCTTTTCATCTCTAAATCTTTATGCAGGTTGTTTCTCAAACCCATTGAGCATAATGATCGGACGTCATCTCCCAATTTTGAATTCCCTGTATTCGAAGCGGAAGAAGATGATGTTGAAGGGATTCCTGACGAGATTTCCCGACTTCTTGAGCAAGAAAAGAAGATCACACTCAGCTGCATCTCGAGAATCAGCAGAACAGCCAACTGGGGCATTATCAAAAAAAAGAAGAAAAAAAAGAAAAAAAGAAAGAGGAGGGTGCAAAATCAAAAGAAAATCAAAAGAAATCAAAAGAAATCAAAGAAAGAAAAAGAAGAAAAACAAAAGGAAAATAGCACCCTCAAAGTCCCAAGTTGACTGATGCTGATTTCGATCGAAAGAGAGATCAACTGCCATGTGTCATGGTCAGTCATATCAGCAGAGAGTAAAAAGCATTCAACAAGAAGGTCAAGCCTCGTGTGTTCCGAGGGACCTTGTGCTCAAGAAAGTCTTGCCTTTCGTGCCCGATTCCAGGGCAAGTGAACTCCAAGCTAAGAACGTCCATACGTTTTCAAGAAAGCCTCTTCAGGCAGTGTTCTGACACTTACAACAATGGATGGAAGTTCACTCGTTCTGGGAACTCTGATGCAGTCAAGAAATACTTCGCCTAAAACAAAAAGCAAAAAAGCTCGATAAGTCGAACACCCTAAAGGGCGACTTAGGCAAAAAGGAGCGTCTCGGTGGATTGAAAACCCGAAAGGGCGATCCAGGCAAAAGTTAGAGACATTGAAAAAAAAGAATTCGCATCCCGCTAGATTGAACACCTCACACTGGGGCAATCTAGGCAAAAATTAGGGATTTGGCAAGTAACTGCATCTTGACAAGACTGTGCTCTATATCTGTCATCCGTCAGGGATTCTCGATTCGTCGACTGAAGCTTTGAATACATCGAAAATTCAGAATGGTAGAGGAAAGGTCATTATGTTCAATGTAGCCCTCTCCAATATACATCACCGATTTCAAACTTGTACAGATCTATGGAGTCTCGCCCTTTGCAGACTACCATTCCATTACATCTATTTGAGCTTTTGTCCAATTATTTGCACTCTTATTTGTTTCAACTCAACAGATGTTTTGCATGTTTTAACTGATAAAGTATCATTGTTTTCAAAATAAACAAATTTTCACAAAAATTGTTCTTAAACAAAGTGAACCGTCACAATGATGGAAGGATACTTAGGGGACCCGCAGTGCTCTCCCGAGGGTGGTATGATTACCCACAGGTAAGACAATTGTTCGTATCTCGAGCATGACTGTATCTTTGTCCTGCAGAACCTCGTATGGTCTCTCCTCAGTGAATTTGCCCGATGCAGTGTTGTTTGAAGTTGTTCATCTTCATGTTCCCGGCAATGCAACATTCTTCCTCCAAGTCTCTGTTAGCCCTATCGTGGGGCATCTCCAGTACATGCTGTTTTGAGCCTTATTGTGGGGCATCCCCAGCAAGTTTGCTGTTTCGGACATTATTGTGGGGCAGCTCCCCTAGCAGAGTGTTTATTGAGGACTTCAACTTTCGCCTCTCCAGCAGATTAGTCTTCCTCTCTCCCCTAGCCTGGTTGTTTTTCTTTGAAGATGCAGTATTTGGAGGATCGACATCCCCATAATCCGGCATTCCCTCAGATGGATCCCTCAGTGGAGTTGTTCGCGTGATGAGCTTTCTCAATGATTATCTATCCTCATCAGAGATCTGGTTGCTCCTTGGTATCTCTGATTTCCAGCACGAGTTGTTGTGGCGCGTCCCGCCAGTATGTTGAACTCTGTTCTCCGGTTGTGACCGACGATCCCTCCGGAAGCCTCTTGCGGCTCTTCCTCCCCTGTAGGATGAGGACTCTGGTTTTCTCTCCGGACGGTTTGATTCCCGGACCTGTGTGTTGAGCATGTCTGTTTGTCAGCATTCATCATACATTCATCATGCAAATGCATACATGCATAATCATAGCATTCAGATACTCATGTTGCAGCTGTTGCCGGGTATCTGTTGATGGTTGCCTTCTGCTATTTGTGGATACAGAATCTCTCCAGTAGATTTTCCTTAAGCAGATACGGTGTGTCTGATCTCTCCATGTAGAGTCTACCCCTTAAGCAGAAAGTGTCTATCCTTTCCTGCCATTTCCCCACTGAGATACATCCTCGTGGATGACGGTTGCTTTCGTTCCCTCCCCACACGGGATGGGTTTTACCCTATTGAGTTCTTTCCTCATTAGGATGAGTCTTGTTTCAGTCTGCCTTTTTGGATCAATCCTGAATTGGTTTCGTATTGGCTGTCTCTTGTGCTTCCCTGGGGCATAAATAAATAGTCGCTCACTAACCGGCACTCATTCATCTTATCCTCAGCGGAATTTGATGGCTTCTACCTCCAAACCGGTAGCTGTAAGTCCTATCTTTGTGGTTTTCTACCTACAAGCTGGTAGTCGTAAATCCCACTTTCGTCCCATTGGCAGAGTTAACCCTTTGTGCTCATCCCGATGATGACTGGTTACTTTTCCATTGGCTTCTACCTACAAACCGGTAGCTGTAAGTCCTATCTTTGTGGTTTTCTACCCACTAGCTGGTAGTTGTAAAATCCCACATTCTTCCCCTTGTTGGAGTTAACCCTTTGTGCTCATCCCGATGATGACTGGTTACTTTTCCGTGGTTTTCTGCCTACAAACCGGTAGATGTAATCCCCTCTTTGTGGTATTTGATACTCTCTTCCCCTCTGGATACTTGCCTTGATCAAGCAGTATTGTCCCCATTGGGTCTTCACCTTCTTTTTGGATACTTGCTCCGAGTAAGCAACTTTATCCTCTTTGGATTGGTCATCTTTGCATACCTAGTCCTGGTACCGATGCCTTTCTTTTCGGTCGTTTATCCATCTAACAACCTACAACCCGGTTATGGATAATCTTCCATGCGAGGTTATTATCTACGTTTTGACGGCTATAGATAATATATCTCATGCACTCTTTGGTCAACCCTTCGATTGTTATCACCAGTAGAGTAAGATTCGTATTCCCTGTGGAATCGGATGTTCATCCTTTAACAAGTTTGCCTTTGCTCTCTTCAGGATGTTTTCGGTCGATTATTCATTTAACAACCTACAACCCGGTTATGGATAATCTTCCATGCGAGGTTATTATCTACGTTTTGACGGCTATAGATAATATATCTCATGCACTCTTTGGTCAACCCTTCGATTGTTATCACCAGTAGAGTAAGATTCGTATTCCCTGTGGAATCGGATGTTCATCCTTTAACAAGTTTGCCTTTGCTCTCTTCAGGATGTTTTCGGTCGATTATTCATTTAACAACCTACAACCCGGTTATGGATAATCTTCCATGCGAGGTTATTATCTACGTTTTGACGGCTATAGATAATATATCTCATGCACTCTTTGGTCAACCCTTCGATTGTTATCACCAGTAGAGTAAGATTCGTATTCCCTGTGGAATCGGATGTTCATCCTTTAACAAGTTTGCCTTTGCTCTCTTCAGGATGTTTTCGGTCGATTATTCATTTAACAACCTACACCCGGTTATGGATAATCTTCCATGCGAGGTTATTATCTACGTTTTGACGGCTATAGATAATATATCTCATGCACTCTTTGGTCAACCCTTCGATTGTTATCACCAGTAGAGTAAGATTCGTATTCCCTGTGGAATCGGATGTTCATCCTTTAACAAGTTTGCCTTTGCTCTCTTCAGGATGTTTTCGGTCGATTATTCATTTAACAACCTACAACCCGGTTATGGATAATCTTCCATGCGAGGTTATTATCTACGTTTTGACGGCTATAGATAATATATCTCATGCACTCTTTGGTCAACCCTTCGATTGTTATCACCAGTAGAGTAAGATTCGTATTCCCTGTGGAATCGGATGTTCATCCTTTAACAAGTTTGCCTTTGCTCTCTTCAGGATGTTTTCGGTCGATTATTCATTTAACAACCTACAACCCGGTTATGGATAATCTTCCATGCGAGGTTATTATCTACGTTTTGACGGCTATAGATAATATATCTCATGCACTCTTTGGTCAATCCTTCGATTGTTATCACCAGTAGAGTAAGATTCGTATTCCCTTTGGAATCGGATGTTCATCCTTTAACAAGTTTGCCTTTGCTCTCTTCAGGATGTTTTCGGTCGATTATTCATTTAACAACCTACAACCCGGTTATGGATAATCTTCCATGCGAGTTTATTATCTACGTTCTGACGGCTATAGATAATATGTCTCATGCGCTCTTGGGTCGAAGTCGTCCTCCCCCAGTCGAGTAAGATTCGTATCTTTTGTGGAATCGAATGTCCATCCTTTAACAAGACTGCTTTTCTAGCCCTCTTCAGGATGTTGAGTGTTTTGGAACACAAACCAATTCACGCTTTGGCACTCAGGCCAATTTTGCCGGTTTTTAGACCAAAGAAGTTTCCGACGATCAGGTCGATGTACTTGCGACGCTCAAGCATTGGTTATCCCTGTGTTGCCATTTATTTGGGTATCCAGGTCGACGTTTCCGTTTCGGTATTCAGGCCGATTTTCTTTTCCGTTCCACACGGATTTTTCTCTCATGACTGTCTCTTTGCCGATCCTGACAGGCATTCTTGTATCATTTTCAGTCGGTGCAAATTTCTACGGTTCTTTTGTATTCAATCCCTGTTTACCCTGAAAGTCTGACAGCCATTGCTATCATCCGTTCGGGTTCCCAGCTGATTGAATAGGGCAGCTGTAGCACCTCAAATTTGCACCTATCATTGTACATACATTTTCATATTAGGTCATAGCATATCATAGTCCAATGCATAGCATTTGCATTATCCCTCAGTTGCCTCAAGTGCAAGCAAGCAAGAATTAGGTCAAACTGATCAAGAGATCAGTCCACCAATCAAGCAAAAGTTGTTTCTCAAGGAATCAAGGCCCTAGGGTTTGCCCTACAAGTTCACATGTCTTGGAGTATCATTTGAAGTGTTCAAGTCAAGGGTTGAAGGCTCAGAGGTCAACAGTCGATGCATAGACAGGCAGAAACCCTAAAAAGTCAACAGTCAATCAAAGCAGTGGATGGTGGCCATTCTTGTGGAATTTGGGCACCATGATCAATCATCAATAGTTCATATGTCTTGGGACACCATTTGAAGTCAAGGTCTCAAGGAGCTAGGGTTTGGAATTCATCAGAAGTGCACAGTCAAGTCCAAAACCCTAGAAAGTCAAAGTTGGTCAACTGTGATTGATTCTTTGGATTTGGTGGATGGAAATGGTTTGAAGGAGCTTATTCATGTCCTAATAGGTCTCATATGTCATGGCAATCAACATCATGGAAGAAAATCAAGCCAATCAGAAAATTTCCCAAAATAGAAACTGGACCTGTAATTTCAACTGCCAAAAATAGAAACTTCTTGATCTTCAACTTGCATCATGATACAAGCTTCAAATGAATTTTTGCCCAACATGAAAGTTGAAGATCTTGTTCTCCCATTTTCAAAAAGTCCAAGAACACTCAAATCCCATGTGTGGTTGTCAAGATATGATCAAATCATTTTCACAAATATTTGAACTTCAAAGAGGCATATCTCTCAAACCATAAGGCCAAATTTGGTGGGGTTTTTTCCTACAAACCACATTTTTCATCCTCTTTCCAAAAATATAAATTTCATGTTCTAAAACCTTGCCAATCAAAATGGCATTTTTTGACCTTTTCCATTTAAAATCAAAGTTTGACCAAACTTTGACTTTTTGATTTTTGGACTTTTTCTCACATTGGCCAATTGGTATTCACTTTATACCATATTTGTGACATGTTCCAAGCATAATTTCATGTTCATGACATATCCATACCACCATTCTAGACCAAAATGTCAAATTTCACAAATATGCAAATGGTTGGAAACAAGTGAAGCAAAGTGTAGTAATCATTCAACAGACCAAAAAACAGCAATTGGAATGGTCTTTGGCAGCCTGTAGCAGGCCCAATTCGTGGCAGCATACCCCTTCATTTCCACTTATGCCAACACTTAGCAATTTGCATTTTTGTTCATTAAAGTTAAACTTGGTTTAGCATTTCATTAGTGGAGCTTAAACAGACAATATAAGGTTGTTTTTTCTGCCTTGCCAAAACCCTAGCAGCCTCCATTTGCACAGAGTTCTCTCATACTCTCTCAAATCCATTTTTCTTCATTCTCAAAATTCTGTCAAGAAACTCAAGGACCACGAGCTACCTTGCTGTTCCCTCAACATGTCATCACTTGTGAGCCATTCCCAAGCTCCATTTTCCTGCTGTAACAACATCTCATGTTCTGTTTCTCCAAAGCTCCAACAATGGTGAAATTCGATTTGAGTGTTTCCAAGATTCATTGAGCCAAAGCATCTTCACCAATCATCATTTGGAGGTCCCTAAGGCAGCTGTTTCGAGCAAAGGCAACTAAAGAACCACAAACGCAACGGCTGCACTTCATAAAGGTCAGATTTCGACCTTCTTGATTCATGGGTTGGTTATGTGATAATTATAGGTCTTGTAATGCTGGTGAGAATGAGCTTTGAACCATCAGTTTTCGTGCTAAAATGAGATAGTTATAGGCTTTTGAAGTTTTGTTGTGGATGTTGTTTTTTTCCTTTGATTCACACTTACTGTTGGTTTATCAATGAAATGCCTATGTATTATGAATGTATATTGATGAACCTACTCGGTGATATTTTCAATTTGATATTCTGGAATTTTTTGTTTTCAAATCCATGGAGATTTTAGTTGTTTTGCATGAAAACGCATGAGGAAGGTTACTGTTCTATTGGCAGCGCTCATTTTGATTTGCAGAAAACGATTTTTGCTGTGCATGTTGTTTTGGAAGAAACGCTTCATTGGTCCAGCACGGCATTATACAAGCGTGCTGTTGGCGATACCATAGTTGACCGGGCCCCATCGGCTGGGATCCCAAAATCCCATCATTTGAAGCATCATATCACTGCGTGACACAGTTGTTGCTGTTTTTTTGGTTTTAATTATAGGCAGTACTGTAGGTTTATTTCTTTAGGAATAATTGCTGTTGCTGTATGCGTGAAATCCTAAGGACCTTTTTCTTTTCAAATTGCAATTGGCTAATGTTTGTGGTATTCCGCGTGGCCCTGTACCATTTTGTTACCATGACCTGTAGCTGTATGACACGTCCCAACGCCACACGCAGCCTTTCATTAATCTGGGCATATAATTTCAAAAATGCCACCGTACCCTACTTGACCATTACACCATGTTATGTGCCATCTCATTCTTGTATATTCATTTCATTTGATACATCATTTTCTAAAATTCATAACATCATCATCTCACATTCAAAATTCGTAAATTTTTTTGCATATTGCTCATGTGGATCTCTAGTATTTTACCATGATTTTTAATATTTTTTCCAATCATTGGATTTTAATTGGCTCTAGGGCTTGTGAAATGTGACAAATATTGATACATTGTGCCATTTCAATTATGAAATAATGATGATGCATCCTTTGATTCTGAAAATTTTTGTGGGCATTCTACACACACTCACCTTCATTTTGATATAAAGTTTGTACATTTATCATATGTGGTTTGCTAGTTATGAATTTTTGAAGTTATGTGTCACATTTGGTGTCATACCATGATGTGTATTTTCCCTAATTTTGTTGACATGCCTCCTTGCATCCAATTGACCCCAAATTTTGCATGATTGATCCTTTATATGTCTAGTTGATGTATGAATTTTCTTGGAATTTATCTTGCTGTTTTCCATTTGATTGTGAATTTTCTTCCATGCTTGGTCATTTGTTGACTTTTTGTGCTATACATTGCCAAATCTTTTGTGAAATTCTCAAATCTTATCACATGACCATGAAATTTCATATGTGATAACTAGACATCTCAAGCTTTGCATTGGTGTTAATCTCATTCATTTATCTTCTGTTTTCAAATTGATATGATTTTTTGAAGTTGACCCATGCTTGTTGACTTTCACCATGCTTACTTGAATTTGGTTTGACTTCATGATTTTACTTGACTGCCTTCCTCTCATCCAAATGCCATGAAATTTTACATGTATACCATGTTAGATGCTAGGATTGAGTGTGATTTATTTCATGATTTTTGAAAATATTTGGGTTGACTTTTGATGCAAGTCATTCTGTTGACTTTTGTATGCTTTCTTTGCCTTACTTTGACTTCAAATGTTCATGAAATGATCATAATGCATGATTTGAATGTGGGCCCAAGTGTGTTAGCTTCCCAAATGTTTGACTTTGACTTTGAGTTGACTTTTCCTTGCTGCCTTGACTTTTTCTTTCATCTTTGACCCTAGGCTAGCCCTAGTGGTCCTTTGGACTTATGTTGAGTTCATCTGTTTCAGGTTGAGCATAGTGCTTCCAAGATCATACCAATTTGATTGATGTTTGTTTGTCTATATTGTGCTAACCTTTTGTTTTGTAGGTGACTCATGTGACTTGAGTCTTTCTTTGCACAGTTGACCTTCTGTGGTTGACTGTTTATCCATTCCTTTTGGTTTTAATTGTTGAACTGTTTACTGATTGGTTTGACTTTTTCAGGTACTTTAGTTGCTTAAGTTCTCTGAACTTGCTTGCTTTGCTATTTAGCAATTGCTTTGAGGTATAATTTCTTTCTTCATGTAGTCTGGAGACCCGGTCTGTTATTTGACCGGGCAAACTGTCTGAAGTCCTCCTTAAGAGGCAATGCCTGTGTTTGTTTAAAATTGTCCCAAGCAGGAAAAGTCCTCATTTGAGGCAATTGGTGGAAGGTAGGGATAAGCAATCTATCCCCCACTATTCAGTGTGTCCTCTCTCTGCTCCCATTACATGGTTGAAGCATCGAGATAAAAACCCAAGATCTGATCGAGTCAATAATGGGGAAAGAGTTCCATCTTTCTGAACTCCCCCACTTTCTATTATTTGATGCTCTCCCTGATTAGGGATAGAAGCAATGAGGCACACCCCTCATCTCCTTTCATCTGCTTCACCTTAGCCTCTCAATGGCAAGGTTAAGAGCACACTTACCCTATTCCAGTTGGCCCTAGTGCCTAACCTTTGATGTTTGAGCCCCCTTGTTGGTGTGTTTATCTTATGCTGTATGTGTTTGTGATTGTTTTGTTTGCCTCTTTAGGCTTTAGTTTGTGCTTGCCCTTGTGCAAGGTAGGTTGTGTGGCTTAACCCTTGTGTGAGCCATACTTAGAGTTGTTTTGCCGAACTACGGCAACTCTGATTCTCATGTTCAGATGAGATACGTAGGCACGAGACGCGATGTCTTGCCGAGTTTGACTAACCACTAACACTAACTCTTTTCTCTCACCCCTGTGCGATTGAGATCTATTCTTTTCTCTCGCCCTCGTTGCGATTGAGACCTCCCCTTTCTCTTGCCCTCGTTGCAATCGAGACCCTTGCTTCCTGTGCAAGCCGTGTCTAGGATAGGTTGGCCCGTGTGCCATTTAGCTAGAAACCTTAACTTAGGGTTGACTTTGCATGACAACATCTAGGCTCGAGTCGTAGTCTCCCTAGAGTTGTGTCTCCCTCTGTTATCTGGTTAGGCTAGATCCTTGTCCCTGCGTAGGGGAACTACATCGCCCTGATCTTCACACCAGATGAAGTATGTAGGCAGGAGATTGAGCTGATCTCTCCGGGCGCCCTTTTTCTTTTTGTGTGTGTTGTCTGACCTTTGCTAAGCTCGAGTCCTCGTACTCCTTAGCATTTGCTGTCTGTCTGTTTGTGTGTTTGACAGTTGTAGGCTGAGTCCCCGACTCCCTATCTATCTGTTGCGTGTTTTAGGTTCGGATGTCAATGTAAGTCCAGTGATTGGCATTTGGGCTCCATGTTTGCCTCTTTGCGTGCGTTTAGGTTCGGATGCTGATGTAAGTCCAACGATTGGCATTCAGGCTCCACGTTTGCCTGTGTGTTTTGTTTGTTTGTGTGCGTGTCAGCCGAGCTACGAATGCTCTGATTCTTCTCTCGTCCGAGAAGATACGTATGCATAGGATACGATATCCTAGCGAGCATGTGTCGTTTCCCCAGTCCGAACTACTTCGACTCTGATGTCTATGCCTGATAGACTAAGTAGGCCCAGGATGCGACATCCTGCCGAGTCAGTTTCAGTCAGTTTCTTTCGTCTCTTTCAGCCAGTGTGTGTGTGTTTGAGCAGTGTATAGCAACCAATTTTCCTTTCTAGTGTGCGTGGATCCCGTAGAGTACTACGGATGCGTAGGGTGCCTAACACCTTCCCTTCGCATAACCGACTCCCGAACCCATCCTCTTTGGTCGCGAGACCATGTTCTTTCCTAGGTTTACTTCGAGCGTTTCCTTTCCCTCTTTTGGGATAAATAACGCACGGTGGCGGCTCTGTTGTTTCTTTCTTTTCCCGCCGGTTTTTTCGCGCGATGCGACAGCTGGCGACTCTGCTGGGGATCTATAGAGAAGTTGACCTATGCTGGTCCATCTTCCCTGAGCGAGTCTCTCCTAGCGCTCTCTAGGATTAGGGTTTTGGTTGCTTTCTGCTTGTTGTATTTTATTGCATTCATTGTATATATGTACATTTATTGTTTGCATTGATGGTGTGCATTGATGTTTGCATTTCATATTCATTATTCATTACTGGCTGGCTGTCTGTTTTTCTCTGTGTGGGGAGAGTCAGTTGAGGTAAAAGGTCCAATACCCAGACCGTGAGTGAAATCTAGGATACCTAGGAATAGAGTGGTTCATGGGAAGCGGGTGGTATGGCGCCACTTAGCGGAACATTGATATCACGAGCAGTTCAGACTCTGATGGGGTATTATCGGTGCATACATCGGGTGTGCACAGGATAATATTTCTTGAAAGGGTTGTTTATCCTGCGTTTCTCTCAGCCTTACCCTGGCCTAGACTACACCCGTGAGTGGGGAAGGGTTATTCATTACAGGTACAGATGGTGACTGTTGGTGACTTTGGTTCAGCCTGATTTATGGATCTTTATTTCTGGACGCCGGAGGTTTGACCCTGGCATTGATCAGAGGGTTCCGTTTATTTCGGATCCCTGAGCTGAATTTGAGGGTACCTGTTCAGATAACAGTTGACCAGATAACTTTGGGGTTCAGATGGATTGCAACTCCCAGTTCAAGCCGAAGCTTCGACCCTGTGCCTTGAGACGCACAGCTTGACCAGTCATGTTCGCATCATTTGCATCATAGCATGTTTATTTTCCAAAAAATAGTAATGCATGAAAATGAAAAAAAGTTAACTCGCATACTCATATCCTTTCCAGGATCATTCATAACAAAATAGCATCCGCATCATACGCATATCATGTACATATCATCCTTGCATTACAGACATGTTTGGGGACGTGGCTTCTCACTTTGGGTTTTGACTGAGACAGGATTGCTGATCGTCGTCCACACCGGTATTCAACCAGGCTCAATCAACAGAGAAGTATGGATCAGGTTCAGACAGAGCTGGCCGAGATGAGGGCAAACATGGCCCAGTTCATGACAATGATGCAAGGGGTCGTTCAGGGGCAAGAGGAGCTGCGTGCCTTAGCCCAGAGACAGGAAGTTGTGATTCCAACATCCAACCGTGCTTCGCCTGTTGCTGCACCCGCTCATGAGACTATCCATGTTGCTGCTCCCACTAACGACTACGCCGTCGGGGATGAACTTGGGGGTATCAGAATCAATGGACAGCCTCTTGCTGCAGAGGTCAATGTCAGAGCTACCCGGATTCCAGTTCATCGACCTGCTTCACCTATTGACAAACAAGAGGACACGTTTACTCTCCTCAGTGAGGACTATGATGTCGTGAAAACCGAAGAGAGGGACAGAAAAGTGGATGCTCTCGCTGAGAAAGTCCGAGTCATGGAATGTCAGAACTCCCTTGGGTTTGATGTGACCGACATGGGTCTGGTGGAAGGGTTGAAGATCCCCTACAAGTTCAAAGCGCCCTCTTTCGACAAATACAATGGCACTTCCTGTCCTCGCACCCATGTGCAAGCTTACTTCAGGAAGATCTCTGCTTACACTGATGATGAAAAGATGTGGATGTACTTTTTCCAAGATAGTCTATCTGGGGCATCTTTGGACTGGTACATGGATCTGAAGCGAGAATCAGTCAGAAGCTGGAAAGATTTGGGTGAGGCCTTCCTAAGGCAATACAAGCACAACATGGACATGGCGCCAAGCCGAACTCAGCTACAGAGCTTGTATCAGAAAGATAAGGAGAGTTTCAAAGAGTATGCCCAGAGGTGGCGTGAGCTAGCCGCCAGAGTGCAACCTCCTATGCTGGAGAGAGAACTGACTGACATGTTCATTGGGACCTTGCAAGGTGTGTTCATGGATCGTTTGGGGAGTTGCCCGTTCAGCAGCTTTTCAGATGTTGTCGTCTGTGGAGAACGAACTGAGAGCCTTATCAAAGCAGGGAGGATACAAGATCCTGGGTCTTCAAACTCTTCCAATTCTAAGAAGCTATACTCTGGGGCACCCAAAAGGGGAGAGAATGAAACAAATGCTGTGCACCGTCGAAGGAGTGCGAATAGAGGACCATATCGTCAGGTTGCTGCTGTGACTATTCCAGCAAATCAAACTCAACAACAGCCAAGAAGACCAACTCAGCAGTATCAGACTCCACAACGTCATCCTCAGCAGCAGGCTTATCAGCCTCCTATTGACAATCAAGCTGGTACAAGTAACGAGAGGAAGAAGATCATTTTCGATCCAATCCCCATGTCCTACGCTGAACTGTATCCCACTCTGATAGAGCGGAACTTGATCACTCCTAGAGACCCGCCGCCCATACCCGTCAACCCTCGGTGGTGGTATAGGCCTGAACAGCATTGTGTGTATCACTCGGGTGCTCCTGGTCATGATGTGGACAGTTGTTTCCAACTGAAGATGAAGGTTCAAGATCTGGTGAGGTCAGGTATTCTTATCCTGGAGGACTTAGGTCCCAGTGCTAATCAAGCTTGAAGGTAACAAGTCCCGGGCTGTCGGTGTTTGTTCTTCTGAGGTTTTCAAGAGGGTTGTTCAAAATCAGAAGCTGCCGATGCAAAAGAT
This sequence comes from Lathyrus oleraceus, assembly GCF_024323335.1. NCBI lineage: Eukaryota > Viridiplantae > Streptophyta > Magnoliopsida > Fabales > Fabaceae > Lathyrus > Lathyrus oleraceus. Next base: position 372,541,577 of record NC_066580.1, read on the forward strand.
ATTGACAGTTGTCATCCCTGGTGGGATCTATCGCAATTGGGTCGCTGTGGGCTTTCCTACAGCTGTTCATAAGTCTTTGTAATAATCACTTTGTTTAAAAAACCCTTCTCCCATGCCAAAAGGAGAAGTGATGACATTGTTGGCAACATTTTGCGCAATGATATTTTCATTCAAATAAACTCATGTTAAACATTTGTTTTTCCATTTGTTTTCCCTTTTCACTTTTGCATGAAATTGGTGATCACAAAAAACCTTAAAAAAAACAAGAATAAAAGCAATCTTTTCATCTGCATAACGATTGTCTTGTTTGATTTTTCAAAGAGCTTTTCATCTCTAAATCTTTATGCAGGTTGTTTCTCAAACCCATTGAGCATAATGATCGGACGTCATCTCCCAATTTTGAATTCCCTGTATTCGAAGCGGAAGAAGATGATGTTGAAGGGATTCCTGACGAGATTTCCCGACTTCTTGAGCAAGAAAAGAAGATCACACTCAGCTGCATCTCGAGAATCAGCAGAACAGCCAACTGGGGCATTATCAAAAAAAAAGAAGAAAAAAAAAGAGAAAAAAGAAAGAGGAGGGTGCAAAATCAAAAGAAAATCAAAAGAAATCAAAAGAAATCAAAAGAAAGAAAAAGAAAGAAAAACAAAAGGAAAAATAGCACCCTCAAAGTCCCAAGTTGACTGATGCTGATTTCGATCGAAAAGAAGAGATCAACTGCCATGTGTCATGGTCAGTCATATCAGCAGAGAGTAAAAAGCATTCAACAAGAAGGTCAAGCCTCGTGTGTTCCGAGGGACCTTGTGCTCAAGAAAGTCTTGCCTTTCGTGCCCGATTCCAGGGGCAAGTGAACTCCAAGCTAAGAACGTCCATACGTTTTCAAGAAAGCCTCTTCAGGCAGTGTTCTGACACTTACAACAATGGATGGAAGTTCACTCGTTCTGGGAACTCTGATGCAGTCAAGAAATACTTCGCCTAAAACAAAAAGCAAAAAAGCTCGATAAGTCGAACACCCTAAAGGGCGACTTAGGCAAAAAGGAGCGTCTCGGTGGATTGAAAACCCGAAAGGGCGATCCAGGCAAAAGTTAGAGACATTGAAAAAAAAAAAGAGAATTCGCATCCCGCTAGATTGAACACCTCACACTGGGGCAATCTAGGCAAAAATTAGGGATTTGGCAAGTAACTGCATCTTGACAAGACTGTGCTCTATATCTGTCATCCGTCAGGGATTCTCGATTCGTCGACTGAAGCTTTGAATACATCGAAAATTCAGAATGGTAGAGGAAAGGTCATTATGTTCAATGTAGCCCTCTCCAATATACATCACCGATTTCAAACTTGTACAGATCTATGGAGTCTCGCCCTTTGCAGACTACCATTCCATTACATCTATTTGAGCTTTTGTCCAATTATTTGCACTCTTATTTGTTTCAACTCAACAGATGTTTTGCATGTTTTAACTGATAAAGTATCATTGTTTTCAAAATAAACAAATTTTCACAAAAATTGTTCTTAAACAAAGTGAACCGTCACAATGATGGAAGGATACTTAGGGGACCCGCAGTGCTCTCCCGAGGGTGGTATGATTACCCACAGGTAAGACAATTGTTCGTATCTCGAGCATGACTGTATCTTTGTCCTGCAGAACCTCGTATGGTCTCTCCTCAGTGAATTTGCCCGATGCAGTGTTGTTTGAAGTTGTTCATCTTCATGTTCCCGGCAATGCAACATTCTTCCTCCAAGTCTCTGTTAGCCCTATCGTGGGGCATCTCCAGTACAGTGCTGTTTGAGCCTTATTGTGGGGCATCCCCAGCAAGTTTGCTGTTTCGGACATTATTGTGGGGCAGCTCCCCTAGCAGAGTGTTTATTGAGGACTTCAACTTTCGCCTCTCCAGCAGATTAGTCTTCCTCTCTCCCCTAGCCTGGTTGTTTTTCTTTGAAGATGCAGTATTTGGAGGATCGACATCCCCATAATCCGGCATTCCCTCAGATGGATCCCTCAGTGGAGTTGTTCGCGTGATGAGCTTTCTCAATGATTATCTATCCTCATCAGAGATCTGGTTGCTCCTTGGTATCTCTGATTTCCAGCACGAGTTGTTGTGGCGCGTCCGCCAGTATGTTGAACTCTGTTCTCCGGTTGTGACCGACGATCCCTCCGGAAGCCTCTTGCGGCTCTTCCTCCCCTGTAGGATGAGGACTCTGGTTTTCTCTCCGGACGGTTGATTCCCGGACCTGTGTGTTGAGCATGTCTGTTTGTCAGCATTCATCATACATTCATCATGCATAATGCATACATGCATAATCATAGCATTCAGATACTCATGTTGCAGCTGTTGCCGGGTATCTGTTGATGGTTGCCTTCTGCTATTTGTGGATACAGAATCTCTCCAGTAGATTTTCCTTAAGCAGATACGGGTGTGTCTGATCTCTCCATGTAGAGTCTACCCCTTAAGCAGAAAGTGTCTATCCTTTCCTGCCATTTCCCCACTGAGATACATCCTCGTGGATGACGGTTGCTTTCGTTCCCTCCCCACACGGGATGGGTTTTACCCTATTGAGTTCTTTCCTCATTAGGATGAGTCTTGTTTCAGTCTGCCTTTTTGGATCAATCCTGAATTGGTTTCGTATTGGCTGTCTCTTGTGCTTCCCTGGGGCATAAATAAATAGTCGCTCACTAACCGGCACTCATTCATCTTATCCTCAGCGGAATTTGATGGCTTCTACCTACAAACCGGTAGCTGTAAGTCCTATCTTTGTGGTTTTCTACCTACAAGCTGGTAGTCGTAAAATCCCACTTTCGTCCCATTGGCAGAGTTAACCCTTTGTGCTCATCCCGATGATGACTGGTTACTTTTCCATTGGCTTCTACCTACAAACCGGTAGCTGTAAGTCCTATCTTTGTGGTTTTCTACCCACTAGCTGGTAGTTGTAAAATCCCACATTCTTCCCCTTGTTGGAGTTAACCCTTTGTGCTCATCCCGATGATGACTGGTTACTTTTCCGTGGTTTTCTGCCTACAAACCGGTAGATGTAATCCCCTCTTTGTGGTATTTGATACTCTCTTCCCCTCTGGATACTTGCCTTGATCAAGCAGTATTGTCCCCATTGGGTCTTCACCTTCTTTTTGGATACTTGCTCCGAGTAAGCAACTTTATCCTCTTTGGATTGGTCATCTTTGCATACCTAGTCCTGGTACCGATGCCTTTCTTTTCGGTCGTTTATCCATCTAACAACCTACAACCCGGTTATGGATAATCTTCCATGCGAGGTTATTATCTACGTTTTGACGGCTATAGATAATATATCTCATGCACTCTTTGGTCAACCCTTCGATTGTTATCACCAGTAGAGTAAGATTCGTATTCCCTGTGGAATCGGATGTTCATCCTTTAACAAGTTTGCCTTTGCTCTCTTCAGGATGTTTTCGGTCGATTATTCATTTAACAACCTACAACCCGGTTATGGATAATCTTCCATGCGAGGTTATTATCTACGTTTTGACGGCTATAGATAATATATCTCATGCACTCTTTGGTCAACCCTTCGATTGTTATCACCAGTAGAGTAAGATTCGTATTCCCTGTGGAATCGGATGTTCATCCTTTAACAAGTTTGCCTTTGCTCTCTTCAGGATGTTTTCGGTCGATTATTCATTTAACAACCTACAACCCGGTTATGGATAATCTTCCATGCGAGGTTATTATCTACGTTTTGACGGCTATAGATAATATATCTCATGCACTCTTTGGTCAACCCTTCGATTGTTATCACCAGTAGAGTAAGATTCGTATTCCCTGTGGAATCGGATGTTCATCCTTTAACAAGTTTGCCTTTGCTCTCTTCAGGATGTTTTCGGTCGATTATTCATTTAACAACCTACAACCCGGTTATGGATAATCTTCCATGCGAGGTTATTATCTACGTTTTGACGGCTATAGATAATATATCTCATGCACTCTTTGGTCAACCCTTCGATTGTTATCACCAGTAGAGTAAGATTCGTATTCCCTGTGGAATCGGATGTTCATCCTTTAACAAGTTTGCCTTTGCTCTCTTCAGGATGTTTTCGGTCGATTATTCATTTAACAACCTACAACCCGGTTATGGATAATCTTCCATGCGAGGTTATTATCTACGTTTTGACGGCTATAGATAATATATCTCATGCACTCTTTGGTCAACCCTTCGATTGTTATCACCAGTAGAGTAAGATTCGTATTCCCTGTGGAATCGGATGTTCATCCTTTAACAAGTTTGCCTTTGCTCTCTTCAGGATGTTTTCGGTCGATTATTCATTTAACAACCTACAACCCGGTTATGGATAATCTTCCATGCGAGGTTATTATCTACGTTTTGACGGCTATAGATAATATATCTCATGCACTCTTTGGTCAATCCTTCGATTGTTATCACCAGTAGAGTAAGATTCGTATTCCCTTTGGAATCGGATGTTCATCCTTTAACAAGTTTGCCTTTGCTCTCTTCAGGATGTTTTCGGTCGATTATTCATTTAACAACCTACAACCCGGTTATGGATAATCTTCCATGCGAGTTTATTATCTACGTTCTGACGGCTATAGATAATATGTCTCATGCGCTCTTGGGTCGAAGTCGTCCTCCCCAGTCGAGTAAGATTCGTATCTTTTGTGGAATCGAATGTCCATCCTTTAACAAGACTGCTTTTCTAGCCCTCTTCAGGATGTTGAGTGTTTTGGAACACAAACCAATTCACGCTTTGGCACTCAGGCCAATTTTGCCGGTTTTCAGACCAAAGAAGTTTCCGACGATCAGGTCGATGTACTTGCGACGCTCAAGCATTGGTTATCCCTGTGTTGCCATTTATTTTGGTATCCAGGTCGACGTTTCCGTTTCGGTATTCAGGCCGATTTCTTTTTCCGTTCCACACGGATTTTTCTCTCAAGACTGTCTCTTTGCCGATCCTGACAGGCATTCTTGTATCATTTTCAGTCGGTGCAAATTTCTACGGTTCTTTTGTATTCAATCCCTGTTTACCCTGAAAGTCTGACAGCCATTGCTATCATCCGTTCGGGTTCCCAGCTGATTGAATAGGGGCAGCTGTAGCACCTCAAATTTGCACCTATCATTGTACATACATTTTCATATTAGGTCATAGCATATCATAGTCCAATGCATAGCATTTGCATTATCCCTCAGTTGCCTCAAGTGCAAGCAAGCAAGAATTAGGTCAAACTGATCAAGAGATCAGTCCACCAATCAAGCAAAAGTTGTTTCTCAAGGAATCAAGGCCCTAGGGTTTGCCCTACAAGTTCACATGTCTTGGAGTATCATTTGAAGTGTTCAAGTCAAGGGTTGAAGGCTCAGAGGTCAACAGTCGATGCATAGACAGGCAGAAACCCTAAAAAGTCAACAGTCAATCAAAGCAGTGGATGGTGGCCATTCTTGTGGAATTTGGGCACCATGATCAATCATCAATAGTTCATATGTCTTGGGACACCATTTGAAGTCAAGGTCTCAAGGAGCTAGGGTTTGGAATTCATCAGAAGTGCACAGTCAAGTCCAAAACCCTAGAAAGTCAAAGTTGGTCAACTGTGATTGATTCTTTGGATTTGGTGGATGGAAATGGTTTGAAGGAGCTTATTCATGTCCTAATAGGTCTCATATGTCATGGCAATCAACATCATGGAAGAAAATCAAGCCAATCAGAAAATTTCCCAAAATAGAAACTGGACCTGTAATTTCAACTGCCAAAAATAGAAACTTCTTGATCTTCAACTTGCATCATGATACAAGCTTCAAATGAATTTTTGCCCAACATGAAAGTTGAAGATCTTGTTCTCCCATTTTCAAAAAGTCCAAGAACACTCAAATCCCATGTGTGGTTGTCAAGATATGATCAAATCATTTTCACAAATATTTGAACTTCAAAGAGGCATATCTCTCAAACCATAAGGCCAAATTTGGTGGGGTTTTTTCCTACAAACCACATTTTTCATCCTCTTTCCAAAAATATAAATTTCATGTTCTAAAACCTTGCCAATCAAAATGGCATTTTTTGACCTTTTCCATTTAAAATCAAAGTTTGACCAAACTTTGACTTTTTGATTTTTGGACTTTTTCTCACATTGGCCAATTGGTATTCACTTTATACCATATTTGTGACATGTTCCAAGCATAATTTCATGTTCATGACATATCCATACCACCATTCTAGACCAAAATGTCAAATTTCACAAATATGCAAATGGTTGGAAACAAGTGAAGCAAAGTGTAGTAATCATTCAACAGACCAAAAAACAGCAATTGGAATGGTCTTTGGCAGCCTGTAGCAGGCCCAATTCGTGGCAGCATACCCCTTCATTTCCACTTATGCCAACACTTAGCAATTTGCATTTTTGTTCATTAAAGTTAAACTTGGTTTAGCATTTCATTAGTGGAGCTTAAACAGACAATATAAGGTTGTTTTTTCTGCCTTGCCAAAACCCTAGCAGCCTCCATTTGCACAGAGTTCTCTCATACTCTCTCAAATCCATTTTTCTTCATTCTCAAAATTCTGTCAAGAAACTCAAGGACCACGAGCTACCTTGCTGTTCCCTCAACATGTCATCACTTGTGAGCCATTCCCAAGCTCCATTTTCCTGCTGTAACAACATCTCATGTTCTGTTTCTCCAAAGCTCCAACAATGGTGAAATTCGATTTGAGTGTTTCCAAGATTCATTGAGCCAAAGCATCTTCACCAATCATCATTTGGAGGTCCCTAAGGCAGCTGTTTCGAGCAAAGGCAACTAAAGAACCACAAACGCAACGGCTGCACTTCATAAAGGTCAGATTTCGACCTTCTTGATTCATGGGTTGGTTATGTGATAATTATAGGTCTTGTAATGCTGGTGAGAATGAGCTTTGAACCATCAGTTTTCGTGCTAAAATGAGATAGTTATAGGCTTTTGAAGTTTTGTTGTGGATGTTGTTTTTTTCCTTTGATTCACACTTACTGTTGGTTTATCAATGAAATGCCTATGTATTATGAATGTATATTGATGAACCTACTCGGTGATATTTTCAATTTGATATTCTGGAATTTTTTGTTTTCAAATCCATGGAGATTTTAGTTGTTTTGCATGAAAACGCATGAGGAAGGTTACTGTTCTATTGGCAGCGCTCATTTTGATTTGCAGAAAACGATTTTTGCTGTGCATGTTGTTTTGGAAGAAACGCTTCATTGGTCCAGCACGGCATTATACAAGCGTGCTGTTGGCGATACCATAGTTGACCGGGCCCCATCGGCTGGGATCCCAAAATCCCATCATTTGAAGCATCATATCACTGCGTGACACAGTTGTTGCTGTTTTTTTGGTTTTAATTATAGGCAGTACTGTAGGTTTATTTCTTTAGGAATAATTGCTGTTGCTGTATGCGTGAAATCCTAAGGACCTTTTTCTTTTCAAATTGCAATTGGCTAATGTTTGTGGTATTCCGCGTGGCCCTGTACCATTTTGTTACCATGACCTGTAGCTGTATGACACGTCCCAACGCCACACGCAGCCTTTCATTAATCTGGGCATATAATTTCAAAAATGCCACCGTACCCTACTTGACCATTACACCATGTTATGTGCCATCTCATTCTTGTATATTCATTTCATTTGATACATCATTTTCTAAAATTCATAACATCATCATCTCACATTCAAAATTCGTAAATTTTTTTGCATATTGCTCATGTGGATCTCTAGTATTTTACCATGATTTTTAATATTTTTTCCAATCATTGGATTTTAATTGGCTCTAGGGCTTGTGAAATGTGACAAATATTGATACATTGTGCCATTTCAATTATGAAATAATGATGATGCATCCTTTGATTCTGAAAATTTTTGTGGGCATTCTACACACACTCACCTTCATTTTGATATAAAGTTTGTACATTTATCATATGTGGTTTGCTAGTTATGAATTTTTGAAGTTATGTGTCACATTTGGTGTCATACCATGATGTGTATTTTCCCTAATTTTGTTGACATGCCTCCTTGCATCCAATTGACCCCAAATTTTGCATGATTGATCCTTTATATGTCTAGTTGATGTATGAATTTTCTTGGAATTTATCTTGCTGTTTTCCATTTGATTGTGAATTTTCTTCCATGCTTGGTCATTTGTTGACTTTTTGTGCTATACATTGCCAAATCTTTTGTGAAATTCTCAAATCTTATCACATGACCATGAAATTTCATATGTGATAACTAGACATCTCAAGCTTTGCATTGGTGTTAATCTCATTCATTTATCTTCTGTTTTCAAATTGATATGATTTTTTGAAGTTGACCCATGCTTGTTGACTTTCACCATGCTTACTTGAATTTGGTTTGACTTCATGATTTTACTTGACTGCCTTCCTCTCATCCAAATGCCATGAAATTTTACATGTATACCATGTTAGATGCTAGGATTGAGTGTGATTTATTTCATGATTTTTGAAAATATTTGGGTTGACTTTTGATGCAAGTCATTCTGTTGACTTTTGTATGCTTTCTTTGCCTTACTTTGACTTCAAATGTTCATGAAATGATCATAATGCATGATTTGAATGTGGGCCCAAGTGTGTTAGCTTCCCAAATGTTTGACTTTGACTTTGAGTTGACTTTTCCTTGCTGCCTTGACTTTTTCTTTCATCTTTGACCCTAGGCTAGCCCTAGTGGTCCTTTGGACTTATGTTGAGTTCATCTGTTTCAGGTTGAGCATAGTGCTTCCAAGATCATACCAATTTGATTGATGTTTGTTTGTCTATATTGTGCTAACCTTTTGTTTTGTAGGTGACTCATGTGACTTGAGTCTTGCTTTGCACAGTTGACCTTCTGTGGTTGACTGTTTATCCATTCCTTTTGGTTTTAATTGTTGAACTGTTTACTGATTGGTTTGACTTTTTCAGGTACTTTAGTTGCTTAAGTTCTCTGAACTTGCTTGCTTTGCTATTTAGCAATTGCTTTGAGGTATAATTTCTTTCTTCATGTAGTCTGGAGACCCGGTCTGTTATTTGACCGGGCAAACTGTCTGAAGTCCTCCTTAAGAGGCAATGCCTGTGTTTGTTTAAAATTGTCCCAAGCAGGAAAAGTCCTCATTTGAGGCAATTGGTGGAAGGTAGGGATAAGCAATCTATCCCCCACTATTCAGTGTGTCCTCTCTCTGCTCCCATTACATGGTTGAAGCATCGAGATAAAAACCCAAGATCTGATCGAGTCAATAATGGGGAAAGAGTTCCATCTTTCTGAACTCCCCCACTTTCTATTATTTGATGCTCTCCCTGATTAGGGATAGAAGCAATGAGGCACACCCCTCATCTCCTTTCATCTGCTTCACCTTAGCCTCTCAATGGCAAGGTTAAGAGCACACTTACCCTATTCCAGTTGGCCCTAGTGCCTAACCTTTGATGTTTGAGCCCCCCTTGTTGGTGTGTTTATCTTATGCTGTATGTGTTTGTGATTGTTTTGTTTGCCTCTTTAGGCTTTAGTTTGTGCTTGCCCTTGTGCAAGGTAGGTTGTGTGGCTTAACCCTTGTGTGAGCCATACTTAGAGTTGTTTTGCCGAACTACGGCAACTCTGATTCTCATGTTCAGATGAGATACGTAGGCACGAGACGCGATGTCTTGCCGAGTTTGACTAACCACTAACACTAACTCTTTTCTCTCACCCCTGTGCGATTGAGATCTATTCTTTTCTCTCGCCCTCGTTGCGATTGAGACCTCCCCTTTCTCTTGCCCTCGTTGCAATCGAGACCCTTGCTTCCTGTGCAAGCCGTGTCTAGGATAGGTTGGCCCGTGTGCCATTTAGCTAGAAACCTTAACTTAGGGTTGACTTTGCATGACAACATCTAGGCTCGAGTCGTAGTCTCCCTAGAGTTGTGTCTCCCTCTGTTATCTGGTTAGGCTAGATCCTTGTCCCTGCGTAGGGGAACTACATCGCCCTGATCTTCACACCAGATGAAGTATGTAGGCAGGAGATTGAGCTGATCTCTCCGGGCGCCCTTTTTCTTTTTGTGTGTGTTGTCTGACCTTTGCTAAGCTCGAGTCCTCGTACTCCTTAGCATTTGCTGTCTGTCTGTTTGTGTGTTTGACAGTTGTAGGCTGAGTCCCCGACTCCCTATCTATCTGTTGCGTGTTTTAGGTTCGGATGTCAATGTAAGTCCAGTGATTGGCATTTGGGCTCCATGTTTGCCTCTTTGCGTGCGTTTAGGTTCGGATGCTGATGTAAGTCCAACGATTGGCATTCAGGCTCCACGTTTGCCTGTGTGTTTTGTTTGTTTGTGTGCGTGTCAGCCGAGCTACGAATGCTCTGATTCTTCTCTCGTCCGAGAAGATACGTATGCATAGGATACGATATCCTAGCGAGCATGTGTCGTTTCCCCAGTCCGAACTACTTCGACTCTGATGTCTATGCCTGATAGACTAAGTAGGCCCAGGATGCGACATCCTGCCGAGTCAGTTTCAGTCAGTTTCTTTCGTCTCTTTCAGCCAGTGTGTGTGTGTTTGAGCAGTGTATAGCAACCAATTTTCCTTTCTAGTGTGCGTGGATCCCGTAGAGTACTACGGATGCGTAGGGTGCCTAACACCTTCCCTTCGCATAACCGACTCCCGAACCCATCCTCTTTGGTCGCGAGACCATGTTCTTTCCTAGGTTTACTTCGAGCGTTTCCTTTCCCTCTTTTGGGATAAATAACGCACGGTGGCGGCTCTGTTGTTTCTTTCTTTTCCCGCCGGTTTTTTCGCGCGATGCGACAGCTGTTTCCTAATCAGAAGGGCTTTGTAGACCATAATGCCATCAGATTGTTCATACAGAGGAACCCTATTCCTACTTTGATCGGAGATGTCTACTACTCGGTTCATAACAGGAACGAGAAGCGGCGTGGGGGTTTGATCAGATGTTGTGCTCAGATGCTGTACAGATGGTTCATGGGGTATTTGCCTTCCCGGGGTGCTTTTGCTTTTCTTGATCCTACGGTCAAGTGGTCAGTCAGGTTGATGGGTTTGCGAGCCACTGATATAGTTTGGACTCATAACGGTATGGCTGGACGGGATTTCATATATAGTTGTGGGAGTCTTCCCAATGTGCCTCTTGTAGGAGTTCAGGGTTGCATCAATTACAACCTGGTGCTTCTCAGGAGACAGATGGGGTTTTCTGTGGAGGGTCCTCCTCTTGGGCGAGAAATCCAGGAGTCCTTCTACTTCCCAATTGAGGGCAATCAGGCCAAGTTGAGGCAAGTGTTGGATGAATGGCATAGCATTCAGAGGAAGGGAAAAGTTCCTTATGGCAAGGTTAATAGCCGGTATTTTCCTCTATTTGATGATTGGCTTCGGAAGAGAATCGAGATTACACATCTACCATTTCCTGGAGGTGATCCTTGGTGTCCTATGATTGAGGGTCCGCGTTCTTCTGTCGGTATGGAAGAATTCCTCGAGATGAAGAGGGCCAGAGATCAGTTGTTTGCAGAGAAAGATGAGTTGGAGATGAGTGTTGCTCGGATTCAGATGGCTAATCAAGAGATTAGAGTGAGGATGGAGGATCAGGATAAGCGACATGACCTGGAAGCAAAGCGCTTTGAGATGGATACTGCCTACTATGGGAAGATCAGCCAAGCCCTAGCGTCATCTACAAAGGAGCACGACATCACTAAGGAGAAGTTAGCCAGAGCCTCAAAGGTCATTGAAGATGAGAAGAGGAGGAAGATCCTCGTGAGAGATCAGAGAGACGCCAGAGCCAGGGTCCTTGCTGCAAAATGGGAAGCAGAGAAAGCGAAGATCATTGCCGAGAGAGATCACTACATTGCTGAGAAAGATCATTACTTCAGGCAGATGAAGATTCACCAGAAGGAGGTGGGGAGATTACAGCAGGAGAACACCGAGCTCAGGTTCGCCGCAGAGTTTGCTAAGATGGTTGATGATATAGGGCCTTCTGTGGGACCATCGTCAGTCTAGACCTTTCTTTTGTGTGGATTACCGTCAGGCCTGTTGACGGAATTCACTTGCTTGTATTTCCTTTCTAATTCTGGAGAATTGTATTTGATGTGTATCAGTTGATGTATGACTATGACACTTATTGTGCATTTTGCTATGTGATGATTGTTTTCATTCAGTGATCGATCTTCAAGCTTTATTTGCTTTACCGTATGCACTCACACGGCACACACATGGTTGGGGGTATAATGCTAAATCATATATCTCTGATCTGTATGATGAAATCAAATGATGAATGTCAGAATATTGCTGCCGGATTACTATCTGTCTCGATGAAGCCAGGATCGAGAGACAAAGTGTTCCTCATGTGGATAAACACTGCATTCATGCATGATCATAATAACGTGTTTTTATTTTGCAGGTATCAGTTCTAACGTGCTTGATTGTTTCAGGAATCATTGCTCGTGCTCGTAGAGTTGTACCTTTGCACTCAACACGCCCTCACAGATATTTCACTCGACGCAACACTCCCAGACTGATGGATCTTCCTAATTCATATATTCTCGAGCTGAAGGATAAAATGAGCGAACTGATCAACATCATGCAGGGTTTTGCAGTTGGTCAGAAAGCTTTGGCTGACAAAGTTGAGAAGCTCGAGCGGGCTTCCGCTGCTAACAGTGGTGTTAACCTGGATGGTGTCTCCAACCAGGGGCTGGGTGGTTCTAGAGATGGTGGCAAGAGAACAATTGTGGGTGTGGTAAATAATGCCGGTGGTTTTGGTGCTGCCACTGGTGGTCAACCTGTTCCGATGGGCAATAACATGAAAGATAGTCTGTTCCCTCCATTCTTTGGGGTTGATGATGACAGAGAGGAAGATCGAGAAGTTGATCAGTTCTCTATGCACAACGAACCGTTCGGTCAATATGGTGCCCAACCACAGAATAAAGAGATTCATCTGCTAGCTGAAAAGATCAGAGCTCTTGAAAGCTATGCCACTCCCGGGGTCGTGAACATGTCAAATATGGGGCTAGTCGAGGGGATTGTGATCCCACAGAAGTTTAAAGCGCCCGCATTTGATAAATATAATGGGAGTTCCTGCCCGGAGACTCATCTTCAAGCATTTGTCCGCAAGATCACTGCATACACCATGGACCAAAAACTGTGGATGTACTTCTTCCAAGACAGTTTGTCTGGAGGCTCCTTGGAGTGGTACACCAAGCTTAAGTCTTCTGATATCAAGAGCTGGCAGGATCTTGGTGACGCATTCTTTAAACAGTATCAGTTCAACGCTGATATGGCTCCGAGTCGTACCCAACTACAGGGTATGTCTCAGAAGAATAATGAGGGGTTTAAAGAATACGCTCAGAGGTGGAGGGAGTTGGCTGCCAGGGTGCAACCTCCATTGTTGGACAGGGAGATGTCTGATCTCTTTATGGGTACCCTGCAAGGGGCGTTTGCTGAGAGGATGGTTGGTTGTCCGGTGACCAACTTCGCAGACATAGTCGTGGCCGGTGAAAGGATAGAGAGCTGGCTGAAGCTCGGAAAGATACAGGGTGGTAATGCTTCATCTTCAGGATCGAAGAAGCCCTTCGGTAACGGCCAGAGGAAGAAAGAGGGTGATACCAGTGCGGTGTACACTCAAAGAGGACCAAGTAGGGATCGTTACTTCCAGCACACCGCTGCGGTAACCATTCCTGCTGATAATCAGCCTGCACAACAGCAACAACAGCAACCACAACAACAAAGACAACCATTTCAGCAGAGGCCTTAGAGGGCTGGATATCAAGTCAGAGGGAGGATGAATGATAGGCAGTTTGACAGGCCGCCTGTGACCTATTCTTTCCTATTGAAGAAGCTGAAAGACTTGGGGTTGGTACAGTTGAGAACTCTGGCACCTTTGAGACCTGATCAGAGGCCAGCCAGTTTCGATGAAAATGCCAAGTGTGAATTCCATTCAGGTGCTCCTGGGCATACTGTTGAGGACTGCAAAGCTTTTAAGCACGTAGTCCAAGACCTGGTGGATTCGAAAGCTATTAACTTTGCTCCGTCCCCCAATGTGAATGCTAATCCCATGCCCGCGCATGGTCAAAGGGGGGTGAATGCAATCTCCGAGGAGGGCCGAATTGGGCTGTCAAGTGTTGATCAACTGAAGACTCTGATGGCTGAGGTCAAGCGACAGTTATTGTTGAATGGGGTTTATCCGGGTTGTGGTGTTGATTGTGCTGCGTGCACTATTGCTGTTAATGGGTGTGTACTGTTGAGACAGACTGTTCAAAGACTGATGGACGAGGGAAGTATTCGGGTTGAAAAGGATGATGTGGAGAAAGATGAAGTCTCCACCATAACGATTTACTTCGACCCAGTTGATTTGTCAACTCTGGCGGAGGCGGCTCCAGTTACCATCACGGTACCTGGACCGATTCCCTATGACAAAGATGATGCCGTGCCGTGGCATTATGGTGGGGAGGTATATTGCAATGGAGAGAAGGTAGAGGATCAAGCTGCAGGTGAAACCACCGTTTCAAAGGTGGATAATGCCGGACCCAGCGGTTTCACTCGCAGTGGAAGACTATTTGCTCCTGATGCGTTGAGGAGAGAAGAAGGAGAAAAAGAGAAAAAAGAAAAGGCCGAGGCTTTAGCCAGGGCGAAAGGAAAACAAGCAGTGGTGAATGATAGTACTCCCGTGGTGACACCGGCGCCCGTTGGGTCGGAAGAAAAGCTTGATGATGAAGCAGAAGAATTCTTAAGAATCATCAAGAAGTCTGAGTACAAGCTTGTGGACCATCTACAACAGACTCCTTCCAAGATATCAATTCTATCTTTGCTGTTAAGCTCTGAGGGGCATAGAGAGGCTCTGTTGAAAATTCTGAAGAAGGCCAATGTTCCTCAGGAGATAACGATAAACCAGTTGGAGACGGTAGTGTCTAATGTTCATGCCAGCCATGGGTTGGGTTTTACCGACATGGATCTGACTGTAGATGGGAGGAATCATAATCGGGCATTACACATTGAGATGGAATGTAAAGGAGCCGTGCTTTCACATGTGTTGGTTGATACTGGCTCCTCTTTGAATGTGTTGCCGAAGAAAGCTCTGGCAAAGCTGAATTGCGAAGGGTTGATCCTGACGCCTACCGATTTGATAGTGAGGGCCTTTGATGGGTCAAAGCGGGCTGTATTCGGAGAAGTTGAGCTTCCGGTGAAGATAGGCCCTGAGGTGTTTAAGTCTGTTTTCTACGTCATGGATATTCAGCCGGCATACAGTTGCCTGTTGGGTCGACCATGGATCCATGTTGCTGGGGCAGTGACCTCGACTTTGCACCAAAAGCTGAAATATATTTGGGAAGGGCAGGTTGTCACCGTGTGCGGGGAAGAAGACATCTTTGTCAGCCACCTTTCATCTTTCAAGTACGTTGAGATGGACGGCGAAATATGGGAGACGCCTAGTCAAGCATTCGAAACTGTTAAGGTGGAGAATGCTCTTTTTGCAAAAGAGGAGGAAAAGTCGTCCATATCTTCGTACAAGCAGGCCGCTGAGGTGGTGAAGAATGGAGAGGCTCCTGGTTGGGGTAGAATGATGGATATCTCCGCAAAGAAAGACCGCTTCGGAGTGGGTTATCAGTCGGGCAGAGGCTCGTCAGGACAAGGCAGAGGACGTCGTACGCCAGTCACATTCACTAGTGCCGGAATGCTAGACCTGGATCACATCTGCATGATGGGGGACGAAACTGATAGTGACTGTGAAATGGACCGATGGATAAAGCCGTGCGCACCAGGGATGGGAATCCAGAACTGGAAGCCTGAAAAGATCATCAGGGTCACTTTGCTCGATGAGTAATGATTTCTGTTTTTAGTTTTATTTTGCATGAAAGCTTTACGTGTTGCCCGACACGTAATGGTTCATTGTAAGGGTCACCTCATGTCATTTTGCAAATTTTTGCATCATTAATAAAAGGATGTTTTTCAATTAAAAGCGGTGTTCCCTGTTTTTCATTTATTTTTGCAGTTTAAAAATAAAAACAAATAAAAATGGCAATGTTTTCATTTTTCTTTTCAATTTGTCTCACTCCGGTTCTAAAGCAATGCATGAATCCACATTCATGCAGATGCGATCATTCTCCGGATCTCATTGATAACAATCCTGTTACACCCCTGTGTGACTTCGACAATCCAATCTATCATGCTGAAGAAGAAGGCGAAGAAGATTGTGAACTGCCAGGGGAATTAGCCAGGTTGTTGAAACAAGAGGAGAAGGTGATTCAGCCACACGAAGAGCAAATTGAGGTTGTGAATCTGGGTACCGACGAGGTCAAGAAAGAAGTGAAAATCGGGGCTGCTTTGGAGGAAAGTGTCAAGAGCAGAATGGTAGCATTGTTAAAAGAGTATGTCGACATCTTTGCCTGGTCTTATCAAGATATGCCAGGGTTGGATACCGATATCGTTGTGCACAAGCTACCGTTGAGAGCAGATTGTCCTCCCGTGAAGCAGAAGTTGCGCAGAACTCGACCCGACATGGCAATGAAAATAAAAGAGGAAGTGCAGAAGCAGTGGGATGCTGGTTTCCTTGCTGTCACTAATTATCCACCGTGGGTCGCGAACATCGTGCCAGTCCCGAAGAAAGATGGGAACGTGAGAATGTATGTGGACTACCGAGATCTGAACAGAGCTAGTCCGAAAGATGATTTTCCATTACCTCACATTGACGTGTTGGTAGATAATACGGCTCAATTCTCGGTGTTTTCCTTCATGGATGGCTTTTCTGGCTATAATCAAATCAAAATGTCGCCAGATGATATGGAGAAAACAACGTTCATCACACCGTGGGGCACTTTTTGCTATAAGGTGATGTCATTCGGTCTCAAGAACGCCAGTGCTACTTATCAGAGGGCCATGGTGACTTTGTTTCATGATATGATTCATCATGAAATTGAATGCTATGTTGATGACATGATAGCAAAGTCCCAAACAGAAGAGGGGCATTTGGTAGATCTGGCCAAGTTGTTCGACCGACTGAGACAGTTCAGACTGAGGTTGAATCCGAACAAGTGCACTTTCGGAGTGCGGTCCGGTAAATTGCTGGGGTTCATTGTAAGCGAAAAAGGAATCGAGGTTGATCCTGCTAAAGTAAAAGCAATAAGAGAAATGCCTGAACCGAGAACAGAGAAGGAGGTTCGTGGTTTCTTAGGTAGATTGAACTACATTTCACGGTTCATATCTCATCTAACAGCCACGTGTGAACCGATATTCAAGTTATTGAGAAAAGATCAAACGGTCAGGTGGAATAATGATTGCCAAGCGGCATTTGAAAAAATAAAAGAGTATTTGCAGGAGCCTCCGATTCTGATGCCTCCTGTGGAGGGAAGACCGTTAATTTTGTACCTGGCAGTCCTCGAGGGGTCTATGGGGTGTGTATTGGGGCAGCATGACGAGTCTGGTCGAAAAGAGCATGCCATATACTACCTTAGCAAAAAGTTTATCGACTGTGAAACAAGATATTCACTGCTCGAGAAAACTTGTTGTGCTTTGGTCTGGGTTGCTCGCCGACTAAGGCAGTATATGCTGGTTCATACCACTTTGCTGATTTCCAAGATGGATCCAATCAAGTACATTTTTGAGAAGCCAGCATTGACCGGACGGGTTGCGAGGTGACAAATGATTTTGACTGAATACGATATACAGTATACCTCTCAAAAGGCGATCAAGGGGAGTGTATTGTCTGATTACCTCGCTCAGCAACCCATTGAGGATTATCAACCGATGAAGTTTGAATTCCCTGATGAGGACATCATGTTTCTCAAATCGAAAGATTGCGAGGAACCAATCCCGGAGGAGGGGCCTGACCCTGAATCCGAATGGATTCTGATGTTTGATGGGGCCGTTAACGTGAATGGTAGCGGTGTTGGTGCTGTTTTGGTTACGCCGAAAGGATCCCACATTCCTTTTGCTGCCCGGCTAACGTTTGAGTGCACCAACAACGTGGCTGAATATGAAGCTTGCATATTGGGGATTGAAGAGGCGATTGATTTGAGGATCAAGAACCTTGTCATATATGGAGATTCAGCTCTGGTTGTAAATCAAGTTAACGGAAAATGGTATACGCATCAATCTCATTTAGTTCCATACTGGGACTATACGAGGAGGTTGTTGACGTTTTTCACCAAGGTGAAGATGCATCATGTGCCTAGAGAGGAGAATCCTTTGGCAGATGCTTTGGCTACTCTGGCAGCCTTGATTAAGGTGCAATGGTGGAATCAGTTCCCCAGTGTTGAAGTAGGACGTCTGGATAGACCGGCTTATGTGTTCGCTGTTGATACAGTGCCTGATGATGAGAAGCCGTGGTATTACGATATCAAGCGCTATCTAGAGACTCAAGAATATCCCGAGGGAGCATCTAAAAAGGACCGAAAGACTCTGCGGAGGTTGGCCATGGTGTTCTACCTGAATAAGGATGGGGTTCTGTACAAGAGAAATTTCGATTGGGTCTTGCTCAGATGTGTTGATGATAGAGAAGCAAGCCAATTGATGAAAGAGGTTCATGAAGGATCGTTCGGTACCCATGCCAGTGGGAATGCGATGGTGAAGAAGCTGCTGAGGGCAGGTTATTATTGGATGACAATGGAGGCCCAATGTTTCAATTTCGTGCGGAAGTGTCATAAATGCCAGATTTATGCTGACAAGGTGCACGTGCCTCCAAATCCGTTGAGTTTAATGTCATCTCCATGGCCGTTTGCTATGTGGGGCATTGATATGATAGGAAAGATTGAGCCTACGACTTCGAATGGGCACAAGTTCATATTAGTGGCTATTGATTACTTCACCAAGTGGGTGGAAGCAGCCTCTTATACGAATGTGACGAAGCAGGTCGTTGCCAGGTTCCTCAAGAGAGACATCATTTGCAGATATGGGGTTCCCGAGAGAATCATTACTGATAATGGTTCTAATTTGAACAATAAGATGATGGCAGAGCTATGCCGGGAATTCAAGATTGAACATCACAATTCTTCTCCCTATCGTCCGAAGATGAATGGGGCGGTTGAGGCAGCCAACAAGAATATAAAGAAGATTGTGCAGAAAATGGTGGTGACCTACAAAGACTGGCATGAGATGTTACCGTTTGCATTGCATGGGTATCGAACGTCAGTGCGTACATCTACTGGGGCAACGCCTTTCTCTTTGGTATATGGAATGGAAGCGGTGCTACCAGTTGAGGTTCAAATTCCCTCTTTGAGAGTCCTGATGGACGTGAGGTTGCAAGAGGCTGAATCGGTAAGAACCCGGTACGAAGAGTTGAGCCTGATAGAGGAAAAGAGGCTGGCGGCCATCTGTCATGGGCAGTTATACCAGCAGCAAATGAAGCGTGCTTTTGACAGAAAGGTGCGACCTCGGGTATATCACGTAGGTGATATGGTGCTGAAAAGGATCCTTCCTCCTCAAAACGATCGTAGGGGCAAATGGACACCCAATTATGAGGGTCCATTCGTGGTCAAGAAGGTTTTCTCTGGTGGAGCCTTGTTGCTAACGACCATGTGTCGCATCCGCGAAATACAACCGGCGGGCTAAAACAAAAAACAACACAGAGCCGCAACTGCGCGTTATTCATCCCAAGATAGGGAAAGGAAACGCTCAGAGAAACCTGGAAAAAGCATGGTCTCGCGACCAAAGAGAAAGGGTAAGGGAGTCGGTTACGCAAGGGGAAGGTATTAGCACCCCTCACGTCCGTCGTACTCGACGGGATCCACGCTCTAAGAAAAGAAAAGGTTGCTAAAACACCACACACACACACGCACCGAAGACAACACAGGTGGGGTTAAGAGGAAGAGAGCTCGATAGGACGTCGCATCCTATGCCTACGTATCTCGTCTGGAACGAGAATCAGAGCTGCCGTAGTTCGGCTCACGCACACCAAACAAGACACACACACCCACAGGCAAACCTGGAACCCGAATGCCAATCACTGGACTTACATCGGCTTCCGAACCAAACAAACACAATCAGGATACGTACAGCCAATCGCTGGGCTTACGTCCATATCCTGACACACAAGCAGATAACAAGCAAACACACACAAAAAGAAAAAAAAAGTGCCCGGAGAGACCTCGCACGGTCTCCTGCCTACATACCTCGTCTGGAACGAGGATCAGGGCGATGTAGTTCCCCTGAAAGGGAAAGAAAATCTAGCCAGAAACCAAGGGGAGACACACTACCAGGGAGCTGTACTCGAGCCTAGTGTCATCATGCATCATTACCCTATGTTGTGGTTTCTACCTACTTGCGCAACAGCAAGCTAATCCTATCCAGGAAGAAAGCAAGCATGCAAGCATAAAACAAACATTTCAAACAAATATTCACAAAGCACACACTATATCCAGTCAAGTGAGGCTCAAACAAGGGTGGACTGCCGAGGCAAGTCATCTGTACAAGGTAGAGTTAGCTCTTAACCTTGCCATTGAGAGGCTAAGGTGAAGCTGATGAGAGGTGAGTGAAGATTAGACTTCACAGCTCTTATCCCTGATCAGGGAGAGCTTCAGACAAAGGAGCGTGGGTCCAAGATGGAGGGACCCTTCTACGCTCAAGACTCTGACACAACTGTACAAAGTACAAGATCTTGGGTTTGTATCCCCATGCGTCAACACGGTGGTGTGAGCAGAGGGACGACTCAACAGAATAGCGGGGGATAGATTGCATATCCCTTGGGTTCCGCCAATTGCCTCATAGAGGTCTTCACCTGCTTGGCACAAAAGTAAACAATCACAGACATCGCCTCTTAAGGAGGACTTCAGACAGTTGCCTGGCTAAATAACAAGCCAGGTCTTCCAGACTACATGGAGACAAGAGAGTCTACCTCAACTGGTTTAAAAAACCAAGCAGCAGCAAGCAAGTTCTTAAAGAACTGTGCGCGACTAAATGTACCTGAAATCAATCAAGTATCATCAGTACTCAGACAAACCAACAATAAACAGCAAAAGTCAATCTATACAGACAACACAAGTTAATGCACACAAGTGCAAGCCATGAGCTCAAGCTCAAGCATCAATCCCTACAACACAAAATCAATGTTAGTTTACAACATCAAACAATCTCAATTTACAACTTGAATTTTTCTCCTTAAGCCTTTTGCACTTTAACCTGAAAATCCAAACCAAATGTGAGAAACTAGACCACTAGGCCAAGCCTAGGGTCCAAAGGGGATGAAAAAATCAAAACAGCAAGTGAAATTTATCCAAAATCACATTCAAACAAATCAAAAGCAAATGCAATTGGTCCCATGCTCATACCCTTCACCATTATCATTTTATACACAAAATAGCATCCAACATGCAATTTGCAACTTCAAATGACCAAACAGAACTATCTCACTCAAAAGCATACCAAATCAATTCAATTAATTCCACAAAAATTCACACCTAAACAGGATACATTCAATGTATAGCATGTCAATTTTCAGCTCAATTGGACAAAAGGAAGTAGGTCAATGAAAATCAAGAAGTCTAGACACAATTATACAAGCCAATACAAGGCATCCAAACAAGCATCCACTTTAATAATTCATAAAACAGTGACACCATATTATAAATGAGTGGGATCAAAACCATGATGTACTACAATGTGTCTAGAATGCTCATGTCAAATTTCATCTTCATCCAATACCATATGAGAATTTCACAAGCAAAATGCCAACATGTGTCACACAAAGTCACCAAATAAGCACTCAGAGAAGAAAATTATCAATCAATTAGAAAACTCCATCAACAATTCCAGAAAAATTCTCATGTAATCTTGACATATCAATGATCATCCACACAAAATTTCAGCTCAAATGAACATCCCTAAGCATTTTAAATAAAATCATGAAGTTGACCTAGCTTGGTGTGACACAAATTGTCACACCTCTATTCAAAAAATCATATCTCCATCACCAAGTATCCAAAAATCACAAACTCTACATGAAAATCACCATCAACATGTCCAGAACAAGCACAAAACATTTCATTCATTTCTTTGAAGGTATGAGCATTTCATGAAGGATTTGGTAAGACATGCATAAATGTGACACATTCCACAAACCCTAGGCTAATTATTTTTCTACACATGCAAAAAATCCACAAAAATAACCATTAAATTCTACACATCATCATGAGAATAATGCAAAAATTTTCACAAAATTTGGATGTGTTTTGAGTGAGATATGGATTTTGTAAGATCATGGCATCAAATGAAAAAAAAATGAAAAAAAGAAAATGAAATAAATATTAATTTATGCGCCAGTGGCATTTTTGTAATACTAATGCCACTGGCCAAAACGACGGCGTTTTGAAAACACGCAGTGGCGCTTCCTGATTGGCCAGTCCACGCGCCAAACAACATTCAAACGAGGCAAGGCAATTTTATGGATCTACACACGATTTGTTCATCGTTCTTGGACCAAAACAAACCAGAAAATGCAGAAAAGTGAAAATCATCAAATCTCCATGAAAATCAACAAACGTATAGTCAAAAGAACCGCATGAGCATGTAGATTCAAGATATGTAACTCATTTGCCCTAACTCTAACCACACTTCACAGATCGATCAAAAAAAGAAATGACATCAAACATTCAAATCGATATATCTTTCTCCACAGTCAATCAATTCACAAACCAAGCATATCATGTTGATCTACATTCAAAGATCTATAAAACGCATATGATAATTTAAGCAATAGCGAGATTTGAATTTATGCACCTTGGAGATGGCAGTGCTCGAATTTGGAGTTTCTGGATGTAAAAACCTCAAACAGATGATGACGAAGGTTGAGGAAGATGATTGGAACAGCTAGCTCGATTCAAGGTTGCTCCAGGTGTGAGAATTCTCAAAATTCCATTGTTGAGCTTCCTTTGAACAGTCACGAATCTTGTAGCTTCTTCCACTAATTCACCAAAACAGATGTAGATGAAGGTTCAAGGAGCACGAATCAACAAGAATTTTGCAATTTGGTTGAGATTTGATGAAGTTTTGATCCAAAAAGTTTGATGAAGATTTTGAGAAATTGAGAGAAAATGGAGAGAAAGTTGGTTAGGATTCTTGAGAATTGTGATGTGTTAACCAATTCTGTTACAATTAGAACTAAATACCAATCCCTTAATCACTCTCTTAATCCAAATTAGCAAAACTCATGTGATTAGTAAAAATGTGGTTTAATGTGAAAGTTCCAAAATGGCCTTGCCAAATATTGCACCATGACAGCTCATGACAGCTCAAACAACTTCTAAATGTCACTTGGAGTGTGTTGCAAAAAGTCCCATTCCAAAATTCCATGTATTTCTCAAATTGGACCATTTTGCCCTTGGATTTTAATTGTTGCACTTGAAAATTGACCTTTTGCATTGACCATTTTTGATGAATTTTGATTATACACCATGAAAGTACATGTGAAATGGAGTTTGCTCATAAAAAGATAATCCATTTTGGACATTCCATGTAGAAGTTATGCCACTTTGATTATAGGCCTTTTTGGAAAACGAATGGACCATAACTTGTCAACCATACATGGGAATTTCAAGTTCTTGGACTTTTGGGAAAGGTGAGAGCAAGATCTACAACTTTCATGTTGAACAAATTTTCATTTGAAGCATTTTTGGACACGTAATTTTGTGGTGAAAAACTTTCCATTTTTAGAAACTTCCATTACAAGTCACTTTCTATTTTTGGCAATTTTTGTCTGACTTTATTTTCTTCATTCTTGAGCTTTGACATGTCAAATGAAACTTGTTTCAACATAAATGAAGTGTATCCAACTCTTCCCCACCTCCAAATCCATAAAATCAAGCACAGTTGACCACAATTGATTTTTTCACTGATAGATGAATTTGGCAATGCACTGATCAAGCTGAGCCCCAATCTTCTGATGAAATGGCTCAATGATGAAACCCTAGCCTCCATAAGCTCAATACAATCATGAAATGATCCCCATATCCATCATAGACCCCATCTCCTTGCCAAGCCCTGATTGACCCAATACAACTGATTAGGGTTTACCAGTGGTCAAAACCCTAATCTCAAGGTATCTTGATCAAACACTTGAATCTTCTTGGATGATCTCAAGACCATGATGATGATGATGTATCATTTCAACCAAGATGTAGCTCAATCTCCAAAAAACCCTAACTCATAGCCCAATCCTCAGATGGCTAATGATCAGTCAATAAAACCCTAGGCTTGCATCTCCACCTCTTATCTTCTGACCAAGACTTAGGAGGATGACTTGCACAATGTAACCACATGATATGCAATACGCAATGACTAATGACCTAAAAATGCAACGCAAATATGTTATGCTAGTCCCAAGAGAGGAGGGCAAATTTTGAGGTGTTACACCATGGATGGCGAAGATTTTCCATCCCCTGTGAATGCGGACGCGGTTAAAAAATACTTCGTGTAAAGAGACCCGCTGGATGAGAAGAATAAAATAGTCCAGGAAAAAATGGGCATCCTGGCGAACCAAAAAAACAGAAAGAAAATGGTTCGGGCAAAAATTAGGGATAAAGATGAAAAATGTACACCCGGCAAGTCGAAAACCTGAAAAGGCGGCTTGGGCAAGAAAGGGTATCCCGGTGGACTGAAAACCCGAAAGGGCGGTCCAGGCAAAAGAGGGATTGAAACGAACAACTGCGTCTGGCATGATCGTTTGCGCTTTGGTTAAAGCATCATGGATAATACCCGGTAGGGATCAATCGGAATCGTCTTGTTCAGAAGGCAGGAAGCATGGAGAGTCTGAGGACATATGGGGTGTAACCGAGTTGGAACTCGATGAGATCACGGTTTCGCATTGCCATTAGGATAGATTTTTCCTTTTGTGCGCAATTACCTCTTTTCAGGAATTGCTTCCTTTGTATTGCTCATTTGAGCCACACTTTTTCAATCAATAAAATGCATATTCAGTCAAATAATTTTGTTTTTGTTTTTCATTACCGCTTTGATTGCAAAAACATCCAATTGTTTGTGATAAAGAATCTTTGCATTTTAAGACATACAGGTCCCTTCCAATGCATGTTTATAAGATTGGAGATTCGAAATCTTATTCGGAAGGTTGAGTGACCCAAGTGTTGAAATATTGACACGCCTGGGGCGCGGTTTTATCTAACGATCTCTTTTGCAGGTACTGTTAGATATTTTTCACTCACTTGCAGGTTGTGATGTGGAAGCTTTTGACAAAACAAATCCCCGTGGAGTCCAATCAGGGACGAATGAATAAAAGAAAGGTGAAAAGACGGCGATAGACGTACGACGACCCTTGGAATTAATCAAGAAGACTCTTCAAAGTCGGAAGATTGAAAAGTCTATATCAATCCAAGGAGTTCACTCTCCGTCGAGTGCGGAACAATCGGGAATATAAGATGATGGAGCAGAAAAGGTCCAGACGAGTCTGGGAGTTCTCAAAATTGGAAAGCAGACATGGGAGTTGGATATGAATACCATGGTTCGACGGGTCGACGGGTGTTCAATACCAGACTTTCCTCATGTCTCCAAGCAGAGTCGTGAGGACTAATTCCCCAGCAGATTCAAGGTATGTGGTTTCCCTAGCAGAGTCGGGATTTATATCCCCAGCAAGTCAAAGACCGTTGTTTCCCCACAGAGCGCGTTGGTGGATCTTTCCCCAGCGATGTCCCCAAGCGGATCGGGTGCAAAGGAGTTTTTTCCCCAGCAAGGGTTGCCTTTTTCCCAGCAGCAGCACTATTCCCCAGCAGGGTGGAAATAGGAGTGTTGACGAGTTCCTTGGCAGAGTGCCTCGAGCTTTCCAGAAGAGTCCCTTAAGGGGGATATCTTTTGTACATTCATCATGTAGAATAAGCATAGCATATTGCATAATAAATCGCGTAGCATTTCCATGATTGTGGAGCATTACGCTGAAAAAATCAATCATGCATCATATTGCAAGCATAAGCTAGTCTCAGACCGTGGTTATTGTTTGAGAGGTGGTTTCGCCCGAAGGTGAAGATGTTACTCTGAGGAGTTTAGCATCATGATTTCGAATCAAAGGTATTCCCCAGTAGTCCGATACTGGAGGAAGAGTTTCTGTCGAGCAGAGATGGGAATGTTAATCAAAGAATTTTTGGGGTTCGAGAAAGAGATAATCCCCAGTGGAGCAAGGTGTTTGTTGGCTAAGGGTGAATAGAGAATAGCCGGCTCACGGCTTATTATCCCCAGCATGGGTCGTTGGCACGCGTGCAGACTCACTTATCACGGTTCCTTTTTGCCGATGCTGATAGGCATGAAGAGTTTTCCGGTGTCTAGACCGAGGTGGTATTCAGACCAGTTCTCCGGTGTCCAGACCGAGGTGGTATTCAGACCAGTTTCCGATTTCCAGATCAAAGAAGTTCTCAACAATCAGGACGAAGAACTTGAGGCATTCCGGCCAGTTTCCGATTTCCAGATCGAAGAAGTTTCCAACAGTTAGGTTGAAGTACTTGTGGCATCCAGGCCAATCTTCCGGTGGTCAGACCGAGGCGGGTATTCAGACCGATGCGGCATTCAGGCCAGTTCCGATTTTCAGATCGAAGAGGCTTCCGACGATTAGATCGATGCAGCTTGCGGCAGTCAGGCCAGTTTCCCGGTATCCATACCGAGGCGGTATCCGGACCGAAGTGGTATCCAGACCAAAGTGGTGTTCAGACCAAAGTGGCGTTCAGGCTAATCTCCTGGTATTCAGACCGACATCAATACTCCCATATTATAATGCTCAGTATGCAGACTGACGAGCGGTGTTCAGGCCATGGTTATCTCTGTGTTTCCGTTTATCCAGACATATTCCTGTTCGGTATTCAGGCCGACTGTTCTCCGTGCCAGACAGACTTTTCTTTTTGAGATTGCTTCTTTGCCGATTCTGACAGGCATGGTTAATTATTTCCCATCAGAGTGCAAATTGTTCGTCTGTTCTTGGTATTCAATCACTCTTCATCCTGATCATCTGAAAGCCGAGGCTATTCATATCGACAGGTTCATAGTGGATTGAATAGGGGCAGATGTAACACCTCAAAATTTGCCCTCCTCTCTTGGGACTAGCTTGAGCATGTTGAATTTCATTTTTAGGTCATTAGTCATTACATATTTGCATATCATATGGCAACAAGCAAGTCATCCTCCTAGGTCTTGATCAGAAGATAAAGAGGTCAAAAGATTCAAGCTGAGGGTTTCATTGAACTGATCACTAATCATCTGAGGGTTTGTGATTCAAATTAGGGTTTCCTGGTGCCTCAAGGAGGTTAAGCTTTATCTTATGGGAAGTGGTACATCATCATCATCATGGTCTTGTCATCATCCAAGAGATTCATTGCTTGATCATATTCCTTGAGATTAGGGTTTTGACCTCTGGTCAACCCTAATCATCTGAATTGTGCCAATCAGGGCTTGTCAAGGAGATGAGGTTTTCAATGGATATGGGGATCATCATGTGATTATATTGAGCTTATGGAAGCTAGGGTTTCATCATTGAGCCATTTCATCAGGAGATTGAGGCTCAAGATCATCAATGCACAGCCAATTTATCTATCAGTCAGAAAAAGTCAACCAAAGGTCAACTGATGGATTTGGAGGTGGGAGAGAGTTAGAGACACTTCATTCATGTCTAAACAAGTTTCATTTGACATTTCAAAGATCAACAATGAAGAAAATAAAGTCAGATGAAAACTTTCCAAAAATAGAAAGTGACTTGTAATTCAAAATTGCCAAAAATGGAAAGGTTTTCTCCTTAAAATTACATGTCCAAAAATGCTTCAAATGAAATTTTGTCCAACATGAAAGTTGTAGATCTTGCTCTCACCTTTCCAAAAAGTCTAAGAACATGAATTTATCGTTTGTGGTTGGCAAGTTATGGATTGATCATTGTCCAAAAAAGGTGAAATTCAAAGGTGCATAACTTTTGATTCACAAGGCCAAATGGAGTGAGACTTTTTTGAGCAAATTTCTTTTGATTTCCTCTATCCAAAACAAGAATTACATTTCATTTAAACTCATCACATAAAAAGTCCATTTTTCAAGTGAACCAATTTTGAAAAGTGGAGGGAAAAAGGTGATTTTGAGAAATAAGCATTGTTTTCACTCAATTCCACTTGCATTAGCTCACAAATATCATTTGAAACTTGCTCCAAAATAGAAAATGCACTGTTACATTGGTTTTGTACAAGTGAGGGTGAATTGACCATTTTACCATTTAGCATGAAAACTTGATTTGGTCTAAACACTTGCATTTTTGCTAATCATGATTAACAACATCATTAACATCACATATATAAACTAAATCATAACTGTTTTCTGATTAACCATAACAGAATTGAAATTTAGATCTAGAAATCCAAAAACTCTTCATCTTTCTCTCTCACTTTTTCTGCAATTTTCTTCACAAACCTTGCCAAGATCTTCCTCAATCCATGATCCATGTGCATTATTGAAGCTGTTGGAAGCAAGAACTAGCAGAATTCGAGCTCAATTTGGAACTGTTGAAGTGAAGGTCATCCATGGCAATTTGAGATTTCAGCAAGATCGTGTACAAGCAACCTCCAAACCTTGTTCCATTCATCAACTCAAGCCTTGAAGATCATCTGTTTTGCATTCACAAGGCCAGAAAACAACAAATCCATCACTGTGCTTCAATTAAGGTGAGATTTCGACCAGCCTAATTCTTGAAATTAATTGATGCTTCTTGTAGATCTTTGAGAGTAGAGTAATCTGCACTTTGAACCACTGAATTTGGTTGAGAAACAAGGAAGTTATGTGGATTAGAACTTTGATGCATGATTATGTTTTTCATCGAATCTCTTTATCCAGGAAGAATTAGGTCTAATCAATTTGTGATTCGTGATGTATGTTGAACAAGGATTCCAATGATATATGGTTTGTGGATTTTGGTGAGGATTTGTTCTTGAGCTAGGTTTTAGGATGAACGCGTGATGAATGTGTTGAAAATTTTCCAGAATGCTGCTTTGATCTTCATTTTCGCGTTTGGCTTGTTTTTAGGTGTTAGCGCGCGCCTCATTTTTTAAATCCGCACCTGCTTCGATTCTTGACCATGGCAATTTCACTTTTGCCTTTTCCATTTTTTCTTCATATGTGCTATACATGTTTCACATGCCATTTCACCTCATTTTTCAATTTTTCTCCACATGAAAAAATTCATATCTCCATAAACATTAATCCAATTGAGATGTGGTTTTTTTTGTTGTTCTCATCATGATCTCTACAATTTAATGAATATTTTTGGAAAAATTGTGCACGTGTGGTTTTTAACATGGCCTAGGGTTTGTTTAGATGTGTTCTTTCTTGCATATTGCTTGGTATTTTGATCATGAAATGATGATGCTTAACTGGATGGAGCTGAAATTTTGCATGCTTATTCTAGACACCTTTAGGAGCATTTTGGTATATGGTTTGTGATTTTTGCATTCCTGGATTGTGAGATATGCTATGATCTTTGGAGGTGTGACAATTTGTATCACACCATTTCTTGTCTAACTTCCTGATTTTATTTGCCATGCCATATGAACTTGAAATGAGCTGAATTTTTGCATGTTGACTCTTCTGGATGTTAGGTTTGAATGTGAATTTTGTGGAATTTTTTAGTGTATTTCTAGTTTGTTTGAGAATTTCTCCCCTGTTTGACCAATTGTGAACCTTTTGTGAGTCATGATCTCATATGTTTTGTGAAATTCTTGTTGTTAATTGGATGGACTTGAAATTTGGCATGTGTATTATAGACATCTTGAAGTTTGCCATGGTTTTGGTTTCACTCATTTATCTTGTGCCAATTCTGTTTTGTGATTGCTTGAAGTTGATGCATGATTTAATGCCTTGTATAAGCTTGTTTGAGTATGCTTTGGTTTGATGAATTTAATTGACTTGCTTCCCTTTGTCCAAATGGCCTGAAATTTGGTGTGTAGATCATGTTGTGAATGCTGTTTGACCATGAATTTTTTGGGAATTTATTGAATTGTTTGTGAGTTGATTTGAATTGGATCTTTCTGTTTGGTCCTATGAGGTTCTAAATTGCATGCTTTGTACTTTTTGCCTCATGAAATGATAATGGTTGATGATATGAATGTGAGACCACTTGGATTTGATTCTTATTTGATTGATCTTGATTTTTGATAAGTTTCATGTTCTGTTTTGGTTTATTGCTCCCATTTTGACCCTAGTCTTGTACTAGTGGTTTGTGTTCTCACATTTGAGCTTGGTTTCAGGTCAAAGAGCACAATTGCTTAGGCTTGATGATGTGCACTCAATTGGAGTTGTTTTATTGATTGTTTATGACTAACCTTGAGTTTGTTTTGTAGGCATTGAGATTTATGCTTAGGCCTTGTGGCTTGCACCTATGTGCATTGATGCTTGTTATCTGTTTGTGCTGTGGACTTGTAATTTTCTATTTGACTTTTGTTTGTCTGGTATACTGATTATGTTGGATTGATTTCAGGTACCTTAGTTGCTATAGTTCATTTCGAACTTGCTTGTGCTGTTGCTTGGTTGCTTAACCAATTGAGGTAGAATTTCTTTTCTCCATGTAGTCTGGAAGACCTGGCCTGTTACTTGGCCAGGCACCTGTCTGAAGTCCTCCTTAAGAGGCAATGCTTGTGATTGTTTATCTTTGTCCCCAAGCAGGAAAAGACCTTTGATAAGGCAATTGGCAGACACAAGAGATGTGCAATCCATCTCCTGCTATTCTGTTGAGTCGTCCCTTTGCTCACACCACTGTGTTGATGCATTGTGGACATTAACCCAAGATCCTTGTACAGTTGTACAGTTGAGTCAGTGTCATAAGTGTAGAAGGGTTCCCACTTTCTGAACCCACACTTCTTTGTCTGAAGCTCTCCCTGGCCAGGGATAAGAGCTGTGAGGCACACCCCTCACTCCTATTTCATCTGGCTTCACCCTAACTCTCAATGTTAGGGTTAAGAGCTAACATCACCTGATACAGTTGGCTTGCTTTTGCAGCCTAACCCTTGTGTGAGCCTACTTTGTCTGGATATAGTGTGTGCTAATTGTGAATGTTTGCTTTGTTTTGATTATGCTTGCATGCTTTACTTTGCCTGTTTAGGATTAGCTTGCTGCCTGAGCAAGTTAGATAGCAACCTTAACTTAGGGATGATATGCATGATAACATCTAGGCTCGAGTCGTAGTCTCCCTAGTTGTGTCTCCCTCTGTATCTGGTTAGGCTAGTCTTTCTCCCCTGTTCAGGGGAACTACGTTGCCCTGATCCTCATACCAGATGAGGTACGTAGGCAGGAGGTCGCACGAGATCTCTCCGGGCACTCTTTTCTTTTTTTGAGTGTGTTGTGCTTGACAGCTATCAGGCTCGAGTTCCCGACTCCCTGTTAGTCTGTGTGTTCACCCTTTTTCTTTTTGTGTGTGTTTGCTTGACAGTTGCTAGGCTCGAGTTCCCGACTCCTTAGTAACTTGTTGCTTGTTTCTTCTTGTGTGTGTTAGGAGATGGACATAAGCCCAACGATTGGCAGTCCGTATCCTATTGTTGTGTGCTTGGAGTCCGGTATAAGTCCATCAAGTGGCATCTGGTTTCCAGTGTGGGTTTGTTTGGTTCGGAAGCTGATGTAAGTCCAGCAATTGGCGTTCGGGTTCCATGTTTGCCTTTCTGTGCGTGTGTTTGTTTCAGCGTGCGTGAGCCGAACTACGGTAGCTCTGATTCTCGTTCCAGACGAGATACGTAGGCATAGGATGCGATATCCTAGCGAGCCCTTTCCTCTCTTCCCCCACCTGTGTTGTTTCAGTGAGTGTGTGTGATGTCTGTTTGTTTTAGCAACCTTTTCCTATCTTTTGAGCGTGGATCCCGTCGAGTACGACGGATGCGTAGGGGTGCTAATACCTTCCCTTCGCATAACCGACTCCCGATCCCATTCTCTTTGGTCGCGAGACCATGTCTTTTCCAGGTTTACTTCGAGCGTTTCCTTTCCCTCTTTTGGGATAAATAACGCACGGTGGCGGCTCTGTGTTGTTTTTGTTTTAGCCCGCCGGTTGTTTTTCGCAGATGCGACAGTTAGCTTTCCAAAACATCTAAGATCATGGAATTTGGATCATGTTTTAGTGACTTGCACTTGGCTACTTTGCATGGCTTGTTTTGGAAACTTTAGAACTCAATTTTCAAATACCTTTGCATGGCTTCATGATATGATCTCAGCATGTTTTGTGCAAGAATTTAGTCTCAATATAATCATCATTTGGGCCTAAATGCATGCCTATGCACCCATGCACACAAGTTACTAAATTTGGCCAAGTTTTTAAAAGGTGTGGAAAGCAATCCTCATGCTATAAATACATGCCCTTGTTGATCAGAAAAGGGATCCCTCTGGCCCAAGCTTTACACCACTACTTCCCTAACCTCCATTAAAGGATACACTTGAAGATTTCATTTGAAATTGAGTTTCAATTCTTATTCTATTTTAAAATTGAAACTCCATGAATCCAAGCCTTTCAATCATCAATTTTACTTCCTGCAAGTTATTAGAGTCGAGCCAAGGCAAATTGGAAGCAAGATCAAGCTCAATTAAAGCAAACCGAAAGTGAACTTTCAGATTTTTCTATTCTTCGATTCTCCCTGAATTCTCCATTATTTTGCTTGTTCTTTGATTGTCTGAAGACCTACCAATGTAGGCAACAAGATTGAGTTGCTTTGAGGCCAAATTGAAGCAACTCGAATCATGCACCTCAAATTTCAAATCCATGTATCTTTTAATATACTTGGAATTATGAGAAATTGAGGTCAGATTCGAGCTCTTGAGCATTTTTCCTTTCGATTAGTGTGCTCATTTTTCATTTTCATGGAGGTTGGTGGTGTATCAGTCAGGTGAGGTACACCGGAGAAGAAGACTGGAGCTAGGACTCTGGTGATGCGTTGGCGCCTTCCCAACCTTTTGACCTCATTTGAATGTTTTAATCCTGGCCTTCACTCCTGATTGCGTGTTGTGGCCATCATATCTGCCACCTCAATTAAGGAGGGAGATCTGATGGGCCTTATTTTTTTGAATTTTGTTTTGTTTTTTGATTTTATGTTTAATCCTCTTATTTTATTTTATTCATAGAAATTTCATTTTTAATCCAAAAAGTATGGGATTTTCACTAAAAAGCTTTAAATATATTTCTCTTCCATATTCTGAATTAAAATCTTTTTTAGATTAATTTTGATATTTTTTGTGAATTAAATGATTTTTGACTTGTTTTTAAATATTTAAAAATACTTGTGACTTTCCAAAAATTGTGAAATTTTTTGTCTAAGGTCCTTTGACCTTGTTTGACCTAGGATAAATCCCTTGGCCATTTATTTGGTATTTTGAAGGGATTTGAGATTTGGTGCATTTAAAAATGCATTTTAAATTTAATTTTTAATTGAATAATTGTTTAAAAATTATGTTGAGCTATTTAATTGGTCTTGTGATGTTTGACTTTCTGTTTGGCCTTGGTCATGGTTGATTTGACTTTTGTTTGACCAATACTATTGGATTTAGGGGGTTGATGAAATGTATATTTCATCCCCCAAAATGAATGGATAGTATTGATCAGATGAAATTCCTCATATGATCAACTTGGGTTTCTATTTCCCCTTCCCTCTTCATCTCCATCTCTATGTTTCCCCTATCTACCATTGACCAATGAATCATCTTCATGTCTAATGCTAGTTGATTCATCAATGACCTTGTGTCAGATGAATCAACATGAGCCTGACTGAGATAGGTCCCTCCCATTTTTTTAGTGTGTGGTATGTTTTAGGAGTTTGGTTCTTTGTACCAAATCTCTAACATGCATTAACACCTATATTTCTATTGCCCGGCCTCAGATGGTTGTGACTTCTATAAAAGTCCAATTACGATTGCTTAACATAGAGCTAAATTTATCCAAAAAAAAAGGCATAGCATTCTTGTAATTGAGATTGTAAGTCTCCCATTCTTCATGGTATTGTGTGAAAGCTTGACCGTTTTTCCTTTCATAAGAGCTAGTAGCATACTTGTTGATTTATCCAAGTTGGAGCCCTTCTTATGGATGATGTGTTGGTTCATGTATTCATACTTATGAATGAATGGTTGAGTGTTCTCCAAGGAATGACTTAAACAAATTGAACTCTTCACTAACACTTGACTAACTCTTTATTAATGTTGCTTTACTTTCAAGTCATTTACTTAATGCACTTTAAATTTTAGTACATTTATCATTCATTGCTATTTATATTCCATGCAACTTGTTTATGTTTTAAGTCCTTTTCGCTTTGCTCATTCGAGCCATATCTTATGATTGTATATATTGTTTATTTGTCTTGGTTTTTGTTTATGGTCTTAGGACCTTAAAATACTGAATAACAATAAAAACCCTAAAAAACATCTTGGTGGATTGTTGGACTTGATATGAACTTTTGGACTTAGAATAGGCAACTTCCATATGCTTTGAGGACTTGGTCAATGCCATCATATGAGACTGAGTTATCCTTGATTGTGTCTTTCATATGATGTAAGACCTTGAGTGCCCTTGATTCATTTGTCACTTTGTCTTTGTGCTTAATTGTTATACTGCTATTATTATCAAGGTTTGATGATTGCTTTTGAGTTCACCATAAGAAATATTTCCATCTGATACATTAGAAGATATCGAAGACTGCTGGCTATTGGAATGCTTGCTCATATATTATGTCTATCTTTATTTAATGCCTTGGTCTTCATATGGTTTGCTTGGATATTACTTATGATGGTTGCTTGTTAAAGTCCAAAGGAAAATTGGTTTCTATATGACATTCTTGTCTATTGGATTGCATCCCATTGGTCAGATCTTTTTAACTCTTAACTTTTTATTTTTGTCTAGGGTAGTCCCTTCATATCCTACCACTTTTTAATTTCAAAATATCTCCCTCATTTCAAAACCTTCTTTGTTTGTCTTTTCAACTTAGACTTGTTTTAATGAGTAGAAACTTTGGCCTTATACCATTGAATTTTCAAACATTTTCTTAAATCAAACTTGTAAATAAACTTAACCATATTGACATGTGATTTCTAATGATTTCTAGTGGCGTTATAGCTATGGACCCTGCTAAGGTAGATGCAGTGCTCTAGTGGGAGGCACCAAAGTCAGTTACGGAGATCAGAAGTTTATTAGGATTGGATGGTTATTATAGAAGGTTCATTGAGGGTTTTTCCAAGTTAGCCTTACCTTTGACTCAGATAACTCGAAAGGGTTAAGCCTTTGTGTGGGACATGATGTGTGAGGAGAACTTTTGAGAATTGAAGAAGAAGTTGACAACAACACCAGTAATGATATTACCATATCTGAAGGAACCTTTTGTTATATAATGTGATTCATCCAAGATAGGATTGGGTGGTGTTCTTATGTAGAATGGGAAGGTTGTGGCTTATGCTTCGCGACAACTGAAGGTTCATGAGAGAAACTATCCTACTCATGATTTAGAGTTGGTAGCTATAATTTTTGTGCCGAAGTAGCGGAGGCATTACTTGTATAGTTCCCAACTTGAGGTATTCAGTGATCACAAGAGTTTGAAATATTTATTTGATCAGAAGGAGTTGAACATGAGACAAAGAAGATGGTTAGAATTCTTGAAGGGTTACGACTTTGGTTCAAACTACCATCCCAGTAAAGCCAATGTTGTAGCAGATGCTTGGAGTCAGAAATCCTCACACGTGGCGATCTTAATGGTTAGAAAGTTTGATGTGATTGAGAAATTCAGAGATTTGACTTTGTTATATGAGGTGACTGTAGATAGTGTGAAACTAGGAATGTTTAAGCTGACTAGTGGGTTATTTGATGAGATTAGAGAGAGTCGGAAGTTAGATGTGACCCTAGTTGATCGTTTCTCATCAGCTAATGAAGATGAAGATTTTAGAGTCGATGAGAACTGGATATTTAAGTTTCGGGATAGAGTCTGTGTACCTGATGTATCGGGACTTAAGAAGACTATTTTGGAGGAGAGTCACTGAAGCAGTTTGAGTATTCATCCTGAGGCTACCAAAATATACCAAGATCTTAAGAGGATGTTTTGGTGGCCATGAATGAAAAGGTATGTTTCCCAGTTTGGATATTCATGTTTGACTTATCATAAGTTAAAGGTTGAGCACCAGAAGTCGATTGGTCTAATGCAGTCATTGAACATTCCTGAATGGAAGTTGGATGGTATATTGATGGATTTTGTGATTGGATTACCGAATACTCCGCAAGGGTTTTATTCAATTTGGATTATTGTAGATAGGCTGACTAAATCGGCATACTTTATTCTGATTAAGATCATTTTTATTTTGTAGAGGCTAGCAGAGATTTATATTGCAATGATTGTGCAGCTTCATGGTATTACATCTAGCATTGTGTCAGATATATATTTTAGGTTTACTTCCATATTTTGGGAAAGGTTACAGTAAACTCTTAGTACTAAGTTAAATTTGATTTTTGCGTATCATCTACATACTGATGGTCAGACTGAGAGGACTATTCAGTCCTTGGAAGATTTGTTGAGGGTTTGTGTCTTAGAACAAGGAGGTGCCTGGGACAGTTTCTTGCCACTTATTAAGTTTAATTATAATAACAATTATCATTTGAGTATTAGAATGGAACCGTTCGAAAGATTGTATAGGAGTAGGTGTAGGATTCCTCTTTGTTGGTATGAATATAGGGATAATGTTATTCTTGGACTAAAGATTATTCAGCAGACTATAAAGAAAGTGAAGATGATCCAAGAAAATATGAAGGCATCTCATAGTCGATATAAGAGTTATCATGATAAGCAGAGGAAGGCCCTCGAATTTCAGGAGGGAGATCATGTGTTTTTGAGAGTCACCCATGTGACTAGCATTAAGAGAGATTTGAAGTCTAAGAAGCTCACCCCTCATTTTATTAGTCCTTATCAGATTTCCCAGAGGATCCAAGTTGTTGCTTATAAGGTGGCCCTGCCACCATCTATTTCGAATTTGCATGATTTTTCGATATGTCTCAGCTTCGGGAGTATATTCCCAATCTGTCACATATTATCTAGATGGGCAATGTCCAAATGAGAGAGAATCTGATTATGGAAGCATTTCCTATCAAGATCAAGGATAGAGAAGTGAAACAGCTCAGAGGAAAGGAGATTGCTTTAGCGAAGGTGGTTTAGGGATGACCTACTGGGGGAAATCTAACTTGGGAGCTGGATAGCCAAATGAAGGAGTCATATTCGGATTTATTCTCTACAGTTAATTTTCGAGGATGGAATTTCTTTTAAGCGAGGGAGAGTTATAACGCCCTAACTTATTATTTAAGAAATTTATTTAATTGTTTGCGTAATTTAGTGATTTCTTGAGAAATGGGGTATTTTCGAAGTGTGCGGGTAATTGGTAAATTACTAATTACTGGGTTTGAGAGTTTTTAAGAGCATATCAAATATTATTATTAGAATTATTGTATATAATTAGTCATTGTAATTATTTTGTATTAAGAGAAATATAAGAATTCTAATTTAATTATTATTTGAATTAAATATTTATTTAATTTAAATAGATAATTAGGAGTTTGGGCTAATTGTGTGAAGAGAGGAGTATGAGGTGAGAATAGAGAATAAGAAAGTAAGTGGGCAAAAAGTGCAATATTGAGAATTAAAGCCCATATAAATACTAAAATGTTGGAAAAGTTAGGTTTAAGAAATTCTTCTATACACGAAAAGAGGCAAATATGGGACTTGGAATTGCAAAGGCTCTGGGAAACCGATCTTAGGAAGAGAAGGATGAAAACGGAAAAAAGCTTAAATTTCGAGTTAAGAGGGGATTCTCTACTTTTAGGTGGTCTCTGACTTGAAGGATATTGAGGGTTCCTTACCCTCATATCAGCGTCCTTTTGGGATTTTTGATGGGTTTTCCCTAATTTTTCCTTTCTATGATTTATGAGCTACAATATATTCTTTATTGGATTGTTATTGCTTCTATTATGTGTTTTGATCATAGACCCCGTTGGGGGATTTAGGATAAATCCCTATAGGGTTCGATACCTTCGAGGTAAGAGGTATGACCTTGTAATATTATATAATATATGATTATTGGCATGTTCTATGGATTTATCTGTTTATGTGTTGGAATACTCCTTGAGGTTTTGGACGACCTTTTGAGAGTCACTTGATTCCCCAAAATTGTGATTTCTTGGATCTCAACTGTTTTCCCATAGTTGAGAATGGCTCTGGTCTGCAATCGCGGGGCAGCGGCCAGGGAAGCCACGATATGTCGGGTTGGCGGCGGCCGATCAACCCCGGGACGCAAAAACGCAAGTGGTCGTTCCGCGCCTCGACAACGCGCCTGGCAATGGCCAATTTCCGGTCATCCTATTTCGTGTGATTTTGAGTTTCCAACTTTTTTGGGTGATTTTTGGCTTATGAACTTTCGAGTATTTTTGGAATTTTTTGAGTTTTTGAGCATTCCCTGGAATTTTCGGAGTTCAGGAGCTCTTATAGACATTTTGGAGAAATTTGTGACTTTAGAGTCCCCTTTTATGACCTTAGGGTCATGTTTGAGTAAATTAAGGAAAATGTTTATCCTTTCCCTATTGATAGTCTAACACAATAATAATGAGTTTTTAAGTAAATGTTGAGTTTTTAAAGTGTTGGAGAAAATGATAAACTTTTTGAGGAACTATGAGTCCTTAAGAATTTTGTGAATTTCTTTGAGAAGTGTGATGAGTTGAGATAATAATATAACTTTACCTCTTGTGATGAATAACTATTTTTACTTTGAATTTTGAATTTTTTGAGTTAGTAATCCAGAGAGTGATTATAGTGATGGCTTTCAATGATGTTTTGAGATAGTAATCTAGAGAGGGATTATAGTGATGGTCTTAAGTGACATTTGAGATAGTAATCCAAAGAGGGATTATAGTGATGACCGATTATGGAGAGTTATAGGTTCAAGAGTGGAACCTTTTGTGAATGTTGAGATTTATATCATGTCATGATTTTGAGATGTTATTGTATTGTTATATTGTTGATTATGTTCATGCATTCATGTATTTCGGAGATAGGTATGACTTCAGTCCAGCGATGGTCTGGTCCAGAGAGGGACTATGACGATCTTGCGTCTAGAGAGGGACACAGTTCAGAGAGGAACCAAATACATATGGATAATAGTAACATATCTCTGACCCTCAGAGATTTTGGTACCACATGCATATGAGATGGAAATGGTGGCATTGTATTGCATTTGCTTTATGATTTGTTTGGTTGTGTGTTAAGTGTGATTTGAGAATATTCTTATGTTTGTTACTACTATCATGTATTTCTGTTATTCACCTTTAATAATTGTTAGATATATCCTCACCCCCTGTTTGTTGTTGTGGCATTTGTGCATCTCTGAGTATAGATAACCAGGTATAGGAGTAACTGTTGATTAGGGGATATCGTTT
This sequence comes from Lathyrus oleraceus, assembly GCF_024323335.1. Taxonomy (NCBI): domain Eukaryota; kingdom Viridiplantae; phylum Streptophyta; class Magnoliopsida; order Fabales; family Fabaceae; genus Lathyrus; species Lathyrus oleraceus. The sequence continues at coordinate 372,580,877 of NC_066580.1, forward strand.
GTGCCCCCTTTAGCTTTTATCACTGGGTCTTAGAGGAGCCACTCTAATATGTAGCACTGGGGATGTGATGTCATTCGTTATTGCGTGATGCTTTTATTTTGTTTTGTTGGAGTTGTTGAGGAGATTTTATTTTGAACTTTGTTGAATTTTTGTTGTGTATTTGCATGACTATTTGGTTTTTGAAGTTTATGGTTAGGTGACACTCTAATACTTGGTTTATTCAAATGTTGAGTCGGGTAATTAGGGTGTTACATTAATCCTGGTTGATGAGACTTCAAGTCCCTCAAGTGAGGCATTAGACCTCTCGGGCGGGACTTCTATCTAACCCTTAGACAATACTTCTAAGTTAAGTCTTTTGGGCTAGACTTCGGTCGTGCCCCTTCCCTTGGGTGAGATTTCATTGGAACTCTTAGTCCCTCATGAGAGTTTATGTTAAGCAAGGGTGATGAGACTTCAAGTCCCTTATGCGTGGCGTTAGACCTCTGGGAAGGGACTTTTATCAAGACCTCATACAAGACTTTTAAGTTAAGCCTCTAGTGATACACTTCTATTCTGTCCCCTTAGGCGTCTATTATGAGGTAGGTGACTTAAATTTCCTTGGAATCTACTCTCTCACCACAGATTACTTCTAGGGTTACATGGATCGTCACTTGCATATACTCCCTTAACAATCCTAATAATCAACCCCAAAACGCTTTGATGTTGTAGGGATCAAGTTGAGATTTTTGGAAGTGTCCTAGAATAGGATGTCAATAGAACTCCCAGAATTTATCAAGACTCACTTGATATCTCAGTGCCTTGTTGCATAGTGATGACCATATGGGTTATTATAGTGAGAGAGGATTCCAACAACGTCACTGCTAGAAAAGGTGATGTTAATCCCTAATTCACCTTGTTCCACTTTGGAGAATATGGTAGATATTAGGTTCACGACCAACACTTGTCTGACGTATTTCCTTTGGAAGGAATTGGAAGTTCCTCTGTTGGTGAAACCCCTAGCTATGTTGTTAAACATGGAGTGTGAAGTTTTTTTTTCATCCTCGGGGGAAGACTGGGAGGATGATGATGAAGGAGGTGTGTGTCGCAACCTGAAAAATACAGTGTGCAAAAAAAATAACCGGCGAAAGAAAATGACAGAAGAGTCGCCACCGTGCGTTATTCATCCCAAAGGAGGGAAAGGAAACGCTCGAAGTAAACCTGAAAAAGGAAAGGAGAAGACGGGGTCTCGCAACCAAATCTTGGGTTCGGGAGTCGGTTATGCGAAGGGAAGGTATTAGCACCCCTACGCATCCGTAGTACTCTACGGGATCCACTTTTGTAGTTCTTGTCTAAAGGGTGTGTGTTTATCTAATGCGTTATTTACTAAAAAAGGGGTTAAATGAAAATGACTCGCGCGGATGTCGCATCCACTGCATACGTATCTCATCTGAATATGAGAATCAGAGTCTTCTTAGCTCGGCTACCTAGGGGTTAAGGGTAATTGTGCTCGCTAAGACATCGCGTCTTATGCCTACGTATCTCATCTGGCCTGAGAATCAGAGCAAAACTTAGTTCGGCTAACTATGGGGTTATGGATTGGGTTTTGGACGAACGACGTCACTACGCAATCTACCGGATGCTCGACCTTTGGAGACTTACTCGCCTGTAGTAGAAGGAGTTAACATGTTGCTTTGGGTTTTAGGGTTTGGGATGCTCAAGGGCAAAAAGGCAGTCCTTGACGAAGGAACCGCGCTACCTGCAGGGATACGAACACATACAAAACAAACATGTATAAAGTAAATGTGCCAACAAGGGGGCTCAGAAGTAAATAAACAAAAGAAAACAAATGCCTCCTATCGAGGTCTTCCAGCTAAGAAAGCGATAAAATGCGGAAAAGAGGTAAAAGTACCACACGGATAAAGATCCGAAGTAACAACAATTAAAGGAGTAAGAAACCCAGGGATCTCCCAAGCTAATGCCATCAAAGAAAGGGGAGTCAGTACAGGTAATCGGAATGAATCTCCAGGGGGTATCCCACAAATAAAGTGGGAAACCACGCAAGTTATCCCTGCAAAAGTCATGTGAGCCCTCACAAAAACTCAACAAACAGGTTAGAGACAAAAAAATAGGGTAATCAAGGGTTGCCCCCAAATCAAAATGTAACCACATGAATCATGCTCTTTCAATTCACAAAAAAGCTCACAAAAAGCAACCAAGGGTAGGAGGCCTAAACCTCTTGTCAAACACATGCATCAAAAGGGTATCAAATTCACCCATAATACCTCATACATTTAGAGCATTCAAATTAAAGGCATAAAGATGATGGATATAGGGCAAACCTGATTGGAGAGCTTGATTGAAATTGAGTTGCACCTGTGAGGTTTACAAAACAACCTTTAAGGTTTATGTGAGGCAAATGTGATTCTGTGCAGTTGAGTTCCCTTCAGGGTTTGGAGGCTGCTTTGAACTTTGTTAGCTCTTCTCTCACTATCTTTTTCCTCAGGGTTTTGTTCCAAGGAAACCTCAGAGTATTTTGCTTCTCTCCTTTTTCTGTCTGATCTCCCTCTTTTATAACCTGATTTTCATGGCTTTGTGGGCTCAAATGAGAGAGGTCCAAGTCCAAGTTTTTCTATTATATTTTATTTATTTAATTATTATTATTTTTATTTATTTATTTATTTTTGTAAAAAAAAAAATTTCGTTTTTTTTTTTAAGTTTCTTGGATCTAATTCTGATTGATATGATGAAATGCAATATGAAATGCTAAATGAATGCATGAATGAGGAAGGCAAATTTTGGGGTGTTACAGCTGCCCCTATTCAATCATCAGCTAACCCGAGTAGGATGAAAGTGAATAACTTATCAGACAAACGGGGTGAGCTGTGATTGAATACCAAAGACAGACCGAAAATTTGCGCTCCGAGAACACCACAAAAACGCGGAAATACACAGCGCTGTTTATTTTTCTTCCGATCCTCTGGCTGGATCTGAATTAGTCTTCTGGCTTAATCTGGAGTTTCGATCCTCTGGCTGAACCTATACTCAATTTAGTCCTCTGGTTGGATATTAATCTTGATCCTCGGGCTGGATACGATTTTGATCTTCTGGCTAGATCTTCTTCGATCTTCTGGCTAGATCTCATTCGTTTCGATTCTCTGGCTGAATCTATTTCCTTTGATTCTCTGGCTGAATCTACTTCGATCTTCTGGCTAGATCTGAATTGTTGCGATTTTCGATCTTCTGGCTAGATCTTCTTTGTTTCGATTCTCTGGCTGAATCTACTTCGATCTTCTGGCTAGATCTGGATTGTTTTGATGATAAATTCCCATCATTAGGATCCCGTATCTGAGGCATGCGCTGGTTGACCCTCTTTTGAAATCTACACCCAACCTTCATATTAGATATGCAGTTTCAAGAATATTCCACTTTTGGGCTTCGTACATATTCTTCGGGCTAGAACATGTTGTAACGACTCCTCAATTAGACTTGGGCTTGCTGGGGAAATAAAGCTTGTAGGCGACTTCACTGGGGAATCTTCAAATTGAGCCTTAGGCTGGCTTACTGGAACACGATTCTCAGGCTGAATCTTCGAAATGACCCTCAGGCTGGATCACTAGAACACGATTCTCAGGCTGAATCTTCGAAATGACCCTCAGGCTGGACCACTGGAACACGATTCTCAGGCTGAATCTTCAAAATGAACCTCAGGCCGGATCACTGGAAAATAATTCTCAGGCTGAATCTTCGAAATGACCCTCAGGCTGGATCACTGGAAAACGGTTCTCAGGCTGAATCTTCGAAATGACCCTCAGGCTGGATCACTGGAAAACGATTCTCAGGCTGAATCTTCGAAATGACCCTCAGGCTGGATCACTGGAACACGATTCTCAGGCTGAATCTTCAAAACGACCCTCAGGCTGGATCACTCACGCTTGATCCTCTGGCTGGATCTCATGACCTTGGTTGTAAAGTAATCCTTCAGTCTGCTTGGAAGAACCTGTTTATCAGCTTATGTGTATGCTTGATATGATATGCATGCAAATACAAATGTTATGCATGGTGTAAAAAGAAATCTGTTTGGGGAAGCAAACTCCGATAGGGAACAGATCGATGTATCAATCCTTGAATGCTCTGTGGGGAATGATCCGTCTGCCGGGACCAATGAGCCACCAAAAATAAATTGGCTGCTTGAAAAGTTGACCTTGCGAGGGGGAGTATCAACTATGGAAACTTTGCTCGGCGAGGCTCTGTGAGGAGAGTCTGTGGGGAAAACACTTCCTGGGGAAATGTCGTAGGAAACGACCTCTACTGGGGATATGAACTTGCTAATCTCCCTCAAGCTGGGGATTAACAAATCTGTTAAAAATAATCTGCTAGGGAATGAGATGAACACTGAGAACACCACCCTCTCATCTGTTGGTTATGCAACCACTCCGCTGTTGCTAGGAAGATACAGTCTGACACTGTCAACTCCGCTGGGGAACATGCTCTGCTGAGGAGAGACTTTGTCAACCGCTTGGGGATGAGGATTCATGACTTGGCATCCGGTTCCTGTGACCTGCAACCAAAAATACACGTATGCCTCGGGGGAATTACTCGGTTTGAATTCACCGTCCGAGATTAAGCACATTCAAAGCAATTTTAAATGTTTTCCTGTGCAAATCATCTGCAAAAGCCACCATTATGTTCATATGCAATATGTTTTATCAAAAATTCGGACATTTTTGCAAACAAACTGATAAATGAAAAATAAAGAGGCTCTTTAACTGAATTATTCGACTCTTACTAGGGAGAAAATTTGTGCCAGGAATAGGCGAGGGTATCATGAAGCTGATCCCTGAAAAGAGGTGATCGCTATAAAAAGAGAACTATCCTAATGGCAATGGGGATACGGGGTTCCACCGAGTTTCGACTCTGCTATGGCTCGTATGTCCTCAAGACGCTATGCTCATCTTGCTTTCTGAAGTGGATGATTAGTCGATCTTTAACCTTCGAAGATTGTCGGATTGAATGAAACGGTGATATAACACTGATGAACTCAGATCACAGTCATTCGCTTATTCCCTAACTTTTGCCTGGATCGCCCCCTTTTCGGGTTTTCAATCCACCGGGATACCCATTTTTTCCTGAGCCGCCCTTTTGGGTTTTCGACTCACCGGGTGTACTCTTTTTTATATCCCTAACTTTTGCCCGAACCTCTTTATTCTTTTTTTTTTGGTTCGTCGGGATGCCCTTTTTTTGCCTAGACTATTCTTTTTATCGTCCAGCGGGTCTATTTTATGCGAAATATATTTTTTTTAACTGCGTCTGAGTTAATAGGGGACGGGAATCCTTCGCCATCCATGGTTGTTAGCATCAAAGCTCCACCATAGAAAATCCTTTTAACCACGTACGGACCCTCATAGTTCGGTGTCCATTTGCCCCTGTGATCTGTGTTGGGAGGAAGAAATCTTTTGAGTACCAATTCACCGACTTGATACCCCCGAGGGCGCACTTTCTGACCAAATGCTTTCTTCATTCGTCTCTGACCGAGATACGTCAATTCTGGGTACATAGTTCCAGCATAGCACCTTAATCATCGAAGACAAGGTAAACAAAGCATCAGCAAATTGGTTTTCTTCAAAAGAAATTCAACAATCTTCTCGTGTAGTCTCTGTAAGGAGCCAGATGAGGCTGAGGTGTATACCATTTCCCGTTGGTTTGATTGATGACCAAAGCTGAATCCCCGTATACATCCAGGGTTTTAATCTGTATATTGACGGCTTCCTCAAGTCTTAGGATACAAGCTTCGTATTCGGCTTCATTGTTGATGTAGGGAAAAGTTATTCTGGCACCAAATGGCATATGAACCCCCTTCCGGTGTGATCAACACTACACCAACTCCGCGACCATTGACGTGGACCGCCCCATCAAACATCATAACCCATTTGGATTCAGGGTCAGGCCCCTCCTCCGGGAGTGGTTCCTCTCAATCTTTCGATTTGATAAACATGATGTCCTCATCAAGAAAATCAAACCTCATAGGTTGGTAATCATCAATCGGTTGCTCTGCAAGATAGTCTGACAAGACACTTCCCTTGATGGTTTTTTGTGAAGTGTATTGGATGTCATACTCTGTCAGTATCATTTGTCACCTAGTAACCTTTCCGGTAAGTGCTGGATTTTCAAAAATATACTTGACTGAATCCATTTTTGATATCAATAGAGTCGTGTGAGTCAACATATACTGTCTTAGTCGGCGAGTAGCCCATGCCAAAGCGCGGCAAGTTTTCTCGAGCAATGAGTATCTTTGTTCACAGCCGGTAAACTTTTGCTAAGGTAGTATATTGCATGCTCTTTTCGACCTGACTCGTCATGCTGACCGAGCACACAACCCATTGACCTTTCTAACACAGTCAAGTACATGATCAACGGTCTTTCCTCTCGGCCTGTAGACTTGCCCCGATCTTGATCTCTTTCTTGTCGTCTGCGGTACCGATGTTGACGGTCTCGATCACCTCCTGATAAGGTGTAATAGCTCGGTCCTCCTGTTTCAACAATCTGGCTAACCCTTCAGGCAATTCACAATCTTCCTCAATCCCTTTTTCGGCTTAATAGATAGGATTGTCGAAGTCATACTTGGCCATAGCAGTGTCGTTAGCAGTGAGATCCGGGTGATCAGTTTTACGAGGTGTTTTTTGGAAATAAAAATGAAAAAGAAACATGAAAAAGAAACATTGTCGTTTTTGTAAAAGTAAAAAAACTGAAAGAAAGAGAACACAAAATTGTTTGCAAAAGCCGTGCTTTATTGATGATAAAAATAATTGCGAAATGTAACTAAATGGATGGCCCTACAAATGAGCCGTTACACCTTGGGCAAAGTGTAAGACTTTATTATGCATGTAATAAAGGAAAACAATAAAAATCACTCTTTCAGTAGAGTAACCCGGACGGTTTTTTCAGACGACCAATTGTCGAGCTTTTCTCCCGGGACACACGGGCGAATCCAGCTATCTAAGTCACAGTCGCTGTCAGCCTTGTCTTCATCTGCAGCATTGACGATGTGGGGAGAAACCAAACCCCCGCTGTAGAGAGTACCTGTTTCATTCTTCTGAGATCCCAGAGCATACCCCAATCCAAACTTGTCTTCTTTGATGACTGGCTCCACAAATTTGCCCCAGCCGTGGGCATTACCAGCTTTAACCACTTCGACAGCTTGCTTGTATGAAGAGATAGAAGTCCCGACCTTCTCAAACTCAAGTGAAAAGACAGCTTCGGGCGCGACCTCATTGATGTTTATGGCTTCGAAGCCCTGACACAACATCTCGTGCATCTCGCCGTCCATCTCTACATACTTAAATGTAGACAGGTGGCTAACAAAAATATCCTCTTCACCAAAGACAGTGACGACCTGACCTTCTAGTTCATATTTGAGCTTCTGGTGGAGGGTAGAAGTAACAACACCGGCAACATGAATCCAAGGCCGACCTAGCAGACAGCTGTAGGAAGGCTGGATATTCATCACATAAAAGGTGCTCTTGAACACCTGCGGTCCAATCTTAACTGGCAACTCAACTTCTCCAAAGACAGCTCTCTTAGAGCCATCAAAAGCCCTCACAACTAAGTTACTTGGCCTCAGGATGGTGTCATCGCAATCCAACTTCATTAAGGCTTTCTTTGGAAGAACATTCAGAGAAGAGCCTGTATCAACCAAAACATGGGAAAGCATCACCTCTTTGCACTCCATTGTGATATGCAAGGCTTTGTTGTGATTCCTGCCCTCAGATGTCAGGTCATTATCGGTGAAACCTAGCCCCCGGCTAGCGTTTACATTGGAAACTACCGACTCCAGCTGGTTAACAGTTATCTCCGGTGGAACATAGGCCATATTCAGTACTTTCAACAAGGCTGCTCTGTGCGCCTCAGAGCGCAGCAATAGTGAGAGAATGGAGATCTTTAAGGGTGTCTGATTTAGCTGGTCGACTACCTTGTAGTCACTTTTCTTGATAATCCTCATAAACTCATCCACTTCCTTCTCGAATGCGGTCTTAGGAGGATCTTCCTCAGTAGTAACCTCTTCGGCGACCATCTGTTTCCCTTTAGCCTTGGCAGATGCCTCGACTTCAGTATTCGCGCGTAATGTTGATGGTGCAAATAGGCGTCCACTGCGAGTGAAGCCACCAACCCCTCCAACATTGTCTACAACGGAGCTACCAATGTCAATGTCTTCTTCGTTAACTTTATGCCCCTGGCAGTAGATATCAGCCCCATAGTGCCACGGGATATCACTGTCTTTCTCATACGGAACGGGTCCTGGTATTGTGATGGTGATTGGACCAACCAAAGTCGGTTGAGGGCTGTCAGAGTAAATTGCAACTGGTGCTGAACTTTCGATGTTCACCGCTGCTGGTTCTGTATTTTTTAGGAAATATATTATTATCGGAGCGAGTCTCTCGGGAACATATATTTTTTCAGGAGTGAAATAAAACGTCGCCGTCGATACATCATTCTTCATTGGACGGGCCTGATCGAACTGAAGACAACCTTCATCTATCAGTTGCTGAATACCCCTTCTCAAACTGTCACATCCGTTTTCGGCAGCTTGACAATTTCTGCATTCTTCCCCACAGCCCGGGAAAATCTGTCCTTTCAGAAGTCGGTCTTTAACCACCGATAGTGAAGTCTTCACCTTAGTCGCATCAGAAACCAAATTCAAAGTTTCCCCACTATCAACAGCATTAATCCTCTGCTCGCCGTGAGCCGGCATCGGGTTCTGGATAACATTATGCACCGGAGAAAAATTGATAGCCTGGGCATCTCTCAAATCTTGTACCTTTAACTGGAGAGCCTTGCAATTATCTGTAGTATGGCCAGGTGCGTCGGAGTGAAAAGCACATCTGGCGTTGACATCATAACCTCTAGGCAAATTATTGGGATCGATTGGTGGGGCCAGAGTTCTCAACGTAACCAGATTCATGTCAATCAGCTTGGGAAGTAATACTGAATAAGGCATTGGGATTGGCTCGATGACCCGGTCCGTCTTCCTTGGACGTTGTTGATAGTGTCTTTGCTGACCCGGATTACCTCCTTGTTGTTGATTGTTGTACCTGGGTTGTTGTTGCGGATGATATTGCGGTTGAGGAACAGGTGTTGGAATAGTGACTGCGGCCACTTGATCTTGATAATAATTAGGGCGTCCTCTACCCCTGCCTCTGCCGGCATACACAACGCTTGCCTCGCCTTCTTTTCTTCGCTGACCGTTACCAGCAAACGGTCTCTTGGGACCTGATGAGTTGGAAGCATTATTGTCTTGAATTCGGCCCATCTTCAACAGACTCTCGATTCTTTCTCCAGCAATTACTATCTCTGCAAAGCTGATTGACGGGCAAGCAGCCAATCTCTCAATATAATTGCCTTGAAGAGTGTTCATGAACATGTCCGCCATCTCCCTTTCAGACATAGGGGGTTGGACGGACGCAGCAATCTGTCTCCAACGCTGAGCATACTCTCTAAAGGTTTCCTTGGCAGTCTGAGACATACCTTGCAACGAGGTCCGATTTGGAGCCATGTCCAAGTTGTATTGATATTGCTTGACAAAAGCCTCTGCCAAGTCTTTCCAGCTCTTGATGGTAGTACGAGATAAATGAGAATACCATTCACGAGAAGCTCCAGTTAGACTGTCTTCAAAATAGTACATCCACAGCTTTTCATCTTCCGTGTGAGCTCTCAACCTTCCCAGATAAGATTGGAGATGAGTGCGTGGGCAAGAAGCCCCGTTGTATTTCTCAAAAGTAGGGGGTTTGAACTTGTGAGGAATCCTTACTCCCTGAACCAGACCAAGATTTGTGACATCAAAGCCTAAGGAATTTTGAGACTCCAAAGATTTGAGCTTCTCAGCAAGCTCATCCATACGGCGAGTGGTCTCGAGGGCCTCGTCGTGCAAAGAAAATTGATCATACTGATAATCTTCAGTAACGGGGCGCCCGTTAATCCGAATTCCTTGATTCACATTGTACCTTCCGCCAATACCATTTCCAACATTCCCTGTGTTGCCAACATTACCCGGGTTTCCATCAGCATTTGCGTTACCCGCGTTACCAGTGTTCACAGGGTTATCAGCGTTCCCAGGGTTACCAGGGTTTCCCTCAGCATTTGGTATCTCCACCTCCGGATCGGGTCTCGGTTGCTCAACCAATTCCCTCAGCTTTTCCTGGCCTTCTGCCATACCAATCATCAATGTCATGAACTTGTTAGACTATGGCACAGATCTAGAAGGGGGGGTTGAATAGATTCCAATTAAAAACTTGAGTCGGCGCTACCAATTTAAAAGAAAATTGGTTTTAAAAATTGTTTTAAGTGCGGAAGCAGCCGAGGAAAATTTTAGTCTAAAACGAACCGTTATTGGAAAACCGAATATGCGTTAAGCTAATGGAGTAGAGATAAAATGAAATACTAATTACTACACTATTTGCACACTCAATTGATATATTTCACTAACTAGCAAGCCTAGTTCCAATGATACAAAATACCAAATTAAACTGAATGTAAACTTAAGACAACTTTGGCTTATGCAAATTCACAAACACTTGGTGTGCATACACTCCAAGAGATATTTGAGTTGAGTAAGTAGTTCAATTTTATCTAGTACAATAAACTATTGTACTTTGTATTCAAACAGCAGTTTTAGTTTCTTACTCAACTTATATCAAAGTTTGGGAAAATTGCTTAAACTAAAATCACTTAATTTTTAAGCTAAAAAACAGATTATGCAGAAAATTAAAGAAGACGGAGATTTGATGAGGCAGTTCCCCCGCCGTCCTCGCTTAGGGGTACGTCTGCCCTCAATTCTAAAAATAGAATTGAGATGATTAATTAGATATCACCTGTGAAATTTAATCGTTTATACAAGGATTGCAAAGCATGTAAACAACAGAACTTCCAATGTGTTGAATGATGCTTCCTATCCTTGCTCCTTGATTCAAGATGAATCAAAACCTTCGATCGTTGATGCTAGACCTCCGATTCCAGCCCCTTTGTTGAAGAATCTTCCGTTCTTCAAACCCTCGGCCCGGCTGATCTCAAACACAACGAGTCGAACCTGAATCCTTCACTTCAATGCCACCGAATCCGCTACTAGACTGATGAAGACTTTCCTCTTCTCAATCACCTTCGCTCGGCTGAATATTGAAGAACGATTCGTCCAAAAACCCCCAAACTCAAACCCGTATTGGAGGACAAAACCCTAACGGTTTTATTCAAGAAAGAACCTGCCACAAGCTTCAACCCGAGCTGGATTCTTCGATCACAGCTTCGAACCTTATCACCTTTGCTCGATCACGAACCACATCAAAAGTAATTGTTTGCTGATGATGAGTTGTGAAATGTTAAAGATGAAGATGATGAGTCTTGGACACCTTTTTGACTCTTTCTTGTTTCCTTGAACACTTGAACTCAATTAGCAAATGTTGGTTAATGACAGTGTTTTAACTTCTATATATAGTAACAGACAAAACCAATTAAAAATAACAGAATTTCAAATATTGGAAATAACTCAGAAAATTGAGTTTACGCACGAGCGGTCGACCATAGGTCGGCGTGCGCTGAGCCGTGAGTGATGCGCCGACCCCTATGGTCGACCCATGGTTCTATGCGCTGACCCAGGATTACTTCATTTAGCCATGCGCTGACTTCTGGTCGACGCAAGGAGTTTTTGCGCTAACCCGTGAGTTATGTGCCGACCCTTATGGTCGACGCAAGGGAGCATGCGCTGACCAATCTCAGTTCTGCTGAGCTTTGCACTGACCCGTGAGCTTTGAGCTGACCCCTATGGTCGACTCAAGGCCTTCAAATCTGCATAAAACTGTGTTTTGTGATTTTCATGCATTTCGTCATGATTACACTTTGTCCACATATGTTTTTGATCATTATAATAGGTTTAGACAAACATAGAAAGGATATGGTGGATAATGTGTTTCATTTGTTTGTAGACGTGCATGATGGTCGTTTGTCATCATCGAAACTTGCGATCGTATGTTGTCTGACTCTTTGTCTTTACATACTCCCCCTTTTTGATGATGACAACCGGTATAATTCAGCATGCGATATTGACACATTTTCCACACTCCCCCTTTCTTTTGTAATCTAAGGCTATCTGCAGAAAGCTACTGTTAGTTGTGGGCATTTTTGTCTGCCTGCTTTATGCACCTTTCTCCCCCTTTGACAACATCAAAAAGAGAGACAGAGTGATTTTTCAAGATATCAAGGAAATTTCACAGGAAATAACATAAACAGATAATAGTAACACACCAATGTCATTTCTGAGCAATAGTCATTTATAAAGGAAAACAAGTAAAACATAGAAATACATTCAAAATAACAGTCAAACTACATAATGCATGTGAATGTCTATGTCCTAGTGGCGGTGTCCTGGATGATAACAAATTCCCGGGTTTTTGTAAGGGTCAGCCAGAGATGATAGGTATTCGGTGACACCGTTCAGATGCTTGAGACTCTCGTCGATTGACTTTTCTTGAAGTTCAAATGAAGCCGAAAAGGTTGCAAACCGGTCATTCATGCTTGTAGAGAAGGAGTCGAGACGCGCATTTTGGGCTTGAATTTGCTCGTTGATATGAGCATAGCGCTCATCTTGAGCTTGCATGAAGGACTGTTGAGCTATCTGCATATTATGCATCATATCCAACAGTTCTGAAGAATCAGCTTGTTGTGGAGGGGACGGAGGAGATTCTTCCTCATCTTGGTAATATGGCTGGTAAAATTGACGCTGAGTTGACCAGCCCTTGTGTTGCCATTCACCCCAGCCACCCCAGCGTGGAGCATCTTCTTCATTTGAATGCGACTGCTGAGCCCAAGCGGAGTCCGAGTAGTCTTGAGTGTCAACGGGTGGAGGATCATCATCTCCATCATTGTCATCCACATCGTGCCTGACTTCTTCTTCTTCATTTTCTTCTTCATCTTCTTGGTCTTCGCTTTCATCACTATCATCATCTGCAGGAATATTTGCTCTCCGAATAAACTTATACATCCTCCGCTCATTGCACCAAAGATATCCCATCATAGACATGGTTTTTGTACTGAACTCTTTGTCAGATGAGATGGAAGTGTACTTGAAAGACGGATGATGAACGTTAGCTGCAGTCAGGACCTCTTGAATGAAGGATCCGTAGGCAAGCGCCGTTCCTCGTCCGGAGTCACGTAGCCCAAACATTCTACTGGCAATGTAGTACGGCCAGTTGATTTTTATCTTATTTTTCAGAATGTAAATCAGATGAACCTCGGCCGGTTCGACTCTGTAGAGGCCTCCCTTCTTTGGGCGCAGGATTCGTGAGACGACCCACTGAAGGATCCTTTCTCCGGCTTTCAGCTTGCCGGCAGTGACAGTTCGTGGGAATGCGTCACTGTTCACAAACTGATCAGTATAGGGTCGTCTCAGCATGTCATTCAATGCATTTTTAAACTCATAGCCAGCTACGTGGTGAGAGTCAATGACCTCAGGTAGAGGGTTTCCATCATCATCAACAGACATATCAAAATATTGGTTCAAGATATTTGATTTAAGCGGTACCTTTGTCGGACCAATTCTAGAATGGAACTTGTGCCCGCGAAAGTTGTCATGAAGGCCGGCATAGAACACGCGAACAAGGTCTTCACTGTATTTGGTATTACATTCCAAGAAGTTGATAAAGCCCTGATGCTGCAGCAGAGCCAGGACTTCAGGAAGGTGCATGCGTTCAGCGGTAAGTTTGTAGAACGCATGTTGTTGCACAACGCCTCTTTTGCTGATGTCTCTGTTGAAGACTTCGACACGAGCGGGTGGAACGAGTGATACAGCAGATATGGGTAGAGATGCGGCGGATGATTCTCGGGATCTCTTCCCGGAGGGTCTGCGTGATGTGGTAGCCATTTGAGCAAGTTTGAAGCGGAGTGTTTGGGTATAGAGAGAAGGTTTAAGAAGGGTTTTGAGAGTGATTCTGCTAGGTAGAGGTTTCTCCCAATTTATAGTGGAAAGGTTAGGGTTTTGGGAAGATGGAAGATCAAAGAACAATAGCCACTAGGTAGATGCAAGTTACAAAGTAGTGGGTAGTTTGAAAGGTGATGGAATGTAAATGCACAATTAATGATGATTTTTGGATGGGAATGCATGAAAAACGATTTAAATTTTTCTGCAGAAAAACGAAATTTTCGAGCGATGCGTCGATCATAGCCCTGTATGCGTCGACGCATACTGTTTGGTTTTTGAGAAAATGCAGAAATTAATTTGCTTGCGTCGACCATAGCCCTGCTGAGGTCGACTCATACAGTCCAAATTCCAATTTTTCACTATTTTCCACATGCGATGACAGGTTTTGTAACACCCTTCTAACGTACCCCAAATATTTAATAACAACAACAAGTATATATCAGAGTAAATACATAAAACAAGGGTGTCACATCTTCGAAAATAACATTTGTCATGCTCTTTTATTATATCAACCATAAAACATTTCAAAAATACGCAGCGGATAGAAATTATGTCAACCAATTAAACGTATAACATATTACATGAAAAATAGTTCAACAACCGACAATAAACAATTAAAACATCCCGTCCCGATGTTACATCTATCAGAGCATGACCCACAACGGAGACTACACTAGACTCCAAGCACTAGCTTCTACTCACTCACTGCTCGTTACCTGAAAAATAGTTGTAAGGGTGAGTTCCTCAATCGATATAACAAACATTATAATTTATCATGTTATGTTAAGTAATTTAACACGTTTCATCACCCAAATCAGATTACACATTCAGTAACAGCACATCAACTTCAATATCATACTCAATAACCACATAAAATGCAACTCAAATGAGACTCGACTCGTCATGCATGTGGTACCATTCGGAGTAAAACTCCCAACTTAAAATCATTGCCATTTTAGTGGGCATCAAGGCATAAGCCTTCAACTTTCAACTTAAAATTTTTGCCAATCCAGGCCAACGTGGTGTGAGCAAAGCTCCGATTTTTGCCAATCCAGGCCAACGTGGTGTGAGCAAAGCTCCGACTTAATGCATATGAATGTACATGGCATACACGACTTTAAATTTTCGACAACATAATAATAACAGCAACACAACAACGTTTTCAACAAAATCAACTTGAAATCAACTTTGGCTCATCAAGCCTACAACTCAGTATTTTCAACAACTTTAACACAACTTATCAACATATTTGTATCAACACTTCATAACATAAACTCAACAAAATTACTCATCAAAATCAACGATAATAGGTCAATCACCAATTATGTTCACAACATTAAAATATCAATTTTTCCAATTTCCAACAGTGTTAACCGGTTAACGCCCTGGGTTAACCGGTTAACGCAGGACAAAACAACTTTCTGGCAAAACGCAACAGTGTTAACCGGTTAACACCCTGGGTTAACCGGTTAACGCAGGCAAAACAGCACATTTTCACAAAATATAACAATGTTAACCGGTTAACGCCCTGGGTTAACTGGTTAACGCAGACCAAACAGCAGTTCCTGCACTAACACAAGGCAGAATGCAGAGTTTCCGCATTTTCCGCCGTTGGAGGACTTCCGGACCTCCGATTCAGTTTCCGTAAAAAGCTACACTATCGGGAAATCACGACTCACCCAATTTCCGATTCAATTACAGTATTAACACAACTCATCCAACACAATTTCTCAGCATGCAACATCCCAATTAGGGCCAATTCAACGGTTTCTCACTACCCATGACATGTTAATCTATAATACCCATTAACGACGATAAACCCCCCTTACCTGAGTTAATCCGGCAAATCTCTGAGCTTCAAGCCTTTCCGTTCTTCAACCTCTGCTCTTGCTCTTCCTCTTTGCCCTTTTCCACTTTTCTATCGCTTCTCTGCTTTTTCACGTAAAACTCTTTACCAACAATGAAAACCCTTTTTCTTATTCCAACTTATATATTTTCCAAATTAATAATAATAATCCAATAATATTTCCAATTAATTAATTAAATTAATAAATATTATATTAATTCAAATTAAATAATTAGCCTTATTTTATCGGGGTGTTACAACTCTCCCCCACTAAAAGAGTTTTCGCCCTCGAAAACATACCTCAAGCAAATAACTCTGGATAAGACTCTTTCATCTGACTCTCCAGTTCCCAAGTCACATTGCCACCTGCTGGTCCTCCCCAAGCTACTTTCACTAAGGCAATCTCTTTACCCCGCAACTGCTTCAACTCTCGATCCTCAATCCTCATAGGCGATATTTCAACAGTCAGGTTATCTCTCACCTGTACATCATCTACTTGGATCACATGCGACGGATCATGAATGTACCTCCTCAACTGAGACACATGAAAAACCTCATGCAAATTCGCAAGTGACGGCGGTAAAGCGATACGATAGGCTACCTCTCCTATCCTCTCCAAAATCTGATAAGGACCAATAAATCGAGGTGTCAACTTCTTTGACTTCAAAGCTCGACCAACCCCAGTTATCGGAGTAACACGAAGAAACACATGATCTCCCTCTTGAAACTCAAGTGACTTCCTTCTCTTGTCATGATAACTCTTCTGACGACTCTGAGCAATTCTCATCTTCTCCTGAATCATCTTAATCTTTTCTGTAGTCTGTTGGACAATCTCCGGTCCAACCACAGCACTCTCACCGGACTCATACCAACATAACGGTGTCCGACATCTCCTACCATACAAAGCTTCAAACGGCGCCATACTAATTCTCGAATGAAAACTATTGTTGTAGGTAAACTCAATCAAAGGTAAATAACAATCCCAAGCACCTCCCTTTTCCAAAACACAAGCTTTCAAAAGATCCTCTAGTGACTGAATCGTCCTCTCAGTCTGACCATTAGTCTGCGGATGATATGCAGAACTCAATCTCAGCTTAGTCCCCAAAGCCTTCTGCAAACCTTCCCAGAATTTTGATGTAAATCTAGGATCTCTGTCCGAAACAATACTCGACGGAATACCATGCAAACTTACAATTTTCTCAATATACAACTCAGCCAATTTCTCTAACGGATAATCCATTCTAATCGGAATGAAATGAGCCGACTTTGTCAATCTGTCAACAATCACCCAAATAGCTTCAAAATTCTTAATTGTTCTCGGTTACCCAGAAACAAAATCCATACTGATACTATCCCACTTCCACTCTGGAATAGCCAACGGTTGCATTAGCCCAGACGGCTTCTGATGCTCAATCTTTGACTTCTGACAAGTCAAACAGGAATAAACAAAACTCGCAATTTCTCTTTTCATTCCCGGCCACCAAAATAACTTTTTCAAATCATGATACATCTTCGTAGCTCCAGGATGAATACTCAACCCACTACGATGTCCTTCTTCAAGAATACTCTTCTTAAGCTCGGCAACATCCGGAATACACACCCGCTTACCAAATTTCAGAATACCATTTTCATCAACTCTGAATTCACTACCTTGACCCTGATTCACCAGAGTCAACTTATCAACCAAAAGCACATCGGATTTCTGACCCTCTCTGATCTCATCCAGAATACCACTTGTTAACTTCAACATTCCCAATTTAACACTATTGTGAGTACTCTCACACACCAAACTCAAGTCTCTAAACTGCTCAATTAAATCCAATTCCTTAACCATTAGCATAGACATATGTAATGATTTCCGACTCAATGCATCAGCCACTACGTTTGCTTTACCCGGATGGTAATTCAAACCAAAGTCATAATCCTTCAGAAACTCTAACCATCTTCTCTGTCTCATATTCAGCTCTTTCTGATCAAACAAATACTTTAAACTCTTATGGTCACTGAAAACCTCAAATCTTGACCCGTACAAGTAATGCCTCCATAACTTCAGAACAAACACCACAGCAAACTTGTCTAGGTACGGATGGAAAATCCTATTCATATACTCCATAAATACTCCAGGCGCATTAGTCACACCAAAAGGCATTACAGAATACTCATAATGTCCATACCTTGTTCTGAAAGCAGTCTTCTGAATATCCTCGGTTTTCACACGGATCTGATGATACCCAGATCTCAAATCTATTTTGTTGAACACACTTGCACCAACCAACTGATCCATCAAATCATCAATCCTCGGCAAAGGATACCGATTCTTGATCGTCACTTTATTCAGTTGCCTGTAGTCCACACACAACCTCATAGTACCTTCTTTCTTCTTAACCAATAGTACTGGTGCACCCCACGGTGACACACTCGGACGAATAAATTTCTTATCCAACAGATCTTCCAACTGACTCTTCAATTCAGTTAACTCAACAGCAGACATACGGTACGGAGCCATCGATATCGGCCTAGTACCAGGTACCAAATCAATCGAGAACTCAACTTCACGCTCTGGCGGCAATTCATTCACCTCTTCCGGAAACACATCAGGAAAATCACACACCACGGCTAGATCGCCAATCACCAGTTTATCTTTAGCCTCCAAAGTCGCTAACAGCATAAACAACTCTGCCCCATCAGCTACTTCTTCATTCACTTGCCTTGCTGATAGAAACAAACTCTTTCCCTCCTCAATCTCAGGAAAGACCACCGTCTTATCAAAACAATTGATAGAAACTCGGTTAAACACCAACCAGTTCATACCCAGAATAACATCAATCTGCACTAGTGGAAGACACACTAGGTCCATCCCAAAGTCTCTACCAAAAATACTCAAAGGACAATTTAAACAAACCGAAGTAGTAGTCACTGAACCCTTCGCAGGAGTATCAATTACCATACTACCAAACATCTCAGATATCTCTAACTTAAGTTTCACAGCACAATCCAAAGATATAAAGGAATGAGTCGCACCTGTGTCAATAATAGCTACAAGAGGAAAGCCATTAATATAACACGTACCTCGGATAAGTCTGTCCTCACTGGAGGTTTGAGTTCCGGTCAAAGCGAACACCTTTCCAGTCTGAGATTTCTTTGGCTTCTGACACTGACTTCCAATATGCCCTTCTTCGCCACAATTAAAACAAATCACTTCCTTGTGCTTGCAATCAGCTATTGCATGACCAATCTTACCACAACGAAAACACCTCTTTACTTCAGCAGTGCATACATTACTCTTATGACCAGCCTGACCACATTTGAAGCAAACTATACCAGCAGGAGCACCTCCCCCACTAGCCCTCTGAGCCGGAGCAGCTCTTTGCTTCCCTTTTCCAGCTGGAGCATCATACGGCTTGCCACGATTTTGATGTTGCTTGCCTCTGCGGTCACTGACAATCTTGTAATGAGCATTATTGTCTTCCTCAAATATCCTGCAGCTATCAACCAATTCAGTAAAAATGCGTATCTTCTGATACCCAACAGCTTTCTTAATTTCAGAGCGCAGTCCATTTTCAAACTTGATGCACTTTGAAAATTCAGCACCAGCACCAGTGTAATGAGGATAAAATTTGGACAGCTCCACAAATTTCGCAGCATAATCAGTGACAGACATGTTTCCTTGCTTCAGCTCAAGGAACTCAATTTCCTTCTTACCACGGACATCTTCCGGATAATACTTTCTCATGAATTCCCTACGGAATACATCCCAAGTAATGACTTCACCTGCCACGGTCAACCTCTCGTGAGTCTCTAGCCACCAGTCATCAGCTTCGACTGCTAGCATATGAGTACCATACCGAACCTTCTGAGCTGGAGTGCAATCCATAACACGGAAGATTCTCTCAATCTCTTTCAACCATCCCAAGGCTGCATCTGGATCATGCTTCCCTTTAAACACCGGCGGATTCTCTCTTTGAAAAGTCGCCAAGCTACGTGATCCAGCATCTCCACCAGCATTTGGCAAGTTCTGCACAGCTTGTGCCATTGCTTGCATTGCAGCAGCCATTGCAGCATCATTCCTTCCAGCCATTCCAACTTAACAATACAACACAACTTAAAGTTAGATTAGTAACAATACACAATTGTTAGACAGTAACGACACGACAACTGGCCGGACGGACCGACCAGGCTCTGATACCACTAATGTAACACCCTTCTAACGTACCCCAAATATTTAATAACAACAACAAGTATATATCAGAGTAAATACATAAAACAAGGGTGTCACATCTTCGAAAATAACATCTGTCATGCTCTTTTATTATATCAACCATAAAACATTTCAAAAATACGCAGCGGATAGAAATTATGTCAACCAATTAAACGTATAACATATTACATGAAAAATAGTTCAACAACCGACAATAAACAATTAAAACATCCCGTCCCGATGTTACATCTATCAGAGCATGACCCACAACGGAGACTACACTAGACTCCAAGCACTAGCTTCTACTCACTCACTGCTCGTTACCTGAAAAATAGTTGTAAGGGTGAGTTCCTCAATCGATATAACAAACATTATAATTTATCATGTTATGTTAAGTAATTTAACACGTTTCATCACCCAAATCAGATTACACATTCAGTAACAGCACATCAACTTCAATATCATACTCAATAACCACATAAAATGCAACTCAAATGAGACTCGACTCGTCATGCATGTGGTACCATTCGGAGTAAAACTCCCAACTTAAAATCATTGCCATTTTAGTGGGCATCAAGGCATAAGCCTTCAACTTTCAACTTAAAATTTTTGCCAATCCAGGCCAACGTGGTGTGAGCAAAGCTCCGATTTTTACCAATCCAGGCCAACGTGGTGTGAGCAAAGCTCCGACTTAATGCATATGAATGTACATGGCATACACGACTTTAAATTTTCGACAACATAATAATAACAGCAACACAACAACGTTTTCAACAAAATCAACTTGAAATCAACTTTGGCTCATCAAGCCTACAACTCAGTATTTTCAACAACTTTAACACAACTTATCAACATATTTGTATCAACACTTCATAACATAAACTCAACAAAATTACTCATCAAAATCAACGATAATAGGTCAATCACCAATTATGTTCACAACATTAAAATATCAATTTTTCCAATTTCCAACAGTGTTAACCGGTTAACGCCCTGGGTTAACCGGTTAACGCAGGACAAAACAACTTTCTGGCAAAACGCAACAGTGTTAACCGGTTAACACCCTGGGTTAACCGGTTAACGCAGGCAAAACAGCACATTTTCACAAAATATAACAGTGTTAACCGGTTAACGCCCTGGGTTAACTGGTTAACGCAGACCAAACAGCAGTTCCTGCGCTAACACAAGGCAGAATGCAGAGTTTCCGCATTTTCCGCCGTTGGAGGACTTCCGGACCTCCGATTCAGTTTCCGTAAAAAGCTACACTATCGGGAAATCACGACTCACCCAATTTCCGATTCAATTACAGTATTAACACAACTCATCCAACACAATTTCTCAGCATGCAACATCCCAATTAGGGCCAATTCAACGGTTTCTCACTACCCATGACATGTTAATCTATAATACCCATTAACGACGATAAACCCCCCTTACCTGAGTTAATCCGGCAAATCTCTGAGCTTCAAGCCTTTCCGTTCTTCAACCTCTGCTCTTGCTCTTCCTCTTTGCCCTTTTCCACTTTTCTATCGCTTCTCTACTTTTTCACGTAAAACTCTTTACCAACAATGAAAACCCTTTTTCTTATTCCAACTTATATATTTTTCAAATTAATAATAATAATCCAATAATATTTCCAATTAATTAATTAAATTAATAAATATTATATTAATTCAAATTAAATAATTAGCCTTATTTTATCGGGGTGTTACAGGTTTGATGCATAATTAACACACCATACAGCAATAAACATCCAAAGAGAGAGATCATATATATATATATATATATATATATATATATATATATATATATATATATATATATATATATATATATATATATATATATATATATATATATATATATATATATATATATATATATATATATATATATATATAAACAACATCATTATGAGATATAACTATTGTAGTCATGAGATTTTGCAGAGAGAGAAGGAGAGGAACAGTATCACCTCAATGTCGGAGTGACTTAGTGAACGGTAGACTTGTGCTTACAACAACATAGATTGGTTAGAGGTACAAGATTAAAGTCTTAAATGGAATAAGGTAAAACAACAGATTATAGTCCCCGTTCCAAAATATCGAGAATGCCAAGTTCTCGGCGGATATGAAAGAAAGGTTCAGTGGCTAGCGGCTTTGTGAAAATGTCCGCTAGTTGATTTTCAGTATTGACATGTTCAAACACAATGTCACCTTTCTCTACATGATCCCGAAGAAAGTGGTGTCGTATTTCGATATGTTTGGTGCGAGAATGTAGCACAGGATTCTTGGTTAGGTTAATGGCACTTGTATTGTCACAAAAAATGGGAATACGTTCAAGTTTGAGGTTAAAATCCAATAGTTGTTGCTTAATCCATAGGATTTGGGCACAACAACCACCGGCGGCAACGTATTCCGCTTCGGCGGTTGACAAAGCAACAAAAACATGTTTCTTGCTATGCACTCTGACCAAAGAGTTTGAAAATAAGTGACAAGTGCCACTGGTGCTCTTCCTATCCGATTTGCAACCGGCAAAGTCGGAATCGGAAAAACCTACCAATGAACAATCATTACCTTTGGAATACCATAGTCCATACTTCGGAGTACCGGATAGGTATCGAAGTATTCGTTTGACGGCCTTTAAATGGGATTCCTTGGGACATGATTGATATCTTGCGCACATGCATACGCTAAACATAATATCGGGACGAGAAGCAGTAAGATAAAGGAGTGAACCAATCATACCTCTATACCGTTTTACATCTACTTCCTTACCGTCTTCATCTTTGTTCAAGTTTGTACACGTAGGCATGGGGGTGTCTATGGCCTTTGCTTTTGCCATGTCAAATCTCTTGATAAGGTCCAAACAGTACTTTGTCTGGCTCACGAAAGTTCCTTCTTTGAGCTGTTTGATTTGCAGACCGAGAAAGTATGTGAGCTCCCCCATCATACTCATCTCGAATTCGCCCTGCATAAGGTCAGAAAACTCTCTCACAAGATTCATGTTAGTAGATCCAAATATGATATCATCTACATAAATTTGCACTAATATCAAGTGCTTTCCTTGACGTTTAATGAAGAGGGTTGTGTCAACCTTTCCTCTTGAGTATTTTTGATCGAGTAAGAATTTGCTTAGTCTCTCATACCAAGCTCTAGGAGCTTGTTTGAGGCCATACAAAGCTCTTTTTAGTTTATAGACATGATCAGGATACTCATGGGATTCGAAACCCGGAGGTTGTGCGACATAAACCTCTTCATTTATGTGACCGTTAAGGAATGCACTCTTGACATCCATTTGGAATAGCTTAAAGTCTTTCGCACATGCGAAAGCAAGGAGAAGGCGTATAGCCTCGAGTCGGGCAACCGGCGCATAAGTTTCCTCATAGTCGATGCCTTCCTCTTGGTTATACCCTTGCGCGACTAAATGCGCCTTATTACGGGTTATTACCCCGTTTTCGTCCAGCTTGTTCCTAAACACCCATCGGGTGCCGATTACTCGATGATCTCGCGGAGGAGGGACGAGGTCCCAAACCTCATTTCTGGTGAACTGATTAAGTTCCTCCTGCAATGATAAAAACCAGTGTTCATCGAGTAGGGCTTCTTTAGGGTTTTTAGGTTCCATCTGCGAAACGAAAGCGAAGTGATAACAGAAGTTACTTAGCTTAGATCGAGTTGTTACACCCTTTGATATGTCCTCGAGAATGTTGTCTATTGGATGGTCTTTGGAAGACTTCCAAGCTTGAGGAAGATCATCGTTTGAAGGCGGATGAACTACCTCGGTTTCCTCATGGTGTACATCTTTGTCCTCCTCAATTTTGACTATGTCGGGTTGATCAATCCCCGGCTCGCCACCTTTGAGTATGTCTTCAGTAGATGTACCTGCACCATGTAAAACACTACCCTTTCCGACATTTCTCGGATTGGATTCATCAAAAGTGACATGTACAGACTCTTCTACAGTAAGTAATCGCTTGTTGTATATTCTATATGCTTTGCTAGATTGAGAGTATCCGAGGAAGATACCTTCGTCGGCCTTGGAATCGAATTTCCCTAAGTTTTCCTTTCCGTTGTTCAATACAAAACATTTGCAACCAAAGACATGTAAGTGAGAAACATTTGGCTTTCGCCCTTTTAAAAGTTCATACGGTGTTTTGTTTAGAATGGGGCGAATGAGCACCCTATTCAAAACGTAACAAGCCGTACTAATGGCGTCAGCCCAAAAATATTTTGGTAAGCCACTTTCATTGATCATTGTTCTTCCCAATTCTTCCAAATTCGATTTTTACGCTCCACAACCCCATTTTGTTGAGGAGTACGTGGAGCGGAGAAGTTATGATCAATACCATGGTTACCGCAATATTCTTCAAATAAGTGATTTTCAAATTCACCTCCATGATCGCTTCTAATTGCAACAATGTTTGTATTTAGTTTATTTTGGGAAAGCTTAGCAAATCGTTCAAAGGCGGCGAATGTGTCACTCTTACTTACTAGGAAAATAGTCCAACAAAATCGAGAAAAGTCGTCCACTATTACGAAACCGTAATAGTTTCCTCCTAGACTTTTAATCCTAGATGGCCCAAATAAATCCATATGGAGAAGCTCGAGAGGTCTCGTTGTTGAAACGATATTTTTGGATTTAAATGAGATCCTCGTTTGCTTCCCCTTTTGACAAGCATCACAAAGGTGATCCTTGGTGAACTTAATTTTGGGGAGACCTAGGACTAGATCTTTTGAGACTACTTTGTTGAGTAAGTCAAAGTTAACATGTGCTAAACGCCTATGCCATAACCATGAATCTTCACTCATTGTTACGAGGCATTTGTCACTTGTTAACGATACTTCATTTAAGTCAAGCATATAGACATTGTTCACACGAAGACCATTAAACATACTCTTCTTATCATCATTATGTACAATTTTGCAACAATCTTTTGAAAACGATACATTGTATCCTTTGTCACATAATTGACTGATGCTAAGTAGATTGTGTTTAAGACCTTCGACAAGCAACACATCAGAAATAGTAGTAGAGAAGGGATTACCTACACTACCTTTACCAAGTATTGCTCCACGGTTGTTATCACCATAAGTTACATATCCCTTCTTCTTAGCCACAAAGTCAATGAAGAGAGATATGTCACCTGACATGTGCCTTGAGCATCCACTGTCGAGAAACCATCTTCTCTCGGTAGTCTCGAGGCATTGTACCTGTGACAAGATAATTAACAAGAGAAGGTACCCAATTGCTTATTGGGTCCTGAGTGGTGAGGAACAAAATGGTTGCATTTGGGCATCCATTGATAAATGCCTTTAGGAACTAAAAACCTCCTAAATCTACATTTAGCAATGGAATGGCCTTTCTTGCAACAATAGAGACAAGAGAAAGTTACATTTGGATTGCTTTTGCTATCTTCATCTTTTATAACATATTTATATTTTTGATATGGATTAACCATACTTTTTCGAAAATTAGATTTGTTGATAGCAAAAGTAATCTTGGGCTCAAGAGCCTTGTCAAGTTTGACTTTTAGGTTTCTTACTTCACCTTGCCAAATGTAACAAGTATCACACCCAAAGTTCATCATTCTACTTTTAAGGTCCTCATAACTTGTTTTTGTGCTTTCCACTATAGAAGCTTTAAGAGCCTCAAGTTTCCGTTCGGATTCTTGAATTTTATGTTCCAAATGAGAAAAAAAATTCTTATTTGAGGCAAGCCTTTTAAAGGCTTTTTTTGCTTCATAGTGTAAAGTATCAAAAGCAATTTGCAATTCATTATGAGACATACTAGAGGATTTTTCATATTTAGCATGTCGTACCTGTTTCTTTTTGTTCTTTTGATGAGCAGAAAGACATAGATTTGCATTTTCATCTTCATCACTAGAGCTTTCATCATCAGAGGAGTCGCTATCGCTTTCCCAAGCGATGTATGCTCTCCTTGGCTTTGATGGTTTCTTGTGTGATTTGTATGAGTCTTTTTCTTTTGTCTTTTTGTTCATCGGACAGTCCGGTTTGTAGTGACCCGGCTTTCCACACTTATAGCACGACCCTCTAGTTGTTTTTCCTTTTGAGTCATCATTTTTGGAGAACCTAGATTGCTTCCGGAAGTTTACTAAGTTCTTCTCGGAATGTTGGATGCCGTTCTTTCTCACGTAACGGTTGTAGCGTTTGACGAACAACCCCATATCTTCACTCTTGTCCTCTTCTTCTTCGTCACTTGATGAATAATCACTTTGCTCTTTTGCTTGAGACTTTGAGGAGGAAGTCTTTAGAGCTATTGATTTCTTTTCACTCACCTTTGCTTTGTCTTTCTTGTCTTTCTTTTCGTGTTGTTCCAGGCTTAAGAGAACTTGTTCGTGCTCTTGTAGTTTACCGAACAATGTTGTCAAGTCCAATGTGGTAAGATCATTTGCCTCTTTTATGGCGGTCACTTTCGGCTGCCATTCCCTCTTAAGACATCTTAAGATCTTATTAGTAGCAATATCATTGGAAACAGGCCTACCAAGTGAATGTAATCGATTGATGAGATGAGTGAATCTCTTTTGCATGTCGGCAATGGTTTCCCCTTGCTCCATGAAAAAGAGATCAAACTCTTGTGTTAGTGTATTGATTCTAGCCAATTTAACATCATTTGTCCCCTCATGGGCAATTTGTAGTGAATCCCACATAGCCTTAGCAGTAGGACAATGGGATACACGATAGTATTCATCTACGCCTAATGAGGAGATTAGGATATTTTTGGCTTTCCAATCATAATTGTATTTCTTTTCATCATCATCGGTCCATTGTGCTTCGGGCTTAGGCACAACTTCGTTGTTCTCATTGGTCATGGTTATTTGAATTGGACCATTGAGAATAACATTCCATATTTTTCTATCTATGGAATTTATGTGCACCCGCATACAATCTTTCCAATAACTATAATTTTCACCATTGAAAACGGGAGCTCTATTGTAAGCCCCTTTAGGTTCGTTAGCCATTTTCTATCAACGTTGTATTTTGAAGCACGGAGTGAACCGGAGCTCCTGATACCACTTGTTAGACTATGGCACGGATCTAGAAGGGGGGGTTGAATAGATCCCAATTAAAAACTTGAGTCGGCGCTACCAATTTAAAAGAAAATTGGTTTTAAAAATTGTTTTAAGTGCGGAAGCAGCCGAGGAAAATTTTAGTCTAAAACGAACCGTTATTGGAAAACCGGATATGCGTTAAGCTAATGGAGTAGAGATAAAATGAAATACTAATTACTACACTATTTGCACACTCAATTGATATATTTCACTAACTAGCAAGCCTAGTTCCAATGATACAAAATACCAAATTAAACTGAATGTAAACTTAAGACAACTTTGGCTTATGCAAATTCACAAACACTTGGTGTGCATACACTCCAAGAGATATTTGAATTGAGTAAGTAGTTCAATTTTATCTAGTAAAATAAACTATTGTACTTTGTATTCAAACAGCAGTTTTAGTTTCTTACTCAACTTATATCAAAGTTTGGGAAAATTGCTTAAACTAAAATCACTTAATTTTTAAGCTGAAAAACAGATTATGCAGAAAATTAAAGAAGACAGAGATTTGATGAGGCAGTTCCCCCGCCGTCCTCGCTTCGGGGTACGTCTGCCCTCAATTCTAAAAATAGAATTGAGATGATTAATTAGATATCACCTGTGAAATTTAATCGTTTATACAAGGATTGCAAAGCATGTAAACAACAGAACTTCCAATGTGTTGAATGATGCTTCCTATCCTTGCTCCTTGATTCAAGATGAATCAAAACCTTCGATCGTTGATGCTAGACCTCCGATTCCAGCCCCTTTGTTGAAGAATCTTCCGTTCTTCAAACCCTCGGCCCGGCTGATCTCAAACACAACGAGTCGAACCCGAATCCTTCACTTCAATGCCACCGAATCCGCTACTAGACTGATGAAGACTTTCCTCTTCTCAATCACCTTCGCTCGGCTGAATATTGAAGAACGATTCGTCCAAAAACCCCCAAACTCAAACCCATATTGGAGGACAAAACCCTAACGGTTTTATTCAAGAAAGAACCTGCCACAAGCTTCAACCCGAACTGGATTCTTCGATCACAGCTTCGAACCTTATCACCTTTGCTCGATCACGAACCACATCAAAAGTAATTGTTTGCTGATGATGAGTTGTGAAATGTTGAAGATGAAGATGATGAGTCTTGGACACCTTTTTCACTCTTTCTTGTTTCCTTGAACACTTGAACTCAATTAGCAAATGTTGGTTAATGACAGTGTTTTAACTTCTATATATAGTAACAGACAAAACCAATTAAAAATAACAGAATTTCAAATATTGGAAATAACTCAGAAAATTGAGTTTACGCACGAGCGGTCGACCATAGGTCGGCGTGCGCTGAGCCGTGAGTGATGCGCCGACCCCTATGGTCGACCCATGGTTCTATGCGCTGACCCAGGATTACTTCATTTAGCCATGCGCTGACTTCTGGTCGACGCAAGGAGTTTTTGCGCTAACCCGTGAGTTATGCGCCGACCCTTATGGTCGACGCAAGGGAGCATGCGCTGACTAATCTCAGTTCTGCTGAGCTTTGCGCTGACCCGTGAGCTTTGAGCTGACCCCTATGGTCGACTCAAGGCCTTCAAATCTGCATAAAACTGTGTTTTGTGATTTTCATGCATTTCGTCATGATTACACTTTGTCCACATATGTTTTTGATCATTATAATAGGTTTAGACAAACATAGAAAGGATATGGTGGATAATGTGTTTCATTTGTTTGTAGACGTGCATGATGGTCGTTTGTCATCATCGAAACTTGCGATCGTATGTTGTCTGACTCTTTGTCTTTACAGAACTGGTCCATCCTTTCACGCATATCAGCCAGCTCTTTCTGTACTTGGTCCATCGCTAGCTATGGACCATTTTCCTTTGTCGGGTACCTGCGGACTCGCTTGGGACCAATAACTGCCTGATACAGGGAACAAACATTAGACACTATGGTGACACCTGCAAAACAGACAAGGGTTAATATGCATGGTATGCGATGCACTGCTTGTTCAGTTTTAAGGCACCCCCGTTTTGAAAGGTAATACCCTGCAAATGAATAAGCATGAGATGTTGGATGCAAATATGCAAATGATGTTATGCAATGCAAAGGCATGTTAATCAGAATTGATGGATCCGCTTGAACATCTGTCAGGTTGCACTGCCTGGAGAGAAATTCACTGAGGAATATAATACAAGACCAAAACTCTGCTCTAGAAAACCGGGTTGGTTGGAGGTTAAGGTTTCTTGAATTTAGCCCGCCCCTCACTGGTAGGTTCTAAGAATAGAAGTTCGTCAGCTTCAGCCCTTCAGTCGCGAATAATACATTTACCACTGAAGGTTTGGTATTATCACGGGACAAAAGACCTCCATTGACTCCCCTCAACAGGACATCCTAATAGCAAGTTCCCAGTCTCGGGATCCTCGGATTGAGTAGCGAGAATGCGCCCACCAGAGCTAACATAATCACGTCTCGGAGGAGAGGCCTCGACTGAGTTCTCGGGAAATGGTCACCAGAGTCGACGATTTCTATTGGAACATCCTGCCGTTACGGAACACCCGTAAGACATAATATATCCAGAAGAAACCTCGTCTGGGTGTGGTTCTTCACGAACGACTTAACGTAGCAACACGCCACGCAAGCCTCATGATTATCCACTCTAAAACCTGTGTGTACACTCAAGCCTGGGTAATGGGCTTATCTCTCATAGAACACCCCATCCCAACAAACAAACAAACAGATCCAACAGATACAACAGATACATGCAAGCAGGTAAGCAAATAAATGTACAAAAGCATGAACACCCAATAAACAAGAAATCATACAAGCTAAGGAGACTCGCTTAGGGAAGATGGACCAGCAAGAGGTCAACTTCTTTCAGTCCCCAGCAGAGTCGCCAGCTGTTGCAACCTGAAAAATACAGTGTGCAAAAAAAAACAACCGGCGAAAGAAAATGACAGAAGAGTCGCCACCGTGCGTTATTCATCCCAAAGGAGGGAAAGGAAACGCTCGAAGTAAACCTGAAAAAGGAAAGGACAAGACGGGGTCTCGCAACCAAATCTTGGGTTCGGGAGTCGGTTATGCGAAGGGAAGGTATTAGCACCCCTACGCATCCGTAGTACTCTACGGGATCCACTTTTGTAGTTCTTGTCTAAAGGGTGTGTGTTTATCTAATGCGTTATTTACTAAAAAAGGGGTTAAATGAAAATGACTCGCGCGGATGTCGCATCCACTGCATACGTATCTCATCTGAATATGAGAATCAGAGTCTTCGTAGCTCGGCTACCTAGGGGTTAAGGGTAATTGTGCTCGCTAAGACATCGCGTCTTATGCCTACGTATCTCATCTGGTCTGAGAATCAGGGCAAAACGTAGTTCGGCTAACTATGGGGTTATGGATTGGGTTTTGGACGAACGACGTCACTACGCAATCTACCGGATGCTCGACCTTTGGAGACTTACTCGCCTGTAGTAGAAGGAGTTAACGTGTTGCTTTGGGTTTTAGGGTTTGGGATGCTCAAGGGCAAAAAGGCAGTCCTTGACGAAGGAACCGCGCTACCTGCAGGGATACGAACACATACAAAACAAACATGTATAAAGTAAATGTGCCAACAAGGGGGCTCAGAAGTAAATAAACAAAAGAAAACAAATGCCTCCTATCGAGGTCTTCCAGCTAAGAAAGCGATAAAATGCGGAAAAGAGGTAAAAGTACCACACGGATAAAGATCCGAAGTAACAACAATTAAAGGAGTAAGAAACCCAGGGATCTCCCAAGCTAATGCCATCAAAGAAATGTGAGTCAGTACAGGTAATCGGAATGAACCTCCAGGGGGTATCCCACAAATAAAGTGGGAAACCACGCAAGTTATCCCTGCAAAAGTCATGTGAGCCCTCACAAAAACTCAACAAACAGGTTAAAGACAAAAAAAATAGGGTAATCAAGGGTTGCCCCCAAATCAAAATGTAACCACATGAATCATGCTCTTTCAATTCACAAAAAAGCTCACAAAAAGCAACCAAGGGTAGGAGGCCTAAACCTCTTGTCAAACACATGCATCAAAAGGGTATCAAATTCACCCATAATACCTCATACATTTAGAGCATTCAAATTAAAGGCATAAAGATGATGGATATAGGGCAAACCTGATTGGAGAGCTTGATTGAAATTGAGTTGCACCCGTGAGGTTTACAAAACAACCTTTAGGGTTTATGTGAGGCAAATGTGATTCTGTGCAGTTGAGTTCCCTTCAGGGTTTGGAGGCTGCTCTGAACTTTGTTAGCTCTTCTCTCACTATCTTTTTCCTCAGGGTTTTGTTCCAAGGAAACCTCAGAGTATTTTGCTTCTCTCCTTTTTCTGTCTGATCTCCCTCTTTTATAACCTGATTTTCATGGCTTTGTGGGCTCAAATGAGAGAGGTCCAAGTCCAAGTTTTTCTATTATATTTTATTTATTTTATTATTATTATTTTTATTTATTTATGTTTTTTTTGTAAAAAATTATTTTTTTTTTTTCATTTTTTTTTTCGTTTTTTTTTTTAAAGTTTCTTGGATCTAATTCTGATTGACATGATGAAATGCAATATGAAATGCTAAATGAATGCATGAATGAGGAGGGCAAATTTTGGGGTGTTATAGTGTGGCCTAGGTAAGTTTTCTCGCGGCGCCACTATACTTGTCAAAAAGTACAAGAGTGTGTGGTATATATATGCGGGTAGGGGATACTCAAAGGCATTTTTAACTAAGCGTGATTAGGGATTGCTCACGATGGTGAGAGACCCTGTTTGGTGATGTTTTTGATGGTAAGAGAGGGTCAGCTCACATGAGGTAAAAGGATTTGTATTTATGCGTTATGATGAGGGTATTATCATATGACCTATTATCCTTGGGGTAAAATATTTATATAAGCTCTTAGGCCTAGGGTTTTCTAGAGACTGATAATCTCCCACTCAGTCAACGATGGATCATTGGATCCTTATTTTCTATACACGTGGACCAATTTTTGATCCTTGTAACACCCTAAGCCCCAAACAATTATTTTATAAAAATATACAAATAATTTACTCAAAAAGCAGGTGTCACATTTTCTCAACATAAGCAACTTTTAGAATTATCATATTATGAAAGCAACAATAATTAATAACAACAACAACTCAACTTAATTGTCTCACAAATAAAAATCATCTTCATTTCCAATCAATCACTCTCATAGCACAAAAACAAAAACGTAACTCATCCCAGTGTTTCACTATTAGAGCGACACATGGAAAATAAAATTAACTTAAAGCGATAAATGATGAAGAAGACTACTACGCCATTCACCAAAAAATAACAAGAACTAAGGATCATCTACCTGAGTATTTGCACCACAGGCGTATGAATAACACAGACAAGAAAATAGGGGTGAGAGATACATTCATATATGTTAGTGGTGTATAAAACATCAAGGATATTGTATGCAATATAGTTATGTATAAAATGTGTCATACCCTAATTTTATCCCTAATATTCCACCTATCGTATCATTTGCATTTCAACCAAGATCACAAGCATGGTATCTTCCTAACCTTCACCTCTTTGTGTTTGCCTTTGAGGGAGATCATCAAGCACCTTTTGTATTTTCTTTTTACCTTTTTGCTTGCTTTCATTTCTAACTTTTCTAACCTCATTAAAAATACAAAAATATGTGTTGCTTCCTTTTTCTTATTGTACAAGGTAGGGACTTGCAATCAAAGGATCAAGCTTGGTTTCTAAATTAGGGTTTTGCTTCCCAAAGTCAAATTTTGGTCAACAAGTGGTCCAAAAGAGATTTAACTTCAAGGCATGAACTATAATCTTAGGTCACATTAATTTCAAGCTTCATTCAACATTTGATCAAGAGAAATTCAAAGTTGGTGCATGATTTCAAAGGTGATTCAAGTATAGTTCATGTGTTTATTTCTATGCCATGTCCATCCAATTTTCAATCAATCATCAGGATTCTTTAAAGGAAAATCAAGTTTCATTAATTTGGTATTCAAATGTTCATCATTAGACCTTTGGATGCAAGAATTGGCAAGAAATCACAAGTTGGTACATGTTTGGTTGACCTAAAACTAAGTACGGCATGTCACTTGGTCCAAACACCATAACTCTCTCATTTATCAATATTTTTGGAATCTACTTCAAGCCAAATGTCACATTTGAACCCCTCTCCAACTTTGCTTCAAGGTTCAAACATCAATTTTTTCCTCTAAGTCCATCAATTTTGGAATTGGCTAAGATGCCCATGTGTGCGCAAAAGTAGGTCCAAGACCTGGTCGACCTAATGCCTGGCCTAGAATTTCAGGTAACGACCTTAACTTTCCACCCATGCCATTTTCAAATCAAGCATTATTTTGATGTAATTCATTTTGCATCTGATTATTCACCATGAGGAGATCCTTTGGCACAAAGAACATATCAAAATGCACGAGTGGATCTCATTTGGCCTAAACTCCAACATGGTACCATGAACTATGTTCCTGCGCAGGTTTTAGGTCACGATTTTCATGCCATTCTCAATTTTGGACCACCTGTACATGTGCAATCCCTTTGACAAAGCAAAACACATCTGAACAAGTGCAAAACAACTTGGTTTCATCATCAATTCATGCATTTCGTGTTTCATTTCATACGCTTTACAAATCCTCAAAGTTCTGACCTAATTCACACGAATTTTCCTCCATTTCACACGTACTATGATCTCATTTCATTCCCTATAAATAGAGGAAGATTTTGCCTTCATTTCCAAGCTTTGATAGCCAAAAAACTCTAAAACCATTTGAGCCTGATACCTCAAAAAACCAGTTAACCATTTCTTCGATTCAAGTTCTTTTAGCTGCGAATCTTCACCCATAATCACTCATCGACACCTTCTGAAGCTGACTGAAGCATTGCCTTGGCTCGAAACTCCTTGGAAGCAGGCTTACAAATCCACCATTCTTGACCTTTGAAGCTTCAACGGGAAAGGTAGATACGAGTAACATTTCTGAGCAAATGAGTTACCAGTGTGTTCATCTTGATTCATTGATCAAAAGCCCTTAACTACCTTGAATTTATTCTTCGTATTCATCATTTAATTTTACTTTGCAGAACTAAGGTTCTTCTTGTTCTTGACCAAATTCTCTTTGCCCAGAGCTAATCAATGACTCTGATGCAAAGAGACATGAACGACGATGTGTTACGAAGCTAACTCCATGCTTGGCTATTGCTAAAAACATGAATTCAGGGATTTGCAAAATTGAGCTGAAGGTTGAAGATGAAGTTCAGATACACGCGCGTTGGTGCCAAAATTTGAATCCCTCCAATCATTGCCTCACGCGCGTACTAGCTTTTGGCGACCTAGTTCAAACATTTCTTTTTTTTTTCATTTTCTTTTTCATTTTACTTTCTGATTTTATTTTTAATGATCCTTAATTCATTTTTCCTTAAGTATTTCATAGAAAATCCATAAAAATATTTTGCATCACAAACATTTTTTTCATATTTTTAAAATCATTTTTACATTTATTAATATTTTTATCTCATTTTTATTTTTATTTTTATTTTTATTTTCAATTTTATTTTCCACCATTTTCCAATATTTTGAGATCCAACTTTTGAGATCTACTTACTTGTATTTTTCTTGACTTTATCTAATTTTCTCGACTATTTATTTTATGTTTTGGTGCTTGTTTTGAATGTTCTCTTTAATTTCCTTTTTAATCAATTTTAAATCCTTTTTTTGATTAATTTTTGTACAACATGATGTTTGAGCTTGATTTGTTGACTTGGTTGATCAATGCTTCTACATTTCAATTCATCCATAGATGGACTCTTAGGTTGATTCAATTTTCTCTAATTCAATATGTTGATAGATGACCATTTGATCATACTTTGGCACTTTGAGTTAGTGATAGATCAACCCTAGATTGTGTCATATGTTTAGGTCCCTTGAAATATTTGATAATGAATCCTAAGTCAAAAACTTGATCTTTCTTATACCTTGCCTCTTGTTCTCTTCTTTCCTCTTTGAGCTTTGAAACAGTTGTATTTCATGCCTTGAGAGTTTGACTTTGTATCAACACTCTAATAATATTGCCACATACATTGTCTGCCTCATGATCACTAACTTGATACATCTAACCTACTAACATTTACTTTATGAATTTACATTATGCATTTTACATCCATGTCATTCACATCCTTGCCTTTTACCTTTTTCTTATTATGCTTTCTTATTTAAAAAGAACAAATTCAATCTGATCTTATAGACTTTATGTTACTATCCCTTGCTTGAGGAGTATTTTGGACTTTGGACCTTAAGGACTTATTGCTTTCCCCTTGCTTGGAGTATTTGATACTTTGTGATCCATCTGAGACTTTATGATTCCTATGGACCCTTTGATCTTCAATTCAAGACTTGGATGTCTCTACGACTTTGTGTTCATATGGATATTTTGATATTCATCTTCTTATGTGTTTTGTATCTTATGGCTTAATCCAGAGGGAAAGGAATTATTGCTTTGACCAATGTCAAATGCTTGCTCCATCTTGTGGTTAGTACACTTGCATACACAAAGACTTTCTCTTGGGATACCTTACAATGAGATCTTTTATTTCATGTCATTCACTTTATGCTTTAGGATAGTCTCTTCATCTCCCTCCCACTTCTTCAATTTTCAAAACTTCTTATTTTCAAACTTCACACATTTTCTTAACAAACCTTGAATTTGTCAAGTGGTCAAGAAAATCTTTTTTTCAATAAATGAAAAAACATCTAAGCATACTTAAACTCTTTCTCAAATTTCTAAAAAGAACAAACCTCGTCAAACTTATTTTTGTGCCTTTGTGCACTTTTCTTTTAAGAGCCTTTTTTTCAAAGATTGGATATTAGTTTATTCTTGTAGCGATGCAAACCACTATACTTCTACAATATGTTGAGAAATGATTGACATTTTCCACTTGAATGTTGAAATGTGCTTGTGAGAAAGTCCAAGCAAAAGTCCTCCATATCAACATGATGAAAATGCTCAGTTCCTCATACTTTTGGGTAGTGAGTTGAGTTTTTCCACTCGAATATGACAAAATGTCTTTTCAAATTAAAATCAATCAAATAAACTAGCTTTTCATAACAGAGATTTGTAAGTGGTTCCTATGGAGTGCTATAGATGTGAGGGGTGTTAATCCCTTCCCCTTGCATAACCAATCCTCGTATCTATATCTCTCTTTTGTTTTACCTTTTTATGGGTTTTGTTTGACCTTTTTCCCTTTCCTTTTGGAAACAATAAAGTTCAGTGGTGACTCTTGCTTTTCTGAGTTAAGTTAACCAATAGCTTAATCTCAAAATTTTCTCACCGTGACACAATGTATCTCATCTATTCTACTCCAATGCATATGGTACCAATGTTTTTGGATATCAGAGGTTAGTTACTGATTGATCCATTTGTCACTGGTTCCATCTTTGAACTCAGTTCCATCTTAGAACTATCAGACTCTTTACAAATTCCATCTTTGAACCTAAGACTCTTCAATGAAGCGTAATCTATCACCATCAGACTCGTCACAAGTTCCATCTCTGAACCCGAGACTCGTCATTGGACTGAAATCTGCCACATATCTCTGATATACATGATGCATGAATTCAAAAAAACAAATTCAATACTCGTATCAAACCTCCAACTCCAATACTCATCATTGGTTCCTCTTTGAACCTAAAAACTCAGCATGAACATCACTAATATAAGGCCACACATTGGCCTCTCTCTAAACCAACATCTCAACACAACTCAACACTTTAATCATAACTCACCATAATAATCAAATTATGTAATTTCTCAACAAACTCATCAACAACCTCAAAACAACATCAAATAAACTGAAAACATAAACTAGTTGAAAATTCGAGTTAAACGACCCAAAATTGGTCAAACAGAGGTATGATTGTCTGCCCACCCGGCATGACGTCTTCACGTCTGCCTGTCACCTCCCTCCACTCTCAAACTTTATGCATTTGGATTCTTCAGCATCGACAACATTGTAGTGTGTACAAAATCTGACCAGTTCTTCAAATTTTGCAGCATAGTCCGCCACTGACATATTCCCCTGACTTAGATTCAGAAACTCAATTTCCTTCTTGTTGCGGACATCTGCAGGAAAGTATTTCTCCAGGAATGCTTCTTTGAATACAACCCAAGTTACCACTGTACCTGAATCCTGGAATCTTTGGCGTGCATTATCCCATAAGTACTTTGCTTCCTCAAATATCATATGAGTCCCATAGAGAACCTGTTGAGCATCAAGACAAGGCATAACTCTAAATATATTCTCAATCTCCTGTAACCAAGCATGGGCACCCTCTGGATCATACCTCCCTTTGAAGGTTGGTGGATTATTCCTCTGGATTCTGTGACCCTCACCATCTTCAGCCTGATTGTTCTGTTGAGCCTGCAAAGCCTGTTTTGCCTGACCCATCACTTGAGCCATAGCCTGAAGAGCATCAGTAATAGCATGATCATTCCTTCCAGCTATTTCTATGTGTATACGCAAACAATGGTTATAAGAGATATTGTGAAATGCTGGTATCAGATATGAGATGTCGAAGGTAATGTCACAACACTAATATCTAAACAACAAGTGAAATATGAACAGAATAAAAATCAGGAAACAATTGAAAAACGACACAAGCAATTGTTAACCCAGTTCTGTGCAAACACACCTACGTCTGGGGGCTAACAAGCCAGGAAGGAAATCCACTAAACAGAATTAGTTCAAAGACTCAGCAAATAACTTCAAGTTACAGTCTTTTCACCTAATCTCTACCCGTGTGATTTCTATCTAAGAACTCTTAGACATGAGACCCTACTCACTCCCCCTCAATCACAACAGTGATACTAGAACAAATACCAAAAAGAAAGAAGACACACTTCAAGGACATACACTTGATCTTGCTTAAAAGCTTCAATCAAGTAAACATATGCACTCATACTTCAAAGCTTAGAGTGGACAAATTACAACTCAAAAACTCAGTCCAATTCACACATTAACAAGATGGATGAATGGCTCACAATTCACAAACTCACACAAGACTAAAACCCTAATCCTCACTCACTTCACGTTCGTATTTTCTATGTATAAAACAGGGTTTACAAAGTCTTTAAATAGAAGCTTTCTAAATGGGCCTGGGCAGCATGAAACCCTAATTCTATTTATTGTGTATTCCCTAAGAAATAGCAGCGAATCATTCCTTTTTGGGAAATAGAATATTTTGGCTTTACATAGAATTACTCCTTGAATAATGTATGCAATCTCCACATAAGCACACAAAGACTTGCATGAAAAGCGCAACAACAAAATACATAACATTCAGACTGAATGTTCTGTATGCATATGTCGTAACATCGGGTCTGACATCTTGAATAAATCCTGCACAACCATATCAAACAACCTGCAAAAAGATGATATCACATGTGAAGACTACAAGCGTGCCTTTTTGTGATAACACTAAGTTTTACCAAAATTGATGTCAATTCATAGAACCAACATATTGTATCGACAATGTTCAAACACTTATCGCACACTAGGAAATAAAATAATTAGCAAAACTTGTCCGGTTGAACCGACCTGCTATGATACCACTATATAACACCCTAAACCCCAAAATAATTTATTTATTAAAGAAAATAATTTCTAGGATGTTACTTCATCATAAAAACTCAATAAGCAACATGTATTTATTAAAAATCACATCGGAAGTAAAGATAAACATGTAATGGTCTGAATAAAACATCTCCAATAATAAAATCTATAAGAGTAATAAAATCCAATACATAAGAAAACACAACCGCCCGAAACCCCAGTGTTACAGTTGAGAGTATTTTATTCGACTAAATGGAAAATAATAAATGCTGAGAGGTGTCCTGCCGTCTCGCAGTACTCACGATCCTATCACTCATGTTGATCACCTGTACCCAAGTCATGTAGATAACATCTAACAAAGAGAAAAGGAGTGAGAATACATTTACATGTAATAACGGTGAAATTTTGGCAATAGAATGACATTAAAAAGAACACAATAATCATACATAAATAGTATATATCAATCAAATACAATCACAAACACACATCACAATAAAATGCAATGCTATGATCCACCAACTCCATCACCTATATGCATGTGGTACCAAAAATATATTGTTGAATCAGAGGAATGTTAGTGATTTTAATCCATTAGTCCCTGATCCTTCCCACCTAGACCAACAATCCCCACCAATGAATCTGAGACTCGCCTATGGTCTTTTCCACCAAGACCCACAATCCCCACCAGTGGATCTAAGACCACCAAAATGGACCGAAGTCCCATCTATGCTCCGAAATACATGAATGCATGATAATATGAATCACGAATATACATTTCATGGACAAACATCATAATTCACAAAAACTATGTATAATAATACTCATAAATACCAAAAGTACCCCAAAGGATATCACTAAAATATGTCTCATTCACGAACCACATATTATCCAATAAGGGTCACCCAAATTCAAATCACCTAAAATTCTGTTTATTAAACAATACATTCACTTTTCTTACACCAAAAATTATTTAATTAATTATATTCCTAAAAGTGAGTTAAATATACTAATATTTTTATAATATTTTATAAAATGTATATTTAATCATTTTAGGGCTATTTTATCACAGTTTCAACTAAAAAAATCAATTGGATGATCTCCAAACTCAAAAATGACAAAAGCAATAGAATAACAAAAATACCCCTGAACCGTTGTCGGTCCGCCGTCACCTGATCCGCCGCCGACCGATTTGTCGTCACCGCCCGATCCGCCACCGCCAGTGGTGGATTTAGAAACATTTTAATGTGGGGGCAAAAGTATAACTTATATTTATTATTATTTTTAAACTATTTTAATATTATTATTATTATTATTATTATTATTATTATTATTATTATTTTAGAGATATTAAAATATAATTTTTAAGATATTAAAATTATATATTAAATAAACATTTAACATTTGAAGGACTAAATTTTTCTTTTTTTTTTTAAATAAAAAAAAAGACTCCACACTCTAAGTATGCTCGATCCTGGGAAAAATACGTCATCTGAAAAAAAGACTTATTTGACATTTTGAGAAAAATACCGTTTTTTGAAGTTTATGAGAAAAGGTTTTACAATATCGATATAACTACATCAACATCTGTGAAATTATAAAACACTGATTAAAAATTATATTATAATAATTTCATCTTTAATTTATAAGGTTTAAACTAAATTTATCAAAATTCTCTATCCCACGTTTCATCGTCAAAATCTGGATTTCGACCAAATGGGATTATCCCATTTTGGATACAGATCAAATTATCGATGGATTAAAAAGTGACCAAATAAGAAAAATCTTATTTGCTCATAGATCGTTAAAAGCGATCGATTCTAAAAATACCAAATTCACATATTTATTCACATGTGCATACAATCACAAGGAAAAATATATAATTGCCCATAAGGGGTTTGATCAAACCCCATAGGATTGAACATACAAAATTGTATATTAATTTGATACATTAAAGATCACATATCACATGAAAAAAATCATAGCTGATGAGAGAGCAAGGGTACTCTCATCATCTTACTGACTAAACCCACCATACAGTAAATAATCTCCCCCTTACCTCATAATTGCAGCATTCACAAATCTTGAAAAATTTTGCGTTCCTCCCTCACTCTCAAGAATTGCTTTCCCATAATTTCTTGCAAATTCTATCCTATTTCGCTCCGTGCGAATTCTAAGATTGGAATTATATTCTTAATAATTGTTAATTATTATTTATTCATAATAATAAAAATCCAAATAATTGTTGTGTTCCCTAACAATAACAACACTTAAACTTTTGAACGTTTCACTTCCTACTTGAACATTCTCCCATAAACATGAAACCCTATAATATTATTTTAATCTCAATTAAATAATTATTTTAACATAATACAATTAAATATTTATACCTGTCACACTTAAATAAATCTTTAATATAATAACTTGTTTTTAATTATTCTAACTACTATTATTATTATAACATACTAAATTATTTTATTAGTTCTAATAAATTAAATACAAGTCTAATTTCACTTCTCCACTAATCAAATATATAATTCTCTTAATTATAAAATTACTAAAATAACCTTACAACTTCAAAAATCATCAAAAACACCACAATAACTAAATAAATCACACAATGCATCATTTTAGTAATATAATATGCTAATAAAATATTATAATAAATTAGAGGGTGTTACACAGACCACCTCAAGAGCACAAGAAGTCAACCACTCCAAGGGATATTCCCATGCATATTCCCAACAAACTGGGGCAGAAATAGGCTACGAAGGTATAAGTTCTCTCCCTATTTCAAATCAAGCGCAAAGGTGTATCAACAACTGTTGAGCCTGAAGTAGGTGTCGGAGAATCATGTCTTCATGACCCTAGCCTTAAATCTCCCACCTCCCGCCACATGAGCATCAGGTTAACCAAAACATCACCATGCGTTAATCATGTCGCTTCAATCTTGCATATGATTCATCTAACACAACATGAAGCCTTGCAAAATAAACAAGAAAAGTCAAAGCTCAATCCTTATTGGAATCTCTTAAAGTCTAATCCTTATTGGCATACCTCAAAAAAACCCAATTTGCTTGACACTTCCACAAATCCCATTTTTGCTTGACATCTCCCTGAAAGCCCAATTTTACTTGGCACTTCCACAGAGCCCAATAACTGGCATATTGCATATAGTAACCATCATTACATCCTTAAAAACGCGTAGCATATCCATCAAGATGGAGCATTATATCGTACAAATTCAAACATGCATACAAAGCATAAGCCAAACTCGGTACCTTGTACAACAAATCCTATTTTTCTTCCAAACATTTGTCCTTGCTGACATGCTTTCCAAATACTCGTTTGTGTTGACTTTCTTTTTACACTCGTCTGTATTTTTCCTAAAAAACTTTTTCAATACCCGTTTGTATTAATTCTCAACACTCGTTCGTGTTGCCACTCTTTTTCAATACTCGCCCACACTGACTTCCGACACTTATCTATGTTAATCACTTTCCAACACTCGTCTGTGTCGAGTTATTTTCTCAACAGAACATTTTAAGTCAACCCCTAACAAATAAACCTACAAAAGTTTGTCTTTCATTCCATATCCCTAACAAATAAGTTCATATAGTACACTTACCTTACTTTCAATACATCAAAATTCTCAAAAGGCAAAAATTTGGATATTCTTGTATTTAATCCTCTTGTACCTTGAATGCTTGAAAGGTTGTCGCAATTCGTGCTTTCAAGTTCAAGAAGATTAAATAGGGGCAGCTGTCATACCCCAAAATTTGCCGTTTTATTTTCAATTTTGTCCGCCTCATTGCTCATTTCATCTGCATAGCCACATGCCCTAATCATCCATCATAACACATTCATTTATCACTTCATCCTCAAATAAGCACCATTGGTTCAAATGGTCTTGCTTATTCATGGTACAAAGCTAGTATATCAAGCTTATGTTATATCTTGACTATTTTAGCACATTGATGTTTGGTTCACTCCTTATGGATCAATGCACATGGAACCCTAATTCATGAAAGGTGGTCCTTGATCATTGTGGAGTGCATCATGCTATTGATCTTTGGAATCAATTATCAAGTGTGATTTTGAGCAAGCAGGAGTCAACTTTAAGGTTGATTATCTATGTTAGACGGTGTGGCTAGTGATCGAGAGGGGGGGTGAATAGATCACCTCTTTCAAATTTAACGGATTTAAAGTTTTATCAGAGTTTTCAAAGTTGGCGGAAAAATCAGTCCCGAATCGACTTCCGTCTATTCTGAACCGCTACTAGAAAGCCAGACACACAAGTTTAATTGCTGGATTTTAATGAGAATGACAGAAATAATTCACACCAGAATTTTAACTAATTGAATGCACTTATCATTAAAGTCTATTTCCAATGAATAAAATCTAGCTAACTGTTTTATCAAACAGTTGGTGTGTATGTGATCGATGATAAACAGCAATGGAGTTTGATTAAAGTTTTCTTGCCACTGCTGTCTTGAAAAAGAAACAATCACCACACACTAACTGAAATTGCGAAAACAGTTTGAAAAACGTAAAGAGGAGTAAGGTAAGAGTACGATACGCAGAGATTTGGTAAGGAAGTTCCCCACGCCGTCCTCGCGTGTGGGTACGTCTCCCTCTCAATTTCAAATGAAATTGAGAACTTTGATTATCAATTATTGCCGAATCCGTTGATACAAGGTTATGATACAAAGACAGAATTCTAAACTCTAAGAACCTCTTCTTGTATAAACCTTCACTTGATCTGAGCACGATCAAGATTTTCCTGCACAAAGTTGCAAACA
Source organism: Lathyrus oleraceus (assembly GCF_024323335.1). Taxonomy (NCBI): domain Eukaryota; kingdom Viridiplantae; phylum Streptophyta; class Magnoliopsida; order Fabales; family Fabaceae; genus Lathyrus; species Lathyrus oleraceus. The sequence goes on from NC_066580.1 coordinate 372,624,325, forward strand.
ATTCACCGGTTCCACGACCTGCTTGCGAAATCCCCCGATCTCCAAACGCAACGCTGCGGCTGAATATGTTCTGCAAATGTGACTCCCAAACCCTCAAGAACACTCCAGTTCTTGAAGGACAAACCAGTAGGTTTTTCCTAGAAACCCCCTTCAATCTTCGACTCAGCTAGATCCTCGATCGTTCCACTGCAAACCACAGCTAGATCCTTGATCGTACCACTGAATGTTATCTCGATGCTTCTTTAATCCAAAGAACAAGAATGGTTATGTATAAATGTTCTTGAAGAAAAGTGATTGAGAAGATGAAGAAGATGAAGTCCCTTTCAGGTTTCTAAATGCTCTCTAACAATTGCTCCAACACTGCTTTTGATCTTGTGTTCAATTGTTTTCCCTCAATGAATTCGTGTTTTTGCACTGCTGTTGTAACCTGTCTTTTATATGCTGCAAAACAGTTGTTGTTATGCCACAAAACAACTTTATGTATTGATACATAATAGTGTGCATCGATGCATACTGTAGGATATGTGTATTTTTGGTGAAATTGATTATTCATGTATCGATGCAAAAGTCGTGTGTATCGATGCATGTGATTATTACACTAGTATGTATCGATGCCTAATGCGCATGTATTGATACACAGGCTGTTTCAATTGGTCATGTATCGATGCAGGGATCGTGTGTATCGATGCATAGAGTATTTTGTCTTCCATGTATTGATGCATGACTCGTATGCATCGATGCATACTGAACAGAAAGGTTTTGTGATTTATCACATGCTGTATGTATCGATGCAGAGGCTTTATGTATCGATGCTTACTGACATAAGATGCATTTTAATTGTTATTTAAAGGTAAGTATCAATGTAGTTTTATATGTACAGTTATGCAACAATAGAGTGGGATGAAAAACATAATAAAACACACATGTATCATGTAATGCAATGCACAACCAACATTTGGATGATGATCACACAATTTGCTATCATTAAAAATTAATTCAAGGTAAAGAATTCTCTCACAAACTCCCCCTTTTTGATGATGGCAAATTCTTGGCAAGATGTGTGATACTCCCCCTGAGTTTGTGCATATCTGCATTTTCTCCCCCTTTGTCAACATCAAAAAGAGGAAGAGACAAATTTATCAAGGTAGCATAGTGTAGCAGGACATGGCAAACAATGGATAACAGGCTATCAATCACAAAGAATGAAGCATCAAAGTAAAGAATCATTCACAAAGAATGAAGAATAAGGGCAATAACAATAGAGATAAACAGAATTGGAAAAGCGTTTTAAAGATACGAACGAGTTTAAGAGTTACATAAGCTAAACCATAGTGTTCAACAAAAGAAAAACTGGAGCAATATGAGATGAAATGAGATGAAATGCATGTGGGTTAATTTGGATTGTTGCCACCACAGGACTCCTCATCTTGTCTGTCAGGATCTCGGTAGCTTGGCGGAGGCGGAGGAGGAGGCATTGTGTCCGGATTTTGGCCCATGAAGGAGTATTGCCTAAATCGGTTCTGAACTTCAATGCTTCTAAAACTGTCCATAATCCCAGGATTTTCACGGCAGTCATCCATAAAGCCGGACATTTCGTTGTAGAAAACTTGATGCCATTTAACTAAGTCTTGGTGCCAAGCGTGTTGATTGTGATACATCCGTGTATGCTCATCATGCCAGTCCCGATGCTCGTTGTGCCATTCAGATTGTTGAACATGCCAGTACCGTGCTTCTTCATGGCGTTCTTTGTTGACAATTTCCATCTGTTGAAGCATATGAGTGATGTCCGCATTTGGTGTTGGGGCTGAAGTACCACCGGAGGATGGAGGGGCTGTAGGTTCAGGTACGTAGTTGGTAGGAGACCACCTTCGTGGCACCCAATCACCCCAACCAGTATTGGCTTCAGCTTGTGGTGCATCTGTTTCAGCCGCATCCTGCATCTTTTCATCAGGCTGATCTTCAGCAAGATGGATGCGTTCCGAAGGCACGTCAAAATTGTAAATTCTGGTTTTGGATTTTCTTTCGAAGAAATAGAAGCATTTGCGGTCCTTGTCCCACCGATATCCCATATGCGATAGAGTGGCAGAGTCAAACTCTTGAGCTGCAGATGGAGATAGGAGAGGCACAATAGGTATTGCAACTTTCCAAAACTTAAGAATTTTCATTATCTGAGAGGCATAACCTAGAGCCACATTCTTGGAGCTGTCTCGCACAAAGAATAGACGTTTTACAAAGTAGTTTGCCCAATTTAGGAGAACCTTATTTTGCAGGATGTAGAGAAGATGTATGCTAGGCCTATCCAACCGAGAGTGTCCGCTGTTTGTTGGACGCAGAATATGTGTGATAATCCAGTGAAGAATACGCGGAGTTTGCTTGATCATACCTGACGTGACGTGTTCATCCTCACTCAACGGTCTATCAATCTTTAGGATGGAAGTTGTAAAGTCCTGTATGTCAAATTCAGGATCAAAATGCAGGTCATGCCAGCACTTGAAAACCATCGACGGAGACGGCATTTGAAATACCGTTTCCCAATCAGAGGCTTCAAAGGTATATGTTCTGACTCCGATTGAACACCGGAACATATAGCCTCTACCAGTTTGTAACCCAGCATAAAAGATCCGAATGAAATCCTCATGATAATCATCCTTTGTGGACAGAAACGACCCAAGTCTTTGTGCTTGTAAGAGTTCAACCACTTCATTTAGGTGTAGGTGAATAGCATCTGTTTTATCAAAGACGTGAGGTTTCATGACTAACCTTGTCTTGAAGGACTCTTCAAATTCAGCAGCAACAGCAGGATGAAGTAGCTCTAAGGCATTTGAAGGAACTTCAGGTGGTTGGTGAGATGTACCGGCTGTTTCCTTTTCCTTTGGCTCTGGCTGGAATAGTGCGTGGAGGCATGGTGATGTGAGATTTAGGGTTTTAGAGAGAGAGTGAAGATGAGGAGGATTAGGGTTAGCCACTGGTTTTGGGGTTTTTGAGGGCAGATGAGATGAAGTAATGAGATAGGAAGTGATATGATTGGCTGATGTGTCGATGCATGAGAGAGAAAGAAATTGCATTTAATTCAGATAGCATCAGTATGTATCGATGCAGAGGGTCATGCGTCGATGCCAGATATTCAGAATTGGCATGTGTATCGATACATGCGATGGATGCATCGATGCATCCTGAAGCAGTTTTTAAAAAATTTGAATTTCAGAATGTATGGGTCGATGCATGCTTCGTTTGTGTCGATGCATACTGATGCTGAACCAGTTTTTAATGAATTTTAATGCAGTATGAATATGCATTATGCACTGTCATGATGATTATGCTCAACAGAGATTCAGAAGTTAAATTGTTGGTGTGCACACAATATGGACAAGGAGTATATGCAAAAAAAATTTAGATCAACTAGAATAAGAACATTTGTTCTAACATACATAATCACTTAGCAATAAGAAAATTGTAGAAAGGATTGATATTACCTCTGTTGGAGAACTCTTGTGATGGATAATTGACATCTAAAACAACTCTTATCAACCATGGTGAGGCATAATATAATTAAGAGGTAACATGCTTATGACATCAATTGAGAAAGATCTAGGATTCCCAATTCGCGACGAATGTTGAAGAAAGGCTCCGTTGCCAATGGTTTAGTGAAAATATCAGCAAGCTGATTTTTGGAATCAACGTGCTCAAAGACAACGTCTTCTTTTTCAACATGATCACGAAGGAAATGATGTCTTATCTCTATGTGTTTAGTGCGTGAGTGTAAAACAGGGTTTTTAGTAAGGTTTATGGCACTAGTGTTGTCACATTTGATAGGAATACGTTTGAGTTGAATGTTGAAGTCTTGTAGTTGCTGCTTCAGCCATAAAATCTGAGCGCAACAACTACCGGCTGCAACGTATTCTGCCTCTGCAGTTGACAAAGCCACAGAAACTTGCTTTTTGCTATGCCAACTGACCAAGGAGTTTGAAAACAGGTGTCATGTGCCACTTGTGCTTTTCCTATCTGATTTGCAGCCAGCAAAATCAGAATCGGAGTACCCTACTAAGCTACAATCACTTCCTTTGGAGTACCAAAGCCCATATTTAGGTGTTCCGTGAAGATATCTAAATATGCGCTTCACCGCTTTTAGGTGCGATTCCTTAGGATTTGATTGATAGCGTGCACACATACAAACACTAAACATGATGTCTGGTCTAGAAGCAGAAAGATATAAGAGAGATCCAATCATACCTCTGAACCTTTTGACATCTACACACTTACCGTGCTCATCCTTATCTAGATTTCCGTTGGTAGGCATTGGGGTGTCGATTGATTTTGAATCATTCATTCCAAAGCGCTTGAGTAGTTCTCTGCAGTATTTTGTTTGACATACTGTTGTACCCTCATCAAGTTGCTTTATTTGCAGTCCTAGGAAGTAGTTCAGCTCCCCCATTAGACTCATCTCAAATTCACCCTGCATAACCTTAGAAAATTCTTCGACCAAGTGAATGTTAGTTGAACCAAATATGATATCGTCGACATAAACTTGAACTAAAAGAATGTGCTTCCCTTTGTGTTTAATAAAGAGAGTATTGTCCACTTTACCTCTTGAATATCCATGATCAATTAGGAATTTGCTAAGCCTTTCATACCAAACTCGAGGGGCTTGTTTAAGACCATACAAAGCTCGTTTTAATTTGTAAACATGATCTGGATTTTCAGCATTTTCAAAACCGGGAGGTTGTGAAACATATACTTCTTCATTTATAACACCATTAAGAAAGGCACTCTTTACGTCCATTTGGTAAAGCTTAAAATCCTTAGAACACGCATAGGCAAGCAAAAGACGTATAGCTTCAAGGCGAGCAACTGGAGCATAAGTTTCCTCATAGTCTATGCCCTCCTCTTGGTTATACCCTTGTGCTACTAAACGTGCCTTGTTCCTAGTAATCACTCCGTTTTCATCAAGCTTGTTCCTAAAAACCCACTTAGTGCCTATGATATGATGATCTCGCGGACGAGGGACAAGTTCCCAAACGTCATTTCTTTTAAATTGATTAAGCTCTTCTTGCATGGCCATTAGCCAAAATTCATCAATCAAGGCCTCTTTGGCATTCTTAGGTTCTACTTGTGAAACAAACGCGAAGTGAGAACAAAAATTACTTATCTTAGAACGAGTCAATACTCCCTTTGAAATGTCTCCCAAGATGTTGTCAATGGGATGGTCTTTTGAGGATCTCCAAGCTGTTGGAAGATCATTCACTTCAGCTGTCTTTTCTTCCTCAATTTCTTCATGACTAGTATCTTCCTCCTTCTCATGGGCAGCTGTTTTGGCTTGATCAGTTTCCTCAACAGCTTCCTTGAGTATGTCTTCTGTAGATACACCTGCGTCATCAAAAGAAATACCTTTTCCGACATTTTTCGGATAAGACTCATCAAAAGAAACATGAACAGATTCTTCAACAGTAAGTAAACGCTTATTATACACTCTATATGCTTTACTTGACAGTGAGTAACCAAGAAAAATACCTTCATCCGCTTTTGCATCAAACTTCCCAATGTTTTCCTTACCGTTATTCAAAACAAAACATTTACAACCGAATACGTGAAGATGTGACAAGTTTGGTTTTCTTCCTTTCAAAAGTTCATAAGGAGTTTTGTTTAAAATAGGGCGAATTGAGATTCTATTTAGAACATAACAGGCTGTGCTGACAGCATCAGCCCAAAAGTATTTTGGTAGTCCACCCTCATTAAGCATTGTTCTTGCCAACTCCTCTAAAACACGATTTTTACGCTCCACAACGCCATTTTGTTGTGGAGTGCGAGGGGCTGAAAAGTTATGCTCAATACCATACTTGTCACAAAACTTCTCAAAGTGGTAATTTTGAAACTCACCACCATGATCGCTACGAATTGTAACTATTTTGGAATTCATTTTGTTTTGGGACAGATTTGCAAAATTCTTAAAAGCAGAAAAAGTTTCATCTTTGCTATGAAGGAATATAATCCAAGTGAATCTAGAGTAGTCATCAACTATTACAAAGCCATAGTAATTTCCACCTAGGCTCTTTGTCCTAGAAGGTCCAAAGAGGTCCATATGGAGAAGCTCAAGGGGTCGTGAAGTTGAAATTACATTTTTAGATTTAAAGGACACCCTTGTTTGCTTTCCCATTTGGCACGCGTCGCATAGGTGGTCTTTTGAAAATTTTATTTTTGGTAGACCGACTACTAGATCCTTAGATACAATCTTATTTAGCAAATCGAAGTTAACATGCGCTAAACGTCTATGCCAAAGCGAAGAATCATCATTCAAGGTGACTAGACATTTAGTATTTGTTAAAGGTACATCAAACAAGTCAAGCATATAGATGTTGTTTACTCTTACACCCTTAAACACAATGTTTTGTTCAACATGTTCAATTATGCAGCAAGTTTTTGTAAACGACACTTTATAGCCCATGTCGCATAGTTGACTTATGCTTAACAAATTGTGTTTAAGTCCCTCAACTAAATGGACATTTGAAATAGTAGTGGTGGAGGGATTACCTACACTACCTTTGCCGAGTATAGCTCCTTTGTTGTTGTCTCCATAAGTGACATATCCCTTCTTCTTTGCCTTGAAGTCTATAAAGAGCGATATGTCACCGGTCATGTGCCTCGAGCAGCCGCTGTCAAGAAACCACCTTCTATCTGCGGAGGCAAGACACTCATCCTACAACATCAAAAGAGAGAAGTTGGTACCCAATTTTCATTGGGTCCAAGTGGGTAAGTGCTAACATGGTTGCCTTTTGGCTTCCATTGATAAATACCTTTAGGGACAAGAAATCTCCTAAATTTACATTTCTCAATGGTATGGCCAGCATGGCAACAATAATGACATAAACCATGATGATGTGTTTGTTGTTTCTTGTTCATTGAATCCTTTAGAATAAAAGAGTATTTTGCATATGGAGGATTCAATGACTTCTTAAACAACTTGGGGTCAACGGCATAAGTAACTTTAGGTTGTAGCGCTTTCTCTAATTTGACCTTAAGAGTGTTTACCTCTTTTTGCCAAATATAACAAGCGTCACAATACCTAACTCTACTACATCCGTCAATGTCAATAGTTTTTGAATTTTCTGCAATACTAGTTTTCAATGCTTCTAAATCAATTTCAGCTTTGTTTACTTTACCTTCCAAAAATGAGAAGATATGTTTGTCGGAAGATAGTCTTTTAAAAGCATCTACAGCTTCGTTATGCAGTTTTTCAAAAGCTATTTTTAGTTCCGAAAAAGACATAGAGGAGAAATTATTGTAATAGGCTTGTTTTACCTTTTTGTCATTGTTTTTCTTCTTGTGGTAGGACAGATTTTTTGTGTGAGCCATAAGGCACAGATTTGCAGCTTCATCATCATCACTTGAGTTTTGTGTGCTTGATGAATCACTATCACTTTCCCATGCAATATACGCTCTTCTTTGTTTGCTGTACCCTTTTGGCGAATCTTTTCTTTGGTCCTTATATTTCATAGGGCAGTCCGTTTTATAGTGTCCGGATTTACCACAATTAAAACAGGATCCTCTTCCTCTACTCTTCTTGTTCTCTTCTTGTTTCGAATTTGTAGATTGTTTTCGAAACTTCATGAGATTTTTGTCAGAATGCTTGACTCCATTCTTTCGAATGAATCTATTGTATCTCCTTACAAACAGTCCCATTTCCTCATCATCCGAGTCTTTGTCACTACTTGAATCATTCTCGCTTTGCTCTTTTCGTGAGGACTTAGAGCTAGAAGCCACAAGAGCTATTGGCTTCTTCTCTCCCTCTTTGTCTCTTTTCTTCTCCTTTTCCTTCTTACTTTTATTCTCATATTTTTCAAGACTTTCCAAAGCTTGCTGATGTTCTTCCAGCTTTCCAAATAGAGTTGTAATCGTAAGTCTTGTAAGATCGTTGGCTTCCTTGATTGCTGTAACTTTAGGTTGCCACTCCCTGCTAAGACACCTGAGAATTTTATTAGTAGCAATTTCATTGGAAATAGGTTTTCCAAGAGCATTCAATCGGTTAGTTAGATGAGTGAATCTCTTTTGCATGTCGGAGATGGATTCTCCTTGTTTCATGTGAAAGAGCTCAAACTCTTGATTGAGTGTGTTAATGCGGGACTGTTTTACTTCAGTAGTACCCTCATGGGCAACTTCTAAAGCGTCCCACATTTCTTTAGCTGTCGTGCAATGGGATACTCGATAATACTCATCAACACCAAGTGCTGAAATTAACATGTTTCGAGCTCTCCAATCACACGACCACTTTTTCTCATCTTTCTCATTCCAATCATCTTCTGGTTTAGGTACTATGGCGCCAGCCGCATTTGTCATAGTGATTTGAAACGGACCGTTTTCAATGGCAGCCCATACCAACCTATCCACAGAATTTATATGAACTCGCATGCAGTCTTTCCAGTAGCCATAATTTTCACCGTTGAAAATAGGCGCTCTATTATACGCCCCCTTTGGTTCAGAATCCATACTGTTACAGGCAGCCACAGAGCACCAGCGAACCGGCGCTCTGATACCACTTGTTAGACGGTGTGGCTAGTGATCGAGAGGGGGGGTGAATAGATCACCTCTTTCAAATTTAACGGATTTAAAGTTTTATCAGAGTTTTCAAAGTTGGCGGAAAAATCAGTCCCGAATCGACTTCCGTCTATTCTGAACCGCTACTAGAAAGCCGGACACACAAGTTTAATTGCTGGATTTTAATGAGAATGACAGAAACAATTCACACCAGAATTTTAACTAATTGAATGCACTTATCATTAAAGTCTATTTCCAATGAATAAAATCTAGCTAACCGTTTTATCAAACAGTTGGTGTGTATGTGATCGATGATAAACAGCAATGGAGTTTGATTAAAGTTTTCTTGCCACTACTGTCTTGAAAAAGAAACAATCACCACACACTAACTGAAATTGCGAAAACAGTTTGAAAAACGTAAAGAGGAGTAAGGTAAGAGTGCGATACGCAGAGATTTGGTAAGGAAGTTCCCCACGTCGTCCTCGCGTGTGGGTACGTCTCCCTCTCAATTTCAAATGAAATTGAGAACTTTGATTATTAATTATTGCCGAATCCGTTGATACAAGGTTATGATACAAAGACAGAATTCTAAACTCTAAGAACCTCTTCTTGTATAAACCTTCACTTGATCTGAGCACGATCAAGATTTTCCTGCACAAAGTTGCAAACAATTCACCGGTTCCACGACCTGCTTGCGAAATCCCCCGATCTCCAAACGCAACGCTGCGGCTGAATATGTTCTGCAAATGTGACTCCCAAACCCTCAAGAACACTCCAGTTCTTGAAGGGCAAACTAGTAGGTTTTTCCTAGAAACCCCCTTCAATCTTCGACTCAGCTAGATCCTCGATCGTTCCACTGCAAACCACAGCTAGATCCTTGATCGTACCACTGAACGTTATCTCGATGCTTCTTTAATCCAAAGAACAAGAATGGTTATGTATAAATGTTCTTGAAGAAAAGTGATTGAGAAGATGAAGAAGATGAAGTCTCTTTCAGGTTTCTAAATGCTCTCTAACAATTGCTCCAACACTGCTTTTGATCTTGTGTTCAATTGTTTTCCCTCAATGAATTCGTGTTTTTGCACTGTTGTTGTAACCTGTCTTTTATATGCTGCAAAACAGTTGCTGTTATGCTGCAAAACAGTTGCTGTTATGCCACAAAACAACTTTATGTATTGATACATAATAGTGTGCATCGATGCATACTGTAGGATATGTGTATTTTTGGTGAAATTGATTATTCATGTATCGATGCAAAAGTCGTGTGTATCGATGCATGTGATTATTACACTAGTATGTATCGATGCCTAATGCGCATGTATTGATACACAGGCTGTTTCAATTGGTCATGTATCGATGCAGGGATTGTGTGTATCGATGCATAGAGTATTTTGTCTTCCATGTATTGATGCATGACTCGTATGCATCGATGCATACTGAACAGAAAGGTTTTGTGATTTATCACATGCTGTATGTATCGATGCAGAGACCTTATGTATCGATGCTTACTGACATAAGATGCATTTTAATTGTTATTTAAAGGTAAGTATCAATGTAGTTTTATATGTACAGTTATGCAACAATAGAGTGGGATGAAAAACATAATAAAACACACATGTATCATGTAATGCAATGCACAACCAACATTTGGATGATGATCACACAATTTGCTATCATTAAAAATTAATTCAAGGTAAAGAATTCTCTCACAATCTATTGACCATAAAATCTTGCATGGTTATTTGTTTGATTGATTATTTGTTCCAAAGATCAAAATCAATTGTGTGAAGAGAACTCACTTAGGATCATGACATTCAAATTCATTTTTCATTACAAAAGTAATCCAAGATTCATTTCCAAACATCTATATACAAATCACTACAAAAATCCAAAGCCTACAAAAATACAATTTACCTACAATTAATTTTGGTCAACTTTCGACTTTTTGGTCAACCGGTTGACCCAAGTCAACTCTCTAACCCTAGACCTAGTTCCCGCTAATCTTCAAGCCTTCTTCATATTCAAAGTCATGTTCATCCTTCCATACTCCATATTACTTTCAAATGTCATGCCTTGACCATGTCAAACTTCAATCCAACCTTGCCTAAGCCAAGCATGCTTCCACCCTACAAGGACAAACAATCCATAATTAGCATACCAAGTCAAAATTCAATTCCAAACCATTCAAATAGAAGTCATTTCCAACTAGCAATGCATATTTTAGATTCAACTTCAAGCCTAACATGTATCATAACATTCATTTTTACCATATTCAAACTGCATCTTTTAGCAAGGTAACCACAGTCAACACTCTTTCTAAAATTTCTAACACTTTCAATTACACTAGTTTAAACCAATCGGATTCACTTACATCTAATGACTAACATGTCTACCATTTACACTAACAAATTCAATCAATAACACATCCATGACAAAATTTGAATTAATGTCAACTTACTAACATTACATGCTAATGGATATAACCTTTTGTTCATTCAAGCTACCAATCTTATAACAATCCTAGTTTCATGGAAATGCAACCCTACATGACAGTTCAATTTCATAAAAATGACTGATTATCTAACATTCAAACAGTTTGGCTAAATTCTCTCCAAACTTCCATTCAACACTAACCACAACCATTTGTTTCCATCGTAGCTAACTAATTCACAAACTATAACCACACTGTTGTACTAAAAAACAACTGACATTAATAGAATTCCAACCAATTAACAGTTAACATGCAACAATTCTTAGCAAGCTTTAGCCAAGTCCAGTTAACATTCATTAACATTTTGTTTGCAACTAGCAGATTAACCTAACCTCAACCCATACAACATTCAAAGCATAACTTGCTAAACCAATTTTACTCATCTAACTGCACTCACATGATACATAGCTCACTAACATCTGAATCCAACTAACATTAACTAACATACCAATTCCATAACTAAGTCAACAAATTTACAACCTAATTGAACTAAACAACTTGCTAACTATTTCTAGCTAATTTCTTAAACAGAATTGTAAACTCTTAACCACCTTCAACTGAATAATCTAACTAACTCCATTAACAGAACTCTGACAGAGTTTCACATCCTAACTAACTTCCGTTATAGAAATTAACCGAACCTAACTATGTTAACAATTCTGATCTCTATATATACTCAACCATTACAACATTCTAGAGGACCAAGCCATTCTCTCTCTCTCTCTCTCTCTCTCTCTCTCTCTCTCTCTCTCTCTCTCTCTCTCTCTCTCTCTCTCTCTCTCTCTCTCTCCCCCCATCTGAACTCGTCTTTAACCTCACATCACTCTTCATCAATCCTCTTTCTCTCTGCAGATTCCTTTCACTTCACCTTCACCAAACGCTCATTGCCATAACTGTAGAGCTTCGACATTGGAAGCTTTAACATTCGAGCTAAGCCTCTTATCTACTCCCTCAACCCCCATACACTCAAGCATCAATAACAACACAAAATAGTCTATATAGAGCAACAAGAAGTATCCTACATACTAGATTTTCGAGAAGAAGTGAAACAAAGAAGAATAGGGAAGAAGTATTACTTATGAATTCGTCGTCGGATCCTCACTGGTACGCGTGTTACAGATTCTTGCTTAATTATTTATGCTTCTGAACATGTGCTTCACTATGTTCCTATCCCAATTTCAAGAGCGATTTAGAACGAATGATTACGACCTTCAAAGCTACGATGTGGATCCATAGTTTAAGGTTTATAAAAATAATTGATGAACTCAAATTTAGGGGAAGGGATTTGTGAGGTTTCGCGTGGATCGATAAGCATCATAGTGAATTCTGGTGAGCATCATAGTAAATTCCAGTGAGCATCATAGTGAATTGATTCTTCAGAATGAGAGAGAGGCTTGAATAATGTTTCTTCTTGATGCTATTCTCATTTACCAGTTGTGTGATGGGCCTGGATCCCTCCAGCCCAAGCAAATTGCTGGCTTACACCCTAATTCCATCTCACACCCCTCTATGAGTGCATGGACTTGTATTGAGCTTAATCCTAAGCCTAGCCAGAATTGATACTCTACACTCCCTTGCTGGCCCCGCACCCCTGCCTATTTTATTTTCTTTTTTATTATTTCTTTTGATATATGTTGATTCTTATTAGTTTTTAATGCATTTTACTTTCTTCAATGGAAAAATACTTTGACCATATTAATATTAATATTTAGATTTTAGATTTTTGCTTTGATTTCCATTTTAATATACATCTTAATAAATGATAAAAATGATAATCTTTAGTTTTTTAGGATAAATTTCAATTAAAAACTTTAGAAAACAATATGCCATTGTTCATAGTTCTTAATTAGTTAATATTAGAGTTTAATTTGCATGATAATACTTTAATTTCTTAGATTTTAGGCTAAAAAACTAAGTGTTTGATCCATACTCTGATACTTCTCTTGTTTGACTGATTGATCAAAGTTGTCTTTGATCAAATAGTCCATTCACTTATCTGAGTCCCTATCCAGTCAAGTGATCAAAAGTCTCTTGATCACTTGATAGGACTAATCCTTTGTACTGGAAATGCATCGGACAATTCAAGACAAACTCAAGTTCAGGACTTCACCCTTCAATCAAGTCAAGCTTCTTATGCAAGGTTTTGAAGACACTGGGCACTAGGATTAGAGCATTGTTCAAAGTACAACAAAAATAATCTTCTCCAACGCTTATCAATCATGATGAGAGTTTCACGCCACAAGCCTTAAGCAACAAAGAAGAATGAGAGAGAATTTTTCCTATCCTTGTCTAGAGTACCTCTGCGTATGGGGTGTAGGTCCTAGTTATTCTGAGTATTCGCCTCTGTTCATATACTATAATGCAATTCAAGCTAAATGATTGACAAGTCTACTTCCCCACAGGTAGCATATCAATATTACACTTCAACATTGCATAATTGCCTCATCAAATATACTTTCTCTATGGACCAAATACAATACTCTTTGAACTTTCATATCTTCCTTGGTTTAAGCACCTCATGGTTAAAATACCCATTTCTGAATTAAGAAACTTTCTTTCTTGTTTGCCTTGTCAGACCTCGTGCTTAGGCAAACTCTTTTCTCATGCATTGTTTACCTTGTCAGACCTAGTGCTTTGGTAAACGCTCTCTTCATGCGTGTTTATCTTTTCAGACCTAGAGCTTAGACAACCCATTCTCTTTCTTGTTTTCCTTGTCAGACCTCGTGCTTAGGCAAATTCATTTATCATGCATTATTTACCTTGTTAGACCTAGTGCTTAGGTAAACGCTCTCTTCATGCATGTTTGTCTTGTTAGAACTTATGCTTAGACAAACCTTTTTCTTTCTTGGTTTCCTTGTCAGACCTCGTGCTTAGGAAAATCCCTTTCTCATGCATTGTTTTCCTTGTCATACCTAGTTCTTAGGAAAACATTTTTTTCCTCTTTGGCTATACTATCTATTAGCTAATACCATACTCTTTTGATTCATAGATGCTTATCCTATGGATCCAACAACATAATCATTGGTCCAAAATAATACATTTTCACTTCACAACTCTTTGCAATACAATATCTTTCCCAAATCAATCAACTCTTTCTTTTTCTTTTATCACTTAAACCTTTTTCAAAACTTTTCTTCTCCTTTCGTAAAAGAAATTTTATAATCCATTCCTTAGCAGTCAGACTAAAAGTTTGGTGTATCCTAACTAGGACCAATTCGGCTAATGTCTACATACTTCTAGGTTGTGATTATAATTGTTCACTAAAATCAACCAACATATTTGTATTTTCTACCATGAACTACGGAGCTCTGATTTTCTCATTGCAATATGAGAATATGTAGGCACGGTGTCGCATTACGCGAAAAACCGGCGGGAAAACGAAACAATAGAGCCGCCACCATGCGTTATTTATCCCAAAGGAGGGAAAGGAAACGCTCGAAGTAAACCTGGAAAGGAATGGTCTCGCGACCAGAGAAAGATGGGATCGGAAGTCGGTTATGCGAAGGGAAGGTATTAACACCCTACGCATCCGTCATACTCGACGGGATCCACGCTCGGAAAGAATAGAAGAAAGGTTGCTAAAGACTGCTCAAACACTGCACAAGGCCGGAAGGAAACACAGGAAGACAAAAGAAACGGAAGAAACGAGACTCGGCAGGATATCGCATCCTGGGCCTACGTAGCCTGTCATACACACACATCAGAGTCGACGTAGTTCGGGACAGGGGAAACGTGCTCGCTAGGATGTCGCATCCTATGCATACGTATCTTCTCTGACCGGAGAAGAATCAGAGCACTCGTAGCTCGGCTAACGCACGCCAAACAAAACACAAACAGGAAACCGACTGCCAATCGCTGGACTTATGTCAGACTCCACACAAGCAGGCAAACATGGAAACCGAATGCCAATCGCTGGACTTACATCAGACTCCGAACCAACAAACACACACAGGAAACCAACTGCCAATCGCTGGACTTACGTCAGACTCCAACAAGCAAACAAGACACAGGAAACCAACTGCCAATCGCTGGACTTACGTCAGACTCCAAACACACACAAAGGGGGTGCAAAAGAAAAAGGGCGCCCAGAGAGATCAGCTCATCTCCTTCCTACGTACCTCATCTGGTATGAGGATCAGAGCGATGTAGTTCCCCTTAATAGGGAAAGAACTTCTAACCTAACCAGAGACAAAGGGAGATAACAAGCTACTAGGGAGACTACGACTCGAGCCTAGAAGTTATCATGTAATCCGCAATGGTCCTAGGTTGAGGTTTCTATCCTAACTTGCACAGGAAGCAAGCTAGCCTAAACAGCAACTGAGTAAACACAAGCACAAGTAGAACACACTATATGCAATCAATTGGCTCAATCAAGGTTAGCTTTTAGTCAAGGGGTCATGTCAACCTCGACAAACAAACCAACTGGAAAAGGGTGTTGTTAGCTCTTAACCCTAACATTGAGAGTTAGGGTGAAGCAGATGAAATGGGAAATGAGGATAAGACCTCATAGCTCTTATCCCTGGCCTGGGAGAGCTTGACTCAAAAATAGAAAGTGTGGGAGTTCAGAATGTGGGAACTCTTCTCCACAGATGACTGACACAACAAGATCTTGGGTTTGTATTCAAAGTGCATCAACACAATGGTGTGAGCAGGATGAATGACTCAACTGAATAGCAGGGGATGGATTGCACATCCCTTGTATCTGCCAATGCCTCTTCACTTAGGAGGTCTTTGAATGTACAAGGCACAACATTAAACAAACACAAGCATTGCCTCTTAAGGAGGGCTTCAGACAGGTGCCTGCCCACATAACAGGACAGGTATTCCAGACTACATGAAGTCAAAGGAATTATACCTTAGTGGTAAGCAAACCACAAGCTAGCAAAGCAAATTTCAAATGAACTTAAAGCAACTTAGGTACCTGTGAAAACACTAAACCAATCAGTTCAACTGTACAGACAAACAATCAACAGCTAATATCACACAGACAGACAAAGCATCAGGCAACAATGGTGCAAGGCATTAGGCAAACACAAATGAATTATCCTCAAAGCCTACAAAACCAGCAAATGTTAGCCAACATCAACCAATAATCAAACTCAAATGAAGGATCATCATCACTCATGGAGATGCACACTTGAACCTGAAATCACAATCCAAATGGTAAGTCCAAACCACTAGGTCAAAGCCTAGGGTCAAAAGAGGGTCAAAAATCCAAAACAGAAGCTCAAACTTGACATGAAGCAAGTTCAAACACATATTGACATATCCTAAAAAGGCTCACATCAAAATTATTAACCAAATGCATTTCGTGATCAAGTGAAGTCAAAGGCAATTTCAAAGTTCATGTGTAATCAACATGAATGAAAAATCTCAATCAAAACAGAAATGATTCAAAAAAAATCTGGAAAAATTCATGCACAATCAAGACATCTAACATGATAAACATACAAAAAATCAGAAGCATTGGACATCATTTGGCATGACAATCACTTTGTACAAATCAGACAATCAAAGGTGTGACACAAATTGTCACACCAAGTTAACTCAAGCATAAAACAGAAATGGATCATGGGAAAAATATCAAACTAAAGCCAGCATGTCCAGCAATGTGTCTAGAAATAGCATGCAAAATTTCACATTCATTGGATAAGAAACAAGCATTTTATGATAAGATAAGCAAGGCAAGGTCACACATCCATATGTATTCAAACATCCTAGAGCAAATCAATTTTTCAGCCAGGCACAACTTGCAAATTTATACTCATAAAAAACTAGACAGCATGAGGAGCATATAGCAAAAAATTGGGATCAAATTGGTGCAATTTTCTATTTGATATGATTTTTCTAAGTTGAGGAAAAAATTTGAAGTCAAATGAAACATGCATGGCCAAATATGGAGGGAAACATGGAAATAGCAAGGCAATTTGAAAAATCTCGCTCGCTCAGTATCGAACCCGACACACATTTGAATTTGGCGCTTAAGTGAAACGGCATCGTTTCACTGAAACCCTAAGGCGCCCAGAATTTTCGTAGCTAATGATGAATTTCGTAGCTAATCCGCAGCAAGGCATGCATATTTCGTAGCTAAACCTGGAAATCTCCAGATCTTCATCTTCTTCCTCACGCAGCAGATGAACAGTGTACGTGTTCATGCGAGTTCCAGAAAATTTCTCCAGAAATCAAAATCAATTACATCATCATGCAGTATTTTTAACGTACATCCAAGATCAACAAGCATTTACACATAATTCATCACAACAAGATCAAATCGAAGCAAATAAGAAATGACATCAAAACTTGCATCAACCATAACTAGCTCAATAATGCACTATTTCACTCAAATTTTATACCAGCATGATCACCAATTAAAGATCTATACAAATATAACAAAGAATTTGAGAATTAGAGAGGTCGAATCCTGACATCTTTGAAGAGCAGCACCTGGAATCGTGCGCTACAAGCTCAGCAATGCCTCAAATCTCTTCTACAATGCTTATGGAGTTGATTGATGGAAAAATTGAAGCTCAAACACACTTGAATCCAGTAGATTTTGAAATCACCATTGAACCTTCAAGCTTCGAGTATGTTCAAATATGGCACGATTTCTCTTAAATCCACGTTCAAACTAGCTCAGAAATGCTTCCTAATCTTGAATCTATCAAAAGAAATGGCTCTTGTGTGAAGAATTTGAAAAATATTTTTGAGAGAGAAATTTGGTTGCGTTTGAATCTAGATCTGAAAATGGATGTTAATGATGAATGCAGTTAGGATTAACAATATATATGCCATGCTAATGATACTGAAATCATGTTTAAGCCAAATGCCATTGAGATTAGCAACTTATGAGGTGTATGTACAAAATTAGATTTTCACCTCATGCACTTCATGCATGCGTGAACAGTACCAACATAAGGCCCAAAATCACTTAAAATAAGTCCATGCACCCTTTGGAAGTGATATTTTATGCACATGATCAACCAAAATGATTTTATGAAATTTCCTTCAAAAAATTTCATGAGTGAGCACATGATCATGCAATGGAATTTCATGCCATGTAATGAGATGTTTGGAAACTACAATTCATGATGAACAAAATGCAAAAAGAACCACTCATTTTGGAGCTTCGGTTCAAAAGTTATGCCCCTTTGAATCTTTGAACACACTTTGCCATGATTGGATCATATCTCCTCAACTACACATTAGAAATTCATGATCTTGGACTTTTTGGAAATTGGAGAGAAAGATATTTAACTTTCATGTTGGACAAAATTTCATTTGAAGCTTTCTTGATGATGTAAAGTTGAGTTGAAGTTGGTCCAAAACCTTGCCATTTTTGGAAAGTTCAAATTATAGGTCACTTGCTATTTTGGGAAAGTCTTGACCTGACTTCAAATTCTTCAATGTTGATGTTTGAAATGCCAAATGAGACTTGTTTGAACATGAATGAAGCATCTCTAATCACTTCCCACCTCCAAATCCACAGTTGACTTGGCAGTTGACTTTTATTGACTTTTATGGGCCTCAGATGACTTGCACATGCACTGATGAATTCTGAGCCTTCAACACTTGGCCAAGTTGCTTCAAAATGATCCTTGAGTCATGTAAGCTCATTGGAACCACCCTAGGGCTTTGATCTCATGGAAAATGCTCTTGTTGCCTTGCACAGTTGAATCTCCTGACCAGGCTTGACTGATGCAATGTATCATGCTATGCAATGCTAATGACCTAAAAAATGAAATGAATGTACAAATGGGGGGTGCAAATTTGAGGTGCTACACACGGGGGTTCAAATCCTTGGTGACCACTCTAATTATTAACCTTTTTTCCCATTCACAAGTAATCTTTAGATAATA
Source organism: Lathyrus oleraceus (assembly GCF_024323335.1). Taxonomy (NCBI): domain Eukaryota; kingdom Viridiplantae; phylum Streptophyta; class Magnoliopsida; order Fabales; family Fabaceae; genus Lathyrus; species Lathyrus oleraceus. The sequence goes on from NC_066580.1 coordinate 372,643,198, forward strand.
ACACCCATTCGAGCAAAGAACAATCAAAATGATCCTCGTTGAATACAAAGGATGCGAGGGGTCCTAATATCTTCCTCTTGCATAACCGGATTCGTTACCAATTTCTCTTCCCACTGGGTTGTATCGATGCTTTCCATTTTCTTCAGAAATAAATAAAGTTCGATGGTGACTCTGTTGTATCATTGAGCGTGCGATGCACTCAGGTTTTTTTCGCGGTGCTACACAATAATATCACCCTATTCAAAGGGTTAAATGAGTCTTGTTTAGAGTTGTGTGGGGTTGAATTATTATAGTTGTTATATTTCAAAGGTTGGTAGAAGAGAAAAAATAGAAAAAGAAAAAGAAAAAAAATAGAAAAAGAAAAGAAGGATGACAATACATATTCCTTCTGGGAAAAAAAGAGAAATAAATGCAAGGTTGTTGTGTGAAAATGAATGAAGTTTTCGATCGTTCAACTCTTGCAGTTTCTTTAAATTTTCTTTTGACCCTTTGAATTTAGCCTAGTACCCCTTAAGATTTATCTCACCCTTACCTTGACCAAGTTACAACCCGAATAAAAGTTCTTTTGATCTTTGTGTACATGCATTTCAATTGTGAATGTTATAGTCTTTTCAAGCTTATGGTAGTACTAATTTTCATGATGTGCTTTGAGTGTAAATAATAACTCAGGTTTTTTTCGCGGTGCTACACAATAATATCACCCTATTCAAAGGGTTAAAGGATTCTTGTTTAGAGTTGTGTGGGGTTGAATTATTATAGTTGTTATACTTCAAAGGTTGGTAGAAGAGAAAAATAGAAAAAGAAAAAGAGAAAAAATGGAAAAAGAAAAGAAGGATGACAATACATATTCCTTCTGGGAAAAAAAGAGAAAAAATGCAAGGTTGTTGTGTGAAAATGAATGAAGTTTTCGATCGTTCAACTCTTGTAGTTTCTTTAAATTTTCTTTTGACCCTTTGAATTTAGCCTAGTACCCCTTGTAACACCTCAAAATTTGCCCTCCTCTATTGGGACTAGCTTAGCATATTGCATCTCATTTTTAGGGCATTAGGCATTACATCTTTGCATATCATGTGAAATAAGCAAGTCATATTCCTAGGTCTTTCTCAGAAGATAGAGGGGTTAAAAGATTCAAGCCTAAGGGTCTCATAAATTGATCACTAATCATCTGAGGTTTGTGCTTCAATTAGGGTTTATTGATTCCTCAAGGAGGATGAGTGTTATCTTATTTGCCAGAGTATATCACCATCATCATGGTTTTATCATCACCAAGAGGTTCATTGTGCCTGATCATGTTCCTTAGGATTAGGGTTTTGACCTCTGGTCAACCCTAATCAGTTGCATTCTAATAGGCATGGTTTCTCAAGGAGATGAGGTTTTTCTTGAGAAGGAGATAATCATATGGTTATTATGTGGAGCTTGTGTAAGCTAGAGTTTCATTTTGGTGCCATTTCATCAAGTGGTTGAGGCTCAGAATCATCAATGTATGTTCAAGTCATCTGTCAACCATAAAAGTCAACTGCAAAGTCAACTGTGGATTTGGAGGTGGGAAGTGGCTAGAAATATTTCATTCATGTTCAAACAAGTCTCATTTGACATTTCAAACATCAACATTGAAGAATTTAAAGTCAGGTCAAAACTTTCCAAAAATAGAAAGTGACCTATAATTTGAATTTGCCAAAAATGGAAAGGTTTTAGCCTGGCTTCAACTTCAAATTACATCATCAAGAAAGCTTCAAATGAACTTTTGTTGAACATGAAAGTTGTAGATCTTTCTCTCCCATTTCCAAAATGTCCAAGATCATGAGCATATGATGTGTGGTTAAGGAGATGTGATCAAAACATGGCAAAGTGTGTATGAAGATTCAAATGGCCATAACTTCTCAACCAAAGCTCCAAATTGGATGGCTCTTTTTGCATTGTTCTTCTTTTGACTTCTAAATTCCAAATCATGCATCACATTACATGAATTATATTCACATGATCATTTGCTAATTCATTGGATTTTTGGAGGGAAAACATGAAATTTAAAATTGGTGCATGGCTTGGTCTTTTTACCATTTCCATTGGCTCCAAAACAGAATTTTGAGTGAAATTAAATCAATTTTCGTGCACTGTTCATGCATGCACCCCATGCATAAGGTGAAAAGCAAAATTGCACTTACACCTCATTTTTGCTAATCTCATTAACATTGGCTTAAGCATGATTAAAAGAGTGATTAGCATTGCATATATAAACCAAAACCCTAACTGTTTTTCAGTTTAACACTCATAATTTCAGATCTAGATCTCAAAACTCTCAAAATTTCTTGCATTTTTTCACATTCAAGCCATTGCCATTGCTTGATTCTTGTTCTTGAAGTGTTATCAAGGAGATTTACACGTGGAATCAGTAGAAACAGAGCTGCATTGAAGCATACACCAAGCTTGAAGCAACAATGGTGATTCCAAGTTTTGATGAGATCGTGTGCAATTGAGCTCCATTTTCTTCTCCAATCACTTGTACAAGCATCATAGAGGAGTATTGAAGCCATTGCAAGCCTTGAATCCATCCAATTCCAAATCTGCACTTCAAGAGGTTACAAATCGCATCTCATAATTTTGATTTTCCTTGCCATGATATTATAGATCTTGTTATGCTGATGAATTTGAGCTTTGAATCATGAAAATCCATGCTGTTTTGAGTGAGATACGATTGATTAAAGTTTTGATGATGTTTTTTTATTTTCTTCGATCCATGCATGTTTGATTGTTTCTTGATGAAATGTTTATGGATTCATGATGTATGAAGCAAGACCTACACGATGCTATGCGCCATTTTGATTTCTGGACACTTTTAATTTTTCTGGAAAAATTGGGATGAAGATCTTCATGATCTTCATCATGTTCATATGCATGTCCAGTTTTCCTGCAAGTTTTCCTGCGGAACGCATAGGTTACCTGCGAATTTTGTTACGAGTTCATCATGATTACCTGCGGATTTTTTGAATGCCATGCATGCGCGCCAGTTAGGGTTTAATGCTGAAACTACGTCGTTTTGTGTGGCGCGCTGATGATTTCAAATGTTCCCTGGCTTCGATTCCTGGCCATTCCATATTTTCAAATGCCATGCATATTTTTTATTTTCCCTCTACATTGTTCTATACTTGCTTCACATGATTTTTATTTTTTTTCTCATCTTTAAAAAATCATATTAAATTGAAAATTCATCCAAATTCATCCCAATTTTTTGCATCATGATCCTTATTCTCTCTAGTTTTTTATCATCATATTTTCACAAATTGTGCTTGGCTGGATAATTTTTGATGCTAGGAGGTTTGAACATGTGTCCATATTTGACATTGCCTTGCTATATCATTTGCGAAATGCTTGATTCTTATCCAATGAATGTGAAATTTTGCATGTTATAACTAGACACATTGCTTGACATTTTGGTGTTGATTTGGTATTTTTACCATTTATCATTTCTGTTTTATGATCATGTTAAGTTGGTGTGACAATTTGTGTCACACCTTTTGATGTTCAACCTATGTGATGTGTTTACCTTGCCAAATGATATCCAATTGCCCTGATTTTTTGTGTGATGCATGTTATAGATGTTGTGACTGCTCATGATTTTTGTTGGAATTATTGGGATCATTTCTAATTTAATTGAGATTTTTCATTCTGGTTGGTCACATTTGAGCCTTAAAATTGCCTTGAACTTCATTTGATCACAAAATGCTTGTTTCTTATCCAATGCTTCTGAATTTTTGCATACTATTTCTAGACATGTTGAGTGTTGTTTTGGCCTTGGTTTGAGGTTTTTACCATGATCCATCCCTGTTTTATGCCTATGCTAACTTGGTGTGACAATTTGTGTCACACATGTGCTTGTCTTGACTTATGCTATGTGATTGCCATGCTTAATGATGTCCAATGCCTCTAATTTTTTGTGTGATGATCATGTTGTATGTCCTGTTTACTCATGAATTTTGCCAAGAATATTTGAATCATTTTTGATTTAATGTGCATTTATTGCTTCTTATGTTACAATGTGGTCACAATTTGCATACCTTGCCATGTTTGGTTCATGAAATGCTTTTGGTTAATGATATTGATATGGGACCTTTTGGAATGTGTTCTTGATTGAATGAAGTTGATTCATGTTAAATTTCATGTTCTGTTTTGAATGTTTGACCCTCTTTTGACCCTAGGTTTTGACCTAGTGGTTTGAACTCACTGTTTGGATTGTGGATTTCAGGTTAAGAAGCACATTACCATGGTTGAAGTGGTTCACTCATTTGGATTGATTAGTTGATTGATGTTGGCTAACCTTATGTTGTTTTGTAAGTTGATGCCAAGTCATTTGTGTTGTGACTATTGGCTTGTGCCTTGCACATTGTTGCATGATGCTTTGTCTGTCTGTGTGATTGACTGTTGTCTGTCTGCTTGTTTGAATTGTAAACTGATTGGTTTAGATTTTTTCAGGTACCTAAGTTGCTTTGAGTTCTTTTGAACTTGCTTTGCTAGCTTTTGGGTTGCTTAACCTAGGTATAATTCTCTGACTTCATGTAGTCTAGAAGACCTGTCCTGTTATGTGGGCAGACACCTGTCTGAAGCCCTCCTTAAGAGGCAATGCTTGTGAATGTTTAAATTTGTGCCAAGCAGGAAAAGTCCTCTTATGAGGCAATTGGCAGATAAAAGAGATGTGTAATCCATCTCCTGCTACTCAGTGTGTCATTCACTTTGCTCACACACTTTGTGTTGATGCATTGTGGATAATAACCCAAGATCATGTTGTGTCAGTCATCTGTGGAGAAGAGTTCCTACATTCTGAACTCCCACATTTTCTATTTTGAGTCAAGCTCTCCCAGGCCAGGGATAAGAGCTGTGAGGTCTTACCCTTACTTCCCATTTCACCTGCTTCACCCTAACTCTCAATGTTAGGGTTAAGAGCTAACCACACCCCGTTCCAGTTGGCTTGCTTTTGCAGCCTAACCTTGTATGAGCCCAATTGATTGCATATAGTGTGTGTGATTGTTTATTGTGCTTGTGTTGTTTGACTGTGCTGTTTAGGATAGCTTGCTCCCTGTGCAAGTTAGATAGAAACCTCAACCTAGGACCATTGTGGATTACATGATAACTATTAGGCTCGAGTTAGGCTCCCTTCTAGTTTGTCATTTCCCAGTCTCTGGTTAGGTTAGAAGTTCTTTCCCTGTTTAGGGGAACTACGTCGCCCTGATCCTCATACCAGATGAGGTACGTAGGCAGGAGATGAACAGATCTCTCCGGGCGCCCTTTTTCTTTTGCAACCCCTTTGTGTGCGTTTGGAGTCTGACGTAAGTCCAGCGATTGGCGGTTGGTTTCCTGTGTCTTGTTTGCTTGTTGGAGTCTGACGTAAGTCCAGCGATTGGCAGTTGGTTTCTTTTGTGTGTGTTTGGAGTCTGATGTAAGTCCAGCGATTGGCAGTCGGTTTCCTGTGTGGGTTTTGTTTGGCGTGCGTTAGCCGAACTACGACAACTCTGATTCTCATTCCAGATGAGATACGTAGGCATAGGATGCGATATCCTAGCGAGCCCTTTCCCCTCTTCTTCCATCTGAGTTTCCTTCTAGTGTGTGTGTGCAGTGTTTAGCAACCTTTCTTCTATCTTTTTGAGCGTGGATCCCGTCGAGTACGACGGATGCGTAGGGGTGCTAATACCTTCCCTTTGCATAACCGACTCCCGATCCCATCTCTCTTTGGTCACGAGACCATGTCTTTTCCAGGTTTACTTCGAGCGTTTCCTTTCCCTCTTTTGGGATAAATAACGCATGGTGGCGGCTCTGTTTGTTTTGTCTTGCCCGCCGGTTGTTTTTCGCGGATGCGACACCCCTTAAGGTTTATTTCACCTTTACCCTGACCAAGTTACAACCCGAATAAAAATTCTTTTGATCTTTGTGTGCATGCATTTCAATTGTGAATGTTATAGTCTTTTCAAGCTTATGGTAGTACTAATTTTCATGATGTGCTTTGAGTGTAAATAGTAACCTAAACACTTGAGAGTTCAATGAATTTTTCCTGTGAGGATCTTGCTGCTTTTGATGTACTGTTTGGTAAACTATCTTCTTACTTCCTTTGAATGTCATTGAATTTTAATCACTAACACCATATTTCTTGAAGCCTAGAATGAGGATTTTATTTGCACCCATGTGATCCTGAAAGTCTCTGAATTTGCAAGCTCTGTTTTACTCTTATTTTTCAGTTTTGAATTTTAACTTTAGAAATTTGCTCGGAGTGCAAAAGTTCAAGTGCGAAGGAATTTGATCAGTGCATTTTCATGCACATTCTTTCACTGTTATGTTGCAACAATTCTAGAGTATTTTTGTTATTTATACTATTTTAGTATGTTTCCTTAGCTTAGTTTATTGTTACATTTATTTTAATTTCGTATAGTATTTTCTGAATAAACAACTATTTACACTCTCTCGATGTGCAAGTCATAACTTGGACTACAAGAATCAGATTAACGCGTTCTAATAGGAGTTGGAAAGCTGAGAGTATAAGCCAAAAGTTTCATGTTGAAGTTAGAAGCATATTCTAAGTGTAGAAGACTTTAATAAATTGCGTAAGCTTCAAAGTTTAGAAATTAATTAGCTTTGGGGTGACTTTTATGTTTTTCGACCCGATTAGGATTAGGATTCTAATTCATTATTTCCTATAACCTAAATCAGTTGCGGTAATGTTCATTAACCAATTTACTATTAACGAAATTCCTTGCTTTGTATAATTTTAATGGAGAATTAATCCCGAAGGTAAATTTTGCTGATTACGGGTTCCACCGCTTTGAGGTTATTCTAATTCCAATTCAATTTCGATTTCTGTTCAATTCTTCATATGATCTCGTTTGCTTAATTCGATTGCTTTTGTTTGCTTAATTTTATCGTCACTCATATGATATAATTGATTAAATTCGATTGTATGCATGTTCCTAATTGTAATTGCATGTTAACTTAGCTTATTTGTTAGCTCCGCCTAATCTTTAAACGATCATGCTTAATGCGGGAAACAGGAACATAATTCACATGATATTTATAGAACTTGTCTAATTGATCTCATAATTGAATAGAATCGAAGCCGCTTAGGAGATTGTATTTACAATAGTAAGTGATAAGTCAGAACCCAAATCAGTAGGATTATCCATTTTAGCTTATTCGTAATCAAATCGTTTTTAGTGTTATTCTATTTGAAACCTAAACCTTAAAACCCCATTGTTTTCAGTTGATAAAATTCAATACAAGATTGCTTGTGATACGACATTCGAGTGTCGCTTCCCTAAACTATAATTTTTAAATTACTCATTTTTGACCCGTATAACATAACATATTCATCAATTTCTACTTATCACGCTTCCTACCAGCTACAACAATTCCGTTTACTACTGATTTTGAATTTGAATGCATTGTACAAGAAATCCTAGTAGTACTTACAGATTGCAGACCAAGGATGGACATATTAAATTCAACTTATAATTGAACTCAAAATCACATTCAGGTTGAGTAATCCCCACTTTGCATTTGAGGGAATAGTAGCGGATTTCATCAACCAAATCATCTACAAGTGATCTCAAGTGCGAGGCAAACATCCGATTGGTATTCTAGAATACTATAATTGACATCTTTAGAATATATGCATAATATTATAAGTTGTTGTAGCAAAAATGTAAATATTTAATTTTCATTTGACAAAATCACATGTGACTTATAGTATATATCAAATGGAGTATTCAATAAATAATACATCAGTCAATCAATATATATGTCAAAGCACACATTTATTCAAGCAAACTTGAAAGTTCCATACACCATATGATTTAAACATTGTCACATGAGCATTAGAAGCTAATGCTTACCGGTAAATATCAATAAAACTTATCATTCTAGCCGTCAGAAGCATAAATTTGTTATATTACAAATTAGTTCCAACAGTTTGGATAAGCTTTTCCATGATAGGCTTCTTGAGTACGTGCAAAGAACGTCTTGGCAAACAACGTCCTACTTCACGATCAACAGTAACAAAGACAATTTGGGAAGGTCAACTTTCACTGAGACCTGATGATAGGGTTGTTACTGTTGTACCCCAACGGCAGCATAACTATCATCTTCTATATGGGATCCTCTCATACTTTGTTGAAGCCTTGAATTCATTCCTTCATACTGGAGTGCCAAGGTTAATCTTCTCTAAACCGCGAGGGACGTCTTCCAGCGCATCATTTTGTCAAGAATCAACATAATTAAATTGTCAGTGAGGGTCCCTTATTAAACCAAAGAGTTGGGTAAAAAACCTAGAGTCTTCATCTCGTGGCCTTCGCATAAGCACTCTTGTCACAGTTGGAATTCAAATGCACCATGATCAAACTGTGGCCCTAGTATTGAAAACATATTATCATGATGACCATCAAGGGAGGACATATTTTTCTGGAAAATCAGTTTTGGGAAGATTACTATCTAGATACGATTGTGTGGCTAACGAGAAACATGATTTTGTGTGGTCTGGGAAAGTTTTACCGGAGCCCCACAGTAGGTGTCAAATGTTCTTGTTAAAAAAATACTAAAATGTTGACTTCCTTGTTTTCAGTCAAGGAGAGCCTAAAATGATTGGTTGTAGTGTATTTTATGTATTTATTGTCTCGTCTTTGCTTGTCCTTTACCCTCAAAGCATTATCCTATTTATAGGTCCCAACCTCCTTCTCTTTTCTCTTGTTTTACTCTCCATATTCTTCATAAATACATCTGTCGGTAATGTCTGTCGTCCCTATAATTGATATGTAACGTCCACCTCTTCAATAATCATAACTCCCTTATCATAATGCATCATTCTGTAACTGTTTCTTACGACCCTTCAAATGATATCTTAGCCTTGTCATCGGTTTTGACTTGGACGAACTAGATCATTCTCGGCTTACAGGAGGCCAACTATGTCTTGCTTATTTTGATACGCTAACCAGATTCCGATTAGTAGGCATAAACACGACTATCCGACCTGTTAACCTCACCATAATCGGTTGTCCCACTAACTCGTCTTTAGGGAATTCTGGAATGTATAATAAGTATAATTTGATGGTCATTAGTAGGATAGCAGTTACAGTCGTCCATTTATTGGTGGATGTCATAACACTCCATGATTTATGGGAGAATGTTGTAACAGAAAATTCCTAACTTCATAGCCGTTGAATGACCTTTGGCTATCCTTTCTATAATCCGAGATGGATGCCTCATATCTGAGTAAGTCATCCAGAGCATATCGGAATTTGATGACTTATAACCCGACTCTGAGAATTTCGGGGTGTATAGTAGTCACCTAATTTTGTTATCTTTTTTTAGTTAAGGATTTTGGTGACCCTTCTTTTCGATTTTTATGCTTTTTACTTTTCACTTTTTTTCTTCAATTTTTCATATCTCATTCTTTTTCATTTGTTTGGAACAATTTCCATGAAATTTATTCTTTTAGCTTGATTTGGACAAGGGTTGTGACTACCATGCTAATGGTTAGTGAGGAACAACTACCACGAGCTTTTGGATTTTCACGACTTCTTCGACACTTCATGGTGTGTGCGAGGAAGAACATGTGGTTAAATCTCTTATTAGGAGGTGTACAAATGAGATGATTCTCTTGAATTTTGAATGCATAATCAAACTAACTGAAAAACTATTCTGCCTATGGTTAAGATTAAGTTTTTTTTTTATATATAAAGAATCATTAACTTCTAGGCTCAAAGGGGTTAACTAGGGATTAAATCTCGTTAACTCCTTGGTGTTTGGGAAGTAAAATAGTGCATTACATTGTCAACAATATTTTATTAAAAAGAATAATTTAACAATTTTGGATATTTTGTTTACGTCATCCTCCATCAAATCTTTGCAACAGATTGATAAAGAAATGGTGAAGAAACATTGATATTGTTTTTTGTGCGAATAAGGGGTGTCAGAATATAAAAGAGTGGACACAGAAGGATTGATTCAAACTATGCATGCTCATATCATTAATATTACCATTCAAAAAGAAACAATTTTAAAAGCAAATAACACTTAACAAACAAAAAAATTACAAATGAAGATGATAAAATGGCCTAATGGTCATTATCTTTGAAGATAAATTCTCATGCTTGATTCAACGGCCTTTAGAAACACTTCTCTAAGCTTTCACACTCATCCAGATGAGGGGTTGTTCATCACAATAGGGTCTTCTTTTTTAAAGGTTAAGCACTTATTGGCAATTAGCTCCTACATCTTAGATTTAAAACTCGTTCAATCTTTGATATAATACTCCATTGTTCCAGCATGGTATTCACATTTAACATTTGGATTGAACCATTTTAGAATTGGAGATATTAATTGTTTGGGATCCGCCAATGTATTTTGGACTAAATGTGGCAAAAACTGACTGTATGTCATATGTATAAGGTCAAAACGAGGAAGCCTTCCCTCTTGGTTAACCTGAGGTTTGGTTTGAGCTTGATTCTGGTAATTCTGATTTTGAATTTGAATATCTTAAGGAGGATTAGACCAAGGCCACTGGTACGAAGGCTTGTGCATTAATGGTTGAAAATACGGAGCTGGTGATGTAGCCGCCACATACAGATACATATATATGGCGCTGGAAATGGTGAATGCTGAAAAAACGGGGCACCGTAAGTGTCATACCCCAAAATTTGCCCATTAATATTTTAAGACATTTTTCAGGGCATTCCAACTCATTTTTATGACACTGATCTTAAAGGAACAAAGGCCCAGCTCACGAATGACCCAATCCAGAAAATGGCCCAAACTGGCCTGTTCGCTACACGTTCGCTACACGCTCGCCTAGCGAACGTTCGCTACACGCTCGCCTAGCGAACGGTCGCTACACGTTCGCTACACGCTCGCCTAGCGAAGCTGACAGACAACAGAAAATTTCGGGCTTCATTCTGAGCCCATTAGGTCATCAAAGGAGTATTATAAATACCCCAACTCCAGAACGAAAAGGGGAGAGAGAAAAACAGAAGAAGACGGACGGAAACCCTAGCATAGAAACCCTGGAGAGTAGCCCAGAGAAGTCGGAGTGAAGAAACCCTGACGGCCGCTCATCCGCACCGAAGTTACCGCCGCCCAACTCAACCCGATACCAAAGGTGACTTGCCAATTCAGCATTACCACTCCATTGCAAACAGGTTTGTGTATCATTATTGTTTTATGCTTCCAATTTATAAATCTCTAAATACATAATGCATCATGATTGAATTTTTGGATATGTAATTAGACTTTGCATGTGAATTCCAGTACGCCTGGATATCCTGAGTGTTTGACCATATTTTTTCTGTAATTGAATGCGATAAGGCATGCAGCATGCTGAGATCATACTGTTCTAAAATTCAAAACCCGCAGCCGCTCGCTAGCACATCGCTAAGCGAGCATGTAGCGAGCATTCGCTAGGCCCTCGCTAGGCGAGGCAGAGGCGAACGGGACAGCCGCTGATATTTGTTATGTCCTATGCGTAACCTGATCTATTCTATGTTAATTATGCACTGTTTTGCCTGACATTCATGCTGCTGTGTTTTCTTTTGCGGTGTAATCCTCGATTGCACCCTGATTGGTATTCTAACCCGTTTGCTGAATTTTGTAAAGGTTCACATATCCCAGGAAAAGAGTGTTGTTTAGGCCTTCCACTTTATTTGTGGGATACCCTTATGAAGATCCACCCTAAATTGCCTAATTAATTTTAATGTATTAATTTTAATGTATTAATTTTAATGTATTAATTTTAATGTGGAGATTCATCCTAATTACCTAATCGATTGTAAAATACGGCCTCTAAATATGTGATCTTGGACCTCTCTTTTGCCTTACGATATTACGGTACCACGGTCATGTCCCGCGAATGTGGGGATACACTTAGCAATGGCCCTTCGATTAAATCATCATAAAATAAATCATAGTCCCTCGGATGTTGCCTTCGAATATATGATTTCGTCCCTCGATGACCCTTCGGTGTAGCCTACGGTTAAATGATGATCGTCCCTTCGAATGCTAAGGTATCCTTACAACTGTTGCCTTCAATGACCTATCGATGACCCTACGATGACCCTTAAACATCCAAAGGGTAAAATTACTTACTTCTCAATAGTAAGGACAATTTTACCCCCATAAGGATAGGAAACGTTCATAACGACCTTAGGAAGGTATAACTCTCAATTGCTGGATCATAACCTAAAACATTTTCCACCCCTCACACTTTGCAAGTCCTAGAAAATCACCACTTGGTATACATTCATACTAGAATCATTACCAAGTTATATTTTTATAAACTGTTTTTCAAAATCAAACGAGATAAATACTTTGTATACATTCATACGAGAATCATTACAAAGTTAAACTCTCTTTTCGAAACATTTTTAAACAATTCACCAACACTTTTCAGACAAAAAGATAAGTGATCCAGCAATTAAGAGCCCATGGATAACCATGGATACAAAGGGTGCTAATACCTTCCCTTTGTATAATGTACCTCCCGAACCCAAAATCCATTGAGGTCTTTCCTGTTCTTTTCCACCTTTCCTTATTGGATAAAAGAAAAGTCGGTGGCGACTCTTGCTATCCGCGACATTGCGATAAAAAGCAAAATATCCCAAGTCAGTTCACCGTATGACAGAACTGGCGACTCTGCTGGGGATACTTTAAAAAGAGAGGTTACCTTAAAAACAAGATCACTTATTCCAAATTGTCTGATTTACTTTTAAGGGATTGCTTGGGTATTTTTGAGTGAAAGATCCTACACCCGGATCTAGTGTACCTTAGGTAAGTAGCAATAGATCATCGCGACTATCCGGCGTATACTGGAATGGTTAAAATGATGGCTACGGTTAATGTGACACTTTGGATGTCCTGATGTTCCTCATGTTCACTTGAGGAAAAATTTGGCTTCCGCGTGGTGTCATTAAAGCATTAACCAGACCTTTAGAACCCTAATTGACTCATCCCGGCCATTAGAAAGTAGTGAGATAACTGACTTCGGTTCCGACTGGGGTTGGTTGAGACTCGATACTACACTCTTTGAGATTGGACTTTAGGGAAGCTTCGATCAACCACTTGGTGTTGCACTGAAGTGGACTTAAAGGAAGGTCGGTGATTTGAGATCCTTCTAGAACCCGGTTACTATTCTAGGACAGGTTGAACCAACTAAACTTCAGTGGGGAGGGTACTTACCTATGGAACTCATGCAAGCCTTAAAACCTAGGAATGATGGTTGTGTGACTTGCTTGTGCTTGTTATTTATTTAACCTCATAACATCATAACATCTTAACATCATAACATCATGACATCATAACATTGTACTAACCATTTCAAGGACTTAGGGATTTAACTTTGCTCTGTTTTGTAAGGCTATGGCTCCCAGGAAGACCATCCGGATTAATCTTGTAGCAATCTCTCCTCAACTCAAGAACTTAGTGTCAGAACTTTCCGATCATGCGCAGTTCATCAAGAGACATGGTTCTCTTCTCAATTTAGTTACCACTGGGTTCAAAGAAGATATGATGAGAGTTTTATTCCAGTTCTTCGACCCTAAACATCATTGCTTCACATTCCCAGATTATCAGTTGGTACCCACATTGGAAGAATTCTCCAGACTGCTTGGGATACCTATCCTTGATCAACTACCGTTCAGTGGTTTAGAAAAGGTTCCGAAGTCTGAAGAAGTTGCCGCAGCTTTACACATGACGAAGTCCGACATTGAAGCTAATTGGGTAACAAGGAGTGGAGTTAAGGGTTTACTTGCCAAATTCCTGACAAATAAGGCCCGAGAATTCTTAAAAGTTATGAATGTCCGTGCTTTCGAAGACATCCTGGCATTGCTAATCTATGGCTTGGTGTTATTCCCTAATCCAGACCAATTCATAGACATGAATGCTATTAAGATATTTCTCGCTCATAACCCTGTACCTACCTTGCTTGGAGACATCTTGCATTCCCTTCACACTCGTACTATGAAAAGGCAAGGGACTCTCATGTGCTGCATACCTTTGTTGTCTAGGTGGTTTATTTCGCACCTTCCTCAATCAGTCTTGAAGAACGAGCAGAATTTGAAATGGTCTCAAAGGATAATGTCGCTCTCCCACCCAGACATCTGTTGGTGCCCTCAGTTCAAGGAAAATGTTACCATCATTGACCGTTGTGGCGAGTTCCCTAATGTACCACTCCTAGGAATAAGAGGAGGTATTACTTATAATCCTGCTTTAGCTCTGCGACAGTTTGGTTGTGCTCGAAGAGATGGTCCACATGAAATGATCATCGAAGGCATCATGTTTGACTATGACAACGATTCCCAAGGCCTCCGTCAAAGATTTGTACGAGCTTGGGGCATGGTGAAGAGAGGTACGTTAGGACAGAAAAATTCTATTCCTATGGAACCTTATCTCAGATGGGTACGCGCCAGAGCTCGTGAACTTGTCATGCCATATCTTGCAATCGGACCTCAGATTGTCGAACCTGAAGCTGAAGGAGGTGCTCCTCAGATCATTCCTTATCCAGATATGCCTACCAATGTTGAGGAACTAAAGAGATCCTGGATCCAGTTGAGAGAAGAAAGGGATACTTTCGAGACTCAGTTCGTCGCAGAAAGGAAGAAAGTGTTAGAACTTACCAGTCAGCTTTATGAGGAACGAAGACTCAATGCGTATCTTCGCCCAAAAAGAAGTCGCCCCTGGGAGACTTGAGCTTTCATTGTATTTTTATTATTATTCCTTTTGTAATGAACATTGATCAAAGAAATTAGCAATAAACATTTCTCTCTTGTTGGTGATTTACGCAAAGTTAAATTCCAAAAGTCCTTGAAAACATTTCATGCATTGCATAACATAACATAACACTGCATAACAGGTATTCTACAAGTTCAATGTTCTCACGGTCTTCATTGCAAACAGAAAAATGGATCTCGAACAAACTGTCAAAGATCTCCAGACTCAGAATGCTCAATTCAAGGAGATGATGCTAAGCTTATCCAAGGGGCAGGAGGAACTGAAGGCTCTTTTGCTCGAAAAGAAGAAAGACAAGAAAGTTGTGAGTTTCATTAACCCGGGAAGAAGGCGTAAAGGACAGGCCGCAGGAGTCAAGTTTGGAATCCCGAATGGTCCAGAAGAGGGGGCGGAGAATGATTCAGAGGAAGAGAATGCTGATTTCTCCAACCCTGAGGATGACGATGAAGATTATGAAAATGAACAGTACTCTCCAAGAGATGATAAGTACAAGTTGCTGGAAGAACGTATGCTAGCTATGAAGGGTCAGAAGGCACCCGGTTTGGATTTCGAAAGTTTGGGTCTGGTCTCCGATGTGACCATTCCTCGCAAATTCAAAATCCCCACTTTCACTAAGTACGATGGTGCGCCTTGTCCTCAGATGCATCTGAGAGCTTATGTGAGAAAGATTCAGCCGCATACCACTGACAGGAAGCTATGGATCCATTTCTTCCAAGAGAGCCTGTCTGGCACACAGTTGGAATGGTATTATCAGCTCGAGAGCTCTGACATCCGCACCTGGACTGATTTAGCAACAGCTTTCTATAAACAGTACCAGTATAACTCTGAACTAGCACCTACCCGGCTACAGTTGCAGAATATGACTATGGGATCTAAAGAAAGCTTTAAAGAATATGCTCAAAAGTAGAGAGATTTGGCTGGCAGAGTCAAACCCCCTATGACTGACAGAGAATTGGTGGACATGTTCATGGGCACACTGACCGGCCCATTCTACAGCCATCTACTGGGAAGTTCTTCATCAGGTTTCACTGAACTTATATTAACAGGTGAACGTGTTGAAAGCGGCATCCGAAGTGGAAAGATACAGGCGGCTACCTCTGCAAGCACCAAAAGGTCCTATCAGGGGAGGAACGAATCAAATGTTGCGTACGGTCAAAAGGGTCGTAACAAGAAAAACCGTGACCACGACATTGGAGCAGTTACGATTGCAGCACCACCATCTCAAAACTTCCAGCCCAAACCAGACAGGCCAAGAAGGCAGTTCACCAGGATGAATATGACCTTGGCACAGGCACTGCAGGGAATGCTAAAGGCAAATTTGATCACCCTTAGAGATCCTCCTACAAATCCCAACACTACCTCTTCTCGTTATAATCCCAATGCCAGGTGTGCATATCACTCCGATAGCCCCGGGCATGATACAAACGATTGCTGGTCATTGAAGAATAAGATTCAGGATATGATCGAAGCTGGAGAAATTGAGTTTGAGCCTCCGGAGACTCCTAATGTCATCACTGCTCCTATGCCTAACCATGACAAGACTGTTAATGCTATGGATGACGATTCTCACATTTCCAATGTGGCGGACTTAACATCTCCTCTCCCGATCATAAAGAGGAATTTATTGCAAACTGGTTTATTTCCAGGTTGTGCTGAAGATTGCAATCTCTGCATACTCCGGCCCGAGGACTGTTTGAAATTGAAGAATGGTATTCAACGGCTGATGGACGATCGTACAGTTCTCTTCGAAAGGATTCCTAAGGCAGAAAACCCTATTGAAGAAATATCTGTGATTGTTAGGTCCAAAGTCCTAGTGAAGATTACCGCTACCAGGGCACCTGTGAAGATTACGGCTGAGCCCAGGGTTGCTCCCCTAATCATCACTGCACCTGGCCCGATCCCGTATTCCTCAAGCAAAGCTATTCCGTGGAATTATGGCGGTGATGTTTACGTCCATGGCGTGAAGCAAGTGGATAATGCTGCTAATACTAGTGGCATTGTTGGGACTAGTAAAATTACTCGAAGCGGAAGGATCTTCTCTCCAGAAATCTCACCTCCTGTCCTTGAAACTCGAGGAAAGGAACCAGTCAATCCTTCTCAGTCAGAGACACCGGTCGAAGTTACTCCCGAAGATGTTGCCAAACAAGAAATGGAAGAAGTGCTGAAAATCATTCGCAAGAGTGATTTTGATGTTGTAGAACAGTTGGGGCATACCCCGTCTAAGATCTCGATGTTATCCTTGTTGTTATCTTCTGAACCTCATGCCAATGCATTGATAAAATTCTTGAAGACCGCTCATGTACCTCAGGAGACATCTGTCGATCAGTTCGAACATTATGTTGCTCACTTGGCTGTTGACAATGGCCTAGGCTTTTCCGACGCTGATCTGACACCAGCAGGAAAGAATCACAATAAAGCCCTGCATATCTCCATTGAGTGTAGGGGAATCACTTTGTCTCATGTGTTGATCGATAATGGCTCTTCCTTGAATGTGCTGCCGACAGCTGTGCTGGATAAGCTGGATTGTAAAAGCATTGAACTGAAACCTAGTGACATTGTGGTACGTGCTTACGATGGTGCGAAGAGTGTTGTCCATGGCGAAGTAGTCCTTCCTATCAAGATAGGACCTCAAGTCTTCAACACTACCTTCCATGTAATGAACATTCGTCCTGCCTATTCCTGCTTACTGGGACGCCCTTGGATTCATGGGGCAGGCGCTGTAGCCTCGTCTCTCCATCAAAAGTTGAGGTATCCCACAAAGGGCAAAATTGTCACCGTGTGTGGAGAAGAAGAGTACATTGTTAGTAGTGTGCATACCTTCATATACGTCGAGATGGATGGTGAATTCATTGAGACTCCTTGTCAGTCATTTGAAGTAGTTCCTCCGACCAATCCTGTCCTTAAGCCAACTTCCTGTGTACCCAAGGTTATTCGTGCTCCTCCTGCTATGATTTCTCTGAAGGACGCTCAAGCCGTGGTTGAAGATGGTGGTCGTACTGGCTGGGGTCAATTGATCGACGTACCGTACAAGTCTGACAAATTTGGCCTGGGGTTCAGCTCTGACAAGAGTCAAATTAATGCTGTAGAAGATGCTGACAGCAATTGCGATCTGGATAGCTGGATTTTCCCAACAATTGGTGACGGACTCAATAATTGGAAGGCTGAAGACACTATCCCGATTTCCTTTAGTCAGGAGTAATTGTTATTGTCTATTTTAGTGTTGCAAATTTTTGTTTTTTTTACAATTGAACTTCTCCAAGCATTGTGTCTATGCCCGGAGCACAATAGCTAATGTGTTAAGGGTTTTGTCATCTTCATAAGCATATTCATATTCAATAAATCAATGGACTTTTTGCATTCAAATATTGCGCTCTTTATCTTTTCTGTCATCTTCCAAACGAGCTATGTTTTCTTACACACACTCACGTAACGAATTGCAGATCCATACCCACTCTGGATCCTGTTGACAATAGTTCTACTACTGTTCATTATGACTTTGAAAATCCGATCTACCAAGCCGAGGAGGGAAGTGAGGAAGATTGTGAAGTACCTGGAGAACTTGCCAGACTGTTACTGCAGGAAGAAAGGACTATACAGCCACACGAGGAGTCAGTTGAGACTGTAAATCTGGGTACTGAGGTAAACAAGAAAGAAGTCAAAATAGGAGCAGGCTTGGAAAACAGTGTCAAGAGAAGGTTGATTCAGATGTTGCATGACTATGTAGAGATTTTTGCTTGGTCTTATGAAGACATGCCAGGACTGGATACCGATATAGTAGTGCATCGACTGCCAACGAGGGAAGAATGTCGTCCTGTTAAGCAAAAGGTTCGTCGCATGCGTCCTGAAATGTCTGAGAAAATCAAAGCCGAGGTGATGAAACAATTTGATGCAGGTTTTCTGGCTGTTACTTCTTACCCTCAATGGGTTGCTAATGTGGTACCAGTGCCAAAGAAGGATGGTAAGGTGCGAATGTGTGTAGATTACCGAGACCTGAATAAAGCGAGTCCCAAGGATGACTTTCCACTCCCGCACATTGATGTTCTGGTAGGTAACACCGCTCAACACAAGGTGTTCTCATTCATGGATGGATTCTCAGGTTACAACCAGATTAAGATGGCGCCTGAGGACATGGAGAAAACTACGTTTGTGACGCACTGGGGCACGTTCTGTTATAAAGTAATGCCATTTGGTTTAAAGAACGCCGGGGCAACGTACCAGCGTGCTATGGTGGTTTTGTTCCATGACATGATCCATCATGAAATAGAGGTATATGTGGATGACATGATAGCCAGATCTCATACTGAAGAAGAACATCTCGATCATTTATACAAACTGTTTGAGAGGTTGAAGAAGTACAAGTTGAGATTGAACCCGAACAAATGCACCTTTGGAGTAAGATCCGGTAAACTCTTGGGCTTTATTGTCAGTGGTAAAGGAATTGAGGTCGACCCGGCCAAGGTGAGAGCTATTCAAGAAATGCCAGTTCCCCGTACAGATAAGGAAGTCAAAGGTTTCTTGGGACGTTTGAATTATATTGCCCGATTTATCTCCCACTTGACTGCTACCTGCAAACCCCTCTTCAAGCTACTGAGGAAAAATCAAGAGATGATATGGAATGAGGAATGTCAAGAAGCTTTTGACAAAATCAAGAAGTATCTTTAAGAACCTCCAATTCTGATGCCACCAGTTGAAGGAAGACCTCTAATCATGTATTTAACCGTGTTAGAAAATTCAATGGGGTGCGTGTTGGGACAACATGACGAGTCTGGTCGAAAAGAGCATGCCATATACTACCTTAGCAAAAAGTTTACCGACTGTGAAACAAGATACTCACTGCTCGAGAAAACTTGTTGTGCTTTGGCCTGGGCTGCTCGCCGACTGAGACAGTATATGTTGAATCACACCACTTTATTGATTTCTAAGATGGATCCTATCAAATACATATTTGAGAAACCCGCTCTCTCCGGAAGAATAGCAAGATGGCAGATGATCTTAACAGAGTATGACATCCAGTATACTACCCAGAAAGCAATCAAAGGAAGCGTACTAGCCGATCATTTGGCTCATCAAGCAGTGGATGATTACCAATCTATGAATTTTGAGTTCCCAGATGAGGATGTCATGCTTGTTACTGATTATGAAGAACCTGGACCGGATGAAGGACCCGAACTAGGATCCCGATGGACTATGGTTTTCGATGGGTCTTCTAATGCATTGGGCAATGGTGTTGGTGTGGTAATCATTTCTCCCGAGGGTTACCATACGCCTTTCACTGCTAGACTATGTTTTCATTGTACCAATAATATGGCTGAGTATGAAGCATGTATTTTGGGACTCAAGGCTGCTATAGACCGGCGGGTCAAGTTTTTGAGTGTGTACGGAGACTCAGCATTAGTAATCAGTCAGATCAAAGGAGAATGGGACACTAAGCATCCGAATCTCATCCCTTACCGAGAACGGGTGATGACATTAATCCCATACTTTGAAGAGATTACATTCGAACATATCCCACGAGAAGAGAATCAGTTGGCAGACGCATTAGCTACCATGTCATCTATGTTCAGAGTCAGATGGGACAATGAAGCTCCCAGGATCACCATTGAGCGACTAGATGAACCGGCATACTGTTATGAACTTAACACTGAGGGAGTACGGGAAAAACCTTGGTTCCACGAAGTAAAAAGATATTTAGAAGCTCAGGAATACCCTGAAGGGGCATCCATCAATGACAAAAAATTCCTGAGGAAGTTCTCCGCTAAGTTCTTTCTGAGTAATGGAGTATTATACAAACGTAACCACGATTCGACTTTGCTTCGCTGTGTGGATAAAAAGGAAGCAGAAAAGATTATGGGAGATATGCACGACGGTATTTTTGGGACTCATTCTAGTGGACATACGATGGCCAAGAAGATTCTGAGATCAGGGTATTATTGGTCTACCATGGAAGCTGATTGCCACCATCACTCCAGAACCTGTCACAAGTGTCAGATATATGCGGATAAAGTACATGCACCTCCTGCTCCATTGAACGTGTTGACCGCACCTTGGCCCTTTGCAATGTGGGGCATTGATATGATTGGGGAGATTAAACCTACTGCTTCTAATGGACATCGCTTCATCCTTGTCGCTATTGATTACTTTACAAAGTGGGTAGAGGCCGCCTCATTTGCTTCTGTCACCAAGAATGTGGTGGCACGGTTCATCAAGAATAGTCTTATTTGTCGGTATGGTATCCCTGAAAGGATTATCACCGACAATGGTACTAATTTGAACAACAAGATGATTACTGAACTCTGCACGCAGTTCAACGTAAAACACCATAACTCTTCTCCGTACCGACCAAAGATGAATGGCGCTGTAGAAGCTGCTAATAAGAATATCAAGAAGATCATACAAAAGATGACGGTGACGTACAAAGACTGGCATGAGATGTTACCGTTTGCTCTTCACGGTTATCGCACTTCAGTACGCACTTCGACAGGAGCAACTCCTTTCTCTTTAGTCTACGGAATGGAAGCCGTTTTACCAGTGGAAGTTCAGATTCCCTCTCTAAGAATCATGAAAGAGGCGGGCTTAGATGAAGATGAATGGATTCAAACTCGACTCGATCAGATAAACTTGATTGGTGAGAAGAGACTTGCGGTTGTTTGTCATGGACAGATATATCAGAAACGCATGACCCAGGCATTTAACAAAAGAGTCAAGAGACAGGTGTATCAAATTGGCGACTTGGTGGTAAAGCGCATCACTCTATCACAAGGTGATCCCAGAGGCAAATGGATTCCCACGTACGAAGGGCCGTTTGTAGTTAAGAAGATATTCTCTGGTGGAGCCATGATACTAGCTACAATGGACGGCGAAGACTTCCCGCATCCCGTGAACGCAGACATAGTCAAAAAATACTACGCATAAAAGAGACCCGCTAGGCCGACGTATCTAGGCAAAATTAAGGGCATCCCGGCGAACCAAAAGGGTTCGGGCAAAATTTAGGGATAAACATAAAAAAATGTACACCCGGCAAGTCGAAAACCTGAAAAGGCGGCTTGGGCAAAAAGGGGTATCCTGGTGGATTGAAAACCTGAAAAGGCGGTCCAGGCAAAAATTAGGGATCAAAGCATATGACTATGTCCCGTTCTCAGACAGCTTCATCCAAGTTCAAAGGACTGAACAAGCTAATCACTTCTATCCGACAGCAGGAGATGAGATGCTTGAAGACGTAATGACAGTAGCAGAATTAGAATCGATAGGACTTTTCCTTCATAGCTTTTTCTTCGTTTTCTTGACAATCTCCTCTTACTAGGATTTCTGTCTCCTTGTACACAAATTGCCTGTTTATAGGCCCCCTTTCAAAATCAACACAAGTTCATTTCCAAAAAGATGCTTTTGTTTTACTTTCTCTGTTTTGTTTGCGTAAACGTCCATTGATTTAACTTGAATTGATATATGCATTTGGATATGATCGATGTTTACCAAAAATGCGTGCATAAAATAGAAATAGCGATTACTACTAGGCTTCAGGATCGAGGAGAAGGTCTAATCATGCTTTCCAATGAATCCGTTGCTAATCCTATTCCCCAGCAAAGCCAGTCATTCCCAGGAGAGAGTGGCATTACTAGACAAATGGGTCATCTCTTCCACCCCCAGCCGGGCTTCTGTTGAACATTTCTACCATCAGACAGAAATCAAGCATCCCCGGCTAAGAAAGGGTCATCGATACCAGTATCTCCCAACCAGAAGATTGAGATTTATTTTCCCCAGTAGAGTCCTCAGGAAGAACTTTTCAGATGCATAATTCATTCATTACATCATTTCACAGCATACGCATGCATACACCGTTTGCAGTTATTTTCGAAAGCATAAAACATCTCATGCATCATGACATGGCATGAAGCTAACTTTATTTTTCAGGTTAATTATTCCCCTGATACAGTCAAAACAAAGGTCCATTCAGACGGACATCCTCGTCAATTACGTTCAGGATTCAACTACATCTTTCAGATATACTCCATGTCAACATTCATTCTGACATCCTCCTAACGATGGCATCTATAAGCCCATCCCAGACATTTATTGCAAATACAACATATACAAATACTATCAGATATAGCCTAGCGTACGGGTCATTCTGATTCAGCTCAACATATGACTCTTTCAACTCAGATGCGATCTAACGTACGATCCATTCCGACCTTCAACAACTCCAATACGGTCTAGCATACGACCCACTTAGACCTTCAAGGCCTCAAATGCTATCTAGCGTACGGTACATTCTGAAGTGTAGTCTGGCGTATGACTACCCCCTTCATCATCAGGTACAGCCTAACGGACGGCTCAGTCTACAACTCAGATATGATCTAGCATACGATCCATTCTGATCCTTCACCCCCAGTAACGATACAGCCTAACGGACGGCTCGTTCCGCAACTCAGATACGATCTAGCGTACGATCCATTCTGATCCTTTATCCCCAGCAGTGTATGACTCCTTCGGATTCTTATCTCATTTTGATTCGGCACAACATATTACTCCTCAACAAGTCCGATACGGTCTAGCGTACGACCCATTCGGATCTTCATTCCTCAGATACTACCTAGCGTACGGTACATCCCGAGGTGTAGTCTAGCGTACGACTACTTTTCGTCAGATACAGCCTAACAGACGGCCCATTCTGCAACTCATATACGATCTAGCGTATGATCCATTCTGATCTGTTATCCCCAGCGGCGTATGACCCATTCTAAATCCCCAGTGAAGTCGACGGCTTAATGAATGACTCACTATACGGTCTGGCGTATGACCCAGTGACACCCATGACTTCAGATATCTTCTAACGTACGACGCACTCTGAAGCTCTCATCATCAAACTTCCTAGATGGCATCTTTAAGCCCATCTCCATCCAGACTAACTAATTAGTGCAAATTTTTGGGGCGTTCTAAGTGTTCAATAATCTTCCACCTCCAGACCACGAATGGCGTACATACCATTCTGACTCTCTCGGTTCAAGAATATTGAACAGGGGCAGCTGTCATACCCCAAAATTTGCCCATTAATATTTTAAGACATTTTTCAGGGCATTCCAACTCATTTTTATGACACTGATCTTAAAGGAACAAAGGCCCAGCTCACGAATGGCCCAATCCAGAAAATGGCCCAAACTGGCCTGTTCGCTACACGTTCGCTACACGCTCGCCTAGCGAACGTTCGCTACACGCTCGCCTAGCGAACGGTCGCTACACGTTCGCTACACGCTCGCCTAGCGAAGCTGACAGACAACAAAAAATTTCGGGCTTCATTCTGAGCCCATTAGGTCATCAAAGGAGTATTATAAATACCCCAACTCCAGAACGAAAAGGGGAGAGAGAAAAACAGAAGAAGACGGACGGAAACCCTAGCATAGAAACCCTGGAGAGTAGCCCAGAGAAGTCGGAGTGAAGAAACCCTGACGGCCGCTCATCCGCACCGAAGTTACCGCCGCCCAACTCAACCCGATACCAAAGGTGACTTGCCAATTCAGCATTACCACTCCATTGCAAACAGGTTTGTGTATCATTATTGTTTTATGCTTCCAATTTATAAATCTCTAAATACATAATGCATCATGATTGAATTTTTGGATATGTAATTAGACTTTGCATGTGAATTCCAGTACGCCTGGATATCCTGAGTGTTTGACCATATTTTTTCTGTAATTGAATGCGATAAGGCATGCAGCATGCTGAGATCATACTGTTCTGAAATTCAAAACCCGCAGCCGCTCGCTAGCACATCGCTAAGCGAGCATGTAGCGAGCATTCGCTAGGCCCTCGCTAGGCGAGGCAGAGGCGAACGGGACAGCCGCTGATATTTGTTATGTCCTATGCGTAACCTGATCTATTCTATGTTAATTATGCACTGTTTTGCCTGACATTCATGCTGCTGTGTTTTCTTTTGCGGTGTAATCCTCGATTGCACCCTGATTGGTATTCTAACCCCTTTGCTGAATTTTGTAAAGGTTCACATATCCCAGGAAAAGAGTGCTGTTTAGGCCTTCCACTTTATTTGTGGGATACCCTTATGAAGATCCACCCTAAATTGCCTAATTAATTTTAATGTATTAATTTTAATGTATTAATTTTAATGTGGAGATTCATCCTAATTACCTAATCGATTGTAAAATACGGCCTCTAAATATGTGATCTTGGACCTCTCTTTTGCCTTACGATATTACGGTACCACGGTCATGTCCCGCGAATGTGGGGATACACTTAGCAATGGCCCTTCGATTAAATCATCATAAAATAAATCATAGTCCCTCGGATGTTGCCTTCGAATATATGATTTCGTCCCTCGATGACCCTTCGGTGTAGCCTACGGTTAAATGATGATCGTCCCTTCGAATGCTAAGGTATCCTTACAACTGTTGCCTTCAATGACCTATCGATGACCCTACGATGACCCTTAAACATCCAAAGGGTAAAATTACTTACTTCTCAATAGTAAGGACAGTTTTACCCCCATAAGGATAGGAAACGTTCATAACGACCTTAGGAAGGTATAACTCTCAATTGCTGGATCATAACCTAAAACATTTTCCACCCCTCACACTTTGCAAGTCCTAGAAAATCACCACTTGGTATACATTCATACTAGAATCATTACCAAGTTATATTTTTCTAAACTGTTTTTCAAAATCAAACGAGATAAATACTTTGTATACATTCATACGAGAATCATTACAAAGTTAAACTCTCTTTTCGAAACATTTTTAAACAATTCACCAACACTTTTCAGACAAAAAGATAAGTGATCCAGCAATTAAGAGCCCATGGATAACCATGGATACAAAGGGTGCTAATACCTTCCCTTTGTATAATGTACCTCCCGAACCCAAAATCCATTGAGGTCTTTCCTGTTCTTTTCCACCTTTCCTTATTGGATAAAAGAAAAGTCGGTGGCGACTCTTGCTATCCGCGACATTGCGATAAAAAGCAAAATATCCCAAGTCAGTTCACCGTATGACAGTAAGATATTGTTGGTGCACCATGAGAATACTTGATACCTGTCGTGACTGCATTGGCCTTGTCCCCTTTCTTCTTCTTGAAGTTTTTAGGGAATTTCTTCTCACCAGTCTGGCTACTCAGGATGCTTTAAATTTTTCCGCTCTTGGGGCCGTTTTCTATCAACTCACCAACCGTCACCAAGTTAGATAATCCCGAGACCCACTCCATATCATTTTTTCATGATAAGAGCTTTGTATAATATCCATGAACATGTCAACTAGATCTTTTTCTAAGAGTGGGGGTTGCACTCGGGCTTCCAATTATCTTCACCATTGTGCATATTCCTTGAAGGATTCATTGATATTTTGAGCTAAGTTTTGCAACTGAATGTGATCGGGAGCCATGTACATATTGTACTAGTACTGCTTCAAAAAGGCATCAACTAAGTCACTCAATCACCAGATATGATGTCTTTCTAACTTCATGTACCAACTCGATGGTGCCCCACTCAAACTGTCTTGAAAGCAATTGTCATACCCTCAAATTTACCCTACCCCCACATCACCTCTCTGGACCCTAATTTATGAGTATACATCCCATACATATCATCTCATATGCATTGGTACCTAACAATCCACAATATCCACAAACTCAAAGCAAGAGATTCATTTGTAAAGCTTCAATATCCTTAGGCCATGTTGAGGTGTGTCCAAACCATCTTAAACCTAATCCCATCCTCAAGTATCCCACAGGATTAGAGAATCACCCAAGTCATCTCACTCACTCGCCAAACCCAATTTGGATGGTGAGTCCCCTTTGATGAAGCATTAAGATTCATCTAGTCACACAAGGACCCTAACCCAAGCTCTTGACCCTCAACTGGCTTGTATAAGTCATGATTCCCCATGAATTTTGGCCATGTCATTGAGGACCCCTAAAATCCAAACTTTTTTCATACCCCACACCTTTGAAATATCTCCTATGCCCCTTACATCACCAAACTCCAATTCATCAGGCCTTGGTTCTTGACAAAACTTATGGCTCAGGAAACCCTAATTTGGACATCCATTGATCATTGATCTTGCTTCATTTTGATCATCCAATCACCCTATCATTCATTCAACATCAATTCATATCCATTACAATCAAAATCCATCATTTGAACATCCATTCAATCAATATTACAAGTACCTGGTTTGGTCATGTTTTTCAACTTTCAATGCATTTGATCCACCCATGAACTTGACCTAAAATCATCCCACAAAGCTCCAAATATTATTTCCCATCATGGTATGATTATATGAACTTAAAACATCCATCTTTGTGCCTTGGAAATCAAGAAATCACAAAATCACATTTTTAGGTCATGTTGGTTGGTCACATTTTGGCAAGAATTACCTATGGAAAGTTCCAAATACCATAAATTTCTCATTTCACAAGCTTTTTAAATTCCACTTCAAGCCAAATGTCCTAAATAAGTTCCTATCTAACTTTGTTTCAAGGTCCAAGACCTAATTAATCAAGGAAGAACCTCAAATTTTGCATTGGCCACGCTAGTCCAACATGCCTACCATGCCCTAAAACATGACCAAGACCACTACTTTACCACATTGTCATTTCCAAACACAACTCCTTTTGACCTGGTTTTTTTTGCATTCAATCAAGGACACGACAAGGAATAGTTGACACAAGTTTTAGACAAAATGCACGAGCCAATTTCATTTGGCCTTGGTTCAAACATTGATGATCATCCTGATTGGCCGAACCAAACATGTCAAGACAGATTTTGCATTTTCATTCACCAAGTCCTCAAAACATTTGGATCTGATCCCAATGGTCCCTAAACATGTTGTATATGGTAGTATGATATAATTGAAAGTCAACTTGGATGCCCAAACCTCTCCAAATGTAAAACCTGATCCCCGTGTGCAGATTCAAATTTTCTCAAATTAGTAAAAAGTGAAATCCATAGCAGACCATCCCAAGCCCTTTGTCTGTTCCAAGTCGATGCTAAGGGCTAAGGCAAAGTGATTTGGAGTACAAGCAAGGTCAGATGACAACCACACTTGTCTCTCTAAGTCCAACCTTGAACATGCTTCGAGCTCCACACCATTTTGAAGCAAACCTCCAATTTCTTCCCTCCAAACCATCCAAACACCTTCCTTATAAATAGGGGAAGGTGTCCCCTTCATTTGACAAGCTTCAGAAGTCATAAAACCTCTACTGCACATTCGAGTTAAAGCAACCAAAATAGAGTTTTCATTTTCGAGTTTCAAAGTGTTTCAACCCCCAAACAATCACCCAGAAACCTTCACTGACCTCCCCTCAAACTTCCCAAAGCCCTAACTCACCTTCACTGAGCCTCACCTGAGCTGAGCTAAGTCATCAGAATTTCACTCTAAGACCGATTCTGATCAGGTAGTTTCACTCACCCCATCTCTGAAACAAGTTACCATTCACCTCAAAATTCCCTTCTGATCATTAACCCTAAACTTTTGGCTTTGATTAATCCATATTCAAAATTTAATTTTTAAATTAGTTCAACTGTGTTCATCTGGTTTGTGATGAAATACTCCACACTCAGAGTCAATCAATGGCTCAAGTGTGGATGATGATTTGTTGTTGATCATACAAGTTATCTCCATGCTTAAATCTGGTTAAAAACACGTATTTTCAAGTTTTGATTTTCGTTCTTTGAGTTATGGGAGTTACCCCCCCCCTCTCTCTCTCTCTCTCTCTCTCTCTCTCTCTCTCTCTCTCTCTCTCTCTCTCTCTCTCTCTCTCTCTCTCTCTCTCTCTCTCTCTCTCTCTCTCTCTCTCTCTCTCTCTCTCTCTCTCTCTCTCTCTCTCTCTCTCTCTCTCTCTCTCTCTCTCTCTCTCTCTCTCTCTCTCTCTCTCTCTCTCTCTCTCTCTCTCTCTCTCTCTCTCTCTCTCTCACTTCCTTCTCATTTTAGGTGGTGAGAATCATCTGTGTGGTGATCCCTTATCCTATGATATTTGCACCACTTATTTGATTCGCTCCCCATTACATGACATTTTAAAAGATTTGTTCCCTTTTTGTATTTAGTGGGGTGAAATGTTTTAATGAAAAATTTGTTCTCTCATTTATTTAAAGCTTAACAATATCGTTTTTGTTGCGGAGTTTGAATGCCCTATTTTTCTCGTAATTCAGAATAAGGATGAAGTGTGACAAAAGATTTAAAATAAAAATAAAAATTCAATGATTATAGTAACACAATTATCTAAATTTTAACAGAATTTGATTGATTCGGAATACGGGGAAGTTGAAAATAAATGAATAATATTTTAATTAAAATTAAATTAAATAATCTTTTTCTAATTGATTTTATCTGGGGATAAAGATTCTAACATTACAAGGAGAATTTATTTATTTTAAAGATCTAAATATTAATTTGTAAAATAACGAGAGAAAATGAATAATTAAAACAACTAAGTTATTCTATTCAAAATATCTCTAACATGAATTGATTGATATTTTCTTTTTACGAATATCACAACAAAAATATCTCAATAACATTATTTTATTAAAATTTTTAAAGAATATATTTGTTTTAGTAAAACATAGTTTTTTAAAAATTGATATATTTAAATTAAAGACAAATCATTAAACATAATTTGAATTCATGAAAAAAAGAAGTAAAAACATAGATAATCTCTTTTACATACACTTCTAATGTTCACTGTAAATACTCGGTGAACTCAAAGTTGGATGACTAGGACTATCTCTCTCCCTATGTTGTCGGCATCATTCTCCACCGCAACAGTACAAAACCCACACCACAGTGACACACACCCTGACCCCACCCAACTTTGATTAATTGTCCGATTCATCAGTTTACCAAAAAGTAAAAAACTGCATAGTTTGCAGAAAAATAGGACGAATAAGAGATGAGTCAGATTGGATAAGAATCGAGTAGGAGCCAGCGTCACATTTTGCAGTTTTACCTATTTGTATTTTTTTATACCTACACTTAATAATTTATTTAATTACTAATAGGATGAATTAAAATGTTATTATACTAATTATGTGAAAGACGACAAAGAGGATGCGTTTGGATAAATAATTCATCAGAGTACAAATTGCTTTTGTATTTTTCCTTGACAACTTTAAATATTTCACTGTGAATAGAAAATGACTTACGAGGAAACCCGGTTTCGTGTCCTAACTTAGTTTCCAACATCCAAAATCAAATCAAACAAATGAGTGGTTCCTGGTTTCCTATCCGATAAGTTGTTTGTACATGTTGCTTTATTATTCTATTTTTATCGCCACAGGCATAGACCAATAATAATAATAATAATAAATATATCCCACTTCATATACTCAGCATTTATGTTGTTTTGTCTTCACACACAACAGTGTGAAAATACTAGTACTTAACAAACGTTTAATGTACATGAAAAAATGCTAGTACATCTCAACTACTGAATCAATTTGATTTCCTTTGTAACGTCAAAACAATATTATAAAAAAAAATCGTATACCAAATTATATAAAAAAATCACATTAATAGAAAAAACTAAAATTAATAACAAAATATACGGAAGGGAAGGGAGGAAGCAATGCACCTTGTTTAAAGATAAATTAATTAGCTTATATAAAAGACAATTAATTAGATAAGATAGGATTCTATTTTATCGTTAATGATTATGATTATTAATAATTTTTGTTTAATTTTCTTTTTTAAAAGTAATAAAAATATCTTGAATATTGTGTGACTCAAGTAAGGTTAGGAATAGCTTCATCTCTCAGCTTTTTCCTCGTTTACAGTGAGTGTGTTGTCGTCGTTGTCATTTCTCTTCTACTACCCCAATTTTCCCCTTTCATTTTCCTCTCTTGAATTCCAATAAGCACTTCCAATTCCAATAAGCACTTCCTATGGTTTGTCAATAATCACTTTTCTAAATAATTTCCATATCTATCAAGTTCACATGGGATTGCGAACAACCTTTAGAAGGAGAAACATCCAAGGTTGTTACGCTTATTCTCTAATTCATGGAATCAATAAACCGATCCTTAGACGAATTTTACTCTCCCCACGCACGCGAATCGCTCGACGAATTGTCTGAGCACTTCACAATCACCGACCCTTCCATTTCAGGTCACCCTATAGTCTTCGCCAGCCACGCGTTTCTCAAGATGACTGGCTTCACGCGCGATGAAGTTGTTGGTAGAAGTGGTGCCATGTTTCAAGGTCCAGCGACGTGTCGTAGGGCGGTGATGGAAATTCGTGAAGCTGTTAGGGAAGAAAGAGAGGTTCAAGTTGTTTTGGTTAATTATCGTAAAAACGGCACGCCGTTTTGGGTTTTGTTGAATGTTTCTCCTGTTTTTAGTGCGAACCGTGGTGCTGTTGTTCATTTTGTTGCTGTTCAGGTTCCGCTGCGTAGGAAACCGAGGGTTTGTGGTTCTGGTGGTGGGTTTTCTCAGGTGAATGAGTTTGTGTTCCGGTGTTGTCGGAAGGAAGTTTGTTCTGATTCTTTGGCTGAACTTAGTCGTGTTTCTTCCGCAAATCGAGTGTTGGAACATGATGTCTCGGGTTAGTTTGTTTTTTGTTTTTTGGTTTTGTTTTTTATATTTCCCCATTGAATTTAGTTTTATGCATTGCTTAGTTTATGTTTGGGTTGCCTCTGAGTTTAGCGAAATTACAATAGCACTATGATTTTGTTTAAGCTCCAAAGTGTGTACTTTTTGATAAAATCAAGTGGTACACCGCTATTCTGCGAGAGTCACTACTCACTACCAATCCGAACATTCACTTAGTGCATTGGTGGTGAGTTTGACAGACATCTGGGTGGTTGTTCACTATGGTTTTACCATAACTACACTTTGAAGCTTCAAAATATCACGATGCCAAACTTATTGGCAACCCAAAGTCCAAACATGCACTTATTGGTTTTGTCTTTGTTATTAATCCAGTTAAGCTCTAAACTACACTTGCAGAGCTACACTTATTAGGTGATTTTTGATTTCATATACTACGGACTTTGGATTCATAAAAGTGACAACTTATATTGCTTTGGTTCTGAATGGATCAACTTCAGCATAAATTCGGTTTTGTTTTCCATATTGTTGTTTTTCCGTTAATTAGGCAACACATTACACTTGTGTAGAGACATCCATGTAATTTTTATGTGGCATTAATGATGGTTACATATAATAAATGTTCCACTTAGCTATTCTGCTTCACATTGTTGATAGTTAACATTAATTTATAGAACAACAACAATCAAGCCTATATGGATCAGAAGATGTTATAATTTTCTTTTTATATATCATATCACTATCCAACCCATTAATCTCTTGATCTTTCTTAATAGTTTTCTTATAGCTTTTCTAAGTCTTCCTCTCCCTCCACTTATTAGACTACTCTCTATCTGATCTACTCTCTAATGCATAATCTTCTAGGCTTCTTCTCTCTACATACTCAAATGCAACACTGTCATCTTCGCTATGCTTAAATTCTCTTGGTTCTTTACTATTCAACTTGTGATGGCAAAAGATGGATTTGTGAAGTTTACACATTTTGGAAGTTAATTTGTACACAAGGACACTTAACGAAAGCAAAACTAGTTGTCACTTTGTGGAACTAAATTGAATGTTGACTTGGTGGTGATTAATTACAATGTGAATTGATTGGTTAAGGATAAATCGTTAATATGTTCTCTTGACAGCTTATATTTTTTTCGTAGAAAATTATAGAATATTTGTTGGTTGATAATCTATGCATGTTTTTAAGCAATATGATGTGTAAGATTTTTGCATAAATATTTCTTATTCTTATTCAAATTTTATGAAGTTAGTTTCAATAGTAGCTTTTGATCTATTGTCGAGTGATTGTGCATTTGTCCTAGTTGTTTGGTTCTATTTGATATTTGCTGATATGTTAGCTGCATAACATGCAGAATTGGAGAGTGAAGAGCCACGTGAGGCAAGTGGTGATGAGAGGAGAAGTGCTGCGACGGCCATGGACAACATCTTTTCTGTGCTAACCCACTATAGTGAGTTGACGGGAAAATTGGTGTGTAGAAAGAGATGCAGCATTCCTGACGTGGGTCTTCTTAGCTCTTCCTTGATTATTTCTCTTGGTAGAATCAAACAAAGCTTTGTATTGTGAGTTATTGGAAAAGTCTAGTTTTTTTTTTACTTACGCACAAGCTTATGATTTTTGCAGACCCTTAGTTTGTTTATATGCTGCTTTTTGTTTTTGAGTTTCCTCGCAGAACTAATCCACATTTGCCAGACATGCCTATTGTTTATGCCAGTGACGCCTTCATGAAATTGACAGGTTCTAATACTGAACCTTTTAAAAGTTAATAATAGCACTGAAAATTTTCTGGTGTTGACATAAGGATTTAAAACCGATAATTCATATTTACTTAGTATTATTTTGATTCAAATTACCATGCTGTCTCAATAGGTTATGCGAGAGATGAGGTATTGGGCTGCAACTGTAGATTTTTAGGTGGATGCGATACTGATGCCTCAACTCTACATCTGGTAATAACACTTTTTCTTTCTTTCTACTCATAGTTGTCCAATATTACCGTTGTAATTTGGCATCTTAGTTCAATGGAAATGGGCCATGTGGTTATGTCTTTGTGTAACTGCTTACAGATAAGGGAGAGCATCAAAACTGAACAACCATGCACAGTACGTATTTTGAATTACAGGTTGATACTTTTCTTCATTTTTATCTATGCGGCCAAAGCATGAACTTTTTTTACTGGATATGCTGAGTCAATTTTATACAACACTAACAGGAAGGATAAAAGCTCATTTTGGAATCTACTTCACATCTCACCTGTTCGGGATGCTTCTGGAAAGGTAATTTTGATGAGCTTTCTCAGCAGGAGTATAAATCTCAAATGTTTAATAAGTTTTCTGTCAAGCGTCTATTCTAGTTGTCTAAGTATCTGCTTTTATGATTCTAAATGAAGTTTCTCATATTCCTTGTGCATGTATAGTGTTTTCTTGGACTGGAAAAACGATTTACCAGTACAAGGATTGGGGAAGCCAAAGGTCCGATTCATTAGAGAAAATATTTTCTGTTTTCATTTTTAATTGCTAAATCGATATACTGTATGTCTGTTTGATTGCTTGCTTTTGGTTTTCAATTTTTGTGCAGAAAAGTATGATTGTTTTTTATTGTTTCTTACACAACTGTGAAAATGGGAAATAAAACGGAAACAAAGTGACAATTATGTTATTAAAGTGAAAACAAGAAATGAACATAGAAAATATTTGTTCAAATCAAACAATCCTAGAGTCAGTAGTTGATGTATCATGCTTATTGGGGTGGTAGCATACTAAGCTTAATTTCACTTTTAGTTTCCCAAGTATTGGGATTGTGTTATTTATTTTGGTCCTTATTCTTCTTCCTTCAGTATCAGTGTTGGAAAATTAGTACTCATGTTGCAGGATTCTGTTTTTTTCAGGTAGCATACTTTGTCGGAGTCCAAATAGAAGATGACTATAAAAACGATGATTTTAGGCGGTGTTGGAGACCTGACATGAAGCAGCTTAGCGTGGTTGGTGTAGTCAAGGTTGCAGTGAGGAGTTTATCCATGTCTGCCGGGTCGTCAAATACATAGTCATAGGATAACTTATGGTGGATTCTTTGTCTTTGGCTGGTTTAATTTATGGGTTTTCATAGTTATGCTTGCTCCCTAAAAAAATGTTACACCATGGGGAGAAATTATCAATCTCAGCTAGTTATCGTTGAGATGATAGAGGGGTGAAAAATTGATTTATGAAAGAAAAAAGTCCATATTGTCAATTGTAATTGTAACTTGTAAAAAACTAGACATTATATGTTGAAAGTCTATAAAATGTGCTCTTTTTCTAGCAAAAGAACTCAGACTTGTACTGACTTCACCGTATCTTTCTTGTACTGACTTCACCGCATCTTTTTGCAGCGGCCAATGGTTTAGCTCGCACTCTTCAATGTCTCTGTCCCTCCCGTTTCGTTATTTTGGCGAGGGTGTTAGCTAAATTCTTTTGTATTTTTCCGTGCTCATGGGTCCGACTCATTTTCACTTTTTCTTTAAGCGGACTTAGATTTTAATCTTTTTAAGTTTGTTTTTACATGTTGATAAAATTGCTTTGTAGCAGGAGTAGGATATTATACCACATGTCTTTATATATGCGGTTTAAAAAATTCATCACTCGAGGCTATATCAGTTTGGCCAATATGTATTTGTATTCTTTTCAAGATTAATGGTTGATTTTGGATACATTTGGCATAAATAAAAAATATATTATAATAATAGTTAATTTCTTTATGAACTGTTAAAATGTCTTACTAAGCCATTAAATTTGATTTCTAGGTTAGATAGTGTGTATGAGTTTTGAGGTTCAATTAAAATGTCAAACTTTATTATTAAGGTTAGTTTGTCTTTTTATTAAAATAATTTTTATAGTATTAAATATTTTGATATAAAAAAATTTAAATTTTTTCATAAAAAGTTTAGTTTAAATAGTTATTCTTAAAATATTATTTTAGATATCAATTTTTTTTAATATCAAAATTTTAAAAATTTATTTAATTTTAAAACTATTTCAAAAATGAAAAGCTATTTGAAATAGTTTCAAGTGATTTTTTAAAATTTTAATATAATTTTGTTTTTGATAAAATAATAAAATATTTAAAATAATATTTTAAGAATAACTATTTAAATTAAATTTTTATTTAAAATTTTTATTAAAAATTTCTTTATAAATTTTTTTATATCAAAATATATTATATTATAAAAATTATTTTAAAAAAAATAAAACAAACGGGTCCAGTCATCTCTAAATAATGAAAACTTTACCCCGTACCCCTACAATTGTACCTACACTCCTACATGTTAATTTTTTTGATCAAAATACCCTCATATAAATAGGGTATATTTTTCAGAAATGAAACTTTTTACCATTTTCGTCTGAAGACTTCCGGAAGACAAAATTTTACATTTTTTGGCATTGTAAACCGGAACACTAAGAGTAAGTCTTCCGGTTCACATAGTGTATACCGGAACACTTGTCTAAAGTCTTCCGGTTTGTTGCCTTTTGGGGGCATTGAACCGGAAGTCTTTTAGAAAGTCTTTCGGTATGGTTGGTTGTATACCAGAACTCTTTCTTAAAGACTTCCGGTTTGGATGAACTAAACTGGAACTCTTTTAAGAAATGTTCTGGTATACAACCTTTTACTTTTCTACACCGGAACTCTTCTGTGAAGTGTTCCGGTGCGTTGGAAACCAACTGATAATTGTGGTCTTCCCCGAGCGATGAGATGGTCGTATAGGCAAGGAGTCCTGAAGGTTGATGATTTACGACCTATTTTGGACGAGCTGACACCTGCCGACGTCATATGGCGTCCATTTGAGGATCATAGAGCATGGCGTCTGTTTGATGAGATATGTCTCTACAGGGGCTGTTTGAAGTGGGGTGGCACAGTTGTTCCATACCTGCCTGACAGATGTTTACGTCAGTTCGGGTACAAGCTATTGGTGTAAGCCGTAGAGGCCAATACTTTTGGTACTTGTATCGAATTATTTATTAATAATAAAAGGCATTTTCTTTATTATGGTTGATTAATAAAGTCCCTAGAATAGATAGTCCGTTTAATGTATTAAGTGTGACTTAATCACGAGAACACATTAAACATAAGGGCACTGTTCTTAAAGTATCCGTAGTCGAGCTTTAATGTGAAGTGGGATAACATTAAAGCATTAAGACTATTATGTTTGTAGACTGATGATCACATCTCATGGATCATGGATAAAGAGTTATCAAGTCTTAAACATAGGTATGAATATTAGGAGTAATATTTATACCGGATTGACCCGCTATGAGAATACTATATAGAAAGTTATGCAATGTGTCATAAGTTATTCTCATGGTGATAATAGTGTATACCACTCTTCGACCTGAAACCACTATGGATCCTAGATGTAGAGTCGAGTGCTTTATTGCTGATCCAACGTTGTCCGTAACTGGATAACCATAAAGACAGTTGATGGGTACTCCACGAAGCATGCTGAGGGACATGAGTGTCCTAGATGGAATTTGCCAATCCTGTGTAACAGGATAAATGTCTATGGGCCCAATATTGAACTGGACAAGGGTGACACGGTCTATACCTTGTGTTCAATATAGACATAAGGGCAAAGGGGTAATTATACACATAATTATTATCACAGGAGGTTTTGTCAGATCACATGACATTTTCGTGACTTGGGTAGCAGTGATGTGTTGCTAGATACCGCTCATTGTTTATTATGTTAAATGCGTGATTTAATATAATTGTCAACGTCGCGAAAACCTATAGGGTCACACACAAAGGACGGATTGATGAGAAATAGAGTAACTAAGGAACACCGTAAGGTACGGTGCACTTAAGTGGAAACGAAGTATGGTAAGGTACCAAATACTTAAGTGATTTTGGCATATTATGAGATATGGGCAAAAAACACTTAAGTGGGCTTTTTAGCTTGAAGCCCACACAAGTGGTTCTATAAATAGAACCCCTTGGGTAGAAGCATTGTTACTCCACTCAGACTGAAATTCAAGTAGAGACTTGGAATTCTGTTTCCCTATTTCTCTCACTCAAAGCCTTCATTCATAACAGCTAGCACTGCGATTGAAGGAATCCGTTCGTGTGGACTGAGTAGAGACGTTGTCATCGTTCAACGTTCGTGATCACCCCGTAGATCTGTATCAAAGGTTTTGATCATTATCAGAGATCTGCACCAAAGGTTTGAATCGCCACAAGAGGTAACGATTCTATCACTGATCATGCCCATTCGTAAGGATCACTAAATGGAGAAATTTTTAAATTCCGCTGCGCCTCTGATGGCTATTCTCCTTCAGTGGTATCAGAGCCAGTTACGAAACCATGAATCTGATATTTGTTTTTGTTCTGTAATAATATGATTAAAGACAGAATGAATCAAAGGTTAAATTGAGATCGATCAAGTTACATATATGTGATATATGTAATCCTGATGCAAAATACATTATATATGATATAGTGTTCTCGTTTCGTTCATTCAAACCCTCGATGATTGTTTTCCTTTGAGCGATCAATGGTCGTTTGCTTCTTGATCCGACATTAGTATGGTGAAGCAATGACGTGTTGATCAATCATACTGAATTAACAATCGAGATGTGTTTGACGGTCTGAAATTGGTGCATCAGGGTTAGTGACGGCACAAGGGTTGTGTTGTCAGAGAGTTATGCGATTGGGGTTTGGTTGCACAAGAGTTGTGTGTTCTAAACACTTTTCCGAACAGTGTTAACCGGTTAACGCGTATGGTTAACCGGTTAACGTAATGCGAAATAATTTTTTTTAAATTTTCAAACAGTGTTAACCGGTTAACGCATTTGGTTAACCGGTTAACGCAAGGCAGAAAAGAATTTTCTAAAAGTTTTCAAACAGTGTTAACCGGTTAACGCATATGGTTAACCGGTTAACGCAAGGAAAAATTCACCCGTTCGGCTAGAAAAAGTGATTTGAAGTATCAAGTGTTGATACGAAAAACGACGTCAATTTTAAATGAATTGTTCATTAAAATTTAATTTGATTTTAATTAATTAAAGGAATTAATAATAATAAAGTGTTTATTATTGTCTTGTGGTGATCGGTTATGGCCTTAGTTTTCCTTTATTCTGCTTTGGATTTTAAAATACGACCTGCGTGTCGTGCCTCTCTCTTAATCTCCCAAATATAACTTCTTTTCTCATCTCACTCCCTCGTATGTAAAACGAGTTTCTTTTATGTAATGTAATGATATGAAGAAAGCAAAGAAGTCAGTGCCAAAGGAGGACAACCTTGAAGATCTTGCTTGGAGAAGCTTAGATCGTTGTTAGGTTAGCTTAGGTTCTCTCATTGGCTTGGGAGAACAATTGCGCTAGGGGCCATAACTGTTTCATTATGTTTGTATGTATGTTGATGCATGTGAATGTATGTTGATGCATGTGAGAGACGGTTTATATGATAAACAAGCCGGTGAGATCAGAAAAATTGCAATTCCCTCAAATTAAATATTAAGTTTATGCTTTCCAAGTTTTAACACTCATCAAGACTAGTAATGGATAATGTAGGTTTCGCCTATGCGAGATGCATGATCTATATATTAGTAAGGTGCGATGGGATAATTGTAATATCCAACTGTTAAAACAATGGGTCAAACTTAACTAAACAAATTATAATAAGATTATATATATGTTTAGAAACAAGAGTTGGGAATGATCCATATGATGGATTGGAATAAGGAGTTATTCACCCAACTAAAATTTTCGAGGGTTGTATGAGATACAATTGGAAGGAGTTCCTACCTAAATAACCTAGTTTTGTGTAATCCGCCTACGCGGACTTAGAACAAAGTGAAATATGGATCTCGACCCACTAGAAAATCTTCCAACGGGATTTTCCGAATCAGATGATGAGGGTCATTTGTTTTGAATAAAATAGTGGGAACATGTTTAATTAAAGGCCTAATTAAATATGTCAATGATACTTATATTTTCATTAATCCTTGTGTAGATTACCATGACAACAAACACCTCTAACAACATATTGCGATCAAACCTTGACAAGGAAAAATTGTCTGGGACAAATTTTCTGGATTGGTACCAAGACATGAGGATTCTCCTCAAACATGATAAAGGGAAAGGCAAGGAAGTTGCCAAACCCAAACCCACTATTGCTGTTTTGAAGCCTAGTGGAAGCATAGAAAAAGAAGGCACCTGCTTCCATTGCGGTAAGACCGCACACTGGAAGAGGAACTGCCCAAAGTACCTGGAAGATAGGAAGAATGGAGTAGAGACTCCAACTTCAGGTATTTTTGTTATTGAAATTAATTTGTCTACTTCTGCATCATGGGTATTAGATACTGGATGCGGTTCTCACATTTGTACAAATGTGCAAGAACTAAAAAGGAGTAGAAAATTGGCAAAAGGTGAAGTCGACCTACGAGTTGGTAATGGAGCAAAGGTTGCTGCCTTAGCCGTAGGAACTTATGAATTGAATTTACCTAGTGGTTTAATAATTCAGTTAGAGAACTGTTATTATGTACCAGCAATTAGTAGGAATATTATTTCCGTTTCTTGTTTGGACAAGTTCGGTTTTTCATTCATAATAAAGAACAATTGTTGTTCAATTTATTTGAATGATATATTCTATGCAACTGCACAAATGAACAATGGACTATATGTCATTGATCTTGAAATGCCTATTTATAACATTAATACTAAAAGGATGAAACCTAATGAGTTAAATCAAACTTACCTTTGGCATTGTCGATTAGGCCACATAAATGAGAAACGCATTTCCAAACTCCATAAAGATGGACTGTTGGACTCTTTTGATTATGAATCATATGAGACATGCAGATCTTGTTTAATTGGAAAGATGACAAAGTCTCCATTCACAGGAAAAGGTGAAAGAGCTAATGATCTTTTGGCCCTCATACATACTGATGTATGTGGTCCGCTGAACATAACAGCCAGAGGAGGTTTTCAGTACTTCATCACATTCACTGATGATTTCAGTAGATATGGTTATGTGTATTTAATGAAACACAAATCAGAGTCCTTTGAAAAGTTCAAGGAATTCAAGAATGAAGTACAAAACCAACTAGGTAAGAATATTAAAGCTCTTCGATCAGATCGAGGTGGTGAATATTTAAGCCTAGAGTTTGATGACCATCTGAAAGAGTGTGGGATCCTATCCCAACTCACTCCTCCTGGAACACCCCAATGGAATGGTGTGTCTGAGAGAAGAAATTGAACCCTGTTGGACATGGTCTGATCCATGATGAGTCAAGCCGATCTTCCAAACTCCTTTTGGGGACATGCACTGTTGACCGCAGCTTACACACTTAACCGTGTTCCATCCAAAAAGATTGATAAGACACCATATGAGATATGGAGTGGTAAGAGACCACATATGTCTTACATGAAGATTTGGGGTTGCGAAGTTTATGTGAAACGACAAATTTCAACTAAGCTTGAGCCCAAATCTGACCAATGCTTATTTGTGGGGTATCCTAAAGAAACAAGAGGATATTACTTATACAATCCTTCTGAGGGCAAAGTGTTTGTCGCTCGAACTGGAGTTTTCCTAGAAAAGGATTTTATTTCCAAAGGAACCAGTGGGAGGAAAGTAGAGCTTGAAGAAATTCAAGAATCACAAAGCATCGATACACCTATGGAGGAATTAGAGCAGGAAACACAAATGGTTGTGGAAGAGCAACCTGCTCAAGTAGAACAAGACCAACGTAAGTCAGGCAGGATACGTCACCTACCTGAGAGATATGGATATCTCATAACAGATCAAGGTGATGTATTACTCATGGATCAAGATGAGCCTGTGACCTACCAAGAGGCCATAACTAGTCCCGAGTCTGAGAAGTGGCTAGAGGCCATGAAATCCGAAATAGATTCCATGTACACGAACCAAGTTTGGAACTTGGTAGAGCCTCCTGTAGGAGTTAATCCTATAGGATGCAAGTGGGTCTTCAAAAAGAAGACTGGCATGGATGGTAAGGTACATACCTATAAGGCAAGACTGGTTGCAAAAGGATATAAACAAATTCATGGTGTTGACTATGATGAAACCTTTTCACCAGTTGCAATGCTTAAATCTGTTCGGATTTTACTTGCTATCGCTGCATATCATGATTATGAGATATGGCAGATGGATGTCAAAACTACTTTCCTTAATGGGAATCTTCTTGAGGATGTGTACATGACACAGCCTAAAGGATTTGACATACCTAAAGAAGCCCATAAGATATGTAAGCTACAAAGATCAATCTATGGATTGAAGCAAGCTTCCAGAAGCTGGAATCTTCGTTTTGATGAAACGGTAAAACAATATGGATTCATCAAGAACGAAGATGAGCCTTGTGTCTACAAGAAGGTTAGTGGGAGCATGATCGTGTTCCTGATGTTATATATAGATGACATATTACTCATTGGAAACGATGTCCCTACCCTACATTAAATAAAGACTTGGTTGGGGAATTGCTTTTCTATGAAGGACCTAGGTGAAGCAACCTATATATTAGGAATCAGAATCTATAGCGATAGATCACAAAAACTGCTTGGCCTAAGTCAGAGTACATACATAGACAAAGTGCTGAGACGCTTTAATATGCATGATTCCAAGAAAGGATTCATACCTATGCAACATGGCTTGTGTCTATCAAAAACACAATTCCCTTCAACTAAGGAAGAAAGGGAACGCATGAATAAGATTCCATATGCATCTGCAATAGGATCTATCATGTATGCCATGTTATGTACTCGACCAGATGTCTCGTATGCTTTAAGTGCAACGAGTAGGTACTAATCTGATCCTGGTGATGCCCATTGGGTAGCTGTTAAGAATATCCTTAAGTACTTGAGAAGGACTAAGGAATCATTCTTGATATATGGAGGTCAGGAAGAGTTGGCTGTAATTGGTTACACTGATGCTAGCTTCCAGACAGATAAGGATGACTTTAGATCGCAATCTGGTTATGTGTTTTGCTTGAACGGTGGCGCTAAAAGTTCGAAGCAAGATACAGTTGCTGATTCTACAACCGAGGCCGAGTATATTGCTGCCTCAAGTGCAGCAAAGGAAGCTGTTTGGATCAGGAAGTTCATTAGTAAACTTGGCATAGTCCCTAGCGTTGTGGATCCCATTGGTCTCTATTGTGATAACAATGGTGCTATCGCACAAGCTAAGGAGCCTAGATCTCACCAACGATCCAAACACATACTTAGGCGTTATCATCTCATTCGAGAGATAATAGATAGAGGAGATGTGAAAATATGTAAAGTACCTACACTTGACAATATAGCTGACCCACTGACAAAGCCTATTGCACAGCAGAAGCATGATGGCCATACTAGATCAATGGGCATACGGGGTATGTCTGATTGGCTCTAGTGCTAGTGGGAGATTGTTGGTGTAAGCCGTAGAGGCCAATACTTTTGGTACTTGTATCGAATTATTTATTAATAATAAAAGGCATTTTCTTTATTATGGTTGATTAATAAAGTCCCTAGAATAGATAGTCCGTTTAATGTATTAAGTGTGACTTAATCACGAGAACACATTAAACATAAGGGCACTGTTCTTAAAGTATCCGTAGTCGAGCTTTAATGTGAAGTGGGATAACATTAAAGCATTAAGACTATTATGTTTGTAGACTGATGATCACATCTCATGGATCATGGATAAAGAGTTATCAAGTCTTAAACATAGGTATGAATATTAGGAGTAATATTTATACCGGATTGACCCGCTATGAGAATACTATATAGAAAGTTATGCAATGTGTCATAAGTTATTCTCATGGTGATAATAGTGTATACCACTCTTCGACCTGAAACCACTATGGATCCTAGATGTAGAGTCGAGTGCTTTATTGCTGATCCAACGTTGTCCGTAACTGGATAACCATAAAGACAGTTGATGGGTACTCCACGAAGCATGCTGAGGGACATGAGTGTCCTAGATGGAATTTGCCAATCCTGCATAACAGGATAAATGTCTATGGGCCCAATATTGAACTGGACAAGGGTGACACGGTCTATACCTTGTGTTCAATATAGACATAAGGGCAAATGGGTAATTATACACATAATTATTATCACAAGAGGTTTTGTCAGATCACATGACATTTTCGTGACTTGGGTAGCAGTGATGTGTTGCTAGATACCGCTCACTGTTTATTATGTTAAATGCGTGATTTAATATAATTGCCAACGTCGCGAAAACCTATAGGGTCACACACAAAGGACGGATTGATGAGAAATAGAGTAACTAAGGAACACCGTAAGGTACGGTGCACTTAAGTGGAAACGAAATATGGTAAGGTACCAAATACTTAAGTGATTTTGGCATATTATGAGATATGGGCAAAAAACACTTAAGTGGGCTTTTTAGCTTGAAGCCCACACAAGTGGTTCTATAAATAGAACCCCTTGGGTAGAAGCATTGTCACTCCACTCAGACTGAAATTTAAGTAGAGACTTGGAATTCTGTTTCCCTCTTTCTCTCACTCAAAGCCTTCATTCATAACAGCTAGCACTGCGATTGAAGGAATCCGTTCGTGTGGACTGAGTAGAGACGTTGTCATCGTTCAACGTTCGTGATCACCCCGTGGATCTGTATCAAAGGTTTTGATCATTATCAGAGATCTGCACCAAAGGTTTGAATCTCCACAAGAGGTAACGATTCTATCACTGATCATGCCCATTCGTAAGGATCACTAAATGGAGAAATTTTTAAATTCCGCTGCGCCTCTGATGGCTATTCTCCTTCACAGGCAGTATGTTCCATCCCCACCTTTTGATTGTATGATGGCGACGGATATTGATGTTGATTGGATTGGTTACCATCATAGTATTATCGTTGTGATCCGTCCAACTACCCTGGCCACCACTCCATCTGATGTAGAAGATGGTTATCTGGAGGTATTATTGTGTTTCGCATCCACGGTTGGTCCCTCCCCGTCGTGACGATCCAAGAGAGGTACCGGTTCCTGTATATGACGCCGGACCTTCTGATCCTGATTGGGCTCGTGTATCTACATTGATTCATCACTATCTGAGACAGGCTAATGCCGAAGAGGAAGATCCACAATTTGCTAATTTATTTAAAGCTTTGCATATTTCTCGTTCACATTGATTTATGTATTAAGTTTTAGAACTGAATATAATAGACATAATATAAAATTCATGTTTTGATTACATATTCATGTTTTGAGTACATATTCATGCTAATACAGGTGTAAGTAATTGCCAATGTTGCAGACGTCCTGCAAATCCTAACATCCAAGTAGTTGCTGTATGAGAACGAAATTTCCTCCAATCCAATGTGACCGGTGGCAACGGAAACCCCTCTTTCATGTTAACCTGATAAAGTGAAATAATTAAAATATTAAGTCATATAAAATATTAAGTGAAATAAGTAAAATAACTTGTCATACAAAATACGTACCTGAACCTAATGATTGTGGTTAACAAAACCAATGTCATAGA
The DNA here is from genome assembly GCF_024323335.1 of Lathyrus oleraceus. Classification (NCBI taxonomy): domain Eukaryota; kingdom Viridiplantae; phylum Streptophyta; class Magnoliopsida; order Fabales; family Fabaceae; genus Lathyrus; species Lathyrus oleraceus. The sequence continues at coordinate 372,687,965 of NC_066580.1, forward strand.
TAGAGACATTTGGTGAATGTGAACTTGTCATCGGAAAGAAAGTCATGCACGGATTGCATAAACAGACAAGTACAATATTATAGCGATTCACTATCAAGTAACCCATATCTGGTAGAGTCAACCATTTTTCAGGTGGCTGTGAACCAAAGGATTCTATCATCAAAGATTCTCTCACTTCTAACAACCGATTAGAAAATAACTTGTCATACAAAGTTGACCTATCCTTGTCTATTATTTCCAACCCCAACTCTCTGCGAACCATTGGCCAACCATCCTCACCATATCCATGCAATGATGCAATGACTCTAAATCCACAATTACCATCTGATTCAACATTAACTACATCTTCAATGTATGACCTAATATGATTAGGAAATTGAAGAATGAATTGTGGTTGCTTCTTTGATAATTTTAACTTCTTCGAAGTCTGTGATAGTTGAGATTTCCTTTGTGAAGATTGAGATGCCTTATCAACATACTCATGATACGAAGGGTCCCTATAAACATCATATTCTGCTGGTTTTTTCCCTTTCTTCTTCACTCCTCCTTTGGTTTTTAGTTTCTCAGATGGTGGACACAATGGACTCATTGTTGGGTATGCTAGTTCACATACCCTACTCTTTAATGCCCTTTTCCCAATAACATCTAATGACCTAAATCGTCTCCCCAATTCATCCATTGCACAAGTCATATCCACCTCTGATCCATCATCTGCACCTACCTCTAACTCAACTTCCATAGTTAGTTTCCTTCAATGAACATGAATAGCATCAATGGATATCGGTATACCACCTAATGTGTATCTTCCTAACTCACAAGCACAAGGTAACCCATAAGATGTTCTAAGAGTACAACCACATATTTTCCTGTTAGTTCCAACATAATCAACTCTCAATAACTCTTCAGCAATACGTCTCAAAGCAGCTCGAGATATGGAACCACGCAAATAACCATAAAAGGGACTTATGTGCGCGTGCTCAACTTCGTAAAAACTCTTTTGAAAAGAAGCTCTAATGTTTCCCAGTTGTAACCTCAAGTTGTTATTCATAGCTTCCCAACATTTGACCATGTCACCTATACTGTTTCCTAACATCTGTTTTAACTTCCAATGAGCAAATACAACCCTAAAAATATTGAAAATAACACATAAAAAATACATAGAAAAAATATCACATATAAAAATAACACATAAAAAATTATAAGACGTACCGATTAGTCGTTGTGTTACCCAAATGTAGGACTCGATTAATCCATGCTCCAACAAATCTATGCCTATGTGGAGTCAACCATGTGTCTTTCACATAATTAATAAATCTACTATAATCAAGACATGCTTGCTCAAGTTGATGCAACCGTTGACCACACTCAACCTCATCACTAGCCCAAACAACTTCCATCCATAATGTGTCTATCGTCTTTTGCAGGTCATTCACCACATGTTGTTTGCATTTGGCACCAACGTTTTTGTTAATGTGAAATCTACATAGCAAAGTAATCGACTTGGGAAACACAATTTCAATTGTTTTCATCAAAGCAAGATCTCTATCTGTCAAAATCACTTGTGCACACATGTCTTTCTTCACAAACAACTCTTTTAGTTTCTCCAATACCCAGTAAAAATTCTCTGTCTGCTCAGACTCCATATACGCAAATGCAACAGCAAAAGTCAACTCGGTTGATGTCATGCCAACAATTTCAAACAAAGGTTGTCTATATTTGTTTGTCTTGTAGGTGTTATCCATAACTAACACAATCGGAAAAATATTCAACAACTTAACTGAATCAGGATGTGCCCAAAATATCTCTCTCACAACTTCCGAGTCATCCTTTTTTCTACTCCAATAGACATAGCCTGCATCCTCAATAAGCTTAAACAGATGTTGTATCTCACTCCTAGGACCTCTTATCTCTTTTTGTATCACACTCTTATGCTTGTATACTTGCGTAATCCGAGTGACATTCTCAGGATCTCGGTCTTGCAAGAAAAGCAATATGTGTCTAGGTGATACATGTCTCTTAGTCAAATCAGCGACATGTTGCTTCTCATATGTGGTCAACCTACTAATAAACGAATGACCTTCTAATCTATCAGGTAAACCATGATTATGTAACCCACATTTTACATCAATCTTCCAACCAGATCCATCTTTCGCCGGAGTTGACCTGATTTTAAATGGGCATCCACATTTCTTGGACGCACTTTGGGTACCACTATCAGTACTCTTATGTTTCCCACCTTTATCACAACCAAATATTAATTTGTTACTTCTCCCTCTCTTCCCTGTTTCAGTATCTGAACGACTGATAATAACAATTACTTTATTATCGATTCCAACCTCTTTAATCCATCTGATAACCTCTTCTCGTGTATCAAATCTTTCAGTCGTTATAAACGCATCAGTAATATTTACACATATTTGGGGGAAAATTTTCATTCCTGCAAAATAAATAAAAAAAAGCAAACCGAAACACTTCTTGAAAGTGTTCCGGAACACATATTACACAAACCGGAACACTTCTTCAAAGAGTTCCGGTATGTGTAACTTTGTTTACCAGAACTCTTTCAAAAAGTCTTTCGGAACGTGACTTTTTTCTTATTGAACCGGAACTCTTTCGTGAGGACTTCCGGTTCATTGCTCTGTCTGTTCCAGAAGTCATTTTTGAAGTTTTTCGGTTTGGAAAAAATACATACCGGAAGTCTTTTTCCAGGAGTTCCGGTGCGAGGGTGAAACGTGTAATTTTTGAAATTTTCAACTGAATGATAAAAATGAAATGGTAAATTAATTAAAATCAGTTAAGGGTAGAATTAAAAATTTTAAAAAATTATAGGGGTATGAGGCTAATGTAGGGGTACGAGGTAAAATTTTCCTAAATAATCTCTAAATAATGTATTACTAGGTTGATTTGTAAATATAATACTAAGTTGATTAGATCTATGTAGATATATTATCACAATTTGTATAGTTTCATTAAGTTTATCCTTGAAATGATTAATATACTTTTTGTAAATTATACTGGGTTTGTATAATATGTGCTTTCCAAAAATAATTTAAATGCGGGTCTTTGTTCTTTTTTGAGAAAAAGTATTTTTTTTAATACAAAAAGGAAAATCAATGTAATATTTTATTAAATTTATTAAATATAATAAGGGTCGATATTTGAACAGTTTATTAGAGCTCAATATTAATGGATCTATATATTAGTGTAAGTTACAATTAAGATCTAGGGATAATTTGGTAAATAGAAATACAGTTTAAAAATTTGAAAATCATCTAAAAAAGGACAAGAAAAAATACGATCAATAAATTTTCTTAAAAAAGAAAGAAAGTATAATTTAAAAGGTTGTTACGCCAAATAGTGCTTTACAAGAGTTAGTATAACAATCCTCCAGTGTTTATAGTATATTTCAATTCTGCAATTGTAAACAGTTATTCGACGAGTAAGTTGGATAAAATTTTGGTGTTAAAGGAGTGGCTTGAGGCTTACAGATAGATTAGAAAAAGATTCAAAAGTTAGTAGAGGATGTAAATGCTTCGAATCTATTAAATGAAGAGAAACAATTAACTACGTCAATATGTGAGAAGAAAGGATTTGTTCGACGAGTTTTGAATGCTAACTAAAAAGTAAAGATACAGTTTTTTATCAGCGCCCGATCATGTTGGTTGAAAATGAAGATGCAAACTCTATTTACTTTCATGCATGTGTGAAAGGGAGTGAGAAAATGAATACTATCAATGCCTTTAAAATCCCTAATAGTGGGTTGACTACCCCCAAATTAGAAAGGAAATAGTGTGGTATTTTTAAAACCATGTACCCTCCCCAAGGTGGGGTACTCCCATTAAGAAGAGGTTATCATCCCATCAGAGAGGAGGAGAGGTAGGTGGTTAGAGTGAATTATGATATTCGTAATTTAAGATTGATTTATAAAAATTTGTATATTTAAAAATTTGTATATTAGAAAATTTAAATAGACAAAGAGATAACAACGAAAATATAGAAAGAAGATGGAGAAGAAGAGAGACACACAACGGAAAAGAAATAAACAACGAAAAATCAAAAGAGAAGGAATAGAGAAATTGCGCCAAAAGTTTATACAGGTTCAACCTAACCACTTGACTTACTCATATCCCCAAGATTTTTTGCTTGAGAATTCCATTAAAAACAGACTTGAGTTTTTACAAGATCAACTCAAACAACCTTTAACGCTTAGAGCTTTTACACATGATCAATCCACGAACCTTCAACAATAAAATAGATTTTACACAAGCTTAGCTTAAGAACCGATCAACCAGAGTTATTACACAGACTTAACTCAAGAACCTTTACCCACTTTTTTTTCTTTTCAGGTTTGACTTGCAACCTTCAATTTCTTTACAAATATATTTACACAAGAGAATCACACTCTTGAATAAAATAGATTAAACACAACACCCGTTAAAACACAAGTCTCACAAGGGTTTTTCAGTCATTTAACACTAGTGAAAAAACAAGTTTAGAAACAAAGATAGTAGAAAAACAATAGATAGGTTTCTATTCATAAATCTGATGTAAAATAAAATGAGGAGAATCCTATTTTATATAGAAAAAATTTGGCTAAAAATAAATAAATGATCCATGTGTCAAATAAATGATTTATTTGATTAAATTATATTTTAATAGATTAAAACACTTCCAAAGGCGGTGACCCTAACCAAAAAAGGAAACCCTAAAATGAATATATGAATTAATCAATTAATGTATTTTCTAATCAACTAGAAGGTCTTTCGCATTGTTTTAACCGGACCAAGCCCTTAATCAATTAGGTCGTGGGTCAGCTTTCCTAATTGATTAGAAACACTTATTAATCAATTCCATACATGTCTTGATATACTTTTAAGAGGTTTAATAAAATCCGAGAGGGTTTTAAAGTATGTGTGTGTGTATGGCTTAGTACTTTAAGACTTACTCTCATCCTCTTACAATTTAAACTGATCACTCTAAGAGGCTTAAGATATCTCCATCTAATGTGAGTCTGGTTCTTTCTTTCAATAAGATGGAGATTGAATACGCGGTTAGAGACATGAATGTGACTAAAATTTTGGGGCCAAAAACTATCAATTTTTATTTCATGAAAGAGTTATGTCATTTTATGAAAGGAGAAGTCAATGAAGGCTTTAGTGGAAAATTTGTGGGCTCTAAAGGCGATGTTTTGAGGCTTCAAACTTGTGTTAGATTTTAAAGTGAATTTTTGGAAAGGTTGTTTTAGTGAGGGTAAAACTCAATGAGTACTTCTATCGTGTTGGTTCACATTTGGTAAGGGTATAACTTCAATCCACTTTGTAAAATAATCAACTCTCACCAATATATATCTTTGATTTTTAGATGATGAAGGTCGAATTTCCCCAATCAAATCTAAAGCCCAACCCCTAACTGGCCAAGGCTTGATGATAGAATATAATTCACTTGCAGGGACGTGCTGTATGCCTGCATGCATCTGACATTCTTGGCAACCCTTTGCGAATTCAATATAGTCTTATAACATGGTAGGCCAATACATCCATTGGAGAAATAAAATTCATTTCATCTTATGACCAACTTGGTGTGCCCCACACGCTCCACTATGTACTGTCGAAAGGAAAAAGTATGCCTCTGACTCACTGAGGCACTTAAGCAAAATTCCCTCAAGAGATTTCTTAAACAACTTTGTACCCAAAAGAACATAACTCAATGCTCGATACCTGGTTTTCGATCAGTAGATGCTGTTGGATTCTGCAGATACACCACTATTGGCTTCCTCCAGTCTTCATCCGTCAAATTGTCTATTGCCAATATTTCAAAATTTCCTTCACCACCATATCCTAGCTTTATATTTTCTAAATCTAGGGGCATTAATCTGGTTGCCACGACCTTTCCCCTGACTTCAATGACTTTATGCAATTTTTCTTTTGAAATTTTATACCCGGATGCAATCTGAGCCAAATCGTTAGCCACTTGGTTTTCTAGTCGAGGTATGTGTCGAATAGAAACCATTTCGAACCTTTTTAGCAGTCGACTGGCGATTATGAAATACATGATCAAATTCTCCTTAACACATCTATATTCCTTTGTGATCTGTTTTATGACCAACTCTGAATCTCCCATTATTTCGACCCGAGTTGCCCCCAATTCCAACAACATTTCAAGTCCTGCTATGAGGGCTTCGTATTCAGCCTCATTGTTTGAGTAGGTACGTTCTACTTTGTACTGGAATTTTGTTGGAATTTTATTAGGAGAAATAATTACAACCCTGGCGCTTGTACCGTCTTTATGACTAGACCCATCGAAGTATAACTTCCAAGGTCCCAATTCGAGATAGTTCAATGCGTTTGCGTCTACGAAGTGGCCGACTATAAAGTCTGCTACCACTTGCCCTTTAACAGCTCTTAATGGCATGTATGTTAAAGAAAATTTAGTCAATGCTAATGCCCATTTCCCAATTCGACTATGCAAAATTGGTTTGGATAACATATGTTTAATAACGTCACAATGAGATGAAACATAAACGTCAACAGATTTGATATAATGTTTCAATTTTGTACACGAGAAATATAAGCATAAACATAGTTTCTGCATCATTTAAAACTCTACTAAGGTAGTAAATGGCTCTTTCGACACCATTATCATCCTCCTGAGCTAACATGCTTCCTAGAGTTTTGTCAAATGCAAATATATACAATCTCATACTTTTATTTCTATAAGGTGATGTCAAGATTGGTGGATGGCTCAAGTATGCTTTAATATTATGAAATGCTTCTTGTTGAGCTTGCCCCCATCCGAACCCTTCCTTGTTGAGTCGAAGTAAAGGTGAAAATGCTTGTGTCTTCCCAATAAGGTTTGAGATGAATCTCCTTAGGAAACTGATCTTGCCCAGCAGTGAATGTAAACCTTTCTTCGTCGATGGCGCTTTCGCTTCCATTATGACCTTGGTCTTATTCTGGTTTATTTCGATCCCCTTTTTGTGGACCACAAAACCTAAGAAATCCCCAGCCTGCACACAAAAAGCGCATTTTAAAGGATTCGTTTTAGACCATGTTTTCTCATCCTCTCGAAAGATATTCGAAGATGGTCGACGTGACTCTTCCCTAAAACAGACTTAATTACAATATCGTCTATATAGATTTGCATAAAAGTTTCTATGAAATCGTGGAAGATCGAATTCATCTCTCTTTGGTAGGTTGCCCTAGCATTTTTCAAACCAAAAGACATTGTTAGACGGTGTGGCTAGTGATTGAGAGGGGGGGGGGGTGAATAGATCACCTCTTTAAAATAAACGGATTTAAAGATTTTATCAGAGTTATTGAAACTTAGCGGAAAATTACAGTCCCGAATCGACTTCCGTCTATTCTGAACCGCTACTGGAAAACCGGACACGCGAATTTATTGCTGGATTTGAATTAGAACGATAAAGAATATTAACACCGGAATCTAACTAAATCAAATGCACTTATCACTAAATTCTATTTCCAATGAACAAAACTCAGCTAACAGTTTTGTCAAACAATTGGTGTGTATGTGATCAATGATGAACAATGGTGGAGTTTAGTTAAAGAAGTTTTCTTGCCACTATTGTATCACAAAAAGTGCAGTCACAAAACGCCAACTGAAATCACAAAACTGTTGAAAACGTAAAGAGAGCTAAGGAAAGAATACGATACATAGAGATTTGGTAAGGAAGTTCCCCACGTCGTCCTCGCGTGTGGGTATGTCTCCCTCTCAATTTCAAATGAAATTGAGAACTGTAATTATCAATAATGCCGAATTCGTTGATACAAGGTTACAATACACAGACAGAATTCTAAATCCCAAGAACTTCTTCTTGTATAAAACTTCCACTTGATCTGAGCTCGATCAAGAATTTCCTGCAAGAAATTGCAAACAATTCACCGGTTCCACGACCTGTTTGCGAAATCACCCGATTTCCAAACCCTACGCTACGGCTGAATCTGTTCTGCAAACGTGACTAACAAACCCGCAAGAACACTCCAGTTCTTGAAGGACAAACCGTCTGGTTTTTCCTCGAAACCCCCTTCAACCTTCAACTCAGCTAGATCCTCGATCGTTCCATTGAACACCTAAGCTAGATCCTTGATCGTACCACTGAACGTTATCTCGTTGATCCTTTAATCCAAAGAACAAAAATGATTATGTGTTGATGTTCTTGAAGAAAAGTGATTGAGAAGATGAAGAAGATGAAATCTCTTTCAGGTTTCTAACTGCTCAAAAACAATTGCTGCTACACACTCCTTTGATCTTGTGTTCAACTGTTTTTCTCTTCTGAATTCGTCGAATTTCACTGCTGTCACAATACTTCTTATATATGAAAAACAGAAACTGTTAGTAGACAAAACAGACTTATGTATTGATACAAACGGTTATGCATCGATACATACTGTAACTTTGATTTATTTTAGAGAATTAATGTAAGCATGTATCGATGCAAAGCTCGTATGTATCGATACATAGAGCATTTTAACTACGCATGTATTGATACAAGACTCGTATGGATCGATACATAGAGCATTTTAACTGGCCATGTATCGATACATGACTCGTATGGATCGATACATACTGAAGCAAAAGCGTTTTGTGGTTTACAACAAATTTATGGATCGATACATGACTCGTATGGATCGATACATACTGAGGCAAAAGCGTTTTGTGGTTTACAACAAATTTATGGATCGATGCATATGAACATGTATTGATACATACTAACACAAAATAGTTTTTATGAGTTCTTTTAAGAGATGTATCAATGTGGATCTTTATGTATAGACATGACAATAGTGTGGGCTAAAAACATAAATGAATCATGTAAAATAATGCACAATCAACAATTGGACAATGATCACACAATTTGCTATCATTCAAAACTTATTCAAAGTAAAGAATTTGCTCACAAACTCCCCCTTTTTGATGATGGCAATTTTTTTTGCAAGATGTGTGATACTCCCCCTGAGTTTGTGCATATCTGTCAACATCTGCATTTCTCCCCCTCTGTCAACATCAAAAAGAAGAAGAAACAGTTTTATCAAGGCAACATGTTGTAGCAGGACATGGCAAAAATGATAAAGAAGCTAACAATCACAAAGAAGGAAGCTTCAAAGTAAAGAAAGAATGACAAATAAGTGCAATAACATTAGAAGTAAATAGAAAGGAATAGGCATTTAACTAGTAGAAGGTGTTTAAAATGTACATAAGCCAACACATATAATGTACAACTAATCCGAAAGAAAAACTTAAGCAATATGCAATGAAATGCAGTGAGATTAAATGGTGATGGTTTAATGGAGATGAAAGAGTGATGATGAAGGAAATTAGGGTTAGCCGCAGGTTTTGGGAGGTATGGGGACTGCTGATATGAGGTTTGTGACAGGATGTGATAAGAGTGGCTGATGTGTCGATCCATGAGAGAGAAAAAATGCATTTAATCCAAATAGCAGTCAGTATGTGTCGATGCATATGGCCATGGATCGATCCATGTCACGCATTTTTGTTTGTAAAGGGTCTATGTATCGATACAAACGACGGATGGATCGATACATACTGAACCAATTTTGACATATTTGAAATGCAGAAGACATGAATCGATGCATACATGTTTGGATTGATACATACTGATGCCAAACCAGATTTTAATAAATTTTTATGCAGTATGGATATGCATTATGAAGTATGTCATGATAATTATGCCCAAGTATGATTCACAAATCAAATTTTTAATGTTCAAACAATATATGCAAAGAAATTCACATAAACGAGAGTAAGAACTTTTGTTCTAACATACACAATCACATAGTTCTAAATGAGATATAGAAAGGAGTGATATTACCTCTGTTGCTGTAACCTTGTGAGGAATAAGTGAAATCTAAAACAAATCTCATCAACCAAGGTGAGGCATGATATAAATAAGAACAAACATGCTTAAGACAACAATGGAGAGAGATCTAAGATCCCTAATTCACGACGGATGTTGAAGAACGGTTCCGTTGCCAAAGATTTAGTGAATATATCAGCAAGCTGATTTTTAGAATCAACATGCTCAAATACAACGTCTTCTTTTTCAACATGGTCACGAAGAAAGTGATGTCTAATCTCTATGTGTTTAGTGCGTGAGTGTAAAACAGGATTTTTAGTAAGGTTGATGGCACTAGTGTTGTCACATTTTATTGGAATACGTTTGAGTTGAATGTTAAAGTCTTGTAGTTGTTGCTTTAGCCACAAAATCTGAGCGCAACAACTACCGACTGCAACGTACTCAGCCTCTGCAGTTGACAAAGCCACAGATACCTGCTTTTTGCTATGCCAACTTACCAAGGAGTTTGAAAACAAGTGACATGTACCACTCGTGCTTTTCCTATCTGATTTGCAGCCAGCAAAATCAGAATCGGAGTAACCTACTAAGCTACAATCACTTCCTTTGGAATACCAAAGCCCATATTTAGATGTTCCATGAAGATATCTAAATATACGCTTAACAGCTTTTAGGTGTAATTCCTTAGGATTTGATTGATATCATGCACACATACAAACACTAAACATGATGTCAGGTCTAGAAGCAGAAAGATACAGAAGAGATCCAATCATACCTCTGAACTTTTTGACATCTACACTCTTACCATGCTCATCTTTATCTAGATTTCCATTGGTAGGCATAGGGGTGTCAATTGATTTTGAGTCATTCATTCCAAAGCGCTTGAGTAGTTCTCTGCAGTACTTTGTTTGACATACTGCTGTACCCTCATCAAGTTGCTTTATCTGAAGTCCTAGGAAGTAATTCAGCTCCCCCATTAGACTCATTTCAAATTCACCCTGCATAACCTTAGAAAATTCTTCGACCAAGTGTATGTTAGTTGAACCAAAAATTATATCGTCTACATAAACTTGAACTAAAAGGATGTGCTTTCCCTTGTGTTTAATAAAGAGAGTATTATCCACTTTACCTCTTGAATATCCATGATCAATTAGAAATTTGCTAAGCCTTTCATACCAAACCCGAGGGGCTTGTTTAAGACCATACAAAGCTCGTTTTAATTTGTAAACATAATCTGGATTTTCAGCATTCTCAAAACCAGGAGGTTGTGAGACATACACCTCTTCATTTATGACACCATTTAGAAACGCACTCTTTACGTCCATTTGGTAAAGCTTAAAATCATTAGAACACGCATAGGCAAGCAAGAGACGTATAACTTCAAGGCGAGCAACTGGAGCATAAGTTTCCTCATAGTCTATGCCCTCCTCTTGGTTATACCCTTGTGCTACTAAACGTCCCTTGTTCCTAGTTATCACTCCGTTTTCATCAAGCTTATTTCTAAAAACCCATTTAATACCTATGATATGATGATCTCGCGGACGAGGGACAAGTTCCCAAACGTCATTTCTTTTAAATTGATTTAGCTCTTCTTGCATGGCCATTAGCCAAAATTCATCAATCAAGGCCTCTTTGGCATTTTTAGGTTCTACTTGGGAAACAAAAGCGAAGTGAGAACAAAAATTACTTATCTTAGAACGAGTCATTACTCCCTTTGAAATATCTCCCAAGATGTTGTCGATAGGATGGTCTTTTGAAGATTTCCAAGCTGGTGGAAGGTCATTCACTTTAGCTGTCCTTTCTTCCTCATCTTCTTCATGACTAGTATCTTCCTCCTTCTCATGGGCAGCTGTTATGGATTGATCAGTTTCCGTAACAACTTCCTTGAGTATGTCTTCTGTAGATACACCTGCGTCATCAAAAGAAATACCTTTTCCGACATTTTTCGGATAAGACTCATCAAAAGAAACATGGACAGATTCTTCAACAGTAAGTAAACGCTTATTATACACTCTATATGCTTTACTTGATTGTGAGTATCCAAGAAAGATACCTTCATCCGCTTTTGCATCAAACTTCCCAATATTTTCCTTACCATTATTCAAAACAAAACACTTACAACCGAATACGTGAAGATGTGACAAGTTTGGCTTTCTTCCTTTTAAAAGCTCATAAGGAGTTTTATTTAAAATATGATGGATTAAGATCCTGTTTAAAACATAACAAGTTGTGCTAACTGCATCAGCCCAAAAGTATTTTGGTAATCCACCCTCATTTAGCATTGTTCTTGCCAACTCCTCTAAAACACGATTTTTACGCTCCACAACGCCATTTTGTTGTGGAGTTCGAGGAGCTGAAAAGTTATGCTCAATACCATACTTGTCACAGTACTTATCAAAGTGATAGTTTTGAAATTCGCCACCATGATCGCTACGGATTGTAACTATTTTGGAATTCATTTTGTTTTGGGAAAGATTTGCAAAATTCTTAAAAGCAGAAAAAGTTTCATCTTTGCTATGAAGGAATATAGTCCAAGTAAATCTAGAGTAGTCATCAACGATTACAAAACCATAATAATTTCCACCTAAGCTCTTAGTCCTAGAAGGTCCAAAGAGATCCATATGGAGAAGCTCAAGGGGTCGTGAAGTTGAAATTACACTTTTAGATTTAAAAGAGACCCTTGTTTGCTTTCCCATTTGGCACACGTCACATAGGTGGTCTTTTGAAAACTTTATTTTTGGAAGACCGACTACTAGATCCTTAGATACAACCTTATTTAGCAAATCGAAATTAACATGCGCTAAACGTCTATGCCAAAGCCAAGAATCATCATTCAAGGTAACTAGGCATTTAGTACTTGTTAAAGATACATCAAAAAGGTCAAGCATATAGATATTGTTTACTCTTACTCCCTTAAACACAACGTTCTGTTCAGCATGTTCAATTATGCAGCAAGTTTTTGTGAAGGAAACTTTATAACCCTTGTCACACAATTGACTTATGCTTAACAAATTGTGTTTAAGCCCCTCTACTAAATGGAAATTAGAAATAGTAGTGGTAGAGGGATTACCTACACTACCTTTGCCGAGTATAGCTCCTTTGTTATTGTCTCCATAAGTAACATATCCCTTCTTCTTTGCTTTGAAGTCTATAAAAAGCGATATGTCACCGGTCATGTGCCTTGAGCAACCGCTGTCAAGAAACCATCTCCTATCTACGAAAGCAAGGCACTCATCCTACAATATCAAAAGAGAGAAGTTGGTACCCAATTTTCATTGGGTCCAAGTGGGTAAGTGCTAACATGGTTGCCTTTTGGCTTCCATTGATAAATACCTTTAGGAACAAGAAATCTCCTAAACTTGCATTTCTCAATGGTATGGCCAGCATGACAACAATAATGACATAAACCATGATGATGCGTTTGTTTATTCTTGTTCATTAAATCCTTTGGAATAAAAGAGTATTTTGCATATGGTGGATTTAATGACTTCTTAAACAACCTAGAGTCAACAGCATAAGTAATCTTAGGTTGTAAAGCTTTTTCCAATTTGACCTTGAGAGTGTTTACCTCTTTTTGCCAAATATGACAAGCGTCACAATACCTAACTTTACTACATCCATCAATGTCAATATCTTTTGAATTTTCTGCAATACTAGCTTTTAACGATTCTAAATCATTTTCAGCTTTGTATACTTTACCTTCCAGAAATGAAAAAATTTGTTTATCGGAAGATAATCTTTTAAAAGCATCTACAACTTCGTTATGCAGTTTTTCAAAAGCTATTTTCAGTTCAGCAAAAGTCATAGAAGAGAAGTTATTGTAGTAGGCTTGTTTTACCTTTTTATCATTGATTTTCTTCTTGTGGTAGGACAAATTTCTGGTGTGAGCCATAAGGCACAAATTTGCGGTTTCATCACTATCACTTGAACTTTGTGTGCTTGATGAATCACTGTCACTTTCCCATGCAATGTAAGCTCTTCTTTGTTTGCTGTATCCTTTTGGTGGAGTTTTTCCTTGATCCTTATACTTCATAGGACAGTCTGTTTTATAATGTCCAGATTTACCACAGTTAAAACAAGATCCTCTTCCTCTACTCTTCTTATTCTCTTCTTGTTTTGAATCTGTAGATTGTCTTCGAAACTTCATGAGATTTTTGTCGGAATGCTTGACTCCGTTCTTTCGAATGAATCTATTATATCTCCTTACAAACAGTCTCATTTCCTCATCATCCGAATCTTTCTCACTACTTGAATCATTGTCACTTTGCTCTTTACATGAGGACTTAGAGCTGGAGGCCACAAGAGCTATTGGCTTCTTCTCTCCCTCTTTGTCTCTCTTCTTCTCCTTTTCCTTCTTACTTTTGTTCTCAAACTTTTCAAGACTTTCTAATGCTTGCTGATGTTCTTCCAGCTTTCCAAACAGAGTTGTAATCGAAAGTGTCGTTAGATCGTTGGCTTCCTTAATAGTTGTTACTTTAGGTTGCCATTCCCTGCTAAGACACCTCAGAATTTTATTAGTAGCTATTTCATTGGAGACAGGTTTTCCAAGTGCATTCAACCTATTAGTGAGATGAGTGAATCTCTTTTGCATGTCGGAGATAGATTCTCCTTGTTTCATGCGAAAGAGCTCAAACTCTTGATTGAGTGTGTTAATGCGGGACTGTTTTACTTCAGTAGTACCCTCATGGGCAACTTCTTAAGCATCCCACATTTCTTTAGCTGTCGTGCAGTGGGATACCCGATAATACTCATCAACACCAAGTGCTGAAATTAGCATATTTCGAGCTCTCCAATCACACGACCACTTTTTCTCATCTTTCTCATTCCAATCAGCTTCTGGTTTAGGAACTATGGCGCCAACCGCATTTGTCATAGTAATTTGAAAAGGTCCATTTTCAATGGCAGCCCATGTAACACCCTTCTAAAATACCCCAAAAATTAATTAAAATAATAAACATATAATCAGAGTAATAGTGCACCAAGGGTGTCACACAAACATTCCACACCATTTAAACAATATAACAATCATGCTCTTTTATTTAATTTAAATATAAAGTATTTGCACAATTACGCAGCGGATAGAGATCAACTCAATCATGCAAAACATGTAACATCACATGTAATTTAGTTCAACCACAACAACAATAATAATCAAAGTGTTCCCGCCCGATGTTACATCTATCAGAGCATGACCCACTAGGGAGACTACACTAGACTCCAAGCATTTGCTTCTACTCAACTCATTTCTCGTTACCTGAAAAATAGTTGTAAGGGTGAGTTCCTCAATCAATATAATAAGCATTATAAAACAACATGTAATGCCAAGTAATTAACACATCAATCACCCTAATTGCAATACACATTCAGTAATAGCTCATTGGCTTAAACATCATACTCAACATCAATATACAATACCAGTATAATCTCAAATCATACTTAACAACAACACAACACACGTATAATATTGGAACACATCCATTCATATTATACGCCATACATATTTTTATGCAATGAGACTCTACACATGCGGTACCGACTATTCTCGAACATATGGTTCAAGCTCACCGATCCCTCCAGATACGGCTACTAAGCTCACTAGTCTCACTCATTTGAGACCTAGTGACTCACTCACTAATTCCTCACCATGGGAATTAGCTACAGCCCCGAAGGCTAGACTATGCACACTAATCATCTAGCATGCAAACATCCACAACAAATCCACACTGATTCACTCACTAATTCCTCACTATGGGAATTAGCTACAGCCCCGAAGGCTATGCCATGCATGCTAATCATCTAGCAATGCAACATCAACAATAATTCAAGAATAAACATATGCTCACACTCTGAGCCATACAACAGTCCATTCACACATACATGCATAATATATATACATTCACAGCATCATGTACATCATTATACATCATCAATCTTTCATCACATAAGCATGTCAGATTATACCAAACAATAACCACAATATTAGTACATTTCAATATTGCATATACTGCTCAAAACAGCGGGAATTTATCCCTATTACACCATAGGCAACATAGGCCAACCCTCAATTAGGTACACCACATTTAAAAACAATAATCTTTTCACTCTGCAACAGTGTTAACCGGTTAACGCCCTGGGTTAACCGGTTAACGCAGGCAAAACTCACTTTCTGGCAAAACGCAACAGCGTTAACCGGTTAACGCCCTGGGTTAACCGGTTAACGCAGGCAAAAACTCAATATTTTCACATTTCAATACAGTGTTAACCGGTTAACACCCTGGGTTAACCGGTTAACGCAGACCAAACAACAATTCCTGCGCTAACACACGGCAGAATGCAGAATTCCGCCGTTGGAGGACTTCCGGACCTCCGATTCCGATTCCGTAAAAAGCTATACGATCGGGAAAACATTACTCACACAAATACCGATTAAATTTCAACTTTCAGTACAGTTCATCCAACAACATTTCAACATTTACAAATCCCAATTAGGGTCAAATTAACGGCTTATCACTACCCATGACATATTATCCCAAAATACCCATTAATCGACGATAAACCCCCCTTACCTTAACAATCCGGCGAATCTTTGAGCTTCAAGCCTTTCCGTTCTTCAACCTTTGCTCTTCAGCTCCTTTCTCCTCTTCTCTGCCCTTTTCCTTTTTCACGATTTCTCTGTTTTCACGTGAAAATGTTTTTACTCCCCCCTGGGCTTTTTCCTTAATTCCAACTTATATATATTTTCCAAATAATAATTATTATTCCAAAATAATAATAATTCAAAAATAATAATAATAATAATAAAATTTCCAATTATTTAATTAAATTAATAATTAAATTATTAACTCAATTCAAATAATTATTTTATTATTATCGGGGTGTTACAACTCTCCCCCACTAAAAGAGTTTTCGTCCTCGAAAACATACCTCAAGCGAACAACTCTGGGTAAGATTCCTTCATCTTACTCTCCAGTTCCCAAGTCACGTTGCCACCTGCTGGCCCCCCCAAGCTACCTTCACCAAGGCAATCTCTTTACCCCGCAACTGCTTCAACTCTCGATCCTCGATCCTCATAGGTGATGTTTCAACAGTCAGGTTATCTCTCACCTGTACATCATCTATTTGGACTACATGCGACGGATCATGAATGTACCTCCTCAACTGAGACACATGAAAAACTTCATGCAAATTCGCAAGCGACGGCGGTAAGGCGATACGATAGGCTACTTCTCCTATCCTCTCCAAAATCTGATAAGGACCAATAAATCGAGGTGTCAACTTCTTCGACTTCAAAGCTCGACCAACACCAGTTATCGGAGTGACGCGAAGAAACACATGATCTCCCTCTTGGAACTCAAGTGACTTCCTCCCCTTATCGTGATAACTCTTCTGACGACTCTGAGCAATTCTCATCTTCTCCTGAATCATCTTAATCTTTTCCGTAGTTTGTTGAATAATCTCCGGTCCAACCACAGCACTCTCACCGGACTCATACCAACATAAAGGTGTCCGACATCTCCTACCATACAAAGCTTCAAACGGTGCCATACCAATGCTCGAATAAAAACTATTGTTGTAGGTGAACTCAATCAAAGGCAAATAACAATCCCAAGCACCTCCTTTTTCTAAAACACAAGCTCTCAAAAGATCCTCCAGTGACTGAATCGTCCTCTCAGTCTGACCATCAGTCTGCGGGTGATATGCAGAACTCAATCTCAGTTTAGTTCCCAAAGCCTTCTGCAAACCTTCCCAGAACTTCGATGTAAATCTAGGATCTCTGTCCGAAACAATACTAGACGGAATACCATGCAAACTTACAATCTTCTCAATATACAACTCGGCTAATCTCTCTAACGGATAATCCATTCTGATCGGAATGAAATGAGCCGATTTTGTCAACCTGTCAACAATCACCCAAATGGCTTCAAAATTCCTACTTGTCCTCGGTAAACCCGAAACAAAATCCATACTGATACTATCCCACTTCCACTCTGGAATAGCCAACGGTTGCATTAGTCCAGACGGCTTCTGATGCTCAATCTTTGACTTCTGACAAGTCAAACAAGAATAAACAAAACTCGCAATTTCTCTTTTCATTCCCGACCACCAAAATAACTTCTTCAAATCATGATACATCTTCGTAGCTCCAGGATGAATACTTAAGCCACTACGATGTCCCTCCTCAAGAATACTCTTCTTAAGCTCAATAACATTCGGAATACACACCCGACTACCAAATTTCAAAACACCATTCTCATCAACTCTGAATTCACCACCTCGACCTTGATTCACTAAAGTCAACTTATCAACCAAATGCATATCGGATTTCTGACCCTCTCTGATCTCCTCCAGAATACCACTCGTTAACTTCAACATTCCCAATTTAACACTGTTGTGAGTACTCTCACACACCAAACTCAAGTCTCTAAACTGCTCAATTAAATCCAATTCCTTAACCATTAACATAGACATATGTAATGATTTCCGACTCAATGCATCAGCCACTACATTTGCTTTACCCGGATGGTAATTCAACCCAAAATCATAATCCTTCAGAAACTCTAACCATCTCCTCTGTCTCATATTCAGCTCTTTCTGATCAAACAAATACTTTAAACTCTTATGGTCACTGAAAACCTCAAATCTTGATCCATACAAGTAATGCCTCCACAACTTCAAAACAAACACTACAACTGCCAACTCTAAATCGTGCGTCGGATAGTTCCTTTCATGAACCCTCAGCTGTCTCGAAGCATAAGCTATAACCTGCTTATTCTGCATCAACACACCACCCAAACCCAACAATGAAGCATCACAGTAAACTTCAAATGGTTCCGACGAACTCGGTAACGTCAAAATAGGAGCAGTAGTCAACCTTCTCTTTAACTCTTGGAAACCTTCTTCACATTTTGAGTCCCAAACAAACGCTTGCCCCTTTCTAGTCAACATCGTCAACGGTAACGCCAACTTAGAAAATCCCTCAATGAACTTCCTATAATAACCAGCCAAACCAAGGAAACTTCGAATCTCAGCAACAGACTTCGGAGCTTCCCACTTAGATACCGCTTCTATCTTAGAAGGATCAACAGCAACACCACCTCTTGAAATCACATGACCAAGAAAACTAACTTCTTCTAACCAAAATTCACACTTAGACAGTTTAGCAAATAACTGCTTTTCTCGCAGCACTCCTAAAACCACTCTCAAATGCTCAGCATGCTCTTCTTCAGATTTCGAATACACCAAAATGTCATCGATAAACACCACAACAAACTGATCCAAGTACGGATGGAAAATCCTATTCATGTACTCCATAAATACTCCAGGCGCATTAGTCACACCAAAAGGCATTACAGAATACTCATAATGTCCATACCTCGTTCTGAAAGCAGTCTTCTGAATATCCTCAGTCTTCACACGTATCTGATGATACCCAGATCTCAAATCTATCTTGCTGAACACACTCGCACCAACCAACTGATCCATCAAATCATCAATCCTCGGCAAAGGATACCGATTCTTGATCGTCACTTTATTCAGTTGCCTGTAGTCCACACACAACCTCATAGTACCTTCCTTCTTCTTAACCAACAACACTGGTGCACCCCACGGTGACACACTTGGACGAATAAACTTCTTATCCAACAAATCTTCCAACTGACTTTTCAATTCAGCTAACTCAACAGCAGACATACGGTACGGAGCCATCGATATCGGTCTAGTACCAGGTACCAATTCAATCGAGAACTCAACTTCACGTTCTGGCGGCAATTCATTCACTTCTTCCGGAAACACATCAGGAAAATCACACACCACTGCTAGATCACGAATCACTAGTTTATCTTTAGCCTCTAAAGTTGCCAACAGCATAAACAACTCTGCCCCATCTGCCACTTCCTCATTCACCTGCCTGGCTGATAGAAACAGACTCTGCCCTTCCTCAGTCTCAGGAAATATCACCGTCTTATCAAAACAGTTGATATAAACTCGGTTAAACACCAACCAGTTCATACCCAAGATAACGTCAATCTGCACTAATGGAAGACACACAAGGTCTATCCCAAAATCTCTACCAAAAATATTCAAAGGACAACTCAAACAAACCGAAGTAGTAGTCACTGAACCCTTTGCAGGAGTATCAATCACCATACTTCCACGCATCTCAGATATCTCTAATTTAAGCTTCACAGCACAATCCACAGATATAAAAGAATGAGTAGCACCTGTGTCAATAATAGCTATAAGAGGAAAGCCATTAATATAACACGTACCTCGGATCAAACGATCATCTGCAGAAGTCTCAGAACCCGATAAAGCAAAGACCTTGCCTCCTGACTGATTCTCTTTCTTCGGCTTAGGACACTGTGGACTGATATGACCCAACTCTCCACAGTTGAAACAAGTTACAGTCTTCAATCGGCACTCTGCAACCAAGTGACCACCTTTCCCACACTTGAAACACTTCATCTCAGCACTGGTACACTCATGAACACGATGTCCAGCCCGACCACATCTATAACACTTAGCAGGAGCACTAGAGTCTCCCCCACTAGGCCTCTTCATGCCACTCTGCTTCTGAAAACCTTTGCCAGCTGCATACGGTTTTCCACGATCCATCTGATTCTTACCCTTCCTATCAACCCTCTGCTGATAGCTCTCTGCTCTAGCCTTGGAATCCTGTTCAAAATTCTGCAACAGTCAACCAAGTCAGAAAACACCCTGATCCTCTGATATCCAATAGCTTGTTTGATCTCAGGACGCAACCCGTTCTCAAACTTCACACATTTCGAAAATTCTCCAGCAGCCTCATTATAGGGAGTATAGTACTTTGACAGCTCGGTGAACTTCGCAGCATACTCAGTAACCGACCTGTTACCCTGCTTCAATTCCAAAAACTCTATCTCTTTCTTTCCTCTGACATCTTCTGGAAAATACTTTCTCAGGAACCTTTCCCTGAACACAGCCCAAGTGATCTCAATATTCCCAGCAGATTCCAACTCAGTGCGGGTAGCAACCCACCAATCATCAGCTTCCTCTGACAGCATATGCGTACCGAACCTGACCTTCTGGTTATCGGCACACTCAGTCACTCGGAAGATCCTCTCGATCTCCTTCAACCACTTCTGAGCGCCATCTGGATCGTATGCTCCCTTGAACATTGGAGGATTGTTCTTCTGGAACTCACTCAGTTGACGAGCAGCTCCCATTCCCACAACATTCGGATTTCCTCCAAGTACTCCAGCTAGCATACCCAGAGCCTCAGCAATCGCAGCATCATCTCTACCTCTTCCAGCCATCTCTATTCTGAAACCCAAACAACTAAAACAATAAGTACTGATAGGGTTACACAACACCTATACCGTACAGGGGAAACAGAATAATTACGACTCGACTCGACCGACTATGCTCTGATACCACTAATGTAACACCCTTCTAAAATACCCCAAAAATTAATTAAAATAATAAACATATAATCAGAGTAATAGTGCACCAAGGGTGTCACACAAACATTCCACACCATTTAAACAATATAACAATCATGCTCTTTTATTTAATTTAAATATAAAGTATTTGCACAATTACGCAGCGGATAGAGATCAACTCAATCATGCAAAACATGTAACATCACATGTAATTTAGTTCAACCACAACAACAATAATAATCAAAGTGTTCCCGCCCGATGTTACATCTATCAGAGCATGACCCACTAGGGAGACTACACTAGACTCCAAGCATTTGCTTCTACTCAACTCATTTCTCGTTACCTGAAAAATAGTTGTAAGGGTGAGTTCCTCAATCAATATAATAAGCATTATAAAACAACATGTAATGCCAAGTAATTAACACATCAATCACCCTAATTGCAATACACATTCAGTAATAGCTCATTGGCTTAAACATCATACTCAACATCAATATACAATACCAGTATAATCTCAAATCATACTTAACAACAACACAACACACGTATAATATTGGAACACATCCATTCATATTATACGCCATACATATTTTTATGCAATGAGACTCTACACATGCGGTACCGACTATTCTCGAACATATGGTTCAAGCTCACCGATCCCTCCAGATACGGCTACTAAGCTCACTAGTCCCACTCATTTGAGACCTAGTGACTCACTCACTAATTCCTCACCATGGGAATTAGCTACAACCCCGAAGGCTAGACTATGCACACTAATCATCTAGCATGCAAACATCCACAACAAATCCACACTGATTCACTCACTAATTCCTCACTATGGGAATTAGCTACAGCCCCGAAGGCTATGCCATGCATGCTAATCATCTAGCAATGCAACATCAACAATAATTCAAGAATAAACATATGCTCACACTCTGAGCCATACAACAGTCCATTCACACATACATGCATAATATATATACATTCACAGCATCATGTACATCATTATACATCATCAATCTTTCATCACATAAGCATGTCAGATTATACCAAACAACAACCACAATATTAGTACATTTCAATATTGCATATACTGCTCAAAACAGCGGGAATTTATCCCTATTACACCATAGGCAACATAGGCCAACCCTCAATTAGGTACACCACATTTAAAAACAATAATCTTTTCACTCTGCAACAGTGTTAACCGGTTAACGCCCTGGGTTAACCGGTTAACGCAGGCAAAACTCACTTTCTGGCAAAACGCAACAGCGTTAACCGGTTAACGCAGGCAAAAACTCAATATTTTCACATTTCAATACAGTGTTAACCGGTTAACACCCTGGGTTAACCGGTTAACGCAGACCAAACAACAATTCCTGCGCTAACACACGGCAGAATGCAGAATTCCGCCGTTGGAGGACTTCCGGACCTCCGATTCCGATTCCGTAAAAAGCTATACGATCGGGAAAACATTACTCACACAAATACCGATTAAATTTCAACTTTCAGTACAGTTCATCCAACAACATTTCAACATTTACAAATCCCAATTAGGGTCAAATTAACGACTTATCACTACCCATGACATATTATCCCAAAATACCCATTAATCGACGATAAACCCCCCTTACCTTAACAATCCGGCGAATCTTTGAGCTTCAAGCCTTTCCGTTCTTCAACCTTTGCTCTTCAGCTCCTTTCTCCTCTTCTCTGCCCTTTTCCTTTTTCACGATTTCTCTGTTTTCACGTGAAAATGTTTTTACTCCCCCCTGGGCTTTTTCCTTAATTCCAACTTATATATATTTTCCAAATAATAATTATTATTCCAAAATAATAATAATTCAAAAAAAAAAAAATAATAATAAAATTTCCAATTATTTAATTAAATTAATAATTAAATTATTAACTCAATTCAAATAATTATTTTATTATTATCGGGGTGTTACAGCCCATACTAGCCTATCCACAGAATTTATATGAACTCGCATGCAGTCTTTCCAGTAGCCGTAATTTTCACCGTTGAAAATAGGCGCTCTATTATACGCCCATTTGGTTCAGAATCCATATCGTTACAGGCAGCCACAGAGCACCAGCGAACCAGGCTCTGATACCACTTGTTAGACGGTGTGGCTAGTGATCGAGAGGGGGGGTGAATAGATCACCTCTTTAAAATAAACAGATTTAAAGATTTTATCAGAGTTATTGAAACTTAGCGGAAAATTACAGTCCTGAATCGACTTCCGTCTATTCTGAACCGCTACTGGAAAACCGGACACGCGAATTTATTGCTGGATTTGAATTAGAACGATAAAGAATATTAACACCGGAATCTAACTAAATCAAATGCACTTATCACTAAATTCTATTTCCAATGAACAAAACTCAGCTAACAGTTTTGTCAAACAATTGGTATGTATGTGATCAATGATGAACAATGGTGGAGTTTAGTTAAAGAAGTTTTCTTGCCACTATTGTATCACAAAAAGTGCAGTCACAACACGCCAATTGAAATCACAAAACTGTTGAAAACGTAAAGAGAGCTAAGGAAAGAATACGATACGCAGAGATTTGGTAAGGAAGTTCCCCATGTCGTCCTCGCGTGTGGGTACGTCTCCCTCTCAAATTCAAATGAAATTGAGAACTGTAATTATCAATAATGCCGAATTCGTTGATACAAGGTTACAATACACAGACAGAATTCTAAATCCCAAGAAGTTCTTCTTGTATAAAACCTCCACTTGATCTGAGCTCGATCCAGAATTTCCTGCAAGAAATTGCAAACAATTCACCGGTTCCACGACCTGTTTGCGAAATCACCCGATTTCCAAACCCTACGCTACGGTTGAATCTGTTATGCAAACGTGACTAACAAACCCGCAAGAACACTCCAGTTCTTGAAGGAAAAACCGTCTGGTTTTTCCTCGAAACCCCCTTCAACCTTCAACTCAGCTAGATCCTCGATCGTTCCACTGAACACCTCAGCTAGATCCTTGATCGTACCACTGAATGTTATCTCGTTGATCCTTTAATCCAAAGAACAAGAATGATTATGTGTTGATGTTCTTGAAGAAAAGTGATTGAGAAGATGAAGAAGATGAAGTCTCTTTCAGGTTTCTAACTGCTCAAAAACAATTGCTGCTACACACTCCTTTGATCTTGTGTTCAACTGTTTTTGTCTTCTGAATTCGTCGAATTTCACTGCTGTCACAATACTTCTTATATATGAAAAACAGAAACTGTTAGTAAACAAAACAGACTTATGTATTGATACAAAAGGTTATGCATCGATACATACTGTAACTTTGATTTATTTTAGAGAATTAATGTAAGCATGTATCGATGCAAAGCTCGTATGTATCGATACATAAAGCATTTTAACTACGCATGTATTGATACAAGACTCGTATGGATCGATACATAGAGCATTTTAACTGGCCATGTATCGATACATGACTCGTATGGATCGATACATACTGAAGCAAAAGCGTTTTGTGGTTTACAACAAATTTTTGGATCGATACATGACTCGTATGGATCGATACATACTGAGGCAAAAGCGTTTTGTGGTTTACAACAAATTTATGGATCGGTGCATATGAACATGTATTGATACATACTAACACAAAATAGTTTTTATGAGTTCTTTTAAGAGATGTATCAATGTGGATCTTTATGTATAGACATGAAACAATAGTGTGGGCTAAAAACACAAATGAATCATGTAAAATAATGCACAACCAACAATTGGACAATGATCACACAATTTGCTATCATACAAAACTTATTCAAAGTAAAGAATTTGCTCACAGACATCACTACCCATTCGTAGGTGCCTAAGGCTCCGGGGCAACGAAATGTTGTTTTCGAAACATCCTCTTCAGCAATAAATATTTGATTATACCCAGAATACCCGTCAAGAATGCTTAAATACTCATAGCTGCAGCAGAATCGACTAGCATTTTCGCTACTGGCATTAAATATTCATCTTTTGGGGTTGCAGCATTTAAATCTCTAAAATCTATGCAAACCCTTAAAGTACCATTCTTCTTTACAACTGACACAATATTAGCTAACCATTCGACATACCTGCCCGTGCGAATGAAATTACAATGGAGAAGCCTTTCAACTTCCTCTTTGATCTTCGAAAGTATTGATGGAGCAAATCATCTTTGGTTTTTCTTCACAGGCTTCTTTCCAGGCTTGATCGGCAGTTTCAATTCGACCAACTCTCTACTTAAACCAGGCATTTCATCATAGTCCATGCGAAACAATCCTTAAACTCTCTCAGCAACTGGACCACTTCGATCTTGAGTTGAGGATGAATGTTGGCACTGATGTAAGTTGGCCTTTTTATTGCTCCCTCTCCCAAGTCTACTTCTTCAAGGGGATCCTGAGCTAGCATTTTAATGTTTGTTGCTAGTGGATCCTTCTCGAAACCCAAAGGCTCATTGTCATAAATCTCATCGAGCCTCTGGTCTTAGTCTTCATTCTAACCTTTATCAGGTGACATTGGGTCAAAGTCCTTCCCGAGACATATCGATTGAGAAACTTCACTGGCTTCGACAACCATATTTTTGCCTTCGGCCTCTAAGGCTAATTGTTGTTTGCTCTCGGCTATGTAAGTCGAAATCCTCTTTAGCACTGTAAACTCAGTCATCATTACTGAATTCACTTCCCCATCCTGTGGGGTCGATTCCAGACACTCCCAAATATCTGAAGTTTTCTTCGCTTACTATCTCTCTGTCCCATCGAAAACCATAGTGAGGGTGTAGTGACAAGGAACAATAAGCGTTGTTGTCAGGGGTAAATGCAAACTCAGCCGAATCACAGGGGGCTATAGTGGCCAAGCGCTTGTCAAATTGGCGCCTGTCGACATGATTGATAGGGGTTTTAAAGTACCCCTGATCCTCCTCTATGTTTTCGACGATGCCATCTGGGCGCCAAATTATTATCCTCTGGTGCATTGAAGATGGGACAACCCCGACCCCATGGATCCATTCTCTTCCAAGCAACAAATTATAGTTAGCCTCTGTTTCCACAATCATAAACATTGTGAACCTAGTGACTGTCCCTACAGTTAATTCGACTTGGATAACCCCCATGGTGGAACCCACTTTACCTTCATAGTTAGTTAGCACCATATTATGAGGTTTGACATCAGTATCATATTTGCCAATTTTCCTTAGCATGCGGTGAGGCATCAAGTTCACAGTCGCTCCACAATCCACCAATATTTTATTAATGGGGACGTCTTCGACTTTTCCAGTGATGAAGAGGGGTTTCAGGTGGCTCTTCATGGATTCACTGGGCCTTTTGAAAAAGGCATTTTTCTCTTCAACATAGCCGTTGTTCATCACATAGTAACATACTGGCTTGTGAGCGGCTATCTCCCTCTCTATGATACTGTCATTGTCTTCAACTTCAGTAATTCGATCGAATTCTCTTGGCATCACGGATACCACCCCAACTAAGATGTCTAAGGAAGCTTCCGAACTAGAGTCGAAGTTGTCAGTCAATAATTCATCTTCGGCGGCCACCTAATTGTATTTTTCACTGGCCGTTTTAACTGGGATATTGGGATTTCTTTTGGCGAAGTTTGGGTCCTCCCTTTTCTTCACGGTCACATTGGTACTCGACTCAGCTTGATCCCTCTCACCAGTCTCTCTTTGGGCTTTTCTCCTTATTTGTTCTCTTCTCCACTGAGATGTGGTCATATGGTTTTTTCCCTTATAGTTCTCGGACAC
Source organism: Lathyrus oleraceus (assembly GCF_024323335.1). Taxonomy (NCBI): domain Eukaryota; kingdom Viridiplantae; phylum Streptophyta; class Magnoliopsida; order Fabales; family Fabaceae; genus Lathyrus; species Lathyrus oleraceus. The sequence continues at coordinate 372,714,964 of NC_066580.1, forward strand.
ATGTGAGGTCCTTTTGTCAGTCTGAAATTCCTTACGGTAAGCCAGTGACGAACCCCTTTCAACCTCGAAGTTCTGTCACTTTCCATGACCGTGTTTCCTGCCATCAGTTTGCTTGACCCACTTTCTATTTGACCCTTCGACACTAGGCTTGAAGGAAATGGGTTTGAAATTTCGCCCTGCTTGCTTGATTTCACTCAGCTTCACCATGGGGCGTCTTGGATCAGGATATCTCCTGGGATCGAAAGCCCTTCCTAGCTTACCCACTTGATGATTTTGGGTGGCTTTATGACCATCTTGGTGATTTACTCTCCTAACCCTTTCAAGATTCCGAGCTACTTTCTTGTCGAATACATCACTGCACCTAGGGCACAACATAACTTCCGACTTCTTTTTCTGACACCTTCAGAGGAAGTCCAACAGCGTTTCTTCCTCTTGAGGGAAGGTGACCTTGTCATACTCCTCCTGTCGACATTCTTCGTTGATCTCCATAGAGGTTTCTTAAGATAACTCCACCATATTGAGCTCCATGCGGATATCCTCAGTAATATCCAACCTTTGAAATTGTTTTTGAAGGCCCTCAGTGGCCTTGTCCATCTGAACAAAATCATCAGCGGTTTCTTTAGTGATCATCATTAACTTTGAACTTTCAGTGTCCTCAGCATCAAAGGCTTCAACATTTTTGTTGTTGACATCTCCTACAGCCTTTTGAGCAAAATCATCAAGAGGTGTTTGCTCGAAGTACTCATGAACCCTGGCCATAACAGGTCCACTGAAGAAGTCTTTAGTGACTTCAGTCATGTTGAAATCATCAGCGACTTCAATAAGGTTCACTTCCTCTGGTTTAGTATAATGGGCCTCAGCTACCTGTAGAGTATCGAAGTCGATCTTCATCTGGCTCCGTGTTTTGTCTCCGAACTTGAGTCTTCCTTCCTGGATGGCATTCTACACAAGATCCCTGAAAAGAAAACATTGAGACTTTTTATGACCCAAAAAACCATGGTATTTGCAAAACCCTTTTTTCTTTCTTTTCTCTAAAGGGGGTACTTTAGCACCCATAGGTACTATCATCTAACCATCTTTGACTAGTAGGTCGAAAATTTCGACACATTTTGCAACGTCGAACGTATAAGTTTTCTTAGGAAATTTGTCACTCTTTTCAAGTTCGACAGGATTTTTCCCATTCGAAGGGGCTAAAACTTTGCACGCATATGGTGGCCCTTGTGTCAATTCAGCAAGGTCGATCTCATTGTCGTCGAAGTCTGAAAATTCATGACATGGACCTTCGTCATCATTCCTGAAATCGACATAGGCTACCCTTTTACCTTTATTCGCCCTAGCCTTTTCTTCCTTCAAACGTTCTAACTGTCAAACTCTGTTAGCCAATTGGGCCATATCCCTTAGGTATTGAGTATCTAATTTCTTTCTAATTGAATAGTTAAGGCCCCCAACGACCATTTCGACCAGTTCATGCTCAAGTACTTACGTAAAACACCTAGCTTTTACTAATCGAAATATATTTCGATAGTCATCAATTGGCTCAGTGAACTTTCGCCTGACACTAGCCAACTCCTTCATACTTATCTTCGTTTGCCCCATGTAAAACTGTTCATGGAACATTCTTTCTAGTTGGTTCCAAGTGTGGATCGAATTTTGGGGCAAGGTCGTGAACCATGTGAAAGCATTCTTTGTGAGAGAACTTGGAATTTTTTTTATCCTAAGGCTCTCATTATTTGACATATCTCCAGCCTCAATTAAATATCTCGCCACATGCTCAACAGTAGACTCAGTAGTATCCCAAACAAACTTGGTGAATTTGGGGATTTGGTTCTAAGGGGTGCCTCTGCTTGTAAGATATACTCTGACAAAGGCGACGTATAATTTGCCCTTCTAAGGCCGAAATTTACCCCGTTTTGAACCATGATTCTTTCGACTATAACTGCTAGGTTATTATCTGCTGCCACATCGTCATGTCAAACTTGACGTATGATATCATTAGCGTTTTGGTTTCTATTCACCATTAACATCCTTGGTTCCCTGGGTACTTGTGGTTCGATCCTAGGGGGTACTGCTACTCCCCATTGGTTTTGTGGGATTTGGTTAATGGTGAGGTCTTCTTCAAACGTGGCCTCTTGATTCTCTCTTGCCCAATCCCTAGGAGGAGGTCGTTGGTGCTGAGGTATACCAAGAAACTCAGACATTCGAGCCACTTGTGCTGTCATCTGTTGATTCAACTGAGTCATATTTCGAATCAGAGGATTCAACACAGTGGTCAAAGTCTGAGTCAGCATTTGAACCATTTCATGATTGCTTTCATCCATTTGTTGCCTCCATGCTGCTGCAGAGTTATTGGTAAGAGTAGGTAGTTGTGTCGGGTGTCTCAAACCTGAAGATTCGTTGGTCCGACCCGTGTTAATCCCATACCCTTGCACTGGAGAATTTATGTTGACCACCGGTTCTAAAAAAGTAGAACCAACATTCTGTAAATTGGCCATCACTGAAGTTGGCATTCCATACGACTGTTCTCGACTACCAAATGGTATTAAGAAACCAGGGGGTACCAACGACCTATTTGGAATATCTCTAATTGGTGGGGAGTATGAGGAGGTCCCCTAGGCCCAATGTAGGTTAAAATTGGTTCAATATGGGAGATCGAATGCGTAGGTGTCGAACTCACCATAGACGGAACTACTTCGGACATATGCGTTGTGGTCGTGTTTGCCCCTATCAAAGAAGAAGGGGGCGTTATGTTACTGGTTGATGGATTTTGAGAGTTTGGGGTCTTTGGCGCATTCACATTCACCATCCTCGTATGGGATTCTCTCCCTGTTTGTTGTTCGTCATTTATGGCTATTTTACCACTTCTTAATAACATACAATGGATCTTTTCCCCCCAAAAAACTTAACAACCAGAACTACGCACAATACGTAACGCTAGCACTGGTCTCACTGGGCATGCCAATTTGTTTACCTTGAAAATCGGTAAACAACCGCTGATCTTCCAAATTTCTAAATTTGGTTACTTGCAGGATCGATCAGATTGATCCTGGGACATGTGCTAATTATTTTTGAAATGAATTATGGTAGTAATGAATGCTCAATAATAAGTGCCAAAGCAGAGTTTGAAAACTAATAAAAAGGGTGATATGAACGAGATAATTTGTAAAGGATTTGTAAATGACAAAGTAAATGTCGAAAGTACAAGAATCTTAAAACTGTAAAGTAAATGTTGAAAGCAAGGAAAAAACAAGGAAATCTTAAAACTGCAGATGACAAAGTAAAAGGATGGTGTTTGAAATGAAGAAGTAAGGAAGTATATTTCTGGAAAAAGTAAAGACAAATTTATATTGCTTTGAAATAACTAACAATGGTGTAAACAACGTACATTCTGTGATTTACGATTCTTCTTCACACGAATACTTGGTAAATTTTCAGATTTTTATACACAATTTGACACACACTTTTCTAACACTAAGACCCTATATTTATATTGGATCGAGATAACCGCTTTGATGGTTCTTCAATCATGTCGAGACATATGGTGTCTTGCATGCGCGCATTCATCCACTATGCTCCACGTGTGCTCTCACGGTTTTTGATGAGGGCGAAGTTCCCTCCCTTATTTGAATTTTGAATCTTTAATCGGAAACTGTTTTCAACCATTTCTTTAAGAGATCCCTCTAGAGTCTCAACTGTATGCTGATCCTTATTCACCTAGCCCAGTCGAATCACTCCCAGCTGGTTGAATACTACCTCCTGATCGAAAACAGTTGCACATATGATTTCCAATTTTGGTAATTCTTAATGGGAGTCGAAAATATGAGCTAACAGATGGACACAAAGTTATTAAGTTTTCACATATGTATGAATATTAGGAGTAATATTTATAACATATTGACCCGCTATGAGAATCCTACATAGAATATTATGAAAGGTGTCATAAGTTATTCTCATAGTGATAGTGGTGTATACCATCCTTCGACCTGAAACCACTATGGATCATAGATGTGGAGTCGAGTACTTTACTATTGATCAAACATTGTCTGTAATTGAATGGTCATAAAGGCAATTTATGGGTACTCCACAATTAATGTTAAGGGACATGAGTGGCCTAGATGGAATTTGATCATCCCGCATAACAAGATAAGTGCCTAAGGGCCAATATTGAACTAGACAAGGGTGACATGATCTATGTATTATATTCAATATAACTCTGAGGGAAAAAAGGTAATCATACACACAAGCGTTATCACTAAAAGGTTTTTTCATATCACATGATATTTTTGTGACTTGGGTAGCAGAGATGTTATGCTATATACCGCTCACTCATTATTATATTAAATATGTGATTTAATTTAATTGACAATATCACGAGAACCTACATAATCACACACTTAAGAACAAATTGATGAGAGATAGAATAAATAAGAAACACCGTAAGGTATGACGTATTTAAGAGAATTACATAACACCATAAGGTACAGTACATTTAAGTGGTGGAATACGATAATGTATTGCGCACTTAAGTGAAATACAATACACTATAAGGTACAATGCACATAAGTGAGATTTTAGCTTACAATCTACATAAGTGGTTCTATAAATAGAACCCTTGTGCTAAAGCTTTTTCATCTGAATAACTTTATAAACTCTCTCTTTCTCTCTCTCTCTCTCTCTCTCTCTCTTTCACACACACACACACACACACATACACACACACACACACACACGCACACACACACACACACACACACTCTCTCTCTCTCTCTCTCACACACACACACACACACATTCTCTCTCTCTCTCTCTCTCTCTCTCACACACACACACACACACATACACACACATACACACACAAAGTCTTTATTTGTATCACAACTAACACCGAGATTGAAGGAACTCTGTTTGTGTGGACCGAGTAGATGTGTTATTCTTCATTCATCGCTTTTGATCATTCCTCTGAATCTGCATCAAAAGTGTTAATTGTCCTAAGAGGTAATCCTTCTATCACTGATCATGCATCATTCATAAGGATTAACTAAAGGGAAATTTTTATTTTTCGTTGTGTTTTGCATCACGTTTTCCTTCAGAAACGTCTTTCCCCATGTTTCCTATGACTGGACGATATGAAGTCCTTAGGGGCGAGACAATACCTCCCTTTGGGCATTATCGTCCCCTCTCTTTAGACGGCCTACAACCATCACCCTAATAGGGTCATCTTATAAATATAACACTACAATCCTTATCATCTTTCATTTCACCATAATACATGCAAAATAGTCGCATCCATTTTTTGTAGTCCCATGTGTAAATTCACAAAAACAGAACCCACCGAACCAAAATGAAACTGGAAAATAAAAAGAGAGATCATACCCTATAGTATGAATATCCCCAAAATTTCTTCGCAAAATAGTCGCATCTAAGTACAACGAACAGTTAGGTATCCATTATTTCTTCGAAGAAAATGGGTAAACCCTCTATTCAAAATTGTTATTGTCTTCTCCATTATTACTAGAGACTTTTTGAAATGAAGATGAATTTGTAGAAGGGATTATTCTTCTCATTTTCAGAATGAAAATGCCCTAATTTTGGAGAAAATAGTAAGGTTGAAGAAGAAATCAAGGTTAAAGAAGAAATCAAGGTTAAAGAAGAACTGTCACGAACCCTAATTTCACGAAGCCATTCTAGGGACTTCATAAAGTAATGCTGGGATTTACAACATGTGATATGATGTGGATGCCACGTCTTGCTAATAAGACAAAAACACTGAATTATTTAGTACAATTTAAGGAAAATGAATAGCAAGGACAAACTTGAAACAGTTAGTAAAGTCGATCGACCTAAATGATCTTTTTTTTTTAAATTAAAGAATCAATATGAACTCTCATTAAGAGATACGAGATGAAAAAAGATATTAAACCATAAAGATTTTATAAATAATATATTCTTAATAAATATATGTTTCAAGAAAATCTCTTTAATATTATATAAAAATAAGTTTTAAGATTTTAGTGAAATATCTCATTTGTACCAAATTATAAATCACGTTGCCAAAAATATGTGTCCCAAATTATAAATTACTTTATAATTTTAAAACACTATTAATTTTCCCCTAATATATCCTATACAATTTATTACTCTTCCTTCTTCCAATTATTTTAATTTCTCATTCATATATAGGACAAATTTTTAAAGTCGCACATAATTTGTTTTTTTATATAAAATTAACTGCACTTCTTAATTTGTGTGACGAAATATTTTTTAAAGTTATGTTAGGTTTGAATTGATGGATTAAAACGGAATAGAGCAGAATATAATATAATATGATAAAATATAGTGGAATGAAGCAAAATAGATACTTCATTCTATTGTTTGTGTATTTTTTTTAATAACTTGCCAGAACGAAACAAAACACATTAATTCATTCTATTATATATACTCTAATCAGATGAAATGAAAATTAAAAAATTGGATGAAATATGATAAAATAAATTTCTTCATGTTGTATTTTGTTCAATTCATTATTTTTGAAAATCTAAATAATAGAATCTTATTACTTATCATCTACTTTATTTCATTCACTTTCATCTCTTCCCATCGGTATAAATAAATGTAGAATTTCTATAAAAACTTTCTTAGAGCTATTTATGTAAAAGTGCAATTGTTCTTGTCATATCTTTTCATCTAATATCTTTTGTTTCAGTTCCGGTTCATTGATCTTAAGTAAAACTTATGCGTCATTGTTAAAATTTGAACTGCTTTAAATACTGGACAAGCACAGCACATGTAGACTTGCTTTTCTTTCAAAATAGGAATTCTCAAATTCTCCTAGTTCTCACTGCCTAGTCCATTTGAGAAAAACTAAGCATATTAAAACAACCAAAAATACATGTCTGAACATATATAAATACACAAATGAGAAGAAAAAAAAAACTCAACCATAATTAAAAGTTACTAAAATTGCTTGACAACTTAAATAGAATGGACAATCTCCCATTATAAAATCAAAGCAGGAGTTAAAAAATGTACAACAGGCCAAAGCCTCAAAGTAGCCATGAATGAACAAATAAATGACTCTTTTCCCAGGCTTGAATTTTATTTTCAAAAACCCATCTTCTACTCTCATTTTCCTGGTCTCAAATAATTTTTTTTTTCGCATTAAAAAAACCTAAAAATAACCATATTCAACGAATATGAACCCATTTAGCAACACTAGGAACTCCAGCATGAACAACATAAAGCATATAATACCCAGGTGGGGCCACTGTGAACGAACCGGGCCCACGTACCATAGCCTTATAAACAGACTTCACCGGGCCTTGTGGGCTTTCGGGACTAGAATTCCCAACCTCTTCCAACGCCTTCACTTCCAAAAACAAAACCCGCTGATTCATCGCAAACGAGTGTGTAGTAAACGACGGCGCCACCAACGAAAACCGAATCCCACTAACATCACGAACCTCCTTCAACGAAAACGACACCGTAAACAAACTCCCATACTCCACAGTATGATTCACAACCTCCACCGTAATAATACCGGGCCGCAATGGATCCATCTCCGGCCCAAGATAATCCGGGTTATAAATATCCAAACTCAACTCAGTCGGGTACGGGTAAGCCAGAAAATCATAACCTCTATGTGGATTACTTCCACCCACTAAAATCCTGCCATCTGGCAACAAAACAGCTGAAGAATGATACATTCTCGGAGTACTCGCCGGAGCTAGCAACTGAAACCTCAAAACCGAGTCTACTAAACCGGGTCGATACAAAACCGGATGCAAAACCGGGTTCGCCGCGTTTTCCCAACCCGCTGTACCATTGGCCGCACCGTTTAAAATAATAACATTTCCCGTCGGTAACAAAAGCATATCCGGCATGACACGTGGCGTCGGCATAAACTCCATAACCCATTCCGGTTCAGAATCAGTAACCTTCATTCTCCCGCAACTATCAGAAGCTTCTAGAAATACTTGCTGTTTTTTAGCATAATCAAACGCGCCGGGATACGCGCCGCCGCAAACCATAATTTCAACCTCGATTAAACCATTTTCACTTCCCGTTAAATTCAACGGCAGCATAACGGAAGAACCTGTACTTGGATAGTTTCTCTTTTCTTCTCCAGGTATAATCGGAAATTCCCTTATTACCCTGTTATGAGTATAATCAAACAGAATCGAACGGCGGTTAGCGAAGATGAAGAGGTTTCCGTCGGGTAAAAGATGCAAGAATGGATAAAGATTGTTCTCTTCACCGGGATTTGAATCACGCGTGATTTGCAAGAATCTGAAAAAGTGAAACGACGGGTCGTTTAAACTCTTCGGAACAAACTCGTATGAAAAAGATGAACGACCACCAACGACGATGATTCTACCGTCTGGGAGAATCTGGTTCGAAGCATACCAACGACTGGAAGAAAGATTCTGAGGAAGCTCTTCCCAATCGCAGTCATTGTTTTTCGGACATGGAGTGAATGTTCTAAGTTTGGTGTAACCGTCATTGAAGCCGCCGGTTTGGATTAACGTACCGTTAGGGTTGACGGCGCCGGAGGAGCACCAAGCGTCTGTTTGAAGAGTTAAAGGACGGAAAGTGTCGGTGGTTAGGTCGTAGAGGATTGAGTGTGCAGTGCAGTCGATTTTGAGAGCCATGTCACGTGGGTCGTAACGGCAGCGGTTGTTTGTGAGGGAGATATTGGAAGGGCCGAAGTCGGTTCTGTCGAAGATGACAACTTTGTTGTCTTTCATTACTTGCATGTGCATGGCTGAGATTCCTATGGATCTTTGGAGCTGAATCCAGTGGCCACGGCCACCCAATGAGTTCATCGTTGTGAAGTTTTGTAGTGGTGTGATGAGGGTTGCGGTAGTGGTTTGGGATTTGTTAAAGATGATGATGATAATGGTGATGATTGTTGTAATGAGGTGGTGGTGGAGGAGGAAAGAATGTGCGTTCTTGATCTTGAACGCCATGAATGGTTTGGTTTGGTAACAAGAGATGAGTGTTTATTTGGCTAAAGCGTGAACACGAGAGTGTTGTATTTAGTGTGAAAAGGTTGGTTGGGTGAGTAATTAATAGAAGATGAATGGTACAGTAGTACCTAGTAGTTTGTGGAGGGAAAAAGTTAAGACACCATGGATATGAAGTTTTCAGATGACATACAATATTTGGGTTTTATGGGGCTGCCATTGCATATAGAGATTTCTTTGATATTTAAATTCTAACTAGTAGACAAAAAAGTGTCCTTTTATTAAATTGAAGTTTATTGATTTATTTTTTATATTTGTGAATGTGTCTATGATAAAATTAAGAGAAACAAAGAGATTCTAATTAACAAATTTGTGCACGTTTGATCAAAATTAGATGATTTATTTATTTATTTTAAAAAGAAGAAGATATAGTAAAGAAGGGAACAAAGAACAAGAAGGAGGAGGGTCGAGTCTCCTAATGAGAAAAACAAAAGCTAGGTAAACCTAGTTTATCTATGGTAAAGATATGAGATTTCTAAAGGAACATCTTTCTATCAAGTTAAATGATTAGAAACAAATCCAAGATTATCAATCTTATCCTTACATTGGTTGTCCTCTTTATAAATATGTGAAATAAAAAATTCATATAAAAAGTTAAGGAGATGCAATGGAGCCACCTATTCCCGCATGTTGGGCTTTGTGAAAGTAGGCAAAACATTCTTGAAATCACATTCAATTTAGAGGTTGTTGCAACCCCTTTGATTGGAAATTTCGATAGCATACAAAATACCATTCAATTCAGCAGAGAACGCATTAGTGTGACCAAGAAGGCCTAGGGTTATCGACTGAAGCACCATCAAACTTAGCTTTTATCCAACCCAAAACATGAGTAGTCTAAATTACTTCAATAATATCATGAGCCTTTGGAGGCCTAATGATCACTTTGAAGGCTTTAATCACAATGAATCACTAATAGAGCATTTGTCATTTTGAGAAGAATGGTTACCCGATAAGTTGACATTGGTACTAACCTAAGAGACAATGTTTCTCCAAGAAGGGTTGATGTTGTTGAATCTAATGTCATTCCTATAAAGCCAAATGATATTGAAAATATTAATAACTGTTGCAGAAACGACAACTTTGGCTTGAGGGCTCGAACCTCTATTAGAAGTTTCCAGGATATCAATGGGATAGTTAAGATTGATACTCATGTGCATAATTTAAGCAAGCCAGTTCCATATTCTAAGGACAAAAGGGCGCCCAAAAAATATGGTCAGTAGATTCAAAGCTCTTCATGCAAATATTACGAATGGATAGCATATGACAATCAGAGATCCTCAAGTTCTCATAAGTAGGGATCTTTTTGTGAATGATCCTCCAAATAAGCATTGATTTAGATGAGGGGATCTCCTTGATCCAAATTAAATCTAACCAATCAAATTTAGAAGGTAAAGGAGAGCATAAATCATAAGCATCATGCTAGGATAACAGACCTACGAGGGAGTGGATCCAGCAAAGCTTATCTTCAAAATCGTTAAGAGGAACCTCAATATTCAGCAAAAACTGAGCCATACATGTAAATTCATCCAAAAGACTTGAGGGAATTCACAAATTATTTTGCATAATGAAGTCTTTGACAGTGTGGTTTAGCTCTACAATCATATTAGCATCAATGTTGAATTGTTGGCCAATGATGGTGCCACACCAATTCTTTGTCTAGAAATTAACCGCATCCCCTTTTCCAATGTTCCAACAATAATTATCTTTCAAGATTTGGAACTTGGATTTAATGCCATTCCAAACGAAGGAGGTTATGTGATATTTGATCATCTTACCCATTTTCTAAGTTATATTCCTTAGCAACTCAACCCAATGATCCTGAGATGAGAACAACTCCCAACAAAGCTTAAGATTAGAGGCATCATTTAGGATAAAAATAAATTTAAGGCCAAGATATCCCTCATCATAAGGCTTGCAGACACTGAACCAAAACACTATAACAACCTTCTTTTTATCTTGACTGCCTCTCCAAGTGAAATTTCTAAAATCTTTTTCTAGATCATGTATAAGAGAAATTGGCCAAGCATATATGGTGATGGAGTAAATAAGCATACTATGCCATACACTTTTCATAAGATGCACTCTACCATCCATAGATTGAAGATAGGCTCTCGAAGCATATAATTTAGACTCAACTTTATCAATTATAGGAGAAAAGTGAGAAGCTTTACCATTAGGAATGGAAGAGGAAAAAATAGTTGACTTCTGAGGGTTGACAACTTGACCAGAGGCTATGGCATATCTATAAATAAGCTAGAGAGAGCTTGAATATTAGAGTAAGTACCTTTACAAAAAAGCATGATGTCATCTTCATACATGCAATGAGTTGGCATACTGAAATTAGAAGGACCAATCATAGGCTTAAGTTGATTCTCATTGACAAGATTAGTAAGCCTTCTACTCAAGATATCTTCAGCTAAGTAGAACAATAAAGGAGATAAGGGGTCCCCTTGTCTAACACCCTTGGTGCAGGAGAAGAAACCTTCAAGTCTACCATTGACATTGATGGAGAACTTTGAAAAGTGAAGAGCTAGGTTAATCCAGTTGCAGAAGGTATCATTGAAACTAAAAAGATTTCAGCACTTTGAGGAGGAAGGACCAATCCAAAGTGTCAAAAGATTTGGATATGTCAACTTTGATTGTAATGCTACCACCAAAAGACTTCTTGTGCAAAAAGTTGGAAATCTCAGAGGTTAGACAAATGCAGTCTTTGATTTGCCCACCCTTTATAGATCTTTTTTTTCTCTTTTGAAATGAAGTGGGAAGAACAGTTGCTAATCTATCAGCCATAATTTTGAGATAATTTTGGATTTGGAGTTCCCTAAGGCAAATGGTATGTACTGAGAATTTTTTTTAGCATGGTCCAGCTTAGGGATAAGGATAATTGTACTAGCATTCTAGTTTGGGTCCATCCAGTTTTGAGTGAAGAAATGATTTGTGGCAGCAATGACATCAGATTTCACTATGCCCATAAAGTTTGAAAAAAGTTAGCTCCAAATCCATCTGGTCCTGGAGCATTGTTCTTGTTCAGAGAAAAAACTGCATTAGTGTCTCATCAGGGAGGGATTGTAGGAAAAAAATGATATTAGTTTGGTCAGAGATCATACATGGAATTATATATTCAATTATATGATTATCCTGCACACAATTAGGAGAAGAAAACATGTTACTAAAATGATTAACTGCATGGTAAGCAATTAACTTGGGATCGATGATGATGGAACCCTCAATATTAAGCATATAGATCTTCTTAGTTACTTGCTTAATTTTTTCCAATCTATGAAAGTAGGTAGTATTCTTGTTGTTGGTGTAAGCCCTAGAGGCCAATACTTTTGGTACTTGTATCGAATTATTTATTAATAATAAAAGGCTTTTTCTTTATTACGTTTGTTTAATAAAGTCCCTAGAATAGCTAGTCTATTTAATGTATCAAGTACGACTTAATCATGAGATCACATTAAACATAAGGACACTATTCTTAAAGCATCCGTAGTCGAGCTTTATTGTGAAGTGGGATGACATTAAAGCATTAAGACTATTATGTATATAGACTGATGATCACATCTCATGGATCATGGATAAGGGGTTATCAAGTCTTAAACATAGGTATGAATATTAAGAGTAATATTTATACCGGATTGACCCGCTATGAGAATACTATATAGAAATTTATGCAAAGTGTCATAAGTTATTCTCATGGTGATAATGGTGTATACCACTCTTCGACCTGAAACCACTATGGACCCTAGATGTAGAGTCGAGTGTTTTATTGCTAATCAAACGTTGTCCGTAACTGGATAACCATAAAGACAGTTGATGGGTACTCCACGAAGCATGCTGAGGGACATGAGTGACCTAGATGGAATTTGCCCATCCTGCATAACAGGATAAATGTCTATGGGCCCAATATTGAACTGTGAAATTCTAGTTATCAGACTTTGGATGTCACACGGGTTGTTATGACATCCAATTCTGCACAGACAGGAATTATGCAGAACTTAAACGTAAGTGCAGTAAATAACACAAGTAATTGTTTACCCAGTTCAGTCCAACATGACCTACATCTGGGGGCTACCAAGCCAGGGAGGAAATCCACTATTAGTAGTATCAATTCAAAGCTAAACTCACCCGTTTACAACTTATCACTTAATCCCTACCCAATGCAATTTCAATCTTACACTAAGATCAGAGTTCCTACTCACTCCCCCTCAATCACCTCAGTGATTACTACCTTTAATCAATATTAAAGACAAGTTGAAGTCACACTTCAAACAACTCTTGATTGTGCTTCACAACTTTAATCAAGATACACAGCACTCGCGCTTAAAAGCTTTGAGCGACACAACACTTACAACTCAATGAACACCCTATGCCACAACAATCATCTACTTGATAATGGCTTGGCTTACAAGATACGTCTAATACAAGACTCACAAAAATACAGCAGTGAAGTATGATGGACACACAAAATCTTCACGCCTCAAAATCCCCGAAACTGAATGAAGGAACGCCTTCCCTTTTATATTGCAGTACCTGGGCTTTTGCACTTGTATTCTCCTGAATTTAAGGTCACGCGAGTTCCCATAAATTCAATATCTAGGTTACTAACAAATAGGCTATTTGTTAGGTTCATTAAATGTAACTTGGTTGTTGATTTCCTGGTTTTTCTCTAAGCTGTTGACTTCCTGAAGAATAGCCCAAGAAAAGCTGAAACAGAAAACTGAACAACCTACAATATAGCATATGCTGTCAGGAATGAATGTCACGACATTCAGCTTGACATCAAGGTCCATATGCTGAGTCTGTTTTTCCAGAAAACAGACTGTACAATTTTGCTGACCTGTACATGATCAAAATGACCATACTACAGTAACGGCTTACATTAATAAATGTCAAAGTGTCCAATTTAACATTTACACAGTTTGCCTTAAGTTAGTTCTGTTATTCTCTTGAAGAACAGACTAAGTAACATGCTGAAGTATAGCAGAACACCACTCTGTCTAATGTTCAGTATATACTGTCCATGATGAATGTCATAACATCCAGTTTGACATTCATACATTAGGCCTTATGCCAGATCTGGTTCTTCCTTGATAACCAGACTGCAAATGAATACTGAGCTCTAACAGAACACCAGCTGTTCTATTCCTCAGTAGCTGCTGACAGGAATGAATGTCACAGTCTCCAGTTTGACATTCAATAAATCCTGTATTAGCTAATCCTGCAGTAACTACTCAAGTGTGTCATGACATCAGTCAAGACATCAGAGTACAGTTAGATATTCTAACCTACAATGCAGTCACACATACACACCATGTCATGACATCAGTCAAGACATTAGAATCCAGCTAGTGTTTTACCATATAATGCAGCCAATTAAACACCTACAAACTCCCCCTTTGGCAAATTTTTGGCTAAAACACTTTGATCCCCATAACAGAGTTCATAGCAGCGGAATCACACATCTAGCAGGAAATAAACCTAGCTAATACACTCAGAGTGGCAGCACACTCACACACATGAAAGTTAAATAAAAACTTCACAAAGCAGCACACTTCCAGAGGAGCAGAAGTTAAATACAAAACTTCAACACACATCAGCTGCAGGGGAGGGAAAATCTGTCATGAGAGTCTGTTGTAGAGACCCACTCTGTTTGTCAGGGGTGGTTATTACTCCCCCTTTTTGTCAAAAATGTTGCCAAAGCCAACAACATAACCAGAGAGCAATGACAGAGTTACAGACTTGGTTTTACTTCACAGTTTCAACCAAGTTAGCATCCACTTGATCTTGCTTTACAGCTTTGATCAAGTAATCACCCACTTCTGCTTTACAGTAGGTACCACCATATCAGATGCCATGATTTTGTTTCTGACATCCTGAACCACTCCTGCATGAACAACATCCTTGAACTCCTGCAGGTACATTGGCCTTCTCACGGTAGGGTGTCTCTTTACCCTCTTGCAGCCACACTTGTTGCACGTAGCATAGCTATGATCTGTTGACCAATCAGAGCATATCACCAATTGTTTAATAGGCAGAGAGATTAAACAATACATCCCACACATCAGTGGTTGCTATAAGGTCTCAGAGAGACATATTCCCAGTTTGCTCCTTAAGTTTTCAAACTAAGTAGCATCCAGAGCCTTTGTAAATATGTCAGCCAGTTGAAGGTCCGTGGCTACATGTTCCAAAGTGATCACCTTGTCTTCCACCAGATCTCTGATGAAGTGGTGCCTAATGTCAATATGTTTGGTCCTGCTGTGTTGAATGGGATTCTTGGAGATATTGATGGCACTGAGATTATCACAGAACAATGTCATGACATTTTG
Source organism: Lathyrus oleraceus (assembly GCF_024323335.1). NCBI lineage: Eukaryota > Viridiplantae > Streptophyta > Magnoliopsida > Fabales > Fabaceae > Lathyrus > Lathyrus oleraceus. The sequence continues at coordinate 372,730,313 of NC_066580.1, forward strand.
AGTGACATTGTACTCAGTGAGCATCTGTTTCATCCAAACCAGTTGGGAACAACTGCTTCCAGCAGCTATGTATTCAGCCTCTGCAATGGACAGAGAAACACAATCCTGCTTCTTGCTGAACCAAGATATGAGGTTGTCTCCTAAGAAGAAATATCCACCTGATGTGCTTTTTCTGTCATCAGCACTCCCAGCCCAGTCAGCATCACAGTATCCAGATAGGACAAGCTCAGACCCATGTGAATGCAGCATCCCATAGTCACAAGTCCCATTGATGTACTTGAGAATCCTTTTGACTTAATTCAAGTGGCTCACTTTAGGCTCTGCTTGGTATCTAGCACATACTCCAACTGCATAAGAAATGTCAGGTCTACTTGCAGTTAGGTAAAGTAGGCTTCCTATCATGCTTCTATACAAGCATTGATCAACACCAGGCCCTCCTTCATCTTTGGTTAACTTCAGATGAGTAGGCGCAGGAGTCCTCTTGTGCCTAGCATTATCCATACCAAACTTCTTGACTATGTTCTTGGCATACTTGCTTTGGGAGAGAAACATAGAGTCCTCCATTTGGTTTACTTGCATTCCAAGGAAATAGGTCAGTTCTCCAACTAGACTCATTTCAAACTCGGATTGCATCTGGTGAACAAATTGTTGAACCGTTTGTTCTGACCCTCCACCAAAGACTATATCATCCACATAGATTTGAGCTATCATGATTTTGCCGTCTTCATCCTTCACAAACAAGGTTTTATCTATTCCACCTTTTCTGTATCCATTTGAGGTCAGAAATTCGGTCAACCTTTCATACCATGCTCTAGGAGCTTGTTTCAACCCATACAAGGCTTTCCTCAACTTGTATACATGCTTAGGTTGGTTAGGATCACAGAACCCTTTAGGTTGTTCCACAAAGACTTCTTCATTCAAGTAGCCATTCAAGAATGCACTCTTCACATCCATTTGGAATAGTTTAAACTTCAGGATGCATGCTACCCCTAACAGCAATCTGATGGACTCAAGCCTAGCCACAAGAGCAAATGTCTCATCAAAATCTACCCCTTCAACTTGAGTGTATCCTTGAGCTACTAGTCTTGCTTTATTCCTAGTAATTACTCCTTTCTCATCAGATTTGTTTTTGTAGATCCACTTGGTACCAATGATGTTGGTCCCTTCAGGTCTTGGAACTAGCTCCCATACTTCATTCCTTTTGAACTGCTCAAGTTCCTCTTGCATGGCAATGATCCAGTATTCGTCAGTCAGGGCTTCTTTCACATTCTTTGGTTCAACCTTGGATACAAAGCAGGAATTTGAGCTTATTCCCCGTGACCTGGTAGTCACACCACTATTGGGATCCCCTATGATAAGATCCTTAGGGTGGTCTTTCTGAATTCTGATAGATGGCACTTTGGTGGTTGCATCTGCTTCACATTCAGGAGGAGGTTCCTCTACTTCTTCAGACTTGACTGGACTGTCAGTAGAACTGTCAAGGAATGTTTCAACATCCTCCATGACATCGGTTCCTTCCTCTTTATCGTCCACAATAACATTTATGGATTCCATCAGGACATTGGTCCTATAGTTGAACACTCTGTAGGCTCTGCTGTTAGTGGAGTATCCCAGAAATATACCCTCATCACTTTTGGGATCTAGCTTCCTTCTCTGTTCACGATCTGTGAGAATGTAGCATTTACTTCCAAAGATATGAAAGTACTTCACAGTGGGTTTTCTGCCTTTCCATATTTCATAGAGAGTGGAGGAGGTTCCTTTTCTCAAGGTGACTCTGTTGTGAACGTAGCACGCGGTATTCATTGCTTCAGCCCAAAAGTGCATGGGGAGCTTCTTTGCATGAATCATTGCCCTGGCAGATTCTTGAATAATTCTATTTTTTCTTTCAACTATTCCATTCTGCTGAGGGGTTATAGGGGAGGAGAACTCATGACTTATTCCTTCCGAAGAGCAAAACTCATCAAACTTGGAATTCTTGAACTCCGTACCATGATCACTTCTAATCCTGACCACACAACTGTCCTTTTCCCTTTGAAGTCTTATGCACAGGTCTTTGAAGACGTCAAATGTATCTGACTTCTCTCTGATGAAGCTTATCCACGTGTATCTGGAATGGTCATCAACCACCACGTAAGCATATTTCTTCCCACCAAGGCTTTCAACCTGCATGGGTCCCATTAAGTCCATGTGCAGCAGTTCCAGAACTCTGGAGGTTGTGGGATGTCCCAGCTTCGGATGTGACATCTTGGTTTGCTTGCCCACCTGGCATTCTCCACAGACTCTTCCTTCATCAATAAGAAGCTTTGGAATTCCTCTGACTGCTTCCTTGGATATAATCTTCTTCATTCCCCGTAAGTGGAGATGTCCAAGACGTCTATGCCACAGCTTCACCTCCTGTTCTTCCTTGGTTGAGGAGCATATTGTTGAAAAGTTAGAGACTTTAGGTTCCCACAGATAACAGTTATCTTTGGACCTGGTTCCTCTCATAACTTCCTGATTGTCACCATTAGTCACAATGCATAGCTCCTTAGTAAACTGAACATGAAACCCTTGATCACATAGCTGACTTATGCTGATGAGGTTTGTAGTTAGTCCTCTTACTAACATCACATTATTCAGTTTTGGAACTCCAGAGCAGTCCAGCTTACCCACACCTTTTATTTTTCCTTTGGCACCATCACCAAAGGTCACATAGCTGGTAGTGTGAGGTTGAATATCTACAAGTAGATTTTCCATACCAGTCATATGTCTTGAGCATCCACTGTCAAAGTACCAGTCTTCTCTGGTAGAGGCTCTTAGAGCAGTGTGTGCTATCCTAGCATACCATTGTTGCTTCTTGATGGGAACATATCGCTTATATGGTTTATGCTTAGGCCTGACATGAGAGGCTTGGTTAGGGAAACCATTAATCCAGTAGCAGAAGGCTTTTATATGACCAAGTCTACCACAGTGGTGACACCTCCACTCCTGGTATTTCCTCTTCTGATGATCATTCATCCTAGTTCCTCGATGTTGAGACATTGGCTTTGACTTCCGCTTGAACTTCTGAACTTTAGCCTTTGGGCGTTTGTGTTCAGCTGAGGATCTTTTCCCAAATCCTAGGCCATATTTGGTTCCAGACTGCTGTCCCACCTTTAGAATCTCTTCCAAGGTGTCAGTTCCCTTATTCATCATTCTGATGGATTTAGTCATCTGATTCAGCTTGGAGGTCAGCAAGGCTATCTCACCATTTAAACCCTCTATGACAGACAGTTGCTTCTGTCTCTCGTCTTCCAGTTCCTTGATGAGTTTCTTCTGCTTTTCTCCTTGTGCACGCACTTCTGCACTGGTGGTACACAACTTCTTATAGGCTGCAGCAAGTTCATCAAAGGTCAGTTCATCTGCACTTGAGTCATCATCAGAGACACAAACACTGGTTAGTGCAGTGACATGTTTGGCAGATTCTCCTTCAGATTCACTTTCAGAATCTCCTTCAGACCATGTGATAGTTAGCCCCTTCTTTTGCATCTTGAGATAAGTAGGACATTCAGCTCTGACGTGTCCATACCCTTCACAACCATGACACTGGATTCCCTTGCCTTGGTTGAACTTTTCATCAGAAGTTGATCTTTTCCTGATGTCAGACGGGATGTTCTTGACATTAGGTCTCCCTCTTTGATCAATCTTCTTCACGAACTTGTTGAACTGCCTCCCAAGCATGGCTAAGGCTTCTGATATACTGTCATCACCTTCAGTATATCCTGCTTCTGACTCTTCTTCAGCATTAGATACAAAAGCTACGCTTTTGTTCTTCTTTTCAGTATTCTCACACAAGTCCATTTCAAAGGTTTGGAGAGAACCAATGAGCTCATCTACCTTCATATTGCAGATGTCCTGCGCCTCCTCTATGGCTGTGACCTTCGTAGCAAATCTCTTAGGCAAGGACCTGAGAATCTTTCTTACAAGTTTCTCTTCAGCCATTTTCTCACCTAGTCCACCAGAGATGTTTGCAATTTCAAGAATATTCATGTGAAAGTCATGAATAGTCTCATCCTCTTTCATCCTCAGATTTTCAAACTTGGTGGTCAGCATCTGAAGTTTGGACATCTTCACCTTGGAAGTACCTTCATGAGTTACCTTGAGGGTATCCCAAACTTCCTTAGCTAGTTCACAGTGGTGCACCAACCTGAAGATGTTCTTACTGATTCCATTGAACAATGCATTCAGGGCCTTGGAATTTCCAAGAGCTAATGCCTCTTGCTCCTTGTCCCACTCTTCTTCAGGAATCTGCACACTGACTCCATCTTCACCTGTCCTCATTGGATGTTCCCATCCTTTGTTGACAGCTCTCCAGACTTTGCTATCTAGAGACCTTAAGAAGGCTATCATAGGAGGCTTCCAGTCATCATAATTAGAGCCATCCAACATGGATGGTCTATTTGAGTGTCCTATATCCTTGTCCATGGTACTAGAAAGTAACTTCCCTAGATCTCACCCAGAATATCACAGGCAGAGTGCCTGCTCTGATGCCAATTGAAATTCTAGTTATCAGACTTTGGATGTCACACGGGTTGTTATGACATCCAATTCTGCACAGACAGGAATTATGCAGAACTTAAACGTAAGTGCAGTAAATAACACAAGTAATTGTTTACCCAGTTCAGTCCAACATGACCTACATCTGAGGGCTACCAAGCCAGGGAGGAAATCCACTATTAGTAGTATCAATTCAAAGCTAAACTCACCCGTTTACAACTTATCACTTAATCCCTACCCAATGCAATTTCAATCTTACACTAAGATCAGAGTTCCTACTCACTCCCCCTCAATCACCTCAGTGATTACTACCTTTAATCAATATTAAAGACAAGTTGAAGTCACACTTCAAACAACTCTTGATTGTGCTTCACAGCTTTAATCAAGATACACAACACTCACGCTTAAAAGCTTTGAGCGACACAACACTTACAACTCAATGAACACCCTATGCCACAACAATCATCTACTTGATAATGGCTTGGCTTACAAGATACGTCTAATACAAGACTCACAAAAATACAGCAGTGAAGTATGATGGACACACAAAATCTTCACGCCTCAAAATCCCCGAAACTGAATGAAGGAACGCCTTCCCTTTTATATTGCAGTACCTGGGCTTTTGCACTTGTATTCTCCTGAATTTAAGGTCACGCGAGTTCCCATAAATTCAATATCTAGGTTACTAACAAATAGGCTATTTGTTAGGTTCATTAAATGTAACTTGGTTGTTGATTTCCTGGTTTTTCTCTAAGCTGTTGACTTCCTGAAGAATAGCCCAAGAAAAGCTGAAACAGAAAACTGAACAACCTACAATATAGCATATGCTGTCAGGAATGAATGTCACGACATTCAGCTTGACATCAAGGTCCATATGCTGAGTCTGCTTTTCCAGAAAACAGACTGTACAATTTTGCTGACCTGTACATGATCAAAATGACCATACTACAGTAACGGCTTACATTAATAAATGTCAAAGTGTCCAATTTAACATTTACACAGTTTGCCTTAAGTTAGTTCTGTTATTCTCTTGAAGAACAGACTAAGTAACATGCTGAAGTATAGCAGAACACCACTCTGTCTAATGTTCAGTATATACTGTCCATGATGAATGTCATAACATCCAATTTGACATTCATACATTAGGCCTTATGCCAGATCTGGTTCTTCCTTGATAACCAGACTGCAAATGAATACTGAGCTCTAACAGAACACCAGCTGTTCTATTCCTCAGTAGCTGCTGACAGGAATGAATGTCACAGTCTCCAGTTTGACATTCAATAAATCCTGTATTAGCTAATCCTGCAGTAACTACTCAAGTGTGTCATGACATCAGTCAAGACATCAGAGTACAGTTAGATATTCTAACCTACAATGCAGTCACACATACACACCATGTCATGACATCAGTCAAGACATTAGAATCCAGCTAGTGTTTTACCATATAATGCAGCCAATTAAACACCTACAAACTGGACAAGGATGACACAGTCTATGCCTTGTGTTCAATATAGACATAAGGGCAAAAGGATAATTATACACATAAGTATTATCACAGAAGGAATTGTCAGATCACATGACATTTTCGTGTCTTGGGTAGCAGTGATGTGTTGCTAGATACCGCTCACTGTTTATTATGTTAAATACATGATTTAATATAATTGCCAATGTCGTGAAAACCTACAGGGTCACACACAAAGGACGGATTGATGAGAGATAGAGTAACTAAGGAATACCGTAAGGTACAGTGCCCTTAAGTGAATTATAGAACATCGTAAGGTACGGTGTACTTGAGTAGAATACGAAATATGGTAAGGTACCATGTGCTTAAGTGATTTTGGGCATATTATAAGATATGGGCCAAAATGCACTTAAGTGGGCTTTTTAGCTTGAAGCCCACACAAGTGGTTCTATAAATAGAACCCTTGTGCAGAAGCATTGATTGCGGTTGCATTATTTTCGTTTTCTCACTCTCTCTCTCTCTCTCTCACTCAAAGCCTTCATTCGTACCAGCTAGCACTGAGATTGAAGGAATTCGTTCGTGTGGACTGAGTAGAGACGTTGTCATCGTTCAACGTTCGTGATCGCTCCGTGGATCTGCATCAAAGGTTTTGATCGTCACAAGAGATTTGCACCAAAGGTTTCAATCGTCACAAGAGGTAAATATTCTATCACTGATCATGACCATTCGTAAGGATCTCTAAAGGAGAAAATTTTAATTTCCGCTGCGTTTTGGACCGCAATTTTCCTTCACTTGTCTCCCTCACAGTGCCACTTGGCTCTAGATATTTACCTCTCTCCAAAAGGCATCTTCAATCAAGAGAGCTTTTTCCATATTGATTTTTTCAGCTTGCTCTTGCTCTAGAAGATGACCAGAAGAACCATTGTTGTCAATCTCTATCTAAATGTTCTTTAGCATGATGGTAGCATAATTAACTCTACTATGAACATTGCCAAAAATCTACTTATTCAATATCTTCAGCTCTTCTTTAAGAAGCTTTAGTTTGTGATTCACAACAAACATAGGAGATCTATGAAGGATGGTTTCCAAATTCTATTGATAATGTCTTTATAATCAGGATGCATACTCCCTATCTGCGTAAATTTGAAAGAGGTAGCATGCCCAATTTAGTTGACTTTGAAATCCATATCTAGAAGGAAATGGTCAGATTTAATTCTTGCAAGGGTGAAGCAATAAACATTAGTGCAAGTGGAGAGCCATGTATGATTACAAATGCATATATCAAGCCTCTTCTCAGACATGTGATTTACTTTTCTACCATTACTCCAAGTGAAAAAGGCCTCATTTATGAGGGAGATGTATTAGGTTATTAGTATTCGTCTATTTTATGAACTCATCCATATGAGGATTGACTGGAGGGTGAGGACCTCCATGCTCATAAAATTCAGTAATTTGTTCCTCGCGATAATCTCTAGCATTCCTATAGAGGTATACTTGTAGGATCGGCTACAAAGTCCTAGACTGATATGTGTTAAGTATATGGTAGTTTTAATGGGTAAAGTGTTTGGAATACTTTGGATAGTAAATGAGATGCTTTGCAAAATAGAAACACAATAAAAGTAAGGCAAAATAAAAGACCAGATATAGATGTAAATGAGCGAAGCAAATAAAAGTAATTTGACAAGTTAAATGACTTGAAGATAAAGGTGGAAGCAAAAGTACATTTTGTAGGAAGATAACCTTTTTCTCTCAAACGCTTGATACTTCAAGTGTATTCCTATTGCAATGCTAAAAGTGTCACCTTTGACATGAAAATTACATATGCTTAAATAGTAGTTAAAAATAACTGCAAGGAGGTTATGACCCGTTTGTGACATGCCACGTGTCAGAGCATATCATCCATGTTGTTGGTAACTACCCGCTCTCGACTTCCCATGATAAATCCCTATCATGGTAACTAACCTTCGACTTCGACAATCTTCCTCTTTCGCCGACCCAACGCTCTTGGCTTTCTCCCTCGTCGATCCAGCTTCTGACTGTCCCTTGGTCGACCTGGATTTGTACCTCTTGGGTCAAAATTCGCCAGCTAAAAAAATGCCCCCCCCCAAAAAAAGGCTGGTTTCGACTTGAGCTCTTCGATCGAGAAATCTGACTTTTGGCTTTCCAAATTTCGGCTAGTCATCTAATCGTCATTGATGCTTTTGTGTGCAATGATGACTTTCCTGCGCTGCGATTTCCCAAACAAACTATCATCATTACTAGATACTCTTTAGGTCGTGGGATCTCAACTAATGCTACCAACTCTCCCACTATCTCCTAGTTGGACAGTTTTCAGTCGACTGACGCTTGATTAGCCCTTGGTTTTCCTATAAATAGCCACTTTTTACCCTCATGATTTTCTTCCTACTTCTTCATCTACTTATCTCTTCTATAACTTTCACAGCAATCCTAGTTAACAAATTTTCTTCAACCTTCCTAACAATGGCTTCCTCCACTCGTACTAAAGGTGCAATCTCCTTCAACATTGGCGGCAACCCCATTGCATTTCAACTTAATGTAATGGAAAGTACAAAGCGTATTCCTCAACCTCTTTCTGCTGATGAAGTAGTCATAAAAATATGGCAACGCCAGATGCTCATTCCCTTTGTCATTGACAAAAAACTATTCATATTTCATGGACCTCTCCCAGACTCAAAATCTGCACCAAAAGAAGTTCAAGGCGTTTTTCCTGGTTATGCTCCTGCTGCCCCTCCAGCTTTCGACAAAGATGGAACTATCAACACCAGATTCATGGATCCAAAGGCAAGGGTCTTCAGATTGATGCCTACCCCAGGAAAAAAAGAGTATTTATCTTGGCTCAACAAAGTCCAAAGAAAATGCCAAGATCAATGGAGAAGTGCGGGAATCTTCGACGCTCTCCAGATCTCCAGGTATGCTCGCCGAATCAATACTTTCTAGCTTCCATGTGGCATGTTAACGCCGACACTCTTCGACGTGGTGGGCATTAGAGTTCTATCGCCATTGGGCGACACTTTCGACCCCACACTTCCAACAGAGACCACATTTTCGTTTGATCGCGCTAGTCTCTAAAACTACATCGAGGATCACCATGACAAGGATCCTGTCGAAGTTTCTAACGAAGAGCATATCACTTTTCTAACACTATGGCTCTCATATTACGTGTTATATCATGGATCTTTACAGATAGCCAAAAGTTACATCAATCTGGCGATCCAAATCCATGAGGGTCGACAGATCTCTTTGGGTAAGGTTTTACTGGCTTCCTTGTACCAATCTTTGGGGCTCGTAACCCTAAAATTAAAATAACTCCATTCTGCTACCAAGGCCCTGAACTTGTCGGGTCCCATGTGGCTTTTACAACACTGGTTGAATGCCACTTTCGAATATCAGTTAGGCTACCCAGTATCGGAGTGCATACTTCGGTTAAATAAGGATCGACCGGTCGAAGGAGCAAGGCTTTCCCTGATGACATGTCAAGAAACTCCCAACAAACATATTTTCATGAAGTACCTTAATATGTTCATTGAGGCTGACAAGTTTGCCCCTGGTATGGCTCCACTAAACGCTTTCCTGCATTTTCACAAGTCCACTCAACGCTTTGAACTACCCGTGTTCAAGTTCCAACAATCTTTTTTGACAACCATCGATTTCGATAAATGATGGACTGACTACCAATGTCAAGCTTTCTCTGGTGATATCTTTCTTCAAAATATGATTGATTCCTTTTCAATTCTCATTGGCGAAATACCGCCTCCACCACCGTCTATCGATGCCCCCGACATAACAATCCAAACAAACAACGCTGACAAAGTCACCAAAAAGGTAACTACTATTCTTTCACCTTTCCTCTCTTTACAGAACGCAAAGAATAAACACTCATTTTCTCTGTTGTTAGGGTCGAAAAAGGGTTCCCCTAGTTGAACCAGTCCTTGGCAAACCTTCGAAAAAGCAGAGGGCGCCATCGACTCCGAAACCGAAAGTACTTAGTGTCAATATCCTCAAGAGGCTTTATATTTTTATAGTTTCGTCACCCTCTCACTTTTCTTATGACTCAGGTTCCTGAAGAGGTCCCTTTGGTCGACAATGAGGATTCTGACGACAGTGTGCATTCACACATTTTCCCAACGTCGAAGGTGTCACCGACAACTCCCCCTACACCAACATGAAAAAGGAAAGTCCAAGCTAAGAAAACACACTCAAAGGTCGTTCCTTCGACCATGAACCCCACAGTTCTAGATGACCTTGATGAGGTCTTTGCCCCTCATGGTCCAGAAAGAAGTCATCTTGTTTCTCCACCTCGCGTGGCTTCTCAGGTATTTGTCTTTCTTTATTTTTTACCAACTCATGAGCTTGCTTTCCGACGTGGGTTTTGACTTTTTATATCCTAGGAACAAATGGCCGACTCGACTCCGGCTGAGCCTGTGGTAGAAGCGAGGGTCGACAATTAAACCACTAAGGCTATCTTGAGTCCCAAAAAACAAAACGAGTTTCAAAGAGTATCTCCTGAGACTTAACAAAATCCTATCGCTCAAAAAACTCAAAACCCTTCAATTATCGTTGGCGAAGGAGCCTCTACCAGTACCTTGACTCCGGACGAGGTCATGGCTATAAAGCAATGGAATCCAGCAGAAGCTTTAAGGAAACTTCATAAACTACGTCAGCTTTCAACTGAGGCATAACCTTCATCTTCGACTGTTGTACCTTCGTCAGAGATGGATGTTGCCGCCACTCTCAAACTTTAACAGTTGAAAGACCTAGTGTTTGAGCTTGAATTGTTAATCTTCCTCGATGAAGAAGAAGGTTTGTCCCGTGACGTCTTTAAGCTCATTGACGAACTTGTGCTTCATGAGCTTCCTGCCCCGACTGTCAAGTACTTAGTTGAGTTTGAGGCTTTCTTCACCCAACTGGTCAAGGACCTTGCCTTTCGTCGAAATGCTGACTTTCAGATCAAGACGAATATCAATGAGATGAGGCTTGAGTGGGATTTCAGCGAACGTGTGAGAAGAAACTCAGTAACTTCGAGGCCAAGAAACAGGAGCGCCTCTGCCAACAACAAGCCTTCGATCAGCAAATTTCGGACTACCAAGCCCAAATATCCAAACTCAATAAGAAGATTGCTAAAGTGGAAGCACAAAAAGCTGCCTTAGAAAAGGCTGAAACGCTTCCCACACAAGATGTCGTTGACCATGAAGTTCTTAAAGGGATTTCACATGGAGAAAAGGCCCTTAAGATCGAGGCTAGTATTAAGCAGCTGCAGGGAAGAAAAAGCTTTCTTGATAGTCGAATCGGTCATAAGACGACCTTTTTTGAGGATTTTAAATCTAGATTTCCCGCTTGATTTTTCTTTTTTGTAGTGGCCCTGGTAAGGTCGGTTGACCATTTTTTAATGCCATCCAGGCTCTTTGAAAATTTTAATGACTATTTTCACCATGTTTGGATTTGAATCTCTTGTAGCATAGGTTTATATTTTTTCAAATATTTTCCATTCACCCTTAAGATCCTTCGATCCATGCCCAATTCCTGAATTTCGTAAGCATTGTTCGTAAACGTTCAGATTATTTGAAACGGTCCCTCCCATTTTGGAGACCATTTTCCTAAGGTTCGATCTCTTTGATCCATAGGTAGAATTACCTTCCAAACGTAATCATCTACTGTAAAGCTTTTTGTTTTAACCCTTCTGTTGTACACTCTGGCCACACACTTTTTCTATCGTATAAATATGTCCATTGCGGCCAACCTCTCTTCGTCCAAATCAGTTAATTCATCGAACATCAATTCCTAGTACTGTTCAGACTGAATATCATTCTGGCATTGCACCATGACTGATTGTAAACAAATATTTACTGGCAACACAACGTCGTGCCCAAATGTCAGATGAAAAGGCATTGAATTCGTCGCCTCTTTTGGGGATGTTCGACAAGCCCATAAAATTTGGTCTAGCGTCTTGTGCCAATTTTTTTTTGGATTTTTGGAAACGTGTTTTATGATTAAACTAATTATCACTTTGTTGGCTGCTTCGACTTGGCTATTTGCTTGGGCGTAATAAGGTGTAGACGTTACCAACTTGAAACTTGTTTTGACGACGAATTCTTGCATTTTTTGCCCCACAAAAACCGAACCCTGATCTGTGGTAATGGTCTTTGGAATGCCAAACCTATATATGATATGTTTTTGAATGAATTTGATCACAACCTCTTGATCCACTTTCACCAAAGGGATAACTTCTATCCATTTTGTAAAGTAGTCTATTCCGACCAAGATAAACTTTTGTTGTTTCGATAAAGCCGATTAAATTTCACCGATGACATCCAACGCCCATCCCCTAAAAGGCCAACGCTTGATAACTGTGTGCAACTCACTTGCTGGTATGTGTTGGACGTTTGCGTGCATCTGAAATTCTTGGCACCCTTTGGAGAACTCGATACAATCTTTTATACTGGTCAATAAACGCCTTGTAGGAATAGAAGTCATTTCATCTTATGGCCTGCTTGGTGCGCTCCACAGGCTCCACTGTGTAGTTCAGATATGGCCAAGTAGGCTTATGTATTTCCAAGACACTTGAGCAATATTCCTTCTAGGGTTTTCTTCAACAACTCATTTCCCAGGCATATATAACTTAGAGCCTTATACTTGATTTTCCTGTCAGTGTTTCCGACTGGATTTTCTAAGTACTCTACGGTTAGTCTTCTCCAATCTGACCGTGACAAGTTTCCAATGGAAAAAATTTTGTGTCTTGCAAAATTTTGGAAATAGAAATTTTTGAGACATTCGTCGCAGCTGAAACTGTTGTCGCCTCTAAAGCTGCCGTCAGAGTCCCCCTCCCCATTATTCTTGGGATTTCTATATTAGGTGACGGCAGGACGTTCGACACCATATTTTCCTGTATCTTAATAATATCCTTGAGTCCTGATTTCGATACCTTGTATCCAAAGGCGATTTGGGCCAACTCGTTGGCTTCTTGGTTCTCCATCCTTGGCACGTGCGTAATGCTAACGACCTCGAAGCATTTCAATAGTTGTGTCGCCACTGCAAAATACATCAGTAGATTTTCCTTAATGCACTTGTATTCTCTTGTGATTTATCTAATCACCAACTCTGGCTCTCCCTTAACCTCTATTTTCTTGGCCCCTAAATCTCTTAGGATTTTAAGACCAACTATTAGGGCCTCGTACTCTGCTTCGTTATTGGAACATTTTCTATTTACTCTACAGTTGAACCTTGTCGGAATGTCTTGTGGGGATAGTATCAATACCCCAACTCTGGTTCCATCCTTGTGGCTTGACCCATCAAAATATAACTGCCAAGGGTTCGTGTCAACCATGTTTAGTGAAGGTTCGACTATGGCATGATCCACTATAAAATCTACTACTATTTGGCCCTTCATAGCCCTCAAAGGCATATACGTTAAAGAAAACTCCATTAATGCTGTTGTACCCCAAAATTTGCCCTCCCTTTTCGATTCTCATCTGACTTATGGATTGAGACTAATTCACATTTCATTCATGTGCATCATTCATTCATAGTTAACATTTGCTAAAAGGAATCATAGATTCAAGGTTTATGGTTGATAAAAACAAGGGCTTTGCTTGAAGATTGTGGTATTGCACACCTTATGGGATGAAACCCTAATTCTTGACTTTTCTCCTATGGGATCTTGTGTTTGACCTTTTGTGTAATTAACCTGACTTCTGAACCCTGATTGTGGGTCCATGGTTTAAGGTGTTTCTTGTGGAGCTTTAGGCTTTGTTTGAAACCCTAATCAGGAATAATTGGTATTCATGTGCTTTGCTGGGTTGGCTTTCTGATCTATGGTCCATCAAAACCCTAGTACTTAGCTTTGAGGTTTGTGAACCCCATGGTTTGCATTGAGGTAGTGGAAACCCTGGTCGTGGTTCATGGCATTGATGCACCACTTGAGTTGACTTCTCACTTGGCTTGAGATTCTTGATTTGATACATAGCTTTGAACTTTGACCTAGCAAACCCTAATTCATGGTGTTATGTGATTGATTCAAGGCATGTTTGCATTCATGTTTCATTGACCTCACGGTCTTATGATCCATTTGATCTGAGTCTTATTTCATTCCCATTACTTTCATGGTTTTATTAAAATGTCAAGATTCATTCATGCTTTGATTTATAGTCCTATTGATACAAACTAATTTTCCATTTAATCAAGTCATTCCATGACCCATTAATTCCATTTCATTCTTTCATTCAAAGAAATCAAATCTATTATGCCTCACACATGAGCCCATACATAAAAAATAAGGAAAAAAAACATTTTTACTTGATGGTAATCGATTACCATGTTTGGGTGATCGATTACTCTGCTTCCAGTAGCCAAAAGACCACTTTTTATTGATGGTAATCGATTACCATGTTTAGGGTAATCGATTACCCTGCTTCCAGTAGCCAAAAAAGCCTTTTTTCATGATGGTAGTCGATTAGCATGGCTAGGGTAATCAATTACACCTACCGCCAGTAGCCAAAATGCTGCACTTTTCAGCAATAATGCAATTTCCTTTGCACTCTAAACCAGTTCCAATGCTTGCATCAATATACATTGAAATCTTTACATAATTATGCAGCAACCAACCATATCATTCATGCATTGAACTAAGCTCCTAACACTTCAATTCACCAAACTTCCCAAGCTAACTCCAAACCAATTCAACTAATTCTAAGCCTCATTTAACCAATTCCAAGCCTCACAAAACTAACTCCGAACCTCCATTTGATCCAAAACTATAACCTATATAAACATATCACTCTCATTACACCCAAAAAACTCATAACATGATCATTCTCTCAAATTACTCATTGCAAATTCATCTTTTCCCCTCTCACTTCATCTTCTTCAATTCCTCTCCCTACACAAAAGCTCAAACCACCATTGGAGCAAGCTTCATATTGAAGTTTGTTATCAATTGAGCTAAACCTCTTGCCTTCAACATTATTCCTACATTCATATAATCAACACCAATAACAACAATTCAATTCAGAATTTTTCAGAGTTGATTCTTGAAGAGGAGAAGTTCATAGTAGAAGTAGAAGATTAAAGATTCCAAGTAGTATATATATCTGGTTTTCACTTCATCTTCTTCATCTCCAACATCAAATTTAAGCAAGTTCCAAGATAATCCTCCGTCTTGCAGGTCGTTAAATTTCCATCCTTGCTTGTTTGCTTAATTTTTGATACCACAATGTAGCTTGTGTAGTGGAGAATCAAAACCCCAAGGTTTGGTGGTGTGATTCTCCTCCATCCCCATTTAATTTCAGATTTTGTGCTTAGGGTTCTTGACTTTAATGGCTCAATTTCCAGAATTGATTAACTTGTAGTTAGAATATATGATAGATTAAGATATAAGAGGTTGAGAGGAGTAGGAAAGTGGTGCTTTTTCTTGATTCCGGCCAACTCCGCCGCCTCCGACACGGTGGTGCCAGAGCTCCGGTGATGGTCCCTTTTTGACATGAAAAATTGAATATGGTGTGTAAAGATGATGAATCATTTTTTCTAAATTTTCCTCTCAGTTCCTTTGCAAATTCTGTTGGGCTTAGCCATTAAGCCCAATATTTTGCTTTCCACACCCTTGTTCCAATAGATGCTAGCCATTTTGGATCCAACAACACTTCTTTGTATTTGGGCTTATTCTGTTGGGCCCAAAACCCCTATTGCTGAATTTTTCACTCTATGTTCAGATTCTGCACCTCTTTCCTTGGGTTTGTTCATTGTTCTTAGGATTATTAGATTAGCATTTTTAGAATTTTGAGCTTGGACTAATGTTAGAATTTTTAGAAGTGTTGCTATCTAGTTTTAATTGGATTCTTAGGAAATTAGAACTAATTGGATTTAATTGATTTTCATGAGTAGAATTTAATTTGATATCAATATTCTTGTAAAATACCCATTTTGCCCCTTAGGAGTTTATTTTACTATTTTTAGCCATTAAAATGCATGTTCCTTTAGGACTAGAATTTGACTTAGAATATTGAATAGATTTAACAAATGCATGTTTTCTTTAGGAATAGCCTCTGAATTTAATTTTAACCTTTAGATTACGATTAGTCATAGATTCCAAATTAATTTAAACCCTCTGATTCAAATTGATCGAAAGCAATTTTGATCAATTAAATCCTTTGATCATGTATAACCCCACAATCCATTCAAGTGATCAAAAGTCACTTGATCACTTGATAAGGATTAATTCTAACGTTATGGATCTCCAAGCTTCAAGACCAATCTTTCATGCAAGACATCTCAGTCATATTGAGCAACGGATTATGCAAGATAAATCAAAGGTCAACACTTGGTAAAAACGATTCAAATTATACGATATAATCCTTAAGTAATAAGGAAGATGAGACAAAGTTTCTCCTACCCTTGTCTAGAGTGACTCTGCGTACGGGGCGTAGGCCCTAGCTATTCAAAGAACTCGCCCTTTTTCATAGACTTTAGTGCAATACGAATCGAGTAAACTACCAAGTCTTCTTCATACAAAGTAATATCAACTCAAGGAGCAGCAATGAAGATTCTTCTCCAACAACTTGTCAGTTATGATAAGTATCATGCGTCATGAGCCTTAAGCAATGAGGAATGATGAGACGGATTTTCTCCTACCCTCGTCTAGAGTGACTTTGCATACGGGGCGTAGGCCCTAGTTATTCAAAACACTCGTCCTTATTCATAGACTTTAGTGTAATTTGAATCATGCAATTCACAAGTCTTCTTCAAGCAAGCATCATATCATTCAATATTTCAACAATGAAGCACCATGGCACATCAATCATTTTCTCACCAGTGGATCATCAATCACTCTCTCTTTAACATTAAGATATCCTTTGGACCAATTCACCTGTGATCAAATCTTGAAATCCTAATCAATCAATTCAATCTTTGTTTGCCTCGTTAGTCCTCTTGTGCTTTGGCAAACCCTTATTCATTTTGAGCCTTGTCATACCTCTTGTGCTTAGGCCCACTCCATTCAATCGGTGTTTGCCTTATCAGTCCTCTTGTGCCTTGACAAACCCCCTAATCATTGTTCTTCTTATAAGACCTCTAGTTCTTAGACGAATCTCTTGCCTTGTAAATCCTCTAGTGTGTAGGCTAATCATTTCATAATCATTATTTGTCTTATAAGACCTCTAGTGCTTAGACGTATCTCTTGCCTTGTAAATCCTCTCATGTGTAGGCCAATCATTTCATAATCATTGTTCGTCTTATAAGACCTCTAGTGCTTAGACGAATCTCTTGCCTTGTAAATCCTCTCGTGTGTATGCCAATCATTTCATAATCATTGTTCGTCTTAAGATCTCTCGTGCTTAGATGAATCTCTCTCCTTATAAATCCTCTAGTGTATAGGCCAATCATATCTCAGTTGTCCTTGTGGTTGATCACCATTGTTGGGTAGTACCACACTCTTGCTTGTTAAGCAACCCATCTTGCCTTTTGGCAATCATTATTCTCTTTTGTTTCAGCCTTAGTGGGATGAATTACGATTTCTCTAATTTTCTCGTTGCACGATGAGAATATGTAGGCACGAGGGTTCGAATCCTCCACGAGCATACTTATTTATTCTTCTTCTTTCCGCCTTAGGGTGTCATTCATATCTTTCATGATTCATTATCTACCTCTAATCATACACCGTTCACCTAGTGACACATCGTTTCTTTGAAACCAAAATACAATTTTCTTTGGAATTTCATATACACCCTTTTAGGACCATACAATGACGAATCTGCATTTGTGCCTAGAGTTGTTTGGATCGTCCCCATACATTTAATTCTTTCTTTTTTGGCCCAACCATATAGTGATAATGTGTTGTAGACCCTCACTTGTGGTTTGTGCCACCTTCCTTTATGGTACAAATTCCATTTCTCTTATGGATTTCAATGTGTACCTTGACCGTTGGTTTCAAACTATACCTATTCAGTTACTGTTACCAAAACCCAGATTCTTTGACTTTGGTCATTCATTCCATTCCTCTCCTTGATGCATTCACATTCTACCTCGATTCACTTCATGTGATATACCCTATCTTTGAGCCAAATACAATATTACTTTGTGCTCCATCTTGTATTTCCTTGTGAACCAAGAGTTGTTTGTGATATGAAATCAAACACTTAATTCCTTTCTTTTTCGGTTGTTCCGATACAGTGATACCGTGTTGTAGGCCCTCACTTGTTGGTGCATAAAAGTTTTACTCTTGGATTCACACTTTCACCCCTTGTTGGAGTTCAAACAACATTATCCTTTGGTTCAAACCATACTTTGAACACAACTCTTTTCACCTCCCACCACTAGTTCTTTGAACTATGGAGCTCTGAATTCCTCATTGCACTATAAGGATACGTAGGCATGATGGCCCTAATCATCACCAATCTCTTTATCTATTTCCTTTCCTTTCTCCTCATTCTTTTGCAAGTAATCTTTAGATATAACACCTATCCGAGCGAGAACAATCAAAATGGTTCCCATGGAGTACCATGGATATTTTGGGTGCTAATACCTTCCCCTTGCATAATTGACTTCCTTACACAATATATCTCTTTCCCCCGAGTTTTATCGATGTTTTCCCTTTCCCTCGGGAATAAATAAATTTCGATGGTTATTGTGTTGTATGTTCGAACGTGCGATATGTTCAGGTATATTTCCGCTAGCTTCAAATGCTAGTGCCCATTTTTCAATTCGACTATGCAGAATAGGTTTAGACAACATATGTTTAATAACATCATAATGAAGTAAAACATAAACATCAACTAATTTTATATATTTCTTTAATTTCATACATGAGAAGTACAAGTATAAGCACAATTTTTCAATCAGAATGTACCTAGTTTCAACATCTACCAAAAATCGACTGAGGTAGTATATAGTGTAAGACCCGAATTTTGACCCTAAGACCCCTCATGTAATTTCATCATATGCATTAGCATTGGGATCATACCTTGGCATCCTCCTTACCCTTCTTTCATTGGGTTTGTTTTGGGAGAGATCACCAAGCACTATGTGATTGTATCATACTTGTATATCATCATTTTACTAACCAAAATTCAAAAATATGTCTTTGCATTTGCCTAACTATTTTTTTAGGTGAGGCATGATCTCCATTGATTTATCAAGTTCATATCTAGGGTTTGAGACCCTCATGACAAAGAGCACAACAGTGAATTGATCCGAGAATGGTTATAAGCATCATATATGAGTTCCATTGATTCCTACATGTTGTATTGATCAAGTATTCTTCAAAGATTTTGGAAGTGATTTTCCTTGGAAACCCTAGTTTGACTGGGTATCTTGAGTAACTTCTCCAACAAGCTATCTCACCAATTGATCAAATTTCTCAAGGGACACTTCAAAATTCATCATATTATGCATATGTGATCTACCATGATCCAAGAAAGTCAAAAGAATTGAAGGTTAGCAAGTTGGTTGGTGATGGTTGGCCAGATGAATTCATCTGATCAAAACTGGAGCTAGGTTTTCATGGAAAATCATTTTCTATGTTGAGACATCATAGATCATTTTGTCTAAACCCTAATTTGAAAGTCAACTTCCCAAGGCCATAACTTGCTCAATTTTTATGATATGAAAAATTTCCAAGTTGCACAATCAAATTCAAGATGTCTACTTCAACTTTTATGTTTGGAGTGAAAGCAAATTCAACTTCTATGAGCATGTGATATGAAGTTACATTATAGGTCATTTTTGACCTATACCATTGAACAAGTGATTTTTCCAAACTTCAAAAATACATAACTCTATCATTATAAATCCAAATGACATGAAATTGGTGACCATTTTGAAGGTCTTTGAAATAGCTACAATTTTGGTGAATACACTTTTCTCATTTGAAGCTTACATAAAAAGTTAAGCAAAGTGGAATATTGAGATATATGGCTTGGCACTTAGAATTTTTTTCAACATGTTGAAATTTCCAAACTTCCATCTCAAAATTCTCCACGCTCCAAGCTCCAAATTAAAAAGTGTTGAACATTAAACTTGTTCCTCTTGATCCAAGCTTTCCAAAGAACCCAAGTTCATGCATTTTGGACAAAGATTGTTAGGTCTGCGCATGGCTTTAACATGGCTGCATCATCGGAAAGAATCAATTGCACAAATTTCAGTTCACAATGCCTTGCCACCTCAATTAATAAGGCATATCAAATGGTCCACGTTTTTTGCTATTTTCTGATTTTCATTTTAATCCTTTTATTTTCATTAATTCATATTAATTTTAATATTGATCCAAAAAATATGAGAGTTTCACCCAAAATTTTCAAATAATTTCCTCTTTCATATTTTGAATTAAAATTATTTTTTTGGATCATTATTAATATTTTTCATGATTTAATTGATTTTGTGATTATTTTTAATTGTTTAAAAATACTTTTAAGTCTTTAAAAATTCTGAAATTTTTTCTCCAAGGTCCTTTGACCTTGTTTGACCTATGATAAATCTCATGGCCATTTCTTTGGTGTTTTAATGAGGTTTTAGGAATTTGATAAACCATATTTAATTTAAATGTACTATTTTAGTCTTTTTAATTTGAATAAATGTCAATTAATTGTGTTGACCAATTGTGATGACTTGTTTGAGTTTGACTCTTGTTGTTGGGCCTTGGTCAAGGTTGATTTGACTTTTCAAGTTAATATCATTGGATTTAGGGGATTGATGGAATGTACGTTCCATCTCCCAAAATGAATGGATGATATTAATTTGGTAAAAGTCCTCATTTGACCAATTTGAGTTTTGATCCATTCCCCTCCCTCTTCACCTCATTCCCATTCTTTATGCATTCATCTCATTTGGCCTATCATATCTCAAATTCCCGAGGCTAGTTGATTGAGAAATCAACATAAGTACGGATGAGATTAGGCCACCTCTTTTGCATATTATTTTTGTGTGTGGTATGTTTGATGAGTATAGTCCATTATACTATGTCTCTAACATGCATTAACACCAAAATTCTATTGCCCAACCTCAAATAGTTGCGACTTCTACATAAGTCCAATTACGATTGCTTAACATATCGCTAAATTTGTGACATAAAAGGCATAACATTCTAGTTAGTGAGATTGTAAGTCTCCCCTCTTTCATGGTATTGTGTGGAAACTTGGCCTTTTTTCCTTCCTTTGGAAGATGTCTTGGCTCAAGGATCCATGCTTGTGATAAGTGGGTTGAGTGTTCTCCAAAGAATGACTTAAAAATGAAAAGCAAAAGCAAAACAATACTAACTTCTAACTCATTAACAACTAACTTTTAATTTCAAGCCATTTACTTTAATGTCATTTAATTTTAGTCTTTATTCATTTGCTATTACTCATACCATTCTAATTGTTTATGTTAATGCAATTTTAATTTTGTCCACTTGGACCATATTGTGTGATATATTCTATTTTGTGTTTAATTTGCTTGTTTGTGTGGTCTTTGACCACTAATGTACATAATAACAACAAAAACCCTAAAAAACTTTTGTGTGGACTGTTGACTTTATCTTGGACAAATGAACTTAGAACTTAGGCAACATTCCTATGCTAAAGGACTTGGCCAATGCCAACTTTTGTGAAACCAAGTGCTTGCAATTTGAACTTCATCTGATACATCATTTAAGATACCTCTGAGTTCATCTGCAACATGATCATTGTGAAGCTGTTATTTTGAACCTGTGACTTGTGGAATTCATCTGTTACATGGGCTAATTTGAAGAAGATCATGGAGTGGCTAAAGCTTGGATGTGACTATCTTTATTTGATGCCTTGTTATTTAAGATAATATAATTGTGCATTTGTGTGTTGCTTGATTATAAATGTCCAAGGGAATTTGGGTTTTTATATGGCATTCTTTCCTATTGGATTGCTACCCATTGGTCAGATCTTTTCAACCCTTAACTTTTAATTTTGTGCATATGATTAATCTCTTAATCTTCTCCCTATTTCTTCAATTTCAAAATCTCTCACTCCTTTAAAATTTTTCTTTGTTTAAACTTATTTTGCTCTAAACTTTGACCACTTTGCAAAAAAAAAATAGAAACTTTGGCCTTATGCCATTGCATTTTCAAACTCCTTTTCTTAAATCAAATTTGTAAATAAACTTAACTATACTTGACCTAAACTTTCAAAAAGCCAAAAAGAACAAACTCATTCAAATCATTTTCAGGCCTTTGTGCCTTTCAAACTTAATTTTTGTTAAAAGCAATGCCCATTTTGAAATTTGTATCATGAACTACGAGGTTTTGATCCCTCATTTTATGTTGGTACGTAGGCACAAGTCCTAAGGTCTTGTCAAACACAAAAATATAATTAATGAATTCTTTTCTCATCCCCCCATTCTATTTGTTTGTAAACATCATTTTTGTACCAAATACATATGCACACAAAAAGGGCTCCCTAGGAGTACCTAGGATAATTTGGGTGTTAACACCTTCCCTCTGTGTAACCAACCCCCTTACCTGTAATCTCTGACATTTTATTAGTTTTGATTTGAAAACTTCTTACTTTTGGGTTTTGTTCGTACTTTTTCCCTTTTCCCTTGGAAACAATAAAAGCGCGGCGGCGACTCTTATTATTTGATGTCCAGCTTATCCATAGCTTGATGATCATGAATTTACCGCTACATATAGGTCTTTCCACACCATTGACATCCTCTTGAGCTAACATACTTCCTATGGTCGTAACCGGCACAATAATATACAAACTCATATTCTTATTCCTACTAGGAGGTAACAAAATGGAAGGTTTTGTAAGGTATTCTTTGATGGCGTCAAAAGCCTTCTGCTGCTCTTGTCCTCAGTGAAAATCACTCTCTTTCTTGATCTTCAGGAGTGGCGAAAAAACCTTTACCTTGCCACTTAGATTCGATATGAATATTCTCAAGAAGTTTATCTTCCCTAACAAAGACTGTAGTTGCTTCTTTATCGACAGAGGCTTGAGATCCAAAATTGCTTTTGTCTTGTTTTGATTGATCTCGATGCCTTTCTTGTATATCATAAAACCTAAGAAGTCTCCTGCATGTACACCAAAATCACATTTTAATGGATTCATTTTTAATCCGTATCTTCTCATTCTCTCAAACGAGCGTCGAAGGTGATCAAGATGATCGTTTTAAGATGACGATTTTATCACAATATCATCAATGTATACCTGCATAAATGTTTTGATGAAATCATGGAATATGGCATTCATGGCTCTTTGATAGGTTGCTCCTGTGTTTTTTAGACCAAACGGAATTACAACCCATTCATATGTCCCTAAAGCTCCAGGGCATCGAAACGCCGTCTTGGGGACATCATCTTCTACTATGAGAATTTGATTATAGCCAGAATAGCCATCAAGCATACTCAGATACTTGAAACCTGTGGCCGACTAGCATCTCCGCCACGAGCATCAAATACTCATCCTTTGGAGTAACATTATTTAAATCTCTAAAATCTATAGAGATTCTGAGAGGTCAGTTTTTCTTAATGATAATTACTATATTAGCTAGCCATTCGACATACCTTGCAGTTTTGATAAACCGACTTTTGAGAAGTCTTTCGATCTCCTGCTTAATATTTATAGTGATCTCTGGAGAAAAGCGTTGAGGATGTTGCTTTACCGGCCTTTTCCCAGGTTGAATAGGCAATTGATGCTCCACCATACTTTGACTTAGACCTGGAATTTCGTCATAGTCCCAGGCGAAACAGTCTCTGTATTCTGTCAATACTTTAATCAATTAAACCTTCATCTTTGACCCAACTTTGGTATTATGTACGTTGGTCTTCTCGTGACTCCATCTTCTAGATCAATTTCTTAAAGTGGGTGTTGTGCTTGCATTTTCTGCAACTCATTCAATGAGTTTTTCGCAAACCCCAAAGGCTCATTGTTAAAGATGCAATCAAGCCTCAGACTTTCTGAAGCTTTTGTTTGGTCTCGTCGACCATATTCTATCTCTTTGGCTTTGAGAGGCAAGTTTTGAAGTCTCTCCCTTTCTAGGGCTGCCTCTCTTTTATTTTCAGCCAAATAGGCTGAAATTCGAGCCAAACCTTCTGACTCAGAAGTCATCTCTATCGACTGCAGGCCACCCCGTATGTGGAATTATCATCTCTGGCTCCATTTCTTCTTCAGTACCCCATATGAATCTGTGGTCAGGATCAAGGTTCAACACGGGACCGATGTTGACTGAAGTATAGGACCTTGATTCGTCATCACAAGGCACGATGTTTGACAAATACTGGTCGAAGGATTTCTTCGAACCCTTGGCCTCGTCGATCCGGTAATAGCTCTAGTCAGCTTCAATGTTTTCTATGATGCCATCCTTTCGCCAAATTATGAGCCTTTGATGTACAATCGAGGGTACTGCTTCTATCCCATGGATTCATTCTCGTCCTAGGAATAAGTTAAAATTTTCTTTGGAATTTATTACCATAAAAAGCGTCGAGCGTGTGGTCGTGCCAACAGCTAAATCGACCTAGACAACACCCAGTATATTACTCGTTTTTCCTTCGTAGTTTGATAGAACCATATTGTGTTGTGGGAGATCGTCGTCGCACTTCCCCATTTTCTAGAATAGGGTATAAGGCATTAAATTGACGACTGCACCCATCTACAAACACCGTGTTTACTGTTATCCCATCAACCTTCACCCTTATGAACAAAGGCTTCAGATGATACATCATCCATGGGCTAGGTCTTTCAAATATGGCTTTTTTCTCCTCAACCACATTGCTATTTATAACATAATAGCACAGTGGTTTTCCTCCAACAGTTTCATCTAGCATAAAGTCTTCCTCTATTTCAGAGACTTCTAATACCATATCATATTCAGCCGACAACACTGATACAATGTCGCAGTTCACGATGAAATCATCACCGTAGGTATCATCATTGGTATCGTCATACATGTCTTCGTTGAAATCTTTGTTGGACTGGGGAGAGTATTCAGGATCCCATTCCTCCGACACAGGGGAGTATTCAGGCTCCTCCTCTTTCGATTTAAGCACGTCTTCTGGCTTTGCTTCTTTCTCGACTTGAGATGAACATTTCATACTTTAGAAGGATACTACCACTTTCTTCCCTGTAGGATCAACAATCATGGCCATTATTTGATTAGACACCATCTTTCCTTTTTCTACCCCCACAGCCTTTGGGGTCCACCTCTTTTGTCCAGAGGTTTTGACAGGCTTCAAGTGTGGAGTCGTAGCCTTTTTCCCAGCTTTTTTATTCTGTTAGTAATGCCTCCATTGTGTTATGGTCATTGGGTTTTTTCCTTTGTAGTTGGGAGAAACCACATAGCCCCTTGTCTCAACCTTCTTTTCCGGAAACGTTGTTTCTTTATCTAAATCTAACACTTCCTACTTTGGTCTCTTGCCCCCTTCTGGTTCACCGGTTCCACCCACTTCTCCTTTGGAACATCTGACGGCGGAAGGAAAGTCCTTGGTCGAGGCTGTTGGAACTGCCTCCTGTATTCTTCATTTCGACGTGGTGCTCCATGTTTGTCAAACACAAATCTAGGGATGGCAGGCTTCTCCTCTTTTGATGCCTTTCATTTTGCCAGACTCCAATCTCTCAACGGCTTTCTCGTCGAACACCGAGCTGCACTTCAGACATAGGATCGCTTTTGATCCACTTACTTCAAATTTCTATTGGAAATCTGCTAGGTTTTCGCCTGGTTAGGGATAAGATGATTCCAGTCTCCTTTCATCCTTTTTGTCGAGACCATCAAAGTTTCAACCATTAGTACTTCGAAAGACTCATGCTCAGGGACTTGAGTAAAGCATATAGCCAATAGTCTAAACCCGTTTAAATACTGATCAACTGACTCAACGGTCTTTCGTTTGAAACTGGCTAGTTCTTTCAGACTGATTTTTGACTGCCCCATGTAAAATTGTTCATGGAACAATCTCTCTAATTACGCCCACTTTTGGATTGATTGTGGAGGTAGCATCGTAAACCATGTAAATGCTTTTTTTGTAAGAGAACTTGGAAAGTATTTCAGCTTCAAATCCTCATTATTCGTTATGTCTCCAACTTCGATCTAATACCTGGCAACATGTTTGACGGTAGATTCTTCGGTATCTCCGGCGAACTTGGTGAATTTCGGAACTTTCCATCCCCTAGGAAATTTTGTTTCTAAGACAAAATATGGTAAAGGCGAAGAGTATGTCGGCCTCTGTAGGCCTGGGTTTATTCCATTTCACACTATGATCCGCTCGACAATAGCCTCAAAGTTTTGCTTCCCAGCCGCTGCCTCTTATCGAATCTGCCTGACCACATGGTTAGGATCCTGGTTCCTATTGACTAAAACCATAGGAGACCTTGGAGCCATCCTAGGAATTTGTTTGACTTCCTGATATTCTTGTTCGACCGTTTCATCCGCCATTTCCTCTTGTCGGGCTGGGGTTTCTAGTCGAGATGGAGGTAGGGGATTCTGACGAACTTGCGCTCTAGGATCCCCTAGGAAATCCCCTATTATGGTCATTTGAGTTGCCAGTTGTTGGTAACTCTGGGTCAAATCTTGGATTAAAGGTCTCAGTATGGTGCCCATTTTCTGAGTCAACATGTGGACCATTTCGTGATTACTTTTGTCCATCTGTTGTCTTATGACTGCAATAGAACTTGACGTGAAAGTTGGGACTGACTGAGATGATAATCCAAAACTCGGGGGTCGACCAAATTGTCTTACCAAAGATCCTAACCCCTGGTAGCATGGGAATGGCGATGGTGATATTTCGTCGAATGTCGAACCGAGATTATGCATATATTTCCCATAAGTTCCCATCGTTGTTGGCATCGGTGTTTGAGGCTGACGGTGTTAGAATTGGCCCACTATATGCGGTCGAAACCGCAGGTATAGTGCTGGAACCAACATCGATTGTTTGTGACACCACTGTGTCTCCCGCCGAAGACGTTTCTTCGTGTGGTCATGATGACACCATCTTACCACTACGTAGTTGCATATACTGAACACTTTGGGTCCCACCGGACGTGCCAATTTGTTCCTCGCGACAATCTCTAGCCTTCCTATAGAGGTTTATTTGCAGGTCCGACTACAAAGTCCTAGACTGATATGTCTTAAGTATATGGTAGTTTTAATGGGTAAAGTGTTTGGAATACTTTGGGTAGTAAATGAGATACTTTGTAAACTAGAAATGCAATAAAAGTAAGGCAAAATAAAAGACCAAATACATATGTAAATGAAGGAAGCAAATAAAAGTAATTTGACAAGTTAAATGACTTGAAGATAAAGGTGGATGCAAAAGTACATTTTGTAGGAAGATAAATTTTTTCTCTCAAACGCTTGATACTTCAAGTGTATTTCTATTGCAATGCTAAAAATTCCACCTTTGATATGAAAATTACATTTGCTTAAATAGTAGTAAAAAATAATTGCAAGGAGGTTATGACCCATTCGTGATGTGCCACGTGTTAGAGCATATCATCCACGTTGCTGGTAACTACCCACGCTCTACTTCCCACGATAAATACCCATCATGGTAACTGACCTTCGACTTCGACAGTCTTCCTCTTTCGTCGACCCAACACTCTTAGCTTTATCCCTTGTCGATCTAGCTTCCGACTGTCCCTTGGTCGACCTGACTTTGTACCTCTTGGGTCGAAATTTTCCAGCTAACATAATCACATTAAAATATCTAATGAAGACCTAAGGCCCATTAATAGCATATTATAAAGAGGATAAATTGGTCCACAAAGTTCTTCTAGTGACATGATTAGTGGAGGCATATATGAGTGATAACCCAACAATTTTGTTGTCAACCTCAATTGTGAAAGAGATCCGCTGGTCATCTTGGCAGATAACAGTAAGATTTAGATTATTTAAGTAAAAACACATGATATTGGGCAGAAGATTATTTCTTTGGTTCACAAAAAAAAAATCATGCCAATTCTATTAAGCTAGGATTTTGGAAATTTATTATGATGCATCCATGGCTCAGAAATGAATCAAAGATCAAGCTTTTGGTCAAAAATCATATTCTTTAGGGCCAACCTAGTAAGGGTGTTGGCTAGAACCTTAGAGTTCCAATAAATTCACTTTATGGGTAGGTGTTGGTTTTACCAACCCTACATTTGGAGCACTTATTCTTTAGATCTTGTTTCTTTTTCTTTCTATGAGAGGCCATTTGAAAGGGAACTTTTTTTGGTTCTGTTTGTAGGTCATCTTCTCCAAAAATGAATGATCTTCCATATTGGCCCAGGCTTTAGAAATGAACTTTATGGCTTGAGAGGGTGGGAGAGGATTTGCTTTTGGTATATCATTCTCTGATTATATTATATATGTTTCTTCAATTTGAGTTTCCTTACCAAACTCGGGATCAACGAAATCCAGATCATCTTCAGAGTCAGTTGGATTTTCCACCACCTGGACTATGCTATTGGAAGGATCCTTTTGAGCATTGACATCATTTTCAGCTTGTTTATGTGTTTCCGTATTAATGTCATTCTCTTCTTGGATACCCTGGACTTTTCTTTTGTTCATTGTAACCACATAAGTATTATTGTGTTCATTCATATTAGATTTCCTGTTATTCACTTCAAGTTGTTGTTGCGCATGCTTACTTCTTTTGCAAGAAGCAACATCATGACTAATACATTGGCATATGTTGCAAAATGGAGGGAGGTTTTCATAAGTGATATCTGAAGGAGAATAGCGATTCAAAACGCAGTGGAAATTTAAAATTTTCTCCTTTAGTGATCCTTACGAATGGGCATGATTAGTGATAGAATCATTACCTCTTGTGGAGATTGAAACCTTTGATGCAGATTTAAGGAGTGATCACGAACGTTGAATGGTGACAATGCCTCTACTCAGTCCACACGAACGGATTCCTTCAATCTCAGTAAGAGTGAGAAAGAGAGAGTGTAACACCCTTCTAAAATACCCCAAATATTTAATTAAAATAACAACAACAAATATCAGAGTAATTATGCACCAAGGGTGTCACACAACACTTAACAACATAATAACTGTCATGCTCATTATTAAATCAAAACAACATTTTTGCACAATTCGCAGCGGATATAAATCAACTCAACCATTCCACAAACATATAACGTATTACATGAAAAATGGTTCAACAACCGACAATAAACAATTAAAACATCCCGTCCCGATGTTACATCTATCAGAGCATGACCCACTACGGTGACTACACTAGACTCCAAGCACTAGCTTCTACTCAACTCATTGCTCGTTACCTGAAAAATAATTGTAAGGGTGAGTTCCTCAATCGATGTAACAAACATTATAAATTATCATGTTATGTTAAGTAATTTAACTCATTAATCACCCAATATCAACACAACTCATATACATACTTAAGATCAATACCACTGATACACATACAACAAACCAACAGAATGCAACTCTAATGAGACTCGACTCGTCATGCATGTGGTACCATTCGGAGTAAAACTCCCAACTTAAATCATTGCCATTTTAGTGGGCATCAAGGCATAAGCCTTCAACTTTCAACTTAAAATTTTGCCAATCCAGGCCAACGTGGTGTGAGCAAAGCTCCGACTTAATGCATATGAATGTACATGGCATACACGACTTTAAATTGTCAACAACATAATAATAATATCAACACAACAACGTTTTCAACAAAAATCAACTTATAATCAACTTTGGCTCATCAAGCCTCCAACTCAGTATTTTCAACAACTTTAACACAACTGATCAACATATTTGGATCAACATTTCATAACATAAACCCAACAAAATTATTCCTCACGATCAACTAAAATAGGCCAATCACCAATTTTTTTAATTTCCAACAGTGTTAACCGGTTAACGCCCTGGGTTAACCGGTTAACGCAGGACAAAAATACATTTTCTGGCAAAACGCAACAGTGTTAACCGGTTAACGCCCTGGGTTAACCGGTTAACGCAGGCAAAACAGCACATTTCCACAAAATATAACAGTGTTAACCGGTTAACGCCCTGGGTTAACCGGTTAACGCAGACAAAACAGCAGTTCCTGCGCTAACACCAGGCAGAATGCAGAGTTTCCGCATTTTCCGCCGTTGGAGGACTTCCGGACCTCCGATTCAATTTCCGTAAAAAGCTACACGTTCGGGGAAACACGACTCACACAATTACGGACTCAATTACATCTTAAACCCAGTTTATTCATCACAATTTTTTCAGCATTCAACAATCCCAATTAGGGTCAATTCAACGGTTTCTCACTACCCATGACATGTTAATCTATAATACCCATTAAGTGACGATAAACCCCCTTTACCTGAGATAATCCGGCAATCTCTAAGCTTCAAGCTTTTCCGTTCTTCAACCTTTGCTCTTTCTCCACTTTTCACCTTTCAGCCGCTTTCTCTGTTTCACGTGAAAACTCTTTACCAAAAATGAATGACCCTTTTTCTCTTATTCCAACTTATATATTTTCCATTAATTATTATTCCAAATAATAATAATAATAATAATAATAATAATAATCCAATAATTCAATTTATTTAATTAAATTATTAAATATATTATTAACTTAATTAAATAATCCTCTTATTTAATTCGGGGTGTTACAACTCTCCCCTACTAAAAGAGTTTTCGTCCTCGAAAACATACCTCAAGCAAATAACTCCGGATAAGACTCCTTCATCCGACTCTCAAGTTCCCATGTCATGCTTTCGCCCGCAGCTCCCAACCAAACGACTTTAACCAACCCAATCTCTTTTCCTCGAAGAGTCTTTGTTTCACGATCTTCAACTCGCACAGGCTTTGTCTCTACTGTTAAATTATCTCGCACTTGCACATCATCCATACTAACCACATGAGACGGATCTGAGATATACTTCCGAAGCTGCGACACATGGAATACATCATGCAAATTCGAAAGATTAGGTGGTAATGCCATCCGCTAAGTGTAACACCCCGATAATAATAAAATAATTATTTAAAATTGAGTTAATAATTTATTTATTAATTTAATTAAATAATTGGGAATTTTATTATTATTATTTTTGGATTATTATTATTATTGGGATAATATTATTGGGTTTTATTATTTGAGTATATAAGTTGGAATAATAAAAAGTCCTAATTTTTGGGGAAAAGGGTTTTCACGTGAAAAGGAACAGAGAAGCGGCTGAAAGTGGAAAAAGGCAAAGAGGCAGAGCAAGAGAAGAGGAAAAGCTTGAAGCTAACGGAAGTGCCGGATTAACTCAGGTAAGGGGGGTTTATCATCGATTAACGGGTATTATGGGATAGTATGTGATGGGTAGTGAGAAACCATTGAAATTGCCTCTGATTGAATGATATATGTGATGAACTTGTGACTTATTGATGAACGAATTTGGGTGATGATTGATGAGAAATTCGTAGGAATTAGAGGTAGAAAGGTTAACAATTTGTGAAATCGAAAATGTATGATTCGTGTTAGATGTTATGTGTAATATTGTGTGAAATTTGGACTGTGGAAGGGTAAATTGGATAGATCCCGTAGCAGAGGAAGCCATTGCAGATCTGAGAGTTCTGGTTTCTGGTCATACGCGTATGGCACTAGGCAATACGCGTATGAGATGGCTGGTACGCGTATGGCACTAGGCAATACGCGTATGGATGAGGAAGATGATGTTTTGAACGTGTTTTGGTCTCTGTTGGTACGCGTATGGGAATGTGATACGCGTAGCATACGCGTATGGGCGTGGGCATTACGCGTATGGATTTGGTCAGGCGTGGGCAATACGCGTATGGGCATAGGCAATACGCGTATGGGCAGAATTGTGATTTTTCTGTGCTGTTGTTGTGCAGTTTTTGGTTGTTTAGGCTGAGTGATGTACTTAGCTGATGTATGATGTAGCAGGGATCATTTCCCGTTGTTTTGAGTAGTATAGGTATTAGTAGAATGTGCTAATACTGTATTTGATTATGTGGCATGATGTGATATGCTTTTGTGATAAAATGTATTAATGATGTGTGATGATAAGCATGATGCTGTGAATGTATCAGTTATGTATGCATTTGTGAATAGACTGTTTTATGGCTTAGAGTGTGAGCTTATGTCTATTCTTGAATTGTTGCTGTTGTTGTTGCATTGCTAGGTGATTAGCATGCTTATTCTAGCCTTTGGGGCTGTAGCTAATTCCCATGGTGAGGAATTAGTGAGTGAACCATGGTGGGTTTGTTGTTGATGTTTGCATGCTAGATGATTAGTGTGCATAGTCTAGCCTTCGGGGCTGTAGCTAATTCCCATGGTGAGGAATTGGTGAGTGAGTCATTAGATCTCAAATGAGTGGGACTAGTGAGCTTAGTAGCCGTATCTGGATTTGATCGGTGAGCTTGAACTGTATGTTCAAGAATAGTCGGTACCGCATGTGTGGAGTCTCATTTCATAATGAATGTATGGCATATAATATGAATGGATGTATTCCAGTATTATATGTGTGTTATGTGTTGTGTTGTTGATGTTGAGTATGGTTGAGATTATACATATGCTATATGTTACTGTTGAATATGATGTTTGAATGGATATTGCCGTTGCTGAGTGCGTAGTCTGATTAGGGTGAATTGATGTGTTATTTACTTAGCATTACATGTTGCTCTATAATGCTTATTATATTGATTGAGGAACTCACCCTTACATCTATTTTTCAGGTAACGAGCAGTGAGTTGAGTAGAAGCTAGTGCTATGGAGTCTAGTGTCGTCCTTAGTGGGTCATGCTCTGGTAGATGTAACATCGGGAGGGAATGTTTGACTATGTTTTAATTTAGTTGTTGATTCAACTTTACATGTAATGTAGTACATGATTTGAATGTCGATGTTTTGTACCCGCTGCGAATTATGCAAAAGAGTCTTATTTTGATTTAATAAATGAGCATGACAGGATATTTTGATAATTGTTGTGAAATGATTGTGTGACACCCTTCGGGGCATAATTACTCTGATTGATATGTTATTATTTTAATTAAATATTTTGGGGTATTTAGAAGGGTGTTACATTAGTGGTATCAGAGCATAGTCGGTCGAGTCGAGTCGTAATTATTCTGTTTCCCCTGTACGGTATAGGTGTTGTGTAACCTATCAGTACTCATTGTTTCAGTTTGTTGGGTTTTCAGAATAGAGATGGCTGGAAGAGGTAGAGATGATGCTGCAATTGCTGAGGCTCTGGGTATGCTAGCTGGAGTACTTGGAGGAAATCCGAATGTTGTGGGAATGGGAGCTGCTCGTCAACTGAGTGAGTTCCAGAAGAACAATCCTCCAATGTTTAAGGGAGCATACGATCCAGATGGCGCTCAGAAGTGGTTGAAGGAGATCGAGAGAATCTTCCGAGTAACTGAGTGTGCCGATAACCAGAAGGTCAGGTTCGGTACGCATATGCTGTCAGAGGAAGCTGATGATTGGTGGGTTGCTACCCGCACTGAGTTGGAATCTGCTGGAAATGCTGAGATCACTTGGGCTGTGTTCAGAGAGAGATTTCTGAGGAAGTACTTTCCAGAGGATGTCAGAGGGAAGAAAGAAATAGAATTCTTGGAATTGAAGCAGGGTAACCGGTCTGTTACTGAGTATGCTGCTAAGTTCACAGAGCTGTCAAAGTATTATACTCCCTATAGTGAGGCTACTGGGGAATTTTCCAAATGTGTGAAGTTTGAGAACGGGTTGCGTCCCGAGATCAAGCAGGCGATTGGATATCAGCGGATCAGGGTGTTTTCTGATTTGGTTGACTGTTGCAGGATTTTCGAACAGGATTCCAAGGCTAGAGCAGAGAGCTATCAGCAAAGGGTTGATAGGAAAGGTAAGAATCAGATTGATCGTGGAAAACCGTATGCAGCTGGCAAAGGTTTCCAGCGGCAGAGTGGGATGAAGAGGCCTAGTGGGGGAGACTCTAGTGCTCCTGTTAAGTGTTATAGATGTGGTCGGGCTGGACATCGTGTTCATGAGTGTACCAGTGCTGAGATGAAGTGTTTCAAGTGTGGAAAAGGTGGTCATTTGGCTGCAGAGTGTCGGTTGAAGACTGTGACTTGTTTCAACTGTGGAGAAGTGGGTCATATCAGTCCACAGTGTCCTAAGCCGAAGAAAGAGAATCAGTCAGGAGGCAAGGTCTTTGCTTTATCGGGTTCTGAGACTTCTGCAGATGATCGTTTGATCCGAGGTACGTGTTATATTAATGGCTTTCCTCTTGTAGCTATTATTGACACAGGTGCTACTCATTCCTTTATATCTTTGGATTGTGCTGTGAAACTTAAGTTAGAGATATCTAAGATGCTTGGAAGTATGGTGATTGATACTCCTGCGAAGGGTTCAGTGACTACTACTTCAGTTTGTTTGAGTTGTCCTTTGAGTATTTTTGGTAGAGACTTTGGGATAGACCTTGTGTGTCTTCCACTAGTGCAGATTGATGTTATCCTGGGTATGAATTGGTTGGTGTTTAACCGAGTTTCTATCAAGTGTTTTGATAAGACTGTGATATTCCCTGAGATTGAAGAAGGAAAGGATTTGTTTCTATCAGCGAGGCAGGTGAATGAGGAAGTAGCAGATGGGGCAGAGTTGTTTATGCTGTTTGCGACTTTGGAAGCTAAAGATAAACTGGTGATTTGTGATCTGGCTGTGGTGTGTGATTTTCCTGATGTGTTTCCTGAAGAAGTGAATGAATTGCCGCCAGAGCGTGAAGTTGAGTTCTCGATTGATTTGGTACCTGGTACTAGACCGATATCGATGGCTCCATATCGTATGTCTGCTGTTGAGTTAGCTGAATTGAAGAGTCAGCTGGAAGATCTGTTGGATAAGAAATTTATTCGTCCGAGTGTGTCACCGTGGGGTGCACCAGTGTTGTTGGTTAAGAAGAAAGAAGGTACTATGAGGTTGTGTGTGGACTACAGGCAACTGAACAAAGTGACGATCAAGAATCGGTATCCTTTGCCGAGGATTGATGATTTGATGGATCAATTGGTTGGTGCAAGTGTGTTCAGCAAAATAGATTTGAGATCTGGGTATCATCAGATACGTGTGAAAACTGAAGATATTCAGAAGACTGCTTTCAGAACAAGGTATGGACATTATGAGTATTCTGTAATGCCTTTTGGTGTGACTAATGCGCCTGGAGTATTTATGGAGTATATGAATAGGATTTTCCATCCGTACCTAGACAAGTTTGTGGTAGTGTTTATTGATGACATTTTGGTGTATTCGAAATCTGAAGAAGAGCATGCTGAGCAATTGAGAGTGGTTTTGGGAATTCTACGAGAAAAGAAGTTATTTGCTAAACTGTCTAAATGTGAATTTTGGTTAGAAGAGGTTAGTTTTCTTGGTCATGTGATTTCAAGAGGTGGTGTTGCTGTTGATCCTTCTAAGATAGAAGCGGTATCTAAGTGGGAAGCTCCGAAGTCTGTTGCTGAGATTCGAAGTTTTCTTGGTTTGGCTGGTTATTATAGGAAGTTCATTGAGGGATTTTCTAAGTTGGCGTTACCGTTGACGATGTTGACTAGAAAGGGGCAAGCGTTTGTTTGGGATTCGAAATGTGAAGAAGGTTTCCAAGAGTTAAAGAGAAGGTTGACTACTGCTCCTATTCTGATATTACCGAGTTCGTCGGAACCATTTGAGGTTTACTGTGATGCTTCATTGTTGGGTTTGGGTGGTGTGTTGATGCAGAATAAGCAGGTTATAGCTTATGCTTCGAGACAGCTAAGGGTTCATGAGAGGAACTATCCGACGCACGATTTAGAGTTGGCAACTGTGGTGTTTGTTCTGAAGTTATGGAGGCATTATTTGTACGGGTCAAGATTCGAAGTTTTCAGTGACCATAAAAGTTTAAAGTATTTGTTTGATCAGAAAGAGCTGAATATGAGACAGAGGAGATGGTTAGAATTTCTGAAGGATTATGACTTTGGTTTGAATTACCATCCGGGTAAAGCAAACGTAGTAGCTGATGCATTGAGTCGGAAATCATTGCATATGTCTATGTTAATGGTTAAAGAGTTGGATTTAATTGAACAGTTTAGAGACTTGAGTTTGGTGTGTGAGAGTACTCACAATAGTGTTAAATTGGGAATGTTGAAGTTAACGAGTAATATTTTGGATGAGATCAGAGAGGGTCAGAAATCCGATATGCTTTTGGTTGATAAGTTGACTTTAGTGAATCAAGGTCAAGGTGGTGAATTCAGAGTTGATGAGAATGGTGTCTTGAAATTTGGTAATCGGGTGTGTATTCCGGATGTTACCGAACTTAAGAAGAGTATTCTTAAGGAAGGACATCGTAGTGGCCTGAGTATTCATCCTGGAGCTACGAAGATGTATCATGATTTGAAAAAGTTATTTTGGTGGCCGGGAATGAAGAAAGAAATTGCGAGTTTTGTTTATTCCTGTTTGACTTGTCAGAAGTCAAAGATTGAGCATCAGAAGCCGTCTGGGCTAATGCAACCGTTGGCTATTCCAGAGTGGAAGTGGGATAGTATCAGTATGGATTTTGTTTCTGGTTTGCCGAGGACAAGTAAGAATTTTGAGGCTATATGGGTAATTGTTGATAGATTAACGAAGTCGGCTCATTTCATTCCGATCAGAATGGATTATCCGTTAGAGAGATTAGCCGAGTTGTATATTGAGAAGATTGTAAGTTTGCATGGTATTCCGTCGAGTATTGTTTCGGACAGAGATCCTAGATTTACATCGAAGTTCTGGGAAGGTTTGCAGAGGGCTTTGGGAACTAAGCTGAGGTTGAGTTCTGCATATCATCCGCAGACTGATGGTCAGACTGAGAGGACGATTCAGTCATTAGAGGATCTTTTGAGAGCTTGTGTTTTGGAAAAGGGAGGTGCTTGGGATTGTTATTTACCTTTGATTGAGTTCACCTACAACAATAGTTTTCATTCGAGCATTGGTATGGCACCGTTTGAAGCCTTGTATGGTAGGAGATGTCGGACACCTTTATGTTGGTATGAGTCCGGTGAGAGTGCTGTGGTTGGACCGGAGATTGTTCAACAAACTACGAAAAAGATTAAGATGATTCAGGAGAAAATGAGAATTGCTCAGAGTCGTCAGAAGAGTTATCATGATAAGAGGAGGAAGTCACTTGAGTTCCAAGAGGGAGATCATGTGTTTCTTCGTGTTACTCCGATAACTGGTGTTGGTCGAGCTTTGAAGTCGAAGAAGTTGACACCTCGATTTATTGGTCCTTATCAGATTTTGGAGAGGATAGGAGAGGTAGCCTATCGTATCGCTTTACCGCCATCGCTTGCGAATTTGCATGAGGTTTTTCATGTGTCTCAGTTGAGGAGGTACATTCATGATCCGTCGCATGTAGTCCAAATAGATGATGTACAGGTGAGAGATAACCTGACTGTGGAAACATCACCTATGAGGATCGAGGATCGAGAATTGAAGCAGTTGCGGGGTAAAGAGATTGCCTTGGTGAAGGTAGCTTGGGGAGGACCAGCAGGTGGCAATGTGACTTGGGAACTGGAGAGTAAGATGAAGGAGTCTTACCCAGAGTTGTTCGCTTGAGGTATGTTTTCGAGGACGAAAACTCTTTTAGTAGGGGAGAGTTGTAACACCCCGATAATAATAAAATAATTATTTAAAATTGAGTTAATAATTTATTTATTAATTTAATTAAATAATTGGGAATTTTATTATTATTATTTTTGGATTATTATTATTATTGGGATAATATTATTGGGTTTTATTATTTGAGTATATAAGTTGGAATAATAAAAAGTCCTAATTTTTGGGGAAAAGGGTTTTCACGTGAAAAGGAACAGAGAAGCGGCTGAAAGTGGAAAAAGGCAAAGAGGCAGAGCAAGAGAAGAGGAAAAGCTTGAAGCTAACGGAAGTGCCGGATTAACTCAGGTAAGGGGGGTTTATCATCGATTAACGGGTATTATGGGATAGTATGTGATGGGTAGTGAGAAACCATTGAAATTGCCTCTGATTGAATGATATATGTGATGAACTTGTGACTTATTGATGAACGAATTTGGGTGATGATTGATGAGAAATTCGTAGGAATTAGGGGTAGAAAGGTTAACAATTTGTGAAATCGAAAATGTATGATTCGTGTTAGATGTTATGTGTAATATTGTGTGAAATTTGGACTGTGGAAGGGTAAATTGGATAGATCCCGTAGCAGAGGAAGCCATTGCAGATCTGAGAGTTCTGGTTTCTGGTCATACGCGTATGGCACTAGGCAATACGCGTATGAGATGGCTGGTACGCGTATGGCACTAGGCAATACGCGTATGGATGAGGAAGATGATGTTTTGAACGTGTTTTGGTCTCTGTTGGTACGCGTATGGGAATGTGATACGCGTAGCATACGCGTATGGGCGTGGGCATTACGCGTATGGATTTGGTCAGGCGTGGGCAATACGCGTATGGGCATAGGCAATACGCGTATGGGCAGAATTGTGATTTTTCTGTGCTGTTGTTGTGCAGTTTTTGGTTGTTTAGGCTGAGTGATGTACTTAGCTGATGTATGATGTAGCAGGGATCATTTCCCGTTGTTTTGAGTAGTATAGGTATTAGTAGAATGTGCTAATACTGTATTTGATTATGTGGCATGATGTGATATGCTTTTGTGATAAAATGTATTAATGATGTGTGATGATAAGCATGATGCTGTGAATGTATCAGTTATGTATGCATTTGTGAATAGACTGTTTTATGGCTTAGAGTGTGAGCTTATGTCTATTCTTGAATTGTTGCTGTTGTTGTTGCATTGCTAGGTGATTAGCATGCTTATTCTAGCCTTTGGGGCTGTAGCTAATTCCCATGGTGAGGAATTAGTGAGTGAACCATGGTGGGTTTGTTGTTGATGTTTGCATGCTAGATGATTAGTGTGCATAGTCTAGCCTTCGGGGCTGTAGCTAATTCCCATGGTGAGGAATTGGTGAGTGAGTCATTAGATCTCAAATGAGTGGGACTAGTGAGCTTAGTAGCCGTATCTGGATTTGATCGGTGAGCTTGAACTGTATGTTCAAGAATAGTCGGTACCGCATGTGTGGAGTCTCATTTCATAATGAATGTATGGCATATAACATGAATGGATGTATTCCAGTATTATATGTGTGTTATGTGTTGTGTTGTTGATGTTGAGTATGGTTGAGATTATACATATGCTATATGTTACTGTTGAATATGATGTTTGAATGGATATTGCCGTTGCTGAGTGCGTAGTCTGATTAGGGTGAATTGATGTGTTATTTACTTAGCATTACATGTTGTTCTATAATGCTTATTATATTGATTGAGGAACTCACCCTTACATCTATTTTTCAGGTAACGAGCAGTGAGTTGAGTAGAAGCTAGTGCTATGGAGTCTAGTGTCGTCCTTAGTGGGTCATGCTCTGGTAGATGTAACATCGGGAGGGAATGTTTGACTATGTTTTAATTTAGTTGTTGATTCAACTTTACATGTAATGTAGTACATGATTTGAATGTCGATGTTTTGTACCCGCTGCAAATTATGCAAAAGAGTCTTATTTTGATTTAATAAATGAGCATGACAGGATATTTTGATAATTGTTGTGAAATGATTGTGTGACACCCTTCGGGGCATAATTACTCTGATTGATATGTTATTATTTTAATTAAATATTTTGGGGTATTTAGAAGGGTGTTACACTAAGAAACTCTTCCAACCCGTTCTAAGACTTGATACGGACCAATGAAGCGAGGAGTGAGCTTTTTAGACTTCAAAGCCCTCCCAACTCCGGTCACAGGCGTGACTCTCAAAAACACATGGTCACCAGCTTGAAATTCTAAATCCTTCTTCCGCTTGTCATGGTAACTCTTCTGCCTACTCTGAGAAGCTTTCATCTTCTCCCGGATAAACTTCACTTTCTCGGTAGTTTCTCGAACTAACTCTGGTCCAAGTACTACACCCTCACCAGATTCGTGCCAACACAACGGAGTTCTACATCTACGACCATACAATGCTTCAAAAGGCGCCATTCCGATACTAGAATGGTAACTATTATTGTATGTGAACTCGATCAATGGAAGATAAGTGTCCCACGAACCTCCTTGTTCAAGAACACAAGCCCTCAGTAAATCTTCCAATGACTGAATAGTCCTCTCAGTTTGGCCATCAGTTTGAGGATGATATGCCGAACTCAACCTCAACTTAGATCCCAACGAATCTTGCAAACTTTTCCAAAATCCCGATGTAAACCTCGGATCTCTGTCCGACACAATACACAGAGGGACACCATGCAACTTTACAACTACTCGGATGTAAATCTCTGCCAACTTCGCAATTGGGTAAGTGATGTTAATAGGTATGAAGTGAGCCGACTTCGTGAGCCTATCAACGATCACCCAAATCGAATCATGCCCTCGTAAGGTAGCAGGCAGCCCCGTTACAAAGTCCATAGAAATGCTATCCCATTTCCATTCTGGAACTTCCAACGGTTGCATCAACCCAGCAGGCTTCTGATGCTCAATCTTCGACTTCTGACAAGTTAAGCACGCATACACAAAACGAGCCACATCTTCTTTCATTCCGGGCCACCAAAATAATTTCTTTAAATCCTGATACATTTTAGTAGCTCCTGGATGAATACTCAAGCTGCTTCTATGACCCTCCTCTAGAATACTTCTCTTCAAAATTGCGTCGTTAGGAATACAAATTCTTTCCCCTAATTTCAACACACCTCTCGCATCAACCGTAAAGTCACTTTTCTCTGATTGACCACAACGATTAAGGATATCTACTAATTTCACATCCAATTTCTGTGCCTCTCGGATACTATCCATAAAATCATTATTAATCTTTAGCATTCCTAGCATCACACTCTGCGGTGTTACTTCGCAAACCAAACTCATATCCCGAAATTGCTCAATTAATTCCAACTCCTTAATCATCATTGCTGACACATGCAAGGTCTTTCTACTTAAAGCATCGGCCACAACATTTGCTTTTCCTGGATGATAATTCAAACCGAAATCATAATCCTTAAGCAATTCGAACCACCTACGTTGTCTCATGTTCAGCTCTTTCTGATCAAATAGATACTTTAAACTTTTATGATCGCTGAAAACTTCGAATCTGGAACCATAAAGGTAATGCCTCCAAAGTTTTAGCGCAAACACTACAGCAGCAAGTTCAAGATCATGCGTAGGATAGTTCTTTTCATGAATTCTCAACTGTCGCGACGCATAAGCAATTACTTTATTATTTTGCATGAGCACACCTCCCAAACCCATCAACGAAGCATCACAGTAAATTATAAACGGTTCCCCCGGATTTGGCAAAGTCAAAACCGGCGCCGACGTCAATCTCCTCTTTAATTCATTAAAACTCTCTTCGCACTGAACATCCCACACGAAAGCTCTACCTTTGCAAGTTAATTTAGTCAACGGAAGTGCTAACTTAGAAAATCCTTCAATAAATCTTCTATAATATCCAGCTAATCCCAAAAAGCTTCTAATCTCGGTAACCGACTTAGGAGTTTCCCATTGCAATACAGCTTCTACCTTGGAAGGATCTACAGCAATACCTTTTCCTGAAATTACATGGCCGAGAAAACTGACTTCTCTTAACCAAAACTCACACTTGGACAACTTCGCATACAATTTCTTATCTTTCAAAACCTCCAATACTAATCTCAAATGTTCCTGGTGCTCTCCTTCGGACTTAGAGTAAATCAAAATATCATCAATAAATACTACCACAAAATGATCCAGATAAGTATGGAAAATACGATTCATGTATTCCATAAATACTCTCGGCGCATTAGTCACACCGAAAGGCATCACAGAATACTCATAATGTCCATACCGAGTTCTGAACGCTGTCTTCTGGATGTCTTCATCTTTCACTCTGATCTGGTGATAGCCCGATCTCAAATCAATTTTACTGAACACACAAGCACCCACTAATTGGTCCATCAAATCATCTATCCTCGGTAGTGGATACTTATTCTTGATCGTTACTTTATTCAATTGTCTATAATCAATACAAAGCCTCATACTACCCTCTTTCTTCTTTACTAGCAACACTGGAGCTCCCCACGGCGACACACTTGGTCTTATAAACTTCTTCTCAAGTAAGTCTTCCAATTGCTTCTTTAATTCATACAATTCAGATGCCGACATTCTATACGGTGCCATCGAAACAGGTCTAGTACCAGGTACCAGATCAATAGTAAATTCAACTTCCCTCTCTGGCGGCACACTAGGAATTTCATCAGGAAAAACTTCAGGGAATTCTTTCACCACTAACAGTTCCTCTATCTTAGCTTTACTTTCAACCGACAACGTCGCCATCAAAGAAAACATCTGAGCTCCCTCTTTCATCAATTTTCGCAATTCTCTGAAAGGTAATAAGTCAACTCCTTCCTCTTCAGGAGTGGAAAACCTCACCGACTTATGATGACAATTTATATGAACATAATTATACTCTAACCAGTTCATACCAAGAATTACATCCATCCCATCCAACTGCAAACATACTAAATCAACATAGAAATCTCTATCGAAGATCGACAAAGGACATTTTAAACACACCAAAGAAGTAGTTACTGATCCCTTAGCTGGGGTCTCAACAATCATTTCACCATCCAAAGCGGACAATTTTAAACCCAGTCTCCGAGCACAGTTAGTAGAAATAAAACAGTGGGTAGCACCGGTATCAATAATAGTAATTAAAGGAGTACCATTTATGAAACATGTACCTCGGATAAGTCTGTCCTCACAGGAGGTTTGAGTTCCGGTTAATGCGAACACCTTCCCAGTCTGAGATTTCTTTGGCTTCTGACACTGACTTCCAATATGCCCTTCTTCGCCACAATTAAAACAAATCATTTCCTTGTGCTTGCAATCAGCCATTGCATGACCAGTCTTACCACAGCGAAAACACCTCTTTACTTCAGCAGTGCATACATTACTCTTATGACCAGCCTGACCACATTTGAAGCAAACTATACCAGCAGGAGCACCTCCCCTACTAGTCCTCTGAGCCGGAGCAGCTCCTTGTTTCCCTTTTCCCACGGGAGCATCATACGGCTTGCCACGGTTTTGATGCTGCTTTCCCTTGCGGTCACTGACAACCTTGTAATGAGCATTATTGTCTTCCTCAAATATCCTGCAGCTATCAACCAATTCAGTAAAAATGCGTATCTTCTGATACCCAACAGCCTTCTTAATTTCAGAGCGCAATCCGTTCTCAAACTTGATGCACTTTGAAAATTCAGCACCAGCACCAGTGTAATGGGGATAAAATTTGGACAGCTCCACAAATTTCGCAGCATAATCAGTGACAGACATGTTTCCTTGCTTCAGCTCAAGGAACTCGATTTCCTTCTTACCACGGACATCTTCCGGATAATACTTTCTCAGGAATTCCCTACGGAATACATCCCAAGTAATGACTTCACCTGCCACGGTCAACCTCTCGTGAGTCTCTAGCCACCAGTCATCAGCTTCGACTGCTAGCATGTGAGTACCATACCGAACCTTCTGAGCTGGAGTGCAACCCATAACA
This sequence comes from Lathyrus oleraceus, assembly GCF_024323335.1. Lineage (NCBI taxonomy): Eukaryota > Viridiplantae > Streptophyta > Magnoliopsida > Fabales > Fabaceae > Lathyrus > Lathyrus oleraceus. Next base: position 372,773,738 of record NC_066580.1, read on the forward strand.
CGGAAGATTCTCTCAATCTCTTTCAACCATCCCAAGGCTGCATCTGGATCATGCTTCCCTTTAAACACCGGCGGATTCTCTCTTTGAAAAGTCGCCAAGCTACGTGATCCAGCATCTCCACCAGCATTTGGCAAGTTCTGCACCGCTTGTGCCATTGCTTGCATTGCGGCAGCCATTGCAGCGTCATTCCTTCCAGCCATTCCAACTTATCAATACAACACAACTTAAAGTTAGACTAGTAACAATACACAATTGTTAGACAGTAACGACACGACAACTGGCCGGACAGACCGACCTGCTCTGATACCACTAATGTAACACCCTTCTAAAATACCCCAAATATTTAATTAAAATAACAACAACAAATATCAGAGTAATTATGCACCAAGGGTGTCACACAACACTTAACAACATAATAACTGTCATGCTCATTATTAAATCAAAACAACATTTTTGCACAATTCGCAGCGGATATAAATCAACTCAACCATTCCACAAACATATAACGTATTACATGAAAAATGGTTCAACAACCGACAATAAACAATTAAAACATCCCGTCCCGATGTTACATCTATCAGAGCATGACCCACTACGGTGACTACACTAGACTCCAAGCACTAGCTTCTACTCAACTCATTGCTCGTTACCTGAAAAATAATTGTAAGGGTGAGTTCCTCAATCGATGTAACAAACATTATAAATTATCATGTTATGTTAAGTAATTTAACTCATTAATCACCCAATATCAACACAACTCATATACATACTTAAGATCAATACCACTGATACACATACAACAAACCAACAGAATGCAACTCTAATGAGACTCGACTCGTCATGCATGTGGTACCATTCGGAGTAAAACTCCCAACTTAAATCATTGCCATTTTAGTGGGCATCAAGGCATAAGCCTTCAACTTTCAACTTAAAATTTTGCCAATCCAGGCCAACGTGGTGTGAGCAAAGCTCCGACTTAATGCATATGAATGTACATGTCATACACGACTTTAAACTGTCAACAACATAATAATAATATCAACACAACAACGTTTTCAACAAAAATCAACTTATAATCAACTTTGGCTCATCAAGCCTCCAACTCAGTATTTTCAACAACTTTAACACAACTGATCAACATATTTGGATCAACATTTCATAACATAAACCCAACAAAATTATTCCTCACGATCAACTAAAATAGGCCAATCACCAATTTTTCTAATTTCCAACAGTGTTAACCGGTTAACGCCCTGGGTTAACCGGTTAACGCAGGACAAAAATACATTTTCTGGCAAAACGCAACAGTGTTAACCGGTTAACGCCCTGGGTTAACCGGTTAACGCAGGCAAAACAGCACATTTCCACAAAATATAACAGTGTTAACCGGTTAACGCCCTGGGTTAACCGGTTAACGCAGACAAAACAGCAGTTCCTGCGCTAACACCAGGCAGAATGCAGAGTTTCCGCATTTTCCGCCGTTGGAGGACTTCCGGACCTCCGATTCAATTTCCGTAAAAAGCTACACGTTCGGGGAAACACGACTCACACAATTACGGACTCAATTACATCTTAAACCCAGTTTATTCATCACAATTTTTTCAGCATTCAACAATCCCAATTAGGGTCAATTCAACGGTTTCTCACTACCCATGACATGTTAATCTATAATACCCATTAAGCGAAGATAAACCCCCCTTACCTGAGATAATCCGGCAATCTCTAAGCTTCAAGCTTTTCCGTTCTTCAACCTTTGCTCTTTCTCCACTTTTCACCTTTCAGCCGCTTTCTCTGTTTCACGTGAAAACTCTTTACCAAAAATGAATGACCCTTTTTCTCTTATTCCAACTTATATATTTTCCATTAATTATTATTCCAAATAATAATAATAATAATAATAATAATAATCCAATAATTCAATTTATTTAATTAAATTATTAAATATATTATTAACTTAATTAAATAATCCTCTTATTTAATTCGGGGTGTTACAGAGAGAGAAATGAAATTTCAACTACGCAAATACTTATGCACAAGGGTTCTATTTATAGAACCACTTATGTGGGTTGCAAGCTAAAAAGACCACTTAAGTGTATGTGGCCCATATCTGTAAGAAGAAAGTTGGTTCTACAATATATCTCTAAGATTTTGATGATAACAAAGGATAAAACCAAAAATGGTACTCTAACGAGATTTTTTCTTAGTGTGTAGGACTCTGAACATTTACGCAGGATTCTGACCATACATCAGATAAAAAATTACATCGGTTATAAAGTATTCGATGATCAGATGCCACTCAGAAAGGATACGTCCAGAAGGTTTTGATTCTGATCAACGCAGATACCAGCGCAACAGTTAAGAAGTCAGAAGCTCCGACAAAAGACTAATGGATTCAGACTCTGATACTTAAGAAGTCTAGAGCACTGAGAAGATCTGATGAAGTCAGACATAATCATCCTCTAAAGACAAACTCTGGTATATCAAGACTCTGATGCAGACTCACTAGTTCAGAACGCGTAATCGAAAAGAATCTCATTATGGAAAGAAAGTATTTAAAGAAAGGATTAATGAGGCGGACAAAATGGTTTTAGAAAGAAACAATAGAAGTAATGGCATTAATTATTCTTCAATGACCAAGATTCTGTCATCACTCCAACGGTCCTTCACAACGATTATATAAAGGACGAATTACTTCTCTAGAGAACACACCTGAGATACACAGAAATCTCATTCATTCTCTCTCTTTTTCACCAGCTGCTGCTCTTACGTGAAAAGCTATTGCTCTCATATTTTTTGTAATACTTGCTTGTTGTTAGAAGCACTTTACATTACAATTTACTTTTGCTTAAACTATTTCCTCAAGTGACTCTGCGCAGTCTGAATACTTGAGAGGGCTAAGAGATTATTCTCTTAGACGTTTGGTTGTGTAATCTTTCAAGATTAGTGGATTAAGTTCTTGTTGAAGGCGAAATCACCTTGGCCGGGTGGACTGGAGTAGCTTTGAATTTCAAGCGAACCAGTATAAAATTCTGTGTGTGTTTTGATTTCTAAAAAAGGTTTTATTTCCAAAAACAATTCAAACCCCCTTTCTTGTTTTTCTCAACCTTCAATATCTTATGATATGCCAAAACCACTTAAGCGTGTGGTACCTTACCATATTTCGTATTCTACTTAAGTACACCGTACCTTACGATGTTCTACAATTCACTTAAGTGCACCGTACCTTACGGTGTTCCTTATTTACACTATCTCTCATCAATCCATCCTTTTGTGTGTGACCCTATAGGTTTTCGCGACATTAGCAATTATATTAAATCACGTATTTAACATAAAAAGCAGTGAGCGGTATCTAGAAACACATCACAGCTACCAAAGACATGAAAATGTCATGTGATCTGACAAATCCTTTTGTGATAATACTTATGTGTATAATTACCCTTTTGCCCCTATGTTTATATTGAACACAAGGCATATACCGTGTCATCCTTGTCCAGTTCAATATTGGGCCCGTAGACATTTATCCTGGTACGCAGGATGGGAAAATTCCATCTAGGTCACTCATGTCCCTCAACATGCTTCATGGAGTACCTATCAACTGTCTTTATGGTCATCCAGTTATGGACAATGTTTGATAAACAATAAAGCATTCGACTCTACATCTAGGGTCCATAGTGGTTTCAGGTCGAAGGGTGGTATACACCGGTATAACCATGAGAATAACTTATGACACTTTGCATAACATTCTATATGGTATTCTCAAAGCGGGTCAATCAAGTATAAATATTACTCCTAATATTCATACCTATGTTTAAGACTTGATAACTCCTTATCCATGATCCATGAGATGTGATCATCAGTCTATATACATAATAGTCTTAATGCTTTAATGTTATCCCACTTCACAATAAAGCTCGACTACAAATACTTTAATAATAACGTCCTTATGTTTAATGAGATCTCATGATTAAGTCACACTTGATACATTAAACAGACTATCTATTCTAGGGATTTTATTAAACAAAGATAATAAAAAAAAGCATTTTATTATTAATAAATAATTCGATACAAGTACCAAAAGTATTGGCCTCTAGGGCTTACACCAACAATCTCACACTAGCACTAGAGTCAATCAGGCATACCCCTAATGGCCATAGATCTAGTATGGCCATCATGCTTCTGTTGTGCAAGAGGCTTTATCAGTGGGCCAGAAATATTGTCAAGTGTAGGTACTCTGCATATTTTCACATCTCCTTTATCTATTATCTCTCGAATAAGGTGATAACGCCTAAGTATGTGTTTGTATCGTTTGTGAGATTTAGACTCCTTAGCTTGTGCGATAGCACCATTGTTATCACAATAGAGACCAATGAGAGCCACAATGCTAGGAACTATGCCAAGTTCACTAATGAACTTTTTGATCCAAACAACTTCCTTTGCTGCACTTGAGGAAACAATATACTCGGCCTCTGTTGTAGAATCATCAACTGTATCTTGCTTTGAACTTTTCCAGCTCACAGCGCCACCGTTTAACAAAAAAAATAACCAGATTGCGATCTAAAGTCATCCTTATCTGTTTGGAAGCTAGCATCAATGTATTCAACTACAACAAGCTCTTCCTGACCTCCATATATCAAGAGTGAGTCCTTAGTCCTTCTCAAATACTTAAGGATATTCTTGACAGCTACCCAATGAGCATCACCGGGATCAGATTGGTACCTACTCATTGCACTTAATTCATACGAGACATCTGGTCAAGTACATAACATGGCATACATGATAGATCATATTGTAGATGCATATGGAATCTTATTCATGCGATCCCTTTCTTCCTTAGTTGAAGGGGATTGTGTTTTTGATAGACACAAGCCATGTTGCATAGGTATGAATCCTTTCTTGGAATCATGCATATTAAAGCCTCTCAGCACTTTGTTTATATATGTACTCTGACTTAGGTGTCGCAACCTGAAAAATACAGTGTGCGAAAAAACAACCGGCGAAAGAAAATGACAGAAGAGTCGCCACCGTGCGTTATTCGTCCCAAAGGAGGGAAAGAAAACGCTCGAAGTAAACCTGAAAAAGGAAAGGACAAGACGGGGTCTCGCAACCAAATCTTGGGTTCGGGAGTCGGTTATGCGAAGGGAAGGTATTAGCACCCCTACGCATCCGTAGTACTCTACGGGATCCACTTTTGTAGTTCTTGTCTAAAGGGTGTGAGTTTATCTTGTGCTGTTTACAAAAAAAAAGGGGTAAATGAAAATGACTCGCGCGGATGTCGCATCCACTGCATACGTATCTCATCTGAATATGAGAATCAGAGTCTTCGTAGCTCGGCTGACCTATGGGTTGGGGGGATGTGTGCTCCCTAAGACATCGCGTCTTATGCCTACGTATCTCATCTGGAATGAGAATCAGAGCAAGCCGTAGTTCGGCTAACTACGGGGTTATGGAGTGGGTTTTGGACGAACGACGTTACTACACAATCTACCGGATGCTCGACCTTTGGAGACTTACTCACCTGTAGTAGAAGGAGTAAACGTGTGTTTAGGAGAAGAAAAATCAATGAAGGGTCAGGGTTTGGTGAACTCATGCAAAAGGCAGTCCTTGACGAAGGAACCTGTAAAAAAACACACAAAAACATTGCCTCCTATCGAGGTCTTCCATCTAGGAAAGCAGTAAAATGCGGGAAAAATGTAAAAGTACCACGTGGATAAAGATCCGAAGTAACAGCAGTTAGAGGAATGGGAAACCCAGGGATCCTTCCAAGCTAAACACCATCAAAGAAAGTGAGTCAGTACAGGTAATCGGAATGAAACCTCCAGGAGGTATCCCACAAATAAAGTGGAAAACCACGCAAGTTATCCCTGCAAAAGTCATGTGAGCCCTCACAAAAACTCAACAAACAGGTTAGAGACAAAAAAATAGGGTAATCAAGGGTTGCCCCTAAATCAAAATGTAACCACATGAATCATGTCATTAAAATTCACAAAAAAGACATGCATCAAAAGGGTATCAAATTCACCCATAATACCTCATACGTTTAGAGCATTCAAATTAAAGGCATAAAGATGATGGATATAGGGCAAACCTAATTGGAGAGCTTGATTGAAATTGAGTTGCACCCGTGAGGTTTACAAAACAATCTTTAGGGTTTATGTGAGGCAGAGGTGATTCTGTGCAGTTGAGTTCCCTTCAGGGTTTGGAGGCTGCTCTGAACTCTGTTAGCTCTTCTCTCACTATCTTTTTCCTCAGGGTAATAGGAATAGAATCCATATTTGTTTCACTGAAACTCTAGTATTTATAGCCTAATATTGGTAGCTTAGTGGGCTTTTGAGAGAGGTCCAAGTCTGAGATTTTTTCTTTTATTTATTTATTTATTATTGTTTTTATTTATTTATTATTTATTTATTTTTTCGTTTTTTTCTTTTTTCGATTTTTTTATATAAATAAAACTTCTTGGATCTAATTCTGATTGACATGATGAAATGCAATGTATCTAATGTTAAATGACCTAAAAATGAATGCATGCATGAGGTGTAAAGCGTATGCTTCCAGGAAAAATGAAGGGTAAATTTTGGGGTATTACAGCTGCCCCTATTCAATCAACTGGAGACCTGGAAAGAAGATAGCAGCGACTTTCGTGCTTTCGAGGTATCAAGGGATTGAATACAATAAAAGCCCAAAAATTTGCACTGAAGTGAAGTGAAGTAACAATGCCTGTCAGAATCGGCAAAGAGGTGGTCTTGAAAGAAGAATCCGTCTGGTACGGTGAGAGTCAGTCTGAATACCAAAAAAGAATGTTAACTTGGATACCAAAATAAATGGTAACACAGAAATAACCATGGCCTGAATGCCGCTCATCAGTCTGAATACTGGAAATGACTTCGATCTGAACATCGGGAGATATGAGATTATTAATATCGGTCTAAACACCGAGAGGCTGGCCCGAATGCCACAAGTTGCGTCGACCTGAACGTCGGAAACTTCTTCGATCTGAACATCGGAAAATTGGCCTGAATGCCACAAGTTGCGTCGACCTGAACGTCGGAAACTTCTTCGATCTGAACATCGGAAAATTGGCCTGAATGCCACAAGTTGCGTCGACCTGAACGTCGGAAACTTCTTCGATCTGAACATCGGAAAATTGGCCTGAATGCCACAAGTTGCGTCGACCTGAACGTCGGAAAGTTCTTCGATCTGAACATCGGAAAATTGGCCTGAACGCCACTTCGGTCTGAATACCGGAAAATTGGCCTGAATGCCACAAGTTGCATCGACCTGAACGTCGGAAACTTCTTCGATCTGAACATCGGAAAACTGGCCTGAACGCCACTTCGGTCTGAATACCGGAAACTTCATGCCTGTCAGCATCGGCAGAAATAGGGAACGATAATAGAGGCGGCGCATGGGCCAATGACACTTGCTGGGGATAACAAAGGTAAGTCATGAACAATCTTCAGTCTGAGTACTGGAAACAACTTCTAGCTTATCACTTTTGGGATACCGAGAATGTTTTATGCTTACATGCGTATGTTTGAATTTTTCAATGGCGTAATGCTCCATGAAAATGGAAATGCTACACGATTTGGAAGGATGCAATGCAATATGATTCTACATGCAGGGATGCGAAATGCTGGGTAGAATGCCAAGCTGAGGCAAGGGGATCTGCTGGGGAAATGATCACCATCTTCTGGACCCTGGCAAGGCTGCTGGAGATGCACAACGCAAAGAATTATGTGGGGAAATGACCCGCCACACGGTGTTCTAGCAATGACGAAATGCCGAGATTCAGACTGGGAAGAGAACGACACTGAAAACCTGTTGTTGGGGAAAGCGATAGTGGTTTTGGCAACCATGATCTGTGAGAGATGACTCAGCAGGGGAAGCAAACACTGATACGGTACCGAGGTTCTGCTTCAAGGAAAGAAACCATGGATCTGGCATTGGGATTATCGATCTGGCCTCGAACTCTAAGGAGCAGCCACTTCTGCTGGGAAGATACAGTCTGGCACTGTCAACTCCGCTGGGGATATATAGTCTGGCATTGTCAACTCTACTGGGGAGTGTAGTCTGGCACTGTCAACTCTACTGGGGAGTGTATGTCCTGAAACAAACGCTTGGGGAAGTACAGTGGTGAGAACCTGCTGGGGATTGAAGAATCCAACACTCTGATCAGCTCTGCAGGGATAAGACACCGGATTCGTCTGTTGGCGACTTCACTGGGGAAAATATTCACGATCATCTGCAGGGGATTTTAAGGAAATGCCCCGAGGGTATCTGTTCTGAATAGACGATCCAAAGCACTTGAAATTTACAGCAACTTTAAATGTTTATTAAGCATGTACCTGTAAAGCCCTTATGTGTCATGATGCAATGTTTATCAAAAATTCGGACGTCATTTTTGCAAACAAAACAGTAAAATGAAAATGAAAACAGAGATATACTGAATAACATGATTTTATTGATTGAATGGCCTCTGAATAGGCATTTACATCAGGAAGCAATCCCTGGAAAGAGGTAATCGCAAAAAAGATAAAAACAGAAATTAATCTAATGGCAATGTGAAATGGATTTCTATTGGGTTCCAATTCTGCTATGACTTGCCCGTCTTCAAGATCCTCCAGATGATCAGCCTTCTGAAAAGGTGATTGGACTGTTTCCTACCTTTCGAAAATTTCCAGTCATCGACATGAGATGAGATTCAGAACTAACTCAGAACGCAGTCATTCGCTTAATCCCTAACTTTTGCCTGAATCGCCCTTTTCGGGTTTTCAATCCACCGGGATACCCATTTTTGCCTAAGTTGCCTTTTCAGGTTTTCAACTTACCGGGTGTACGATCTTTCATTTTTAATCCCTAATTTTTGCCCGAACCTTTTCATTTTCTTGGTTCGTCGGGATGCCCATTTTTGCCTGGACTATTCTTTTTACTGTCCAACGGGTTTATTTTATGCGAAGTATTTTTTAACTGCGTCTGAGTTCACAGGGGAAGTGAAGTTTTCACCATCCATAGTTGCAAGCATTAAGGACCCACCATCAAAAACCTTGGTGACAATATACGGTCCATCATAGTTAGGAGTCCACTTGCCCATGTGATCTGTCTGAGGAGGAAGGATCCTTTTCAACACTAAATCTCCGACTTGGAAACAATGAGGATGCACTTTCTGATCAAAGGCTCTCTTCATCCGACTCTGATACAACTGCCCATGACAAATGGCTGCCATTCTCTTCTCTTCGATAAGACTCAACTCATTGAACCTTGTCCGAATCCATTCGGCTTCATCTAACTTGACATCCAACAGGACTCTTAGAGAAGGAATCTCCACTTCAACAGGTAGGACTGCTTCCATACCATACACCAGGGAGTAAGGGGTTGCCCCAATCGACGTACGTACTGAAGTACGGTACCCATGCAAGGCGAAGGGTAGCATCTCATGCCAATCTCTGTACGTGACGACCATCTTCTGCACAATCTTCTTTATGTTCTTATTTGCCGCCTCCACAGCGCCGTTCATCTTAGGGTGGTAAGGGGAAGAATTGTGATGCTGAATGTTGAAGTTCTGACACAACTCCTTCATCATTTTGTTGTTGAGGTTAGAACCATTATCAGTAATGATGCTTTCGGGAATCCCATAGCGACAAATGATTTCTTTCTTGATAAAACGGGCAACCACATGTCTGGTGACATTCGCGAATGACGCTGCTTCGGCCCACTTGGTGAAATAGTCGATGGCAACAAGGATGAAGCGATGCCCATTGGAAGCAGTCGGCTCAATCTTTCCAATCATGTCAATGCCCCACATAGCAAACAGCCACGGCGAAGTCATCACATTCAGAGGATTTGGTGGCACATGCACCTTATCAGCATAATTCTGGCATTTATGACACTTCCGAGCATATTTGAAGCAATCTGATTCCATGGTCATCCAATAATAACCCACTTTCAACAATTTCTTAGCCATTGCATGTCCGCCGGCATGAGTACCGAAGGAACCTTCATGAACTTCCTGAACTAACATGCCCTCCTCGTGTCTTTCCACGCATCTGAGCAAAACCATGTCAAAGTTCCTCTTATACAGCACATCGTCTTTGTTCAAGAAGAAACTGCTTGCCAATCTTCTCAAAGTCTTTCTGTCATTGTTGGATGCCCCTTCAGGGTACTCTTGATTCTTCAGAAAACACTTGATATCGTGATACCAGGGCTTGTCATCGACTACCAGTTCAGCAGCAAACACATACGCGGCCCTGTCAAGGCGCATCACATCGATCCTGGGAGCATGGTTCCAACGAATTACCTTGATCATGGAGGATAGAGTAGCAAGTGCGTCTGCCATCTGGTTCTCATCACGAGGTATATGATACAATTTTACTGTTGTGAAGAAAGTCAACAATCTTCTCGTGTAATCTCTGTAGGGGACCAAAGTGGGCTGGAGAGTATTCCAATCACCATTCACTTGATTGATCACCAGAGCTGAATCTCCGAAGATGTCCAGAGTCTTGATTTTCAGATCAATGGCTTGCTCAATACCCAAGATACAGACCTCGTACTCAGCTTCATTATTTGTGCACTCAAAAGTCAAACGAGCGGTGAAAGGCATATGGGCACCTTTCGGAGTAATAATGACAACGCCAATTCCACTTCCTCTAGCATTGACAACCCCATCAAACAACAAAGTCCACTTTTCGTTTGGATCAGGTCCCTCCTCAACAACTGGCTCTTCACAGTCTTTCATCTTGAGGAACATGATGTCTTCATCTGGAAAATCAAACTTCATCGGCTCATAATCATCAATAGGCTGCTGAGCAAGATAGTCTGACAGAATACTCCCTTTGATGGCTTTCTAGGATGTATACTGGATATCGTACTCTGTCAGTACCATTTGCCAACGAGCCACCCTTCCGGTGAGAGCTGGCTTCTCGAATATGTATTTGACTGGATCCATCTTGGAGATCAGTAGGGTTGTGTGGGACAGCATGTATTGTCTCAATCGCTTAGCAGCCCATGCAAGTGCACAACATGTCTTCTCAAGCATTGAGTATCTCGACTCGCAATCTGTGAACTTCTTACTCAAGTAGTAGATGACATGTTCTTTCCTACCTGTCTCGTCGTGTTGACCGAGAACACAACCCATAGAATTGTCAAGTACTGTCAAGTACATAATCAGCGGTCTCCCTGGGACTGGAGGCATAAGGATAGGAGGATTCTGCAAATACTCTTTTATCTTCTCGAAAGCCCTTTGAAAATCTTCATTCCACCTGATAGCCTGATCTTTCCTCAGCAATTTGAAAATTGTCTCACACGTGGTTGTTAGGTGAGAGATGAACCTTGCAATGTAGTTCAACCTCCCTAAGAAACTACGGACTTGCTTCTCTGTTCTTGGCTCAGGCATTTCCTATATTGCTTTCACTTTGTCAGGATCCACCTCAATCCCTTTTCCGCTAACAATAAAACCCAGCAATTTTCCCGATCTCACCCCGAAAGTGCACTTGTTCGGATTAAGTCTCAGTTTGAATTTCCTTAACCGTTCAAACAATTTCTGCAGATTCACCAAATGTTCTTCTTCTGTCTAAGATTTGGCAATCATATCGTCCACATAAACCTTGATTTCATGATGAATCATATCATGGAACAGAGTCACCATAGCTCGTTGATATGTTGCTCCGGCATTTTTCAGACCAAACGGCATCACCTTGTAGAGAAGGTGCCCCATGGGGTTATGAAAGTTATCTTTTCCATGTCCTCTGGTGCCATCTTGATTTGGTTATAGCCAGAAAAGCCATCCATGAAGGAGAATACCGAGAACTGAGCTGTATTATCCACCAAAACGTCGATGTGAGGTAATGGGAAATCATCTTTAGGGCTAGCTCTGTTCAGATCCCGGTAGTTGACACACATCCGTACCTTTCCATCCTTCTTAGGTACTGGGACGATGTTTGCAACCCATGGCGGATAATTGGTGACTGCTAGAAACCCTGCATCCAACTGCTTTTTCACTTCTTCCTTTATCTTGACAGCCATCTCTGGTCTTGTTCTTCTGAGCTTCTGCTTGACCGGAGGACAACCTTCTTTGAGCGGCAAGCGATGTACCACGATGTCTGTGTCCAGCCCGGGCATGTCCTGATAAGACCAGGCGAAGATGTCAACGCATTCTTGCAGCAATTCAATAAGCCCTTTCTTCACATCATCTCCCAAAGCAGCCCCTATCTTGATTTCTCTCTTGGCGTCCTCGGTGCCGAGATTAATCACTTCAGTAGGCTCTTGATACGGTTGAATGACCCTTTCTTCCTGTTTTAAGAACCTGGCAAGTTCTTCAGGGAGTTCACAGTCTTCATCACCCTCTTTTTCAGCTTGAAAGATTGGATTTTCAAAGTCGAAGCGAGCCATAGCAGAACCGTTATCAATAGGATCCGGTGACGTGCATCTGCATGAGTGATGGTATGTGCTTATGAGTGTGAAAGAAAAAAGTGGAAACTAAACAAAACATTGCCATTTTTTTTTTGTTTTGAAAAAAACTGCAAAAATAGAAAGACATGGAACGAAATATTTGAATGCAAAAAGACGTCCTTCATTTATGATAAAAAATGCAAGTGTCACATAGATGAGCCCTACAATGAGTCATTACGTCCTGGGCGGAACGTAAGACTTGGACATGCATGAATAAACAAATAAAATTACTCCTTCAGAAAAGTGACTTGGACAATCTCCTAAGAAGACAATTGTTGATGACTTCACCCGGGATCCTCGGATGCACCCAGTTGTCAATGTCACAGTCACTATCCCCATCTTCATTGTTGACCGCAGAGACCTGGCCATATTTCTCAAACGCCTCTTCAACAGACTCTTGGGCAGACAAATCTTCACCCTGGAGGATACCTCTGTCGAGCAAGGCCTGGATACCCTGCTGTAGCTTCAAACAACCTCCACTCTGAGTGGCATAATCCAAATAATCCTTCCCACAACCGGGGAAAACATCGGCCTTCAGCAAGCATCCTTTGATATCCAACAACGGAGTCTTCAACTTCAACACATCCTTAATGGACTTGGCTTTTCCTTCCATCATATTAATGTTTGCACCACCATGCTGCGGCATGGGATTGTTGACGACATTAGGAGCCGGTGCAAGGTTGATGGCTTTTGAATCTATGAGGTCCTGAACTACGTGCTTAAAAGCTTTGCAGTTCTCAATGTTATGGCCAGGTGCCCCAGGGTGGAAGCTACACCTAGCGTTGGCGTAGTAACCCACCGGAAGTCTACCAACAGGAGGAGCCAGAGTGCGCAATTGCACAAGTTGTAGTTGTTGAAGACTAGAAAGCAACTGAGCGTACGACATTGGAAGGGTGTCGAAACGCCAGTCCATCATCCTTTGCCTCTGTTGATAGGCGGGTCTGTTACCCGGTTGTTGCTGCTGTTGGTACTGAGCTGGTTGAAGTTGTGGTTGTTGTGGTTGTTGTTGTTGTAGTGGTGCTGCAGCTGGAATGGTCACAGCCGCAACATACGGTTGTTGATGATAATTCTGGAAACTGTTCCTTCTAACACCTTTGTTCTGATAGGAAGTCAAAGAATTCACTCCCCCCTCTCTCTGCTTATGCCCTCCAATGAACGACTTTTTTACCCCTGATGAAGATCCAACTCCATTTTGGATCTTGCAGGTCTTCAGGTAATTCTCCACCCTCTCTCCGGTAGAGACCACATCAGCAAAGTTGGAGGCATTACACCCCACCAGACGCTCCAGATAAGGTCCAGGCAACGTATTCATGAACATGTTGGCCATTTCCTTTTCCAACATAGGAGGCTGAACACGGGAAGCTATCTCCCTCCAGCATTGAGCGTATTCCCTGAAGCACTCATTGCTTTTAAGAGACAGATTCTGAAGTTGAGTTCTATCCGGAGCCATGTCTGCATTATACTGATACTGCTTTACGAAAGCCTCCGCTAAATCCCTCCAGCAGCGCATGTGGGCTCTATCCAGCCTCATGTACCATTCCAAGGATGCCCCAGCCAGGCTATCCTGGAAGAAGTACATAAGTAGCTTCTCGTCATCAGAGTATGCAACCATTTTACGGAAATAGGCTTGCACGTGAGTTTTGGGGCAAGAGCTGCCATTGTATTTGTCAAAGACCGGGACTTTGAATTTCGGTGGCACTCTCACACCTGGGACCAGCCCCAAGTCAGCAACATCTACTCCCAGAGGATTCTGTCCTTCCACAGCTTTCAGCCTCTCCTCTAATCTTCTAAACATGGGGTCCATGCCATGGCCCATGCCAAAGTCTTCCTGAAGTAAGGGGAACTGATCCTCCTGATCATCATGGATGGGTTGTCGATCAAGGTTGACATGTGGGACCGGGATAGGCCCCGGTTCATTGGGACCATTAGCCTCTCCAGCTGGAGGATCATCCAATGTCTCTGGTTGAGTAGCGGCGGGATCCCTCTGTACCAACAATCTAAGCTCCTGTTGTCCTTGAGCCACCCCTTGAACCAAATCCATGAATTGGGTCATGCAGGTCCTAATCTCGGCGAGCTCTGCTTGTACACCTTCCATTGCTCTCTGTTGATTCCTTCGGGTACCGTATCGGTGAATTCTTGAATCAGCTATCCTGCTGATGGAACACCAAACAACTGAGAACACTGCGGCGATACCTGTTATGCAAGACATGCTATGGATATGCAAATGCAATGACATGTTTATCAATTCCAAAAGGTATTCTACCCCCTTGATTCTAGTCTCTCGTTCGCTAAACAGTGTAAGAAGAAAACCCCGACTAGAATCAAGAAGAAGATGTAAACCCCCTAGAAATGGATAAACATGTGCTAAATGATATGAATGCAGAATGATGATGTAATGCAGTGACATGGGAATGCAGTGATGTGTATCTGCTTGAACATCTGTCAGGTTACACTGTCTGAAGAGAAACCCACTGAAGAATATAATACAAGATCAAATCTCTGCTCCAGAAAACCGGGTTGGTTGGAGGTTAAGGTTTCCTGAATTTAGCCCGCCCCTCACTGGTAGGTTCTAAGAACAGAAGTTCGTCAGCTTCAGCCCTTCAGTCGCGAATAATACGTTTACCACTGAAGGTTTGGTATTATTATGGGACAAAAGACCTCTATTGACTCCCCTCAACAGGACATCCTAATAGCAAGTTCCCAGTCTCGGGATCCTCAAATTGAGCAGCGAGAATGCGCCCACCAAAGCTAACATAATCACGTCTCGGAGGAGAGGCCTCGACTGAGTTCTCGGTAAATGGTCACCAGAGTCGACGATTTCTAGAGGAACATCCTGCCGTTACGGAACACCCGTAAGACATAATATATCCAAAAGAAACCTCGTCTGGGTGTGGTTCTTCATGAACGACTTAACGTAGCAACACACCACGCAAGCCTCATGATTATCCACTCTAAAACCCGTGTGTACACTCAAGCCTGGGTAATGGGCTTATCTCTCATAGAACACCCCATCCCAACAAACAAACAAACAGATCCAACAGATACAACAGATGCATGCAAGCAGGTAAGCAAATAAATGTACAAAAGCATGAACACCCAATAAACAAGAAATCACACAAGCTAGGCGGGACTCGCTTAGGGAAGATGGACCACCAAGAGGTCAACTTCTAGATTTCCCCAGCAGAGTCGCCAGCTGTCGCAACCTGAAAAATACAGTGTGCGAAAAAACAACCGGCGAAAGAAAATGACAGAAGAGTCGCCACCGTGCGTTATTCGTCCCAAAGGAGGGAAAAGAAACGCTCGAAGTAAACCTGAAAAAGGAAAGGACAAGACGGGGTCTCGCAACCAAATCTTGGGTTCGAGAGTCGGTTATGCGAAGGGAAGGTATTAGCACCCATACGCATCCGTAGTACTCTACGGGATCCACTTTTGTAGTTCTTGTCTAAAGGGTGTGAGTTTATCTTGTGTTGTTACCAAAAAAAGGGTTAAATGAAAATGACTCGCGCGGATGTCACATCCACTGCATACGTATCTCATCTGAATATGAGAATCAGAGTCTTCGTAGCTCAGCTGACCTATGGGTTGGGGGGATGTGTGCTCGCTAAGACATCACGTCTTATGCCTACGTATCTCATCTGGAATGAGAATCAGAGCAAGCCGTAGTTCGGCTAACTACAGGGTTATGGAGTGGGTTTTGGACGAACGACGTTACTACGCAATCTACCGGATTCTCGACCTTTGGAGACTTACTCACCTGTAGTAGAAGGAGTAAACGTGTGTTTAGGAGAAGAAAAATCAATGAAGGGTCAAGGTTTGGTGAACTCATGCAAAAAGGCAGTCCTTGACGAAGGAACCTGTAAAAAAACACACAAAAACATTGCCTCCTATCGAGGTCTTCCAGCTAGGAAAGCAGTAAAATGCGGGAAAAATGTAAAAGTACCACGCGAATAAAGATCCGAAGTAACAGCAGTTAGAGGAATGGGAAACCCAGGGATCCTTCCAAGCTAAACACCATCAAAGAAAGTGAGTCAGTACAGGTAATCGGAATGAAACCTCCAGGGGGTATCTCACAAATAAAGTGGAAAACCACGCAAGTTATCCCTGCAAAAGTCATGTGAGCCCTCACAAAAACTCAACAAACAGGTTAGAGACAAAAAAATAGGGTAATCAAGGGTTGCCCCCAAATCAAAATGTAACCACATGAATCATGCCATTAAAATTCACAAAAAAGACATGCATCAAAAGGGTATCAAATTCACCCATAATACCTCATACGTTTAGAGCATTCAAATTAAAGGCATAAAGATGATGGATATAGGGCAAACCTAATTGAAGAGCTTGATTGAAATTGAGTTGCACCCGTGAGGTTTACAAAACAATCTTTAGGGTTTATGTGAGGCAGAGGTGATTCTGTGCAGTTGAGTTCCCTTCAGGGTTTGGAGGCTGCTCTGAACTCTGTTAGCTCTTCTTTCACTATCTTTTTCCTCAGGGTAATAGGAATAGAATCCATATTTGTTTCACTGAAACTCTAGTATTTATAGCCTAATATTGGTAGCTTAGTGGGCTTTTGAGAGAGGTCCAAGTCTGAGATTTTTTCTTTTATTTATTTATTTATTATTATTTTTATTTATTTATTATTTATTTATTTTTCGTTTTTTTCTTTTTTCGTTTTTTTTATATAAATAAAGCTTCTTGGATCTAATTCTGATTGACATGATGAAATGCAATGTATCTAATGTTAAATGACCTAAAAATGAATGCATGCATGAGGTGTAAAGCGTATGCTTCCAGGAAAAATGAAGGGTAAATTTTGGGGTATTACATTAGGCCAAGCAGTTTTTGTGATCTATCTCTATAGATCCTGATTCCTAATATATAGGCTGCTTCACCCAAGTCCTTCATAGAAAAGCATTTCCCCAACTAAGACTTTACTTGTTGTAGGGTAGGGACATCATTTCCAATGAGCATTATGTCATCTACATATAATACCAGGAAGACGATCATGCTCCCACTAACCTTCTTGTAGACACAAGGCTCATCTTCATTCTTGATGAATTCATATTGTTTTACTGTTTCATCAAAACGAAGATTCCAGCTTCTGGAAGCTTGCTTCAATCCATAGATTGATCTTTGTAACTTACATATATTTTGGGCTTTTTCTGGTATGTCAAATCCTTAAGGTTGTGCCATGTACACATCCTCAAGAAGATTCCCATTAAGGAAAGCAATTTTGACATCCATCTGCCATATTTCATAATCATTATATGTAGCGATAGCAAGTAAAATCTGAACAGATTTAAGCATTGCAAGTGGTGAAAAGGTTTCATCATGTTCAACCCCATGAATTTGTATATATCCTTTTGCAACCAGTTTTGCCTTATAGGTATGTACCTTACCATCCATGTCAGTCTTCTTTTTGAAGACCCATTTGCATCTAATAGGGTTAACTCCTACAGGAGGCTCTACCAAGGTCCAAACCTGGTTTGTGTAGATGGAATCCATTTCAGATTTCATGGCTTCTAGCCACTTCTCAGACTCGGGACCAGTTATGGCCTCTTGGTGGGTCACAGGCTTATCTTGATCCATGAGTAATACATCACCTTGATCAATTATGAGATATCCATATCTCTCAGGTAGGTGACGTATCCTGCTTGACCTACGCTATTCTTGTTCTACTTAAGCAGGTTGCTCTTCCACAACTACTTACATTTCCTACTCTAATTCCTCCATAGGTGTATTAATGCTTTGTGATTCTTGAATTTCTTCAAGCTCTACTTTCCTCCCACTGATTCCTTTGGAAATAAAATCCTTTTCTAGGAAAACTCCAGTTCGAACTACAAATACTTTGCCCTCAGAAGGATTGTAGAAGTAATACCCTTTTGTTTCTTTAGGATATCCCACAAATAAGCATTTGTCAGATTTGGGTTTAAGCTTAGTTGAAATTTGTCATTTCACATAAACTTCACAACCCAAAATCTTCATGTAAGACATATGTGGTTTCTTACCACTCCATATCTCATATGGTGTCTTCTCAACCTTTTTGGATGGAACACGGTTAAGTGTGTAAGTTGATGTCAACTGTGCATGTCCCCAAAAGGAGTTTGGAAGATCGGTGTGAATCATCATGGATCGGGCCATGTCTAACAAGGTTCAATTTCTTCTCTTAGATACACCGTTCCATTGAGGTGTTCTAGGAGGAGTAAGTTGGGATATGATCCCACACTCTTTCAGATGGTCATGAAACTCTAGGCTTAAATACTCACCACCTCGACAAAAGACTACTGGATTCAGACTCTGATACTTAAGAAGTCTACAGCACTGAGAAGCTCTGATGAAGTCAGACATAATCATTCTATGAAGATAAACTCTGGTATATCAAGACTCTGATGCAGACTCACTAGTCCAGAACGCATAACCGAAAAGAATCTCATTATGGAAAGAAAGTATTTAAAGAAAGGATTAATGAGGCGGACAAAATGGTTTTAGAAATAAACAGTAGAAGTAATGACATTAATTATTCTTCAATGACCAAGATTCTGTCATCACTCCAACGGTCCTTCCCAACGACTATATAAAGAACGTATTACTTCTCTAGAAAACACACCTGAGACACACAGAAATCTCATTCATTCTCTCTCTTTTTCACGAACTGTTGCTCTTACTTGAAAAACTATTTCCTCAAGTGACTCTGCGCAGTCTGAATACGTGAGAGGGCTAAGAGATTATTCTCTTAGATGTTTGGTTGTGTTATCTTTTAAGATTAGTGGATTAAGTCCTTGTTGAAGGCGAAATCACCTTGGCCGGATGGACTGAAGTAGCTTTGAATTTCAAGCGAACCAGTATAAAATTTTGTGTGTGTTTTGATTTCTAAAAAAGGTTTTATTTCCAAAAAAAATTCAAACCCCCCTTTCTTGTTTTTCCCAACCTTTAGTTGGTATCAGAGCTTCGGCTCTGTTATTGATTTTCTAATCAAACACTTAACAGTGTAGAGAGATCCAGCGTGAGAAAAACTATGGCCAACACCAATGAAAGAGATAGTTACAACGATAAACCTCCAATCTTTGATGGAGAAAAATTTGATTATTGGAAAGACAGAATTGAAAGTTTCTTTCTGGGCTACGACGCTGATCTCTGGGATATTGTCACAATTGGCTACACCACCTGTGACAGACGCTGGAGTTTCTATTCCCAGAAGCAGAATGTCAGATGATCAGAAGCATGAATTCAAGAACCATCACAAAGCCAGAACGATACTACTCAATGCTACTTCCTACAATGAATATGAAAAGATCACCAACAAGGGAACAACTAAAGAAATACTTGACTCCCTGAGGATGACTCACGAAGGAAATTCTCAAGTCAATGAAACAAAGGCTCTGGCTCTAATCCAGAAATATGAAGCCTTCAAAATGGAGGACAATGAAGCTGTAGAGGTAATGTTTTCTAGATTTCAAACTTGAATTGCAGGACTCAAAGTGCTAGATAAAGGATATACAACTGCAGATCATGTGAAAAAGATTGTTAGAAGCTTGCCAAAGAAATGGAGACCCATGGTCACAACTTTAAAGTTATCAAAAGATCTGAACAGTATCAACCTTGAGGAACTCGTCAGTTCACTCAGAAGCCACGAGATAGAACTGGAGGAAGATGAACCTCAAAAGAAGATCAAATCTGTAGCACTAAAGTCCAGACCCGAAAGACGCAAACCAGATAGAAATAAAGCCTTCCAGGCTGAAGAAGAATACATTGATGACTCTGAAAAGGAAGATTCTGACGACGAAGAAGAATTATCCCTTTTAACCAGAAGAGTAAAACAACTCTGGAGAAAAAGGAATAATAACTTCAGAAGACCAAGACCCAAGGGAGATCGATCAGAATCAACTTCCAGAGGTAAATCTAACAAAGATATAACATGCTATGAATGTAAGGAAACAAGTCATTACAGAAATGAATGTCCCAAGTTGAAGAAAGAAAGCTCTAGAAGAGAAAATTTCAAGAAAAGTTCTTTCAGAACCAAAAAGGGACTGATGGCCACCTGGGACGACAGTAAATCTGATTCCTCAGAATCAGACTCTAAAGAGCAGGCAAATGTTACACTTATGGCTACCACCTCCAGAAATACATCAGATGGAGAATCTGAATTTGAAGAGGTATTTTCTGATCTTTCTCGCTCTGACCTCGAATCATGCCTTTCTAAAACTCTAAACTCATACCAGAAACTTAAAAAAAAATTTAAAGCTGTAAAAGAGGTTCTTGAAGAAACCATCGAAGAATGTGGTAAACTCGAGATGACAGTTTCAGATCTAAAAGATGAAAATCGAACTTTGATATTAGAAAGAGACTTCATGAATAAACAATGTTTAAAACTTGAAGAAGCGTTATCTCAAGCTCCACAAACTTCGAACACAGTAATTTATGAATATGAAAAATCTTTTCAAAAGTTTCTGAAGAATGGGATAGAGAGAAGCAGAATGACATCCATGATTTATGGAGTTAGTCAGAATAATAGAAGAGGAATTGGGTATGACCCTAGTGAAGATAAATCTTCTACAAATGACAAACCTAAATCTCCATTTTCTTATCACTACACACATACACAAGCACAACATTTTGATAATGGTAGAAAACCCAAAGTTCCAAGAAACTCTGGGAAAACTAATCATAAAGGACCCAAAAGATTCTGGGTGCCAAAGGATAAGATTGTTTATGTTGCAGATATCTTATGCAGCAGAGTTAAGACACCAGCCATGGTACCTGGACTCTGGATGCTCGCGACACATGACGGGAAGAAAGTATATGTTCCAAAGCTTGGAACTTAAAGATGCTGGCTTCGTAGGTTTCGGAGGAAATTAGAAAGGAAGAATCAAAGGCTCCGGAACTATTGGTAATGGAACTCTTCCCTCTATATCTGATGTTCTTTATGTAGAAGGATTAATGCACAACCTATTATCAATAAGTCAATTAAGTGATAACGACTATGATGTAATCTTCAATCAAAAAACATGTAAAGCAATTAATCAGAACAATGGAACAGTCCTATTCATTGGCAAGAGGAAACACAATATTTATAAAATAAATCTTTTAGACTTAAAAGAACAAAATGTAAAATGTCTGATGTCTGTTCATGAAGAGCAATGGGTATGGCATAGACGCTTGGGCCACGTTAACATGAGAAAACAATCTCAGCTAAATAAACTCGAGTTAGTCAGAGGTCTATCCAAGCTGAAGTTTTCTTCAGATGCTCTGTGTGAAGCATGTCATAAAGGGAAGTTTTCCAAAACATCTTTTAAAAAGAAAAATAGTGTTTCCACCTCTAAGCCTCTGGAACTTCTTCACATTAACCTGTTTGGACCTGTTAAAACAGCATCAGTCAATGGAAAGAAATATGGACTAGTTATTGTTGATGATTTTAGTCGTTGGACATGGGTAAAATTCCTAAAGCACAAGAGTGAGTCTCACTCTGTATTCACTAGCTTCTGTTCCAAAGTGAAAAATGAGTTTGACTCTAAAATCATCAGAGCTAGAAGTGATCATGGTGGAGAATTTGAAAATAATTTTTTTGAGGAACTATTTGATTCTAATGGAATATTCCATGATTTCTCCTGTCCTAGAACTCCACAACAAAATGGAGTTGTAGAAAGGAAGAATAGGACACTCCAAGAGATGGTCAAAACCATGATAAATGAGACAAATGTGGCTAAGCCCTTTTGGGCTGAAGCAGCAAAAACAACGTGTTATATTCAGAATAGAATCTCTATAAGACCTATTCTGGATAAGACTCCCTATGAACTGTGTAAGGGAAGAAAATCCAACATTTCTTATTTCATCCTTTTGGATGCCCTTGCTTTATTCTGAATACTAAAGAATATCTGAACAAGTTTGATTCAAAAGCACAAAAAGGTATTATGTTAGGATACTCAGAATGCTCTAAAGGCTACAGAGTATACAACACAGAAACCAAAATTGTGGAAGAATCAATTCATGTCAGATTTGATGATAAGCTTGACTCTAAAAAGTCAAAGCTAGTTGAGAAACTTGCAGATCTGGAGATCACTCTTGTAGGTTCTGACGAAAAGACCAAAGCACCAGAAGTATCTGATAAACAAAGTCCAGATGCAACTAAAGCCTCAGCTGTCTAGAAGAAATCAAGAAGTCGCCCCAACATCTCTGAAGATTTGATTCTGGGAAACAAGGATGAACCTATCCGAACTAGGTCAACATTCAAGGTACCTGAAGAAATTCCTCTAGGACTAGTATCTCTGATTGAGCCTACTTCCTGTGATGAGGCACTTCAAGACGATGACTGGGTTCTAGCTATGTAAGAAGAGCTAGATCAATTCTCAAAGAATGACGTCTAGGATCTTGTCCCAAATCCTATAGGCACTCACATTATTAGAACCAGATGGGTGTTCAGAAACAAACTGAACGAAAAAGGCGAAGTTGTCAGAAATAAAGCTCGACTGGTGGCACAAGGGTATAGTCAACAAGAAGGTATTGACTACAACGAAACCTTTGCCCAAGTCGCCAAGTTAGAATCTATTCACTTACTTGTTTCATCTGCTGTAAATCATTCAATCAAACTATATCAAATGGATGTCAAAAGTGCATTTCTTAATGGTTACATATCAGAAGAAGTGTATGTCAATCAACCTCCAGGTTTTGAAAACTCAAATTGTCCAGAACATGTTTTTAAACTTAAGAAATCATTATACGGTTTAAAACAAGCTCCTAGAGCTTGGTATGAAAGACTAAGCAATTTTCTTCTGGAACATGACTTTATTAGAGGAAAAGTTGACTCTACACTCTTATGTAATAATATTAGTAATGACCTCATGATATGCCAGATATATGTTGATGACATTGTTTTTGGTTCAGCTAATCCTTCTGTATGTCAAGAATTATCTCAGCTGATGCAGGCAGAATTTGAAATGAGATTAATGCAAGAACTAAAGTTCTTTCTAGGAATTCAAATCAATCAAGCTTCAGAAGCCACCTATGTTCATCAAAGTAAATACATTAAAGACATTCTGAAGAAATTCAAAATGGCGGAATGCAAACCTGCTAAGACACCTATGCATCCAACTTGCATTCTGGAAAAAGAAGAAGTTAGCCAGAAGGTTTGTCAGAAGCTCTAGTGTGGTATGATATGCTCTCTTCTCTATCTGACTGCTACTCGTCCTGATATTCTGTTTAGTGTATGTCTCTGTGCCAAATTCCAATCAGATCCTAGAGAATCTCATTTAACATCTGTTAAAAGAATACTCAAGTATCTGAAAGGAACCCCTAACATGGGCCTGATGTATGAGAAACCATCAGAATATAGACTTTCTGGTTACTGTGATGCAGATTACGCAGGGGACAAAATGGAACGTAAAAGTACATATGGGAACTGTCAGTTCTTGGGAAAGAATCTGATATCCTGGGCTAGCAAAAGGCAATCAACCACAGCTCTGTCCACTGCAAAAGCAAAATATATTTCAGCATCACTATGCACTACTCAGATGCTCTGGATGAAGAATCAACTAGAAGATCTTCAAATCTTTGAGAGTAACATTCCTATCTTCTGTGACAATACTGCTGCCATCTGTTTAAGTAAGAATCCTATTTTGCATTCCAAAGCTAAGCACATAGAAATAAAACATCATTTCATTAGAGACTATATTCATAAAGGGGTAGTAACATTAAAATTTATTGATACAGACCATCAATGGGATGATATTTTTACCAAACCCCTTGCTGAAGATAGATTCTCTTTTATCTTAAAAAATCTAAAAATTCAAAATTGTCCAGAATGAAATGTGCCTCTGAGATAGAGAAATAAGACTCTGAAGTAAACAGTTGGATTCTGTATCTGACTTTGATGCTACTACCAGTTAGAAGTTATCTGAGTTAGAAATCTCCAGGAACCAACCCTTTGGTATTCTTGAAGATCAGATAAAGTAACACGTGGTACATCTTGCGTCTGACCTTGGAACTTCTAGACAGCTGTCTAGCAGTAATCAAGAAACAGACTCTTGATATCTCCTCGAGCGGTGTGCTGATTTTGGGGATTAGACGTCATTTATGAGCTGTAATCATTCTCCTCTCTAACGTGCTTACTTGGTTAACATGCTATCTGTTAAACTCAACATTTCTGTGTTGTTTTGCATGCGCCCTAATTGTGTATATATGCATTTCACAATCTACACCTGCACACTTTCACACTCACAAACTCACAAACCCTCTCTCTCTCAGTTATCTCCTCCTTCAAAGGTTTTTCTGCAGTTTTTACCAAGTTATTCAACATTCATCATCATCTTCAACCACTTTTCATGGATTCTCAACAACAGTCAATGTACAATTTCTCCCAAAAGATGAACTCAACAGAGCAAGCACCAAGTTCCAGTCAACAAACCCCTGCAACCACCGGCGTCGTCTCCACTCCTATCTACAAGGAACCTCACATTCTTGATCGTGAGCCTCACATTTATCTTGCATCTCCTTTTGATAAGCTGGAAGTTCTTTGTGAAACTTTGGTGGATTTTGATAACATGAAGCGCAATGGTGTCGACCTCACTGAAGAACTGAAAAAGAAAGGGTGGAAAAATTACTTTCAACGCCTCTATGGCCCGGTGTACACGAATCTGGTGAAGGAGTTCTGGCGTTTCACAGACTTTGATGATCACTACATTGTCTCTTATGTTCTGGGAGTCAAGATAGTCAACACAGAGAAATTGATTGCCTCTCTTCTGAACATGGAGAAGACAGGAGGAAGACGCATCTACAAAATCAACCCTAGGGCAAAGTACTTGTCCCAAGAGATAAACCCTACCATCTTCCAACAGAATGCTGAAGGCAAGCATTCCAAGAACAAGGAACTGCACCAGAACCTCGGGGTCTGGATGAAGATTATCTTAGGCACCATCCATCTTCGTCCAGCTTCAAACTCTTTTGACTACATCAACACAGATCAGAAGTGCATCCTATACTGGATTCACAAGGGTCTGAAGCTCTGCCTACCTGCACTCTTTTTCAAGTACCTCAGAGATTCCGTTAAAGACACCAGAAACAATATGAAGACAAGGAACTACATCCCTCTATGGAGACTGATATCTGATGTGTTGATCGAGAGTGGCCTCGTAGACCATCTGATTCAACTCAGACTCATGGAAGATGTCATGATTGATATTGGCAGACCTTTGAATTCTCGAAATCTGAAGAGCATGGGAATCGTTGATCAAGTGAGGGCCAAACCAACACTTGATACCTCCTGGGAAGCACTTAAAGATCAGAGGGAGATTCCCAACGGACTCTACTTATTCTCCAAGATCGACCCTCTAGAGGTAATAGCCTACTATCTAGAGGATTTGTACAAGCAAGGAGTGGATATCACAGAATTCTCAGTGGACTGGCTGCCTGAGTTTCCACCAAACTTCCAGAAGAGGATGCGAGAGCCCTCTGAGAAGACCAAGCAGACGAAGAAAACTAAGCTGGGAGAAACATCTGGATCAAGACCCCCAATGCCTCTGGTTGGCTCTTCAGGTAAGTCTGTATCTCTCCCTCCCTCTGTAAAAATTAAACCCATTGCTTCTTCTCTCCCTCAAACAAACCCTATATACACCACTGCTGACACTCCTCCCTCAACCACCAGATCCTCTAACCCACCATCTCAAAAATTCAACCTTGCCACCACAACTTTACCTGTTTCAGAAGCAGAAATGCTAAATGAAACCACCTCACCATCTTCATCACCATCTCCTCAATCCCCACCCTACTACGAACTTTCATCTGACACTGAACCATCTGACCCTCACTCCCCCACTCTGGCTCAATTCCAAGACCGTGCTCTGGCCTCTCAAAAGCCATCACATCCTAACCCTGAACCTGAAGTCACTTCCCCACCTCCAGAACATCCAAACCCAACCACATTTGAACCTTAACCATCAGAACCAACCCACTATGAATCACAACCTTCAGAACCAATCCACTATGAATCACAACCATCTGAACCAACGCACTCTGACATACCATAACCAATCATTTCCGCTGACCTAACAACTCCCACACTTAACCTAAATGCCCCCACCTCACCCTCCTAAGCCTCTGCCAATGAACCAGAAACTACCCTTCTGACCCTTGAAGAAGCAATTAAGGTTTTTGCAGAGTATTCAATTGAAAAGGTCATGTCTCTGACCATCAACTCTGGTATCAATGATGATCCCTTTGCTGTAAGGACTCACTGGAACAAAGTGATAAGTTGGATGACCTCTGGAGCCTTCAAGCTGAAAGGCCTCTCTGAACAAATCCACAATGACTTCATCAGAGACGCCGAGATCAGACTCCAAGAGCGCCTAGCTAGAGAAGCTAAGGAACGGGCAAGACAGGAAGCTGAAGAGAAAGCGCGTCAAGAAGAACTTCAGAGAATCAGAGAAGCTGGAGCAAAGGCTATTGCTGATGCTGCTGCTGCTGAAGCTGAGGCAAAAGCCAAAGCCTACGCTGAAGAATCAGCGCGCCTTACTGAAGAGTCTGCTGCCAATGCCAGAGCTGATGAACTGACTCAGGGGGAGTCCTCCAACTCTGGATTCGTCCCTCTGGTCCTGAAGACTCTTGAAGAACTGCAGAAAGAACAACAGATAGTTCGAGCCAGACTGGATCAACATGACTCTGTCAACATAAACATTCAGAACATGTTATCCCAGCTGCTCTAGAGGATGCCTCCTCCTCCAAACCCTTAGGCACCTAGGCTATTTTCTCTTGTTGCTTTCTATGTTTTGCATGTTGCTTTCTATGTTTTGATGTCTGGTTCTTTCTTTCTTGCTTTCTGCTTTCTGGCTTATGTGCGTATCTGTAAATGCTTATTTATATCAATATCAACTTTTTTGCTATGTCTTAGGGGGAGAACTAGAACAACTCTGATGAAAACATAACTAATTCCTTTCAAGTACTGCAAACATCTTCTCTAAAATAAATGACTTAAGATATGCAGGAAAGTAGCTAAAAGCACCAAACCATGGAAGGTCCGGTAAGAACTTCTGAACTATCCAAAGATCTAACTCAGGGGGAGCCCACTGTAATATTTGATCTAAGAGTTTCTTTAAAACGTTTCATCTTTAATCTGAACTGTTTTGTCATCATCAAAAAGGGAGAGATTGTAAGAACAAAGTTGGTTCTACAATATATCTCTAAGATTTTGCTGATACCAAAGGATGAAACCAAAAGTGGTACTCTAATGAGATTTTTTCTTAGTGTGCAGGACTCTGAACATTTACGCAGGATTCTGACCATTCATCAGATACAAAATTACATCGGATATAAAGTATTCGATGATCATATGCCACTCAGAAAGGATACGTCCAGACGGTTTTGATTCTGATCAACGCAGATACCAGCGCAGCAGTTAAGAAGTCAGAAGCTCCGACAAAAGACTACTGGATTCAGACTCGGATACTTAAGAAGTCTAGAGCACTGAGAAGCTCTGATGAATTCAGACATAATCATCCTATGAATACAAACTCTGGTATATCAAGACTCTGATGCAGACTCACCAGTCCAAAACACGTAACTGAAAAGAATCTCATTATGGAAAGAAAGTATTTAAAGAAAGGATTAATGAGGCGGACAAAATGGTTTTAGAAAGAAACAATAGAAGTAATGACATTAATTATTCTTCAATGACCAAGATCATGTCATCACTCCTACGGTCCTTCACAATGACTATATAAAGGACTAATTACTTCTCTAGAGAACACACCTGAGACACACAAAAATCTCATTCATTCTCTCTCTTTTTCACGAGCTGCTGCTCTTACGTGAAAAGCTATTGCTCTCATATTTTCTGTAACACTTGCTTGTTGTTAGAAGCACTTGACAATACAATTTACTTTTGCTTAAACTATTTCCTCAAGTGACTCTGCGCAGTCTGAATACTTGAGAGGGATAAGAGATTATTCTCTTAGACGTTTGGTTGTGTAATCTTTCAAGATTAGTGTATTAAGTCCTTGTGGAAGGCGAAATCACCTTGGCCGGGTGGACTGGAGTAGCTTTGAATTTCAAGCGAACCAGTATAAAATTTTGTGTGTGTTTTGATTTCTAAAAAAGGTTTTATTTCCAAAAACAATTCAAACCCCCCTTTCTTGTTTTTCTCAACCTTCAATATCTTATGATATGCCAAAATCACTTAAGCGTGTGGTACCTTACCATATTCCGTATTCTACTTAAGTACACCGTACCTTACGATGTTCTACAATTCACTTAAGTGCACCATACCTTACGGTGTTCCTTATTTACTCTATCTCTCATCAATCCGTCCTTTTGTGTGTGACCCTATAGGTTTTCGCGACATTAGCAATTATATTAAATCACATATTTAACATAAAAAACAGTGAGCGGTATCTAGAAACAAATTACTGCTACCCAAGGCATGAAAATCTCATGTGATCTGAAAAATCCTTTTGTGATAATACTTATGTGTATAATTACCCTTTTGCCCCTATGTCTATATTGAACACAGGGCATATACCGTGTCATCCTTGTCCAGTTTAATATTGGGCCCATAGACATTTATCCTGTTATGCAGGATGGGCAAATTCCATCTAGGTCACTCATGTCCCTCAGCATGCTTCATGGAGTACCTATCAACTGGCTTTAAGGTCATCCAGTTATGGACAATGTTTGATCAACAATAAAGCACTCGACTCTACATCTAGGATCCATAGTGGTTTCAGGTCGAAGGGTGGTATACACCACTATCACCATGAGAATAACTTATGACACTTTGCATAATATTCTATATGGTTTTCTCATAGCGGGTCAATCCAGTATAAATATTACTCCTAATTTTCAAACCTATGTTTAAGACTTGATAACTCCTTATCCATGATCCATGAGATGTGATCATCAGTCTATATATATAATAGTCTTAATTCTTTAATGTTATCCCACTTCACAACAAAGCTCGACTACAGATACTTTAATAATAATGTCGTTCTGTTTAATGGGATATCATGATTAAGTCACACTTGATACATTAAACAGACTATCTATTCTAGGGACTTTATTAAACAAACATAATAAAGAAAAAGCCTTTTATTATTAATAAATAATTTGATACAAGTACCAAAAGTATTGGCCTCTAGGGCTTACACCAACAATCTCACACTAGCACTAGAGCCAATCAGGCATACCCCTAATGCCCATAGATCTAGTATGGCCATCATGCTTCTGTTGTGCAAGAGGCTTTATCAGTGGGTCAGCAATATTGTCAAGTGTAGGTACTCTGCATATTTTCACATCTCCTTTATCTATTATCTCTCGAATGAGGTGATAACGCCTAAGTATGTGTTTGTATCGTTGGTGAGATCTAGACTCCTTAGCTTGTACGATAGCACCATTGTTATCACAATAGAGACCAATGGGATCCACAATGCTAGGAACTATGCCAAGTTCACTAATGAAATTTTTGATCCAAACAACTTCCTTTGCTTCACTTGAGGCAACAATATACTCGGCCTCTGTTGTAGAATCATCAACTGTATCATGCTTTGAACTTTTCCAGCTCACAGCGCCACCATTTAAGCAAAACACATAACCAAATTGCAATCTAAAGTCATTCTGATCTGTCTGGAAGCTAGCATCGATGTATCGAACTACAACGAGCTCTTCCTGACCTCCATATATCAAGAATGAGTCCTTAGTCCTTCTCAAATGCTTAAGGATATTCTTGACAACTACCCAATGAGCATCATCGAGATCAGATTGGTACCTACTCATTACACTTAATTCATACGAGACATTTTGTCAAGTACATAACATGGCATACATGATAGATCCTATTGCAAATGCATATGGAATCTTATTCATGCGATCCCTTTCTTCCTTAGTTGAAGGGGATTGTGTTTTTGATAGACACAAGCCATGTTGCATAGGTATGAATCCTTTCTTGGAATCATACATATTAAAGCCTCTCAGCACTTTGTCTATGTATGTACTCTGACTTTGGCCAAGAAGTTTTTGTGATCTATCTCTATAGATCCTGATTCCTAATATATAGGTTGCTTCACCCAGGCCATTCATAGAAAAGCATTTCCCCAACTAAGACTTTACTTATTGTAGGGTAGGGACATCGTTTCCAATGAGCAATATGTCATCTACATATAATACCAGGAAGACGATCATGCTTCCACTAACCTTCTTATAGACACAAGGCTCATCTTCATATTTGATGAATCCGTATTATTTTACTGTTTCATCAAAACGAAGATTCCAGCTTCTGGAAGCTTGCTTCAATCCATAGATTGATCTTTGTAACTTACATATATTTTGGGCTTCTTCTGGTATGTCAAATCCTTAAGGATGTGCCATGTACACATCCTCAAGAAGATTCCCATTAAGGAAAGAAGTTTTGACATCCATCTTCCATATTTCATAATCATTATATGCAGCGATAGTAAGTAAAATCTAAACAGATTTAAGCATTACAAGTGGTGAAAAGGTTTCATCATAGTCAACCCCATGAATTTGTTTATATCCTTTTGCAACCAGTCTTGCCTTATAGGTATGTACCTTACCATCCATGTCAGTCTTCTTTTTGAAGACCCACTTGCATCCTATAGGGTTAACTCCTAGAGGAGGCTCTACCAAGGTCCAAACCTGGTTTATGTACATGGAATCCATTTCAGATTTCATGGCTTCTAGCCACTTCTCAGACTCGGGACTAGTTATGGCCTCTTGGTAGGTCACAAGCTCATCTTGATCCATGAGTAATACATCACCTTGATCAATTATGAGATATTCATATCTCTCAGGTAGGTGACGTATCCTGCTTGACCTACGCTATTCTTGTTCTACTTGAGCAGGTTGCTATTCCACAACTACTTGCGTTTCCTGCTCTAATTCCTCCATAGGTGTATCAATGCTTTGTGATTCTTGAATTTCTTCAAGCTTTACTTTCCTCCCACTGATTCCTTTGGAAATAAAATCCTTTTCTAGGAAAACTCCAGTTCGAACTACAAATACTTTGCCCTCAGAAGGATTGTAGAAGTAATACCCTTTTGTTTCTTTAGGATATCCCACAAATAAGCATTTGTCCGATTTGGGCTCAAGCTTAGTTGAAATTTTTTGTTTCATATAAACTTCGCAACCCAAAATTTTCATGTAAGACATATGTGGTTTCTTACCACTCCATATCTCATATGGTGTCTTCTCAACCTTTTTGGATGTAACATGGTTAAGTGTGTAAGCTGCTGTCAATAGTTCATGTCCCCAAAAGGAGTTTGGAAGATCGGTGTGACTCATCATGGATCGGACCATGTCTAATAAGGTTCGATTTCTTCTCTCAGATAAACTGTTCCATTGAGGTGTGTAGCACCTCAAATTTGCACCTACCTTTGTACATACATTTTCATATTAGGTCATAGCATTACATTGTCCCAGTTGCCTCCAGTGCAAGCAAGTCAAGAAATTAGGTCAAACTGATCAGGAGAACAGTCAACCAAGCAAGCAAGGGTGTTTCTCAAGGAGCCAAGGCCCTAGGGTTTGTCCATTTTGTTCACATGACTTGGAGGTCCATTTGAAGTGTTTAAGTCAAGGGTTGGATGTTCAGAAGTCATCAGTTCATGCACAGTCAGTCAGAAACCCTAGAAAGTCAAAGTTGGTCAACTGTGGTTGATTTTGTGGTTTTGATGGATGGATTTGGTTTGAGAGAGCTTATTCATGTCCCAATAGGCCTCATATATCATGGCAAACAACATCATTGAAGAATTTGAAGCCAATCAGAAAATTTCCAAAAATAGAAACTGGACCTGTAATTTTAACTGCCAAAAATGGAAACTTCTTGATCCCAAACTTACATCATGATACAAGCTTCAAATGAATTTTTGCCCAACATGAAAGTGGAAGATCTTGTTCTTCCATTTCCAAAAAGTCCAAGAACTCTCAATTGCCATGCATGGTTGTCAAGATATGATCAAATCATTTTCACAAAATCTTGAACTTCAAAAGGCCATATCTCTCAAACCATTTGGCCAATTTTGGTGGGGTTTTTTCCTACAAACCACATTTCATCTCCTCTTTCCAAAAATGTAAACTTCATGTGCTAAAACATTGCCAATCAAAATGGCATTTTTGGACTTGGCTTAATTAATTTCAAGAGAGGTGCAAAGTTGACTTTTTGATTTAGGCATTTTTACTCATTTTGGCCAATTGGGATTCATTTAAGATGATATTTGAAACATGTTCAAGGCCCAAACTCGGCCAGAACCACACCCTCCATGTGCCTTTGGTTGGAAATTAGCAATTGTGCATTTGGCTTCATTTAACAAAAACTTGATTAGCAAAGCATGGTTAAGGCCTAAACAGAAGTATATAACTCTTTTTCTGAGCTTTTGGAAGCCCTAGCAGCAGCTATCAGTCACAGAACTCTTCATTCTAAAAAATACTCTCATCTTGCATTTTGGAAATTTTTTCTCAAACCCTCAAAGAAGTCGACCCCTGCTCAGTTGTTCTTCACTTTGCCATCATTTTGGGAGCTGTTGGGAGCCTTGAATCTTGACTGTAACAGCCTTTACATGAACTGGTTTTCCAAGCTTCAATAATGGTGAAATTCGATTTGTTTGTTTCCCAGCTTCACTGAGCTCAAAGTCTTCATCAATCATCATTTGGAGGACCTTGGTGCGTCTGTTTCACCAGCAAACATCAAAACAACCGCTGAATCCCAACTCTCTTCAAGAACAAGTAAATTTTCGAATCTTTTATTTCTCAAATCCATGCTATGCTTAGTGTAGATCTTTTGTTCCTGAGCATTTTGATCTTTGAATCGCATGAAATAGTTAAGTATTGGTTGAGATATTTTGAAATGAAGTTTGATGTTGATTTACATTTCTGTTCGATTCATGAGTTGTAGTATGTTTTAATGAAAATTGATGTTGGATTGGTGTTTGCCATGCTGTGCTGGTCATTTGTGTATGCTCAATTTGGATTTCTGGAAAAAAATTTGGATGGCTCGATTTGGGGATGAAGGTGTTCTTACTGTGTGCATAAACCCTAAATTCCTTTGAATGCATTGCCCAGATTGTTGGTTTCTCACGTGTGCATGCTCCTGTTCACGCATGCACCAATGAAATTATTTCTTTCCCGTGGCCAATACGACGTCGTCTGATTTAGTGAAGGCCATATTTACGCTTTTGCCATCCGGTCGTTTAATTATTCCAATTTAATTCAATTTCATTTCAATAATTATTTCATTTGATCATCAATCTTGCAAAATTCATAACTTGTTCATTTCAATTCCAAATCTCGTGGGAATTTTTGCTAAATCTTCATCATGATCTCTACTGTTTTATCATAATTTTTCCAGAATTTTTTGATCATTGAATTTCAAATGGCCCTACGGTTTGTAACATGTGACCAAATATTGTACACCTTGCCAAATCTCTTGTGAAATTGTGATGCATTGTCCATTTGAGCTGAAATTTTTTGTGCTTAATCTACACTCATCCATGTTTATTTTGATGTAAAGATCATGAATTTACCTTATGTGGTTTGAGAGTTGTGAATTTTTGAAGTAGGGTGTGACAATTTGTGTTACACCAATGATATGCAATTTCATGATTTTTGTTGACATGCTTCCTGACCTCCAATTAATGTGAAATTTTGCATGAACCTTCTCTTATATGTCTAGTTTGTGTGTGAATTTTCTTGGATATAATTATGCCATTTCCTATTTGTTTGAGATTTTTCTTCCCTGCCTAGTCAAATGTTGACTTTGTGTGACACATCTTGCCATTCCATTTGGGAAATGCTCATATCTTATTGGATGATCATGAAATTTCACATGTGCATACTAGACATCTTAAGCTTTACATTGGTGTTAATCCCATTCATTTCTCATCTGTTTTCATTTAGTTATGATTTTTTGAAGTTGATACATGTTTTGTTTGACTTCTTTGGGCATACTTGAAATTGTTTTGACTTTCTGATTTTAATTGACCATCTTCCCATGATCCAATTGAGCTGAAATTTTATATGCATGTCATGTTATGGATTGTGATTGAGCATGAATTATTTGATGATTTTTGGAAATGCTTATGTTTGGTTTTGAGCTAAGTCTTGCTGTTGACTTCATTGAGCATGTTCAAATTTGCTTTGACTTTATGATTTTCATTGACTGCCTTCCACTTGTCCAAATGTGATGAAATTTTATATGCTTACCATGCTATGTGTTAGGATTGGTCTTGAATTATTTGATAATTTTTGGAAATGTTTGAGTTGACTTTTGATGCAAGTCATTCTGTTGACTTCTTTGAGCTATCCCTTGCCATGCTTTGACTTCCTTTGCTTGTGAATTGATGATGATGCATGATATGAATGTGAACCCAATTGGAATTGCTTCTTGATTGATTGAATTTGATTTTGATTGAATATGGTTTGCTGTTTTGACTTTTTCATTCTCTTTTGACCCTAGGCTTGCCCTAGTGGTCCTGGTACTCACTTTTGAGCTTGTGTTTTCAGGTTGAACACCAAATGACCAATGAGATCAATTTCTTTTGATTGAGTTTACTTGAATAGCATTGTTTAACTTTGTTTGTTTTGTAGGTGACTTGGCTCACATGCCTAAGTCTTGTGCCTTGCACATTCCTTTGCTTCTGATTACCTATTGATGTCTGTTTCTTTTTGTTTTGTTTGTGAACTGTGAACTGATTGGTTTGACTATTTCAGGTACCATTAGTTGCTTAAGTTCTTTGAACTTGCTTTGCTTTGCTATTTAGCAACTTGCTTGAGGTATAATTCCTTTTTCTTCATGTAGTCTAGAAGACCTGGCCTGTTACTTGGCCAGGCAACTGTCTGAAGTCCTCCTTAAGAGGCAATGTTTGTGTATGTTTAATTTGTCCTTGTACAGAGTCAAAGACCTCCTAAGTGAAGAGGCAATTGGCAGAACCAAGGGATAAGCAACCTATCCCCTGCTATTCAGTGTGTCTTCTGTTTTGCTCACACCACTATGTTGATGCATTGCAGATAAAAACCCAAGATCTTGTACAATTGTACAGTTGAGTCAGTATCAAATGTGTAGAAGGGTTCCCACTTTCTGAACCCACACATTCTTGTCAAAATGCTCTCCCTGGCCAGGGATAGAAGCAATGAGGCACACCCCTCATCTCCTTTCATCTGCTTCACCTTAGCCCCTCAATGGCAAGGTTAAGAGCAACATTCACCCCATTCCAGAGGTTTGTTTGTTGAGGTTGATATGACCCCTTGACTAAAACCTAACCCTTGTGTGAGCCCCTTGTGTGTATATAGTGTGTGCTACCTGTGCTTGTATGTTTGTTTGACTTGCTTCCTGTGCAAGTTAGGTTTAGTTTATACTAATCCTTGTTTGCTTTCGCCCTCGTTGCGATCCTCTCTCTCGCCCTCGTTGCGATTGAGATCTTCCCTTTCTCTTGCCCTAGTTGCAATCGAGACCTTTTTCCCTCCGTAGCCGAACTACGGCAACTCTGATTCTCATGTTCAGATGAGATACGTAGGCACGAGATGCGATGTCTTGTCGATTTTGACTAACCACTAACACTAATTCTTTTCTCTCGCCCTCGTTGCGATCGAGACCTCCCCTTTCTCTTGCCCTAGTTGCAATCGAGACCCCCCTTGCTTCCTGTGCAAGTTAGGTTAGGTGTGGCTTGCTTCCTGTGCAAGTCATGTCTAGGATAGGTTGGCCCTTGTGCCATTTAGCTAGAAACCTTAACTTAGGGTTGATTTTGCATGACAACATCTAGGCTCGAGTCGTAGTCTCCCTAGTGTTGTGTCTCCCTCTGTTATCTGGTTAGGCTAGATCCTTTATCCCTGCGTAGGGGAACTACATCGCCCTGATCTTCATACCAGATGAAGTATGTAGGCAGGAGATTGAGCTGATCTCTCCGGGCGCCCTTTTTCTTTTTGTGTGAGTTGTCTGACAGTTGCTAGGCTCGAGTGCCTGACTCCTTAGCAATTTGTTGTCTTTTTGTTTGAGTGTGTGTTTGACAGTTATAGGCTCGAGTCCCCGACTCCCTATTAACCTGTTGTGTTGTTGTGTGCTTGGAAGCCGATGTAAGTCCATCGAGTGGCATTCGGGTTCCAGTGTGTGTGCGTTTTGGTTCGGATGCTGATGTAAGTCCAGTGATTGGCATTCAGGCTCCACGTTTGCCTTTGCCTGCTTTTGTTTGTGTGCGTGTCAGCCGAGCTACGAATGCTCTGATTCTTCTCTCGTCCGAGAAGATACGTATGCATAGGATGCGACATCCTAGCGAGCATGTGTCGTTTCCCCGGTCCGAACTACTTCGACTCTGATGTCTATGCCTGATAGACTAAGTAGGCCCAGGATGCGACATCCTGCCGAGTCGGTTTCAGTCAGTTTCTTGTGTCTCTTTCAGCCAGTGTGTGTGTTTGAGCAGTGTTTTAGCAACCATTTTCCTTCCTTTTGTGCGTGGATCCCGTCGAGTACGACGGATGCGTAGGGGTGCTAATACCTTCCCTTCGCATAACCAACTCCCGAACCCATTCTCTTTGGTCGCGAGACCATGTTCTTTCCAGGTTTACTCTGAGCGTTTCCTTTCCCTCTTTTGGGATAAATAACGCACGGTGGCGGCTCTGTTGTTTCTTCTTTTTCCCGCCGGTTTTTCGCGTAATGCGACAGCTGGCGACTCTGCTGGGGATCTTAGAGAAGTGGACCTATGCTGGTCCATCTTCCCTGAGCGAGTCTCTCCTAGCGCTCTCTAGGATTGGGTTTTTGGTTGCTTTGTGCTGTGTGTATTTTATTGCATTCATTATTTGTTTATTTCATTTATTGTTTGCATTGATTGTGTGCATTAATGTTTGCATTCATATTCATTATTCATTCTGCCTGGCTGGTTGTCTGTTTTTTCTGTGTGGGGTGGGAGTCAGTTGAGGTAAAAGGTCCAATACCCAGACCATGAGTGAAATCTAGGAAACCTAGGAATAAAGTGATTCATGGGAAGCGGGTGGTGTACGCCACTTAGCGGAACATTGATATCACGAGCAGTTCAGACCCTGGTGGGATATCATTGGTGCATACATCGGGTGTGCACAGGATGATATTCTGCGAAAGGTTATTTATGTTGCGTTTCTCTCGACCTTACCCTGGCCTAGACTACACCCGTGAGTGGGAAAGGGTTGATCATTACAGGTACCTGTTGGTGACTTATGGTTCTGTTGGTGACTCTAGTTCAGCTCAGACAGTGTTCAGTTAACCTTAAGTTGGATTTAAGTTCCGAGTTTCGACTGAAGCTTCGACTTTGTGATCAGAGATTGCATAACCAGCCAGTCCAGTCTGCATCATGTGCATCATAGCATATTTATTTTTCAAAAGAAACGCAATAAAAAAAATCAAAAAAAAAAATCAAAAAAAATCAAAAAAAAGAAAAAAAACTGATCCTTGCATGCATATCATTCCTCAGGTACATTCCAGAGTTTGATTCGCCGATAGAGATGGCAACAGTCCCAGAGCCGAAGCGGAAGACTTGTATCTACGTTTTTCACCGGGAGCCTTTGACGTCTCTGATTGAGTTGGGTAGCTTTGTGACTGATGATCGTCTGAGGAGTTTTGTTGGACAGTATGGAGATATCCTGACTTTGCTGAAGACAGTAGTTGACCCAGTGCCGTTGCAGACACTTCTTCAGTTCTATGACCCGGAGCTTAGATGTTTCACATTTCAAGACTATCAGTTGGCACCCACTCTCGAGGAGTATTCTATTCTGATGAGCGTCCCGATTCAGCATCAGACACCCTTTTTGGACGTCCCGAAGGAGGTTGACTTCAGATTGATTGCCAGAGTTCTCCAGATGAGTGTTAAGGAAGTGGGTGAGAATTGGAAGCCCTGTGGGGAAGCTGTGGGTTTGCCGTTGAAGTTTCTTCTGAGGGTTGCCAGAAATGAAGCAAAGAAGGGGAATTGGGAAGTTTTTCATGCCCAGCTTGCTGCCATGATCTATGGGATCGTCCTATTCCCAAGTATGCCTAATTTCATTGACTACGCCGCCATCAGCATTTTCATCGGAGGGAATCCAGTCCCTACCTTGTTAGCTGACACTTACTATGCCATCCACAGTAGGCATGGTAAGGGTGGAGCCATCAGGTGCTGCTTACCTCTTCTGTTCAAATGGTTCATGTCTCTTCTGCCAGCTAGTGGACCATTTGTGGATACCCAGAGCACTCTTAAGTGGACTCAGAGGGTCATGTCGCTCACTTCTTATGACATCAGATGGCAGTCGTACCGGATGGACGTAAAAGACGTTATAATGAGTTGTGGTGCATTCCGGAACGTGCCACTGGTGGGGACCAAAGGCTGTATCAACTATAACCCAGTTCTGTCTCTTCGCCAGCTAGGGTTTGTTATGAGTAGAAGACCACTTGAAGCTGAGATAGCTGAGAGTGTGAGTTTTGAGAAGAAGGATGACCCTGTTAGGTTGGAGCAGATAGGGAAAGCCTGGAGATCTCTTGGGGTCAGGGATGGATCTGTCTTAGGGAAGAAGTTTGCCATTGCAATGCCCGATTACACTGATTGGGTAAAGAAGAGAGTGGAAACTTTGCTGCTACTCTACGATAGGATGGAGCCGTTGAGAGAGCAACCACCTTTGGTTCTTGCTGATAGTGTGCCTGCTGAACACTATAAGCAAGCCCTGATGGAGAGTCGTCGTCTGAGAGAGAAGGAGCAAGACACTCAGATAGAGCTGTACAAAGTTAAGGCTGATAAGCTGCACTTGGCCCATCAACTCAGGGAAGTGCAAGGAGAGGATACTAGCAGAGCAAGGAGCAAGAAGAGATCATATGATGAGGTAGAGTCTATGTTGGACGCAGAGCATAGGGAATGTCTGAGGCTACAGAGAGCAGAAGTCAACTATCAGAAGAAGATCAGAGACCTGGAGAAGCAACTCAAAGACAAAGACATTCAGTTGAAGAAAGAGGTGGAGTTGAGACAGAAGTCAGAAGATTATCTTGGAGGAGAAGTCTTGGAGCTTAGAAGACAACTGAAGGAGAAGATTACCCCTCTACCAGAATGTTCAGAATGCACACTGTTGATAGACCAGTGCCATTACCTGAAGACTCTCATTCCGGAAGACCGTCTGTCTTAGATTGTATCTTTGTTTGTATCTATTGAGAATCACCTCCAGGCTTGTTGGAGGGGATTCATTTGTTTGTACTCCGTCTTTGGATTTTTTTTGTTGAGAATCACCTCCAGGCTTGTTGGATGGGATTCTTTTTCTTTGTACTCTGTTTATTCGAATATTCTGTTGACTTGGTTGTATTGACCTTTTTACCCTTATGTATAGATAAGGTTGTCAGTATTTCCCTGTTGTTCTCATATTTTCCTTGTATCCTGTTGTTCTCTTGTTGCTGCAGGTTGCCATCTTTTGAGGATGGGTCAGGCTCTTTGAATGCCTGAGAAATGAGCATATCATGTGCATCATGCATATCATTAAAACATCATACTCATATCATTTGCATAACAGGTGTTCTTGTGCCGTCTTCTCACTTTGATTCCTGTGTCCAGGCAGGATAGCTGATCAAAGACCACACCGCTACTCAACGAGGCTCAACCATCAACGCAACATGGATCAAGTACAAGCTGAGTTGGCAGAGATGAGGGCTAACATGGCCCAATTTATTCACATGATGCAAGGGGTTGCGCAAGGTCAAGAAGAACTCCGAGCACTGGTCCAGAGGCAAGAAGCTACGTTGCCACCGCCCAACCAGCCTCTGCAAGAAGGAAACCCAGTTCCTGACATTCCTGCTGCTGCTATTCCCGTCAACAATTATGCTGTAGGTGAAGAGTTGAGGGGTATTCGAGTCGACGGTCAACCGATTGCTCCAGATGCTGCTAGTGCCAGAGTCATCCATGCTCCGGCCCGTAACAGAATTCCGATTGTTGATAGACAAGAGGATTTACTCACTATGCTCAGCGAGGACGACGACATTTTGGGCAGAAATGATGCGAGAGATCGTAAAGTTGAGGCCCTTGCTGAGAAGATCCGGGCAATGGAATGTCAAAACTCCCTCGGTTTTGATGTTACAAACATGGGATTGGTAGAAGGACTGAGAATCTCGCACAAATTCAAGGCACCGTCATTTGATAAATACAACGGTACCTCCTGCCCTCGCACCCACGTGCAGGCATACTACAGAAAGATATCCGCATACACTGATGATGAGAAGATGTGGATGTATTTCTTCCAAGATAGCCTATCTGGGGCGTCTTTGGACTGGTATATGGAATTGAAGCGGGATTCAATTCGATGCTGGAGAGATCTGGGTGAGGCGTTCCTCAGACAGTATAAGCACAACATGGACATGGCTCCGACCAGGACTCAGCTGCAGAGTCTTTGTCAGAAGAACAATGAAAGCTTTAAGGAGTACGCTCAGAGGTGGCGCGAGCTGGCTGCAAGAGTTCAACCCCCTATGCTGGAAAGGGAGTTGACTGACATGTTCATCAGTACTCTGCAAGGTGTATATATGGACCGGATGGGAAGCTGCCCATTCGGAAGTTTTTCTGATGTCGTCATCTGTGGCGAAAGGACAGAAAGTTTAATCAAAGCTGGGAGGATTCATGACACAGGTTCTTCGTCGTCCTCGAAGAAACCCTTCTCTGGGGCACCTCGCCGTAGAGAAGGAGAGACCAATGCTGTACAACACAGAGGGGGTGTGTACAGAGCTAGTGCAAATCGAGATCAGTACCGTCCAGTGGCTGCAGTGACTATTCCTGCACCTCAACCTCGTCCACAACAACAACAGAGAGTTCAACAACAACCACAACAACAACAACAACAGCAACGTCCGTATCAGCCCAAGCAGAGGATGGCTGATCGCCGTTTTGATCCATTGCCAATGTCGTACGCTGAACTATTACCCGAACTACTCCGGTTAGGGTTTGTTGAATTGCGTACCATGGCTCCTCCAACAGTTTTACCTCCTGGATATGATGCAAACGTCCGATGTGACTTTCATTCTGGGGCACCAGGCCACCATACAGAAAGATGCCGATCTCTGCAACATAAGGTTCAAGACTTGATTGATGCTAAGGCAATCAATTTCGCTCCAGTGCCGAACGTGGTGAACAATCCTATGCCTCAGCATGGCGGGCATAGGGTTAACAATATTGAAGGAGGAGAGGCTGAAGATTTGGTTGTGAACGTTGAAGATGTTCAGACTTCTTTGTTGGTAGTCAAGGGCCGTCTGCTGAAAGGGGGTGTTGACCCAGGTTGTAAAGAAGACTGTGTGGGTTGTTCAGAAGCTACCAATGGTTGTGACCAGCTGAAGGCTGGTATTCAGAAACTGATTGATGAAGGCTGTCTCCAGTTCAGCCGGGCCGTTAAAGGTAATGGGGCAGTGTCTACTGTCACCATTTATTTCAAGCCGTCTGAAGGACGAGGGCGAGGGGCTGTCAGTGCACCTACAACAAACAATGCTCCGGTTACCATTCCAGCTCCGGTAACCATCCGTGCACCAACTACTATTATTGCGCCTGGCAGAAGGCAAGTTGAAAATAGTAGGGCTGTTCCATGGAGGTACGACAACGCCTATCGCAATGATAGAAGGGCTGGTAATCAGACAAGGCCAGTTAGTCAAGCGCCCGTTACGATCAGTGCTCCTGTGAGAACTCCTGCTGTTGCAAGTCCAGTGGTGGACAATGTTGGAGGACCAGGAGGTTTCACCAGGAGTGGACGACTGTTTGCTCCTCAGCCTCTCAGGGATGCTACTGCTGAGGCATCCGCAAGGGCTAAGGGTAAACAAGCTGTGGTTGACGAGGAACCGGCTCAGAAGGAGGCCGAGGGTTCTTTTGAAAGGGATGTGGAGGAGTTTATGAAGATCATTAAGAAAAGTGACTACAAAATTGTGGATC
This sequence comes from Lathyrus oleraceus, assembly GCF_024323335.1. NCBI lineage: Eukaryota > Viridiplantae > Streptophyta > Magnoliopsida > Fabales > Fabaceae > Lathyrus > Lathyrus oleraceus. The sequence continues at coordinate 372,816,034 of NC_066580.1, forward strand.
AGCTCAATCAAACTCCGTCTAAGATTTCGATACTCTCTTTGCTGATGTGCTCTGAGGCACACCGGGACGCATTGTTGAAAATGCTGAACATGGCGTACGTCCCGCAAGAGATATCCGTCAACCAGTTGGAGGGTGTACTAGCCAACGTGAGTACCAGGCACGGTGTAGGTTTCACTGACCTAGACCTAACGCCTGAGGGTCGTAATCATAACAAAGCCTTGCACATCACTATGGAGTGCAAGGGTGCTGTTCTATCTCACGTGCTGGTAGACACCGGGTCGTCCCTGAATGTCCTACCCAAGCAAATCTTGAAGAAGATAGATGTTGAGGGAGTCGTGCTCACTCCCAGTGACCTTATAGTTCGTGCATTTGATGGATCCAAGCGTTCTGTCTTTGGTGAAGTCACACTGCCGGTGAAGATAGGTCCGGAAGTGTTCGATGTCATCTTCTATGTTATGGACATTCAGCCTGCTTATAGTTGTCTGTTAGGGCGGCCATGGATACACGCGGCTGGGGCAGTCTCGTCAACTCTCCACCAAAAACTCAAGTATGTCTGGAACGGTCAGATTGTGACCGTGTGTGGCGAAGAAGAAATTCTGGTGAGTCATCTCTCCTCATTCAAGTATGTTGAGGTAGATGGCGAGATCCACGAAACCCTGTGCCAGGCATTTGAGACTGTAGCGCTCGAAGGGGTAGCTTGTGCTGAGCAGAGGAAGCCAGGTGCTTCGATTGCATCCTACAAGCAAGCTAAGGAGGTGGTTGACTCCGGCAAAGCCGAGGGCTGGGGCAAGATGGTTGACTTGCCGGTTAAAGAAGACAAATTCGGCATTGGGTATGAGCCTCTCCAAGCAGAGCAGAGCGTACAAGCAGGTCCGAGTACCTTTACCAGCGCCGGGCTGATGAACCATGGAGATGTCTTTGCTACTGATGGTGAAGACAGTGACTGTAATTTGGATGTCTGGGTCCACCCGTGTGCACCAGGCGAGTCTATCAACAACTGGACAGCTGAAGAAGTGGTCCAAGTTACTCTACTGACAGAGTAATTTTCTTTTGTTTTTTTTCATTTTGCATGAAAACCCTACGTTCCGCCCAAGGCGTAGTGGTTCATTGTAGGGCCACATCATGTTTACAATGTTTATAAATAAAGGACGTTTTGCAATCAAATTTTGAGATCTTTGTCTTTCTTTTTTGATTTTTCATTTTTTTCAAAATAATAAAAATGGCAATGTTTTTTTGTTTTTCGTGACTTTATTGGAATCTTTTTCTAAAAACAAATCATTAAACATGCAGAAGTGATATTTTGGCATCCACTGTGAACGACTCTGTTATGGCTCAGTATGATTTTGATAATCCCATCTACCAAGCTGAAGAGGAGAGTGAGGAAGACTGGGACCTCCCTGCAGAATTGGTCAGACTACTGAAGCAAGAAGAAAGGGTCATCCAACCTCATCAGGAGGAGTTGGAAATTGTTAATCTGGGTACTGAGGACGCCAGAAGAGAGATCAAGATTGGGGCTGCTTTAGAAGACTCTGTCAAAAGGAGGCTAATTGAGATGCTAAGAGAATATGTGGAAATATTCGCCTGGACATATCAAGACATGCCTGGGTTGGATACAAACATCGTGGTGCATCGGTTACCTCTTAGAGAAGAGTGTCCGTCGGTCAAGCAGAAGCTTCGCAGAACTAGTCCTGATATGGCTGTCAAGATCAAGGAAGAGGTTCAGAAGCAGTGGGATGCAGGATTCTTGGCTGTTACCAGATACCCACCGTGGGTTGCCAACATTGTTCCCGTACCGAAGAAGGATGGCAAAGTCAGAATGTGTGTCGATTACCGGGATTTGAACAGGGCGAGTCCGAAAGATGATTTCCCATTACCTCACATTGATGTATTGGTGGATAATACGGCTCAATCCTCGGTGTTCTCTTTCATGGACGGTTTCTCAGACTATAACCAGATCAAGATGGCGCCAGAGGACATGGAAAAGACGACATTCATTACACCTTGGGGCACATTCTGCTACAAAGTCATGCCATTCGGACTGAAGAACGCCGGTGCTACCTATCAGAGGGCAATGACGACTCTCTTTCATGACATGATGCACAACGAAATCGAAGTGTACGTGGATGATATGATTGCGAAGTCGCAGACAGAAGAGGAGCACTTGGTAAACTTGCAGAAGTTGTTTGACAGACTGGTCAAGTTCAAACTGAGGCTGAACCCGAACAAGTGTACGTTTGGGGTGAGATCCGGGAAGCTGCTAGGCTTCATTGTCAGTGAGAAAGGGATTGAGGTAGATCCAGCAAAAGTTAAAGCTATTCAAGAGATGCCTGAACCGAAAACGGAAAAGCAAGTCCGTGGGTTTTTAGGGAGGTTGAACTACATTGCAAGGTTCATATCTCATCTAACTGCCACATGTGAACCAATTTTCAAACTGCTCAGAAAGAATCAGGCGATCAAGTGGAATGATGATTGTCAGAAGGCATTTGACAAAATCAAAGAATATCTACAGAAACCTCCAATCCTGATTCCTCCAGTTCCAGGGAGACCACTGATAATGTACCTATCGGTTACCGAGACTTCAATGGGGTGTGTATTGGGTCAGCATGACGAGTCTGGTCGAAAAGAGCATGCTATATACTACCTAAGCAAAAAGTTTACCGACTGTGAAACAAGATATTCACTGCTCGAGAAAACTTGATGTGCTTTGGCCTGGGCTGCTCGCCGACTAAGGCAGTATATGCTGAACCATACTACTCTGTTGATTTCTAAGATGGATCCAGTCAAATACATCTTTGAGAAGCCGGCTCTCACCGGACGTGTTGCCCGTTGGCAGATGATCTTAACAGAGTACGACATTCAGTACACGTCTCAAAAGGCCATCAAAGGTAGTGTATTGTCAGACTATCTTGCTGAACAACCGATCGATGATTATCAGCCTATGATGTTTGAATTCCCTGATGAAGACATCATGTACCTGAAAGCGAAAGATTGTGAAGAGCCACCTGTCGAGGAAGGACCGGATCCTGATGACAAGTGGACACTGATGTTCGATGGGGCTGTGAATATGAACGGTAATGGTGTTGGGGCAGTGTTGATCAATCCCAAAGGTGCTCATATACCTTTTTCTGCCAGATTGACATTCGACGTCACCAACAATGAAGCTGAGTATGAGGCTTGTATCATGGGGATAGAAGAAGCCATTGATCTGAGGATCAAAACTCTTGATATATTTGGAGATTCAGCTCTAGTGATCAATCAGGTCAATGGAGATTGGAATACGAACCAGCCGCATCTGATTCCGTATAGAGATTACACCAGAAGAATACTGACGTTCTTCAAGAAGGTGAAGATGTGTCACGTCCCCCGGGATGAGAATCAGATGGCTGATGCTTTGGCTACTTTATCCTCTATGATAAAGGTTCATTGGTGGAATCATGTGCCACATATTGCTGTGAATCGACTCGAGAGGCCTGCGTATGTGTTTGCAGCCGAGTCTGTTGTTGCTATTGATGATAAACCGTGGTATTATGACATCAAGAACTTCCTCAAGACTCAAGAGTATCCTGAGGGTGCGTCGAAGAATGATAAGAAGACCCTGAGAAGGCTAGCTGGAAGCTTTTACTTGAATCAGGATGATGTGTTGTATAAGAGAAACTTTGACATGGTCTTGCTCAGATGCGTGGATAGACACGAAGCAGACATGTTAATGCAAGAGGTGCACGAGGGTTCGTTTGGTACCCATGCTGGTGGTCATGCAATGTCGAAGAAATTGCTGAGAGCCGGATATTACTGGATGACTATGGAATCCGATTGCTTCAAATACGCTCGGAAGTGCCATAAGTGTCAAATCTATGCTGATAAGGTGCATGTACCACCAAGCCCGTTGAATGTCATGAACTCGCCTTGGCCGTTTGCCATGTGGGGCATTGACATGATTGGGAAGATCGAGCCTACTGCTTCTAATGGACATCGCTTCATCTTGGTTGCGATCGATTACTTCACCAAATGGGTAGAAGCAGCTTCTTATGCCAACGTCACCAAACAAGTGGTTGCCCGGTTCATCAAGAAAGAAATCATCTGTCGTTATGGAGTTCCTGAGAGAATCATCACTGACAATGGTTCAAATCTCAACAACAAGATGATGAAAGACTTGTGCAGAGATTTCAAGATCGAACATCACAATTCTTCTCCTTACAGACCAAAGATGAATGGTGCTGTAGAGGCGGCTAACAAGAATATCAAGAAGATTGTGCAGAAGATGGTCGTTACGTACAAGGATTGGCATGAGATGTTGCCTTTCGCTTTGCATGGATACCGTACCTCGGTACGTACGTCGACCGGGGCAACCCCCTACTCCCTTGTGTATGGTATGGAAGCAGTCCTACCAGTAGAAGTGGAGATCCCTTCTCTGAGGGTATTATTGGATGTCAAGCTGGACGAAGCCGAGTGGATTCGTACAAGGTTTAACGAGTTAAGCCTTATCGAAGAAAGACGGTTAGCAGCTGTGTGCCATGGGCAGTTGTATCAGAGAAGGATGAAGCGAGCCTTTGATCAGAAAGTGCGTCCTCGGACATTTCAAATTGGCGATCTGGTTTTGAAGAGGATCCTTCCTCCCGGTACAGACAACAGGGGTAAGTGGACTCCTAATTATGAAGGACCATATGTTGTGAAGAAGGTTTTCTCCGGTGGAGCCTTGATGCTTACAACAATGGATGGTGAAGATTTTCCTTCCCCTGTTAACTCAGATGTAGTCAAAAAATACTTCGCATAAATTGACCCGCTGGACAAAAAGAATAAAATAGTCCAGGCAAAAATGGGCATCCCGGCGAACCAAAAAACAGAAAGAAAAGGTTCGGGCAAAAGTTAGGGATAAAAATGAAAAATTGTACACCCGGTAAGTCGAAAACCCGCAAGGGCGGCTTAGGCAAAAATGGGTATCCCGGTGGATTGAAAACCCGAAAGGGCGATCCAGCCAAAAGAGGGATTAAAGCGAAGACTACAATCTAAGTCATCTGTACTTCATCATGCTTCGTCAGCTGCCATCTCGAAGGATGTAATCGGTCCAGTCAGTCTTCTCAGAAAGCAAGGAATTGGGAGGAACACTGATGATCTACGAGTTATAACAGAGTTGGAAAACAGTGGATGCTATGTTCACATTGCCATTAGGATAGTTTATTTTCCTGTTGTGCGCAATTACCTCTTTCTAGGAATTGCTTCCTAATGTATTTGCCTTTTCAGGCACATTTTCAATCAATAAAAGTCGTTATTCAGATAAATCGCTCTCTTGTTTTTACTTTTACTGTTTTGTTTGCAAAAACGTCCGAATTTTTGATAAACATTGCATCTAAAAACATGAAGGCTAAACAATGACGTGCAGAAAAGATTAAAACATTTGAAAATCATTTTGAATGTTGAGGACACTTGAACGTATCTTGTCCATGTACTCCCCGGGGCATCTGTTATTCAGTTGTGCAGGTCGTCACCTATGAGTATTTTCCCCAGTAAGTCCCAGACAGAGTCTTTCTCCTAGCCATGAATTGTTTCAGTCTTCCCCAGCGAAGCAGTTATTTATCCAGCAGAGTCCATCCCGCTAGTGGACTGGACGAGTTATCGTAGCAGATTGATGCCCGCATCCCCAGCTGAGTTGATTCTACTTGTGAATATTGTGGGTCGTCCCCGGCGGAGTAGCAGTTATCCCCCAGAGCAGTCTATTTTATCCGAGGTTTGTATGAGCCTTACCCCCAGAGAGTTGCCTGGTTTAGTTTCCCCCAGCGGAGCTTTTATTTCCCCAAGCGGAATTTTTGTGGAGTGATTGGGCTATCCCCAGCAGTTTACCTTTGGTTTCCCCTAGCAGGGTTGCTTTAGTACTCCCCAGCGAGTTGCCTTGTCTTCCCTTAGCGGATTTGTATTGTTGGTTCCCCAGCATTTGTATTGCTTCCCCCCAGCGGATTCGTATTGAAGACTTCTCAGCACAGTCGTCCTGTGTATTTTCCCCGCAGAGTTCTCCTCATATTGCATTGCATATAGTAATCATTGCATCCTCAAACTGCGTAGCATTTCCATCCCACATGGAGCATTACGCCATAGAAAAATTCAAACATATGCATTCATGTGCTCGAAACCGCATCAGACCGTATCCCCCGGCAAAGGCGGATCATTTTTGTTCAACATCAGCACCAAGTCTGCTACAGTTGCTTCGACAGCATTCAGAATTGATTATCCCCGCAGAGGTTTATTCCTTCACCCGATAGTGACAGAGGGTTATTTCCTCACCCGATGGTGACAGAGGTTTATTTCCTCACCTGATGGTGACAGAAAGCTTGTTTCTCCCCAGTGAGACCCCCAGCAAGTGTTCAGTATTGCCTCAACATATCCCAGTTTTGATCTTGTGATACCAGTAAGTGTCATTTCAACACCCGCGTGTGTCTCATTTTTGGTGTCGGTAAACACCATTGTTTCGGTGTCGGTAAACATCGAGTCTCACCCAGTCATCGGTAAATGTCTGGTCTTTTTTTGGTGTCGGTAAACACCATTGTTTCGGTGTCGGTAAACATCGAGTCTCACCCAGTCATCGGTAAATGTCTGGTCATTTTTTTGGTGTCGGTAAACGCCATTGCTTCGGTGTCGGTAAACATCGAGTCTTTCCTTCAGTCATCGGTAAATGTCTGATAATCCCCAACAAAAATCCCCAGTAGAGTCATCAGTAAATGTCCTACCTGGTTTTCAGTGGCAAATATTTGTTTGTCTCTTCCCAATAAATTCCTCATTCCCAGTCATCGGTAAATGTCTGGTCATTCTTTTTGATGTCGGTAAACATCATCTTTCGATGTCGGTAAACATCGAGTCTCATCCCAGTCATCGGTAAATGTCTGGTCATTCTTTGTTCTCTTGTTAATAAAATCGAAATCCCCAGAAGTCGTCGGTAAACGTCTTGTCTGGTTCCACCACAAAGATTTTGTTCCTCCCCAAGCAGAGATGCCATCGGTAAATGGCCCAGTTCTCTTCGATATCGGTAAATATCGAATTCCCAGTTGCAGTAGCCATCGGTAAATGGTCTCGCCGAAGTTGATATCGGTAAATATCAAGTTTCCAGTTGTCCAACCATCGGTAAATGGTTTTGCTTTTCTAAAGCTATCATGAAGTTGTCATCGGTAAATGACATGGTTATTCTTGTATTATATTCAGTCGGTGCAAATTTCTACGGTTCTTTTGTATTCAATCCCTGTTTACCCTGAAAGTCTGACAGCAATTGCTATCATCCGATCGGGTTCCCAGCTGATTGAATAGGGGCAGCTGTAGCACCTCAAATTTGCACCTACCTTTGTACATACATTTTCATATTAGGTCATAGCATATCATGGTCCATTGCATAGCATTACATTGTCCCAGTTGCCTCCAGTGCAAGCAAGTCAAGAAATTAGGTCAAACTGATCAGGAGAACAGTCAACCAAGCAAGCAAGGGTGTTTCTCAAGGAGCCAAGGCCCTAGGGTTTGTCCATTTTGTTCACATGACTTGGAGGTCCATTTGAAGTGTTTAAGTCAAGGGTTGGATGTTCAGAAGTCATCAGTTCATGCACAGTTAGTCAGAAACCCTAGAAAGTCAAAGTTGGTCAACTGTGGTTGATTTTGTGGTTTTGATGGATGGATTTGGTTTGAGAGAGCTTATTCATGTCCCAATAGGCCTCATATATCATGGCAAACAACATCATTGAAGAATTTGAAGCCAATCAGAAAATTTCCAAAAATAGAAACTGGACCTGTAATTTTAACTGCCAAAAATGGAAACTTCTTGATCCCAAACTTACATCATGATACAAGCTTCAAATGAATTTTTGCCCAACATGAAAGTGGAAGATCTTGTTCTCCCATTTCCAAAAAGTCCAAGAACTCTCAATTCCCATGCATGGTTGTCAAGATATGATCAAATCATTTTCATAAAATCTTGAACTTCAAAAGGCCATATCTCTCAAACCATTTGGCCAATTTTGGTGGGGTTTTTTCCTACAAACCACATTTCATCTCCTCTTTCCAAAAATGTAAACTTCATGTGCTAAAACATTGCCAATCAAAATGGCATTTTTGGACTTGGCTTAATTAATTTCAAGAGAGGTGCAAAGTTGACTTTTTGATTTAGGCATTTTTACTCATTTTGGCCAATTGGGATTCATTTAAGATGATATTTGAAACATGTTCAAGGCCCAAACTCGGCCAGAACCACACCCTCCATGTGCCTTTGGTTGGAAATTAGCAATTGTGCATTTGGCTTCATTTAACAAAAACTTGATTAGCAAAGCATGGTTAAGGCCTAAACAGAAGTATATAACTCTTTTTCTGAGCTTTTGGAAGCCCTAGCAGCAGCTATCAGTCACAGAACTCTTCATTCTCAAAAATACTCTCATCTTGCATTTTGGAAATTTTTGCTCAAACCCTCAAAGAAGTCGACCCCTGCTCAGTTGTTCTTCACTTTGCCATCATTTTGGGAGCTGTTGGGAGCCTTGAATCTTGACTGTAACAGCCTTTACATGAACTGGTTTTCCAAGCTTCAATAATGGTGAAATTCGATTTGTTTGTTTCCCAGCTTCACTGAGCTCAAAGTCTTCATCAATCATCATTTGGAGGACCTTGGTGCGTCTGTTTCACCAGCAAACATCAAAACAACCGCTGAATCCCAACTCTCTTCAAGAACAAGTAAATTTTCGAATCTTTTATTTCTCAAATCCATGCTATGCTTAGTGTAGATCTTTTGTTCCTGAGCATTTTGATCTTTGAATCGCATGAAATAGTTAAGTATTGGTTGAGATATTTTGAAATGAAGTTTGATGTTGATTTACATTTCTGTTCGATTCATGAGTTGTAGTATGTTTTAATGAAAATTGATGTTGGATTGGTGTTTGCCATGCTGTGCTGGTCATTTGTGTATGCTCAATTTGGATTTCTGGAAAAAAAATTGGATGGCTCGATTTGGGGATGAAGGTGTTCTTACTGTGTGCATAAACCCTAAATTCCTTTGAATGCATTGCCCAGATTGTTGGTTTCTCACGTGTGCATGCTCCTGTTCACGCATGCACCAATGAAATTATTTCTTTCCCGTGGCCAATACGACGTCGTCTGATTTAGTGAAGGCCATATTTACGCTTTTGCCATCCGGTCGTTTAATTATTCCAATTTAATTCAATTTCATTTCAATAATTATTTCATTTGATCATCAATCTTGCAAAATTCATAACTTGTTCATTTCAATTCCAAATCTTGTGGGAATTTTTGCTAAATCTTCATCATGATCTCTACTGTTTTATCATAATTTTTCCAGAATTTTTTGATCATTGAATTTCAAATGGCCCTAGGGTTTGTAACATGTGACCAAATATTGTACACCTTGCCAAATCTCTTGTGAAATTGTGATGCATTGTCCATTTGAGCTGAAATTTTTTGTGCTTAATCTACACTCATCCATGTTTATTTTGATGTAAAGATCATGAATTTACCTTATGTGGTTTGAGAGTTGTGAATTTTTGAAGTAGGGTGTGACAATTTGTGTCACACCAATGATATGCAATTTCATGATTTTTGTTGACATGCTTTCTGACCTCCAATTAATGTGAAATTTTGCATGAACCTTCTCTTATATGTCTAGTTTGTGTGTGAATTTGCTTGGATTTAATTATGCCATTTCCTATTTGTTTGAGATTTTTCTTCCCTGCCTAGTCAAATGTTGACTTTGTGTGACACATCTTGCCATTCCATTTGGGAAATGCTCATATCTTATTGGATGATCATGAAATTTCACATGTGCATACTAGACATCTTAAGCTTTGCATTTGTGTTAATCCCATTCATTTCTCATCTGTTTTGATTTAGTTATGATTTTTTGAAGTTGATACATGTTTTGTTTGACTTCTTTGGGCATACTTGAAATTGTTTTGACTTTCTGATTTTAATTGACCATCTTCCCATGATCCAATTGAGCTGAAATTTTATATGCATGTCATGTTATGGATTGTGATTGAGCATGAATTATTTGATGATTTTTGGAAATGCTTATGTTTGGTTTTGAGCTAAGTCTTGCTGTTGACTTCATTGAGCATGTTCAAATTTGCTTTGACTTTATGATTTTCATTGACTGCCTTCCACTTGTCCAAATGTGATGAAATTTTATATGCTTACCATGCTATGTGTTAGGATTGGTCTTGAATTATTTGATAATTTTTGGAAATGTTTGAGTTGACTTTTGATGCAAGTCATTCTGTTGACTTCTTTGAGCTATCCCTTGCCATGCTTTGACTTCCTTTGCTTGTGAATTGATGATGATGCATGATATGAATGTGAACCCAATTGGAATTGCTTCTTGATTGATTGAATTTGATTTTGATTGAATATGGTTTGCTGTTTTGACTTTTTCATTCTCTTTTGACCCTAGGCTTGCCCTAGTGGTCCTGGTACTCACTTTTGAGCTTGTGTTTTCAGGTTGAACACCAAATGACCAATGAGATCAATTTCTTTTGATTGAGTTTACTTGAATAGCATTGTTTAACTTTGTTTGTTTTGTAGGTGACTTGGCTCACATGCCTAAGTCTTGTGCCTTGCACATTCCTTTGCTTCTGATTACCTATTGATGTCTGTTTCTTTTTGTTTTGTTTGTGAACTGTGAACTGATTGGTTTGACTATTTCAGGTACCATTAGTTGCTTAAGTTCTTTGAACTTGCTTTGCTTTGCTATTTAGCAACTTGCTTGAGGTATAATTCCTTTTTCTTCATGTAGTCTAGAAGACCTGGCCTGTTACTTGGCCAGGCAACTGTCTGAAGTCCTCCTTAAGAGGCAATGTTTGTGTATGTTTAATTTGTCCTTGTACAGAGTCAAAGACCTCCTAAGTGAAGAGGCAATTGGCAGAACCAAGGGATAAGCAACCTATCCCCTGCTATTCAGTGTGTCTTCTGTTTTGCTCACACCACTATGTTGATGCATTGCAGATAAAAACCCAAGATCTTGTACAATTGTACAGTTGAGTCAGTATCAAATGTGTAGAAGGGTTCCCACTTTCTGAACCCACACATTCTTGTCAAAATGCTCTCCCTGGCCAGGGATAGAAGCAATGAGGCACACCCCTCATCTCCTTTCATCTGCTTCACCTTAGCCCCTCAATGGCAAGGTTAAGAGCAACATTCACCCCATTCCAGAGGTTTGTTTGTTGAGGTTGATATGACCCCTTGACTAAAACCTAACCCTTGTGTGAGCCCCTTGTGTGTATATAGTGTGTGCTACCTGTGCTTGTATGTTTGTTTGACTTGCTTCCTGTGCAAGTTAGGTTTAGTTTAGACTAATCCTTGTTTGCTTTCGCCCTCGTTGCGATCCTCTCTCTCGCCCTCGTTGCGATTGAGATCTTCCCTTTCTCTTTCCCTAGTTGCAATCGAGACCTTTTTCCCTCCGTAGCCGAACTACGGCAACTCTGATTCTCATGTTCAGATGAGATACGTAGGCACGAGATGCGATGTCTTGTCGATTTTGACTAACCACTAACACTAATTCTTTTCTCTCGCCCTCGTTGCGATCGAGACCTCCCCTTTCTCTTGCCCTAGTTGCAATCGAGACCCCCCTTGCTTCCTGTGCAAGTTAGGTTAGGTGTGGCTTGCTTCCTGTGCAAGTCATGTCTAGGATAGGTTGACCCTTGTGCCATTTAGCTAGAAACCTTAACTTAGGGTTGATTTTGCATGACAACATCTAGGCTCGAGTCGTAGTCTCCCTAGTGTTGTGTCTCCCTCTGTTATCTGGTTAGGCTAGATCCTTTATCCCTGCGTAGGGGAACTACATCGCCCTGATCTTCATACCAGATGAAGTATGTAGGCAGGAGATTGAGCTGATCTCTCCGGGCGCCCTTTTTCTTTTTGTGTGAGTTGTCTGACAGTTGCTAGGCTCGAGTGCCTGACTCCTTAGCAATTTGTTGTCTTTTTGTTTTAGTGTGTGTTTGACAGTTATAGGCTCGAGTCCCCGACTCCCTATTAACCTGTTGTGTTGTTGTATGCTTGGAAGCCGATGTAAGTCCATCGAGTGGCATTCGGGTTCCAGTGTGTGTGCGTTTTGGTTCGGATGCTGATGTAAGTCCAGTGATTGGCATTCAGGCTCCACGTTTGCCTTTGCCTGCTTTTGTTTGTGTGCGTGTCAGCCGAGCTACGAATGCTCTGATTCTTCTCTCGTCCGAGAAGATACGTATGCATAGGATGCGACATCCTAGCGAGCATGTGTCGTTTCCCCGGTCCGAACTACTTCGACTCTGATGTCTATGCCTGATAGACTAAGTAGGCCCAGGATGCGACATCCTGCCGAGTCGGTTTCAGTCAGTTTCTTGTGTCTCTTTCAGCCAGTGTGTGTGTTTGAGCAGTGTTTTAGCAACCATTTTCCTTCCTTTTGTGCGTGGATCCCGTCGAGTACGACGGATGCGTAGGGGTGCTAATACCTTCCCTTCGCATAACCGACTCCCGAACCCATTCTCTTTGGTCGCGAGACCATGTTCTTTCCAGGTTTACTCTGAGCGTTTCCTTTCCCTCTTTTGGGATAAATAACGCACGGTGGCGGCTCTGTTGTTTCTTCTTTTTCCCGCCGGTTTTTCGCGTAATGCGACAAGGTGTTCCAGGAGGAGTAGGTTGGGATATGATCCCACACTCTTTCAGATGCTCATCAAACTCTAGGCTTAAATACTCACCACCTCGATCTGATCTAAGAGTTTTAATATTCTTACCTAGTTGGTTTTGTACTTCATTCTTGAATTCCTTGAACTTTTCAAAGGACTCTGATTTGTGTTTCACTAAATACACATAACCATATCTACTGAAATCATCAGTAAATGTGATGAAGTACTGAAAACCTCTTATGGATGGTATGTTCAGTGGTCCACATACATCAGTATGTATGAGGGCCAAAAGATCATTAGCTCTTTCACCTTTTCCTATGAATGGAGACTTTGTCATCTTTCTAATTAAACAAGATCTGCATGTCTCATATGATTCATAATCAAAAAAGTCGAAGAGTCCATCTTTATGGAGTTTGGAAATGCATTTCTCATTTATGTGCGCTAATCGACAATGCCAAAGGTAAGTTGGATTTAACTCATTAGGTTTTATTCTTTTAGTATTGATGATATAAATAGACATTTCAAGATCAAGGACATATAGTCCATTGTTCATTTGTGCAGTAGTATAGAATATGTCGTTCAAATAAATGGAGCAACAATTGTTCTTTATTATAACTGAAAAACCAAACTTGTCCAAACAAGATATGGAAATGACATTCCTGCTAATTGTAGGTACATAGTAACAGTTCTCTAACTGAACTATTAAATCACTAGGTAAAGTCAATACATAAGTTCCTACAGCTAAAGCAACAACCTTTGCTCCATTGCCAACTCGTAGGTCAACTTCACCTTTTGCCAAATCTCTACTCCTTTTTATCCCCTGCACATTGGTACAAATGTGAGAACCACATCCTGTATCTAATACCCAAGATGTAGAAGTAGATAAATTAATTTCAATAACAAAAATACCTGAAGTTGAAGTCTCTACTCCATTCCTCTTATCTTCCTGGTACTTTGGGCAGTTTCTCTTTCAGTGTTCGGTCTTACTGCAATAGAAGCGGGTGCCTTCCTTTGCTATGCCCCCACTAGGCTTCAAAGCAGGAGCAATGGGTTTGGGTTTGATAACTTCCTTGCCTTTCTCTTTATCACCCTGCTTGGCGGGTCTTTTGTTCTGTCTCTTTCCATTTCCGATCATCAGAATGGACTTTCCTTTTGACTTCAGATTTTGCTCAGAATTTCTTAACATGGCTAGCAGTTCAAGAAGAGATTTGTCCATATCATTCATATTGAAATTAAGGACAAATTGAATGAATCATCTGGCAACGATTGCAAGATCAAATCAGTCGCAAGTTCCTTTCCAAGGGAAAAACCCAATCTCTCAACTGTTGGTTCTAAGTGTTGGCAGCAATTTTGGTAAAACAAAGAGTGTTCACAAGATGTTGCATGTGATGTCTTAACTTAAGATATTTATGTACCTGTTGGAGTTTAAAACATATAATTATGCAGGATTGTTTCAGGATGTCATACACAATGTCATGGCATCTGATATTATGTATCTGCTGGAAATTATAAATGGAAGTATGTAGGATTGTTCCAGGATGTCAGACCCGATGTCATGACATCCTGTACACAGAACATTCAGGGTGAATTTTATGTGTTATGTGATTGCGCATTTAATGGTAATCTATGTATGATTGAAGATCTGATTTGCAGGCGCATCAATCATTGATTACAACCTGATTTACTTATTTTCCAAAGAGATCTAACCAGCTGTTATGAGAAGATTTAACTGGAAAATAGTTTTAGGGTTTTCAAGATGTCCAAGCCCAGCTGAAAGCTTCTATAAAAAGGGACTTGGAAAACCTTATTTGACACACAACCAATACTGAGCGAAATACTGAGAGAGAGCAAGGGTTTGTGTCTTGTTTAGTCGTGAGACTTGCAAGCCATTCAATTCATCCATAGATGATTGAATTGGTCTGATTTGTGGGTTGTAGTTTGTCACTCAAAGCTTGTAAGCAAGAGTGTGTGTCTACTTGATCAAAGCTGTTAAGCAAGATCAAGTGTGTGTCTACTTGATCAAAGTTGTTAAGCAAGATTGAGTGTGTGTCTACTTGATTGAAACTGTGAAGTAAAATCAAGTGTGTGTTATTGAAAAGTGTCTTATTTTCACAAGGAACTGTTGTTTAAAATCACATGTGTGATTGAAGGGAAGTGAGTGGGTTCTCATATCTAAGAGTGCTTAGGTAGAAATTGCACGGGTAGAGATTAAGTAAGAAAGACTGTAACTTGTTAAAGTGTACTGAGAGTCTTTGAACGGATTTTATTTAGTGGATTTCCTTCCTGGCTTGGTAGCCCCCAGACGTAGGTGAGTTGCACCGAACAGGGTTAACAATTGTTTGTGTCTCTTGCATTACCATTCTTTATCTATATCCTGCTTGTTTTACTAAGATATTAGTGTCGTGACATTACCTTCAACATCTCATATCTGATACCAGAATTTCAATTGGTATCAGAGCAGGCATCCCACTCTGGTTCTGGGTGAGATCTAGGGACAATACTTTCTGGTACTATGGAGAGAGATGGTGGATCTGTTCACAGGCCACCAATTTTGGATGGATCTAACTATGACTATTGGAAACCTCGAATGGTAGTTTTCCTATAATCTCTTGATAACAAGGCTTGGAAGGCTGTGTTAACAGGCTGGGAACATCCAGTAATTACTAAGGAAGGGGAAGCCATTACTGATAAGAATCCTGAAGAACAATGGTCCAAGGAGGAGGATGATCTAGCTCTTGGAAACTCTAAAGCATTGAATGCCATATTCAATGGAGTAGACAATAATATCTTCAGATTGGTAAACAACTGTGAGGTGGCTAAAGATGCTTGGGACATTCTCCAAACCACTCATGAAGGTACCTCTAGAGTGAAGGTGTCTAGACTACAGCTGCTCACTACCAAATTTGAAAATTTAAGGATGAAAGAAGATGTTAAATGAGAAGCTACTAAGGAAAATACTCAGGTCACTCCCCAAGAGATTTGCTATGAAGGTGACAACCATAGAAGAATCTCAAGACATCTCAAATATGAGAGTTGATGAGCTAATTGGATCCCTTCAAACATTTGAGATGGGAATAGGTGATGGATCTGAAAAGAAAGCCAAAAGCATAGCCTTCATGTCAAATACTGTAGGGGAAGATGAGGAAGGTGGTCAAGAGATTGATGAAGATCTGGAAAATGAGGTAGCAATGCTGGGAAGACAGTTCAACAAACTTATGAAAAAGATGGATGAAAGATCCAAGGAAAATGTCAAGAACATCTCATCTAACATCAGTAAATCTAACAATAATGGAAGAAGATCAAGACTAGAAGAAAAGCCCAAAGAAGTAAAAGGAGTTCAGTGCTATGAATGTGATGGGTATGGTCACATTAAGACTGAATGTGGGACCTATCTCAAGAAACAGAAGAGGAGTCTTGCTGCCTCTTGGTCTGATGAAAGTGAAACAGAAGAAGCTGCAAATCTTGTGACTGCATTGACAGGAAGATGGGGTTCTGATGAAGAGACAAGTGATGATGAAGTAACCTTTGAAGAGCTGGCCACTACCTACAGAGAGTTGTGTCATAAAAGTGCAGAAGTGTGCAGACAAGTTGAAAACCAGAAGAAAGTGATAGCTCAGCTGGAAAGTGAAAAGGGGGAACATGTGGAAACCATCTCCAAGTTGAAAACTGAAGTTGTACTCTTGAATTCCAAACTAGAGGAGATGACCAAGTATGTAAGAATGCTTAACAATGGATCTGACATATTAGACAAGATTCTCCAGGCTGGTCAACCAACAGGAGACAAATATGGCATTGGGTTCACTAAATCTAAGGCTGATAGCAGCTACAAAAATGGCAAACCTAAGTGCAGCCATATTGATGACAAACCTGCAATGTCACACCATATGTCACAACATCAGAAGGGAAGACAGCAGAAACACCAAAGATGGAGATGCCATTACTGTGGAAAATTTGGCCACCTGAAGCCCTTCTGCTATAAGTTGTATGGTTATCCTAGCCCTGTTCATCTTCAGACTCACCATCAACCAAGACCCAACCATCATAGGCCAGTCAACAAGAAGTTATGGGTTCCTAAGACAAATGTTTCAAGTCTAATAGCTCACACTTCCTTCAGAGTTTCAGCCAAAGAAGATTGGTATTTTGACAGTGGTTACTCCAGACACATGATTGGAAATAAAAACTTGCTAACTGGACTTCATCCCCATGCTACAAGTTATGTAACCTTTGGTGATGGGGCAAAGGGTGAAATCAAAGGAATTGGTAAGCTTGATTGCCTTGGAGTGCCTGACCTTGACAATGTCCTACTTGTTAAGGGATTAACTGCTAATCTAATAAGCATCAGTCAACTGTGTGACCAAGGTCTAAATGTAAACTTCACTAGAACTGAATGTCTGATTACTAACAAGGAAAATGAAGTGATCATGAAAGAAGTTAGGTCTAAAGACAAATGCTACATGTGGAGTTCTCAGGAAATTGGTTACTCTTTAAAGTGTACCTTGGCCAAAGAGGAAGAAGTAAAGATATGGCATCAAAGATTGGGCAATCTGCATCTTAAGGGTATGAAGAGGATCATATATGTTGAAGCTGTCAGAGGAATTCCCAACTTGAAGATTGATGAAGGAAAAATCTGTGGAGAATGTCAGATTGGAAAACAAACTAGGATGTCACACCAGAAGCTCAGACATGACACCACTACCAAAGTTTTGGAACTCCTCCATATGGATTTAATGGGACCCATGCAAGTGGAATGCCTTGGTGGGATGAAGTATGCATATGTAGTGGTAGATGACTTCTCTAGATACACCTGGATCAATTTTATAAGAGAAAAATCTGATGTTTTTGAAGTGTTCAAGGAGCTTTGTCTAAAACTACAAAGAGAAAAGGAAAGTCATGTTATCAAAATTAGAAGTGATCAAGGGAAGGAATTTGAGAACAACAAATTTGATGAATTTTATTCTTCTGAAGGAATTCATCATGAGTTCTCATCTCCCATTACTCCCCAGCAAAATGGAGTGGTGGAAAGAAAAAATAGAACTCTTCAAGAATCTGCCAGAGCTATGATTCATGCTAAGAAATTGCCCTATCATTTTTGGGCTGAAGCCATGAACACAGCCTACTATGTTCACAACAGAGTGACATTGAAGAAAGGGACTCCTACAACCCTATATGAAGTCTGGAAAGGAAGAAGACCTACAATCAAATACTTCCATGTATTTGGTAGTAAATGCTATATCTTGGCTGATCGTGAACAAAGAAGAAAGATGGATCCCAAAAGTGATGAGGGAATATTTCTGGGCTATTCAACAAACAGCAGAGCTTACAGAGTCTTTAACTCCAGAACTAATGTATTGATGGAATCTATTAATGTTATAGTTGATGACCAATAGACTAATGTCACAGACGATGTTGAGACATCTCTGAATGATTCCCTAGCTGACTTCTCAGATAAAAATAAAGAAAGTGAACCTCCTCAAGCTGAACCTGAAGATGACAAAATCAACAAGGGAAGAGATCTCATTATAGGATATCCAAATAAAGGTGTCACTACTAGAGCAAGGGAAGAGATCTCACATGGCTGCTTTGTGTCAAAGATTGAACCTAGGAATGTCAAGGAAGCCTTGACTGATGAGTTCTGGATCAATGCCATGCAGGAGGAGTTAGGTAATTCAAGAGGAATGAAGTATGGGAACTGGTTCCTAGATCTGAAGGAGTAAATGTCATAGGCACAAAGTGGGTATATAAGAATAAATCTGATGAACAAGGGGTTGTTACTAAAAACAAAGCAAGATTAGTAGCATAAGGATATACTCAAGTTGAAGGAGTAGACTTTGATGAAACATTTGCTCTTGTAGCTCGACTTTAATGAAATTTCAATTGCGCAAATGCTTCTGCACAAGGGTTCTATTTATAGAACCACTTGTGTGGGTTACAAGATAAAAATCCCACTTAAATGTATGTGGCCCATATCTTATGATATGCCAAAATCACTTCAGCGCGTGATACCTTACCATATTTCATATTCTACTTAAGTACACCGTACCTTACGATGTTCTACAATTCACTTAAGTGAACCGTACTTTATGGTTTTCCTTATTTACTCTATCTCTCATCAATCCGTCCTTTTGTATGTGACCCTGTAGGTTTTCGTGACATTAGCAATTATATTAAATCGCGTATTTAACATAATAAACAGTGAGTGGTATCTAGCAACATACCACTTCTACCCAAGACACGAAAATGTCATGTGATCTGACAAATCCTTTTATGATAATACTTATGTGTATAATTACCCTTTTGCCTATATGTCTATATTGAACACAAGGCATAGACCGTATCATCCTTGTCCAGTTCAATATTGGGCCCGTAGACATTTATCCTGTTACGCAGGATGTGCAAATTCCATCTAGATCACTCATGTCCCTTAGCATGCTTCGTGGAGTACCCATCAACTGTCTTTATGGTCATCCAGTTACGGATAACATTTGATCAACAATAAAGCACTCGACTCTACATCTAGGGTCCATAGTGGTTTCAGGTTGAAGGGCGGTACACACCAATATCACCATGAGAATAACTTATGACACTTTGCATAACATTCTATATGGTATTCTCATAGCGGGTCAATCCAGTATAAATATTACTCCTAATATTCATACCTATGTTTAAGACTTGATAACTCCTTATCCATGATCCATGGGATGTGATCATCAGTCTATATACATAATAGTCTTAATGCTTTAATATTATGCCACATCACAACAAAGCTCGACTACGGATACTTTAAGAATAATGTCCTTATGTTTAATGGGATCTCATGATTAAGTCACACTTGATACATTAAACAGACTATCTATTCTAGGTACTTTATTAAACAAACATAATAAAGAAAAAGCCTTTTATTATTAATAAATAATTCGATACAAGTACCAAAAGTATTGGCCTCTAGGGATTACACCAACAATATCTACAAAAAATAAATAAATCCCGTTCTTTCAACAAGGGCCTTATCCACCAGATCATTAGTTAGGTCGACATCAATAAAAACACAAACAAAGTGCCCATATTCTCTATTAAATATGTTTTTGTTGGAAACCATATATGTACATATGGGGATTCTAATACTTCAAACAATAGCAAATAATATTCTAGGTATATAGTATTCTTGGGACAAGTCAAAGATTCTTATCCATAACTGAGAAGTAGATTGATGTTGAATGTTAAGGTTGAAATCTCTTATCGATGCAATGATTTTTAACATTCCCGGAGCTAGATTCAGGGATCCCACAACTCTCATATTCTGCATATCCTCTGACGATGAGAACACAGACTCATAATATCCCTTACCGAACAATGTAACACCCAATTTTCCAATTGATTTCCATATTTTAGAAATCTTGACACACAAGGCATCGATTTTTAAGGGTGTATACCCTTTCGGCCAGATGATTCGACCATGGAGGTTGGATTTGCAAGTTTTTATTCTAGCCAAATACTCTTCTTCAGGGATGGTGATGAGGATTATATCGCCTTTGAGACAAGGTTGAGGAAGCTGACTTAGTGGTATGTCACACACATTGTTCAAACAATTTTTGTGAAAAAAAGGAACTATAGGTCGACACATGTGTGAGCAAATTCTTTACTTTGAATAAATTTTGAATGATAGCAAATTGTGTGATCATCATCCAATTGTTGGCTGTGCATTATTTTACATGATTCATTTGTGTTTTTATACCATACTGTTGTTTCATGACTGTACATAAAGATCCACATTGATGCATCTCTTAAAAAGAACTCATAAAAACTATTTTGTGTCAGTATGCATCAATACATACTCCTATGCATCGATCCATAAAATATGTTGTAAACCACAAAACTCTTTTGTTCAGTATGTATCGATCCATACGAGTCATGTATCGATACATGGAAAGGCAAAATGCTCTATGGATCGATCCATACGAGCCTTGCATCGATCCATGTTAGTTGAAATGATTTATGTATCAATACATACGAATTTGGCATCGATCCATGCTTACATAAATTCTCTAAAATTCATTAACCTTACAGTATGTATCGATGCATAACTTTATGTATCAATACATAAGTCCGTTTTATCTACTAACAGCTCATGTTTTTCATATATAAGAAGTATTGTGACAGCAGTGCAAGTGTACGAATTCTGAGAGGGAAAAACAGTTGAAACACCAATCAAAGGAGTGTGTAGCAGCAATTGTGTGAGAAATTAGAAACCTGAAAGAGACTTCATCTTCTCCATCTTCTCAATCTCTTTTCTTCAAGAACATCAACATATAATCATTCTTGTTCTTCGGATTAAAGGATCAACGAGATAACGTTCAGTGGTAACGATCAAGGATCTAGCTGAGGTGTTCAGTGGAACGATCGAGGATCTAGCTGAGTTGAAGATTGAAGGGGGTTTCGAGGAAAAACCAATTGGTTTGTCCTTCAAGAACTGGAGTGTTCTTGCGGGTTTGTCAGTCACGTTTTCAGAACAGATTCAGCCGCAGCGTTGCGTTTGGGAATCGGGGGATTTCGCAAACAGGTCGTGGAACTGGTGAATTGTTTGCAATTTCTTGCAGGAAATTCTTGATCGTGCTCAGATCAAGTGGAGGTTTCATACAAGAAGAAGTTCTTAGGATTTAGAATTCTGTCTTTGTATTGTAACCTTGTATCAACGAATTCGGCATTATTGATAATCACAGTTCTCAATTTCATTTGAAATTGAGAGGGAGACGTACCCACACGCGAGGACGACGTGGGGAACTTCCTTACCAAATCTCTACGTATCGTATTCTTTCCTTATTTCTCTTTACGTTTTCAACAGTTTCGCAATTTCAGTTAGTGTGTTGTGGCTGTACTTTTTGCGATACAGTAGTGGCAAGAAAACTTCTTTAACTAAAGTCCACTGTTGTTCATCATTGATCACATACACACCAACTGTTTGACAAAACTGTTAGCTGAGTTTTATTCATTGGAATTAGGATTTAGTGGTAAGTGCATTCAATTTGATATGATTCTAGTGTTAATATTTTCTGTCATTCTAATTCAAATCCAGCAATAAACTCGCGTGTCCGGTTTTCTAGTAGCGGTTCAGAATAGACGGAAGTCGATTCGGGACTGAAATTTTCCGCTAAGTTTCAATAACTCTGATAAAATTTTAAATCCGTTTATTTTCAAAGAGGTGATCTATTCACCCCCCCTCTCGATCACTAGCCACACCGTCTAACAAGTGGTATCAGAGCGCCGGTTCGCTGGTGCTCTGTGGCTGCCTGTAACAGTATGGATTCTGAACCAAAGGGGGCGTATAATAGAGCGCCTATTTTCAACGGTGAAAATTATGGCTACTGGAAAGACTGCATGCGAGTTCATATAATATCTGTTGATAGGCTAGTATGGGCTGCCATTGAAAATGGTCCTTTTCAAATTACTATGACAAATGCGGCTGGCGCCATTGTTCCTAAACCAGAAGCTGATTGGAATGAGAAAGATGAGAAAAAGTGGTCGTGTGATTGGAAAGCTCGAAATATGCTAATTTCAGCACTTGGTGTTGATGAGTATTATCGTGTATCCCATTGCACAACAGCAAAAGAAATGTGGGATGCTTTAGAAGTTGCCCATGAGGGTACTACTGAAGTAAAACAGTCTCACATTAACACACTCAATGAAGAGTTCGAGCTCTTTTGCATGAAACAAGGAGAATCTATCTCTGACATGCAAAAGAGATTTACTCATCTCACAAATAGGTTGAATGCACTTGGAAAACCTGTTTCCAATGAAATAGCTACTAATAAAATTCTAAGATGTCTTAGTAGGGAATGGCAACCTAAAGTAACAGCTATTAAGGAAGCCAACGATCTAACGACACTTACGATTACAACTCTGTTTGGAAAGCTGGAAGAACATCAGCAAGCATTGGAAAGTCTTGAAAAATATGAGAACAAAAGTAAGAAGGAAAAGGAGAAGAAAAGAGACAAAGAGGGAGAGAAGAAGCCAATAGCTTTTGTGGCCTCTAGCTCTAAGTCCTCACGAAAAGAGCAAAGTGACAATGATTCTAGTAGTGACAAAGATTCGGATGATGAGGAAATGGGACTGTTTGTAAGGAGATATAATAGATTCATTCGAAAGAATGGAGTCAAGCATTCCGACAAAAACCTCATGAAGTTTCGAAGACAATCTACAGATTCGAAACAGGAAGAGAATAAGAAGAGTAGAGGAAGAGGATCTTGTTTTAATTATGGTAAATCTGGACATTATAAAACAGACTGTCCTATGAAATATAAGGATCAAAGAAAAGCTTCACCAAAAGGGTACAGCAAACAAAGAAGAGCTTACATTGCATGGGAAAGTGATAGTGATTCATCAAGCACACAAAGCTCAAATGATAGTGATGAAACCGCAAATTTGTGCCTTATGGCTCACACCAAAAATCTGTCCTACCACAAGAAGAAAATCAATGACAAAAAGGTAAAACAAGCCTATTATAATAATTTCTCTTCTATGTCTTTTTCTGAACTGAAAATAGCTTTTGAAAAACTGCATAACGAAGCTGTAGATGCTTTTAAAAGATTATCTTCCGATAAACAAATTTTTTCATTTCTGGAAGGTAAAGTATACAAAGCTGAAAATGATTTAGAATCGTTAAAAGCTAGTATTGCAGAAAATTCAAAAGATATTGACATTGATAGATGTAGTAAAGTTAGGTATTGTGACGCTTGTCATATTTGGCAAAAAGAGGTAAACAATCTCAAGGTCAAATTAGAAAAAGCGTTACAACCTAAGGTTACTTATGCCGTTGACTCTAGGTTGTTTAAGAAGTCATTAAATCCACCATATGCAAAATACTCTTTTATTCCAAAGGATTTAATGAACAAGAATAAACAAACACATCATGATGGTTTATGTCATTATTGTTGTCGTGCTGGCCATACCATTGAGAAATGCAAGTTTAGGAGATTTCTTGTTCCTAAAGGTATTTATCAATGGAAGCCAAAAGGCAACCATGTTAGCACTTACCCACTTGGACCCAATAAAAATTGGGTACCAACTTCTCTCTTTTGATATTGTAGGATGAGTGTCTTGCTTCCGTAGATAGAAGATGGTTTCTTGACAGCGGTTGCTCAAGGCACATGACCGGTGACATATCGCTTTTCATAGACTTCAAGGCAAAGAAGAAGGGATATGTTACTTATGGAGACAATAACAAAGGAGCTATACTCGGCAAAGGTAGTGTAGGTAATCCCTCTACCACTACTATTTCTAATGTCCATCTAGTAGAGGGACTTAAACACAATTTGTTAAGCATAAGTCAATTGTGTGACAAGGGATATAAAGTTTCTTTCACTAAAACTTGCTGCATAATTGAACATGCAGAACAGAACGTTGTGTTTAAGGGTGTAAGAGTAAACAATATCTATATGCTTGACCTTTTTGATGTATCTTTAACAAGTACTAAATGTCTAGTTACCTTGAATGATGATTCTTGGCTTTGGCATAGACGTTTAGCGCATGTTAATTTCGATTTGCTTAATAAGGTTGTATCTAAGAATCTAGTAGTCGGTCTTCCAAAAATAAAATTTTCAAAAGACCACCTATGTGACGCGTGCCAAATGGGAAAACAAACAAGGGTCTCTTTCAAATCTAAAAATGTAATTTCAACTTCACGACCCCTTGAGCTTCTCCACATGGATCTCTTTGGACCTTCTAGGACAAAGAGCTTAGGTGGAAATTATTATGGTTTTGTAATAGTTGATGACTACTCTAGATTTACTTGGACTATATTCCTTCATAGCAAAGATGAAGCCTTTTCTGCTTTTAAGAATTTTGCAAATCTGTCCCAAAACAAAATGAATTCCAAAATAGTTACAATTCGTAGCGATCATGGT
This sequence comes from Lathyrus oleraceus, assembly GCF_024323335.1. Lineage (NCBI taxonomy): Eukaryota > Viridiplantae > Streptophyta > Magnoliopsida > Fabales > Fabaceae > Lathyrus > Lathyrus oleraceus. Next base: position 372,840,554 of record NC_066580.1, read on the forward strand.
GGTGAATTTCAAAACTATCACTTTGAGAAGTACTGTGACAAGTATGGTATTGAGCATAACTTTTCAGCTCCTCGAACTCCACAACAAAATGGCGTTGTGGAGCGTAAAAATCGTGTTTTAGAGGAGTTGGCAAGAACAATTCTAATTGAGGGTGGATTACCAAAATACTTTTGGGCTGATGCTGTTAGCACAGCTTGTTATGTTTTAAACAGAATCTTAATTCGCCCTATTTTAAATAAAACTCCTTATGAACTTTTAAAAGGAAGAAAACCAAACTTGTCGCATCTTCACGTATTCGGTTGTAAGTGTTTTGTATTGAATAATGGTAAGGAAAATATTGGGAAGTTTGATGCAAAAGCGGATGAAGGTATCTTTCTTGGATACTCACTTTCAAGTAAAGCATATAGACTATATAATAAGCGTTTACTTACTGTTGAAGAATCTGTTCATGTTTCTTTTGATGAGTCTTATCCGAAAAATGTCGGAAAAGGTATTTCTTTTGATGACGCAGGTGTATCTACAGAAGACATACTCAAGGAAGCAGTTAAGGAAACTGATCAGTCCAGAACAGCTGCCCATGAGAAGGAGGAAGATACTAGTCATGAAGAAGATGAGGAAGAAATGACAGCTGGAGTGAATGACCTTCCACCAGTCTGGAAATCTTCAAAAGACCATCCTATCGACAACATCTTGGGAGATATTTCAAAGGGAGTAATGACTCGTTCTAAGATAAGTAATTTTTGTTCTCACTTCGCGTTTGTTTCACAAGTAGAACCTAAAAATGCCAAAGAGGCCTTGATTGATGAATTTTGGCTAATGGCCATGCAAGAAGAGCTTAATCAATTTAAACGAAATGACGTTTGGGAACTTGTCCCTCGTCCGCGAGATCATCATATCATAGGTACTAAATGGGTTTTTAGAAATAAGCTTGATGAAAACGGAGTGATAACTAGGAACAAGGCACGCTTAGTAGCACAAGGGTATAACCAAGAAGGGGGCATAGACTATGAGGAAACTTATGCTCCAGTTGCTCGCCTTGAAGTTATACATCTCTTGCTTGCCTATGCGTGTTCTAACAATTTTAAGCTTTACCAAATGGACGTAAAGAGTGTTTTTCTAAATGGTGTCATAAATGAAGAGGTATATGTCTCACAACCTCCTGGTTTTGAGAATGCTGAAAATCCAGATTATGTTTACAAACTAAAACGAGCTTTGTATGGTCTTAAACAAGCCCCTCGGATTTGGTATGAAAGGCTTAGAAAATTTCTAATTGATCATGGATATTCAAGAGGTAAAGTGGATAATACTCTCTTTATTAAACACAAGGGAAAGCACATCCTTTTAGTTCAAGTTTATGTAGACGACATAATTTTTGGTTCAACTAACATACACTTGGTCGAAGAATTTTCTAAGGTTATGCAGGGTGAATTTGAGATGAGTCTCATGGGGGTGCTGAACTACTTCCTAGGACTGCAGATAAAGCAACTTGATGAGGGTACAACAGTATGTCAAACAAAATACTGCAGAGAACTACTCAAGCGCTTTGGAATGAATGACTCAAAATCAATTGACACCCCTATGCCTACCAACGGATATCTGGATAAGGATGAGCATGGTAAGTGTGTAGATGTCAAAAAGTTCAGAGGTATGATTGGATCTCTTCTGTATCTTTCTGCTTCTAGACCTGACATCATGTTTAGTGTTTGTATGTGTGCACGATATCAATCAAATCCTAAGGAATCACACCTAAAAGTTGTTAAGCGCATATTTAGATATCTTCATGGAACACCTAAATATGGGTTGTGGTATTCCAAAGGAAGTGATTGTAGTTTAGTAGGTTACTCCGCTGGCTGCAAATCAGATAGGAAAAGCACGAGTGGTACATGTCACCTGTTTTCAAACTCCTTGGTAAGTTGGCATAACAAAAAACAGGTATATGTGGCTTTGTCAACTGCAGAGGCTGAATACGTTGCAGCCGGTAGTTGTTGCGCTCAGATTTTGTGGCTAAAGCAACAACTACAAGACTTTAACATTCAACTCAAACGTATTCCAATAAAATGTGACAACACTAGTGCCATAAACCTTACTAAAAACCCTGTTTTACACTCACGCACTAAACACATAGAGATTAGACATCACTTTCTTCGCGACCATGTTGAAAAAGAAGACGTTGTATTTGAGCATGTTGATTCCAAAAATCAGCTTGCTGATATATTCACTAAACCTTTGGCAACGGAACCGTTCTTCAACATTCGTCGTGAATTAGAGATCTTAGATCTTTCTCAATTGATGTCTTAAGCATGTTTGTTCATATTTATATTATGCCTCACCTTGGTTGATGAGATTTGTTTTAGATGTCATTTATACATCACAAGATTACGTCAGCAGAGGTAATATCACTCATTTCTATAATTCTTTTACAACTATGTGATTGTGTATGTTAGAACAAAAGTTCTTACTCTCATTGATGTAAATTTCTTTGCATATATTGTTTGAACATTAAAAAAAAATCTGATTTATGAATCATACTTGGGCATAAATATCATGACACACTTCATAATGCATATCCATACTGCATAAAAATTCATTAAAATCTGGTTTGGCATCAGTATGTATCGATCCAAACATGTATGCATCGATTCATATCTTCTGCATTTCAAATTTGTCAAAACTGGTTCAGGATGTATCGATCCATCCGTCGCTTGTATCGATACATAGACCCTTTACAAACAAAAATGCATGATATGGATCGATCCATGGCCATATGCATCGACACATACTGACTGCTATTTGGATTAAATGCATTTTTTTTCTCTCATGGATCGACACATCAGCCACTCTTATCACATCCTATCTCAAGACTTCATATCAGCAGTCCCCATACCTCCCAAAACCAGCGGCTAACCCTAATTTTCCTCATCATCACTCTCTCTAAAACCCTAAATTGATTCCACTTTCCCTCAACCTTTCATCATCATGCCTCCACGAACCATTCCAGCTAGAGCAAAGGGAAAAGGAAAAGGAAAGGAATCGGTTGGTACTTCTCAGCAGCCACCAGACATTCCTCCAAATGCCTTAGACTTGCTTCATCCTGCAATTGCTACTGAGTTTGAGGATTCCTTCAAGACAAGGTTAGTTATGAAACCCCATATCTTTGATAAACATGATGCTATTCATCTGCATCTCAATGATGAGGTTGAACTCCTACATGCACAAAGACTTGGGTCATTTTTGTCTACAAAGGATGAGTATCATGAGGATTTTATCCGTGCATTTTATGCTGGCTTACAATCTGGTAGAGGATATATGTTTAAGTGCTCTATCGGTGTCAGAACATATACTTTTGAAGCTGCTGATTGGGAAACAGTGTTTCAAATTCCGCTTTCGTCGCTTAATTTCAAGTCCTGGCATGACCTGCATTTTGATACTGAATTTAACATGAAGGAGTTTACCTCATCTATCTTGAAACTAGACAGACCGCTGAGTGAGGATGAACACGTCACGTCTGGTATGATTAAGAAAACTCCGCGTATTCTTCATTGGATTATCTCGCACATCCTGTATCCAGCAAACAGTGGACATTCTCGGTTAGACAGGGCAAGCATACATCTCCTGTATATTATGCAAAATAAGGTTCCCTTAAATTGGGCAAATTACTTTGTGAAGCGTCTATTTTTCGTGCGTAACAGCTCCAAGAATGTTGCTCTTGGTTATGCTTCTCAAATAATGAAAATTCTTAAGTTTTGGAAAGTTGCAATCCCTCTAGTTCCTCTCATATCTCCATCTGCTACTCAAGAGTTTGACTCTTCCACTTTATCTCATATGGGATATCGGTGGGACAAGGACCGTAAATGTTTCTACTTCTTTGAAAGGAAATCCAAAACAAGGATCTATAATTTTGATGTGCCTTCTGAACGAATCCATGTTGTTGAAGACCAACCTGATGAAGAAATGCATGATGCGCAAGAAGCAGATGTGCCTCTAGTTGAGGACAATGCTGGTTGGGGTGATTGGGTGCCACAAAGGTGGTCTCCAACCAACTATGTACCTGAACCTATGGTTCCTCCGTTCTCTGGCGGTGCTTCATCTTCAACACCTACTGCACACCTCACTCAAATGCTTCAACAAATGGAGCTTGCCAACAAGGAACGTCATGACGAGGCACGGTCTTGGCATGTACAACAAAATGAGTGGCATAAGGAGCATCGTGAGTGGCATGATGAGCATACACGGATGTACCATAACCAACACTCTTGGCACCAAGACTTGGTTAAGTGGCACCAAGTCTTCTACAATGAAATGTCTGGCTTTATGGACGACTGCCGTGCCAATCCTGGTATTATGGACAGATTTAGAAGTGTTGAAGTTCAGGACCAGTTTAGGCACTACTCCTTCATGGGCCAAAATCCAGACACAATGCCTCCACCAAGCTTCAGAGATCCTGATAGAGATGATGAGGAGTCCTATGGTGGCTACAATCCACATTAAACCATCATCATTTCATTTCACTGGATTTCATTTCATGTTGCTTAAGTTTTTTAATTGTTGCACAATATATGGTTCAGCTTATGTAATTCTTAAACACGTTCTACTACTTAAATGCTTATCACTTTCTGTTTACTTCTGATGTTATTGCCCTTATTTGTCATTCTTTGTGAGTGATTCTTTACTTTGAAGCTTCCTTCTTTGTGATTGTTAGCTTCTTTATCATTTGTTGCCATGTCCTGCTACACCATGTTGCCTTGATAAACCTGTTTCTTCTTCTTTTTGATGTTGACAAAGGGGGAGAAATGCAGATATGTTGACAAATATGCACAAACTCAGGGGGAGTATCACACATCTTGCCAAAAATTTGCCATCATAAAAAAGGGGGAGTTTGTGAGCAAATTCTTTACTTTGAATAAATTTTGAATGATAGCAAATTGTGTGATCATCATCCAATTGTTGGTTGTGCATTATTTTACATGATTCATTTGTGTTTTTATCCCATACTGTTGTTTCATGACTGTACATAAAGATCCACATTGATGCATCTCTTAAAAAGAACTCATAAAAACTATTTTGTGTCAGTATGCATCAATACATACTCTTATGCATTGATCCATAAAATATGTTGTAAACCACAAAACTCTTTTGTTCAGTATGTATTGATCCATACGAGTCATGTGTCAATACATGGACAGGCAAAATGCTCTATGGATCGATCTATACGAGCCTTGCATCGATCCATGTTAGTTGAAATAATCTATGTATCAATACATACGAATTTGGCATCGATCCATGCTTACATAAATTCTCTAAAATTCATCAACCTTACAGTATGTATCGATGCATAACTTCATGTATCAATACATAAGTTTGTTTTATCTACTAACAGCTCATGTTTTTCATATATAAGAAGTATTGTGACAGCAGTGCAAGTGTACGAATTCTGAAAGGGAAAAACAGTTGAAACACCAATCAAAGGAGTGTGTAGCAGCAATTGTTTGAGCAATTAGAAACCTGAAAGAGACTTCATCTTCTCCATCTTCTCAATCTCTTTTCTTCAAGAACATCAACATATAATCATTCTTGTTCTTCGGATTAAAGGATCAACGAGGTAACGTTCAGTGGTAACGATCAAGGATCTAGCTGAGGTGTTCAGTGGAACGATCGAGGATCTAGCTGAGTTGAAGATTGAAGGGGGTTTCGAGGAAAAAACAATTGGTTTGTCCTTTAAGAACTGGAGTGTTCTTGTGGGTTTGTCAGTCACGTTTGCAGAACAGATTCAGCCGCAGCGTTGCGTTTGGGAATCGGGGGATTTCGCAAACAGGACGTGGAACCGGTGAATTGTTTGCAATTTCTTGCAGGAAATTCTTGATCGTGCTCAGATCAAGTGGAGGTTTCATACAAGAAGAAATTCTTGGGATTTAGAATTCTGTCTTTGTATTATAACCTTGTATCAACGAATTCGGCATTATTGATAATCACAGTTCTCAATTTCATTTGAAATTGAGAGGGAGACGTACCCACACGCGAGGACGACGTGGGGAACTTCCTTACCAAATCTATGTGTATCGTATTCTTTCCTATTTCTCTTTACGTTTTCAACAGTTTCGCAATTTCAGTTAGTGTGTTGTGGCTGTACTTTTTGCGATACAGTAGTGGCAAGAAAACTTCTTTAACTAAAGTCCACTGTTGTTCATCATTGATCACATACACACCAACTGTTTGACAAAACTGCTAGCTGAGTTTTATTCATTGGAATTAGGATTTAGTGATAAGTGCATTCAATTTGATAAGATTCTAGTGTTAATATTTTCTGTCATTCTAATTCAAATCCAGTAATAAACTCGCGTGTCCGGTTTTCTAGTAGCGGTTCAGAATAGACGGAAGTCGATTCGGGACTGAAATTTTCCGCTAAGTTTCAATAACTCTGATAAAATTTTAAATCCGTTTATTTTCAAAGAGGTGATCTATTCACCCCCCCCCCCCTCTCGATCACTAGCCACACCGTCTAACAACATGCATATTACAGGTCGACACATATAATAAATTTTTCTTCTATGTGTCGACATATCTAATGTACATGTCGACTCATTTACTGCATTATTAAAGCATGTAGGCTCTGGAAAATGTACCACCTCTACTGGTCAGCACATAGGCAGCACATGACCTTTATAGGTCGATGCATCACCTATACAGGCCAGCCTATGCGTCGAACTGGTTAACACATGACTTTCACAGATCGACCTATGCAACCGAATTTTCCAAAAATTCACAATTTTCTCAAATATTTTGCATTCCTTTTGCCTTCAAACACGCATGCATATAAATACTTCATGCACTTATCATTTTCTAGTAAGGATACGAAACCAGGATTCCAAAGCATTCTCATCATCTTCAACCTTTTTCTATGCATACACACAATCAAACTACACATAATCATTTTTCGATTGGGTGTCATATATATTAGGGTTGATAACGTCCAATTTAGGATTGTTGTACTATAAATTGGGTTGAGAACTTCGAGGGTTTCAAATCAGAAAACCAGGCTGGGGTTTTCCTTCAAGATATTTTAGGGTTTGAAGGTTTTGGACAAGAATACACAATCTGTATCCGATTGAGTGAAGTCTTTGAAGAACGGGAGTTTCTTGCAAAGGAGTAGCGTGGGACAGTGGATCGCATTGGTAAATATTGGGTTTCAACAAGTGCGTGTTTATGATTCGATCGAGTGAAAGCTTTAAAGAACAAGGGGTTTCTTGCAAAGAAGTAGCGTGGGACGGTGAATCAAAGCGACATTGTTGGTTACTTGATCAAGCTTTTATCAAGGGAAGAGATGGTATCAAAATCAACATCAAACTTAGGGTTTGTAGGGTTGGATTGCTAAATCTCTCTTGTATTCATAATTTGCAATGTAATATATATTACACTATCTCAATTCAAATTGAGAGCATATGTACCCATAGAGAGGTCGATTATGGAACTTCCTAAACAAATTCTTATGTACTCTCTCTCTCTCTCTCTTTTATTTTTGGTTTGCAAATTATCGATATCATCGATCGTTTGATCGAATTGTTTGAATAATAATTTTTGAGTACGTTTTGAAATTGGTGTTGTTGAGTTGATCACAATTCCTTAGGCTGTGATTCGTTTTTAATATCAACAATACCACATAAAAGTCCAAACAATAGTGATTGCACACAAAGTGTTCGATAAATTGCTTTAATTGTTTTTTTGTGTGAATTTTCATTGGAAGTAGACTTTCCCTATTGCTTTCCATTCAACTAGTTGTGATTAATTGTGTTTGATAAATTTATGAATCATTATTATACAATTGTCACTACTACGCATATCCGAGCTTTTGATAGCGGGTTCGGTTAGCCGATTTAGATATGGGATATTTTGACTTGATTCCACGCCATAAAATTATCAAAACTATTTTTTGTCAAAATTTTTAACTCGATATATATTCACCCCCTCTAGATCTAAGCTTATCGTCTAATAAGTGGTATCACGAGTTCCAGATAATTCCGTGCTTAAGATTTTCTTATTACAAAATGGCTACCGAACCTAAAGGGACACACAATAGAGCACCGATTTTCACCAGCCAAAATTCTGGCTATTGGAAAGCTTGTATAGGTATCCATATCAACTCGGTTGATAAGGGTGTATGGGACGTCATCATCAATGGTTCTAATGAAATTACAATCACCAATGGTGAAGGCATCGTCGTACCAAAACTGGAAAATCAATGGAATGATATGATAATAAATTGTGGTCTTACGATTGGAAAGCACAAAACATTCTCATATCCGCACTCAGTGTTGATGAATTTTATTGTGTTTCCCATTGTGAAACCGCAAAAGCTATGTGGGACACATTACAAGTTACCCATAAAGGAACTAATGAGGTTAAACAAGCTATTATTAACACATTGAATCAAGACACTACGCCAAAAACTGGAATAGACAGCGCCCCTTAGAGGGCGCTTTATTACAAAAGCGCACTCTAAAGTGAAGAGAAAAAATAAGGAGCATACTATTGGAATAGACAGCGCACTTTAGAGGGCGCTTTTGTAACAAAGCGCACTCTAAAGTGAAGCGAAAAAATAATGAGGAAATGGAGGGACACCAATAGAGGACGATTTATTGAAAGCGCCCTCTAAGGGTAACCTTAGAGGGCGCTTTTGAAAAAGCGCTCTCTATGTCCATGTACATTTCCAGTTTATAAGGCGCTTTTGGAAAGCCTTAGAGAGCGCTTTTAGAAGCGCCCTCTAAAGTGAAGCCAAAAAAAAATAATGAGGAAATGGAGGGACAACAATAGAGGGCGCTTTAGTGAAAGCGCCCTCTAAGGTTACCCTTAGAGGGCGCTTTTAAAAAAGCGCTCTCTAAGTCCATGTACATGTCCAGTTTAGAAGGCGCTTTTGGAAAGCCTTAGAGAGCGCTTTCAGAAGCGCCCTCTTAGGCCCCCTTTAGAGGGCGCTTTTTTTACAAAAGCGCCCTCTAAGGTCCCCTTTAGTAAACATTAAAATTATAACATATACTGCATGTCTCTTTATTTTCCCTCTCTACAAGCTATTTCGTTTACGTAACTGGGTTTTCTCTCTACTGCGTCCACCGTCTACTGCGATTACTCTCGTCCTCCGTTCGTTCTCCCTCCCTCACCGTCGTCGTCGCCGTCGCCTTTTTCTGCTGCTGCGTTCACGTTCACGTCCACCGTCACTGTTCACTTTCTTCTCCATCGTTACCGTCACCTTGAAGGTATTTCTCTTCTCCATCTTTACCGTTCACTTTCTTCATGTGTTTGATTAGGGCATTTTCTAAACTTAGTTTTACATTTTGTGCATTATGTTGATTAATGTTGTTTAGGGCAAACTGAGTTTTTTATTTCTGATTGAAAACTGATATCATTTGAAGTGTGTTTGAGCTTGTGCTTGGAAGTTTGATGATTATGGATGCAAGTTTGTTCATGTTCCAAACACCATAAGTTTGCATTGGTCTTTTGCATGCAGTAGGTGTGTGTGAGTTTGCATTGGTCTTTTGCATGCAGTAGGTCTTTTGCATGAGAAATGAAAGGTATATGAATGTGTTCACGTATTGAATCATTGTCTTACTTGGGTCTTATTGAATCATTTCTATATTACAGATAAAATGGCTAACCAAGACGATACCCATGACGCGAATGGATCACGTAACAATGTTGAAAAAGAAATCAAACGAGGATTGACTGTTATGAAGTCAATCATTCGTGCAAGAGACAAGGGTGTAAAATTTGAAGTACATTGGAGTGCTGAAGACCAACTAATTGAGCCTAACGGTTCAATGTTGGCAAGTTACATTGGTTTCCTTGTTCGACAACATATTCCGATTACATGTGATAATTGGAGAAGTCCGGACTTGAAGGTTGGCAAAGAAAAAATATGGTCGGAGATACAGGTACTTACCATATATTGTTATATGTTTTTTTTTGACTATTTGTTGACCATATATTGTTATAATATTACTTTATAATAACACACTCCATGTGTATGTTTTTTAGAGATCCTTTCACATCGATGAAAGCCGGCAAAAATATTGTATTCAATTGGCCGGAAAAAGACTCCGAGGATTTCGATCCTTTTTGTCCAACAAATTTCTCAAGGATGAGGAAGGAAAATTTGTTGAAGCAGAACGGCCAATGAAGTATGCCGAGATTATTTCAGCCGATGAATGGAATAACTTTGTCGCCAAACGAAGAAACGAAAAATTCCATGTAATGTCTATTAATTATGGTATTATACAATTGTTAAGTTACTTGCTTCTAATATGCCTTAAACTTTTTTATCCAGGAAGTAAGCGACATAAATCGGAAAAGGGCATCAAAACCCGCGTATCCGTACAAAAAAGGGCGTACGGGATATGCACGGTTACAACAAAGAATTGTGAGTATATTCAAATGCTATGAGCTTATACATTGTCACAATATGTTATAATTGATGATCTTATAATCTAATTCAATGTGTAGCTAGCCGAGGAGAAAAGTGACGCAACATCTCTTCCGGAGCACGTATTATGGAAGGCTGCTCGGGTTGGGAAGGAAGGGGCTGTCGTTGAAGCGGTCCAAACTGTTTATGACGAATGTGTAAGTATATGTAACATTATTTCTTTAATTATATCGAAAATTTTGTTAGACATATAATTCATTTTTAATCTCCTCTAATAATATTTCAGGAGACTTTATCCCAAACCGTACCTTCAACCGAGGTCCAGGATTGCAGGAGCGTACTTAGTCGAGTACTAAATGTTCCTGAGTATTCCGGTCGTGTGAGGGGTAAGGGTTTTGGTGTGACTCCGTCGTCATTTTATAAAAAACCAAAAACAAAAAATCCTACCAACAAAGAGGTGATGGAGACCTTGGCGGAGTTAAGGGCACAAGTACTCCAACTTCAAAACGAGAATGCAAGGTATAGAGAGGAAAGGTGCGCCTCCGAGGCAAAAGATACTAGTGACCGAGCTAGTATCAATTGTCAACCGAAATTTCCCGAGGTAATTATATATGTTATTATGAAATTAAAATAGCACTTTTTTACTTGACACATATACACGTTAACAATAACATTTATTATTGGTTTAGGGCATTTCACCTTGTCAGTTGTATCTATCGTCACCAACTTATCGCATGGTTGGCAAGGGAAAAGTGCACAACACTTCGGGTGAATTACTTCACCATAATACCCTCCCGGTGGGATATATGAAAGTTTCGGTTGACCTTGTATTAGATACCGACGCACTTCTACCATTACCTGACGTTGTTTCAGAGACAACGTTGATGCGAGAAGCAGTCGGATCCTTTGTTGGATGGCCGTCAGATCTAATTTTCCCAGATGCCGAGGTATATATGTTCTAAATGATTATGAATCTTTAGTATTCACATTTCAATTCAGCTACAATTATGATATTTAATCAATCCTTATTACATGGTAATGTTAGACTCCTACAAGACCCACGCATAAAGCTGGTAAAGGGATTTCAAGACGTATCGAGTCGGTTGCATCTCTAAAAGAGGTACAAATATATATACCTATTGAATTATATACGCAACGATTCTGTTGCATCACAAAAAGTCATGATTTAATTTATATGAATTTTTAGGTTCCCGGTCGAAAGTTGAAAAAAGCTGGTAACGATATTCCTCCAACGACGTCCGGGACAAAATCTCAAATTATGATGCGTCTTGAGAAAATGGTGAATGAGTCCGATATTATGCAAGGGGCCATTCGTACTATAGATTTTGATGAAGGTGTTTTCGGAGCTGCTCATTTCGAAATAATTGCAAAGGAGGACATGCAACAACTTTTTGAACACGACGAATTGGGCATCGCTGTCATTCATACATACATATGGTACTCCGATCAATCTATAATTTACTTAGTTGAACAATTTATTTACACATTTCAATGAGTAGTCTAATGTTTATTATGTTTCTATTTAAGGTATATGTATGTAACATTGCTGCGGGGAACTGAATTGTGTAACCGTTTCAATTTTATTGCTGCTTCCCGTATTAACGCAACGTTAATAACGAAAAATCCAACATCCGTAAAGAATGATCTAGTCGATAGATTCATGGCGGCCGGCGATAAGACTACACCCAGTTTGTATTTTTTACCGTTTAATTCTGGCAACGGGTTAGATTTTCTTTCTAATAATTTCATTCTAATCTATGTATATCTTTTACGTAGAAAATTTTCATTCATCTAAATTTTTGTTTTATTTTACAGTGGTCACTGGGTGTTGGTTGCTATGGATCTTTCGAGACTAATAGTGTATTATCTCGATTCGTTATCGGGTGATTGGAGTAAATATCCGAGTATGAAGAAGACGGTTGACGCGTAAGTGAAATTCCCCTAAATATTCGTGTGTATTTGTATATTTAATTATGTCTGTCAGATTGATCTCAATATACGTTTTTATTTTGTTAGGGCAATAATAAAATTTAGATCGAAAAAGAATTATCGCAATAGGAAGGACATTACCTGGATCAGAGTTCAGGTATATATTAAGTATCTTATTTTTGCTTATAATAGTGTTTGTTTTTTTGCTTATAATAGTGTTTGTAAGAAATTAACTATATATATATTGTTTGTTTTTCTGTGTAGTGTCCTCAGCAAAATAATTCGGTCGATTGCGGATTTTTTGTATTGAGATTTATGAGAGATATCATTGCGTTGAATCGTATAGACATCCCAAAAATGGTATGGAATAATAACTTAGGGTTTATTTTAATATTATCGGATATTTCATCTAATTTGTTACTAAATCATGAATATGTTTTATTCTCTTAATTGTAGTACTTTGAGGAATACAAATCTTACTCAAGAGCTCATTTGGATGAAATGAAGGATGAATTGTGTCAATTCATTGTTGATCAAAGAATCATATAGCTAGGTTGTATATTGTTGTACATATATGTATGGAATGTTGTTGTTGTATGTTGTTGTTGTATATATGTTGTATATTGTTGTTGTACTTTTACTAACTCATGAATATGTTGTTGTATATTGTTGATCAAAGAATCATATATTATGTTGTATATATGGAGGATTAATGTTGTATATAAATGGATTCATGTTGTATATATCAATGGATTAATGGTGTATAACATTGGATTAAAGGGTGAAATCAATATGAATTTTACACTTTTGCAGCATGCGAACAGGTTACCAATTAAATATCCACTGTTTTTCAAACAATTTTTTTTAAAACAACTAACACTTTAGAGGGCGCTTTCTGTAGGAAGCGCCCTCTAAACATTTTACATTGACAACTTTAGAGGGCGCTTTATCCAGAAAGCGCCCTCTAAACACTTTACATTGACAACTTTAGAGGGCGCTTAACACTTTAGAGGGCGCTTTATGTAGGAAGCGCCCTCTAAACATTTTACATTGACAACTTTAGAGGGCGCTTTGTCCAGAAAGCGCCCTCTAAACACTTTACATTGACAACTTTAGAGGGCGCTTTTTCCAGAAAGCGCCCTCTAAACACTTTACATTGACAACTTTAGAGGGCGCTTTTTCCAGAAAGCGCCCTCTAAGGTGTCCCTTTATGGACCACTCCAGAGGGCGCTTTTTTCTGAAAGCGCACTTAAAGGGCCACTTTAGACAGCGCTTTCTCCAGGAAAACAAAGCGCTGTCTTTACCTATGCCAGCGCCACTTTAGAGGGCGCTTAAAAGCGCTGTTATAGGCCAAAATAAGCGCCCTCTTTTCCCTTATTTGGCGTAGTGAGAGTTTGAATTGTTTTGTATGAAGTATGAGGAAACCATTACCGAAATGCAAAAAAGGTTCACACATCTTATTAACCAGTTGAATGCTCTAGGTAAGCCTATTTCCAATAGATTGATACTAATAAAGTTTTGAGGTGTCTTAATAGGGAATGGAAACCCAATTTCACCATAATCAAGGAGGCGAATGATCTTAAAACACTTGATCTCACTACTTTATTTGGTATATTGGAAGAACATGAGCAAGAAGTCACTTGCTTGGAAAAACATGAAAAAGAGCATGAGATGAAGGTAAAGAAGGAGAAAGGTAAAGACAAGAACTCCGATGATGAGGACATGGGATTGTTCTTCAAAAGGTACGAAAGGTATATAAGGAAGAATGGAGTCAAGCACTTAGACAAGAACCTAACTAAGTTCAGAAGGGTAGCTAAATCCTCAAAGGAAGATGAGAATAAGAAAGGTAAACTTAGAAGTTCTTGCTAAAATTGGGGATAATTTAGTTATTATAGACCGAAATGTCCTAAGATTAAGAAAGAGAAAGAGAATGGCCATCACAAGAAATCCAGCTAGTCTAGAAGTGCCTATGTTGCTTGGGAGACTGCAAGTGATTCTTTAAATGAAGAAAGCTCGACTTCAAGTGTAGAATCGACTCGAATTTGCCTCATGACAAAAAGAAAGAAGAAGAAAAATGTAAGTCTTTCTAAGCTTGAATCTATTAATGAATTTTCTTATCTTCAATTACAAAAGGCTTTGGAAGATCTTCATAAAGAGGTGTTAAATGCCTTTAACAAATTAGCTTCACATGAAAGAATATTTTTACAATTAGAAGCTAAAGTGTTAGAATTCGAAAGGAAGATGGAAGCTATTAAGAAATCTACGATAGATTTTCAAAATGATAAGAATGAGGATAAAAAACCTTCAAGGGTTGGTTGTGAATCTTGTCATGATTGGAAAAAAGAGATAAATACTCTTCAACTCAAATTGGACAAAGCTTTAGAATCAAAGACTATATTTTTTATTGATCCATCAAAGTATGAAAGGTATTTGAACCATTCATATAAGAAGCATAAATTTGTCAAAAAAGACTCAAATAGCAAAAGCACATCTCATAAAAACTTATCTTGTCACTACTGTTGCCAGAAATGTCATACTATTTAAAAATAAAAGTTTAGGAAACTTTATGTTCCTAAAGGCAATTTTCAATTGTTGCCCAAATTCAACCTTAATTTGACTCACTCGCAAGTAACCAATGAATATTGGGTACCTATTTCCCTTGTTTGATTCTACAGGTTGAATGTCTTGACTTTACGGAGAAGATGTGGTTTCTCGATAGT
Organism: Lathyrus oleraceus; assembly: GCF_024323335.1. NCBI lineage: Eukaryota > Viridiplantae > Streptophyta > Magnoliopsida > Fabales > Fabaceae > Lathyrus > Lathyrus oleraceus. The sequence goes on from NC_066580.1 coordinate 372,855,629, forward strand.
GGGTGCTCAAGACATATGACAGGTGACATATCTTTATTCATTAACTTTGTGCCATATAAGAAGGGTTATGTTACTTATTAAGATAACAACATGGGAACAATTCTTGGAAAAGACAGTATAGGTAATCCCTCATATACTACTATCTCTGATGTTATGTTAGTTGATGGTCTTAAACACAACCTCCTTAGCATTAGTCAACTATGTGACAAGGGATTTAAAGTTACTTTTACAAAATCTTATTGCTTGTTTTAACATAATGAAAAGAAGGAATGTATTTTTAAAGGCTTAAGGGTTAATAAAACCTATATGCTTAACTTAGATGATGCATCCTTGGTTGGAACTAAGTGTCTAGTGACCACGAGTGAAAACTCCTGGTTATGGAATAAAAGCCTAGGTCATGTTAACTTTGACTTACTAAACAAAGTGACTTCAAAATATTTAGTAATCGGTCTACCAAAAATAAACTTTTCAAAAGACCATCTATGTGATGGATGCCAAATGGGCAAGCAAATGAGAGTCTCATTTAAATCGAAAAACATTGTTTCTACTTCGAGACATCTTCAGCTTCTTCATATGGATCTATTTGGTTCCTAAAGGACCAATATCATAGGTGATAACTACTATGGTTTTGTGGTAGTGTACAATTACTCGAGATATTGTCGGGTCATGTTTTTGTATAGTAAAGATGTGACTTTGTCATCTTTCAAACAATTTGCTAGATTATCTCAAAATAAAATGAATTTGAAAATTATTGCTATCCGAAGCGATCACGGAGGTGAGTTTGAAAATTACCTCTTTCATAAGTATTGTGATAAACATGGCATTGAGCATAACTTCTTCGCTCCTAGAACTCCACAACAAAACTTTGTTGTGGAGCGGAAAAATTGTGTTTTAGAGGAGTTATCTAGAACTATGCTCAATGTAGGTAATCTACCTAAGTATTTATGGGCCGATGCCATTAGCACGACATGTTATGTCTTGAATAGGATACTAATATGTCCTATCTTAGACAAAACTCCCTATGGATTGCTTAAGGGTAGAAAACCTAATTTGTCACACCTTCATGTTTTTGGATGCAAATGTTTTATTTTGAACAATGGAAAGGATAATCTAGGTAAGTTTGATGTGAAATCCGATGAGGGTATTTTCCTCAGATACTCACAATCTAGAAAAGCTTATAGGGTTTATAACAAATGTATACTTATTGTTAAAGAGTCGGTTCATGTTACTTTTGATGAGTTTTATCCGGAAAATATTGGGAAAGGTGTTTCTTTTTATGATGTAGGTGTATCTTCACAAGATATTCTCAAAGAACCTAAAAAGGAATTGATCAGCCTAAAACGGTGGAATATGAGAAAGAAGAAGATAACGATTGTGAAGAGGAGAAGGTTGAAACTCCAGCTGTAGTAGACGATTTACCTTTGGCTTAGAGAACATCCAAAGATCATCTTATCGACAACATACTTGGAGACATCACGAAAGGATTGACAACTCGCTCAAAGATAAGTAATTTTTGTTATCACTTTGCGTTTGTTTCACAAGTTGAACCTAAAAACGCTATAGATGCATTACTTGATGAGCATTGGCTTATGGCCATACAAGATGAACTAAACCAATTTAAAAGAAATGATGTTTGGGACCTTGTCCCTTATCCCAAAAATCATCAAGTAATTGGCACTAGACGAGTCTTTAGAAACAAACTTGACGAAAATGGAGTGATATGTCAAAATAAATCCTGACTAGTGGCTCAAAGTTATAACCAAGAGGAGGGAATTGACTACGAGGAGACTTATGCTCCAGTTACTCGCCTCGAGACTATACGCCTTCTAATTGCTTATGCTTGCTCCAAAGATTTTAAGTTATTTCAAATGGACGTGAAAAGTGTGTTCCTTAGTGGCTATATTAATGAGAAAGTTTATAATAAATGAAGGACAATATTGTAAAGTCATGCATAATTTCTCTTTCTTATACAACAATAATTATATTTCTTAATTTGCATGAAATGTAGAAAATGTCTTATAATTTAGGACGAAGAGACTAGAAGACATTTTACAACGAAAAGAAAAATAAAATAAAATAATTAATAATATCACTATCGTAATAGGTTTAATGTACCCCATTTTCACTTACACTTCATAATTAAATATCAATAAAGTAAATTGATTTTATAACATTAAAATAAAATCATCTTTTCTTTTTCTTTCTCGAAAATATAACTATAAAATAAGGTAAATGATATCATAGGTATTTTAGGTAAAATAAGGTAACAAAAACATAATTATACAAAAAAATTCTAAAGTGTTAATATCAGAGTGAGCATCTCCCAAACACGAATGTCAAGATTCACCGACCTATATTCATTGCATTTTCACAAACATATGGCCTAGCCAAACAAACACAAACACATGAAGGGTGAGTTTTGAAAACATGTAAAAATATAAAATAACTGAAAGGAACATATAATTTATCAAGGAAGCACTGCATCATTTCAAATCATATTTAATAGAATTTATGGACATCAAATAACAACATAATTGACAATATGTATAAATTGCCTCACAAAAAATCAACTTTAACACAAATAATCAAGATAAATCATCTATATAATTCATGCATAAGTTATCCAATCAACGATTTAATTAATGCTATAGATAATCATGCACTCAAAACTTATCATTTTCTTTGGTACTATTATACTTTGAAGTACTTAGTTAGGAGGTCATGATACTATTGATAAATATGTAATTTACCTATTTATCACTATCATTTTCATACACTTATTAGCTTACTTAGACATGTAGTAATACTAAACCCTCAAATTTATACTTAATTAAAAATTATCATGATTAATATGGATTGATCTTATTTTATATATTTTTTTTATCATTTTAGATTAAAAGATGGAAAATCAGAGAAAAAATGATCAACTGTCAAACTAAAAATATGAGCAATTCAATGGTCAAATCTAAGTTTGAGCAATGAGTCTAAGACATAATAGAAAGGGTTACAAACATGAAAATTTTGATGAGCGAATCTTCAACTTGCCCTATGAATTTATGACGACTAATAAAGGCAGATTGAGAATACTTTGTCACTAAGTTATCCTAAAAACAAACTCATTGGGTGAAGTATAGCTCACCTAATGAATGCATACATGGTTTGAAAATCTATGAATAAGGGTGCTTGTCCATTTACTATGATGTATCAGTTTACTTAGTTTTAGTTATATAGTTTTTTAAAACTCAATGAGAGAAAACATAATCTATTATAATACTAAAAGATTATTGAAGTGCACCGATGTATGAATATCATACTCTTTTGTTTCTACACCTTCCATCTAGTTACCACCATTATAGGTAGTAAAGTTATTTCTTTCTGAGTTAGGTTTGTACATCATTATGTATTTTATGTACTTGATGTGATCATGGTGTAGTGTCCAGATTAATATATCAAATATATTTTATCCTCTTTTTTTAATACATGTTTTATATATGAGGTACCAAGAGGGTTTCACATATCTAGACCAAAGCCAACTAGTAATTATGCCTTAAAGAAGGTGATTCTTTAACATATGATACATGGATCAAGATGCAGAAGTATTTTTAGATTTATATTTAAATAATAATCTATTAAGAGCTAGATATAGATCTAGACGTGACATTAGCGTATATTGTTGAAGCATAATTTTTTTTGTATATTTTATAATAATATTATTGTACTTTTTAATCGGTTGCACAAAAATCTTAATCTTGGGTCACTTTGAAACGGAACGAGTACAATAGAGAATATAGTATTAGAGCTAAAACAGGTAGGATAAATGAAAGCAATCATGTAAAAAGAAGAAAAAGAGGTTAGATAAGTTTCTGTTATTAACCTTGTTTATTAATGAAAGGATAATGTAATAAATGCACACTGTACACCGTATACATATACTGTTACACTTACTATGGATTGGAAGTTGGGAGTTATGATTTTCTGAGTGAGTGGGGTTACGAGTTATGACTCAGGAGCAGGGTGGAGTGGAATGACGAGTAAGGAAGCATGCATGGTCAGTGACAGAGCTATGGTGGAACATACTGCTTTCTGTACATGTTAAGGTCAACGTTACAAGTCTTGCAGTCCATCAACACACTCCCATTGGTAACATTGACGGTGGCTGTCAAATGCTATACTACTATACTAATAACTAGCATGGGCCAGTTTTTGAGTTCTCGAAGCATGGTTTGGATTGCATGTAGAGTTGTCAAATGGAGCAGTTATATTCAACTCGGTTTAGTCCATTATAGGACCACTACAAAAACTACTGTTGGGTCAATCTTGGTGGTTTTTATTAGACTATGTATTGAGTGGTTGAAAATAGTCTATGCATTGGGCCCTGTTAGGTTTGCATTTTTGTTATTCTTTTCTTTTTTATAAAAAACATGGGTCTAACATGAAACGACAGATAAGTGACTCAAACCAAAGTTAAATTATTTTTGTCTCAAATTGTGAGGTCCAATCAAAGCCAATCTAAAATACAAGCTCAACATGTGGTTTGTCATGGTACTTAAGTCAAAATTAACATCTCTCCCACGACTACTATTGTACTGTGCGATTTAAATCAGTTTTGAGTTACTAATAATTAGTTCAATTTTAAAAATTTGCATATTGTTTAAAATGATTAAAGTAAAATCTTTTGATTTAAATTGATTTAATTAAGTGTGGTTCGGTTTTTAAATATCTAAATTTCAATAGTGTAAAATGTTTTATTAATATTAAAAGACACAATAAATTAATATAATATAACATATAATTGTACATGCTAAGTATTTGACGAGCCTTGTTAGCAATGTAAAAGTTCTATAGTTTTTAAGTTTGTAGTAAAGACTAGATGTCCGAGTTCTAAGTTGAGTTTGTTGACCGCCATAGCTTTATGTCGTATAACTAAAGCTCTATAGTCTTTATAGAGTTTAAGTTTGTTGTAAAAATTAGATATCTTTGAGTTCAAAATTGAGTTTGTGGACCGCCATGAGTGTCATTACCAAGGTCAAGATAAGAATGATTATCGGTCCCCAAATATTGTAAGAGATAAATGCTTAAAATAATGTAAGAAAAATTTATGGGATTGAGAATCCATCACATATCTTCGAGCATGAAGTAGGTGTAAAACAAAACATTAACATCTTTATGTTGGTGGAATGAGCTTTGTTGATAGCTTTTTCTTTGGATTAAATCGCATCTTGTTTCGTTTAAAAACCAAAAATGTGTTGAGTTGCGGAAGTTGTGATAGATAAAAGCTTCTTATGTAACGAAATAAGGGTGTATTTGCAAAGTAAGCATTCTGACGTTCAAGTCAATATGTGAATGATGAGAGAGTATTCCGATTGTGTTTGAATATTGTTACCTGAAATGACGTCATTTCATATATATAGGGAAGAGAAATAATTGTCTCGCTACTTTTCCGACGTGGAATGCGGAGGACCGTTGGATGAGTTGGAGGTATAGATATCCTACTTCTAGATCTCCGAAGGTCCATTGGTCAGAAGAATATGAAGGTGAAAAAAATATACACAAGAAGGGGAAGGGGGTTGAATTATGTATAGGAAAATTTACATCTTTTTCTTAAACCTGTTCAAAACCTGGGATGTCAAGCTCAGAATCTGATTCAAGTAAGAGTCTGAATCATATCAAAGTCTGACTTTAGAGTTTGTTATACATTGGAATATAAATGCAGAAGTAAATAAAAAGACACAATATATCATGATTCCTCTCAAACCGAGAGTAGTTCAGTCCCCTTGCAGCACAAGAGATTTTCACTATAATCAACAGATTACAATTTGCTCAATCAAATTAGAAAGAGACTTATGCTCAAGCCCTCAAGCAAGAGACTTCATTTCCTAAATAACTCATTTAGGGCTTCCTACTCAATCTCACGAGAAGAGTCTTCTGCTCTGCCCTCAAGCATGAGACTTCAATGCTCAATCTATCTAGAAAGAGACTTCTTACTCTGCCTGCAATCATGAGACTTCAATGCTCTATCTATCCAGAAAGAGACATCTTGTTCTTCCCACAAACATGATGTTGGTGTAAGCCCTAGAGGCCAATACTTTTTGGTACTTGTATCGAATTAATAAAAGGCTTTTTCTTTATTATGATTGATTAATAAAGTCCCTAGAATAGATAGTCCGTTTAATGTATTAAGTGTGACTTAATCATGAGAACACATTAAACATAAGGGCGCTGTTCTTAAAGTATCCGTAGTCGAGATTTAGTGTGAAATGGGATAACATTAAAGCATTAAGACTATTATGTTTGTAGACTGATGATCACATCTCATGGATCATGGATAAAGAGTTATTAAGTCTTAAACATAGGTATGAATATTAAGAGTAATATTTATACCGGATTGACCCGCTATGAGAATACTATATAGAACGTTATGCAAAGTGTCATAAGTTATTCTCATGGTGATAATAGTGTATTCCACTCTTCGACCTGAAACCACTATGGATCCTAGGTGTAGAGTCGAGTGCTTTATTGCTGATCCAACGTTGTCCGTAATTGGATAACCATAAAGGCAGTTGATGGGTACTCCACAAAGCATGCTGAGGGACATGAGTGACCTAGATGGAATTTGCCCATCCTGCATAACAGGATAAATGTCTATGGGCCCAATATTGAACTGGACAAGGATGACACGGTCTATACCTTGTGTTCAATATAGACATAAGGGCAAAAGGGTAATTATACACATAATTATTATCACAGATGGTTTTGTCAGATCACATGACATTTTCGTGTCTTGGGTAGCAGTGATGTGTTGCTAGATACCGCTCACTGTTTATTATATTAAATGCGTGATTTAATATAATTGCCAACGTCACGAAAACCTACAGGGTCACACACAAAGGACGGATTGATGAGAGATAGAGTAACTAAGGAATACCGTAGGGTACGGTGCCCTTAAGTGGATTATAGAACATCGTAAGGTACGGTGTACTTGAGTAGAATACGAAATATGGTAAGGTACCATGGGCTTAAGTGATTTTGGGCATATTATAAGATATTGGCCAAAATACACTTAAGTGGGCTTTTAGCTTGAAGCCCACACAAGTGGTTCTATAAATAGAACCCTTGTGCAGAAGCAAAAATTTGCGGTTGCATTCTTTTCGTTTTCACTCTCTCTCTCTCTCTCTCTCACTCAAAGCCTTCATTCATACCAGCTAGCACTGAGATTGAAGGAAGCCGTTCGTGTGGACTGAGTAGAGACGTTGTCATCGTTCAACGTTCGTGATCGTTTCCGTGGATCTGCATCAAAGGTTTTGATCGCTACAAGAGATCTGCACCAAAGGTTTCAACCGTCACAAGAGGTAAATATTCTATCACTGATCATGACCATTCGTAAGGATCTCTAAAGGAGAAATTTTTAATTTCCGCTGCGCTTTGGGTCGCAATTCTCCTTCACATGAGACTTCAATGCTCAATCATCAGAAAGAGACTTCTTTACTCAAGCATTTAACAAGAGACTTTTTTGCTCAATCTAACAAGAGACTTCTTTAGATTCTCTTAACAAAAGAGTTTGGTACTAACCTTGTGTTTATATGTGTGTTTTTAGTTAAGCAGATACACAAAGGTTTTACACTCTTGAGTAAAATATAAGTTGATTGCTCCTAAGTGTGGAAGATTGAAGTTTTCAATATTCTTCTCTTCATGCATATATTTTCTTCTTTGTTGTGCCTTTATGTTCTGTTGATCTTCTTGATCATATTTACTTTACCCTCACACACTTAACCCTTGTGGTTATATTTACCATTTTGTGTGTTTTTTTCACCTGTAGTTTCTGTGTAACACAATTTCTCAACCCATTTTATGAACTGATATCACATCTTTGTGAACACAATCACATATTCTTCCACCCCGTACATTCACCATCTTTTTGTTTGAATGTATTCAATCTTCTTATTATATAGATGCTGAGAATAGATTTGTTGAATATTGAAACTACCAATGGTAAAAGTGGCTGTTGAAGGCGTTTATCTAGATAACATGAAATATACTATAAATTCAGCCAACATAAAAACGTTGAGAGGAGCAGAGTAGAGTTTAGAACAATTGAAGAGATAAGATCCCGACAATATTACTTTTTCTTGATTTGACATAAAGTAATATACCGTTCTCATGTGATCTTTCTTAGATAACTTTTGACCGGAGACTTCTTGTAGACGTTTGTTAAAGCTTGCTCTGAGTCATTGTTATCATTATACTTAACTTCCTGAATCAGATGCTTTTTATAGAATTAGTTAAAGCATGACCATAAGTTAGAGTATGTCTTCAGAACCTGGTTGAAATGAAACTTCAGAGTCTAGAGTACGCAGGTTCTGAATCTTGCCTTTTATCAGAGTCTTGATAAGAATTAATTTGGATGAACACTTTCAGAGTTGTTACTTGATATAAACAAAATTCCTTTGAAGCAGAATCTTCAGAACTGCTGATGAAGCTTGTCTAGAAGTTGTAGAGTTATTCCTTATGATAGAGTCTGTTTGCTTCAAACTACTCTAGTTTTCAAAACCTTGTTGATCTTTGAATTAGGTTGACCAGCTGAAAGACTTGAGTTGACTCTTCAGAGTATGAAGGCTTTGATTCTGATCATTCAGATTCAAAACCTCATTGCTTCTCTTTAATGATTCTTCTAAGTGATTAACTTGATTTATATCAAGGTTAATGTCTTTTAATTCTGCACACTTGAACAACCATTAGTAAACCATATTGTTCTTTAAGTACGTTGTTATTATCAATGTGAGTGCAACTTTCCATTATATATAATTGGCATGATATCAAAACTATGATATTTTAGCGTTAATATATATTGGACGGTACCCTCTGATTCTCAATATGTATCTTAGCATTAGGAAGCATAATAGCATTTGGAAACAAGTTAGAAAAGGTTTCATGCATAAAAAATGCATCAAAAACATTTTTTGTGAAAAAATGAACTATAGTTCGACACATGCATATTACAGGTCGACACATATAATAAATTTTTCTTCTATGTGTCGACATATCCAACGTACATGTTGACTCATTTACTGCATTATTAAAGCATGTAGGATATGGAAAATGTACCACCTCTATAGGTCAGAATATAGGCAGCACATGACCTTTATAGGTCGACGCATCACCTATACAGGTCGACCTATGTGTCGAACAGGCCAGCACATGGCTTTCATAGGTCGACATACGCAACCGAAATTTCCAAAAATTCACAATTTTCTAAAATATTTTGCATTCCTTTTGCCTCCAAACATGCATGCATATAAATACTTCATACAAGTATCATTTTCTAGTAAGGATACGAAACCAGAATTTCAAAGCATTCTCATCACCTTCAACCTTTTTCTATGCATACACACAATCACACTACACATGATCATTTTTCTAATGGGTGTCATATATATTAGGGTTGATAACGTCCAATTTAGGATTATTGTACTATAAATTGGATTGAGAACTTTGAGGGTTTCAAATCAGAAAACCGAGCTAGGATTTTCCTTCAAGATATTTTAGGGTTGGAAGGTTTTGGACAAGATTACACAATCCGAATCCGAATGAGTGAAGTCTTTGAAGAACGGGAGGTTCTTGCAAAGGAGTAGCGTGGGACGGTGGATCGCATTGGTAAATATTGGGTTTCAACAAGTGCGTGTTTAGGATTCGATCGAGTGAAAGCTTTGAAGAACAAAGGGTTTCTTGCAAAGAAGTAGCGTGAGACGGTGAATCAAAGTGATATTGTTGGTTAGTTGATCAAGCTTTAATCAAGGTAAGATATGGTATCAGAATCATCATCAAACTTAGGGTTTGTATGGTTGGATTGCTAAATCTCTCTTGTATTCATAATTTGCAAAGTAATATATATTACATTATCTCAATTCGAATTGAGAGCAGACGTACCCATAGCGAGGTCGATTGCGGAACTTCCTAAACAAATTCTTATGTACTCTCTCTCTCTCTCTCTCTCTCTCTCTCTCTCTCTCTCTCTCTCTCTCTCTCTCTCTCTCTCTCTCTCTCTCTTTCTCTTTTATTTTTGGTTTGCAAATTATCGATATCATCGATCGTTCGATCAGATTGTTTGTATAATAATTTTTTAGTACGTTTTGAAATTGGTGTTGTTGAGTTGATCACAATTCCTTAGGATGTAATTGGTTTTTAATATCAACAATACCATATAAAATTCCAAACAATAGTGATTGCACACTAAGCGTTCGACAAATTGCTTCAATTGATTTTTTGTGTGAGTTTTCATTGGAAATAGACTTTCCCTATTGCTTTGCATTCAACTAGTCGTGATTAGTTATGTTTGATAAATTTGTGAATCATTATTATACAGTTGTCACTACTATGCATATCCAAGCTTTTTTATAGCGGGTTCGATTAGCCGATTTAGATATGGGATATTTTAACTTGATTCCACGCCATAAAATTATCAAAACTATTTTTTGTCAAAAATTTTAACTCGATATATAGTCATCCCCTCTAGATCTAAGTCTATCGTCTAATAAGTGGTATCACGAGCTCTAGTTAATTCCGTGCTTAATATTTTCTTATTACAAAATGGCTACCGAACCTAAAGGGGCGTACAATAGAGCACCGATTTTCACCAGCAAAAATTATGGCTATTGGAAAGCTTGTATAGGTATCCATATCAACTCGGTTGATAAGGGTGTATGGGACGTCATCATCAATGGTCCTAATGAAATTACAATCACCAATGGTGAAGGCGTCATCGTACCAAAACCGGAAAATCAATGGAATGCTAATGATAATAAATTATGGTCTTATGATTGGAAAGCACGAAACATTCTCATATCCGCATTCGGTGGTGATGAATTTTATCGTGTTTCCTATTGTGAAACCGCCAAAGCTATGTGGGACACATTACAAGTTACCCATAAAGGAACTAATGAGGTCAACCAAGTTATTATTAACACATTGAATCAAGAGTTTGAACTCTTTCGTATGAAGTATGAGGAAACCATTACCGAAATGCAAAAGAGGTTCACACATCTTATTAACCGGTTGAGTGCTCTAGGTAAGCCTATTTCCAATAGATTGATGCTAATAAAGTTTTGAGGTGTCTTAATAGGGAATGGAAACCCAATGTCACCACAATCAAGGAGGCAAATGATCTTAAAACACTTGATCTCACTATTTTATTTGGTAAATTGGAAGAACATGAGCAAGAACTCACTTGTTTGGAAAAACATGAAAAAGAGCATGAGATGAAAGTAAAGAAGGAGAAAGGTAAAGACAAGGTGAAAGAGAAGAAGTCTATTGCTCTAAATATTTTAAGCTCAAAGCCCTCATATATTGAGAAAAGTGATTATGAAATAAGAGATGACAATAACTCCGATGATGAGGACATGAGATTGTTTGTCAAAAGGTACCAAAGGTATATAACGAAGAATGAAGTCAAGCACTTCGACAAGAACCTAACTAAGTTCAGAAGGGTAGCTAAATCCTCAAAGGAAGATGAGAATAATAAAGGTAAACTTAGAAGTTCTTGCTAGAATTGGGGAGAATTTGGTTATTATAGACCGAAGTGTCCTAAGATTAAGAAAGAGAAAGAGAATGGCCATCACAAGAAATCTAGCAAGTCTAGAAGAGTCTATGTTGCTTGGGAGACTGCAAGTGATTCCTCAAATGATGAAAGCTTAACTTCAAGTGTAGAATCGACTTGAATTTTCCTCATGACAAATAGAAAGAAGAAGAAAAATGTAAGTCTTTCTAAGCTTGAATCTATTAATGAATTTTCTTATCTTCAATTACAAAAGGCTTTGGAAGATCTTCATAAAGAGGTGTTAAATGCCTTTAACAAATTAGCTTCACATGAAAGAATATTTTTACAATTAGAAGCTAAAGTGTTAGAATCCTAAAGGAAGATGAAAGCTATTAAGAAATCTATGATAGATTTTCAAAATGACAAGAATGAGGATGGAAAACCTTCAAGGTTTGGTTGTGAATCTTGTCATGATTTGAAAAAAGAGATAAATACTCTTCAAGTCAAATTGGACAAAGCTTTAGAATCAAATATTGCATTTTCTATTGATCCATCAAAGTATGAAAGGTCTTTGAACCATTCATATAAGAAGCATAAATTTTTCAAAAAAAGACTCAAATAGCAAAAGCACATCTCATCAAAACTTATATTGTCACTATTGTTGCCAGAAATGTCATATTATTTAAAAATACAAGTTTAGGAAACTTTATGTTCCTAAAGGAGATTTTCAATTGTTACCCAAATGTCGCCTTGATTTCACTCACTCGCAAGTAACCAATGAAAATTGGGTACCTATTTCCCTTGTTTGATTCTACAGGTTGAATGTCTTGACTTTACGGAGAAAATGTGGTTTCTCGATAGTGGGTGCTCAAGACATATGATAGGTGACATATCTTTATTCATTGAATTTTTGCCAAATAAGAAGGGTTATGTTACTTATGAAGATAACAACACGGGAACAATACTTGGAAAATATAGTGTAGGTAATCCCTCATCTACTACTATCTCTGATGCTACATTAGTTAATGGTCTTAAACATAACCTCCTTAGCATTAATTAACTATGTGACAAGGGATTTAAAGTTACTTTTACAAAATCTTATTGTTTTTTTTAACATAATGAAAAGAAGGAATGTAATTTTAAAGGATTTAGGGTTAATAACACCTATATGCTTAACTTAGATGATGCATCCTTGGTTGGAACTAAGTGCTTAGTGACCACGAGTGGAAATTCTTGGTTATGGCATAAAAGCCTAACTCATGTTAACTTTGATTTACTAAACAAAGTGACTTCAAAAGATTTAGCAATCAGTCTACCAAAAATAAACTTTTCAAAAGACCATCTATGCGATAGATGTCAAATGGGCAAGCGAATGAGAATCTCATTTAAATCGAAAAACATTGTTTCTACTTCGAGACATCTTAAGCTTCTTCATATGGATCTATTTGGTTCCTCAAGGACCAATATCATTGGTTATAACTATTATGGTTTTTTGGTAGTGTACAATTACTCAAGATTTTGTTGGGTCACATTTTTTGTATAGTAAAGATGAGACTTTGTCAACTTTCAAACAATTTGCTAGATTATCCCAAGATAAAATGAATTTGAAAATTATTGTTATCCGAAGCGGTCACGGTGGTGAGTTTGAAAATTACCTCTTTGATAATTATTGTGATAAACATGGCATTGAGCATAACTTCTTCGCTCCTAGAACTCTACAGTAAAACGTTGTTTTGGAGTGGAAAATTGTGTTTTAGCGGAGTAATCTAGAACTATGCTCTATGAAGGTAATCTACCTAAGTATTTATGGGCCGATGCCATTAGCACGGCATGTTTTGTCTTAAATAGGATACTAATACATCCTATATTAGATAAAAATTCTTATGAATTGCTTAAGGGTAGAAAACCTAACTTGTCACACCTTCGTGTTTTTGGATGCAAATGTTTTATTTTGAACAAAGGAAAGGATAATCTAGGTAAGATTGATGTGAAATCCAATAAGGGTATCTTCCTCAGAAACTCACAATCTAAAAAAGCTTATAGGGTTTATAACAAAAGATTACTTATTGTTAAAGAGTCGGTTCATGTTACTTTTAATGAGTCTTACCCGGAAAATGTTGGGAAAGGTGTTTCCTTTTATGATGTAGGTGTATCTTCACAAGATATTCTCAAGGAACCTAAAAAGGAATTAATCATCCTAAAACGGTGGAATATGAGAAAGAAGAAGATAACGATTGTGAAGAGGAGAAGGTTGAAACTCCAGTTGTAGTGGACGTTCTACCTTTGGCTTAGAGAACATCCAAAGATCATCTTATCGACAACATACTTGGAGACATCACGAAAGGATTGATAACTCGCTCAAAGATAAGAAATTTTTGTTATCACTTTGCATTTGTTTCACAAGTTGAACCTAAAAGCGCTAAAGATGTATTACTTGATGAGCATTGACATATAGCCATACAAGATGAACTAAACCAATTTAAAAGAAATGATGTTTGGGACCTTGTCCCTTATCCCAAAAATCATCAAGTAATTGGCACTAGATGAGTCTTTAGATACAAACTTGACAAAAACAAAGTGATAAGTCAAAATAAATCCTGACTAGTGGCTTAAAGTTATAACCAAGAGGAGGACATTGACTACGAGGAGACTTATGCTTTGGTTACTCGCCTCGAGACTATACGCCTTCTAATTGTTTATGCTATCTCCAAAGATTTCAAGTTATTTCAAATGGACGTGAAAAGTGTGTTCCTTAATGGCTATATTAATGAGGAAGTTTATAATAAATGAATGACAATATTGTAAAGTCATGCATAATTTCTCTTTCTTATATAACAATAATTATATTTCTTAATTTGCATGAAATGTAGAAAACGTCTTATAATTTAGGACGAAGAGACTAGAAGACATTTTACAACGGAGAGAAAAATAAAATAAAATAAATAATAATATCACTATCGTAATAGGTTTAATGTACCCCATTTTTCACTTACACTTCATAATTAAATATCAATAAAGTAAATTGATTTTATAACAGTAAAATAAAACCATCTTTTCTTTTTCTTTCTCGAAAACATAACTATAAAATAAGGTAAATGATATCATAGACATTTTAGGTAAAATAAGGTAGCAAAAACATAATTATAAAAAAAAATTCTAAAGTGTCATTATCAAAGTGAGCTTCTCCTAAACACGAATGTCAAGATTCACCAACCTATATTCACTGCATTTTCACAAATATATGACCTAGCCAAACAAACACAAACACGAAGGGTGAGTTTTGAAAACATGTAAAAATATAAAATAACTGAAAGGAACATGTAATTTATCAAGGAAACATTGTATCATTTCAAATCATATTTAATAGAACTTATCGACATCAAATATCAATATAATTGACAATCTCAAAGTATAAATTGCCTCACAAAAAATCAACTTTAACACAAATAATCAAGATAAATCATCTATATAATTCGTGCACAAGTTATGTTGGTGCAAAGGTAGAATAAATGATGAACGAAAATATTCTATTAAGAGAATGACGGCTACAAAACATGATAAAAGTTACAATGATTGCCACCCTATTTATAAGCTAAAACTAGGGTTACTAGAATAGGATAAAAATACTAAAATGCCCTCTAACAAACTTAGGGGCTAAGAAAATAGTACAACTAATAAATATGAATTACTTCTAATACCATCCCTTAATTCATATTCCATCAAAACTTGTAACACCAATTCCGTCCCTTAATCTGAGAAATTGATCAGTCTTGATAGCTTTCGTCAGAACATCTGCCAACTGTTTCTGAGTGCTGCAGTGTACAACTTCTAACACTCCCCTCTGAACTTGATGTCTCAGAAAATGATACTTGGTCTCAATGTGCTTGCTTCTCCCATGCAACACTGGGTTTCTGGCAAGATTGACTGCAGACTTGTTGTCAATCATCAGCTTCAGAGGTTTGTTTACTTTAATCTTCAGATCCTGCAATGTATTCAGCTTCACAAGTTGACAACGCCACAACAGGTTGCTTCTTGGAACACCAAGAAATGGGACCTCCCAGAAATTTGAATAAGTACCCAGACGTACTTCTTCTGTCAACTCTGTCTCCACACCAATCAGAATCTGAATAACTCTGAAGTTCTGACTCATCCTTTCTTCCAGAAGGAAATAATACTCCATACTTCAGAGTTCCCTTGATATACCTCAGAATCCTGACAGCAGCTTGGTAATGGGACCACTTAGGTTTACTCATAAACCTACTAACTATCCCAACTGAATAGCAAATATCAGGTCTGGTATTGCACAAATACCTCAGAGAACCAACCAACTGTTTGAAGGTTGTAGCGTCCACATCCTTTCCGTCAGAGCCAGAATCCAATTTCTGATTTGTATCAGAAGGTGTGACAGCAATCTTACAATTCTTCAGATTAAATCTCTTCAGAAGTTCTAATTCATACTTGAGCTGATGCAAAATAATACCTTTCTCAGAATATCTGAACTCCATCCCTAGAAAGTATGTCATTTTGCCTAGATCAGTCATTTCGAATTCATTCATCAGAACTTTCTTGAACTTGGCTATCTCCTGTTCAGAACTTCCAGTCAGCCGTATATCATCAACATATAAACATACCAGAGTCATATTTCCTTCAGAAGTATGCTGAACATAGACACCGTACTCCATCTCACATTTCTGAAAACCTTGCTTCTTGAAAAATGAATCAATCTTCTGATTCCAAGCTCTGGGCGCTTGTTTCAATCCATATAGAGCTTTGTATAATCTGTACACCATCCCTTCCTGATTCTTTTTCACAAACCCAGGAGGTTGTGACACGTAAACTTCTTCTTCTAATGGACCGTTCAGAAATGCAGATTTTACATCTAAATGCATCAGAGGCCAATTCTTGTTAACAGCTATTGCAATCACCATTCTGATTGTTTCATGTCTTGCTACAGGTGCAAACACTTCAGAGTAATCCAGCCCAGGTTTCTGTAGAAATCCTCTGGCTACCAACCTTTCTTTATGTTTGCCAATTGAACCATCTGGCTTTAACTTCTGCTTGAAAACCCATCTGACGCTGATGGCTTTCTTGTCTTTTGGAAGTTCTGTCAGCTTCCAAGTCTTGTTTCTCTCTGTAGCATCAAGTTCTTCTTTCATGGCCTTCAGCCAGAGCTTCTGCTTAAGAGCCTCTTCTGTACTTTTGGGTTCAGAGTCTACTAACATGGCACACTGAATAACTTCTCCTTCAGAGTCTACTTCAGTGTCTTTCAACATGTCAAATTCTGCATATCTTTTGAGGATGTTTCTGATTCTTTGTGGTCTCTGAACTTGTTCAGAGTCTTGAGCTTCAGAGTTTCTAGCTTCAGATGGTTGACTTCCTCCAGAGCTTTGACCATCTTCAGGGTCTGGCATATTTCCAGAGTCTGAATTGCCACCAGAATTTGGATTACCATCAGAGTCTGGGTCATCAGAGTCTGGATCATCAGAGTCACCTTCATCTTCTGAGTCTTCTCCAGAGTCAGAATCACTATCAGAATCAGAATCAACGTCAGAGTTTACTCCAACTTTAGAAATTCTTAACTCTGACATTTCTTCAGAAGTTCTAACAGCAGAATCAAATTGAGACTTATCCCAATTCCAAAATTCTGATTCCTTCACAATCACATCTCTGCTGAATTCAATTTTGTTGGTTTCTGGACAATAGAGCTTGTATGCACCTGTACTGTGGTACCCTATCAGAATCATCACTTTGCTTCTATTATCCAGCTTCTGTCTTCTGGCTTCTGGAACATGTTTATAGCAAACAGAACCAAACACCTTCAGATGACTAACACTTTGCTTATCTCCAGTCCACTTCTGTATTGGAACTATTTCCTTCAACTTCTTCGTAGGACATTGGTTGAGTACATACGTTGCAGTGGCAACAGCTTCTCCCCAGAGCTTCTGAGGAAGTTTTTTCTCCTTTAGCATGCTTCTCACCATATCAAGCAAAATGCGGTTTCTTCTTTCAGCAAGTCCATTGTGATGAGGGGTATAAGGAGCAGTAACCTCATGCTCAATTCCATTCTCCTCACAGAACTTCTGGAACTCTTTGGAGTTATACTCACCTCCACCGTCAGTTCTAAGAATCTTCAACTTCTGACCACTCTGATTCTCAGCCTTCATTCTGAACTTCTTGAATTCATCAAACACCTCGTGTTTAAACTTAATAAGGGATACCCATGTCATTCTTGTGAATTCATCAACAAATAACACAAAGTATTTATTCCCTCCAATCGATGCTACTGGAAATGGACCACACACATCAGAGTGTACAACTCCAAGGGCATGTTTTGCTCTTGAAGCAGTTTCTGACGCAAATGGCAATCGTGGTTGTTTTCCTTCCATGCAAACTTTGCATGACTTTTCAGGCTTCTTAATTGCAGGAATTCCATGTACCAACTTCTTTGAATTCAGATGTTTTAAGCTTCTGAAATTCAAATGACCAAATCTTCTGTGCCACAACTCACTCTCCTTCTCAGCACTTGTTGCACTAAGACATTCTGAGTCTGCAGTTCTGACATTCACCTTGAATGTTCTATTCCTTCCCTGTTCTGACTCCATAATCAACTTCTGATTGCAGTCATACAGCTTCAGAAGATTGTCCTTCATGGTAACTGAAAAACCTTTCTCAATTAATTTTCCCACACTCATCAAATTGCTTCTGATGCCAGGTACATACCACACATTCTGAATCAATGTTGTTTTCCCATTGTTCAGAATCACTCTGACATTTCCCATACCTTCTGCATTAAGATATTTGTCATCAGCACATCTGATCTTTGTCCTCTTTTCAGAGTCAAAGTCAACCAGCCATTTCTTGTTTCCAGTAAGATGATTTGAATAGCCAGTGTCCATATACCACCAGTCTATCAGATCCATATCATCAGATTCAGAGGCCATCAATAGCACAAATTCGTTATCAGAACTTCTGGCTATATTTGCTTCTTCTTATTTTCTCTCCTTGTTTGACCAACAGTCTCTAGCAAAGTGACTAAACTTCTTACAACAGTAACATTGGATCTTCTTCTTGTCATACTTCTCTTTTCCCTTCTGAGCATTCTTTTGTCTATCAGAGGTTGAGCTTTCTGACTTCTAACCACCATCAGATCTTCTCCTGGCTTCTGACTGCTTCTGATACCTCCTATCAGAAGTTGCTTTCAGAGCCTGCTGCTCTACTTCCCTTTCAGAAGTTCTCTCAGTCAAACGCAACTCTTGCGCTTCTAGACTGCTCTGCAGCTCTTCAATTCTCATGGTGTTCAGATCTTTGGAATGTTCTATTGCTACCACAATGTAATCAAATTGAGAGGTAAGGGATCTCAATACCTTCTCCATGATTGTTTCTTCAGAAAGAGTTTCTCCACACGCTTTCATCTCATTAGTGATCAGAATCACTCTGGAGATGTATTCAGAAACTTTCTCATTATTCTTCATGTTGAGATTCTCATATTGCTTTCTCAAGGACTGAAGCTTCACCTTCTTCACTGATGCGTCACCACCATAACATCTAACCAGTGTGTCCCACGCAGCCTTTGCTGTCATTGAATCTACAATCTTCTCAAACACATTTACATCAACACATTGATGAATGAAGAACAATGCTTTCTGATCCTTCTTCCTTACTTCCTTCTGCGCGTTTTTCTGTTCATCCGTCGCATCTGCTGCTACCGGAACATAACCATTAGTGACAAGATCTAGAACATCTTGAGCACCGAACAATACACGCATTTGGATCATCCAACGATTCCAGTTTTTACCGTCAAATACTGGAAGTTTGGTGTTCATGTTGCCGTTTTCGTTCATCTTTCTACCTTGCACAGTACACTAAGATTTCTTACAGTGTTTCCCAACCCACAGAATTAAAATTCTGATCAGATTTTGTTCAAGATTCAACACGAATCTAAGAATCAAAATCAAACACACAAGACCTCACATTCACTCGTGTTTCCCGTGTTTCCCAATGAATCCGAACCGAAGCTCTAGATACCAATTGTTGGTGCAAAGGTAGAATAAATGATGAACGAAAATATTCTATTAAGAGAATGACGGCTACAAAACATGATAAAAGTTACAATGATTGCCACCCTATTTATAAGCTAAAACTAGGGTTACTAGAATAGGATAAAATACTAAAATGCCCTCTAACAAACTTAGGGGCTAAGAAAATAGTACAACTAATAAATATGAATTACTTCTAATAAGTTATCCAATCAACAATTTAATTAATGATATAGATGATCATGCACTCAAAACTTATCATTTTCTTTGATACTATTCTACTTTGAAGTACTTAGTTAGGAGGCCATGATACTATTGATGAATGTATAATTTACCTAAAAGCAAACTCATTCGATGAATATAGCTCACCTAATGAATGCATACATGTTTTGAAAATCTATGAATAAGGGTGCTTGTCCATTTACTCTGATGTATCATTTTACTTAGTTTTAGTTATATAGTTTTTTAAAACCCAATGAGAGGGAACATAATCTATTATAAGACTAAAAGATTATTGAAGTGCACCGATCGATGAATATCATATTGTTAAAAAGAGGTTCTGTTTCTACACCTTCCATCTAACTACCACCATTATATGTAGCTAAGTTATCTCTTGCTGAGTTAGGTTTGTACATCATTATGTATTTTATGTACTTGATGTGATCATGGTGTAGTGTCCTGATTAATGTATCAAACATATTTTATCCTCTTATTTTTAAAACATGTTTTATATATGAGGTACCAAGAGGGTTTCACATATCTAAATCAAGGGTAACTAGTGATTATGCCTTAAAGAAGGTGATTCTTTAACATATGATACATGGATCAGGATGCACATAAGTATTTTTATATTTATATTTAGATAATAATCTATTATGAGCTAGTGTCTAGATATAGATCTAGACGTGATATTAGCATATATTGTTGAAGCATAATTTGTTTGTATTGTTTATTAGAATATCAATATGTCAATAAACAATACAAATGATATCATAATGCTATTTCAAACATGGATAATGCTGATGGGAAATAGATGTAAATATCTATTAAAGATTAAAATGAACATAACGCATCATTTGAGATTTTTTTAAATAACCAAGTTTGTCAATTTTTTTTCCAAAATAACCATATTTTTTATAAAAAAATATCAAAATAACCATGTTTCAAACAAAAAAAATCACCCACAAGAGGAGGCGCCACAGGAAATGGCGCATGCAATCATATTTTATCCTAAGATTCCATAAGGTACGACGCATGCTTACATGTCATGCCACTGCATGTGTGGTGCATGCATGCATCCTTTAGGAGCATGTGCCACAAGCAGTGACTATTGTGTTGCCTTGTTTTTTCTTTAAATCATTTCAATAACAAAATAATATTAAATAAAATGTTTAATAAAGAATAAATTATAATATTATTCCACCAAATAGAATTACACAACAATTGGATAGAAATTTAATGACTCGCTCGATTGTAACGCTCATCCGTTGCACACCCCAGCGCATTCGCTTGGCTCCGAGGTCTCCTACGATTTTCATGAGGTGTTTGGGGTCTTCTAGTATTCACCTGAGCCAAAAGTGGTTGGTGCGACGTTCCTGGGATATTAGTGTCATCTAAAAAATCTTCGATCATATCTCCCTAGTAGGTGGCGCTGCCGTAATTAATTTTGGTCCCCATATTGTTGTAGTTGGGCCGTGTTGGTTGAGTTACATGTGGGTGAAATGGTTGGTTGAATTGGAACATTGAATTATTTTGGAAACGAAGCAATGGTTCTTGTGGTGTTTGAAAGGCATGCGTTGGTTGGATACTTTGGTAATGTGATGTTTGAGTGCTTTGGTGGTGTGATGTTTGGGTGTAATTGGTTGGTTGCTATGGTGGGATGGAGTGAAATCATATGCCTTATCGGGGCTATAATAAGATATTGTGGCAGCATATGATTGTTGGTGGTATGAGTCATGCTCTTGGTTGTGTTTGGGTGAGTGGCATGAATTAGTTGCGGGTTTAGGTGTATGTGGTTTCTTAATCATGTTCAATTGGTTGTTAGGTGTATCTGGTATGGTGATGTTATGAGGTTGGTTGTTGGGTTTGGGTGGATTGACAATTTTGTTAGGTTTGGTAATGTTATGGGCTTGGTTGTTGGGCGCGAGTTGGTTGTTGGGCGTACGATGACAAAGTTCGTTGGTGTGGGTGGATCAAATACCTTGGGCCAAACACACACTGTATCGTTGTAACTGACCTATACTAATTCATATAATTTCAAGTTAGTCTAGCATCCTCAATAATTGGTTCGGTTATGATCAGTTGATGTCGTTGCTTCTATTGACGACACACCTCCCTAGCAAACTGTCCCAATGTTAGAGCAAGCTCCACAACATTATTCAATAATCCACTTTTAGTCCTGTATTTTATATGTAATTCATTTTGTGTAACCATTTTATTTGATATTGAAAACAACGTTCATTTCATAAAGATCACAACATTTAATTACAACAATTTAAACAACAACTAAACAACAATTTAAACAACAACTACACAACAAGACAAACAAATACAACGAATAAACAACATATCTATGCGATTAAAACCATCAGGACAATTTCCTCTGAACTATGCATCATAATACAACAATCAGTGTCAATTTTAACTAGCTTCCCAAAATGACTTTCTCCATTGTTGTTATACATCGTAACAAACCTTTGAATTCTTCTGATCGTTTCACCGTCTGCAATGTCTCTATCTAACAAACGGATCAAGCTCCTCTGAAGATACTCGAAATTATCCATGTTCAAGAGTCAAATCTTCATTGGAGGCTTATCTGCTGAATAAATCAAATTGACATTTCTCTTGATACTATAGCACGACATTTTGAAGAAAAATTAAAGGAGAGAATTAGAAGATAGGTGGAAAATAGTAGGGAGAGAATGAACTATATTTAAAAAAACAAAACATAGGAGCCACAAGTAATGACGCTTGCACCTAAAAGTTGAATGCATGCTCCATATCCATTGGCTACTCCTAAGGACACGCGGCATACCTTATGACGCCTTCTCTTGTGGGTGATTTTTTTTTGTTTGAATCATGGTTACTATGATATTTTTTTCAAAATATGATTATTTTTTTTATTTTTTTTAAAATATGATTATTTAAAAAAATCATAATTTGATATGCATTAAATTATAATAATTGCAACACCTAACCCTAACGTTTGCTATCACTAATATTTTAACTATTCATCTCTCTATTATTCTTACGAATAAAAAATCTTTTTAAACGATTTATCCTTTTCATACTTAAAATAGTAATTGATGCTAACATGTGTCCAAAGGACACAAGTTAATGATATATTTATATAAATATTTTTTTGGAATGCATGCATTTGATTTTTTAAAACTTAAAATTTTGTTTTATTCCACACAAATTTTTAATACTAGTAACTTTAGGGTACAAGTTAGCAAGACTCTAATTACAAGTATGTTATATGTATCATTCCCCGTGGAATCGGTACTTTTAGTCACTACATATTGATTATTGTTGTAAAAAATGCTACAAAATTTCTATTTAAATACTACAAAAGAAAACCAACAACTTTTCCATAACATGAATGGACAAACATCATCAAGTGGTCCTAATTCATGAAGTAAACTTTATCCTCATAGATCATATTAACTCATCTCAAACACATATACACGAAAATCAAAGTACACATGTGTTGCATGGTAGCTCCCATCATTGGATGGCCATCCCCATACCACATCGAAGTTCCTCATCGACATACCTTAAAACTCTATCAACACCCCTTTACACGCATGAATAATAATATGTTAACTGAAATAGTCATATTATCTCAACCATAAAAACAACATCATCTAAAATAATTACATCGAACAACAATAATTCATCAAGTCAAAAAACATATAATTTTAATCATAATAACAATGTCATCACTAATAATTTAAGTTATCAACTATCATAAGAGAGGGTGATCTGAAACTTAAATATGTACTGACACCTCCATAGATAGGGAAACTATCTCCCAATTAGGATTAGGATTACCCTTAAAAATATTAAAGATATATATGAAATGGGTTTATATTATGGAAGCTTTTAATCTTCAAAGTCAAATGGTTGTTCAGAGAATTTCTTTCAATATAGTTATGTGCACAACCAGTTAATGTGGTGAAGGACAAACAACCCTGCATATTGTGTAGTTATAATTGAAGTCTCACATCAATTTATTTATATAATTTTAGTTTTATAAAATTCACACAAATATAAGCAGTGTCCATATGTGATTGGAAAGAGATTGTATAGACATGAGTCTTTAAGCCTATACAATTTCTTTTAAAATTTTATTAATTAATTAATAAATTAATGTTTAATAAAATTAATTAAAAATTATTTATTATTAATTTATTTTATAAAAAATATTTAAAAATTATTATAATTTAATTATTATTTTTTAATTTTTTAAAATATAATCTCATTAAATAACATTATAAATATTAACTAATAGTTTTTTTCCGTCTAAATTAGAGTTTTGATCCCTATTATCCCTATTCGTAAAATGAATCCCCTATTTTATTTTTAAATAATTTTGGTCTCCTATCCTCAATTTTTTTTAAAAATACTGATGTCTAAATTTTTTTAATGATGTGGTACAAGAGTTATTGATTTTTTTTTATTATCCATGTTATTTTATAAATAAATTATTAATTAATATTTTTTTAAAGTTTTTTTAGAAATTAAAAATTTATATCGAATTTAATTAATTAATAAATTTTGATAACATACTAGTTGGGCTTTTCAGCCTATTTCTGCAGCCCATAAATTTGCACTGTTTATTATTTGTGAATTCTATTTATACAATTTTATTAAATAAAATCCAAATAATGTGGGACTTAGTATTACAAAATCACTACCACCTTCACCTTCTTTTATGTGTATTGATTTTCATTTAGAAGCAGGCTTTATTGTAGATTAAGAAGCAACTTTACAATTTGTACATAAGTAGTTTTCCGCTTATCTTTCATCCAAATCCTTTCAAAATTAGTGGTATGGAAATACATCATGAGCTAACATGTGAGGACCCAGAAAAGCATATTCATGCAATTCTAGGTTGAGTTATCAGTATTCCTTTTTCATATGAAATGTATCTGTAACAAGAATAATCATAGTTTTAGGTACACATGCTTTTCTGGACTAATTTTAAAAGCATTTGGACTAAAAGATAAGCTGAAAACAACTTATGAACAAATCGTGTTGCAGCTTTTTAATCTGCAATAAAGTTGTTTCTAAATAAAATAGAAGAAGGTGCTAGTGATTTTGTAATACAAATCCCATACTGTTTAAATTCTATTTAATAAGATTATATATATAGCATTCACAAACAATAAAATTTATAAATTTGTGGGCTGCAGAAATGGCTTGAAAAGCCTAACTAGTATGTTCTCAAAGTTTATTAATTAATTAATTTTAATATGAATTTTGAATTTCTAAAATAACCTAAAAAAAATATTAATTAATAA
Source organism: Lathyrus oleraceus (assembly GCF_024323335.1). Taxonomy (NCBI): domain Eukaryota; kingdom Viridiplantae; phylum Streptophyta; class Magnoliopsida; order Fabales; family Fabaceae; genus Lathyrus; species Lathyrus oleraceus. Next base: position 372,880,720 of record NC_066580.1, read on the forward strand.
TTTATTTATAAAATAATCTGGATAAAAAAATCAATAACTCTCATGCCACGTCATTTAAAAAGTGTCACATCATTATAAAAAAATTTACACATCAACGTTTTTTTATAAAGAAATTTATACATCAACGTTTTTTTAAAAAAAATTGAGGAAGAATGATCAAAATTGTTTAAAAATAAAATATGGAGATTGATTTTGTGAGTAGGGCATAATAGGGGAACTAAAATTGTTTTTTAGAATAAAATATTTATATATGTGAGGTCGTTTGCTCTGGTGTAAGGGCAAATTTTTAAATTCTCATTTGAGAAATTTTATTTTGGTTGTGAACTAAATCAAGTGAAAAAAAATATTGTTTGGTTGTTGAGATAAATCAAGTAAACATTCTATTTAGTTGGAGAGGTCTCCCTAGTTAAAACTCTCAATTGATTTGTGAGTTTAACTTACTGTTAAAAGTTCTCAGTTCGTTGTGAAGGGTTAAAACTCTTTTTTGGTTAGAAAGTTAGCCATTGAAAAACTTCAATCCTTGTATATGGAGGTCTATGGAAAAATCTTGTCAAAAGCTTACATCATAGTTAAAACTCTCAAAAATGAATTCTTATGGACATGAGTATGTCACTTTATTAGATCGAACCTCTATAATTCTGATGTTTTTCTCTCTCATCCTTTAACTTTTAACTTTCCAATCATTTATTTCAGTTGCAATTTAGTTTTTTTTACCTCCCCTTCTTTTACTCAGTTTGATTTACAAAAGAGTTATGAAATTCGATTTTGAAAAAGATTTTGTTTTTAGAATGGTTTTTCAAACCAACACAATTCACCCCCTTTTGTGTTTGGAGTCCCTTGTCTAACAAGTGGCATTAGAGTCTAACTCATGTTTAAAGACTAATCGTCTAAGGAGGAAGGTGATGTGATGACTACAAACACTTATGCTTTTAACAAGAGTCTTTTCATGAATGTAACTCCACTATTTGTTGGTGACATGTTTGACTTATGGAAATCAAGATTTGAAATATTTATCAAAGCTAATGATTTTGAAATGTGGGATATTTTAATTAATTGTCCATTTATTCCTACCTTCTCATTCAATGATAAGGTAGTAAGTAATCCTGATTTTGATTGGATTGAAGAGGATTTGAGAAAAGTCAAACATATTTTGATAAATGCTTTAAGTTAAAAGGAATTTGACTATGTCTTTACTTTTATATCCTCCAAGCAAGTGTGAGATACTCTTGAAATGATTTACGGAGTCTCTCCAAGCATCAAGCAAGAGGGAATAAGTAGGTGTTAATGGTGACGAATCCTAAGTCGATGGTGTTGATCTCCGATATGGCGACATGGGGATGTACCTACAAGGTTAGCACTTCAACGCCCAAGTAAGCTTAGAATTCAAGACGAGTATAGTAAAATGTGAAGATAAAAAAGCGTACCTTGAATAATTCATGTGATGGCTTTATACCTTAGGTCATTTTGGAATGGATCTACACTGGTTTAAGGCTTAGCTTTTTTGGGCCTTTGGTCAGCCCATAATCGTTTCTCCTGAGGCTTTCCAGACAAGTATCAGTTGGGGAAGTTTTAGAAATCATGGTCGGCCCTTGAATAACGTCTTGCTATTGGTTAGAAGTGGAAACACCTTGGTTCAATTGTGATAGTAATGGGAGGAAAGTGAATTAAATGCTTTCCCATCCTTGAAACGTTTGTTCCCTCTTTCTGAGTGCATGGCGCAAGAAGTATAAGTCAAGGTGTGATTTCCCAGCCTAGGTGTTCGAGTACTTTGATACTTTACTGCTTCTAACGAGACAATTATTTTGCTACCTTTATATTTTCTTCTATTTTTTATATAGATCATTGATTGGAGAATGAATTATCTATAAAAGGTAGTTTTTTGCCCTCAACGTCTCTTTTTGCTTAATTTTCTCCTCCACACTCATTCCTTTCTTCTAGGCTTATTCATCTCTTTTTGGATTTATATAAGGAATACTTTTTTCCCTTATTTGTTGGCTTTTCTTCTCTCTTTTCCTCCTTCAAAGGTAAATTATTATCTTTCTTTGCATATTGTCATGGTTAACCCAAATGATGCGTCTGTGAATAACAATTTTGAACTCACTAACGTAGAGTTTTAATCGTCTGTGGCTATGGAGAAACCCAAATTTGTAGAACTTATTTATGGCCGAAAATTTCCTACCTTTTCCTAAACGTGTCTCACGAAGATTCTGGGCCAGGGTTGGATTCTTCTGGTTATGACGTCAATTCATTGATAAATGATATCATTATTCTTTTTGCTTCTTTGGCTTGTTTCGTATGAGATAAAGGCGCGAGATACGGGTTTCTCTATTCAGTTTCATGAGACAAACCCTTCTCACCAAAGCCCCATTGTTGCTAACTCAAATGGTTTATTTTGTGATGCAGACACATAAAACATTCAGCCGAAGGAGTTGATAGCAGCGACATACACGGGTTATTATTCCTTGGTGGACCTCACATACCTAGGGATGATTTCCACTTATCATATCCATATAGAACAATGGTTATAAAGATATAGTAGTAGTGATTTATTATTCTATGTAAGAAAATGGTTTTTTTTTGTTGAGATGCGAAAAAGAAAATGATAGAAAATAAATGACCGAAAGTAAAGCTGGAGATTTTAATGTTAATAGTAAGAGTGTTTGTTAGGAGTAGATTTCCTCATTACTTATTTATAATGCACATTCATAGGTCAGTAATATGCTTCTCTTCTAAGTGTATAATACTACCACCTATTACCCTCATTCATATCTCCTTTAGCTCTCCATGTCGTGATATCAATGTGCTACTCAATAGAACGATATACATTATATTAACCAACACAGAGCATTAAGTTCCAACATCCGTAAAATAGAGAGAATCCACACCGATCATGCTACAATATATGTCTAGGTTAGTACTCAACATATGATTATCTTGTATCTAGTAATGAGAAACGCCTTTCGATGTTAGATCACACCATGAAAACATGTTTTAGGTTGCAAAGCTAAAACAAGCATTAAGATTAAGGAGTGACCAATATTACAACATGAATAGATTTACATAGGACTTCATAATCTATTTAGTACATGAATATAATGACTACATCTAACCTCAACAATAGAAATTTTATCTACACTAACACATGGTTAGCATAACAACTAACCTTCCCAAAAAAGTTCATTTCAGAAACGGGATCTAATATGTCACCTGAGTAGCGCTTCCACCTTCATACTTCCTTTCTTATCCTCCTGTTGCACACCTGAGTGAATCTACTCCAATTTTGTACTCCTCTGATCTACTAAAAATCCTTTTGCATTGAATTGAAAACTTCTATTTATAGGAAAAATTCAAGGGCTTTCGCTTGGCGCATTGTCCTTTCACCCAGTGCGCCTACCCTATTCTAACTCTCTGACCAATAAGTTTTTCTTCTTCAGCAACAACACTTTCATGTCTTCCACGTGTCCTTGGACGCCTTTCCTCATCTAGCACACCATCCCTTTGACTAGCACGCTAACCCTTGATTCACTATGATGTACTTGCAAATGGTGCTGCCACCTAGCCCTACTCCGCGACTAGCACACCTGTAGCTTGGGCCTAGTGAGCCTTTCTTTTTCAGGGTTCTATTTTTGCATATTTTCTTTGCATGGATTAATTATTTTCTAGTTCTTTTCACTGGTTTTTGTTAAATGCATGCAAGAAAAGCATAAACAGATGTTTCTTTACTTTTCTTAGATAAATTGGGTGTCTTTATAACAACTTATTGTGAAATAAGCCAATAAATGTCGACATATTGAACGTAAATCTAGCACTTATAAACTCTTCTCAACTTACCTTTTTGCTTGTACTTAAACAAAATTTATTAGATGATTCAAAAAATGTTGCAGGTTTCTTTCGACAGGTTAACTGACTTCAGGTCAACAATTTTTGAATTTGTATTTATGGCATGGTCTTCTTTTTAAAATGCAAGTTCATAATCAATATCATGACTATCCATTAACCATAGCATACAAATGTATACTTTCCTTGATCAAAGTAAGATTTTAAAAATAATTTTAAATAAACAGTTGATTATTTATTAGGATTGTGATCTCACTGAGTATCTCTTAATGGTTAGTGTTTCCTTAAAAAAATGCAAACAATGCATATACTATAGTAATACTTTGTATTTCGTCTCAATATTATCATAAGAGATATAATCAATCATAGATCACTAAGGTCTTTCTTTCGATTGTAATGTGGTTGAACTTACAAAAAATATTTGGTTTTTCTTTGGGTTCAAAAGCCTAAAGATGGGAGAGCATATGGTTTTTTTTCCACGTGTTTCTCCTTGTCTATTTCCACATGCTTACAACCATTATTTTGGTGTCTTTTTCTGTGCTTGAATTTTTCTTTCTTTTCATGCACCAATACTACTTGAGTTTTTCTTTGAAACTTTTCCTTTTTTCCTTTTCTCTCCAAGTTTTATTTTTACAATACCATTGCTTGCTCTCATATATTCAAGATAAGGTAGTGGACATTATTTTTCTTTTAAAATTTGATTAAGGGTTGCAATTTTGAAAGAACAAAATAATTTTTCATTATATGGACTAAGGGGTTTATCAAAAGATTCTCACCCTCACAAGGTAGGCTTTTTAGTTCAATAACTTTTTCACTCAATACAAACAATGTCTTGATCATATCCATGAATTTCAAATATATCAAGTAATTATAAAGACTAATGCAAAGTATAATTAGATATTATTCATGTCTACTCTCAGTATTTAGCAAAATATGAGGTTGCACACTTCTCACTTGGGAGGATTTCTAATTCCTGACTTATGTAATATGTTTTACCTCAATTATAGAAAAAAAAATCAAATTTTAAATAAAGCAAAGAATTCATAATCATTTTATTTTTCACATATAGCTATGCATCAATTATGAATGAAGAATTTAAAGAGAACAAAACCTTTTTTCATGTCTTTTTATCCCTGACCTCTTGTAGTCAACCTATTGTGGATGGTTCCATGCATTTTGAACTTTTTCATATTGAAATTCTATTCTTCGGATGACAAGATCTCAGACACAATGTTGTAAGTAATGTGTATGAGAAGATAATTGCATAGAAGGCATAATAAAAGCAATATATAAATAACATAAGAATTGATAACTCAGTTCGGTGCAAAATCACCTACGTCTGGAGGGATTTAACCTAATGAATGGAAATTCAGTCTCAATAGTCAAAAGTGCAAATTGGTTAAATTTTAAATCTCCTTGTTCAATTCCTCTTTTCCTAATACTATATGTGAATTTCTATTCAAGACTCCCTATAGAAAGAACTCTACTCCTAATAGTCAGAAGTACAATTGATTTTGGCTGAACTCATTTCGTCCAATGCTGTTTTCTTAATATTATCCATGAAGATTTGATCAGGGCTCCCTCTGAATTCGAGACACCTCTCACTTTCACTCGACCACTCTCATATGTGTTTATTCATATGAGTCTGTTGATGTCGTTGAGAGTCATATTTTTATATTGATTGTGTATTATTGTGAAGTGGGTGAAATTTGAATACATGTGTTCTGTTGTATAGTGGATTATGTTTGAAATGTATTGTATTTAATCTACTTTGATTGTTTATGTGTCGTTTATTATTTAAAATAAATTCTCATTTCTTCTATTTGAATGTTTCCTTTACATGGGCATCATGCATATACTCAGGAGCAACATTGCTGAAGTAAGTGGAAGCCAACTCTTGGAGTTGGTTCTTAGTTTAGCGTTTTCTTCAGTAGCGTCTTTCTCTGATTATGTAATATCGGATTGTGAACGCTTGTTTTAATTTTATGACATGTTTATGTTGAAGTCATAAGACTAATTTTGTTATTTGTATTCTTAAGCATGCTGAGTGGATTGATTGCAACTCTCTTATTTATTATTAAAGTTGGAGTTTGAGACCAAATGTCATTACTTACCTTATCTTCCATAATTGTTGATGATATTTCCGCTGCGATGATACTTTAAAATGTAAATGAGTATAGGGTAACAAGTTTTAGTGTGAATTCATGTAACCCGTGTTACGGAACATGATATGTTTGATTATGAGTGTTCATGGTTGCAGGTCGACCCACGAACCCGCTGACCCAAACCATCCCAACTCATAAATTACCCGAACTCGTTCATTTACGGGTATACCTAACCCAACCAATAACAATCCATATAATTTTGGTTCGGGTATCAGATTTGAGTTTTGTAACCCGTAGACTCGTTGACCCAACTCATTGATGTGGCTATAGTAATTTATTATTATTTTAAATAAAAATATAAAATTAATATCTCACTAATAACCATAATTTTTCCAAACAAAAATTATTCTCCATCAATAATAGTACTAGACCAATGAATTTACGTAATTCTAAGATTAAATGTTGTTTCTTATTTTGTTTTGTATCATTTCTAACTTATGTATTTTATGGAAATAACGTGTCTTGTTTAATTTTATAATATTATAAAGTCTTATGTCGTGTAGATGAATTTTATTAGATATTATATGATATGTTTCATTGAATTTGAGTGTTATAAATGAATACGATTGTATTGAGTTGTGTTATATTTTTTTAAACTGACAAAAAAAAATCATAAAAAATATATTTTTTATTTGAAACACAACTCGCAAACCCAACCAGATCCAACTCATTAATGAACAGGTCGGTTCGGGTCGGTTTTGACAATGAAATTGCGATTTAGACAACGGACCCAACTCAGTGAAGTTTGAACGGGTTGAGTAACGGATTAGGGAAAACCCGATCCAACCCAACCCGCGTATATACCCCTATATTCGATGTGAGTGACATTCTAGATGGTTGTACTTTTTATTAAATTATACCATATTTTTTATGTGGAGTTTTAGGGTGTTACAACTACCTTTATGCTCAGATTATGCAAGATGAGTAAATATGGCTCTTCCTCACTTTCCAATCCTCATCAATACATGCCCTTTGTTGGTGCTTTGCATTATATCACCCTCACCAGGCATGGCATTGCAATAAGTGTGAATAAAGCATGCAAACATATGATTTTTCCGTCTGAGTCACATTGGTTATCTGTCAAGCGAATCTTGCACTACCTCAATGGTACCATCTTATATGGTTTGCTTTTTGCCCCTGCTTCCTTGCCTCGTAAGTTCTCCCTATGGGCATATACTGATTTTGATTGGATAATGACCCTGATGATCGTCGTTCTACTTCTGGTTCATGCATTTTCTTTGGCCCTAATCTTCTCTCATGGAGATTTAAGAAGCAGCCATTAGTTGCACGTGCAACACTTAAGCGGAATAGTGAGTTATTGCTCACACCACATCATAACTCTTGTGGGTTGACTTACTCCTCTCCGAATTATCAATCTCCTTTCTTTCTCCTACACTCTTATGTGATAATCTAAGTGTCGTCCTTCTCTCTCACAATCAAATTCTCAATGCGCGGACCAAGCACATTGAATTAAATATCTATTTTGTTTGTGAATGTGTTATTGCTAAAAAATTAAAAATTGAGCATGTCCCTAGTAATGTTCAAGTTGCAGACACACTAATCAAACCTCTTGGTACAACTGCATTTTAGGAACTGACCAAGCTCAAAGTCATGACATATAACCCTCCATAAACTTGTGGGGAAATATTAGGAGAACTGAATTCTATAGTGTATATGTTCATAATAGTGTGTGTATAAGAACCATGCAAGTGTTCATAAGAAGAGCACGGTGTCATGAGCATCATATCATGCACATAGTTTCAATCCATCCATCTCCTTGCAGCCTTACACTTGACTCTATATAAGGAAGTACGTGCAGTGCATTGCGTAATCTAATTCATTCAAGTAAAATGCTTAATGAAATTCACAAATTATATTAGGTATGAAGTTCAAAGGTTAGATTTATTTGGTGAATTCTGACATTAAGATGATGATCATATATGAAACTATTTCGAGCTAAGTATCATATTCATATATATATATATATATATATATATATATATATATATATATATATATATATATATATATATATATATATATAATGAGATGTGATTAGATGCATATGTAAAATTAAAGATTTTGCATAGATACAATATTAGAGATTTTGCAGTCAGTTATACAAAACTGCTTCCTAAGATTGTCTTGTTCAAAAATTTGATCAATGAACAATTAAACCAAGTGTTCTCAATTCCTCATATACATTTCCTTCATTCTTCACCATTCCCTCTTCCTCTATAGTTATACCTAGCAGCCCAATACATATAATGAAGAAAATTCAACCCACTTAGCACACACATTAACCAATAGAATCTCTCCAAATGATAATCATCAAGGTTGGATCCACTTAGCCACGGTTTATGATCACCATTACCAGTAACACTGTTTACTATAGAAACAATCACTGAACTTAGGTAATAACCCATTGCCAAAGAAGCCCAAGAAAGTGATGTTGCTAATGATCTCATACTGGAAGGTGCTTCTGAGAAGAAAAACTCTAATAGTCCGGCTAATGTGAAGAGATCGGCGGAGCCGAGAAATAAATACTGGAAACCGATCCAAAGAAATGAGATAGGTAATGGATTATTTTCTGTTGCTGCGTCATCGTTGAAGTGCGAGGATATTTTTCGTCGTTTGATTTCTACTATTGCGGCTATGGCCATTGCGATTATGGAGAGTATTAGTCCGATTCCGATTCTTTGGAGATGAGTTATTCCGGTTTCGGATTTCGTAACTTTTCTTGCGTAAGGGATTATGATGTGATCGTAGATTGGTGCAAGGATCATGAGAAAGAGTACTGGGAAAACTGGTAAGGAGGCCGGAGGAACTTTGAAGGTTGAGAAAAGTTTTGTGTCCATTGTGGCGGCTTGTTCGACGGAGAATGTTGAGAGTTGAGCTAAGCAAGAGTTCAGCATTATTGTGCAAGCAAAGATTGGGAGTATTTTGAGGATTATTTTGACATCTTCTAGTTGTTGGAGTGTGCATGTTAGGGATGTGTGGATTGGTTTGTTTGTGAATGCTTTGTTGAGGAATTTTAGGGTTTGTGTTGGTGTTTGAGATGTTGGTGTGGTTGGTTTTGTGGTTTGGATTTGTTGTTGTGATTGTTTTGTTTGTGTGTTTGGATTTGTAGGGCTTGAAGACATGTTTGCAACTGCATTGCTTGAGTTTTTGTTGGTGAAGGTGTTTAGTGATGCAGCAACAAGTACCTGATCAGTTTCAAAAAATGGAAACACATACCATATTGAATTAGTCATAAATAAACAATTTAATCAAGCTTTATAATTATAAAAACTTTATATCGTGTTAGAAACCCACTAATTCAAATATATCAACTTCACCATCCAAAAATAATGATCCATTTAAAGGTCGCTCTGTATGAACTGACCTAACACATGAATTATATACCCTGCGTAATGATCCATTTAAAAATCAAGCAAAATTTTGTATGACCTGTCCTAACACATGAATTGTATATCCTGAGGTCTCAAACTTTTACTACCATATCAATCTTTGGAGTTAGGGGTAGAAATGGGCATATGTCGGTTCTATTTGAGCTTACCGCACAAAAACTACTGAAAAATGGAGCATAGATGTTTTAAAAAACGGTGGCAATCACGTAAAGATTTTTGCGATTTCGGTTGATACAGATGTCACGATACTGATTGTAGTCGTCGCGGTTTGCATTAACTACAATTTGTTTTTTAATATAAAAAATAATGATAATAGTATTGGTATCTATATCTGTCAAAATCGTTTTGTCGCGGCCATTTTCGTGACTGCATACCGTTTTTTAAAACCCTGACAAAGATGACATAATTGAGAGTGTGAATCTAAAATTTTGTTCTGAACCCTAAAATCATTAATGTCCGTTTTAAAAATAAAATGATGTAGACAGATATATTAGAGATTGTGGGACTTAAAATTTTGACCTACCATATGAAAAAATGAGAACAAAACAAACATGTCTGCGGGTTGGATACGTTTTAACACTCCTATCAGCTCTCAAATTAAGTAAACTTTTAATTTCAAATTTCTTAGAATTACCTTCAAAATGGTTGTAAGTGGACTTCCTGAAGGGACCTTATTCCTGTAAGTAGTTGAACCAGCCATGAACACTGGAATAGACAAAAACATAGTAATAGTAGAAATTGCAAAACCCCATTCCCAACCTTTGTTATCTTCAACCCAAACAACAAAAGTAACTGCAATAAGAGCACCACATGATAGACAAAAGACAAAGTAGTTGAAGAAAGTTGATCTTTGTTTCCTTCCATTTGGTGTGCTTTCATCAAATTGTTCACCACCATGAACAGGTAGTGACCCTTTAATTCCTCCAACTCCAAGAGCCACTAGATACAAACCAGAAAATAATAGTGTCGATTTTCCACCATTAACTTCCTCACATTGACTTGATCCATTACATTTTGATGGTTTTAGTGATGGTACATGAGCTTGTATTGTAAGTATGATTAAACCCTTCATAAATAATAATTCCAAATTCATTAGCTATAATGTCACATTTCTAATATTTTATATCTCAAACTAATTGTCATTTTTAAATAATTAGTATGCAACAATTTTTTTATATGAAATAGTAATAACTATTAAAAACTCTTATATAACGGTAATTATTTAAAACTCACACATATAACTCTAAGTATTAGGATTTGATTTCTAAAAATAACATTCTCCCTAACAATATCAATATCGACTTCTTTTATTTATTAATTATATGTAATTTGTATGGTTAATTATATGTAATATGTAATGATATTTTACCTTCAAAATCTCATATTCAAAGGAAATATTTTATAGTGGAAATTATTGTTCTCACAAGTATTTGACCACCAATAAGATGGTAACACCACATATGAGACATTGCATTGATTGCAAATATAGGTGAAAAGGTTAGATAATAATAGGCCAAAAATGGGGCCAACACTCAACACATTATATGGACCCAAACTAATGCAAAACAAAAAATATATATTATAAATGAATGGGAAAAGAACATGGGCACCTACCCATCTTTTTCTCCAACAATTTTTTCATAGAAAATTAAAGTAAGCCAATAAAATGCCACAAATTTGGCCAGATATTATGGTTATTTTTGAACTAAACATAAATAAGAGACAATGTTTCAACCATATCTAAAATATTGACCAGTCTTGTTCTACACATGAAAAGTGTTGATGCCACGTGTTTTATCATTTGATCCCACATCTTAATTTATGGAGCGTAGCATAGACAATGATTTATTAATGTAATCCACTATTAACAGTTAGTTATGACTATGAAATGTCACTATGATTATTAGCTTTATCATATAGTAATTGACAGCCACACACGTGGTTCATCAACTTCTTTTTGCCAAAACTACAAATTTTCCAACCTTCCACAAATAGACAAATAGATACATTCAATAATAAAATCGTATTTATTTATAAACTCACGGGACCATGCACTAGCAAGACATCGTACTCTTCTTTTGGTTGTAAATATGAGGTATAAAAAATTGTATAATAACATTAAGTAATTGTACTAATAATAGATTAATTATAGTTTTGATCTAATTCACGGAATTAATTTATCTATTTCAAAATCGAAATAGTTTTGATTTCTTTAATTTTTTATTGACAATCATGATGTTTCTATTTTTTTATTTATATTTTTATTAATAAAATTTCACAAAAAACTGAAATTGCAATTAAATTTATTAATTATATAAATTTGTAATTTTTGTGTAACAACATAATTATTTTATTATTAAAAATATACTACATTTTTATTTTTCTTATTTATGATTTCTGTCGAGTAATAAGTTCTATTAATTTATATTATATTAAAATTTAAAATTCGATTAGATTATGAAATATTAAATAAATAATTTATTTGTAGCACAAGTACTTATCAAAACAAATACTTGTGAATATATTTGTAAAAGTTATTTTTATAATAAATATATATATATATATATATATATATAATATATATATATATATATATATATATATATATATATATATATATATATATATATATATATATATATATATATATATATATATTAGAGAACTATTTAAATTGTATTTATATATACTATAAATATTTTTCACAACTACTTTAGCGAACTTATAAAATATGTTTTCAATTTTTTATGAAAAATATCATGATCTATTTTGATATAGTATCTTAAACAAAGTCACAAAATTTATGTAAGTATATAAACTCAAATAAACAAATTCCAACGGGCTTATGTTTACGTTTGAAGTAATTAAAAATTGATTTTACAGGTGCAAGATTTATTTTAATATATTTGATTAGTTTCACATAAAATTAGTTGTTTTTAGATTATTTTTTTGACAGGGTGTAGTTTTTTGAGTTTATTCTAATTTAAAATTAAAATTTTAAGTTTTTTAAATCTAACATAATTTTTATACTAAAATTTATTTTTAAATTCTTTATACATATATTTATACTAAAATTTATTCAAAATTAATTTTTATTATTATAGAACCAAATGTATTCTACAATTTTATTTTATACTTTAAAAATACCTATAGCCTTTATAAAAGACAAAATCTTTGTACCAAAAAAAAGATAAAATCTCTTCCCACTAACCTTATTTTATTTCCCCTATAAAATAACAGAATTAATAAGCCATTTTAGTTGCAATAGACATTGAGAGCCATGATAAGTGCTTTTCATAGTTATGTCATGTTGCTAGATATTAACCACAAGATATATTTACAACAAATTAAAATTATTATTTTTTATATAAATGTTATTTCATATTTTTTAATAAAAATATTACTTATGTGTGTATCACTATTTTATATTTTTGACAGGATGCATTAATAAAAACTCTAATAACTTGAAAATAGAGCATATATCTTATGGGAATTTTTCACACAATCCACAAGGTTTTGTTCTAGCACAAGTTGCACAAGAAATGAAGAAAAAAAAGAAAGGGAATCAAGAAATGGATAAGTCTTTTCAAACACCATTCACATTTTATCAATTAATTCTTCCATTTAGATTGGTTGCAGCATTTAATTCTTTTCAAACATCAATCACATTATATCAATTAATTCTCCCATTTAGCAAGTTACAAAATTTTGCAATGGAATCTAATTTCTACATAACGAAAGTCCCATTTTTAATATTCAAAGCCGCATTTTTTATTTATATAGATTATATACAATTTTATTTATTTAAACACAATTTAATCATAACAATATTTTATAAAATTTGATTTAGCAATTATTCAACTGTAACAAATTTTAAATTATGTGTGATAATTTGTTTCGAATTAATCTTGATACTTATTTGTGGAGAAACAAAGTGATGGTAACACATGGAGAGAGAACAAGGGAGGTGTAAATAGCAATAATAATAATAATAATAATAATAATAATAATAATAATAATAATAATAATAATAATAATAATAATAATAATAATAATAATAATAATAATAATAATAATAATAATAATAATAATAATAATAATAATAATAATAATAATAATAATAATAATAATAATAATAATAATAATAATAATAATAATAATAATAATAATAATAATAATAATAATAATAATAATAATAATAATAATAATAATAATAATATAATAATAATAATAATAATAATAATAATAATAATAATAATAATAATAATAATAATAATAATAATAATAATAATAATAATAATAATAATAATAATAATAATAATAATAATAATGAAGAAACTTACTAGTAACTCAATAAGTGCACTTATCAAGTAAACATGATAAGTGGTGAGAAATGAATCCGACAAGAAACCACCTAGTAGAGCAAGAAGAAACGATGTTCCCATGAAATTTGTAACATTGTTTGCAGATTTAGAAGGAGACATATGCATATACTCTTTCAAATACAAAACCAAATTGCTTGCATTTGCCAAAAATGCTAGATTCTCCAATATCTCCACAACTTCACAAAAAAGATACAGTATCACATGTTAATTAAATAAAAGAGGCTACAATTATTGTAATAGCTAATAAATTTCCACAACCACACAAACATGTGTGTGTTCTCACTTTTTATAAACAAAAACATGATTTTTTTAAAAGTAAATCAATGTTAATTAATAATATATTATAGTTAATAATACGAGAAAAATAACTCTGCTAAGGCAGTTTAATTGATATTTGAACATAGACATACGATCGCACGCGAGTTTATTTGAATATGTGATATTTCACTTATTCATTTTCTTTAAAAAAAATCATCCAAAAATCTATTGAAAAACAAAAAAAAAATATTTAAAATAATTTGTTACAAAAATAAAAAATCTGAAACTGACCAAGAACAAAGGAAGCTGCAAGCATGCCTCCATGGCGTCCTCTAAGAGCAGGCTTGTTTCTCCAGTCAATATACCCTTCCCATCTTGTCATTTGTGGTGCTTCAAGTTCCTACAAAATTTGTAATATTGTTGTTATATATAAATACGTGGGAGAAAATTAAATAAAAAATAAAGAGTTTTCATACATATAAAATGAAAAAAGAGAAGCAAAAGAGAAAAGGGAAGTGAACTCACCATCACCATGTTTGTTTTGGTTTTTGATTTGGAAACTGATCGAAAGGTATCGATGGTTAAAGAGAGACTGATGAGAGATTTAAATAAAGAGTTTGGAGATAGAAAGACTTTTTAAAAAGGGTAAAATGGTCATAATACAAACTTTTCATCTAACTTGAAATGAAATTGACTAATGTATGGTTTTGCACTTAATAGTTTTAACTATTCAAGTAAAGTCTTTTCACATTTTATTGTATAGTTGTATCAACCTGTGATTATGATAATTATATTTATAAAAGAAAGAAAAAAAGACTTATGGTTATAGTAGAATCGTGATTCTACCACCACTAGAATCGGGTTCTTAGGAACTTGTTTAGATAGGATTTTGAAAAGTAAATATGAACGAATAAATATTATCTTAAAAGTGAAAAAAGAATATACAACAACACAAAATCAAACGAATTATATTTCTTGTGTTATCAAAGTTGGACTTAACCGACAATTTTTGAAATGATTTGAGGATTATATAGCAAATTTTTTAAAATAGTTATATAAACTTAAGGCATTATATACTTAATATTTGTTGTGAAAAATTGAAAGATAGTTGAGTGTGTCTCGGTTAGTATTTGTCAATTATCAATTTCTTTAGTTTCAAGTAGTTTTATTGTTAAATGTAAAGTGTAATTTATTTAGAAGTGTCAACTATAATTTTGTCTCTAAATTATGAGATTATTAACTCTGGCAAAAAAAAAAGTGTTAAGGTGGGACTATTTTTTAAGTGCGTTTAAGGTGGGAAGTAAAATATTTTTCCATCATGAGATATAGGTTGATAAATAAAATTATAAATTAATTAAATTTTATCTTTTAAGAAGGAACATTGCGTTTTTGAAATGTTTTATGAACATTCAATCTAGAAGCCGCAAAAATACTTTTTAATAACAATAAATTCACCTTACATTTTTTAAATATGTTTCATGATCTTTATTTTTATTTTTGTGATAGATGATGATGGAAACTCAGACGGAGAGTACAACGTTGAGTTCCGAAAACTGAGTTCCGAAAACTTTCAATTGAATACAATATGTGGAGTGGAGCACGAGATCTCCCTATTGGATATGAATGACGACGTAGAACAAAAGAGCAGCGACGAGGAAGAAGAGAAGGAAACCAACACATAAGAGTTTGAAATTGCGATCAGGAGAGCGTTGAGGGAAGATGACAATCGAGCGCTGACGACGGAGGCGATGTGTGGCATTTCCTGGATAGGTTTCACAAGGTTTGAAGGATCGTTGGATTGATCAAATTCATAGGCAGAGACAGTCACCAAATACTTGAAGGAAAAAATTATGTATATTATTGCTTCTTTTCTTTCTTCCACTATTAGAAAAAGCATCTAATGTAACATGGTATTACCTCGTTCATTAAACCAACTGAACTAAGAGCTCTTAATCAAGTGTCTGCATTTTTTTCTTTTATTAAAAGATATTTCAGTATAGTCCATATTAGTAACCGTAGTGATATGTTAAGGCATACATGCTTTGACTCCCATCACTAGTAGTTTTCTTTTTTTATTATTACAAAATCGGCGTGTCACTTATAATCATAATATTTATATTAAAACTAAAATATCTTTCGACATGTTCATAAAATAAATTGTTGTTAAATTTGTATACATGTTATCACGGTCGTTTATTATAACTGTGGTGAAAAGTAAAACATATATTTAAGCAAAAGTTTGCTCATTCAAGACAGAACATGGTCGTCTCTCTCAAAACGAAACCATAACTCTCTCTCACGCCTGATCCTAACTCCATGAACGGTTGCATACCTCTTCTTCACAAAATTCCAACATATCTTCTCAATCTCTTATGAATCAAAGAAAGGTGTTACACGAAACTCATTTCTTTCACTTCCTCTTCACATTTCAGGTTGATTTTATTTTTGTTGATATATGTTGTACGTTGTTTAAGGTATGTTGTTGTTGATAAAGTTGTATGTTGTTGATGATTTTGTTTTTATTTATATATGTTGTATGTTGTTGTTAATGTATGTTGTTATTGATAAAAGTTGTATGTTGTTGGTAATAAAAATTGTATGTTGTATGTTGTTTAAGGTATGTTGTTGATGATTTTGCTTGTTGATATAGGTTGTATGGTGTGGTTGATAAAATTTGTTTGTTGTTGGTAATGTATGTTGTAAGTTGTTTATGGTATGTTGTATATTGTAGTTGTTGTTTATAAAAAGTTGTATGTTGTTGGTAATGTATGTTGTAAGATGTTTATGATATGTTGTGTGTTGTATGTTGTTTAAGGTATGTTATTGTTGATAAAAGTTGTATGTTGCTGGTAATAAAAGTTATATATTATATGTTTTTTAAGGTATGTTGCTCATGATTTTATTTTTTTATAATAAATATTTTATGTTGTTAAGGTATGTTATTGTTAATAAACATTGTGTCTTGTTAACGTATGTTGTTGATGATTTTGTTTTTGTAAATAAAAGTTGTATGTTGTTTAAGGTTTATTGTTGATGTGTATTATGGATAAGGTTTGTTTAATGATATACCTTCTACATTCCAGCTTCATCATGTTCAGTTAACATGTCAAAAATAATGAGTTTATTATATCGTATGTGGTTTGAGTATTTTTACAATCTCTTACCGAATATATAACCTTTAGAATTGAATTAGAAAATTATAATATGAGATATCATATTATATTAGAAAAAAATACACTAATCAATGTTATACGAGTTGCAAAATGAACTAGAGGTGAAGGAATGGATAGTTGAAGAACTAGAAGCATTGAAACAATATATAACCGTTAAAGAGCGAAATATGGATTGTGGGCTGCATAAAGCTTGTACAACATGAATTAGTGTAATTTGTTCTAATAAAACTTCATATATCATATTATAATTTCCTAAATCAGATTGAATGATTATATGTTTAGTGAGCAGTTGGTGAAATAAGCATTTCACATAAGTTATAATAAAATCAAGTAACATATCACCACAATTGTAATCAAGAACCATGGTGAAATGTGTTGAAATCTAGAAAAAAATGCAGGCGTTGAGAATCAAAGACCTGACCCCAACCTTTTACTATGGTTGTTTTAAATAAGTATAATGGTATGTTTCACGCTCCTGTATTTTTACCATGGCTAGTAGCCACTAGTTATAAAGAGGGCATATACAACCACAAAATATCTTACCGCGAACCATCATCTGTTGTAGAATTTTCTCCCAATCATGCTAATATATGTATTACATGGTAGTGTTCATTTCAATTATGAATTTGCCTTCTGTAATAAACTTAAAATCATCAACTAATTGCTTCTTTAGTGTTGGTGGAATCTGAAAGTTGACAAGTTTATAATTATATTTAAGATTTATTTTCTTGTATGTAAATTATCGCGCACTTGCATGTTTATAACTTTATAGCTTCTAGATTGGATGTTCTAGGCAGGAGCATGACAAATGCCTCGGGTGACCTTACATTATATTCTATATACTTACATATGAATAAATTTATAACCTAGATATTATTTTACATGTGATCATATCAAATATTCTCGCATTAAATTACATGTACGTGGCGTTTGTATCCAACTATTGTTTGTACATGACCACAAATGCAATCTAAAAAAGTAAAAAATGTTAAGAAATCAATTTTCAAAATTATGCCACAAAATTTTGATTAACTCAACTGGTATACGATTTTAATTCTGGCCTAAAAGCATTTGTAGAAAAACTTCTATTCAAATTACTTAGATAAACTTAAAACTAACGGGTTTAAATTGAAATAACCTTAATAATGAAAAAAATGTGGATACAAATTAATTTAACACCTAGACACGATGTTTAATTTCAAGCCTTAAATGTTGGTGAGTTCAGAAGGAAGGTTAGCATGCATATTTTGGTGAACAAAAGGTTGGTGAACAACATGGTGATGATGATGCATTAGCATACAAAGATGTACAGAAAGATGACGATCAATAAGGAGAGAGAATAGAGAGAGAAACACACAAAGAGAGAAGAAGGAGATAGAAAATAGAGTGAGGAAGAAAAAGGAGGATGTGGGACCCATAAAATAGTTTTTTAATAAAAATGAAACCGGTTACTTTTATTTAATCAGTATTTAATCTAGGTCATTGAATATTAATAATAATAATAATAAAAATAATAATAAATTGATTATTAGATTGATATTGTCCCATGGTGGAAAAGTATTGTGCTTTCCCAACTTAGATGCCACTATTTTTTAGTTACTAAAATAAGAAATGTATAAATGTAAAGTAAGTTAGAATGATAAAGAGATAAAAATGTGTCAATAACTTGTTTGGTTGATTATTTCTGTTAAAAAAAGTATAAGTGTAGTGTTTATAGGAAGACACTAATATCACTAGCTAAAACAAATGTGACGTATAGAAATTAGTCTTGTTCGACTATTTGCATAGATAATGAATGATGATCCTGTGACTGGGAGTATATGAGTACATGTGCCCCTTTTTTCAGAAAGTATCTCTGTACCAATAAAAATTCAAGTTAGTGACACTATAAACATGGAACACAAGTAAAATGTTAAAAATTATCAAATTCAATTAAGCATTGATTAAGTATAACCTTGCAAGGATGTTCGTGGATCAGAGAGAAATTTGATTATCTTGTATTCAACTATTTTTTCCTCATCAGACCATTATTTGGATGAGGGGACTTCAACCAACTCTAGATTCTATTGTACTCTTATGTAACAATTATTTTTAAGTGTTGACAGATCCCTCATGCATGCGAATGAGCAATACACATTAATTTTTTAGTTTAATAATTCCAATGATAAGGTTATTTTTTCAATTGATTAGAAGATTAATCAACCTACTCATTGGGTGAACTTATTTTATAAATAACATTATTGAATCTTGCATTATCTACTTTGGTAGTTATTCTTTAGTATCTGATTATATCATCATTAGAATCTTATATGTCTATAATAAAGACTAGATTTGAGCATCTTCCTCAATTATCATGTTTCTTTTTCTTTTCTTGAATGAATTATTCACTACATATTACTCGGGAAGTCGATTCACCAAGATCTGACAATCTTACCCCACTAGTTTCCTTTTCAGCTAATGGAGTATGCCAATGATATACATTCAAATATACTCAACATCGGAGAATAATACATAATTTTTTCCTACCATTTTCCCATAACTTTCAATGAGGTTTATAGATAAATAACCTACTTGTTGTCTTAACTACATGAGTTTGGTTGTTCTTACTTCAGGCTAAGGTAAACAAAACATGTCATGGAAACATATTTCATGTTTGCCATATTTTATATAGAGTTTGGTGGAAAAAACGAATACCACATAAAAGGTTGTGAGAACACTATTGAAGAAATTTAATATAGAGATTAGATAAAAATAAAAGGTGTGAAAAAATTATTGTGGAACATCTCTTAGAAGAAATAAAAAATAAAGGCCAATTCAAGACTTCTTTGTTGATCAACGCAGTCTAATCATTAAAAGTGCACCATGGTTTTTGGAATTTGCAAGATCTAAGGTTAGTGGATCTTTATTACAATATTTAAACTATCAGCAAAGAAATAAATTCCTGCATAATTACAAATTATATGTGTATAGGACTGACAATGAACCAAACCAACTAAAAAATAGTTTAAAACTCGATTCGATAATTAAATCATTGAACTAGGTTCATGAACCAAATGAGTTGAATATGAGCAAAAACCTAAGTTCGTTAATTAAATGAGTTGAACTTGAATTTTACATAACTCGATTTGTTAAGTTCATGAGTTAATGTGATTATTTATAAGAAGGATTATATGAATAGAACTTCTAATTTGTTTTAAACTATCTTTTAAGAAAATTCTGATTTTTAAAAATTTGTAGCATATACCTTTTATATTCTTTTTAGAGTTTATTTTAATTAAATTAGATTTAAGACTTTAAATATTCAATATTTATTAATATTATATTTTCCAAACAAAACCTTTAGGTTTCTTTTTAGGTTTTAGAAAATGATATTTTAATTTGTTTTAAATCTCAAAAAATATTTATCTCTAATTTATCAACTACAACATATAACATAAAATATACAACATTTATTAACAAAAGCAAAATCATCACAAATATACCTTAAACAACGTACAACATACAACATACATTACCAACAACATATAACTTTTATCAACAACAACATACCCTAAACAACATACAACATACATTACCAACAACATACAATTTTTATCAACAACGACATACCTTAAACAACATACAACATTTCTTAACAAAAACAAATCATCAACAACATACCTTAAACAACATACAACATACATTACCAACAACATACAACTTTTATCAACAACAAAATACCTTAAACAACATACAACATATATCGATAAAAACAAAGTCAACAACAATATAAAATATGGAAACGTCTCACGTATCTGACGAGGAACTGGAAGAAATGAGTTTCGTGTAACACCTTACCTTGATCCATAAGAGATGAAGAAGATAAGTCAAAATTTTATGAAAAAGTGGTATGCAACCGTTCATGGAGTTAGGATGAGGCGTAAGAGAGTGTTAGATTTTTCATTTTGAGAGAGACGACTATGTTCTGTTCTAAATGAGAAAATTTTCTCTTAAATATATGTTTTATTTTCACCATAGTTTATATAAACGACCGTGATAACATGCATGTACATTTCACAACGATTATTATTATAGACCGCGGTGAAAGGTATTTTAGTTTTAATATAAATATTATGATTATAAGTGACACACACATTTTATAACCAAAAAAAAAATTGCTGGGATTCAAAGCATGTATGCCTTAACATATCACTACAGTTACTAATATGGACCGTAGTGAAATATCTTATTAATAAACGAATTTATTTTGCAGAGACCTAAATAAGAGCTCTTACTACGGTTGACTTAATAATCGAGGTAATATCATGTTACGTTAGGTGTTTTTTCTAGTAGTGTGAAAGATACTCAATTGATTAATATAGTTTTATAATTAATGACATTTCAATTTAAAATTTTTGTAATTAATTTGTGGTTGCAACTTTGATTGAGAAATGAACATCCATGTATGTTTATTCATAACCATCGTGAAAAGTACATAACTATATTAAATAAATATGTAGCATATACGATGTTCTAAAATCATGTATAATATGTTAAAAGTAATATTTATCTATGTTAAATTTAACATGTGAAATTAAATTGATCTAAGCATGATTTAGAAACTATTCAAGTATGTAAATTTGAATAGTTATGAATATATTTTATTTTTGATATATACTTGAATATAAATTACATGTTAAATATTACGCTTTTATTCAAATAATTTATTTTAATTATTAATTATTTTCTATACATGTTGATATTGATATGTTTAATGATAGTTAATATTTAAAATGTCATAAAAGAATAATGCATTTATTTGTGGATGAAATGATTTGGTAAAAAAATCATGAAGTTAGATCTATGGTGCATGTTATTTATTTATAGCATAAAAATGGCCTAAATAAAATGTTAAAAATATCAAGGATATGTTTCCATTATATGGTTGTTTGTTCAATAATTTATTAAATTTAAAATTATTTATCTCAAATTATATGTGTTTGCTGATATGAAAATATTATTTCTTGATCATCTTGATATTGATGTTTAATGCATTGGATAATTTTTTTGAGAAAAAATTGGCAAGGAGCCCTTAGTATAAAAGGAAAATATAGATACAAAAATTAGGGGGACTTGGCCAAAACCTCAAGAGTTGAAAACTCTAAAGCTAGGAAGCCCTCAAAAGTTTCTATTAAAATACCTAGTTACATTATTGTGTATATCATCTCACCATGTATAATTATTAATTGTTAGGCCTAAGTTAGCAAGTATATATGTACATTTGTTGCCTTCCTTATAAATATGAGTTACTAAAAATTTCTTGACTTAAGGCCAAGTAAGCAACTGTCTCATATGTTCCTTATCTTCCAAAGAACCAAAGTTGGTTTAGGTATAGCTCTAACCACTAACATTGAATTTGTCTCTAACCAAAAGTGAAACCAATCAAAAGATAAAGCATGCTCCATGGCCAAGATGGCACCCACGAGTTCAACAAAAAGGGAATTATCACTGCCAAGGAAGGAAGAAAAATTACCTAGGTGGTTGGCATAGTGGTCACGAAATATACCACCATAAGCTATAGTGTTAGGAGTTCGAATTGAGGCATCATTTATATTTCCTTTAATTCAGCCAAGGAAAAGATGTATCCACAAGACTTCTTTAAGCCTCTGAGGAGCAGGAGGTCTAACATTGATCTTGAATTTCTTCAAGAGCATGAAGTCACCAATGTTCAAACTAGAAGAAGGTTTTAACAGTTTTCCTGAAAGAGAAACTTGCAAAAAATAACAATTTTTTTTGGTTTGAGCTTTGATAATTGAACATGCATTGTTTCTAGCTTTCCAAATCTCATTTTTTTTGTGTTTGCAAATTCTGAAAAGAGAATTATCTTGGACTAACACGAATTACTTGCCTCAAACAATAATCAAGTGTATTCCAAAGAACAAATCACCTATTGAAGGTTAGTAAAGTTGGCGAACCACCTCTAAATATTATGAGCAAAAGTGCACTAAAAGAAAAGGTGGTTAATAATTTATGTGTATGCCATGCACAAGCTACAAAATGAGGCCTTATGAACTCCTCTTTGGGAAAGGATACCATCAGTTGGAATATTACCATGATTAATCCTTCAAAAGAGAAATGAAATTGAGAAAATGATGCTCTTGTGCCACACTACTCTGCCCCATTTGATATACAGATAAGTTCCCACCATATGCTTATAAGCATTCTTGTGAGAGAGATGACCATACTCATTAGGGAGCCAAACCAGGAAGTCATCACCTTCCTTAGAGATGGTGATATCCTTAGTCATGTTGGAAATGGAAGGGAAAGCAATCAAAAAGTTATATGGATTTGTCAACTTATTATCTTGAATGAAAGTGCACATCATAACTTTAAGATTGTTTAAGGTGATATTGGGAATGTCAAAGTTCTCAGCAAGAATCACCCTACACCAATTATCCAACCAAAAGTTAAATTGTTTCCCCTTTTACAATAAACCAGCAAGAATTTAACTTGAGATCAGTAACACTATTCTTCAAACCACATCAAATAGAAGAAGGGATATAGTGCCTAATATGACCACTTAACCTGAAAGCTATGGCTTTACTGACTCTAGCCAATTTATCCTTATAATTATCCATCTACCAACATTGAAGAAGGTTTGAGGTTTCATTTAAAAAGATCGAGGATCTAAGTGCAAGACCTCAACCTCCGAAATTTGATAACATTCACTCTAGGTTACAATAACAAGCTTCCTAGCTAATGTGTCACTACCCCATATGAAGTTTTTGAACCATTCCTCAATGGTTTTTAGAAGAGAGATATGCCAAACATATATCATAAGAGTGTGCATAAGCATTCCATGAATAATTTCCTTGGTCAAAAAGATTCTCACATCAATGAGAGAAGATAAGTTTTTTAAGAGGCAAACTTTAACCTGGTCTTATAAGAAATATGTTTAAAATAGATGGATTTAGGCCTCCCCTTAAAAGTTGGGGCACCAAGGTAGAGAAGGGAAGTGGACCTATGCAAAATCCCATCTTGTCAGCAATCACGATATCTCTCTTAGCTCTCATAAAGCCATCATAAATGATAGATTTAGATGGATTGATATATGGCTTGAGCAATCAACATACCTTTTGAAAAGATCAGAATATCATCTATGGAGGCCATGTTTCCTTTAGAGAATAACATAATATCACTAGCATAGAAGGTGTGAGAAGGAATACATTGGTTCTTTGTGGCCTTTGTCAGTTTTATCTTTTGAGTATATGCAAGGTTGGAGAGGCCCTACTTAGGACTTATTTAGTTAGGTAGAAAAGAAAAGGTGAGATAGGGTCACCATGCCTCACCTCTTTCTTACAATTAAAGAAACCTTTACTTTAACCATTTATTGAAATAAACATTTGAGCAAAGTAGAGAATGCATCTGATCCAATTGCAAAATGTATCATTGAAGCGGAACTTATGCAAAACCATGAACAAAATTTCCCAATTAAGTGTATCAAAAGCCTTAGAATTGTCAATGTAATATTACATCCATAAGATTTCTTGTGTAGGAGGTTAGCTACCTCATATGTGAGAAGGATGCAGTCTCTAATCCTCCTACCATGAATAAAAGCTTTATGGTCTTGAGAAACAATATGTGGAAGAAAATTTTTCATTTTGTCAATTAGGATTTTGGTGATGATCTTATGTTTGAAATTATCCAAGGTTATTAGCCTGAATTGTTCAACTATGTTTGCTCATTGGAATATCTGGATTAGCATAAAGGTGTGTGAGTTATAATTGGGGAGGATCCAATTATCTTTGGGAAAATGCAGTGTTGCCTTATGGACATCCTCCTCGTTGATGTTCTAATAAGTCTAGAAAAAATAAGGGCTAAAACCCTCAAGTCATGAAGAACTCTCCTTCTTCATATTGAACATTGCAATTTGTGTCTTCTCTATGGTAGGAAGTATTTTCGGAGAGTGTTTATTTTCTCATTAACTAGTCTAGGGATCACCTCTTCCACCAAATTGAAATCCTATAAAATAGAAGCATTGTTAAATAAATTTTGAAAGTGTTCACCACATGGTTGGTTATGTGATCCATATTTGTGACCATCATATTGTCCACTTTAAAGGAGCGAATCAACATGGTTGCATTTTTTATCTTGGCCAGTCTATGCAAAATTTTAGTGTTTTTGCCCCTTTCAAAATGCCACCATACCCTAGCCTTGTCTCTCTAATAAATTTCCTCAATGTTAAGGGCCTGATCCAGCTTGCCTTGAGCATTATTTTCTTGGTTTGTGAAAAATCAGAATTCTCAGTGGAAGCAATTAAATCTTTAATAGCTTTGAGGTTGAGCAAAATTAGTATCAACACTTCCTCGAGCATCAGCTTGAGGCTTTGACGGGGCTGAAAACACACGACCACTACGGGTCAAACCGCTAACATCAGCAATATTAACGACAGATGAAGAGGGAAGAGACATCTCTTCCCCATTTTCCACTGCTACAACATTGTAGTGATAAGGAACCGCCTTCTCGGAGGAGTACGGTACAGGTTCGGCTGGCTTGATGATGAGAGCAGGAGAAACCTTCTGCTTGCTACCATCATACTTGATAACAACAGGCTCAGGTATCCGGAATACTGGAGAAATTACATTGACTTCAGGCTCATCTTCGTCAACATTTCTGTTTTGAAGGATCTCAATGACTCCTTCGTCCAACATCTCTTGAACATCTCCGCGCACCTGGCGACACCCTCTTGTAACACCTCAAAATTTGCCCTCCTCTCTTGGGACTAGCTTAACATATTGCATATAATTTCATAGGTCATTAGACATTGCATATTGCATATCATGTGGTTACATTGTGCAAGTTATCCTCCTAAGTCTTGGTCAGAAGATAGGAGGTTGAGATTCTAGCCTGAGGGTTTATGGATTGATCATTAATCATCTGAGGAATGGGCTATAAATTAGGGTTTTGATTCTCAAGGAGATTGGTCTTCATCTTGGATGAAATGATACATCATCATCATCATGGTCTTGATATCATCCAAGAGGTTAAAGAGATTGATCAGACACCTTGAGATTAGGGTTTTGACCACTGGTCAACCCTAATCAGTTGAATCATCTGCATTGGGCCAATCAGGGCATGGTAAGGAGGTGGGGTCTACAATGGATATGGGGATCATTTCATGATTGTATTGAGCTTATGGAAGCTAGGGTCTCATCATTGAGCCATTTCATCAGGAGTTTGAGGCTCAACTTGATCAATGCACAGCCAGATTCATCTATCAATTGAAAAGTCAACTGTGGTCAACTATGCTTGATTTTATGGATTTGGAGGTGGGAGAGAGTTGGATACACTTCATTCATGTTGAAACAAGTTTCATTTGGCATTTCAAACATCAAGAATGAAGAAAATAAAGTCAGGAGAAAAGTTGCCAAAAATGGAAAGTGACTTGTAATGGAAGTTTCCAAAAATGGAAAGTTTTTCATCACAAAATTACATGTCCAAAAATGCTTCAAATGAAATTTTGTTCAACATGAAAGTTGTAGATCTTGCTCTCACCTTTCCAAAAAGTCCAAGAACCTGAATTTCTCATGAGTGGTTGACAAGTTATGGTCCAATCATTTTCCAAAAATGCCTAAATTCAAAGTGGCATAACTTTCACATGGAAAGGCCAATTTGGTTGATCTTTCTTTGAGCAAACCACATTTCACATGTACTTTCATGATGCATAATCCAATTTCATCAAAAATGAGCATGGCAAAATGTCATTTTTCAAGTGATCTATTTGGAAATTGGTGGGAAAATAGGTGAAATCTCAAAATACAAGGTTTTTGCACATGAGACCACTTCCAACACTTCACAAATGCCAAATGAAATTTGCTCCAACTGTCATTTTGCTGTCACATTGCCCAATTTGGAAAGGACCATTTTGCCATTTCATTTAAAAATGCAATTATGCTAATCACTCTCCATTTGCTAATTTGGATTAAGGAAGTGGATTAGGCTGTGGTATAAGATGCTAATTGTAACAGAATTTCATAATCACATCACATTCTTCAAGATTTATAACAACTTTTCCCTCCAAAACCACAAAATTCTCTCAAAACTTCATCACATTTTTTCAACATTTCTTCATGAATTCTTCATCAATTTGGATGATTCTTGTTTGATTCACGCTCCCTAAACCTTGGCACGCAACTGTTTTCATCCAAAACGTGGCAAAGCTTCAAGAATCATGACTGTTGGAAGCTTGATCAACAATGGCAAATGGATGAATCTCGCATCTGAAGCATCATCGAGCTAAGCTAGCCTTTCCAATTACTTTCCACATCCTCAATCTTCATCTGTTTTGGAGTTTTGCTCCTGGAAACGCGCGATTCCAACAACTGCTCCACCATAAGGTCAGAACTCGATCTCAATAATAATCCAAATATTGATATGCTTTAGGTAGATCGTGTGATGTAGAACACGTTGCAACTTGTGGTGTTGATTTTCATGCTGATTTGAATGAGAAATCGTGATTTATACTTTGACCTAGGAACCTTTTCTTGCTCGATCCGTTCAGTATAGTTAGAATTAGGTTGAATCATGTGGATATTGTTGATGTGCTCGATTAGACGGTTCGATCCATATGCTATTTGTCTATTTTCATGATGATTTGTGTTTGCTGGATTTCTGGAATACGAACACGCGAAGAACACTCAAAATCCTTTCCAGATTCGCGTTTTGATCTTGTTTTTCCCTTTCCTTGTTTGAATTGGTGTTACCCGCGCCTTCTGGCCAATAGCAACGCGCCAACGCATTAAAATGAGACGACGCCGTTTTGCTCTTGTGGTTTAATATTACAGTTTTGCCATTTTCAGTTTATTATTTGTTTTATTTCTTATTTCTTTTTCAATTTTCATTTCAATTTCATCCATGATCTTTAGAAAATCATATCTAGTTCATTTTTTGTCCAAAATTTGTGAGGTTTTTTTCACCATGCTCCTTATGATGTGTAGATTTTAATGGTGATTTTTGTTATTTTTGTGCACATGTGGAAAATAAAAAGGCCTAGGGATTGTTTGAATGTGTCACTTTTGTACATGCCATGCCATATCACTCATGAAATGATGATGCTTTCAAAGAAATTCATGAAATTTTTTGTGCTTATTCTGGACTCTTTGGTGGTGATTTTGATGTGTAGTTTGTAGTTTTTGGATACCTGGATGTTGAGATATGAATTTTTGAATAGAGGTGTGACAATTTGTGTCACACCAAGCTTGATAAATTTCATGATTTTATTTGCCTTGCTTAGGGATGTTGAATCAAGCCAATTTTTTGCATGAATGCGCATATGTATGTTGAGATGACATGTGAATTTTTCTGGATTTATTGATGGCATTTCCTATTTGATTGGAATTTTTCCCTCTGTTTGGTCATTTTGTGATTTTTTGTGACACATGTTGGTATTTGCTTTGTGAAATTCTGGTTATTGGTTGTATGAGTGTGAAATTTGGTATGAGGATTTTAGACACATTATAGATCATTGTGGTTTTGATCCCATTCATTTATCATGTTGTGTCACTGTTTTATGATTTTTGGAAGTTGATGATTGTTTTGATGACTTGTGTTGGCTTGCTTGAACTTGTCTGAACTTTATGAATTTAATTTCCCTACTTCCACTTGTCCAAGTTGCATGAAAATTGATATGCTACTCATTGAATGTGTTCTGTTTAAGCTGGAATTTTTGTGGAATTTATTGAGCTGTTTTGATATTGATTTGATTGAGGTCATTCTGTTTGGTCTTTTGAAGTTGCAAATGGCATGCTTTGTGATATTTTGTTTATGAAGTGATGATAATGAATGATATGAGCATGGGACCAATTGGATTCTCTTCTTGTTTGATAATTCTTGGTTTTGATTAATTTTCACTTGCTGGTTTGGATTTTTCATCTCCTTTGGACCCTAGGCTTGTCCTAGTGGTCTTGTTTCTCACTTTTGAATTGTGTTTCAGGTTGAGATGCAAATGCTTTAAGGAGAAAAATGCAAGTTGATTAAATTGAGTTTGGTTGATTGTTGTAAACTAACTTGGTTTATTTTGTAGGATGCTTGGCTCACTTGAGTTGATTGTGCTTTGCACATTGCATTGTTTGGTTACATTGACTGTTGATTCTTAACTTGTCTGTTTTGACTGTGTGACTTGAATATTGACTGTGCTTGATTGATTCCAGGTACCATAGTCGCTTTAGTTCTTTAAGAGCTTGTTGTGCTGCTGCTTGGTTGTATAAACCAGTTGAGGTAGACCCTCTTGTCTCCATGTAGTCTGGAAGACCTGGCTTGTTATTTAGCCAGGCAACTGTCTGAAGTCCTCCTTAAGAGGCGATGTTTGTGATTGTTTAAACTTTGTCCCCAAGCAGGTAAAGACCTCTATGAGGCAATTGGCGGAACCCAAGGGATATGCAATCTATCCCCCGCTATTCTGTTGAGTCGTCCCTCTGCTCACACCACTGTGTTGATGCATTGGGACATTAACCCAAGATCTTGTGCTGTTGCACAGTCGAGTCAGAGTCTTGAGTGTAGAAGGGTTCCTCCTTTCTGGACCCACGCTCCTTTGTCTGAAGCTCTCCCTGGCTAGGGATAAGAGCTATGAAGTCTCATCTTCACTCACCTTTCATCTGCTTCACCCTGACTCTCAATGTCAGGGTTAAGAGCAAACACTACCCTGTACAGTTGACTTGCCTCGGCAGTCCACCCTTGTTTGAGCCTCACTTGACTGGATATAGTGTGTGCTATGTGAATGTTTGCTTTATTTTGATTGATGCTTGCCTGCTTGTTCTTCCTGGTTAGGATTAGTTTGCTGTTGAGCAAGTTAGGATAGAAACCATAACATAGGGCAATGATGCATGATAACACTAGGCTCGAGTACAGCTCCCTGGTAGTGTGTCTCCCCTTGGTTTCTGGCTAGAATTTCTTTCCCGTTCAGGGGAACTACGTCGCCCTGATCCTCATACCAGATGAGGTACGTAGGCAGGAGACCGTGCGAGGTCTCTCCGGGCACTCTTTTTTTTCTTTTTGTGTGTGTTTGCTTGTAATTCTCTTGTGTGTCAGGATATGGATGTAAGCCCAGTGATTGGCTGTCCGTATCCTGAGTGTGTTGGTTTGGTTCGGAAGCCGATGTAAGTCCAGCGATTGGCATTCGGGTTCCAGGTTTGCCTGTGTTTGTGTGTATCTTGTTTGGCGTGCGTGAGCCGAACTACGGCAGCTCTGATTCTCGTTCCAGACGAGATACGTAGGCATAGGATGCGATGTCCTAGCGAGCCCTCTCCCCTCTTCTTCCACCTGTGGTGTGTGTGTATGATGTTTGTTTAGCAACCTTTTCTTTCTTTAGAGCGTGGATCCCGTCGAGTACGACGGACGTGAGGGGTGCTAATACCTTCCCCTTGCGTAACCGACTCCCGTACCCTTTCTCTTTGGTCGCGAGACCAGGCTTTTTCCAGGTTTACTCTGAGCGTTTCCTTTCCCTCTTTTGGGATAAATAACGCACGGTGGCGGCTCTGTGTTGTTTTTGTTTTAGCCCGCCGATTGTTTTTCGCGGATGCGACACCTCTCTGATTGACAAAACATACTCGACATCTATCGTGGTCATGCTCATAATGGCTATAGTCACAAAGCAAGCGATGCAATTCAACCAGTGATTGCCGGATATGACTGACGTATTTAACTTTGTACTTGCCAGGACAGCCCTAAACCATATTAAAAGACTTCCCATGCTCGGGCAATGGGTTCTTCTTCACATTCGGACCTACGTCCTCGAAAAACAAAATCCCACTTCTCACAAGGTCTTGCACCTTGGTCTTCAAGGGATAACAGTTCTCTACGTCGTGTCCGGGAGCACCAGAATGATACACACAATGAAGCTCAGGCTTGTACCACCACTGGGGGTTAGCAGGTACAGCGGGAGGGTCTCGTGGAGTGATTAACTTTCTATCAATCAGCGATGGATAGAGTTCAGCATAAGTCATCGGAATTGGATCAAAGGTGACCTTCTTCCTCTCATGGCTGGTACTGGCATTATTGTTGTTTCGAGGCTGGTAGGCCTGCTGTTGCAGACGCTGTTGTTGTTGCTGATATTGCTGAGTTTGTGGTTGCTGATAATGTTGAGCTTCCCTAAAAACATGTGCTATATGAGCCACCTGATGCTGATTATTGACTGAAAGCAATCTTCCTCTTCACAGAGGGTCTTCTTTTGACATGGGAAGACACAACATGTGCCTCTCCCTCCTTCTTCTTCGCAAAGCTTCCATATCTCTTTGCTGAAGAGCCTTCCTCTCGAGTTAAGCGTCCTTCACGGACCCCTTCTTCCAATCTCATCCCCATATTCACCATTTCGGTGAAGTCTGACGGAGCACTGGCTATCATCCTCTCGTAGTAGAACGAGCTCAAGGTCTTCAAGAAGATCTTGGTCATCTCTTTCTCCTCAAGGGGAGGCACTATCTGAGCTGCCAATTCGCGCCACCTCTGGGCGTATTCTTTGAAGGTCTCTTTCTCTTTCTGCGACATTGTTCTCAATTGGTCCTTATCCGGAGCCATATCCACATTATATTTATACTGCTTGACGAAGGCCTCGCCAAGATCGTTGAAAGAATGGATGTTCGAACTTTCCAGACCCATCTACCACCGGAGAGCGGCACCGGACAGACTGTCCTGAAAATAGTGGATGAGCAGTTGATCGTTATCAGTTTGTGTCGACATTTTGCAAGCATACATCACAAGATGACTGAGAGGACATGTGTTTCCCTTATACTTCTCAAAGTCAGGCACTTTGAATTTAATAGGGATCTTCACATTGGGCACAAGGCACAACTCAGTAGCACTCTTACCAAAGAGGTCTTTCCCCCTCAAAGTCTTCAGCTCCTTGCGAAGCTCAAGGAATTGGTCCTTCATATCATCCATCTTCTCATAAACGTCTTGGCCCTCAGATGGCTCAGAATGATAGATGGTATCTTCAACCTTTGGTAGCGTGTGCACGACGGGAGGTGGCACTGAAAGGACCGGGCTAGATGCCGGCAGAGAAGCAAGAGTTGGAGCAAAACCCTCTGGCATGAAGTTGGCGGGCATTCCCCAAGGGAATCCAGCTGGCATGGATGGTGCAAAGTGAGCAGTTGCAGTAGGCACAATAGAAGTCACGATCTCAGAAATGACCGTCCTCTGGGGAGGAGTTGCAGGTGTTGGAGAAGACTGGCTCTGAGCGGCTAAGAATGACTCCATCAAAGCGGTCAATCTGGCTACTTCCTCCTTCAGCTCACGGTTCTCTTGTTCCAAATGATCCATCAGTCTTGAAGAATTGGCTCTGGCGTAGTATCGGTGAGTCAGCTTGTCTTCAAAATAAATGAAGAACACAAAGTTAGACCATGGGATAAGAGGCCTGGAGCAAAACCTGCTTATGCACATGATGCATGCAATGCTTGTGCCTATGATTTGTTTTTTATTTCAGAGGAACTTTAGAACTCTACTTGCAAATTTTGGGAAATATTACATTCTTATCACATATGGAAACATCTCATCAATAATATATGGAAAATATATTTTCACACCAAAGGAGTACAACATTGGTAATCAAATACAAGAGAAAAGGAAAATAATCATCCTATGGATCCCTAAAAGCAATCATCTAAAGCTCGGGACACAGAAAGATAAGATGCACGAAGCCTCTTCACCTCCTCCTCATAGGCTGCCTCCATATCTACCTTCTCCTTGGCGAGTCGATCGTACTTCCTCTTCCAGAACCTAGAAGACTGAGGAAGTAGAGAAGTCCATGCATCATCAGGATCATCAATAACCTGATGCTCGAGAAACTCAATCAAAACATCCTTCTCCTTGATCTGCTGAAGCAACTCTTCTCGTTCACGGATCCAAGCACGTGAACGGTCTTCGTCTCTCAACTCCTCTACTCCTTGGTCAGGGAGGGTTGAAGGTCCAACCACAACCAAAGGTGTAGGTCTCGGATACTCGTAAGGCATGAGGTATTCAGCAACTCTCCTCCTAACCCAAGCAGTGTAAGGCTCCAAAGCGATACAATTCTTAGGACCCAACTCCTTTCTTCCTTTCCTATGAATCTTGCGCCAAGCGCGGACCATCCTAGCTTTTAAGCCTTGGGGATCTTTACCCTCCTGAAAGAACACACCTTCTAACAAAATGTTATTGGGTTTATCTTTTAGGGGGAACCCAAGCTGACGACGTGCCAAAACGGGGTTGTAGCTAATTGTTGGAATGTATATTTCGTGTCGGGTTTTTGTTATCGTATCCACAGAGATTGTAAGATATCACTGCCATTCAATGGTTGAATTAATCTTAACTTAATGTAACAATAGGGTTTTGGTTTTAATCAAGTTATCTTGCATACAAAGTAATTAATTGCGGTAAAAGTTATGTTTTGATTAATATGAGAAATATTGTCAAAGTTAGGTTTCAATGATCACTTTGCATGTATTAGCCCGGTCAACAATCTTATAAACTCCTTTAGATGATAAATAATTTCACAAGGTCCTCTCAATGCGTTTCTCTCGAACACCCATTGTGAGTTTTGCTATTTTGATCCATTGTTTCTCTCGAACACAATCTATCAAAATGACAACTTTTTGGTTCAACCTTATGGTGAACAAAATCATTCGTTACTATCTCTAGCTAACAAACAAGTTTGGATGAAAACCTAGGTCAAGAATCGGTAAGCATCTCTCGATCAAATACCAACACAAAGAGTTTTAAATAGAAACAAAGTTTTCATCATATATTTACCGTTAAAGAGTTTACATATGAGGATCCTTACATTTACACACAAAGCTAGAAATCACCTACATCTAACCTTGACAAATGGATGACTTAGCTACTCATTTTCATGGTAGCTTGGTCGGCAAGTAAGGAAAGAAGGTTGATCAACATCCAAGTCGGATAATCGAAGTTGGATGGGAATCCACCTTCTTTTTGTGGAAGATGGTTGCTAGATGAAGAGAAATGAAAAACTAGGGCATAAGAGCTCCCAAAACAATGCTGTAAAATATCTAGAAGAAAGTACAGAAAATGGAAGAAGTGGTAAAAAATGAGGTATGGTGCCCAAAAGTGGCACCTGCTACTTATAGACAAGTGCAGAACTGTCATGTTCGCTAGGCGAGCAGAATGGCTCGCCTAGCGAAGGTCAAATATGAGCACAAAAAGCCCCTGCGCCCAGAGCAAACAGGGCCTGCTGAACTGTCATGTTCGCCTAGCGAACATACCTTCGCCTAGCGAAGGGCACGCTTCAACCTTCGCCCCAGCGAGGTTGAGAGGTTTTGCTACTGGAATGCTCGCTAGAGCCTCGCCTAGAGAGTGAGTGTTGGCTGCACTTTTCACCAAAACAGAATGAATTCGCTGCAAACTTCGCCCTGAGCTCGCCTAGCGAATTAATTTGCTAATTTACTGGAGCTGTTCGCCAGGAGCTCGCCTAGCGAACCCATTCTTCGCCGCAGCCTCGCCTAGAGAGCAGGCAGATGAAATGCTCCTATTCTTTGGTTCCTTTGCCAATTCTTTTGTGTCTTTATTATCAATTAATTCATGCCTTTCCTGCACAATAACACACACATCAAAGGCACCAAGCTTGTTTATCAATGTAACGCATTCCATGTAAAACAAATGTGATTTTGACAATTTTAGCAAGGAAAAAGAGTGAAAGATGCCCACATATGATAGCTCAAATAAGCACTTTTGGGCATCTAACAACTCTCCCCAACTAGATTCTTGCTTGTCCTCAAGCAAAGTATGCCTCTTGAAGGACAAGAGGATTTGCTTTAAGAAACGGTTTCTCCGAAGTTGGATAAACGGCTCAAACACAAGCGAAATCAGCAATTACAAGTTCCCAACGGTTCGAATAAAATAATACCTAGGAACTTAAACTTAAATAGCAATGCAAAATATTTATCTATCTACAACAATACTATTCTGAATGAATCATCCTATCTCTCCTCTTCGAATAAGGAATGAAGATTTTGCGCGTTTGCAACCGCGGGACTAATCTCACTCACTAACAAATGATGAAGATATCAAATAGATTCATACAATGTCTAACAATTAAAAATGGTACTGTGGAAGCAAAAAGATCACTAAGGGCTTTTCGGTTGAAGCTTGGTTAGGTTAACAAACAAGGGTCATTTCTAAGGCCATTGAAACGAAAGTGCCGATGCAAAAGAGACATTCACAGTATTATTCACACTACTTGACTTTGTTTCATTTGTTTCTTATTTGTAACCTTCACAACACATATTCCACAACTCCATTTTTATTTTTTTCTTCCAAGCAAGCATTCATTTTTATTCTTTTATTTTTGTTCTTTTCTTTCACATCATATATACAAACAGATGTTTCTTTTCTATATTTTCTATACATATATTTTTCTATGCTTGCTCGGTTTTTTCTTTTCTTTTTCAAGAGTTGTGGTATTTACCAATTCTTTTTCGTTCTCCCCAACTTATTTCTTCCACACCCTAAGTGAATGCTCTTAACTTTTTACGGCAAAAGAACAATAATCAAGATTTTTCGGGTTGTAAAAAAAGATTTTTGAGATCTCGCTTTATTTCAAGCCGAGATTCAACTGTTTAGGCTCAAAGGGGTTAACAAATACTCTCTCTGCTCACAGGTAAGTTGTTTTTGGATGTAGTTGTGCTCAAAAGAAAACAAGTGCCTTGATCATTTCTAATTGCCTCCACAATTTCACAATAATAAAAGACAAATAATGAATCACATGAATCAACAAAACTTATTAGAATCCAGCATTTAAGTGAACAATGGAGGTTTCCTCACAATTTCTGGTTTTAAGTTCTAGATGAAACATTCATTCAATTATGTTACACAGAGACAATATTCAATTTACCAAAAAGAGTAAAGTTCCTAAGGCATTCTAAAATTCTAGCCGACGGTAACCATGTACCTTAGCTTCATTCACTTGTTTATTCTTATCATTGCCATCCAAGCTCGGATGCACCTTCATTGGGTACTTCTTGAGGAGCAACCAATCTAGAAGGGTTTGCCACACAATCAACCAAAAATTTATTAAACACACAAAATTAAAAACAAAAAATAAATAACATTACTGAAAATATAAATTTGTTCGTGGGGGACAAAACACCCCAATAGTACACACCATAGTCAAAATACAAAATCCGAAGATACAAAAAGAAATAACATAAAAACTGAAAACACACAAAAACTTAACCCACAAAGGGCTCAGGACTCCTCTTCGCTACCGGCCTCAGAACCGGTAGCCTCATCATCAACATCATCATCATTCTCAGCTTCAGCGTCCACCCCCTCACCATAGACTGGCCTGTCCACAGGCCAATTAGCGTTAAGCATAAACTGCTCACGCGCTAACAATGCTCGAGCACCGGAGGGGTCATTACCTTGCAGCTCCAACCTTTGCATACTGCTGTGCATATCAATCATAGCTCGTTGGGATGCTGCCATCCACTCAAAACTGTAGTCACAAACAGCCCGCAGGTACGGATCAAGTCCGGGAGAAGAAGCACTAGGACCATCAGCAACCCGAGTACTTCCTGAGGCTGCACTGCCACCGGTAGTCTTAGCTCTACAATACTTAGCCACATACCTATCATCGATAGGTGCCGGGATTCGAACCTGCCCACGAGACGGAAGTCTCACCCTAGCCTGAACACATAAGCTCATAATCAAACACGGGAAAGCTAAGGGACAATTAACACGAGCCCCTGACTTAAGCCCGCTCTCAACCACGGTCTTCAGCTCATTGGCGATTATCCTCGCGACATCTATCTCGACATTTGTGAGGATGGAATGGACTAAATGTTCCACTGGGATCGGCACAGTAGAGGTGTGTGATTTGGGCTGGATGTTGGTCAAAACCAAGAGTAGGATCAGCTGAGCCATGGGAGTCATGTCCTCCCGGTGATATCTCACAGGAACCCCAGATGGGTTCGGCTCAACCGATTTCCCAGGTAAAAGCAGGTCGGCGGTAATGGCAGGGACATCTCTGTGAAGCCTGAGGTCGGTGTGGTACTGGTCTCTCTGATCAGCTCCCAGCTGGAGCGGTTCCCCTAGGATTCGGTTGATAGCATCCCTGTCAAATGGAATAGCACGCCCGGCAACTCTAGAAACCCAAGTGAAGGGCTCGTCGTCGTCGGGCAGTGCGTTAGCATAAAACTCCCGCACCGTAGCAATGTCGTAATGCTCCAAGGGACTTATCAACCTATCCCACTTCTTGGCGTCTATCAACCCGGCGAAAGTTCTGTAAGTGCCCTGTGGGTTGATCAGAAAACGCTTCTCAGGAAGTATTTTTCGCTTTTCCAAAGCGATGTATCTGGCGGCCTGTTTAGGGCCGACAAACTTGTCTTGGTCGAATTGAATAGGAACCGTTCGAGATGTAGTCGATGCTCCCTTCCTTTTCTTACCAGCTCCAGATCTAGACTCCATCTGCAAAAGATACAAAGAAACAACACACACCAACACACAGATTAGCCATTAAAGCATAATTTTAAAATACTGCCATGTTCGCTGCTGCTTCGCCTAGCGAAGTTGCAGCGAACTCTCGCCCCAGGTCGCCTAGCGAGCTGCTAGCGAACCTTACGGGTTTTGGGATTTTCTGCATTTTCAAAGATGTTTTCCCCAATACCCGTACTCTAATGGTTCCCACACAGAACCTAATGATCTATCATGACAATGAATCGTTCTATGCTATTGGGGATTGCCTAATTGCATGCAAAACCTAAAGTAAAATTAAATCCCCAATATGAAAACCTAAATGTACAAACATTGCAAACTCCCAAAATAATACATGCAACCTCAAGGTCCTATACTACACTTATCCTATTTGCAATTCACATTTGGAAATTAAGAGTGCAAACAAAAAGAAACATGTAATAGGGCAAACCTTAGGTATACGGATTTGGAAAAGAGAAGTGGGGAGAGTTTGCAATCTACCGAAAGAAGCACGTGTTGTTGATAAAGATGCAAATGAGAGAGAGTTTGAAGCCAAGCACAAAATCCTCAGCAGAGCCGTTCAGACAAATTTTTGAAGGTAAGGGCAAAATGGCCCTGCTGAGATTTAAATAGTAAACAGTACTGCAGCGCTCGCTGCTGCCTCGCCTAGCGAGCAGGTAGCGAGCGTGCTCGCTACTGCCTCGCCTAGCGAGCTGCAAGCGAGCATGACAGCAAGTGCAAAGGCAAATGCAGCACTTGCAAGTCATCCAGCATGGGTTCAGCACAGTGTACTCCATACAACATAAAAGATAAAACAGTAAATACTTACAATGTTGGGGTGCCTCCCAACTAGCGCTTGTTTAACGTCGGCTAAGCTCGACGGTGCGATGCTCACAGAGGAGCATCGAGAGGCTGAGCACAACTCTCGCGATCCACATGACCGCCGAGATACACTTTCAATCGTTGGCCATTCACGGTCCAACTATCTTTCTCGTCCATGTCTTCAATGATAATGGCCCCGTACTCTTTTACTTCTTTCACCCGAAATGGCCCGGACCATTTTGATTTCAACTTCCCGGGAAACAACTTCAACCGGGAGTTGAACAATAAGACCAATTGTCCGGGCACGAATTCTTTGTTACGGATCTTCTTGTCGTGATACTTCTTTGCTTTTTCCTTGTACAACCAACTTGAGTGGTATGCGGCATTGCGCATCTCCTCCAACTCAAGTAGTTGTACTTTCCTTTTTTCACCGGCCGCCTCATTTTCAAAATTTAAAAACTTTAGGGCCCACAAGGCCTCGTGCTCCAATTCAACCGGCAAATGGCAAGTTTTACCAAATACCAATTGAAACGGAGTTAGGCCAATTGGAGCTTTAAAGGCCGTACGGTAGGCCCATAATGCTTCGTCCAATTTTTGGGACCACTCTTTTTTAGAATTGGACACGGTTTTTTCTAGGATTCTCTTAATCTCTCGATTAGAGACCTCCGCTTGCCCGTTAGCCTGAGGGTGATACGGAGTTGTCACCCTATGCGATACACCATAATATTTTAGAATTGTTTCCAAAGGTGCATTGCAAAAGTGTGACCCTCCGTCACTTATCAACACTCGGGGGGTTCCAAAACGGGAAAATATGTTTTTCTTTAAAAATTTTATCACCGTTTTGGCATCCGCCCGAGGTGAGGCAATCGCCTCAACCCACTTGGAGACATAATCAACAGCTACAAGCATGTACTCATTCCCGTAAGAGGGTGGGAAAGGTCCTACGAAATCTATGCCCCAACAATCGAACACTTCCACTTCTTGGATATTTTGGAGAGGCATCTCATCTCTCTTACCTATCCCACCGCTTCTTTGGCAGCTATCACAACTTTGCGCATGGATATGTGCGTCTTTGAAAATAGTTGGCCAATAAAATCCCGATTGAAGAATTTTAGTGGCCGTTCTAACCCCATTATAATCTCCGCCATAAGGCGAGTTGTGACAATGCCAAAGGATGCTCTGGGCTTCATCACCAGTTACGCATCTCCTTAACAGGTTATCGCTACCCAACTTAAACAAGTATGGGTCATCCCAAACATAATACTTCGCATCCGAAAGGAACTTCCTCTTTTAGTTCGAAGTTAGGTCGGCAGGCACGAAACCACTAGCCTTGTGGTTTGCAAAGTCTGCAAACCACGGCCTAACTTGAACCTTAAACAATTTTTCATCAGGAAATTCTTCCCGGATTTCCTTTTCAGATGCGGTAACCTCGACATTCACCAAACGGGATAAATGATCCGCTACCAAGTTTTCCGACCCCTTCTTGTCTTTGATTTCGACATCGAATTCTTGTAACAAGAGGATCCAACGGATGAGCCTTTGCTTCGAATCCGGCTTGGTTAGCAGATATTTAATCGCCGCGTGGTCGGTGTACACAACGACTTTAGACACTATAAGATAGGACCTAAACTTTTCTAGCGCATACACTATTGCGAGTAGTTCTTTTTCCGTTGTGGCATAATTTATTTGAGCCTCGTTAAGAACCTTACTCGCATAATGTATAGCATGAAAAGTTTTGTCTTTTCTTTGGCCAAGTACCGCTCCAACAGCATAGTCACTCGCGTCACACATTAGTTCAAAATTTTCATTCCAATCGGGAGCGACTATTATTGGAGCGGTAACCAATTTTTCTTTTATAAACCTCAAAAGCTTGCAAACAATCTTCGGTGAAGAGAAATACCTGATCTTTGGCGAGCAAATTGCTCAAAGGCTTAGCCACCTTTGAGAAGTCCTTGATGAAGCGCCGGTAGAACCCCGCGTGCCCCAAAAAGCTACGGATGCCCTTCACATTCACCGGAGGGGGTAATTTTTCAATTACTTCAACCTTAGCTCTATCCACTTCAAGCCCCCTTTTAGAGACTTTGTGGCCTAGCACGATCCCCTCGGTCACCATGAAGTGACACTTTTCCCAATTTAGCACCAAATTGGTCTTCACACACCTTTCCAACACCGTCTTCAAATTTGCCAAGCATAGACTAAACGTCCCACCAAATACAGAGAAGTCATCCATGAAGACTTCCATTGTTTTCTCTATTAGATCGGCAAAAATGGCTTGGACGCATCGTTGGAAGGTCGCCGGTGCATTGCACAGCCCAAAGGGCATTTTTCTGTATGCGAACACTCCAAACGGACACGTGAAAGCCGTCTTCTCATGATCAACCGGGTCAACCGCAATTTGGTTGTACCCGGAGTAGCCGTCCAAAAAACAATAGTATTGTTGGCCCGATAGTCTTTCAAGCATTTGATCCATAAATGGGAGTGGAAAATGGTCCTTTCGAGTCGCGGTATTCAACCGTCTATAATCTATACACATTCTCCACCCCGTTGCAACTTTAGTCGGGATCAATTCGTCTTTGTCATTACGGATTACGGTCATTCCACCCTTCTTCGGAACCACGTGCACGGGACTAACCCACGGACTATCCGAGATCGGGTAAATCATTCCCGCATCCAATAGCTTCACCACTTCCTTCCTTACAACCTCTTTCATGGTCGGATTTAAGCGGCGTTGTGGTTGAGCTACCGGCTTGAAATCCTCCTCCATCAAAATCTTGTGCATGCAATAGGATGGACTAATTCCTTTTAGATCGGAAAGAGTCCAACCCATAGCTTCTTGATTGGTTTTTAGCACAATGATTAGACGGGCTTCTTCTTCTTTGGTCAAAAGGTTGCTTATGATGACCGGCTTTGCCTCGGTCTCATCTAAAAACACATATTTCAAAGTCGAAGGTAACTCTTTTAATTCAATTGGCGCTTTCTCGTCAATGACCTCCTTCTTCAAGTTTTCTTCCTCTACTTCCCACGGTTGTAGGTCTTCCAAACTATCAAGTTCCTTTAAGCATTCCTCAAGAGCTAGCTCCTCTTCAACAGTGAAAACCTCCAATGAGTCGTCGAGAGCTAACTCCATAGGAGATATCTCATGAATATGCTTTGAAACTTCCATAATAGCGTCTTCAATCACATCGATGCGAAAGCTATCATTTCTATCCTTGGAATGCTTCATCGCTTCGAATAGATCAAATGTGACCTCCTCATTTTGAACCCGCACCTTCATTAAACTGTCATCAACATCTATTATCATTCTTGCGGTCTTCATGAATGGTCGGCCCAATATGAGCGGAGCATCATCATCTTCCTCCATATCAATTACAATAAAATCCACCGGGAAAAAGAATTTGTCGACCTTCACCAACACATCTTGGGCTACGCCATGAGGATGGGTCGTCGACTTATCCGCCAATTGTAATGTCATTCGGATGGACTTAATCTCGATGTTGCCAAGCCTCTTGATAATTGACAAAGGTATAAGATTGATACTCGACCCCAAGTCAATAAGTCCCTTTCCGACATACACGTCACCAATTTTAACCGGCAATGTAACTCTTCCCGGATCAACCTCTTTCTTAGGAAGCGTCCTTTGAATAATGGCACTACAGCTCGCATCAAGGACGATGGTCTCCGGTTCCGTATACCTCCGCTTTTTGGTTAGTATGTCCTTCATGAATTTGGCATACTTTGGCATTTGTTCCAAGGCTTCGGCAAACGGGATGTTGATTTGCAACTGTTTAAAAATATCCATGAACCGGGCGTAATGCCGTTCATTTTCCCTTTTTGAAGGAGCATGAGGATAAGGAAGATTTTGGACCGGAGTAGCGCTCACTACCTCCTTTCCCTTTGCAACTCTAGCACTCTTCCATCTAGGTTTCTTCACTACCTCCCTTATTACCTCATCACTTTTATTTTCCTCAATCCCCACACCTTTTTCTTTTTCAACTTCACCATTATTTTTATTCTTTTCAACTACTTCCTCATCACTCCACACTCCTACTTCACCATCAACATTTTCCTCCACTATTTCCTCCTCAATTTCTTTCTCTTTCTCTCTTTGTTCACTCTCAACTCTTTTTTCATTTTCACTACCCAACTCCCTCCCACTTCTCGTCATAATCGCCTTACAATGCTCCTTAGGATTTGTTTGCGTATTAGCCGAAAAAGAAGGACCGGTTTGTTGTTCAGCGAGTTGCTTGGCAAGTTGCCCAACTTGAGTTTCAAGATTTTTTATGACCGCGTCATTACTCTTTTGATTGGCCATTGACATTTGCATGAATTGCGTCAATGTCTCTTCCAATTTAGAATTGACGACCGGCGGTTGTTGAGATTGATACGGATTTTGGGGAGGGTTTTGACGGCTAGAAGAACCACCTCCATAACCTTGGTTATGATAATAGTTGCTTCTAGGTTGGAACCCTTGGTTCCCTTGGAATTGTTGTTGTTGTTGTTGTTGTTGTGGTTGATAAGGTTGTTGTTGTCTCGGTTGATAGTCCCGTTGATTGGCCATGTAGTTTACTTCGTCAAAACCGGGAGGTGGACAAAATCCGGTGTCATGTTCACCTTTACAAAGTTCACAACAAGCTATTTGTTTAGCTTTGGACGGTTCTCTTAACTCTTTGATTTGTTGCGTTAAGAGTTCCACTTGTTGTGAGATGAGCTTGTTTTGGGCTAGGATGGCATCATTCGTCCCTA
The DNA here is from genome assembly GCF_024323335.1 of Lathyrus oleraceus. Taxonomy (NCBI): domain Eukaryota; kingdom Viridiplantae; phylum Streptophyta; class Magnoliopsida; order Fabales; family Fabaceae; genus Lathyrus; species Lathyrus oleraceus. Next base: position 372,923,949 of record NC_066580.1, read on the forward strand.
ACTCAAGCACTCCCGCCTTCTTCAAAGAATTTCCACGACTTTGACTCTGAAGATCATTCAAAGCCATACGGTTGATAATGTTTGTGGCTTCTTCGGCACTCTTTGACATCAACGAGCCACCCGAGGTGGCATCCAACAACGTTTTGCAGTTTGGTTGAAGTCTATTTCTGAAGATATGGATTTGAGTTAATTCATCAAATCCATGCCCTTTACATTTCCAAAGCATGGACTTGAATCTCTCCCACGCTTCATTCAAAGATTCACAGGTTCCTTGAGAAAACACCGAGATGGCCGTCTTTGATTCCATGAATCGGTTATGGGAGAAAAATCTTTCAATGAATTTCTCCTCTAACACGTTCCAGTCTGTCATTACGGCAGGTGTTTGATCGAGATACCAATCCTTTGCTTTACCGAGCAAAGCGTGGGGAAATAATCGTCTGAACAACGGAAGCTCCTGAGCCTGATCCACTCCGGCAGCCAATGCTATCTCATAAAATTTTGTGAGAAAAGCAAATGGGTCTTCATGGTCCATTCCGGTGAATGGACTCCCATATAATAAATTCAGAGTTCCCGTCTTCATCTCAGCTTGCCTTCCTGTTTGGTTGGCAAACTGAGCGGTGTTCCTTGGACTATTGATACATGGAGTAGAAATAGGTGGTGGTGGTTGTGGCTCCATGTTTGGTATGAATGGGTGTGGATTTGTGGTCGAAGAACTTTCCCCTTGCTCTTGGCGTTGTCTAGCCTGTTGCCTCCTACGTCTCGTTTTGCTATTGAGCCTCCTTGCGGTTCTCTCGATCTCAGGATCAAAAAGAAGTTCGTCCACAGGGATTTGCCCTCGCATAAAACGTAAGCTGCACACTAAACCAAACAAATTACAAGCACAAGTCAAAAATTCACAAGCTAAAACTTAAACAACCATTGCGATGCTCGCAATATCAATTTACAATCCCCGGCAACGGCGCCATTTTGTTGGAATGTATATTTCGTGTCGGGTTTTTGTTATCGTATCCACAGAGATTGTAAGATATCACTGTCGTTCAATGGTTGAATTAATCTTAACTTAATGTAACAATAGGGTTTTGGTTTTAATCAAGTTATCTTGCATACAAAGTAATTAATTGCGGTAAAAGTTATGTTTTGATTAATATGAGAAATATTGTCAAAGTTAGGTTTCAATGATCACTTTGCATGTATTAGCTCGGTCAACAATCTTATAAACTCCTTTAGATGATAAATAATTTCACAAGGTCCTCTCAATGCGTTTCTCTCGAACACCCATTGTGAGTTTTGCTATTTTGATCCATTGTTTCTCTCGAACACAATCTATCAAAATGACAACTTTTTGGTTCAACCTTATGGTGAACAAAATCATTCGTTACTATCTCTAGCTAACAAACAAGTTTGGATGAAAACCTAGGTCAAGAATCGGTAAGCATCTCTCGATCAAATACCAACACAAAGAGTTTTAAATAGACACAAAGTTTTCATCATATATTTACCGTTAAAGAGTTTACATATGAGGATCCTTACATTTACACACAAAGCTAGAAATCACCTACATCTAACCTTGACAAATGGATGACTTAGCTACTCATTTTCATGGTAGCTTGGTCGGCAAGTAAGGAAAGAAGGTTGATCAACATCCAAGTCGGATAATCGAAGTTGGATGGGAATCCACCTTCTTTTTGTGGAAGATGGTTGCTAGATGAAGAGAAATGAAAAACTAGGGCATAAGAGCTCCCAAAACAATGCTGTAAAATATCTAGAAGAAAGTACAGAAAATGGAAAAAGTGGTAAAAAATGAGGTATGGTGCCCAAAAGTGGCACCTGCTACTTATAGACAAGTGCAGAACTGTCATGTTCGCTAGGCGAGCAGAATGGCTCGCCTAGCGAAGGTCAAATATGAGCACAAAAAGCCCCTGCGCCCAGAGCAAACAGGGCCTGCTGAACTGTCATGTTCGCCTAGCGAACATACCTTCGCCTAGCGAAGGGCACGCTTCAACCTTCGCCCCAGCGAGGTTGAGAGGTTTTGCTACTGGAATGCTCGCTGGGGACTCGCTAGAGCCTCGCCTAGCGAGTGAGTGTTGGCTGCACTTTTCACCAAAATAGAATGAATTCGCTGCAAACTTCGCCCTGAGCTCGCCTAGCGAATTAATTTGCTAATTTACTGGAGCTGTTCGCCAGGAGCTCGCCTAGCGAACCCATTCTTCGCCGCAGCCTCGCCTAGCGAGCAGGCAGATGAAATGCTCCTATTCTTTGGTTCCTTTGCCAATTCTTTTGTGTCTTTATTATCAATTAATTCATGCCTTTCCTGCACAATAACACACACATCAAAGGCACCAAGCTTGTTTATCAATGTAACACATTCCATGTAAAACAAATGTGATTTTGACAATTTTAGCAAGGAAAAAGAGTGAAAGATGCCCACATATGATAGCTCAAATAAGCACTTTTGGGCATCTAACACTAATCCCACCACATGTACCAAGAAGAGGTACATTGGAGAATTCACCACAAGAGTCAATAATCTGCACACCATCGTACGCACGGTTGTACCAAGAGATATTATCATTAGTGAGAGACATAAGTCTCGTGGACCACCGTAGACATCCCTTGTTCTCTTTGAAGGCGACCGTCTGTGGTAAGTGAGAAATAAACCACTTATACAACAGAGGCAAACAACACACAATGGCACCACCACCCTTTGCATTCCTCATATGCAAAGAAAAATAAGTGTCGCCCAACAGAGTCGAAACGGGATTAAGAGTAGAGAAGATCCTAATAGCGTTCACATCCACAAATTTGTCGATGTTGGGGAATAACACTAACCCATAGATGAGAAGTACAAATATGACCTCAAAGGCGTCCTCACTCATGGCCTTCCCATAGGCAGTAGCTTGAGCAATGAGGAACTCAGAAGGGAGACCTTTAATTCCATCTTTGGTAGTCATATGAGCACCAACCAAAGATTCATCTATATGCAACAAGTCAGTTATCTCTCGAGAAGTAGGAATACTTTCCAAGCCACTGAACGACAACTGGTCTAGAATAGGTAAACCCACAAGGTAGGCATACTCCTCAAGCGTAGGCAAAAGCTGAAAATCCAGAAATGTGAAGCAATGGTACAATGGATCATAAAACTGTACCAACACACTCATCAACCCTTCATCCACCTGAGTAGTCAAAAGAGGAAGAAGCTTCCCAAAACGAGCCTTGAAACCCAAGGGATCTAATACATAGGATGTCAAATTCCTTAGCTTTTTCAAATCTGGTTGTCTGAAGCTGTACTTTTTTGTATTCCTTCTTTGTCTTTCCATGTCTGAAAATTTTGCAAATAGACCTCTTAAGTTCCTTGAAAATTTTCTTGTTTTTTGATGATATGGATGCAAATGGGTGCATGAATGCATGAATGCAACAAACACACTCAAGGATCAAGAAAAGCACACCAAACAAAGGTCATGGGATGGATCATATTATCCTTAATATCAATCATCCATTTTGGTGGATTATGGTTTACATCTTATCAACACCCAAGTTCCATTGATATTAAGGATACATGAACGGATCAACCATGAATCAAGGGTTTGTTGCAATTCACGAGCATGGAGTATCGGTTAAGAACCACCCAAAGGGAGTGTACTGGGGTTTAACCTGCCAAACATGTTCTACAAGAGGTTCCCATAGTCATCATCCCATCTTTCGGATATTATCGGAGAAACGACTACTCGTATTCCAAAAAATATTCTCAAGAGAGACTCTTATGAGTGTAGTATTGCGTAACAATCGTATCAAATCTTACACTTGAATGACCTTCGCACTACATCCTACGAATAGGCCAAGATGGGTTGGTAAACTAAGGTCCTTGGCTTCTAAGGTCTATATTGGAAAGAGTAATGTCTAACCACAACTACTTGTTTGACATTATTGATCCCAACATGACCTCCACCAAGTGAATGGACTTGCAAGTCAACTTGCTAAGGAATAACTCCACACAAGTCAACAAGACTATGCCATTCTCCTATCCTAAGTGCACTCGAGTTCGGGTATAGAACTCATCTTACGAAGATCACCAAGCACACAAGCAATTGATATATATCAAGAAAATCAAACATTACAAACAATACAGTCATCCCAAATTGCATAAAAATATGTCACAGAACAATATACATCACAATACAACACAATATGAAAAGTAGGCAAAACCCACTAGGCAAACTTCCCCAGCAGAGTCGCCACTTTTCTGTAGCGGGGTATTCGTTACCATTAGAGATATTGACTAAATCTAAGGTAAACCATACAAGTCGAGTCGCCACCACACTCTATTTATCCAAAGGAATGGTTAGAAAGCGAACAAAAACCTAAAAGTTTTATCGAATCAAAAACTAGTAAAAATGTCAGAGATCTGGGTAAGGGGGTTGGTTATGCAATGGGAAGGTTTTAAGTATCCAAAACATCCTAGGTACTCCTAGGGAGCCCTTTTCATACTTGTTGTAAAGTTGGTATTTTTGTGAAAATTTGTTTGTGCAAACATGATTGAAGAGATGAGAAGAGAATGTACAAGTTATTTACATTTTATGTTTGGATGGATAAACCCATTGCCTACGTACCATCTTAAAAAAGATTAGGATCAAAACCTCGTAGTTCGGGGTAAAAATCTCAAAATGAGTTGGTGAATTGATTGGTCCAAAAGCCTTGAGGTCTTTTATTATCCAAGGGAGAAAACTCAACCAAAAACCACAAATCCACCATGTGAGGATAGCTTCAACATGCTAGTGAGGGGTTAACCCTATAATAAGCATGGAAGACTCACTGTCCATCACTAAGGATATAGGTGAGCATCACATCTTCCTCGAGGATAACTTAAACCTAATAGCTAAAGGTTATGAAAATTTTGATTAAGAAGGTGGCCATTGAAACCACAAAAATACATTTGAATGGGTTGTATTTACCAATGAAAAGTATTTACAAAATGGGAAAAGTTGACTTAGAAGTTCAATTCAAAATAAGTGTTAAGAAAGGAAAGTCTGAAAATCAAAAGCATGAGGCTTAGGTTTCTAATGTTGAAAACAAGTATTAAATGTTTGCACAAAAGTTTTGTCTAGGGTTAGAGTGGAGGGAAGAAGAAGAAAGGCTAAAGTCCTAAGCATACAAGAGGTGAGGGATAAAGAATAAGACCACAATGGAGTTCCTCCCTTGAGATCATATTGAAGATCCAAGTAGCTCCCATCCTTTGGAATAAGCAATCACATAAGCATAAACTCAAGAAATCAACAATCAAATGAACTCTTGGAAGATCCCTCTATCTTAGAAGCTCATGGCAATGGTTCCTCAATTTGGCTCAATGTTGGAATTCCTAGCACAAAAAGACACACATCAAAACGTTCTATAAACAATCAAAGAATGGACAAGAGGGAGTTTAGAATATAGTCCTTTCAATGTTCATCTTCAAGCTTTAAGCATTCTAAAGGCATGAGGCCTAGTTGCTCTTTGACATTTAAGCACTCTAAAGGCATGAGGCCTAGTTGCTCTTCAAACTCCATTAGCTTGGGTAAGATCCTAATATCTAAGTCCATTTGTCCATTTCTTTGCATTTGGTCAACAACAATCAAACAAACACAAACACAAAAGATATATACACAATTATGTGCTCAAGTGAGCAAAGAGCAAATGGCATTAACATAAACATGTGCTCCAATGAGCAAAGGAAAAAGCAAATGAATAATATGTACAAGAATGATAAATTGCATAAATGTAAAGTGCAAAAGGTAAATGTTAATGGTTAATGGTTAGTGTTAGTAGTTAGTGTGCCATAAGGCAAATTTAGCGCTATGTTAAGCAATCGTAATTGGACTTATGTAGAAGTCACAACTATCTGAGGTCGGTCAATAATAATGTAGGCAACAACATAAGTTAGAAGTCTTGATTAGTGAACCAAGTTCCAACAACTTGCCATGCCAAAAGAAAAGAGAATTGATCTTGTATTGGTTTAAGTCCTTTGCATAATTTACGAAGCAACTTATCCTTAATGCAAAGCCATTCACTTGATCATTTGATCAAGATGAATTAGATTTGAATCAAGGAAGATTAAACCTCCCTAATCAATGCTAACTTATCAACCTTCAACTCATTGATCAAAAAGAAGAAAGAAGAAGAAGAAGATAAAAAATGGAAAATGGAAAAGGAAAGAATAAAGTGCATTAAATGAAATAAAATGTACCAATCAACAAGTGTTGACCAATGACATTGAGGATCATGGTCAAACAATCAAAAACAGAAGTGAGATGAAGATTGGAAGTTAAGAAATGAACAAAATATTTTTGGCATTTTTAATATTTGAAAATAAACTTGAATTAACATAATAAAGAAAGGTCAAACTTCAAAATCACTTCAGATCAACCTTGAAAGGTCCAAGTGATTTATCCCAAGTTCAACAAGGTCAAACAAAGTTTGACAAAAAATTTCAGCATTTTTAAAAGTCAGAAACTATTTTTAATCAATTAAAAATGAATAAAAATAACCTAATTGAACTAAAATCTCAAATCAATTAGAAAATTGATGAGAATATTTTTCATAGATCCATCATCATTCAAATAGGTTAGGAAAATATTTTTGTATTTTTTGAATATTGAAAACTATTTAAAATGAAATAAAAATAACCAGAAAAGAGAAAATTCACAAAAAATATCAAATGACAAAATAAAAAATATTAAAAATCATTTTTAGAAACTAGAATTTAAATGGAGAAGAATGCAATTGGTCCCATATTTTTTGGAATTAAAATGAAGAAGTTATGAATTTTTGAAATTAAAGGAAATAAAAGAAATAAAATCAGAAATTAGAAAAGGAAAAAAAACCAGGAGCGTCTGATCAAGCCTCACTAATTGACGTGGCTGATCAAACGCTCCACATGCGCACGCTCATGGTAGTCTCCAGTCAAACGTGTCACACAAGGCATTATTAAAAGTCATAAGATCCAAGGGTTGGGATACAAACTGGAGATCGGATCCAAGGGCTCACAATTGATCTGGCAAAGAGACGATGGTGTACACCACCGTCTTCTCCGGCGAGCTTGCATTTTCTGGCCAGAGTTGCAGACAATAAAAACTTAACCAAATGAAGCGATCCTCATATCATTGGAAAGTTAGGGTGATGTACATCACCCCTGTAACCTTGAATTGTACTCAAGCTTTCTATAGAATAAGAAATCTGAGCTGGAAGATTCAGGTACATAAATTGCAGTTCATTAAAACACAAAATCAAAACCACCACTGGCTTGCCTCTCAAGTGAGGACTTCAGAAAACACAAAAGCCAAGCAAATAGATCAAGGAATAGGGAGTTTCGAAGAAAAAACCAGTTGATGAACAACCTTAAATTGTGAAGATTTGAGCTCTTTTCCTTGCTTCCTTTTGCAAAACAGAAGTTCAATGGATCATATGAAGAAGGTCTAGGAACTTTAGATCTAAAGATTCAACCAAATTCAGTTGAATTTTAGATCTGAAAATTTTATGAAATGTGAACTAGTTCCTTTGGTAATGGCTATGGATTCAGTTGTGCAGCATATCAGGCGCCTTTAGGTTGAAGAATTATGAAGCATATCATGTCTATTTATAGCTGAATTGGAGGCAAGGCAAGGAAATACTCGTGTGCATGGCAAGTGGATATTCTTTGCATGGGCTTGCATGATCATGTAGAAGGCCCAAATTCAATTGCATTTTCATGATGATGACCAAACAACTTGAAATGGACGTGCAGATGGCAATGCAATGGTTTGTGCAATGAGTTTCAACCAAGTTTCCATAATTGAGCCTAAATCTTCCCCTTTTCGAAAATGCCATTTGGAAAATTGAAACATAGGCATGTGGACAATGGTTGGAAAGGTATTGACATAAGGAACAAATGTTATGTTGAGCAAAAACTCATTTGGAATGTGGAAATTTATGAAAACAGACCATGAAGTTCAATGCATAAAATATGCCTTTGAGAAATTTGTCAAAATGAACCAACTTCAAGCCCTTATGTTTTGATGATGCAAGCTTCAAATGAAAAAACCTCCAACATAAACGTTGTATATCTTTTCAATACAATCAATTTGGACTTAAATTTTGCATCATTTGGATTTTTAATGAAGAAGTTATGGGCACTTGAAGTTGGACTTTTTTGCCTTTCAATGCATTTGGTCCAAAGTGACCTATAATGTTTTGCATTATCACATGTATTTCCTTTGCGATTCTGAAATTTTGTTCAACATAACATTTGAATTAGGCATATTAATATTTCCAATGCATTTGATCCCACATCAAAATCATAAAAAATGAATGAGTTATGTCCTTGGGAAGTTGACCCAAAATTAGGGTTTCAGTCAAAATAACCTATAATGTCTTGGAATGGGAGATGACCTTCCAAGCTTAAAATAAATTTGTTATGAACATTAAAGTTGTTCATATTGTCCTTAAGAACATTGTTTCTTTTGGTATCATCTCCATTTGATCAACACATAAAAAGTTAGGTCTTAGTGTATTTCGAAATAGTCAGATGAATTGACTGATCAACTTCTCAAGTCCACAACTCATATCTTGATGAATTTGTGATTGAGGGAACTCAAATAAGTTCAAATATGAATGAAATGATGAATTAAAGAACTTCCCTTGATTTCATTTGATCATGGGCTGAGGTTGCTTCATGAGCAAGGCACAGTTGGATGAACAGATGAATTAGGGTTTCCTTGGGAACAAACCTCAAACCCTTTGACTTGAGTTGATCAAATTGATGAATTGAGATACTAGGGAGGCATATTTGATGGATGAGGGATTTGGTAACCATTATCATGCTTGCTTTCATCTTCTCTTGACCATATCTTTGCACAAATGATCTCCTTGAAGCTCTTGACCTTGTGATTGCTCAAGCTACAAACAAAAGATGTTAGTGACATATTTTTGTGCTTTTGGTTAGTAAATAAAATGAGGAAAGCAATAATGTACAATTCAAGCATGCTTGGTGATCTCAAACCACTCACAATAAGTCCTGCCCAAAGGCAAAGGTAACCAAGATGCTTAATGATCCTTGAGGCTTTGCAAATGCAATGTTATGATGCCATGAGGGATCTTAGGGCCAAAATTGGGGTCTTACAGTAAGGTACATACCTATAAGAAAAGACTGGATGATTATAAAATATGGTAGATGGATGTCAATACTGCTTTCCTTAATGGGAATATACTTGAGGATGTGTACATGACACAATTGAAGGATTTGACATACCAAAATAATCTCAAAAGATATGTAAGTTACAATGATCAATTTATGGATTGAAGCAAGCTTCCAGAAGTTAGAATCTTCATTTTGATGAAACGGTAAAACAATATGGATTCATACAAAATGAAGAGGATCCTTGTGTCTATAAGAAGGTTAGTGGGAGCATGATCGTCTTCGTGATATTATATGTAGATGACATATTACTCATTGGAAACGATGTCCCTACCTTGCAGCAAGTGAAAACTTGGCTAGGGAAATGCTTTTCTATGAAGGAGCTAGGTGAAACAACTTATATATTAGGAATCAGGATCTATAGAGATAGATCATAAAAACTACTTGGCCTAAGTCAGAGTACATACATAGACAAAGTGTTGAGATGCTTTAATATGCACGACTCCAAGAAAGAATTCATACCTATGCAACATGGTATATGTTTATCAAAAGCACAATCCCCTTAAACTAAGTAAGAAAGGGATTGGATGCATAAGATTCCATATGCATCTGAAATATGATCTATCATGTATCCCATGTTATGTACTCAACCATATGTCTCGTATGTTTTAAGTGCAACGAGTATGTACCAATCTGATCCCGATGATGCTCATTGGGTAGTTGTCAATAATATCCTTAACTACTTGGGAATGATTAAGAACTTATTATTGATATATGGAGGCTAGAAAGAACTTTCTGTAATTGGATATATTGATGCTAGCTTCCACATAGATAAGGATGACTTTAGACTGCAATATGGTTATGTATTCTACTTAAATTGTGGCGCTGTGAGATGGAAAAGTTCAAAGCAATATACAATTGTCGATTCTACAACTGAGGCCGAGTACATTGCTGCCTCAAATACAACAAAGGAAGCAACTTAGATAAATAAGTTCATTAGTGAACTTGGCATGGTCCATAGCATTATAGATCCCATTAATCTCTATTGTGATAACAATGGTGCTATCATAAAGCTAAGGAGCCTAGATCTCACCAACGATTCAAACACATACTTAGGCGATATCACTTAACCTAGTAAAGGGGGTGTAAAGATATATAGAGTACCAACACTTTAAAATTTTGTTGACCCGCTAATAAAGCCTCTTGTGCAGCAAAATCATGATGGTCATACTAGATCTATTAATATTAGGGGTATGCTTAATTGGCTCTAGGGCTAGAGGAAGATTATTGGTGTAATCCCAGGAGGCCAATAATTTTATTAGAACTTGATACTTGTATTGAATTGTTTATTAATAATTAAAAGGAATTTCTTTATTATATATTTTTCAAAATAATAAAGTCCCTAGAATATCTAGTTCGTTTAATGAAATGTTAAGTGTGACTTAATCATGAGATCTTATTAAACATAAGGACAATATGCTTAAAGTATCCGTAGTCGAGCTTTATTATGAAGTGAGATAATATTAAATCACTAAGACTATTATGTGGATAGGCTGATGATCACATCTCATGGATCATGGATAAAGAGTTATCGAGTCTTAACATAGGTATGAATATTAGGGGTAATATTTATACCAGATTGATCCACTATGAGAATATTACATAGAATTTTATGCAAAGTGTCATAAGTTATTCTGATAGTGGTAGTGGTGTATACCACCTTCGACTTGAAACCACATAGGACCGTAAATGCGAAGTCGGATACTTTATTGTTGATACATTGTCAATAACTGAATGACCATAAAGATAATTGATGGTTACTCTACAATGCATGCTGAGGGCATGAGTGACCTATATGGAATTTCTCCATCTTATGTAATAGGATAAATGTCTAAGGCCCCAATATTGAACTAGACAAAGGTGACACGATTATGCCTTATGTTCAATATAGACATAAGGGAAAAGGGTAATTGTACACAATAATATTGTCTTGAAATTATTTTGTCAGATCAATTACATTTTCATGAATTGAGTAGCAATGATGTATTATTAGATACCACTCACTATTTTTTTATATTAAATGTGTGATTTAGTATAATTGCTAACGTCACGAGAATCTACAAGGTGACACACATAAGGACAGGTGATGAGAGATAAAATGAATGTGTGAAATATGGAACATCGTAAGGTATAATGTACTTGAAAGGATTATGGAACACGTTAAGATATTGTATACTTAAATGGAATATAGAACATTGTATAATATAAAAATAATAGTTATTATTATTATTATAGTTATTAAATATAATAGTGATAAAATGTTTTTATTATAATAATAGTTACTAGAATAATATATTATTATTATTATTATTATTATTATTATTATTATTATACATATGGTGCATTTAAGATGAGCTTTCTCAGCTTATTGGTCATACAAGTGGTTCTATAAATAGAACTCTTGTGTAGAAGCTTTTACACTTGATGAAATTAGGTTTGTGAAACCTTTGCCACGATCTCTCTCTCTTTCTCTCTCTCTCTCTCTCTCTCTTTCTCTCTCTCTCTCTCAAAGTTTTCATTTCTAGAAACTAACACTGAGGATTGAAGACATTTTGTTCATGTGGAATGAGTAGAGGCGTTGTTTTTAGTTCATCGCTTGTGATCATCCATCTGATTTTGCATCAAAAGTTTTAATCACCATAAGAGGTAACTATTTCTATCACTAATCATGCTCATTCGTAAGGATCAACTAAAGGGAAATTTTGTTTTCTACTGTAATTTGTATCAGGATTTCCCTTTAGTTAGCACTTCCTCTTTTAGTATTATTCTAAGTAAAGTTTGCACGTGTAGTTGGGATATGAAGAAGGTGGTTAGTGTTAAGTCATGTGGAGAAATCCTCCATGGGAGTTCTAGTAGGTTGATGGGAGTCAATGTATTCTTGAGCCCCTAAAATATTGTTGAAGTCTCTAATAAAGAACCAATGAATGTCAGTAGTAGCAAGTGTATTGGTTAACTTGTTCCAAAGATTTCTTCTAGTAACATAGTTAGTTGAGGCATAAATTGCAGCCAACCCAAATTTTTCATCTTGAACCTTGATGGTAAAAAAATGTACAACTTATAACTAGTCATTATGTCAGGTGTAAGGTTTGAGTTATAAAATCACCAAAGTTTAGGGTCAAGGCTACCTCTATTGTTGATAGCAACAAGTTTAAGATGGAGTCTCCTAAGCTAGTGTGTGCGAAATACCTTGCACATTTGAAATGGGGTTTAATCTTAAGTATAAGCCTTTAAGAGTAAATTTGGTAGTAAGGTTGGAAATACCTCTCATATTCCATTAGATTCACTTCATGAGGAAGTGTTTGTCTTACCATATCTGACTTGGTTATATGTACACTTTTCCTTTGATTCTTTTTATTCTTCCTTAATATCACTAGTTAGAAGTCTTTACTAGTTTCCAGAGAGTTGGCCTCAATTTCCTAGTGAGCCATATTTGTAAATCCCTAAACCCTGATACTTGTATATTAAGCTTTACACAAAAATCTAAGGTGTCATCAAAGACAAATATTTTAATAAATAAAAAATTTAAACAAACACGCAACAAAAATATCAACGTCAGACAACACTTAACATTGCACGTTCACCTTCACTTAGGGTATCATTGCGGTAATATCGATCTTATTTTAATTAAATAAAACATCATAACTTAGACATTTAGTCTCAACTTCAAAATTATATAAATAACTATCAAAATATGGATTTATCATGTTTAATTCTCAACAACTTCAACATAAACCGAATAAAACAATTAAACTCCAACAAAACATAACAAGCAAACAAACATTCCCAACCCCCGATGCTACAGGATCAGAGCAAGACTTCTAAACAATTATAAAACTAAACAAAATAACTCTAGGAGCTAACTTCTACTTACAGCAACAAACTCTACTCCCGAGTATCTCCAAGATATCCATGGTGGACAACATGAGAGCAAAGGGGGTGAGAAACAACAAACCAATATAAACAGTGTAAGGAATACTAAGGTAGAGAACATAAAAAAATACACATTCATTACACAATAAAAAAAAATATAGTCGCACACCCTTCATAACAACATCATGAACAAGCAACTACATATGTAATCATGTAGGAAATGTACTTTACAACTGACTCATTATGCATGTGGTACCATTCATGAACACACAGGTTCATCTCGCTCCCGCTCCCTACCATAGGACCATATCACACTAAATAGTTATCATCACCATAGGTAACACTTCATCAGTTCCCATATATAACCGGCTACTCACTCCCAATCCCCATCATAGGACTAGAGCACACCAAAAATAGACCGAAATCCGTACACCATGATGCACGACTCTCAACAACATGCATTACCACCCAAAGGATCACCATGTACATCTCACCATTTATGCACCACATCTTTCATCATACACAACAATTAATCAATGATACAACATTAATAAACAACAACAAACAACAACCACCCAACAAATGTAACTTCATAGACATTCATTCATGTTACTTCACCAAAACAACAAGATATCATTATATAAACATAACGATTCGCTAACCGATCACACAAGTTAGCACAAATATTTCCATATAAGGCACTTGATTATAATTTAAACATTTCCCCAAGCATAACTACGTGGTAGCTCTGCGTGTTAGCTTTCTAACTCTTTGAATGTTGTCTCATTTGGACTTACGGAACAAAACTTACAGGCAAACTTGATAAGTGGATCAAGAAACCGAAACAGGGACCAATTGATTGCTCCAAGGGACCAATCGATTTTCCAAAATCTACTAACTTCAATTTTTTGTCCAACCAATTGCTTTCAAGCTTCTATCAAAATTTTCTTTGTTATTTGTGATGAACCAATCGATTACACCCCTAGACCAATTGATTGGTCTAGGTGATTTTTCCCCATAAACTTAATTTTTCATTACGTTTAGTAATACCTTCATCCCCTAGATTCCATTCACAATCTTAATCGATTCACTTAAATTCAACAGACCCAAAACATAAATTGACAGCGAATCATATTTTCATGATCATCCACACATAAAGCATTTGTTTCATCACAATCTACAACAACTCATCAGTAAAATCAACAACTATTCTCATTATTATTAATGGTTACACTAAAGCATTCAACCATTCATCAATGATAGAAAATTATAGATACATAATCATGATGATTCAGACATAGATTCATACACAAAATTCCATAGAGACGCACAACCAGCCAACAATTTTACAGATTTGCGTCATATAATGAATCATCAACAAAAACCCTATAATCCTAATGAGAGTAAGGATTTATCACTCTCTACCCCATCATGAAATACACCAAAATCGATAGCCTTTTCTCCCCCATTACCTTGATTTTCCAGCAAAACAACAACAACTTCTAAGGAATTATTCTCTCAAACCCTAGCTTTGTGATTCTCCAACTTTTATTTTCACATACCGTAAACTCTCTAAATTCTTGTATCCCTCTATTTATAAAAATAAGTTAAATCCTCCCATTTAGGATTTCCCCTCATTACCCCCAAATTGTTCTCTAAATCCCCTTATTGCCCCTTATTTCTCTACTAAGTCTTATTTTTCTCCAATTTCTTATGTTATTAATAGTAATAATTAAAATTCTGGTTATTCTAATTACTCTCCAATTTATTCTATTTTCTCACCACATCCTACTAATTCCACTACACCCCATCAACACATAAGATCATATTATTTATTTAAATGCACACTATCATCAAACAATTAAATAAAGTAAATCTCAATAATTCAATTAAATAATTTAATCGAATTTGGGGTGTTACAATATTGATCCAATATTCGGCCAAGAAATACTTATCGTTCTGACTCATAGTTTCTAAGTCAACCTTGTTAGATGGAACAACCTATTTCACTCCAAGAGTAGCAACTACAAACTCAAACTCTACTCTGTGAATGAAGTAGGGTGTCTTCCATGCTCAACTTGCTTAGGATCAACATGATTCTCAATATTGATCATTTGGGTTTCTAAATCTGATTCTTTCTCAACTTTAGTATGAACATTATTATCATTTATTTTGGGGCCACTTGGTTCTCCAAGATTGTGAATTGGTTGAAAAACCTCAACAGGTTGACATTCACTCTAACTGCAGTTTTTCCCTTCTCATAGTGCACCATATCGTAGTTAATGATGTTATTTACTTTTTTAACCTTTTTTTTTTATAATTATCATTGTGAGATATGTCATCCACCTTTCTTCTTTTGCGGGCTTCAAAACTACGATCTACGGTGTTGCATAGTAAACAAAAGTCTGGTATATTCTCATATTCAAGTTCAATAAAAAAATTCACAATCTTACTTTGTCACAAGTACGTTATATCTCAGCTCTTTGGTAAACTCCAAGTCTACTAGCACTCTCACGAAATGGCCAAATGGCCTTAAAACTTCTTTTACTAGTTGTCGAGTCAGTGTAGAATAGAGTTCCAATACTACTCGCAATGACAAATACTATTCTAGATCTCCAATACTCATATGATAACCCATTTATTCTAACCCAAACATGAGAAGACGTTTATTTGAATGACTTGGGTTGAAGTATTTTCTCCATAGGAAGAGCTTAAGGAAGCCATGATTAATGTTCCAAGAGTTAATTAACCAATATCTTCTTACATCTTCTAAAGAGGAAAATGCAAATTCAAAATAGCCATTGTCTAGAAAAGTAATACCCCATTTACATATACATTTCCATAGATCCATGAGTTTGGCTTTTAAAGCAATGACTGTTAAAGGATTAGAACCCTTGGGCCAAACAAACCAACCATGAAAGTTATGCTTGCATGATTCAACACCCAATATATATTCTTCTTCACGGATAACAATAGCTAACGTGTCACCCTTCACACATGTGTTGGTAGTTGAATGAGTGATATGTTAAAAATGTTATTGATGAATTATGTGAAAATTTTCTACTATTTGGAGAGGAAGATCGTAAACTTTTGTGGTTGGTTGGGATGGCGTAGTGTCAAGGAAAGAGCATGGGACAATGTGAACTGCCATGAAAGTTATGTATTCTCTGAGGAATAAGATGGATAGTTAGGTCTGCATGAACAATAAATTTTCCATTTCTAAGTTATTTTTCCTACAATATTTTTCCTTTAATGCATTGAATATATTTTTAGATATATTCATGTAGAAGTGTATCTTTAAAGTAAAACTTTTATTAAATATTTTACCTGGAATAGAAAAATGACATAGAATTTATGTATGCGATACAATATAATTAAATGACAAAATATCATGGTGATAGTTTGTCAAAACTATCAAGAATATAAACATATTTTATGTATGATACAATGTATTAAACCGACAAAAGTGTCATAATTTTGATGATAATTGGTGAATAATTAATATCAAAATCACATCAAATAATCAAAGACATAGTTATGTAAAAGTTTGTGAAAGATTGAATATTCTCTTGGAATATTTAGACGAAACAATTGAAAAAGATATGATATCTTTTGATATAATATTGAAAACAATTAAGAAATCATTAAGGATGTGAAACAAGTTTGTATCGAATTAATCATCCATTGTGAAAACTCAAATCACACTTAATTAATATTAAATTTTGAGTTCAATGATAAAAATAAATTATTAAATTGATTAAAGTCCTTGATTATAGATATATCTCAAACGATAAACAAATTTGTACTATAAAAATTATAAAAATGAACGTAGTAGAATGATATTTTTTTCTTAATAGATATAACATATTTGCTATAATACATAATGAAGATAGTTAAGATATCTAATTTTGTCTCATGTGTTTGTATCTTTTTTCTTTAAAAAAAAACTTCAAATGAAAGGAGAATGAAACCATATAAGTGATTATAATTTTGTCTTCATATTTCTCTACTCTACTAAATATGAAAAGATTATATTATCATCCCTCTATTTTCATTTGTAATTACAAACTTATAACAAACAAGTAGAATGATCTACCAATGCACTTATAATTTGAGTATAATACTATTAAATATAATAAATGTAACAAATGAAATAATCGGCTTATATATAGCAAGTGACGTATCATATGTATCAGCATAAAAAAGAAATTCAAAATTTCCTTTTTTTTTAAAGACATACCTAACTGTCTGTCGTCTACACCTACATTCATTTCAACTATCAGTACTGGATGGTACTGGATGCCACAAAGTCTATATCCAATTCAAGTAAAAAATAATTTTTTTTCTTATAAGATTATTTAAATCCATTTGACCATATCACTAAGTGTTTGATTTGTGGAGTTTTGATACGTATTAATTAATTTAATTAAAGTAGAAAACTCAGTAAGCCAACACAGATCTTCCCTGCCTAGATGTGGTTGTTAAATTGACAACACGTACCAAGTTTATGAATGAGAATAAAAAAAGACAATATTTTATCTCTATTTGTATCTTATAAGAATATTTAATCTCTATACAACAACAACACATTTTTTTAGAATAAATGAAGTCAATTTGGAGCATCCATAAATAATTTTAAAATTGTAAAATTGATTTTGATTGTTCAAAAAAATTGATTTCATTTAGAATTAATTTTGATTTACAATATTTAAATTTAAACATAATTTTTACCCTTAAATATATGTATTAATTCGTAAATATATTCAAATATAATCAAGACACACAAATTTTAATAGTAAAACGAGTTAAAATTTTAAATGTTCCAAATCAAAGTTTGAATCTCAATTAAAAAAATATTTATATTTAATATTCAACACATTTGAAATAAAATTAATAAATATAATACAATCATAAAATTGATATGTTTAAATAATTAGTTGAAGATATTTTGAAGATTAACTTGTCATTTGATAATATTACTGCTGATAAATTTATTTGGACATGATTCGCAAATAATGATCTATTTTTCAAAGACGGATACAAATGTATCAGGAGAAATTACATTGAGTTTTCTTAGATAAAATTCGTTTGACATCTCTAGATATCGTCTGCTAAGTCATTAGTGATTTTAAAACTAATGCATAATGTTATTGCAAGACAACCTAACGTTTTATCCATAATTTTAGGTTTTATCATTATTTTCCTATTCCTTATGAATGAATAAAATATGACGGCGATTCTGTAATTTTTTAGCCGCGACAATCATAATATTATTCTTTATCAAATGGGTAGTAAGAGTGCATTTCTGAACGGAGTCATTTCTGAAGAAGGGTATGTCAAACAACCTCTTGGATTTGAGGACTCGGTCCACCCATATTTTGTGTTCAAACTCAAGAAATCACTCTATGACCTCAAACAAACTCCTATAGCTTGGTATGAGAGATTGCGTAATTTCCTATTAGAAAATGGTTTTGAAAAGAGTCAGGTTAACACTGCATTATTCAGAAAGATCCTGAATATGGAAATCTTAATTGTTCAGATTTATGTTGATGACATAATATTTGGTTCCACTAATGCCTCTCTTTGCAAATAATTCTCTAAGACCATGCATGCTGAGTTCGAGATGAGCATGATGGTAGAATTGAAATTCGTCTTAGGAATCCAAATCAATCAATGCAAAGATGGAACCTATGTTCATCAATCCAATTATACATAGGATCTTTTGAAGAAGTTTAATCTTGAAGATTACAAGAGTATGGCAATTCCTATGCATCCTACTTGTTGCCTGAACAAGGAGGAAAACAACTCCAAAGTTGATCAAAAGTTGTTCAGAGGTATGACTGGTTCTCTGCTTTATCTTACAACATTTAAGCATAATATTTTATTAAGTGTGTGCTTGTGTGCAAGGTTTCAATTAGATCCTAGAGAAACTCATTTAACTGTTGTTAAGAGGATCTTTAGGTATCTAAAAGGAACGACATATCTGGGACTTCTTTATAAGAAATCTCTAGATTATAAACTGATTGAATTCTGTGATACTGACTATGCTAAGGATATAATTGAAAGAAAGACCATTAGTGGTAATTGTCAATTCATAAATGAAAATCTAATAT
The DNA here is from genome assembly GCF_024323335.1 of Lathyrus oleraceus. Classification (NCBI taxonomy): domain Eukaryota; kingdom Viridiplantae; phylum Streptophyta; class Magnoliopsida; order Fabales; family Fabaceae; genus Lathyrus; species Lathyrus oleraceus. The sequence continues at coordinate 372,943,134 of NC_066580.1, forward strand.
CATCGGCTAGCAAGAGACAAGCAACTATTACTATCTCTACAACAGAAGCTGAATACATCTCTGTTGCTAAGTGATGCACACAATTACTCTGGATAAGGTATCAATTAGAGGATTATCATATTTTTGGTAACAATATCCCTATCTTCTATGATAATACTATTGTTATCTGTCTAACAAAGAATCCATTTTTACACTCCAAAACTAAGCATATCTAGATCAAACATCACTTCATAAGAGACTATGTTCAGAAGGGTGTTATAGATATTAAGTTCATTGATATTGATCATCAATGGGCATGACATATTTACAAAATCTTTGGCTATAGAAAGGTTTGATTTTATCAAGAAGAATCTGAATGTGGTCTATGTTGAAGAGTAATGCCTATATCTGGTTAAAGTATCAAAATCTGATGTTGCTCATAACTAACTCCAAAAAGAGGCTAGGATACTACCTCTGATAAAAGTGGCTTCCGATGAATTATCTGACCCGGAGACTCTGGAGGTGGATTACTTACTTCAAATTTCATTCACATGTTTGATAATCATCTTACATATTATCTATTGAGTAATGATATGAAACTTCTTATTCTCTATGAATATGTCCCACCACCATCATTTATTTTCTTTTTTGATAAAATTTGAATGGTTCTTGAAAGACTGTTGTCTTGAATAAAAATTGTTCTCTTTAGAAACATATGTCTCTTTTGTGCATCTTTTATCTTATTGGTTATTTCATAAGCATAATCATAATTGAAGGAATTAAAAAGATAATTAATGATTATTGAAGAGAAAAATATTTTTTTTTTAAAGATTAAAAGATCATTCCTAAAACACTACCACATGGGTTTTCAGTTTTGATCTTCTATTCTCGTGTAAGTCTCTAGGAACTCCCCATAATCTTTATCCCACTCTTCATCTTAATCATCTATTGGAAACTTATTTTTATCAGTAACTCCACCAAATGTACCTTCATCTGTGATTTTCTAAGCCTTTGCAAGTTCTTTAACCCCATTTTTTTGCGTCTCTCTTTTCTCTCGAACATTATTTCTCAGTGAGTAGGGGATCTTTTTTGCAATATCCTTCTTCTCCACTTTGCATGTTCTATTCTTTTTACCCATCCTTGTGATTCTTTCTAAGCTGTGTGTTTTGATGTTGTGTTAAACATCTGATTTTATAGAGTCTAGCTAGGATCTCCGCTATCTTGAAGACTGTGTTCTTTGAGTGTTATGCCTATAAATTTACTATTTCTGATTGATCATAATCTGAACTAGTTCATCGTCTCTAAAGACATCAGACTTTGGCCTTATGACCTAGTTTCTGATGGCAGCTCAGACTCTGAAGGTATGAAGAGTAGTTGATTCGTACGCTGATTTGAAGCAGTCTTGTCTAATCAAAGTCCCATATTTCTGGACAAAGTCAAGAAAAGTGGATGTGACTTCTTCATACCATTCTACCTTTTGGTAGATACCTAGTACGATGAAAGATACTACGAGCAATGTTATTATTCAATGGATAAAGCTTTAGACCATAAACAACTCTCCAACGTCTCTCTAGGCATACTTCTTCACTAAGGTTGATGTTGTTCAAACCTCCAACGACTCTTTTTATGATCTCTATAAAAGGAAGCTGAAGATTCAAAGGAAGGTTACAACATCACAATATATAGAAAGATCTTACCATAACTCTGAGTTGTTATTTGTAATTGTTATAGCATAAGATCTTAAGATTTTTTATCTTATATATATATATATATATATATATATATATATATATATATATATATATATATATATATATATATATATATATATATATATATATATATATATATATATATATATATATATATATAATTAGAAATCTTAGAAAGGTTGAAAATCTTTGTGATTGTTATGCATACTTCTGATTGTGTATTAAAGTATAGTATTTATCTTGTATACTAAATAGTTTGTTTAAAGTAGAAGAAGTGTCTTGCCCGCATGCTTGAGCAAAGAAGCCTTTAACCGAGTGTTTAAGCAGGAAGTATCACTCTAGGTAGATTGAGCAAGGAAGTTTTGAACTAGAGGGTTTAAGCAGGAAGTCTTGAACTAGACGGTTTAAGCAGAAAGTCTTGAGCAGGGGCTTAAGAAAGGAAGTCTCATTCGGGGGTGTTTGAGCAAGAAGTCTTGAGCAATGACTTAAGAATTTGTAATCTGATTGGTTATAGTGAAAATCCCTTTTTGAGACAATGGGACTAGACTAATCTCAGTTGAGGAGAGGAAGCAGAATAACTTTTATGTGTTGATTGCATTTACTTATGAACTTTAGTTTCCGCTATTATTATTATTATTATTATATTTTTTGTTAACAGAATCTGAACATAGTTCAGACTCTAAACCTCTGGGTTTAGAAGTGGAATGATTTTTTAAACACACCATTTAACCCTCATTTCTTGTGTATTTTTCTCATCTTCAGTGTATAATGAAAAGTCTAGGCACATAGGTCTTAGAAATTTCTTCATGAGAAAATTGATTAAGGATGAAATCATTTGACTTAGATAAATACGTTTAAGCTATAATTTTGCTTATCCATTTACTAAACTACTAGCTAGAGATTTAGTAAAGACTATTTCGAGAGGTATGGGATTGAAACTCCTTGAGTAAGAGTTCTAACAACGATAGAAATCCAATATAGCGTTAAGAAAAAATTAACCTTAGATTCAATGGGTAACAAAAAATCGTTGATTTGGATGTTCGTGCAATATTATGTAATAATGTTGACTATCGTATTTAAAGGGTTGAGTTTTTTTCAAACTCTTAATGAAACTCAACATTGAGAATATGTATTTCAAGTATATTAGATACAATATAAACTTCACTTATGTGAATTTCGAGATGTTGTCGTCTCTAAGTGAGAGTTGAAGTTTCTCGATAAATTCACGAGATCGGAAGAACACATGGTCATAAATAGAGTTAGGCGAAGGATGTAGGTGAAGAATCATTAAAAAGTGTGTAAGGTAACATCGATCTAATAAACAGGAATAACAGATTCAAATATTTTTTACCTGAAATTCCTAATAGATTTTGTGTCATCTTTACTAAGGTTAAACTCAAATCGATAGATACTTAACTATATTAATATGATTTATTTCATTTTTTGGAAGGTCTTTTAAATATTAAAATAAATGGGAGATTATTGTAATTATTATTTAATTTAGAGATTAATTAAACACATAATGATTGTTGTGTTCCAATAATAACATAACACCTTGCAAGTGAGTAAGTGAGAATTCAATCTATAGGAAAGAATTCCTCAATGAAAGTTTAACTTACTTTTATACTCCTTATATAGTTGCATTTATTAACTTATTAACGAGTTAAAGTTAAGAGAGTGCCACATGGGTGAATGTGATGGTCCCAAGTTTTTATTGCACTTGTCACCTTCACACTCCCCCTCGTCGGTGTCGCAATCAAAGAAATCCGGTCCGTGATCGGGGGCGTGGGCGTAAAGACGTTACTGGTGGCTTGTAGATGTCACTTGAGAACTTAGACACTACACATTAGAGCAATCAGGGTACATGCGATGTGTCTGCCGATCGACCTTCAGCCAACTAGTGGCGACAAACTGCCAAATATGGCATTGATCGTTACTCTAATTCGTCATTTTGAATTCAAATAATTGCAATACTTAGTAAAAGAGTTGCAACACTTAGTAGGAAGATTTGCGATACTTTATGAAAATGTGTGTTTCATCAAGGTTGCAATCTTGTGAAAGGACACCATTTAGTCTATAAATAGACTGTTTCAGATTCATAAAAAGAATGTAATTCAACTCTCCCCTTTATTGCTTAATTCCATATTTCTTTCTTCCTTACATCCGAGTTTCATCAATCTTGCGCAAATTTGAAATAGACTGAATTATTCTGAGTATTTCTGCATGTAGATACTGGAAAAAATTTAAAGAATATTTGAAATATTATTAAAAAATGCTCACGTGTATAATTCTATTCTTGATCCATTTAATTTAAAATCAATTTTCTAAAGTTTAGATTATATATCTTGTTTATTATCTAAGCTCATGTATTAAAAAATTGAGCTTAGATAATAAATAACCATAAATTTTGATTTTTGTTAAGTGAAATAATATTTCAAAATGTCAGTGAAATATATTTCATCATGTTAGTAGGACTTTTTACTCTATTTCTTCATTTTGAAATAAACCATTGCAAATTATATATAATGAAATATATTTTTTAGATATAATATTATTTTTTATTTTCAAAAATAATTAAAATAAAAAATGTTTTTCTTTTATAAATCCGCCCACCTTTTATTAAATATGACAACCTTTTTTAAATAAAATTTCAACCCTTGACATGATAAAAAAACAAGAGGGTTTCATTTTTTACATATTACATAATGCTTTTAAACGCTCTCCTTTGTCAGTATCGGTTAGACCATTAGTTTCAAGAGAACTTTAAAGCCTCCTAGATTTATTGTATGGAGACTCTTGGCCCATTTGACTCTTCTACATTTTTGTTATTATTTATAACTATTTTACTATCAACAGCTGTTTACATTCTTTATTTAAACAATAATTAATTATCTTAAAAAAGTGTGAAAACTCAAATGAAGAAAATGAGATGGAGGGAGTAAGTTATATTCAATGAACTTCGACTCTCTTACGCTACATGGTCAAGTGTATGGTCCAATTATCTATTAATTAATTATTTTGATACTTCTGTCAACCTATGAGAAATTCCAAATAATTTTTACAGTATGACCCGATGAAATGAATCATGCATTAATAATATTTCTTTATCAAATAAAATATTAATGGTTAATGGAGAACAAACAAAATATAGATCCGAATGTCAAATTAAGAATTGAAACTTTATCTATATGAATTGCAAAGTGTTTTGTAACCAGAAATATGATATTCTTAACCTACCTTATCCCTTTTGACAAAGCATGCTTATTCCAATCCAATGTACGCCACATTAGTTCTGCATAATAGAGACACAAGAGCTAAGAAGAAAGAACACGGTTTTATAATTATTTCAACAGAAAAGACAACTATGTATTAATGCATATGTTACGACTTATGACTAATAGTATGGTATCACATCCTCACGAATGGAAGGTATATAATCCTCCTAAAAGGATAAAATGAAGAATTTTTTTTCGGTTACTGATAAAATGAAGAACTGATTCTGCGGCTTTTAGGTTATTTTAGGATTCCAACTTATAGTTTGAGTCAAAATAGGATGTTTTCAAGATCAAAGTAAATGTCAGATGAATGGTGACGAAAGACTTTAGTTTGAGTCTATAAGAAATAGTGGAATATAAAAAAGTTATAAATTATTAAGGGATTAAATTTATGAGTTATACTATAAAATTATGGGGAAAAATGGTTGAACGGAGCCTACAAAAGAGACACAAATTACTGAAAGTCAATTTAGTTTTATGCTAGGGAATTCAACCGTCGAAACAATCTATTTACTACGATGTGTGACGAAGTGATATCTAATTGATCAAAAAACTTGCACTTAGTTTTCATTAATTTGGAAAATGCGCAATAATATGATAACTACAATTTTTTTTCAGAAATCCTTAGATAAGAAATGAAGTTAGCAATTCCTATATTCGAGCTATTTTGAATATGAATCATAGTGTCTCGATAAGTCTGAGAACATAAAATGGAGAGACAAACGAGTTTCCCAAAACAATAGGAGTTTCCCTAAACCCTAAACCAAAGTCCAATCCTAACTCCTTTCCTTTTTACTTTAGTTTTTCATGTACTAACATAAAATATCCAAGATCTAACAACGATATATATATATATATATATTCCTACTTGAAGAGTCAATGGAAAAATTAAATGAGAAGATTCAAACATGGGAATGTGCTTTAGAAACACATGGCTTCCACTTCGGCAGAAGTAAGTTTAGACAAAGAATAAATATTTTTAATTTAGAGGTGAAAGTTTGATCCATAATACAAAACGATAGAGAAATAGAAGGATACGTAAACAATTGAATTCAAGTTAGGTGGATGAAATGGGAAAATATGGTGTGGTGGATGTACGGTCAAAGTATAAGAGATACGGTTAAATATTATATTATTAGAGAGAGTGTTGAGATAACACATAAAGAAGAATATTGTGAAAACTTTAACAATTCTAGAGAATTTATTGATAGCTTCAAACACATCAAGAAAATTTGATTTGTGGGATCAAAAATAATGATAACTAAAATAAATGGCCTCAAATAACCTACAATCAATGATAGTTAATTCATAACAAGCAAAAGGAAGATAAAATACATGAATACAAAGAAACTTGTTTACTTAGTTCTATTAAACCGATTTAGTAATGGGGAGACAAACTACTAGATGAGTCATTATACTTCCAATAATCGTTACAAGATATTACAAAAGAGTTACAATAAAATAGCATCACAAGCTCCCAAGAACAAACCGTATTTTCTACCCAAGTATTTTCTAATATCTCAAACTCATTATATATGAATCACACAAGTCCAAGGTGTTTAGAAGTGTTTCTTGATCCCCTTAAATACCTCTGTCGATTTTCCAAATTCCAAGAACACAATCATAAGAGTTTGTATCCTTACCTCTCTATATTTTCCCTAAGATTGTCACTTCTTCCCTCTATCTTTCAGACTATATTCTGAAGGTTGTTTTTGAAAGAATGATAAAGGCGCATATTTATAATTAATAAAACCCAACAGATCTATAAAAAAACCAAAACACGATGTTAGAATATTATAAATATCATATAATATACTTTATATTAATTTATAGTGTATAATAGTATCTCTTTGTATCAGATTTCATATTATTTATTATTATAGTATTCTAACACACGACCCAACAAATAAAGGAATATGTGAACCAAAACGGTCGAGCCCGATTCTTGCGAACCACCTGAACTAAACATGATGCTTGAGTACCACCTTCTTCCGCCACTAGCAAGACTTTGGTCTCCCACTTTATCAATGTGAACCACTAGCGGTCCCATAATAGGTCCTCCTCCGTTTTCGGTGACCACATTTAAGACGTCCTTCGTCGACCTTTATATTATTTTAGGGCTATCTTTAAAATTTTGTTTATGACAGTCTCAAAACATGATTTCCCTCTCGTCTTCTATTAAGGTTTTAAGATACACTTCTGTAATTCTCCACCTTGACTTTAAATCATGGAAATTTCAATTTACCCATCAATCATATTGTTGCTCTCTCTAATTTGAATAATCATTCAACAACTTTGATCAAGTTTAAGCCACACTTGAACCTTGATCTTCCTATTTGAATCCACTTTCATATAAACCATTTTTTCATACTTAGGTAATAACACAAGCCCAAAATCGTGTTTCTTGAACCATATTTGACTCACTACTACAAACAATATCTTTCGTCACACCATTTCACCTCGGCCGAAGTATCCACCGTGGTAGAATCTATTCACTTAGGCACTTTCCTTTTATTTTCATTTGTAAGCCACTTCTCACCATCAAGCTATGGATAAGCTAGACGTCAATAAAACCAGAGTCGCCACCGCGCTTTTATTATTTCCAAGGGAAAAGTGAAAAGTACGAACAAAACCCAAAAGATAAGAACTCTTCAAATCAAAACTAATAAAATGCCAGAGATTACAGGTAAGGGGGTTGGTTACACAAAGGGGAGGTGTTAGCACCCAAAGTGTCATAGGTACTCCTAGGGAGCCCTTTTTTGTGTGCATATGTATTTTTGTATAAAATGATGTTTACAATAAATAGAGTGGGGGGATAAGAAAATAATTCATTAATTATATTTTTGCGTTTGACAAGACCTTCGGACTTATGCCTACGTACCAACATAAAATGAGGGATCAAAACCTCGTAGTTCGTGGTATCAATTTCAAAGTGAGTGGGTTGCTTTTAACAAAATTTTAAGTTTAACAAAGACACAAGAGGCCTAAAAAGGTTTGGATGAGTGTTAGTTCTTTTTGGCTTTTGAAATTTTAAGTCAAGTATAGTTAAGTTCGTTTACAAGTTTGTTTAAGAAAAAGAGTTTGAAAATGCAATGGCATAAGGCCAAAGTTTCTAATTTGCAATATGGTCAAAGTTTGGAAAAAACACAAACAAAGAATATTTTTAAAAGAGGGAGAGATTTTGAAATTAAAGAGATGTGGAGGAGATGAAGAGACTAATCCTAAGCACAAATTTAAAAGTTGAGAGTTGAAAAGATCTGACCAATGGGCTGCAATCCAATAGACAAGAATGTCATATAGAAACCCAAATTTTCCCTTGGACTTTAGAATCAAGAAATATCAAGACATAAATAGAAAGGATGAAGAGCAAGGCATCAAATAAAGATAGCCACATCCAAGCTTAGCAGCTCCATGATCTTCTTCAAAATTCCCCATGTATCAGATGACTTCAAAGATGAGCATTAGACACAGGTTCAAAATAATAGTTTCAATATGATCATGTTGCAGATGAACTCAAATGGATCTTCAATATTTGTATCAGATGAAAGTTCACTTCACAAGCACTTGGTTTCATGAAAGTTGGCATTGGCCAAGTCCTTTGCATAGGGAGTGTTGCCTAATTCTAAGTCCAATGTCTCAGATCAAATCCAACAGTCCACAAAAAGTGTTTTTTAGGGTTTTTGTTCTTATTATATACATTAAGGTCAAAAGACCACAAACACAAACAAGTATATACAAACACAATATATTCATAAAATATGGCTCAAGTGAGCAAAGTGAAAATGGCATTAAAGTAAACAAATTGAATGGTATGAATAATGACAAATGAATAAAGCTTAAAATTGAAGTGCATAAGAGTAAATGACTTGAAATAAAATGTTAGTTGTTAGTTGATTAGAAGTTAGTATTGCTTTTGTTTTTGTTTTGTTTAAGTCATTCTTTGGAGAACACTCAACCCACTATTCACAAGCATGGATCCTTGAACCAAGACATCTTCCAAAGGAAGTAAAAAAGGCCAAGTTTCCACACAATACCATGAAAGAGGGGAGACTTAAAATCTCACTTACTAGAATGCTATACATTTTTGTGTCACAAGTTTAGCGCTATGTTAAGCAATCGTAACTGGACTTATGTAGAAGTCACAACTATTTGAGACCGGGCAATAGAATTTGGGTGTTAATGCATGTTAGAGACATAATATAGTGAACTATGCTCATAAAACATACCACACCGAAAAAGAATATGCAAAAGGGTGGACCTAATCTCATCCATACTCATGTTGATTTTGAAATCAACTAGCCTTAGGATATAGAGATATCATAGGTCCATGACATGAATGAATAGAGAAGGGGAATGAGATGAAGAGGGAGGGGAAATGGAATCAACACAAATTGGTCAAATGAGGACTTTTACCAAATTAAGACCATTTATTCATTTTGGGAGATGAAATGTACATTTCATCAATCCCCTAAATCCAATGATCTTAACTCAACAAAGTCAAATCAACCTTTACCAAGTCCCAACAACACAAGTCAAACTCAACAAGTCAAAAATAGAAACTCAACACAATTTATTTGGCATTTAAATAATTAAAATCAACTAAAATATGCATTAAATTAAATTATGGTTTATCAAATTCCTAAAACCTCATCAAAACACCAAAGAAATGGCCATGAGATTTATCATAGGTCAAACAAGGTCAAAGGACCTTGGGAAAAGAATTTCAAATTTTTTGGAAACTTAAAACTATTTTTAAGCAATTAAAAATATTCACAAAATCAATTAAATAATGAAAAATATTAATAATGATTCAAAAAATAATTTTAATTCAGAAAATGAAAGAGGAAATTATTTAAATTTTTTGAGTGAAACTCTCATATTTTTTGGATCAATATTAAAATTAATATGAATTAATGAAAATAAAACAAATAAAAGGAAAATCAGAAAATCAGAAAAAACGTGGACCACTTGATCTCCCTCATTAATTGAGGTGGCAGATCAAGTGGTCACTAGCATACAATCCACGATGGACCTGAGTCAGCGCGCCACAACAATGGTAATTCAAACCAACACTTAAGATTAGATCATTTCAAATGGATCCTATGGTTCTGAGGACTGCTAACTCACCACCAGAACCAAAGCTCCAGTCTCCTTCTTCAGCGAGCCTCACCGGACTGGTTCAGTCATAACCATCACCAAAATTAAAAATAAGGACATGATTTTAAAGTAAAAATGACACTGAGCTCGAATCTGACCTCAATTCATCCTAACTCCAAGTATATTGAGAGATACAAGGAGTTGAAATTTGAGGTGCACGATCTGAGTTGCTTCAATTTAACCTCAAAGAAACTCAATCTTGTTGCCTATATTGATAGGACTTCAGACAACCAAAGATCTAAGAGAATTATGGAGAATTGGGTGAGAATCGAAGAGATGAAAATTTCTGGAAAATACCTTCAATGTAGGTATGAATTCGATTGTTCTTGCTTTTGCTTGTGCTTGATCTTGCTCAGGATGCTTGCAGGAGTAGAATAGAATGATCAAAAGGCTTTGGATCCTTGGAGATTTGAATCTCAAAACAATGAGATTCAAACTCAATTTCCAATGGAAATTATCAAGGTTATCCTCTAAAATGGAAGGGTTTGAATGCTTGGGATCAAAGCTGGCACGCAGGGTCCTTTGTTCTGAGCCTAGAGGTCTCTATTTATAGCCAATTCGATTGATATTTGCACACTTGAACATGGAATCCAAAAATAGCAATGTATGATGCATGAGTGCATAGGCGTGTACATGCCCATGAAATCACTCCATCTGATCTATAATTAAGTATAAGGAAGGCTGAGGTCATGTTGGAATGCTAGGCAAGTATGCACGGAAGTTTGAAGTTCAATCTTGCCAAATGATGATGCAATATTCAAGTCATGCGTAACCCATTCAAATCATGTCCAAAATGAATGAAATTGGACTTTTTGGAAATGTTAGATAAAGAGGAACAACTTTTATGTTGAACACGTTTTCATTTGAGGCTTGTCTCATGATGAATTTTGAGGTGTAAGTTTGGAAAATTAAACATATCAAAAAAAATTCTAAGTGTCAAGCCATATGTTCACTTATGCCACCTTGGCTACCTTTTTATGCGAGCTTCAAATGAGAAATGTTCTTTCATCAAAATTGTATCTCTCTCAAAGTCCTTAAAAACGGTCACAAATTTGACCTCATTTAGATTCAATATGAAGGAGTTATGCATTTTTGAAGTTGAGGAAAAACACTTATTCAATGGCATTGGTCCAAAATGATCTATAATGTATCCTCATATCACATGCTCATAAAAGTTGAATTAGCTCTTCCTCCAAACATAAAAGTTGAATTACACATCTTGAATTTGATTGTGCAACTTGGAAATCTTTCATATCATACAAATTGAGCAAGTTATAGCCTTGGGAAGTTGACCTCCAAATTAGGGTTTAGACAAAATGATCTATAATCTTTCACTATAAAAAATGACTTTCCAAGCAAAACTAACTCTATACCTAAATAATAAAGTTGTTTGGAAAGTCATTTAGAGTAACTTTTATCTTGGAATCATTTTCATATGACAAAAATTGTAGGAGATAGGGTCTAGGGAACCCCAGTTTTGATCAGATGAATTCCCCTGGTCAACCACCATCAACCAACTTGCTAACTCGCAATTCTCTTGATTTTTGGGACTCATGGGAGATCATATATGCATAAGATGATGAAATTTGAAGTATCCCTTGAAATATTTTATCAATTGTTGAAGAAGCTTGTTGAAGAAGTTACATAAGATACCCAGATGAATTAGGATATCCAAGGAAAACCAACTCCAAACTCTTGATGATTTCTTGATCAAAATAATATGTGGAGATCATAGGGATCCATATGTGATGTCTAGAGCCATTTTAGATCATTCTTGATTGACCTCTTGGTAATGAGGGTCTTAAACCCTAGATATGAGCTTGATAGATCAAATGTGGGCACGTGCCCTATCTACAAAAGAGTTAGACAAATGCAAAGACATATTTTTTGGTATTTTAGTTAGTAAAAATGATAAAAATACAAAGTATGATACAATAAAATGGTGCTTTGTGATCTCTCCCAATACAAACCCAATGAATGAGGGGTAAGGAGGATGCCAAGGTGTAATTCCAATGCTAATGCATATGATGAGATAACATGAGGGCTAGTTGAGGAGATGAAGATTAAAATCTTTGTATCGACTCAGTAGAATGGGCTTAAATACCAACATATAGAAACAAATTTTGGTCCCAAAGAGACCTCATGATGCATATGATATGAATGTTTAAAATAAGTCTTTGTGGGGAAATGTTTCCACAAAGAAAAAGAATCTGGAGAGACTGAAAGTCCGCAGGAGCATAATGCATTCCGTAAGAAAAACTCACTGGGGAGACAAAGACTCTGGGGATAAAATGGTCATGCGTAGGCCAGGCTACGACTTAAAAACTGCTGGGGGACACGAGGGATTCAATGGAAAGACTCAGTCGGGGAACAAAAGAACATTTGTAGGGGGAAACGGGTAGATCAGAACAAAACTGAAGTACTCGAACCAAGCAGGAATAACGATTTCATTAAAAAAATACGCACTTAAAATCGATTGGGAAAGAAAAGATCTTTAACATAGGAGGAGCAGAAATATATCATTCACTACCAATTACTGGGTACGGGGATAACAAAATCTGACAAGGAGGACATCCATTACGGGTTAGGGTAAATATATCAAGAATGACTTACTGAGGGCCGCTGGGAGGCGTATTCATTACCGGTTACTGGGTAAGAATAGACTTACTGGGGAAAAATAGGATTTACAACTACCAGTTACTGGGAAGAAGACCAAAGGGAGAGAGTATCTGTCACTGATTAAAGTGAAAATATCAAGGATAGACTCAAAGGAAAGAAAATCCGTCATCGGTTAAGATGAACATATCAAGGATTAACTTGCCTGGGGATGTTAAGGAGGATACCCGTCATCGGTTAAGATGAACATATCAAGGATAAACTGCCTAAACAAAGTAGGAATTACATTTATCGAATGCTGGATAGAATACCAGAAAGAGAATATCCGTCACCGGTTAGGATGAACATATCAAGGATAGACTCTGAGGGGATGAATAGGAATATCTATCAGTTACTGGATAGAAAACCACAAAGAGGATATCCATCACTAGTTAAAGTGAACATATCAAGGACAAACTCTACAAAGGAGAGAAAAGCAGGATTTATAACTACCGATTACTGGGCAGAAGACCGCAAAGAGAAGGAAACCCGTCATCGGTTAGGATGAACATATCAAGGTTTAACTCTCTGGGGAGAAAAATAGGGATTACAACTACCTTTTTACTGGGTAGAAAACCAGAAAGAGAATATCCGTCATCGGTTAGGATGAACATATCAAGGATAATCTCAAAGCAAGGGAAGAAAATACCCGTCATCGGTTAGGATGAATATATCAAGGATATACTTCCTGGGAAACGTAAAAACGGATCCGCTAGGGAAAAAAGGGTTACTTTTTCCAGGTATTGGGCACGAAGTAACAAACTGCAAACTAAGAAGAATATTACCAGTTACTGGATAATAGACTCTTAGAAGACCAAGGACATCTATCTAGGTAAGATCTAGAAAGAAACGATCAATCAAGACTTAACCCAATGAGGATATAACTCAAGGGGAGTGGTTCCATCCAGATAATCAACTGGGGAGGAAACTGAAAGAATAATCATCCACGAGGAAATAACTCAGTGGGGAAGGGAGAAAGGTTAAAGTCTTTCTGCTTAGGGGCTGACACTCTACAATTGAAGGAGGACAGACACACCGAACCTGCATGGGGATGAAGTACCATCATAGCAGAGGATTACAAAATGCAATAATGCAATAATGGAAGCTATATGAGTGTATATGTATATGTATATATGATGATTATGCTGATAAAACAATCACAAAGGATACAAAATGTTGTTGGTCTGAATCATCGATATGATTCGTAGCCAATATTCACAGGGGGGAAATAATCGTTGGAGAGAGATCAAACATCTTGAAGGCTTAACCCTAGCTGGGGAAGAAAGGAGAAGATCCGCTGAGGAAACTGTTATCAACTCTGCGGGGAATTTTAGGTCAACACCATATCTAATAGGAGACAATCTTACAGGGGATAAACATAAATAGCTGCTCAAAATCAGGGAGAAACTCTGACTGGGACGAATCTGATGGTGTCTTATGGGGAAACAAAGTTATGCCGAAACCATGCAAACCGCTGTAATAAAATTCCTACAACCCGAGGGAGGACAATCACAATATCAACTGGAGAAGATGAACAACTCGGTTGGGGAAATCAATAAACACCGGGTGCTGACATACTTTCGGGAATGAAACAGGGATCATGCCAACTGCTTGGGGAGAACCAATAATGCTCCACATTTAGGGCTTACCACTTTCAAACCACTGTTGATATTCCTTTTTAAATGAGATTGATTGCTTAAAATTTCGGCTTTTATATGTTTAAGAAAATATGATTTTTATAAAAAAATTAATTTCAAAAAAAGATCATAATAAAATTTAAATCTATTTGGCTGAATTAAATAAGAGTAGAAACAATTGGATAAAAGCTTAACTTTATTTAATAGAATGGTAGTCTGTAAATGACAAGACTCCATAGATCTTTACAAAAGTTTGAAAAATGGAAATTTACATGGAAAAGGGCTACATTGAATACAATGATCACTAATCCTTCTACCAACTCTTGATATACACCGTGCTCTTGGCCGCTGATCGGAAAAATAGCAAGTGTACTATTTTTACCGATGTAGTAATAAGGAGTTTTATTTCCAAGTATCGATCTCAAGGATTACGTAGGAAATACTTATTTTAATTTGATTCTATCAGAACAAAAAGATAATGGTTTGGTTGTTTTAGAATTTATAATAGTAAACACAAAAATAGTAAAAATAATTGATTAAGATAAAAGATGCTAGGGTGAGTGGTTGAGTTAACCGATTATGAATTCAGTCCCGATTTCCTTAATACATATGAAACATTCAATCACCTAACCTCAGAATGTTCTTACTTAAGTCCTTAAGGAAGAAACTATTAAACTACCAATTCTTACTCAAATGTCCATTCAATTAATCATTGGTTTTAATCATACAAAATATCAAGGTTTACGGTGATTTACGAAAGTTACTAGTCCTAGATGATGCATTCATAAACCCAATTGTGTGAAAACCCTAACAATCATAGTCCTGTTATTGAAAGTCGTAGATCAATTTGTATTTGTCCGATACAAACGCATAATAACATCACACAATTGAATTGAAATACGTAACATAGTAATCAAGAAATCATTTGTTCAAATTCATAACATGCGATAACATCAGGACCACCCCCTAGCATCAGGGGGCTTAGCCTCTCATAGTACTTAAAGAACTCATAAAGTAAAGATTAGACATTACAAAGAATTAGGAGAGTTTGATCTTCAATGGTTGATACCCTTGAATCTCGCCGTCTTCAAATCCGTCGTATTCGCTATCTTCTCCAATGCAATGCTTTCGTTCGTCTGTAAAAAGGTGTCCTCTTCTTTCTCTTCCAAGCCTTCTTATAGCTTCAGATGACTCTCTTCCAAGCTAAAGGTCCAAACTACCCTTAATGAGCAGAAGCGGTTCACACAGCAAACATTAGGTTTTCCAAGCTGCGTCCAATCAACACGGCCGTGTGGTGGCACACGGGTGGCCGTGTTGTTCTTCATCATTAATTATTTTCAGCATAAGTTACAGTGGCAACAACACGGGCCGTGTCCCTTCACACGGGTGCCCGTGTTAATGCACTGTTTTAATCAACACGACCGTGTGGTGGCACACGGGTGCCTGTGTCGATCTCTGTTTTTCTGCTCCATCTCTGCTCTGCTTGATCGGCAACACGGGCAGTGTTGTGGCACACGGGTGCCCGTGTTGACCTGCTGTTTTTTCATATTTTTGTCCTTCAGAGTGTCCAGAACTTCACCATTCTTTCTTTTAAACCTGTAACAATGACACTACCAAACGAAGCATAAACGAGATCTTTTTGACATAAACTTGTAATCGAATGCAATGCAATACCAAACCAACAAAACATGCTAATTGACTCAAATGCAACTAAAAACAAACAAAAATCTTACCAAGGTGATGAAAATATGTCGGATTAGCGGCCGGAATTCAATGGAAATGGTGACCGATCAGCCGCTACCGGGGATCAGAATCTGATAATGTGCTCAAGAATGTCTTCAAAACTGAAGATCAGCAGAATGTAGTTACTTGCCATAATCCCTAATTTTTGCATAAATTGCCCCAAGGTGGGGTACTCAATTTATCAGGATACTTCTTTCTGTTTTGTGTCTCTAATTTTTTCCTGGATCGCCCTTTCGGGTTTTCAATCCACCAAGACGCTCATTTTTGCCTAAGCCGCCCTTTCGGGTTTTCAACTTAATGAGCCATTCTTTTCTTTTTTAGGCGAAGTATTTCTTGATTGCATCTGCGTTCACAGGACGAGTGAACTCTTCACCATCCATAGTTGTAAGAATCAAAGCACCGCCTGAAAAGGCTCTCTTAACAACATATGAGCCTTCATAATTATGAGTCCATTTGCCCCTAGAATATGGTTTGAAAGATAGAATTTTCTTGAGCACAAGGTCACATTCTCTTAATATACGAAGTCTGACCTTCTTATCAAAATCTTTCTTCATTCTCTGCTGATACAACTGACCATGACACATGGCAGTTAACCTCTTCTCTTCAATCAAATTCAACTGATCAAACCTGGTTTGACACCATTTAGCTTCAGTCAACTTGACTTCCATCAATCATGCAATGATAGGATCTCAACCTCTACGGGGAGCACAACTTTCATACCATATACAAGAGAGAAGGGGGTTGCCCCTATTGAAGTGTGGATGGATGTACAATACCCGTGCAAAGAAAATGGGAGCATCTCATGCCAATCCTTATATATTACAACCATCTTCTGAATGATCTTCTTGATGTTCTTGTTTGCAGCTTCAACAACCCCATTCATTTTAGGTGTGTAGGGAGAAGAATTATGATGTGCAATCTTGAAGTCTTTGCAAAGAGCTTCCACCATATTATTATTCAAGTTCGATCCATTATCAATAATGATCTTACTTGGCACACCATAACGACATATGATCTGATTCTTGATAAACCTTACAACAACTTGCTTGGTTACATTCGCATACAATACCGCTTCAACCCACTTTGTGAATTAGTCAATAGCCACCAAAATGAAACAATGTTCATTTGAAGCTTTGGGATTAATCATGTGAATCATGTATATTCCCCACCTGGAGAAGGGATATGAGGAAGAAATGAAGTTCAACAATGTCGGAGGAACATGAATCTTATCTGCATATACTTGACACTTGTGGCACTTCTTCACAAACTTGCAACAGTCAGATTCCATTGTCAGCCAATAGTAACCTGCTTTCAACATCTTCTTAGCCATAGCATGTCCATTGGAATGAGTACTGTAGCGGTAAATTTATGACCATCAAGCTATGGATAAGCAAGACGTCAATAAAACCAGAGTCGCCACCACACTTTTATTGTTTCTAAGGGAAAAGGGAAAAAGTACGAACAAAACCCAAAAATAAGAAGTTTTCAAATCAAAATTTATAATATTCCAGAGATTACAGGTAAAGGGGTTGGTTACACAGAGAGAAGGTGTTAGCACCCAAAGTGTCTTAGGTACTCCTAGGGAGCCCTTTCTTGTGTGCATATGTATTTTGTGCAAAATGATGTTTACAAACAAATAGAATGGGGGGATGAGAAAAGAATTCATTAATTATATTTTTGTGTTTGACAAGACCTTCGGACTTGTGCATACGTACCAACATAAAATGAGGGATGAAAACCTCGTAGTTCGTGGTATAATTTCAAAATGGATGCATTTCTTTTAACAAAAATTAAGTTTGAAAGGCACAAAGGCCTAAAAATGATTTGAACGAGTTAGTTCTTTTTGGCTTTTGAATAGTTTAAGTCAGGTATAATCAAGTCTATTTACAAGTTTGATTAAGAAAAGAAGTTTGAGAATGCAATGGCATAAGGCCAAAGTTTCTAGTTTGCAATATGGTCTAAGTTTAGAAAACAAGCACAAGCAAAGAAGTTTTTAAAAATGGCGGAGATATTTTTGAAATTAAAGAAATGGGGAGGAGATGAAGAGACTAATCCTAAGCACAAATTTTAAAAGTTAAGAGTTGAAAAGATCTGACCAATGGGCTGCAATCCAATACACAAGAATGTCATATAGAAATCCAAATTCCCTTGGACTTTAGAATCAAGCAACACACAATGCACAATATATCAACTTGAAGAGCAAGGCATCAAATAAAGATAACCACATCTAAGCTTAGCAACTCCATGATCTTCTTCAAATTGGCCTATGTAGCAGATGAATTCCACAAGTCACAGGTTCAAAATAACATCTTCGCAATGATCATGTTGCAGATGAACTCAAAAGGATATTCAATGATGTATCAAATGAAGTTTCAAATTGCAAGCACTTGGTTTCATAAAAGTTGGCATTGGCCAAGTCCTTTTGCATAGGGAATGTTTCCTAAATTCTAAGTCCAATTGTCCAAGACCAAACCAACAGTCCACACAATAGTTTTTTAGGGTTTTTGTTCTTATTATGTACATTAATGGTCAAAGACCACACAAGCAAACAAAATATACACAAACAAGATATATCACACAATATGGTCCAAGTGGACAAAGTGAAAATGACATTAATATAAACAATTAGAATGGTATGAATAATGGCAAATGAATAAAGCTTGAAATGAAGTGCATTAAAGTAAATGACTTGAAATTAAATGTTAGTTGTTAATGAGTTAGAAGTTAGTATTGCTTTTGCTTTTTGTTTTAAGTCATTCTTTGGAGAACACTCAACCCACTTATCACAAGCATGGATCCTTGAACCAAGACATTTTCCAAAGGAAGGAAAAAAGGCCAATTTTCCACACAATACAATGAAAGAGGGGAGACTTACAATCTCACTAACTAGAATGCTATGCCTTTTGTGTCAAAAAATTAACGCTATGTTAAGCAATCATAATTGGACTTATGTAAAAGTCACAACTATTTAAGGCTGGGAAATAAATTTTTGGTGTTAATGCATGTTAGAGACATAGTATAATAGACTATGCTCATGAAACATACCACACGCAAAAAAAATGCAAAAGTGGTGATCTAATCTCATCCATACTTATGTTGATTTTACAATCAACTAGCCTTAGGATATTGGAATATTATAGGTCGAATGAAATAGATGCATAAAGAAAGGGAATTAGATGAAGAGTGAGGGGAATGGATAAAAACTCAAATTGGTCAAAGGAGGACTTTTACCAAATTAAGATCATTCATTCATTTTGGGAGATGGAATGTACATTCCATCAATCCCCTAAATCCAATGATCTTAACCTAGCAAAGTCAAATCAACCTTGACTAAGGCCCAACAACATAAGTCAAACTTATACAAACAATCAAAATAGCTCAACACAATTATTTGACATTTATTCAATTTAAAAATACTAAAAATAATGCATTAAATTAAATATGGTTTGTCAAATTCCTAAAACTTCACCAAAACACCAAAGAAATGGCCATGAGATTTATCATAGGTAAACAAGGTCAAAGGACCTTGGGGAAATTTTTTCAGAATTTTTGGAAACTTAAAAGTATTTTTAAACAATTAAAAATATTCACAAAATCAATTAAATGATGAAAAATATTAATAATGATCCAAAAAATAATTTTATTTCAAAATATGGAAGAGGATTTTATTTAAATTTTTTTGGTGAAACTCTCATATTTTTTGGATCAATATTAAAATTAATATGAATTAATGAAAATCAAAGGAATAAAATGAAATTCAGAAAATGCAAAAAAACATGGACCACTTGATCTCCCTCATTAATTAAGGTGGCAGACAAGTGGATAAAAATGCGTGTTCCATGGTACACTTGAGTCAGCGTGCCACATTACTGGTATTCAAAAGCAACACTCAAGATTAAAACAATTTAAACAAGATCAATGGCTCAGAATCTGTCCAGCACACCACCGGTGCTGGAACTCCGGTCACATTCTTAGGCGAGGCTCACCGGACTGGTTTAGTCATCACCATCACATAAATGAAAAATGAGGACATGATCTGAAAGAAAAAATGGCGTAGAGCACGAATCTGACCTCAATTTTAACTAACTCCAAATATATAAAAAGGTATGAGGAGTTGAATTTTGAGGTGTGTCAGCTGAGTTGCTTCGATTTGACCTCAAAACAACTCAATCTTCTTTCCTACATTGGTAGGACTTCAGACAACGAAAGATACAAGAGAATTGATGAAAATTGAGTGAGAATCGAAGAGAAAAAGATTTTTGAAAATTACCTTCAATGATGTGCAGAAATGGATCTTGCTTGCTTCAAACTTGACTTGATCACACTCAAGGAGCTTGCAGAAGTGGTTTGGCAATGGAACAAAGCTTTGGATCCTGGAGTTTTTGAATATCCAAACAGTGAGATTCAAACTCAATTTTCAAGTTGAAAATTCTCAAGTTTTCCTTTGTATTGTGAGGGTTTAAATAGAGGGGGAAAAGCTGGCGCGCAAGGTGTGTTTGAAATGAGCTAAGAGGTCATGTATTTATAGCATTTGGGATTGATAATTGCACACTTGAAATTTTGCTAAATTTGGCAATGTCATGCACAAGCTTGCATGGGCGTGTACAGGCCCCTGAAGCAATCCATTTTGATCCAAATTCAACTGTACTGAAGTTCAAATGAGGCTTGAATGGCAAGGCAATGCAATGTGAGGTTTTGGACATTTGATATTTCCACTTGATGCAGACCTGTTAAGACCATGCGCAACCCTAACAAACCTTATCGAAAATGCATGAAATAGGACTATTTGGAAAGCTTAGATCAAGAGGAACAACTTTGTTGTTGGACACATTTTCATTTGGAACTTGGATCATGGTGAATTTTGAGGTGGAAGTTTGGAAATTTCAACATGTTGAAATTTTTTCTAAGTGTTAAGTCATATATCTCAATATTCCACCTTGCTTAACTTTTTATGTGAGCTTCAAATGAGAAAAGTGTCTTCATAAAAGTTGTATATATTTCAAAGTCCTTCAAACTGATCACCAATTTTATGTCATTTGGATTTATAATGATAGAGTTATGCATTTTTGAAGTTGGGGAAAATCACTTGTTCAATGGTATGGGTCAAAAATGACCTATAATGTATCCTCATATCACATGCTTATAAAAGTTGAATTAGCTATCACTCCAAAAATAAAAGTTTAAGTAGACCTCTTGAATGTGATTATGAAACTTGGAAATCTTTCATCTCATAAAATTTGAGCAAGTTATGGCCTTGGGAAGTTGACTTTCAAATTAGGGTTTAGACAACCTATAATGTTTGCACATAGAAAATGATTTTTCAAGCACAACTAGCTCTAGGTCTCAACATGAAAGTTGTTTTTAATGTCATTTAGAGTAACTTTTCTCTTGGAATCATTTTCATATGGTGAAAAGTGTAGGAGATAGGGTCTAGGAAGACCCAGTTTTGATAAGATGAATTCATCTGGGTAACCACCATCAACCAACTTGCTAACTTCCAAATCTCTTGACTTTCTAGGCTCATGGTAGATAATATATGCACAAGATGATGAGTTTTGAAGTGTCCCTTGAGAAATTTGATCAATTGGTGAGGTAGCTTGTTGAACAAGTTACTCAAGATACCCAGACAAACTAGGGTTTCCAAAGCAAACCAACTCCAAACTCTTGAACAATACTTAATCAATATAACATGTAGAGATCATTGGGACTCATATATGATTCTTTGAGACATTGTGGATCAATCCTTGGTTGAGCTCTTGGGAAAGAGAGTCTTAAACCCTAGATATGAACTTGATAGATCAATGGTGACCATGCCCTTCCTACAAAAGAGTTAGGCAAATGCAAAGACATATTTTTGGCATTTTGGGTTAGTAAAAATGATAATATACAAGTATGGTACAATCACATGGTGCTTGGTGATCTCTCCCAAAACAAACCCAATGAAAGAGGGGTAAGGAGGATGCCAATGTATGATCCCAATGCTAATGCATATGATGAAATTGCATGAGGGATCTTAGGTTCAAAATTGGGGTTTTACAGCTGCCCCTATTTAAGGACATTCCAACTGAGGAGGTGAAGCTTAAAATCTTCGTATCGACTTAGTAGAATGGACTTAAATAACAACATATAGAAATAAATTTTGGTCTCTAAGAGACCTCATGATGCATATGATATGAATGTAAAAGTGAATTCTTTATGGGGAAATGTTGCCACAAAGGAAAAGAAATCAGAGAGACTGAAAGTACGCAGGAGTGTAATGCATTCCGTAAGGAAAACTCACTGGGAGACAGAGACTCTAGGGGATAATGGGTTATGCGTAGGCCAGGCTACGACTTAAAAAACTACTGGGGGACTAGAAAAATTCCATGAAAATGGAAAGACTCGGCCGGGGAAACAAAGGAACATCTGCAGGGGACACATGTAGATCAGAATAACACTGACGTACTCGAATCATGCAGGAAAAGCGATTTCACTAAGGACATACGCACTCAACTCGACTTGGGAAGAAAAGGCCTTCAACACAGAAGGAGCAGAAATCTATTATCCAATACCTGTTACTGGGTAAGAAGATCATAAATACTTGACAGAGAGGACATCCGTTATCGGTTGGGATGAACATATCAAGGATGACATGCTAGGAGCCACCAGGAGGGAGTATTCATTACCAGTTACTGGGTAAGGATAGCCTTACTGGGGAGAATTGCAGAAAATAGGATTTACAACTACCAGTTACTGCGCAGAAGACCAAAGATGAGAATATCCGTCACCGGTTAAGGTGAACATATCAAGGATAGACTCAAAGGAAAGAAAATCTGTCATCGGTTAGGATGAACATATCAAGGATTGACTTGCCTGGGGATGTCAAGGAGGATATCCGTCATCGGTTAAGATGAACATATCGAGGGTAAACCAACTGAACAAAAGTATGAATTACATCTATCGAATGCTGGATAGAATACCATCAAAGAGAAAATACGTCATCGGTTAGGATGAACATATCAAGGATAAACTATATGAGGAGAGAAATAGGAATTACATCTATCAGCGACTAGATAGAATACCAAAAGAGAGAGTATCCGTCACTGGTTAAAGTGAACATATCAAGGATAAACTCTGCAGGGGGAGTAGGATTTACAACTACCAATTACTGGGTAGGAGACCACAAAGAGAAGGAAACCCGTCATCGGTTAGGATGAATATATCAAGGATTAACTCTCTGGGAAACAAAAAATAGGGATTACAACTACCTTTTTACTGGGTAGAATACCAAAAATAAAGAGTATCTGTCACTGGTTAAAGTGAACATATCAAGGATAAACTCAAAACGAAGAAAACATCCGTCATCGGTTAGGATGAACATATCAAGGATATACTTCTTGGGAAACATAAAAATGAATCCGCTAGGGACTCCACTGAGGAGAAAATAAAGGTACTTTTTCCGGGTATTAGGCAAGAAGTAACAAATTGCAAACTAAGAAGGATATTACCAATTACCGGGTAATAAACTCTTAGGAGACCCAAAACATCTATCTAGGTAAGATCTAGAAAGAAACAGTCAATCAAGACTCAATCCAATGAGGATATCTCTCAAGGGGAGTAATTCCATCCAGATAATCAACTGGGGAGGAAACTGAAGTAATACTCATCCAAGAGGAAATCGCTCAGTAGGGAAAGGAGAAAGGTTAAAGTCTTTCTGCTTAAGGGGCTGACACTCTACAATTGAGGGAGGACAGACACCAAACTTGTATGGGGATAAAGTACCGCCACAACAGAGAATAAGAATCACAAAAGATGATGACATTATATGAGTGTATATGTATATGTATATGTATACGTATATGTATATGTATATGTATATGTATATGTATATGTATATGTATATGTATATGTATATGTATATATGATGATTATGCTGACAAAACGATCGCAAAGGATACAAAGGTGTCGCAAATTTGAATCATCGATACAATTCTCGGTCAATCCGCAAAAGAGGGAGACAACTGCTGGAGACAAGAGAGACCAACATCCCAAGGGATTAACCCTAGCTGGGGAAGGAGAAGATTTGCTGAGGAAAACCATTTATCGAGTCTGCGGGGAATTTTAGGTCAACACCATATTAAATGGGAGACAACCATGCAGAGGATAAACACAAAAAGCTGCTCGGAAACCATAAGGAAACTCTGATTGGGAGCAAATCTGATGGCGATTGGTGGGGAAACACAAGTTCAACCACAACCAAGCGAATTGCTAAGGATACCATCCTCACTTTGTGGAGGATACAAATAAGCTGGGTAATAACCAATTCTGCAGGGAAATATGCACAAACTCCGTTGGGAAACAAACACTGCATAGGGGAAATGAATCAACCAACTCAGCTTGGGATAACTGAGGCTTAACTGCTCGGGGGGAACCATTAATGCTCCACACTTAGGGCTTGCTGTTTTCGAACTGCTATTGACATTTCTTTTAATTGCTTTAAAATTCATGCTTTTATATGTTTAAGAAAATGATTTTTATTTTAAAATTTTAATTTCGAAAATGATCATAATAAAATTTAAAACTATTTAGCTGAAGTAAATAAGAGTAGAAACAATTGGATAAAAGCTCAACTTTATTTAATAGAATGGTAACCTGTAAATGACAAGACTCCATAGATCTTTACAAAGTTGAAAATGGTAATTTACATGGAAAAGGAATACATTGAATACAAATGACCACTAATCTTTCTACCAACTCTTGATATCTGCTGTGCTTTTAGCCGCTACTGGGGATGATGAATCATCGCTAACCTATGTGCTCAACAAGTTTCCCAATACTGAAGCTCAGCAGAATGCAGTTACTTGCCATAATCCCTAATTTTTGCATAAGTTGCCCCATAGTGGGGTACTCAACTTATCGGGAAAATTCTTTCTGTTTTATGTCTCTAATTTTTGCCTGGATCGCCATTTGGGGTTTTCAATCCACCGAGACGCTCATTTTTGCTAAAGCCGCCCTTTCGGGTTTTCAACTTAGCGAGTTTTTCTTTTCATTTTTTTAGGCGAAGTATTTCTTGACTGCATCCGCGTTCACAGGACGAGTGAACTTTTAACCATCCATAGTTATAAGAATTAAAGAACTTCCTGAAAAGGCTCTCTTAACAACATATGGGCCTTCATAATTAGGAGTCCATTTACCCCTAAAATATGGTTTAAATAATAAAATCTTTTTTAGCACAAGGTCACCTTCCCTGAATACCCGAGGTTTGACCTTCTTATCAAAAGATTTCTTCAATCTCTACTGATATAACTGACCATGACACATGGCAGTTAATCTCTTCTCTTCGATCAGATTCAGCTGATCATACCTAGTCTGACACCATTCAGCCTCAGTCAACTTGGCTTCTATGAGCACACACAATGATGGAATCTCAACCTCTACGGGGAGCACTGCTTCCATACCATATACCAGAGAAAAAGGGGTTGCCCTTGTTGAAGTGCGGATGGATGTATGATACTCGTGAAAAATAGATGGGAGCATCTCATGCCAATCCTTATATGTCACAACCATCTTCTGGATAATCTTCTTGATGTTCTTATTTGCATCTTTAAAAACCCCATTCATCTTGGGTCTGTAGGGAGAAGAATTATGATGTGCTATCTTGAAGTCTTTACAAAGAGCTTCCACCATATTGTTGTTCAAGTTCGATCCATTATCAGTAATGATCTTACTTGGCACACCATAACGACATATGATCTGATTCTTAATAAACCTCACAACAACTTGCTTGGTTACATTTGCATACGATGCCGCTTCAACCCATTTTGTGAAGTAGTCAATTTCCACTAAAATGAAACAATGTTCGTTTGAAGCTTTGGGCTCAATCATGCTAATCATATCAATTCCCCACATGCAAAAGGGACATGGAGAGGAAATAACGTTCAATAGTGTTGGAGGAACATGAATCTTATCCGTATATATTTGACACTTGTGGCATTTCTTCACAAACTTGCAACAGTCTGATTCCATTATCAGCCAATAGTAACCTGCTCGCAACATCTTCTTTTCCATTACATGTCCATTGGAATGAGTACCAAGGGAACCTTCATGGACTTCAGTCATCAATAGGTCTGCTTCGTGTCTATCCACGCATCTGAGCAGAACCATGTCGAAATTTCTTTTATACAAAACATCACCATTTAGGTATAAATTACCGGCTAATCTTCTCAAAGTCTTCTTATCTTTCAAAGATGCCCCAGACGGGTAAATCTTACTTTGAGGTAAACATTTGACGTCATAATACCACTGATTCTCGTCTTTGGCCTCTTCAACAGCAAACACATGAGCTGGCCTATCAAGACGCATCAGAGTCAAATTGGGAACCTCATTCCAATACTTCATTACAAATCATTGACTCCAACATTGCAAGAGCATCTGCCATCCGATTTTCATCTCGAGGGATATGATGAAACTCAACCTTTGTAAAAAAAGTTGAAATCCTCCTCGCGCAATCTCTATACGGTATCAAACCGGGTTGATTCGTCTCCCATTCACCTTTAATCTGATTCACAACCAAAGCTGAATCTCTAAAGACATCTAAATATTTTATTTTGAGATCAATGGCCTCTTCGAGCCCCATAATACAAGCTTCATATTCTGCCATGTTGTTTGTGTAGGTGTTTAATTGGCTGCATTGTATGGTAAAACACTAGCTGGATTCTAATGTCTTGACTGATGTCATGACATGTTGTGAAGGCGTTTGTGTAACTGCATTGGAGGTTAGAGTATCTAACTGTACTCTGATGTCTTGACTAATGTCATGACATACTTGAGTAACTTACTGCAGGATTAGCTAATACAGGATTTATTGAATGTCAAATTGGATGTGGTAACATTCATCCCTGTCAGCAGATACTAAGGAATAGAACAGTTGGTGTTCTGTTAGAGCTCAGTATTCATTTCCAGTCTGGTTATCAAGGAAGTACCAAACCTGGCATAAGGCCTACTATCTGAATGTCAAACTGGATGTTATGACATTCGTCATGGACAGCATATACTGAACAATAGACAGAGTGGTGTTCTGCTACGATTCAGTATGTTTCTCAGTCGGTTCTTCAAAAGGTTAACAGAACTGACTTAAGGCTAAATGTGTAAATGTCAAATTGGATACTTTGACATGTATTAATGTAAGCTGCTACTGTAGAATGGACATTTTGGTCCTGTACAGTTCAGCAAACTTGTACAGTCTGTTTTCAGGAAAAACAGACTTAGCATATGGTCCTTGATGTCAAGCTGAATGTTGTGACATTCATTCCTGACAGCATATGCTATATTGTAGGTTGTTTAGTTTTCTGTTTCAGTTTTTTCTCAGGCTGTTCTTCAGGGATTCAACAACTGAGAGAAAATCCAGGAAATCAACAAACCAAGCTACATTTAATGAACCTAACAAATAGCCTATTTGTTAGTAACCTAGATGTGGAATTTAGGGAAACTCGGGTGACCTTAAATTCAGGAAAATACAAGTGCAAAGGCCCAAGTACTGCAATATAAAAGGAAGTCGCTCCTTCATTCAGAACTGGGGATTTTAAGGCGTGAAGATTTAGTGTGTCCATCATACTTCACTGCTATATTTTTGTGAGTCTTGTATTAGACATATCTTGTAAGCCAAGCCATTATCACGTAGATGATCATATTGGCATAGGGTGTTCATTGAGTTGTAAGTGTTGTGTCGCTCAAAGCTTTTAAGCGTGAGTGATGTGTATCTTGATTAAAGCTGTTAAGCACAATCAAGAGTTGTTTGAAGTGTGACTTCAAAATTGTCTTTAATATTGATTAAAGGTAGTAATCACTGAGGTGATTGAGGGAGAGTGAGTAGGAACTCTGATCTTAGAGTAAGATTGAAATTGCATTGGGTAGGGATTAAGTGAAGAGTTGTAAACGGGTGAGTTTAGCTTTGAATTAATACTACTGATAGTGAATTTCCTCCCTGGCTTGGTAGCCCCCAGACGTAGGTCATGTTGGACTGAACTGGGTAAACAATTACTTGTGTTATTTACTGCACTTACTTTTAAGTTCTGCATAATTCTTGTCTGTGCAGAATTGGATGTCATAACAACCCGTGTGATATCGAAAGTCTGATAACTAGAATTTCAGTTTGTACACTTGAAAGTTAATCTAGCTTTAAATGGAAGATGCATGCCTTGAGGAGTAATAATTACTGCCCAAATGCCATTTCCATATTGATTAACAACTCCATCAAATACCATGCCCCAACGGGAACCAGGTTCTGGCCCTTCTTCAAGCAATGGTTCATCACAATCTTTCATTTTCAAGTACAAGATCTCTTCATCAAGAAAATCATACTGCACTGACTGGTAATCTTCAATTGGTCGGTGAGCCAAATGGTCAGCCAAGATACTATCTTTGGTCGCTTTCTGAGATCGATATTCGATATCATATTCTGGCAACAACATTTGCCAACGGGAAATTCTCACGGTTAAAGCAGGCTTCTCAAATATATACTTGATCGGATCCATTTTGGATATCAACCAAGTGGTATGATTCAACATATATTGACGCAGACGCTTAGCAACCCAAGCCAATGTGCAACAAGTCTTCTCTAGCATAGAATACCGAGTCTCATAGTCGGTAAACTTCCTACTGAGGTAGTAAATGGTAAATTCTCTCTTTCTAGTCTCATCTTGTTGACCAAGAACATAACCCATACTATCTTCGAGTACAGTCAAATACATGATCAACAGTCTTCCTTCAACAAGCGGAGACAAAATCTGTGGCTCAAGCAGATATTCCTTGATACTTCCAAAAGCTTTCTGGAAATCTTTGGCCCAATCACAAGACTAATCTTTCCGAAGAAGCTTGAATATAGGCGCACATGTGGCAATTATGTGTGAAATAAATCTTGAGATATAACTCAAGCGGCCGAGAAAACCTCTGACTTGCTTCTCAGTTTTAGGCGCAGGCATCTCTTGTATTGCTTTGACCTTGGCAGGATCAACTTCAATACCTTTTTCGATGACAATAACGCCCAACAACTTACCAAAACGAACACCAAAAGTACATTTATTGGGATTCAAGCGGAGTTTAAACTTCCTTAAACGCTGGAATAGCTTCAACAAATACTCAACATGTTCCTCTTCATCAATTGATTTAGCAATCATGTCATCGACATAAACTTCAATCTCTTTATGCATCATATCATGAAAAAGAGTAGTCATTGCTCTTTGGTAAGTTGCACCGACATTCTTTAAACCGAAAGGCATCACTCTATAACAGAATGTTCCCTAAGGTGTAATGAATGTGACCTTCTCCATATCTTCGGGTGCCATCTTGATCTGATTATATCCGGAAAATCCGTCCATAAACGAAAAGACTTTAAATTTAGCAGTATTGTCTACCAACATATCAATGTGTGGCAGAGGAAAATCATCTTTCGGACTGGCATTATTCAAATCTCGATAGTCAACATACATGCAGACTTTTCCATATTTCTTTGGCACAACCACAATATTGGCCAGCCATTGTGGATACTCGGCGATCATAAGGAAACCGATGTCAATCTGCTTCTGCATTTCTTCTTTGATCTTTACTGCCATATCAGGATGCGTTCTTCTTAATTTCTGCTTGACTGATGGGCATTCTGGATTCAACGGCAATCTATGCTCCACAATCTCAGAATCCAAACCAGGCATGTCTTGATAGGACCAAGAAAACACATCTGAATACTCTCGAAGAAGATCAATCAACCCCTTCTTCACATCAGGACATAGTCAAGACCCAATCTTGACTTCCTTCACATCATCTTCGGAACCCAAGTTGACTAACTCAATCTGCTCTTCGAATGGCTGAATGGTTTTTTCATCACGCTCAAGAAGACGAGACAATTCATCACACACTGCTTCATCACTTTCCTCCTCGGCCTCAAACACAGGGAATTCAAAATTTGGAGAAGGATCATTGTATTCAATGGGGTTAGAAACCAACCTGCATAATGATTTGATATTTTGATTTTAGAGAAGTGAAATTGTGACCAAATATTATGCAGATGGACAATTATATTATTTATTTATGTTTTTTGTGATTACCATTTTCAGAATAAAGCAAAAAGTAAAAACAAAACATCATAGATGTGGATGAATATAATTAATTTTCTTAATGATCAAATTTGAAATGCCCAACAATGTTCACTTCTCCCTTAGGCATAGGAGAAGAATTTTTAAAACATATAAAAGCAATTACTTATATCGATGTAAAATAACAGGAATGTTAACAGCAGTCCAATTGTTGCATGCTTTTCCATGCATCACAAAATCGGTGCAGTCTTCCTCTTCGTCATCCTCTAGCATAGTAGCTAAGTGTTGTTCATTGCCATGAATGAACCCTCCTTTACGGAAGCTAAGTTGCATATCCTCGGATCTAGCAGTTGATGAACCTTGCTGAAAACCCAGACCGGTTCTGTTCTTGTTGTCGGAGACCTCTACCATGCGCCCCCACTGATCAACATTACCTTCTTCAACAATCTTCCTTGCATCTTTCAATGAGGACATAGGTGCCCCAATTCTCTCTTCAGTAGCAATAGATAAGGCTTCGAACAGAGTTCCAACCTCATCCTCAGCTTCAACGTAATTGAAAGATGACAGGTGGCTAACGAACAACGCCTTTTCCCCGCCAACAATGACTAGCTTCCCATTCTTGCCAAATTTGAGTTTCTGATGCAATGTGGAGGTAACAGCTCCCGCCTCATGGATCCATGGCCTTCTCAACAGACAACTATAGGCCGGGTGGATATCCATTACTTGAAAAGTAATCTGAAAATCACTCGGACCTATCTTCACTAGAAGGTCCACTTCACCTATCACTATTTTGCGTGAACCGTCAAAAGCTTTGACGATTACACTGCTATACCTCACGGGCGCTCCTTGATATGAAAACTTTGACGAAGATCCGGTGTCAACAAGCACATTGGACAAAGCGTCATCTTTGCAATTCATTGAGATATGCAAAGCCATATTATGATTCCTACCCTCCTCAGGGAGTTCTTCATCACAAAAGCTGAGATTGTTGCAGGAAGTGATGTTAGCTATAATATGATCGAACTGATCCACCGTAACATCATGTTCCATGATCGCTTGCTCTAGAACTCTTTGCAGTGCTTCTCTGTGCGCTTCAGAATTCATAAGAAGAGACAATACTGGAATCTTTGAGGGGGTTTGGAGCAGCTGCTCCACCACATTAAACTCACTCTTCTTGATTAACCAAAGTACCTCATCATCATCATTAGCCTTCAAATTTCTAGATTCATCAGACTGACACTTTGAAGCACTAACCGAGTCTACTGCAGGCACTTCCACCTTCTTACTGACAGTTGAATCTTCCACACCTTTTGGGAACACCGACCCAAACACTCGACCACTACGGGTCACCTTGGTAACATCAGTAATGCTTACAAATGAATTGGTCGTAGGCAATGGAACCTCTTGACCATCCTTCAACATTGTTGCATTGTACTGATACGGAACAACCTTATCGGATGAATACGGGACTGAACCCACTAACCGTATGACCGACGGTGATACCGATCTTTGACTGATACTGTTACTATTGCTGCTATCATACTGAATTACTACTCTTTCCGGATTCTTGAAAACGGGCACTATGACATTCACATCGTCACCTAAGTGACAGGATTGGAATATTTAAATCATGCCTTCATCCATCAACCGCTGGATATCCCTTTTCACTATCACACAACCTCTTGGGTTAACACTGCAGATAGCACAACCATCATGGTCATGCTCACAATCACTTACCAGACAAATGTCCTTGTGCATCGCCACCAAGTACCTTCGAATAAAACATACATCATAGATCTTGTACTCCCTAGGACAACCATCCACCATGTTAACTGATGAATTTCCATGAGTGGGTAATGGGTTTGTGTCGCATACGCGAAAAACAATCGGCGGGAAAAGACACAGAGCCGCCACCGTGCGTTATTTATCCCAAAGGAGGGAAAGGAAACGCTCGAAGTAAACTTGGAAAGGAAATGGTCTTACGACCAGAGATTGCTAGGATCGGGAGTCGGTTACACAAGGGGAAGGTATTAGCACCCCCTCACGTCCGTCGTACTTGACGGGATCCACGCTCAGAAAGAATAGAATAAGGTTGCTAAATAACTGCTCAAAAACTGCACGCACTGGAATAAAACACAGATGAAAGAAGACAGAGAAAGAGGACTCGGCAGGATGTCGCATCCTGGGCCTACGTAGTTTGTCAGACACAAACATCAGAGTCGACGTAGTTCGGGGAAACGGGAAACGTGCTCGCTAGGACATCGCATCCTATGCATACGTATCTTCTCTAACCAGAGTAAGAATCAGAGCACTCGTAGCTCGGCTAACGCACGCCGAAACAAAACGCTGAAAACAAAGACGCTGAGACGTCCGATCAAACACACAACTGGAAACAGACTGCCAATGGCTGGTCTTACATCTGACTCCGAGCAACCAAATGCAAATAGGAAATGGAATGCCAATCGCTGGTCTTACATCCAACTCCACAAAAGAAACACCAACAGGAAACCGAATGCCAATCGCTGGACTTACATCAGACTCCGAACAAACAAACGCAAACGAGGAAACGGAATGCCAATCGCTGGTCTTACATCCGACTCCGAACAAAGAAACGCAAACAGGAAACCGAATGCCAATCGCTGGACTTACATCAAACTCCTAACAAACAACAAACAAACGGGAAACCGAATGCCAATCGCTGGACTTACATCGGACTCCAGACAAAAGCACACGAAAAGAAGAAGGGTCTCGATTGCAACTAGGGCAAGAGAAAAGGAAGGTCTCAATCGCAACGAGGGCGAGAGAAAAGGAAGGTCTCAATCGCAACGAGGGCGAGAGAAAAGGAAGGTCTCAATCGCAACGAGGGAGAGAGACAAGGATTAATGTTAGTCGTCAGTCAAACTCGATAAGACATCGCATCTCGTGCCTATGTATCTCATCTGGACATGAGAATCAGAGTTGCCGTAGTTCAGCTAAACTATTTCTATTTGTTTTGTGTTTTTTAGATGAACAACGTCACTACGCAATCTACCAGATGCTCGACCTTGGGAGACTTACTCACCTGTAGTAGAAGGAGTTAACGTGTCCTTAAGGGAAGATAATGTTTGTTTGTGTTTTAGGAAAGCTCACGCAAGAAAGGAAGTCCTAGACGAAGGAACCGTGCTACCTTAGTTGACATGCAAACGAGAGACTATGCAAAGTCTAGCAATCCTATGGGGATACAATCACACCACACAAAAACATATAACATGAAGTAAACACACCAACAAGGGGGCTCAAACATCAAGGGTGAGGCTTTAGTCAAGGCGTCATATCAACCTCGACAAACAAGTCGGGCTTTAGTCAAGGGGTCATATCAACCTCGACAAACAAGCCAACTGGAAGGGTATTTGAGGGCTCTTAACCACTGACATTGACCGTCAGGGTGAGCAGATGAAAGGTAATGAGGATAAGACCTTATAGCTCTTAACCCGGGTCTGGGTGAGCTTGAATCAATGAAGACGTGGGGATCCAGAATGAGGGACCCTACTCCACTTGACTGACTCTATATACAAGATCTGGGGGATGTGTCCAAGAGCCTCAGCATGTAGTGCGAGCATAATGAACGACTCAAACGATTAGCAGGGGACTGACTGCTAGTCCCTTCTATCTACCAATTTCCTCTTCACTTAGGATGACTTGAGTAACATGGCACAAAGAGTAAACAAACACAGTCATTGCCTCTTAAGGAGGACTTCAGCCAAATGCCTGCCAAAAGAAACGACAGGGCTTCTAGACTACATGGAGTTAGAGGATGATTACCTAGGTGGTATGCCAACCACAAGCAAAGCATAGCTCAAGCAATGAGCTAAAGCAACTAAAGTACCTGTAAGAAATTCAAACAAGTCAATATTCACATTCAGACAAACCCAACAGTCAATCAACAATGTTACAACCAATATGCACACAAGGCAAGTCAACAACTCAAGTGAGTTCATCACCAAGGTACCTACAACACAACAAAGGTTAGTGTACAAAGAAAATTTCCATCTCAAGTCATAAGATTGCATCAACCACTAGAGCTAATAGCTTGAACCTGAAATACAAAGCTCAAAAGATGAGTACAAACCACTAGTACCAAGACTAGGGTCAAAGGCAAAGCAAAAAGTCAAAACAGCAGCCAATATTCAACATGAAGCACATTTATTCAAGTAAGAACATGTCCTAAAAAGGACCAAACTCAAATCCTAAGGCAAATCCATCTATTGATCATGCTAATGCAAAGGCAATCACAAAGCACACAATTGGACATCAAGAGTAGGAATTCCATATTAAAACAAAAATGAATCAAATAACCATGAAATTTTTTATGTGATATCAACATGTTAAACATTAGCATCATGCCAAAAATTAGAATCAACAGAGCTCAATTGACCTAGAAATGAAAATGCACAAGATCAACATCAAATTGTGTGACACATATTGTCACACCATGCATTCATGTGTCTAAAATAGAAATGAAAAATGCTAAAAATTCCAAATCAATTCTCAAAAATCAGGCAACATGTTATGAATGAGCATATTAAATTTCAAGTTAATTGGAGAAAGTATGAGCACTTCACAAGAGAATTGGTGCAACAGGTCAAATTTGCATACATGTTCAAATAAGCAAACACATTTAAAATTCCAGAAATGATAAAATCATGAAATCACAACCACAAAATAATAGACATTCAACTGATCATGTGGCGAAAAATTTGGATTTAATTGGATGCATATGCTATTTATTATGATTTTTTGAATGTGATGAAAATCAAAATGAAATAATGAAATAATATTGCAAGTCATATGGAAAATGATATGAAGAGAAAATTGGAACAATGCAGCAGGAGGGAATCGAACCAGGTACACCAAAAATCAAGCGCTGGGAAAAATAAATTCCAATTTGCCAAAGATGGGAATCGAATGGAGGGAATGGTCAAAACACTGCACTTCATTAATTGAAGTGGCAGCCACCTAAGCAGTCAATGCCAAGCAAGCGCGGTCAAATGAACGAGAGCCAACGGAATAGCCACGAGGCGCTTGCATGGACGCACGCTGGACAAACCTTAGCGCCAACACGACTAGTTACAGACGGCGGCTGGAACGGTGGTTTCCACCGTCTCCTTCGTTGGCCGGCGAGGCTACAGTACACACTCATCATTTTTTTTTCCATAAAATAGCAATATATACATCACTGGAACCGTCTTGAAGCCAGGAACTCGAACCTAACATTTGCTAATCCTATAACTCAATGAATCGTGCGAATCGAATGAAAACATAATGCATGTCAAAAATTCAAGTTCACATATCTTGCTCATTTTCTAACCAAATCACAATCTAAAAGCATCAGCATCATCAGCATGGAAAGTTCTACACAATTATGTACATAAAATGGAGAATTAAGAGGTTCGAATTTCCAACCTCTTGAAGAGCAGAATGAGGAAACAAGCGATTCAAGTGCTCAAACGATCCAGATCCACTCCTATATTGATGACTTGAAGCTTTATGTATGAATTGAAGCTTGGAAATGCTTGGATCTTGATCAATTTGCAACTTCCATCTTCATGTTCTTGAGTTTGATGTGCTTGATCTTGGCTCGAATTCTATAAATCAATGCTTGAATCTTCATCAATCACACTCAATAAACCAGAATATGCAAGAAAATCGCTATGTTATGTGGAGAATTTTGAAGTTTCAATTTGGAGAAAATTTGGAGGGAAAGAAAAATTTGAGATCTAGAATGTGATCATTATCAAAATTCTATTATGCTTAAGCTTATATACCATGTACTAATCACCCTCAAATGATAATTAGGCAATGGTTAATGAAAAATTAGTGAGAATGAGGTGCATGGCAAAATTAGCAAAAACACCCTTGCATGGTGAAAGCATACGTGAACAGTGCCATGTGAGGGCTCAAATTCACTTAAAATCATCTCATGCACATGTTGGAATTGGAATTAAACATGTATGATGCACCAAATTTGAATTTGGCATTTTCCCTCCAAAATGTTCATGCATGGGCAAATGATTATATGAGATAATTTCATGCAATGCAATGTTGGATTTGGAAAATATGAATCACAAGAAGCATAATGCAAAAAGAGTGGCCTAATTTGGAGCTTTGGATAAAAAGTTATGGCATTTTGAACTTCCAAGCACACTTTGCAATCATTTGCCATATCTCCTCAACCATTCATCAGATGCTCTTGATCTTGGACTCTTTGGAAATAGGAGAGAAAGATCTTTAACTTTCATGTTGGACAAAATTTCATTTGAAGCTTCTTTGATGTTGGAAAGTCAAGTTGAATGTGGTCCAAAAACTTGCCATTTTTGGAAACTTGAAATTACAGGTCACTTTCCATTTTGGGAAACTTTTGATCTGGCTTCAAATTCTTCAAGCTAGATATTTGACATGATGAATAAACCTATTTTAGAAAGGGGTTGCCCCAGTCGACGTACACACTGAGGTACGATACCCATGCAAAGCGAAAGGCAACATCTCATGCCAATCCTTGTACGTCACGGCCATCTTCTGCACAATCTTCTTAATGTTCTTGTTTGCCTCCTCTACAACACCATTCATCTTTGGTCTGTAAGGAGAAGAATTATGGTGTTCGATCTTGAAATCTTTGCAAAGCTCTTTCATTATCTTGTTATTGAGATTCGAACCATTGTCAGTGATGATTCTCTCAGGAACCCCATAACGACAGCTGATCTCCTTCTTAATGAATCGGGCAACCACTTGCTTGGTAACGTTGGCATAGGAAGCTGCTTCCACCCATTTGGTGAAGTAATCAATCGCGACCAGGATGAAGCGATGTCCATTAGAAGCAGTAGGTTCAATATTCCCAATCATATTGATTCCCCACATTGCGAATGGCCAAGGAGAATTCATGACATTCAGAGGGTTTGGTGGTACATGCACTTTATCTGCATAGATCTGACATTTGTGGCACTTCCGAGCGTATTTGAAACAATCGGATTCCATGGTTATCCAATAATAGCTGGCTCTCAATAATTTCTTGGACATTGCATGACCACTAGCATAGGTACCGAAAGATCCCTCGTGTACTTCTTGCATCAACATGTCTGCTTCGTGTCTATCCACGCATCTGAGCAGAACCATGTCAAAGTTCCTCTTGTACAACACATCATCCTGATTCAAATAAAAGCTTCCAGCTAGCCTTCTCAGGGTCTTCTTGTCATTCTTTGACGCTCCTTCAGGATACTCCTGGCTTTTGAGGAAATTCTTAATATCATAGTACCATGGCTTCTCATCAACAATAGACTCGGCTGCAAACACATACGCAGGCCTCTCGAGTCGATTCACAGCAATGTGTGGCATATGATTCCACCAATGGACTTTAATCATAGAAGACAAAGTGGCCAAGGCATCGGCCATCTGATTTTCATCTCGGGGTACATGATACAACTTCACTGTCTTGAAGAAAGTCAGGATCCTTCTGGTGTAATCCCGATAAGGAATCAAATGTGGCTGATGAGTATTCCAGTCTCCATTGACTTGGTTAATCACTAGAGAGGAATCTCCATAAATGTCCAGAGTTTTGATCCTTAGATCGATGGCTTCCTCAATCCCCATGATACAAGCCTCGTACTCAGCCTCGTTGTTGGTTGCTTCAAAAGTCAACCTGGAAGAAAAAGGTAAGTGTGTACCTTTAGGATTGATGAGTACTGCCCCAACACCATTTCCATTCATATTAACCGCCCCATCAAACATCAGTGTCCACTTGTCATCAGGATCCGGTCCTTCCTCGACAAGAGGCTCTTCACAATCTTTCATCTTTAAATACATGATGTCTTCATCAGGGAATTCAAACATCATCGGCTGATAATCCTCAATTGGTTGCTCGGCAAGGTAATCAGACAGAATACTACCTTTGATGGCCTTTTGCAACGTGTACTGGATATCATACTATGTTAGAATCATCTGCCAACGAGCCACTCGTCCGGTGAGAGCCGACTTTTCAAAGATGTACACTACACCAAATAAGGGAACAGAGGGCGCTTTTTTTGGCCTATAACAGCGCTTTAAAGCGCCCTCTAATCTGGCGCTGGCATAGGTAAAGACAACGTTTTTTTTCCTGGTGAAAGCGCTCTCTAAAGTGGCTCTTTAAGCCCTTTAAGGGCCACTTTAGAGGGCGCTTTTTAAAGAAAGCGCCCTCTAAAGTGGAAACTTTTAAGGGTTTAGAGGGCGCTTTTACTGGAAAGCGCCCTCTAAAGTGGAAACTTTTAAGGGTTTAGAGGGCGCTTTTACTGGAAAGCGCCCTCTAAAGTTGAAATTTAAAGGGTTTAGAGGGTGCTTATTTTGGAAAGCGCCCTCTAAAGTGGGTGGTTATTAAATTTTTTTTTTTAAAAAGCGCTATATTTATTTATTTATTTTAGACAACCTGTATATTGAAGCAGTACACCTAAAACTGTATAATTTGAAGCCCTTTTTCACACATTGCATTCAATAAGCCTTATATACAACAATCCATACATATACAACAATCCACTGATATATAATCGTTTAACTTCTAAAGATTCTAAATATACAACCAATTCATAACTTAAAAAGAAATAAAACTAAGTAGCAAAAGCATCTCTGAGATGTATGTTTTTTTTGCTAGCCGCAGTCTTCTTAGCAACAACCTCTTTTTGTTCAATATCAATAGCATGAACCTAAAATATCATAAAATTAGTTAGGTGAAGTATAAGATCAAGAATTAACATTTTCTATGCATAAATATCATATAATTGTGTTTATACCTTTTTTTTTTATGCAACTGACTCAATTTGCTGCGTAATCCCCTTATATTTTTGGTCCCTT
The DNA here is from genome assembly GCF_024323335.1 of Lathyrus oleraceus. Taxonomy (NCBI): domain Eukaryota; kingdom Viridiplantae; phylum Streptophyta; class Magnoliopsida; order Fabales; family Fabaceae; genus Lathyrus; species Lathyrus oleraceus. The sequence continues at coordinate 372,982,211 of NC_066580.1, forward strand.
ATCTTTTGAAGATAGAATTGATATTTGTTTAGATGGACATGTTCCATTGTCGTAGAGGGATACTTTCAAATATCCAGCATCATCATCTACGCGAATGAGGCTTGACGACAATGGAACATCTCCATCTAAACAAATATCAATTGATACTTTCAAATATCCAGCATCATCATCTACGCGAATGAGGCTTGACGACAATGGAACATCTCCATCTAAATAAATATCAATTGATACTTTCAAATATCCAGCATCATCATCTACGCGAATGAGGCTTGACGACAATGGAACATCTCCATCTAAACAAATATCAATTGATACTTTCAAGTATCCCTTGCCCCTTGCACGAATGATTGACTTCATAATAGCCATTTTACCTGTAATAAAGAAAACAATTAAAATCAGATGACAAATATAAAAACAATTAAAATCATAAAAGCCATTTTACCTGTAATAAAGAAAACAATTAAAATCATTTGACCTGTACCTTTTTTAGTAAGTTCTCTTTCTTTTCTTGGTTGGAATATGTTCTACATGTCTCTTAACAACACGGACGGTTGGATTGATCCAAATACCCTCATTATGATCATTTCTAATATATGAATCATTTGATATAATATTCTCATCTTGATCATTTCTGGTAAACGATTCAATCTCAACATCAATATCACCTTGATCTCTAGTGTTTTCATCAATTAATTTGTTGGAAAAAAGAACTATAGACCATTTCGTACTTTTCGGATCATTGACATAGAACACCTGTCTAGCTTGAGAGGCTAGAATAAAAGACTCATCTTTGTATCCCACCCTATTAAGATCCACTTGCAAAAATCCTGACTTATCCATTCGAATGTCGTTATTATTTTCAACCCACTTGCAACCAAATATAGGAATTTGAAACTTCTCATAATCAAACACCCAAATGCGCTCGATAACACCAAAATACGACAGATTTGCAAATTTGGGGTTTAAGTCCTTCACACTTGATATGTGCATTGCTTCAGCTACCACGGTGACACCACTATTCTGCATAGTACTTTTATCATCTTGTTCTTTGGTATAAAATGTGTATCCATTAATCGCGTATGCGCTATAAGAAAAAACATGGAAACTTGGACCATATGCTAAGCATCTCAACCTTTCTGTTATTGAAGCAGGATCTGAATAATACTTTGAATAAATATGATCCTTAAAACAAGGTATAAAACATCGATTGTGCTCTCGTACTATCCAATTTTCATTTCTATTGGGATTTAAACCTCAGAGAACATCCTTGTGAATTTCAACATACGGCTCAACATCATTCTCATTGTGCAGAACATACAAATGCACTTGATCCCGTTCGACCCTTGATACTGCCACGATTTTATTTCCAATTAGATTTTTTCCTTCTTTCTTTTCGACAAGCTAAGACTTGGGGAGTCCGATTGACTGAACATTAGACAAATATTCAGTACAAAACTCAATCGCTTCTTCAACAATGTATCTTTCAACCATACAACCTTCTGGTCGACTTCGGTTCTTCACGTACCCTTTTAATATTTTCATATAATGTTCAACAGGGTACATCCATCTCATATAAGCTGGTCCACACAATTGTGTCTCTTTCACAAGATGAACAACTAGATGTACCATTATGTCAAAAAATGATGGAGGAAAAAACATTTCAAGCTCACACAAAGTAATAACGATTCTTTTTGCAACATTGGTAAGATCGCAGGATCGATCACCTTACTGCAAATTGACTTGAAGAAAGAACACAACTTAGTTATAGAGCTTCTTACTTTTTCTGGAAGAATAGAACGTATACCTATTGGGAGAAAATGTTCCATTATAACATGGCAATCATGGGTCTTTAAACTCTTTAACTTGAGGTCTTTCATAGACACAAGTCTTCTAATATCTGAAGAGTACCCTTCTGGAACTTTAACTTCACTTAGAAACTTACACAATGTTTTTTTCTCCTTTCTAGATAGAGTATAAGCAGCAGGCGGTAGATATGTTCGTTTTCCTTTCTTCAAGGGTCCTAATTCAGTTCTTATTCCCATCTCTATCAAGTCCTTTCTTGCCTTAAGGCTATCCTTAGACTTTCCTTGTATATTGAGTAACGTGCCAATAACACTTTCAAATACATTTTTTTCAATATGCATAACATCAAGAAAATGTCTCACATACAAGGACTTCCAATACAGCAATTCAAAAAAAACTGACCTCTTCTTCCACCCACTTTTGACAAGTGTGTGGGCAAAAGGCTTGCCAAACTGAGTATCCAAATCTTTCACCTTTTCAAAAATTTGATCACCCGTCAATATAGGTGGAGCTATGCCTTGTTCTGTCTCTCCATTGAACGCCTTTCTCCATCCACGGTAGTGATGATTTGAATTTAAGAATCTCCGATGACCGAGAAAGACATTCTTCTGACCAAACTCCAAGCGCTTCCAATCTGTTTTATCTTCACAAATAGGACACGCACATTGACCTTTTATGCTATACCCTGATAGATTTCCGTATGCTGGAAAATCATTAATTGTGCCAAACAACATCGCCCTCAAGTTGAAACTTTCTTTCCTATATCCATCATAAGCCTCCACACCAATCTTTAAATCTTCGATTAAGGGCTTCAAGTACACGTCTATGTCATTCCCTGGTTGTTTAGGTCCAGAAATCAACATAGACAACATCATGTACTTACGCTTCATACATAGCCATGGAGGTAGGTTATAAATCATAATAATCACAGGCCATGTACTGTGTGAGATACTCTGGATACCGTGTGGGTTCATTCCATCAGTAGATAATGCCAAGCAAAGGTTTCTTGATTCTTCTCCAAATTCAGGATAATCATTATCAATTTTCAACCACTGTGGTGAATCTGCCGGATGTCGATACTTTCCATCTATAATTCTTTCATCTGCATGCCAGGTCAAGTGTCTTGAATCGGTTTCACTACGAAACATGAGTCTAAATCTCAGAATAACAGGAAAATACCACAAGACTTTTGCTGGAGACAACTTGTTCTTATATCGTGAGACACCGCATTTAGGACACTCATTTAACGATGCATACTCATTTCGAAACAAAACGCAATCGTTTGGACATGCATGTATCTTATCATAGCTCATGCCAATAGAGCACAACATCTTTTTGGTCTCATATGTTCGATTGGGAAGAACATTATCCTCAGGAAGCATATCTTTCAAAAGGGCTAATAACTCTGTGAAACTTTTATTCGACCATCCATTGCCCGCCTTTAAGTTGTACAACTTTAATATCGCAGACAATCTTGTGAATTTAGTGCAACCATCATACAAAGGTTTCTCTGCATCACTTACCAACCTCTCAAACATTTCGGGACAATCCTTAAGATCTCCTTCAAGTGCTTCTGCAATCTCTTCAACTCGATCACAATTGTATGTATCTGCGCCACTATAGTTTGAGGCATAGGTCGTACTATCCTCCGGTTCAACATTCTCGTTACTTTTCTCACCATGCAAATTCCAACATGTATAACTTCGATCAATTCCATGCCTCATTAGATGCGACGTCAACTGAACTGCGTCAACCCGTTTCCCATAACAACAACCCAAGCAAGGACATATCATTCTACTGGGGTCTTGGGCGTGTGCAACGGCAAACTTAACGAATTCTGATACCCCATTCTCGTACTCTCTCGACAATCGATTGGAAGACATCCATGTATTATCCATTACTAATTAGAATAAACAAAAATCAATTTCAGAAGAGAAACCAAAAATGGGATGAGACAAAACAATTTCGCTTTATTGAGTTAGTCTCTGTGCAGGGCATTCATGTCTCCAACAACAACCCAAAACCAAAACAATTTTGGTTTATTGAGTTAGTTTCTCAACATTTTCAGATATCTCTGACTTCAATAGCATGAGAATGTATGAACCATGCATTAAGCATTAGTGGTATGCACTAATTTGTAGCATAGTTATATATCATCATATAGTTTTTACAAAAGATAAACATTGACTAGAAAATATATATGTAGAATTGTATAATGGTCTAACTGAAAGCTAACAGAAGAATAGTCGACTCTAATTTACTCTATCAAATAACATCCATACCTAAACTTCTTAAGTTACTAGCTACGCTATGTATGCTAGAATAAATACACTCATAAGCTGCATAGTGTACCTTTGATTGGTAGAAGGTGTTTTAGATATTGCTGCCTCCTTTTTCTACATCGAGAAACAAATGGAACAGTTGGTGAAATTTAACCCATAATACCTAGTCTCCATTGCTAGCATTGCAACACAATAATTATTGTTGAGAATACTCAATAAATGTATGAACCAAGAAAAATGAAACCAAAAATGAACAATAGCGAACGTCAGAAGAGAAACCAAGTAATATGAAGATTAGAAAAATACCTATGGTGTCAAAATCGAACAGCTAACAACGAATTAATAGAAGGAGGAAACGTCGTAGATCTAACAGAGATGGAAGGAGAACGCCTTAGAAGTAGCAAAAATCGTAGCAGTGAGAACCCTAACGTGAAAAAGAACGAAAATAACAGAGAGTGAAATAACAAAACGCGCAGTATGTTATAATTTTAATGTTTACTAAAGGGGACCTTAGAGGGCGCTTGTGGAAAAAAAGCGCCCTCTAAAGGGGGCCTAAGAGGGCGCTTATGAAAGCGCTCTCTAAGGCTTTCCAAACACGCTTTATAAACTGGAAATGCACATGGACTTATAGAGCGCTTTTTTCAAAGCGCCCTCTAAGGGTAACCTTAGAGGGCGCTTTCTAAAAAGCACCCTGTATTGTTGTCCCTCTATCTCCTCCTTATTTTTTCGCTTCACCTTAGAGGGCGCTTCATTACAAAAGCGCCCTCTAAAGTGCGTTGTCTATTCCAGTTGTTCGCTCCTTATTTTTTCGCTTCACTTTAGAGTGCGCTTTTGTAATAAAGCGCTCTCTAAGGTGCGCTGTCTATTCCAGTTTTTGGCGTAGTGGTACTTCACTGGATCCATCTTAGAAATCAACAAGGTAGTATGGTTCAACATGTACTGTCTCAGTCGGCGAGCAGCCCATGCCAAAGCACAACAAGTTTTCTCGAGCTGCGAATATCTTATTTCACAGTCGGTAAACTTTTTGCTAAGGTAGTATATCGCATGCTCTTTTCGACCAGACTCGTCATGCTGTCCTAATACACACCCCGTCGAATTCTCTGTTACTGAAAGGTACATTATCAGAGGCCTCACAGGAACTGGAGGTATAAGGATTGGAGGTTTCTGCAAATATTCTTTTATCTAATCAAAAGCTTTTTGACAGTCATCATTCCACCTGATTGCTTGATCTTTTCTTAGAAATTTGAAAATCGGTTCACACGTGGCAGTTAGGTGAGATACAAACCGTGCAATGTAGTTCAATCTCCCTTAAAACCCACGAACCTGCTTTTCCGTTCTTGGTTCAGGCATTTCTTGAAAAGCTTTTACTTTCTCCGGATCAACCTCAATCCCTTTCTCACTGACAATGAAGCCGAACAGTTTTCCGGGTTTCACTCCAAACGTGCACTTGTTTGGATTCAGCCTCAGTTTGAATTTTCTCAGTCTTTCAAATAACTTCTGCAAGTTTACTAAGTTCTCCTCTTCTGTCTGCGACTTTGCAATCATATCATCCACGTACACTTCGATTTCTTTGTGCATCATGTCATGAAAGAGAGTCGTCATAGCCCTCTGATAGGTAGCACCGACATTCTTCAGCCCAAATGGCATCACCTTATAACAGAACATGCCCTAAGGTGTAATGAATGTCGTCTTTTCCATGTCTTCTAGCGCCATCTTGATCTGATTATAGCCAGAAAATCCATCCATGAAAGAGAAAACCGAGGATTGAGCAGTGTTATCAACCAATACATCAATGTGAGGTAATGGGAAATCATATTTCGGGCTGGCTCTGTTTAAATCTCGGTAATCGACACACATCCTGACTTTACCATCCTTCTTCGGCACGGGTACAATGTTGGCCACCCACGGGGGATAATTGGTAACTGCCAAAAAACCCGCATCCAACTGCTTCTGAACCTCTTCTTTTATCTTGACAGCCATATCAGGACTAGTTCTACGAAGCTTCTGCTTTACCGAAGGACAATCTTCTTTGAGAGGTAGCCTGTGCACCACAATGTCTGTATCCAACCCAGGTATATCTTGATACGACCATGCAAATATCTCCACATATTCTCTCAGCATTTCAATCAGCCCTCTCTTGACATTTTCCTTCAAAGCAACCCCGATCTTGATCTCTTTCCTGGCGTCCTCAGTACCAAGGTTAACGATTCCCAACTCTTCCTGATGAGGTTGGATGACCCTTTCCTCCTGCTTCAATAGTCTGACCAATTCTTTGGGGAGTTCACAATCTTCTTCACTCTCCTCTTCGGCTTGGTAAATGGGATTATTGAAATCATACTATCATACCCCAAAATTTGCCCATTAATATTTCAAGACATTTTTTCAGGGCACTCCGACTCATTTTTATGACACTGATCTTAAAGGAACGAAGGCCCAGCTCACGAATGACCCAAACTGGCCTGTTCGCTACACGCTCGCCTAGTGATAACATGAAATTATATCATATTTTAGGACTTAATTCAATTAAATTTTATCATTATTTATTTCAGTTCACTTTATGTTGTTAGATATTACGCGGTATTTTCTTCCTATTTGTCTCAGGTGGCTTATTTGGAAGCACAAGTAAAAATGGAGGAAAAGAGGTGCAAAAAGGAGAGAAAACGAACCAAATAGCAAAGCCCAGCCCAAAGTACAAGAACACAGGTGTTGCACCTGTGAGGAGCGTCACAGAGGCTGTGACGAGCGTCACGCCTTGCACACCCCTGTGACGGACGTCACACATGGTGTGACGAACGTCACACCATTCCCCTACATTTTTGGCGCAAGGAACGCCTCAGAGACGTTGAGCATTGAGGGAGTGTTGAGCCCTATATCCACGCCATGCTTTTATGCACGTTGAAGACCTTTTTGGCAGCGGAAGCGGTTACTGAAGCATATATAAATAGCTACTTGCAAAACCAAAAGGGGCCCTGAAGCTTTTCCACATTTTTTCCTTTGCCGTTTTCGCTTTTGCATATTTTCTTTTCCAGCAGCTTAGGCATTGTTTTTCCTACGAGTTCTACACTATTTCCCTTGCAATTTCCTATTTCCTTTTTAGCATTTAGTTAATTCTTTTCGCACAATAGTTTCTACAACGGAAACTATTGTGTACCCTTTTACCGGATCTAACCTTACGTTAGGATCTAGTTTATTTCCTTCGTTTTAATTTGTTGTTTAGTTGAAGAATCCAAGAACAAATCCTACCGGCTTGTGGTGGAGTGTTCAGGACTACTGTTTAACTTATTCCGAGTAACCCTAAAGGAAACCCTGAAGGAAAAGCCGGCGGCACCGCTCAATTCGATCCGATCGGCCAATTCAAGGTTGCAATTCAATTGCAAACAGGTTTGCGTTACTATCGCCGCTTTATGTTCCGAATTCACATGTGATACCATAATTGAATTCATAAATATATTTGAGGTTTTGCATGTGGACCTAAGTATGCCTGGATACCTTGAATTGTTGTAATGGATGCCGCTGTTTTTCGCTCTGTTTTGATCTTTGCCCATCTGACCTGTTTTATTATAACCATGCTTTGTTTACCTGATACTATTACTGCTTTGGTGCAACTCTTGATTGCACCCCATTTGGTATTCTGACCTGTTTGCGGAATTTTGTAAGGGCTCACATACTCCCGAAGAAGGTGGCTTGCTAGGTATTCCACTTTATTTGAGGGATACCCTTATGGAGATGGATTCCGAACTAATTAATTTTAATGGGGAGATTCATCCTAATTGCCTAATTAATTTTAATGTGGAAATTCATCTTAAATACTTAATTGTAAAACATGGCCTTTGAATATGTGACCTTGGACCTCTCTTTGTTGCCTTACGGTATTACGGTATTACGGTCATGTCCCGCGAACGTGGGGATACACTTAGCAAAGACCCTTCGATTAAATCATCATAACATAAATCATAGTCCCTCGGATGTTGCCCTCGAATGATTTTGCCCCTCGATGACCCTTCGGTGTAGCCTACGGTTAAATGATGATCGTCCCTCTGAATGCTAAGGTATCCTTACAAATGTTGCCTTCAATGACCAAGCGATGACCCTACGATGTCCCTTTATATCCAAAGGATAAAATTACTTACTTCTCAATAGTAAGGACAGTTTTACCCTCCTCAGGATAGGAAATGCCCACAAAGACCTCGGATAGGTATAACTCTTAATTGCTGACTCACAACCTAAAACATTTTTCACACGTCACACTTGGTATACATTCACACTAGAATCATTACCAAGTTATACCTTTTCTAAACCGCTTTCAAAATCAAACGAGATAAACACTTTGTATACATTCATACGAGAATCATTACAAAGTTAAACTCTCTTTCAAACATTTTTTAAGCAATTCACCAACACTTTTCAGACAAAAATATAAGTGATCTAGCAATTAAGAGCCCATGGATAACCATGGATACAAAGGGTGCTAACACCTTCCCTTTGTATAATGTACCTCCCGAACCCAAAATCTATTGAGGTCTTTCCTGTTCTTTTCCACCTTTTCTTATTGGATAAAAGAAAAGTCGGTGGCGACTCTTGCTATCCGTGACATTGCGATAAAAAGCAAAATACCCCAAGTCAGTTCACCGAATGACAGAACTGGCGACTCTGCTGGGGACACTAAAAAGAGAGGTTACCTTAAAAACAAGATCACTTATTCCAAATTGTCTGATTTACTTTTAAGGGATTGCTTGGGTATTTTTGAGTGAAAGATCCTACACCCGGATCTAGTGTACCTTAGGTAAGTAGCAATAGATCATCGCGACTATCCGGCGTATACTGGAATGGTTAAAATGATGGCTACGGTTAATGTGACACTTTGGATGTCCTGATGTTCCTCATGTTCACTTGAGGAAAAATTTGGCTTCCGCGTGGTGTCATTAAAGCATTAACCAGACCTTTAGAACCCTAATTGACTCATCCTGGCCATTAGAAAGTAGTGAGATAACTGACTTCGGTTCCGACTGGGGTTGGTTGAGACTCGATACTACACTCCTTGAGATTGGACTTTAGGGAAGCTTCGGTCAACCACTTGGTGTTGCACTGAAGTGGACTTAAAGGAAGGTCAATGATTGGAGATCCTTTTAGAACCCGGTTACTATTCTAGGACAGGTTGAACCAACTAAACTTCAGTGGGGAGGGTACTTACCTATGGAACTCATGCAAGCCTTAAAACCTAGGAATGATGGTTGTGTGACTTGCTTGTGCTTGTTATTTATTTAACCTCATAACATCATAACATCATGACATCATAACATTGTACTAACCATTTCAAGGACTTAGGGATTTAACTTTGCTCTGTTTTGTAAGGCTATGGCTCCCAGGAAGACCATCCGGATCAATTTTGTAGCAATCTCTCCTCAACTGAAGAATTTAGTGTCAGAGCTCCCCGATCATGCCCAGTTCATCAAGAAACACGGTTCTCTCCTCAATTTGGTTACCACTGGTTTCAAAGAAGATATGATGAGAGTTTTATTCCAGTTCTTCAATCCTAAACATCATTGCTTCACATTCCCAGATTATCAGTTGGTACCTACACTGGAAGAATTCTCCAGACTGCTTGGGATACCTATCCTTGATCAAATACCTTTCAGTGGTTTAGAAAAGGTTCCGAAGTCTGAAGAAGTTGCCACAGCTTTACACATGACGAAGTCCGACATTGAAGCTAATTGGGTAACAAGGAGTGGAGTTAAGGGTTTACTGGCCAAATTTCTGATAAATAAGGCCCGGGAATTCCTAAAAGTTATGGATGTCCACGCTTTCGAAGATGTCCTAGCATTACTAATCTACGGTTTGGTGTTATTTCCTAATCCAGACCAATTCATAGACATGAATGCTATTAAGATATTTCTCACTCATAACCCTGTGCCCACCTTGCTGGGAGACATTTTGCATTCCCTCCACACTCGTACCATGAAGAAGCAAGGGACTCTCATGTGCTGCATACCTTTGTTGTCTAGGTGGTTTATTTCGCACCTTCCTCAATCAGTCTTGAAGAACGAGCAGAATTTGAAATGGTCTCAAAGGATAATGTCGCTCTCCCACCCAGAAATCTGTTGGTGTCCTCAGTTCAAGGAAAATGTTACCATCATTGACCGTTGTGGCGAGTTCCCTAATGTACCACTCCTAGGAATAAGAGGAGGCATTACTTATAATCCTTCTTTAGCTCTGCGACAGTTTGGTTGTGCTCGAAGAGATGGTCCACATGAAATGATCATCGAAGGCATCATGTTCGACTATGACAACGATTCCCAAGGCCTCCGTCAAAGATTTGTACGAGCTTGGGGCATGGTGAAGAGAGGTACGTTAGGACAGAAAAATTCTATTCCTATGGAACCTTATCTCAGATGGGTACGCGCCAGAGCTCGTGAACTTGTCATGCCATATCTTGCAATCGGACCTCAGATTGTCGAACCTGAAGCTGAAGGAGGTGCTCCTCAGATCATTCCTTATCCAGATATGCCTACCAATGTTGAGGAACTAAAGAGATCCTGGATCTAGTTGAGAGAAGAAAGGGATACTTTCGAGACTCAGTTCGTCGCAGAAAGGAAGAAAGTGTTAGAACTTACCAGTCAGCTTAATGAGGAACGAAGACTCAATGCGTATCTTCGCCCAAAAAGAAGCCGCCCCTGGGAGACTTGAGCTTTCATTGTATTTTATTATTATTCCTTTTGTAATGAACATTGGTCAAAGAAATTAGCAATAAACATTTCTCTCTTGTTGGTGATTTACGCAAAGTTAAATTCCAAAAGTCCTTGAAAACATTTCATACATTGCATAGCATAACATAACACTGCATAACAGGTATTCTACAAGTTCAATGTTCTCACGGTCTTCATTGCAAACAGAAAAATGGATCTCGAACAAACTGTCAAAGATCTCCAGACTCAGAATGCTCAATTCCAGGAGATGATGCTAAGCTTATCCAAGGGGCAGGAGGAACTGAAGGCTCTTTTGCTCGAAAAGAAGAAAGACAAGAAAGCTGTGAGTTTCATTAACTCGGGAAGAAGGCGTAAAGGACAGGCCGCAACAGTCAAGTTTGGAATCCCGAATGGTCCAGAAGAGGGGGCGGAGAATGATTCAGAGGAAGAGAATGCTGATTTCTCCAACCCTGAGGATGACGATGAAGATTATGAAAATGAACAGTACTCTCCAAGAGATGATAAGTACAAGTTGCTGGAAGAACGTATGCTAGCTATGGAGGGTCAGAAGGCGCCCGGTCTGGATTTCGAAAGTTTGGGTCTGGTCTCCGATGTGACCATTCCTCGCAAATTCAAAATCCCCACTTTCACTAAGTACGATGGTGCGTCCTGTCCTCAGATGCATTTGAGAGCTTATGTGAGAAAGATCCAGTCGCATACCACTGACAGGAAGCTATGGATCCATTTCTTCCAAGAGAGCCTATCTGGCACACAGTTGGAATGGTATTATCAGCTCGAGAGCTCTGACATCCGCACCTGGACTGATTTAGCAACAGCTTTCTATAAACAGTACCAGTATAACTCTGAACTAGCACCTACCCGGCTACAGTTGCAGAATATGACTATGGGATCTAAAGAAAGCTTTAAAGAATATGCTCAAAAGTGGAGAGATTTGGCTGGCAGAGTCAAACCCCCTATGACTGACAGAGAATTGGTGGACATGTTCATGGGTACACTGACTGGCCCATTCTACAGCCATCTATTGGGAAGTTCCTCATCGGGTTTCACTGAACTTATATTAACAGGTGAACGTGTTGAAAGCGGCATCCGAAGTGGAAAGATACAGGCGGCTACCTCTGCAAGCACCAAAAGGTCCTATCAGGGGAGGAACGAATCAAATGCTGTGTACGGTCAAAAGGGTCGTAACAAGAAAAACCGTGACCACGACATTGGAGCAGTTACGATTGCAGCACCACCATCTCAAAACTTCCAGCCCAAACAAGACAGGCCAAGAAGGCAGTTTACCAGGATCAATATGACCTTGGCACAGGCACTGCAGGGGATGCTAAAAGCAAATTTGATTACACTCAGAGATCCTCCTGCGAATCCCAACACTACTTCTTCTCGTTATAATCCCAATGCCAGGTGTGCTTATCACTCCGATAGCCCCGGGCATGATACAAACGATTGCTGGTCACTGAAGAATAAGATTCAGGATATGATCGAAGCTGGAGAAATTGAGTTTGAGCCTCCGGAGACTCCTAATGTCATCACTGCTCCTATGCCTAATCATGACAAGACGGTTAATGCCGTGGATGACGATTCTCACATTTCTAATGTGGCTGACTTAACATCTCCTCTCCAGATCATAAAGAGGAATTTGTTGTAAGCTGGTTTATTTCCAGGTTGTGCTGAAGATTGCAATCTCTGCATACTCCAACCAGATGATTGTTGGGAGTTGAAGAGTGGTATTCAACGGCTGATGGATGATCGTACAGTTCTCTTCGAAAGGATGCCTAAGACGGAAAATCCCATTGAAGAAATATCTGTGATTGTTAGATCCAAAGTTCCAGTGAAGATTACCGCTACTAAAGCGCCTGTGAAGATTATTGCCAAGCCCAGGGTAGCTCCCCTAATCATTACTACACCTGGCCCGATCCCGTATTCCTCAAGCAAAGCTATTCCGTGGAATTATGGCGGTGATGTTTTCGTCCATGGCGTAAAGCAAATTGACAATTCTACTAATCCTAATGGCATCGTTGGGACTAGTAAAATTACTCGAAGTGGAAGGATCTTCTCTCCGGAAATCTCGCCTCCGGTCCTTGAAACTCGAGGAAAGGAACCAGTCGATCCTCCTCAGTCAGAGGCACCGGTCGAAGTTACTCCCGAAGATATTGCCAAACAAGAAATGGAAGAAGTGCTGAAAATCATTCGCAAGAGTGATTTTGATGTTGTAGAACAGTTGGGGCATACCCCGTCTAAGATCTCGATATTATCCTTGCTATTATCTTCTGAACCTCATGCCAATGCATTGATAAAATTCTTGAAGACCGCTCATGTACCTCAGGAGACATCTGTCGATCAGTTCGAACATTATGTTGCTCACTTGGCTGTTGACAATGGCCTAGGCTTTTCCGACGCTGATCTGACACCAGCAGGAAAGAATCACAATAAAGCCCTGCATATCTCCATTGAGTGTAGGGGAATCACTTTGTCTCATGTGTTGATCGATAATGGCTCTTCCTTGAATGTGCTGCCGACAGCTGTGCTGGATAAGCTGGACTGTAAAAGCATTGAACTGAAACCTAGTGACATTGTGGTACGTGCTTACGATGGTGCGAAGAGTGTTGTCCATGGCGAAGTAGTCCTTCCTATCAGGATAGGACCTCAAGTCTTCAACACTACCTTCCACGTAATGAACATTCGTCCTGCCTATTCCTGCTTGCTGGGACGTCCTTGGCTTCATGGGGCAGGTGCTGTAGCTTCATCTCTCCATCAAAAGCTGAGGTATCCAACGGAGGGCAAGATTGTCACTGTGTGTGGGGAAGAAGAGTATATTGTCAGTAGTGTGCATACCTTCAGATACGTCGAGATGGATGGTGAATTCTTTGAGACTCCGACTCAGTCATTTGAAGTAGTTCCTCCGACCAATCCTGTCCTTAAGCCAACTCCCTGTGTACCCAAGGTTATTCGTGCTCCTTCTGCTATGATTTCTCTGAAGGACGCTCAAGCCGTGGTTGAAGATGGTGGTCGTACTGGCTGGGGTCAATTGATCAACGTACCGTACAAGTCTGAAAAATTTGGCCTGGGGTTCAGCTCTGACAAGAGTCAAATTAATGCTGTAGAAGATGCTGACAGCGATTGCGACCTGGATAGCTGGATTTTCCCAACAATTGGTGACGGACTCAATAATTGGAAGGCTGAAGACACTATCCCGATTTCCTTTAGTCAGGAGTAATTGTTATTTATTTTAGTGTTGCAAATTTTTTTTTTACAATTGAACTTCTCCAAGCGTTGTGTCTATGCCCGGGGCACAATAGCTAATTTGTTAAGGGTTTTGTCATCTTCATAAGCATAATCGTATTCAATAAATCAATGGACTTTTTGCATTCAAATATTGCGCTCTTTATCTTTTCTGTCATCTTCCAAACGAGCTATGTTTTCTTACACACACTCACGTAACGAATTGCAGATCCATACCCACTCTGGATCCTGTTGACAATAGTTCTACTACTGTTCATTATGACTTTGAAAATCCGATCTACCAAGCCGAGGATGGAAGTGAGGAAGATTGTGAAGTACCTGGAGAACTTGCGAGACTGTTACTGCAGGAGGAAAGGACTATACAGCCACACGAGGAGTCAGTTGAGACTGTAAATCTGGGTACTGAAGTAAACAAGAAAGAAGTCAAAATAGGATCAGGCTTGGAAAACAGTGTCAAGAGAAGGTTGATTCAGATGTTGCATGACTATGTAGAGATTTTTGCTTGGTCTTATGAAGACATGCCAGGACTGGATACCGATATAGTAGTGCATCGACTGCCAACGAGGGAAGAATGTCGTCCTGTTAAGCAAAAGGTTCGTCGCATGCGTCCTGAAATGTCTGAGAAAATCAAAGCCGAGGTGATGAAACAATTTGATGCAGATTTTCTGGCTGTTACTTCTTATCCTCAATGGGTTGCTAATGTGGTACCAGTGCCAAAGAAGGATGGTAAGGTGCGAATGTGTGTAGATTACCGAGACCTGAATAATGCGAGCCCCAAGGATGACTTTCCACTTCCGCACATTGATGTTCTGGTAGATAATACCGCTCAACACAAGGTGTTCTCATTCATGGATGGGTTCTCAGGTTACAACCAGATTAAGATGGCGCCTGAGGACATGGAGAAAACTACGTTTGTGACGCAATGGGGCACGTTCTGTTATAAAGTAATGCCATTTGGTTTAAAGAATGCAGGGGCAACGTACCAGCGTTCTATGGTGGTTTTGTTCCATGATATGATCCATCATAAAATAGAAGTATATGTGGATGACATGATAGCCAGATCTCATACTGAGGAGGAACATCTCGATCATTTATACAAACTTTTCGAGAGGTTGAAGAAATACAAGTTGAGGTTGAACCCGAACAAATGTACCTTTGGGGTAAGGTCCGGCAAACTCCTGGGCTTTATTGTCAGTGGTAAAGGGATTGAGGTTGACCCGGCCAAGGTGAGAGCTATTCAAGAAATGCCAGTTCCCAGTACAGATAAAGAAGTCAGAGGTTTCTTGGGACGCTTGAATTACATTGCCCGATTTATCTCCCACTTGACTGCTACCTGCAAACCCCTCTTCAAGTTACTCAGAAAAAATCAAGGGATGATATGGAATGAGGAATGTCAAGAAGCTTTTGACAAAATCAAGAAGTATCTTCAAGAACCTCCAATTCTGATGCCACCAGTTGAAGGAAGACCTCTAATCATGTATTTAACCGTGTTAGAAAATTCAATGGGGTGCGTGTTGGGACAACATGACGAGTCCGGTCGAAAAGAGCATGCCATATACTACCTTAGCAAAAAGTTTACCGACTGTGAAACAAGATACTCACTGCTCGAGAAAACTTGTTGTGCTTTGGCCTGGGCTGCTCGCCGACTGAGACAGTATATGTTGAATCACACCACTTTATTGATTTCTAAGATGGATCCTATCAAATACATATTTGAGAAACCCGCTCTCTCCGGAAGAATAGCAAGATGGCAGATGATTCTAACAGAGTACGACATCCAGTATACTACCCAGAAAGCAATCAAAGGAAGCGTGCTAGCCGATCATTTGGCTCATCAAGCAGTGGATGATTACCAATCTATGAATTTTGAGTTCCCAGATGAGGATGTCATGCTTGTTACTGATTATGAAGAACCTGGACCGGATGAAGGACCCGAACTAGGATCCCGATGGACTATGGTTTTCGATGGGTCTTCTAATGCATTGGGCAATGGTGTTGGTGTGGTAATCATTTCTCCCGAGGGTTACCATACGCCTTTCACTGCTAGACTATGTTTTCATTGTACCAATAATATGGCTGAGTATGAAGCATGTATTTTGGGACACAAGGCTGCTATAGACCGGCGGGTCAAGTTTTTGAGTGTGTACGGAGACTCAGCATTAGTAATCAGTCAGATCAAAGGAGAATGGGACACTAAACATCCGAATCTCATCCCTTATCGAGAGAAGGTGTTGTCACTAATCCCATACTTTGGAGAGATTACATTCGAACATATCCCACGAGAAGAGAATCAGTTGGCAGACGCATTGGCTACCATGTCATCTATGTTCAGAGTCAGATGGGACAATGAAGCTCCCATGATCACCATTGAGCGATTGGATGAACCTGCACATTGTTATGAGCTTAATACTGATGAAGTGGAAGAGAAACCTTGGTTCCACGAAGTAAAAAGATATTTAGAAACTCAGGAGTACCCTGAGGGGGCATCTATCAATGATAGAAAATTCCTGAGGAAGTTCTCTGCTAAATTCTTTTTGAGTAATGGAGTATTGTACAAACGTAACCACGATTCGACTTTGCTTCGCTGTGTGGATAAAAAGGAAGCAGAAAAGATTATGGGAGATATGCACGACGGTATTTTTGGGACTCATTCTAGTGGACATACGATGGCCAAGAAGATTCTGAGATCAGGGTATTATTGGTCTACCATGGAAGCTGATTGCCACCATCACTCCAGAACCTGTCACAAGTGCCAGATATATGCGGATAAAGTACATGCACCTCCTGCTCCATTGAACGTGTTGACCGCACCTTGGCCCTTTGCAATGTGGGGCATTGACATGATTGGAGAGATTAAACCTACTGCTTCTAACGGGCATCGCTTCATCCTTGTCGCTATTGATTACTTTACAAAGTGGGTAGAGGCCGCCTCATTTGCTTCTGTCACCAAGAATGTGGTGGCACGGTTCATCAAGAATAGTCTTATTTGTCGGTATGGTATCCCTGAAAGGATTATCACCGACAATGGTACTAATTTGAATAACAAGATGATTACTGAACTCTGCACGCAGTTCAACGTAAAGCACCATAACTCTTCTCCGTACCGACCAAAGATGAATGGCGCTGTAGAAGCTGCTAATAAGAATATCAAGAAGATCATACAAAAGATGACGATGACGTACAAAGACTGGCATGAGATGTTACCGTTTGCTCTTCACGGTTATCGCACTTCAGTACGCACTTCGACAGGAGCAACTCCTTTCTCTTTAGTCTACGGGATGGAAGCCGTTTTACCAGTGGAAGTCCAGATTCCCTCTCTAAGAATCATAAAAGAGGCGGGCTTAGATGAAGATGAATGGATTCAGACTCGACTCGACCAGATAAACTTGATCGATGAGAAGAGACTTGCGGCTGTGTGTCATGGACAGATATATCAGAAGTGCATGACCCAGGCATTTAACAAAAGAGTCAAGAGACAGGTGTATCAAATTGGCGACTTGGTGATAAAGCGCATCACTCTACCACAAGGTGATCCCAGAGGCAAATGGACTCCCACGTACGAAGGGCCGTTTGTAGTTAAGAAGGTATTCTCTGGTGGAGCCATGATACTAGCTACAATGGACGGCGAAGACTTCCCGCATCCCGTAAACGCAGACATAGTTAAAAAATACTACGCATAAAAGAGACCCGCTAGGTCGACGTATCTAGGCAAAAGTAAGGGCATCCCGGCGAACCAAAAGGGTTCGGGCAAAAATTAGGGATAAACATAAAAAATATGCACCCGGCAAGTCGAAAACCTGAAAAGGCGGCTTGGGCAAAAAGGGGTATCCTGGTGGATTGAAAACCTGAAAAGGCGGTCCAGGCAAAAATTAGGGATTAAAGCGTATGACTACGTCCCGTTCTCAGACAGCTTCATCCAAGTTCAAAGGACTGAACAAGCTAATCACTTCTATCCGACAGCAGGAGATGAGAGGCTTGAAGACATAATGGCAGTAGTGGAATTAAAGTCAATAGGACTTTGTCTGCATAGCTTTCTCTTTAATTTCTTGACAATTTCCTCTTACTAGGATTGCTGTCTCCTTGTACACAAATTGCCTGTTTATGGGCCCTCTTTCGAAATCAATATAATTTTAGTTTCAAAAAAAATGCTTTTGTTTTACTTTCTCTGTTTTGTTTGCATAAGCGTCCATTGATTTAATTCGAATTAATATATGCATTTGGATATGATCGATGTTTACCAAAAATGCGTGCATAAAATAGAAATAGCGATTACTACTAGACTTCAGGATCGAGGAGAAGGTCTAATCATGCTTTCCAATGAATCCATTGCTAATCCTATCCCCCAGCAAAGCCAGTCATTCCCAGAAGAGAGTGGCATTACTAGACAAATGGGTCATCTCTTCCACCCCCAGCCAGGCTTCTGTTGAACATTTTTACCATCAGACAAAAATCAAGCATCCCCGGCTAAGAAAGGGTCATCGATACCAGTATCTCCCAACCAGAAGATTGAGATTTATTTTCCCCAGTAGAGTCCTCTGGAAGGACTTTTCAGATGCATAATTCATTCATTACATCATTTCACAGCATACGCATGCATACATCGTTCGCAGTTATTTTCGGAAGCATAAAACATCTCATGCATCATGACATGGCATGAAGCTAACTTTATTTTTCAGGTTAATTATTCCCCTGATACAGTCAAAACAAAGGTCCATTACGTTTAGGATTCAACTACATCTTTCAGATATACTCCATGTCAACATTCATTCTGACATCCTCCTAACGATGGCATCTATAAGCCCATCCCAGACATTTATTGCAAATACAACATATACAAATACTATCAGATATAGCCTAGCATACGGTTCATTCTGATTCAGCTCAACATATGACTCTTTCAACTTAGATGCGATCTAACGTACGATCCATTCCGACCTTCAACAACTCCAATACGGTCTAGCATACGACCCATTTGGACCTTCAAGGCCTCAGATGCTACCTAGCGTACGGTACATTCTGAAGTGTAGTCTGGCGTATGACTACCCCTTTATTATCAGATGCAGCCTAACGGACGGCTCGTCCTGCTACTCAGAGACGGTCTAGCTTACGACCCGCTTGGATGTTCATCCCCTCAAATGCTACCTAGCGTACGGTACATTCTGAAGTGTAGTCTGGCGTATGACTACCCCCCCTTCATCATCAGGTACAGCCTAACGGACGGCTCAGTCTACAACTCAGATACGATCTAGCATACGATCCATTCTGATCCTTCACCCCCAGTAACGATACAGCCTAACGGACGGCTCGTTCCGCAACTCAGATACGATCTAGCGTACGATCCATTCTGATCCTTTATCCCCAGCGGCATATGACCCATTCTAAATCCCCAGGGAAGTCGACGGCCTAATGAATGACCCACTATACGGTCTAGCGTATGACCCAGTGACACCCGTGACTTCAGATATCTTCTAACGTACGACGCACTCTGAAGCTCTCATCATCAAACTTCCTAGATGGCATCTTTAAGCCCATCTCCATCAAGACTAACTAATTGACAAGTGCAAATTTTTGGGGCGTTCTAAGTGTTCAATAATCTTCCACCTCCAGACCACGAATGGCGTACATACCATTCTGACTCTCTCGGTTCAAGAATATTGAACAGGGGCAGCTGTCATACCCCAAAATTTGCCCATTAATATTTCAAGACATTTTTTCAGGGCACTCCGACTCATTTTTATGACACTGATCTTAAAGGAACGAAGGCCCAACTCACGAATGACCCAAACTGGCCTGTTCGCTACACGCTCGCCTAGTGATAACATGAAATTATATCATATTTTAGGACTTAATTCAATTAAACTTTATCATTATTTATTTCAGTTCACTTTATGTTGTTAGATATTACGCGGTATTTTCTTCCTATTTGTCTCAGGTGGCTTATTTGGAAGCACAAGTAAAAATGCAGGAAAAGAGGTGCAAAAAGGAGAGAAAACGAACCAAATAGCAAAGCCCAGCCCAAAGTACAAGAACACAGGTGTTGCACCTGTGACGAGCGTCACAGAGGCTGTGACGAGCGTCACGCCTTGCACACCCCTGTGACGGACGTCACACATGGTGTGACGAACATCACACCATTCCCCTATATTTTTGGCGCAAGGAACGCCTCAGAGACGTTGAGCGTTGAGGGAGTGTTGAGCCCTATATCCACGCCATGCTTTTATGCAAGTTGAAGACCTTTTTGGCAGCGGAAGCGGTTACTGAAGCATATATAAATAGCTACTTGCAAAACCAAAAGGGGCCCCGAAGCTTTTCCACATTTTTTCCTTTGCCGTTTTCGCTTTTGCATATTTTCTTTTCCAGCAGCTTAGGCATTGTTTTTCCTACGAGTTCTACACTATTTCCCTTGCAATTTCCTATTTCCTTTTTAGCATTTAGTTAATTCTTTTCGCACAATAGTTTCTACAACGGAAACTATTGTGTACCCTTTTACCGGATCTAACCTTACGTTAGGATCTAGTTTATTTCCTTCGTTTTAATTTGTTGTTTAGTTGAAGAATCCAAGAACAAATCCTACCGGCTTGTGGTGGAGTGTTCAGGACTACTGTTTAACTTATTCCGAGTAACCCTAAAGGAAACCCTGAAGGAAAAGCCGGCGGCACCGCTCAATTCGATCTGATCGGCCAATTCAAGGTTGCAATTCAATTGCAAACAGGTTTGCGTTACTATCGCCGCTTTATGTTCCGAATTCACATGTGATACCATAATTGAATTCATAAATATATTTGAGGTTTTGCATGTGGACCTAAGTATGCCTGGATACCTTGAATTGTTGTAATGGATGCCGCTGTTTTTCGCTCTGTTTTGATCTTTGCCCATCTGACCTGTTTTATTATAACCATGCTTTGTTTACCTGATACTATTACTGCTTTGGTGCAACTCTTGATTGCACCCCATTTGGTATTCTGACCTGTTTGCGGAATTTTGTAAGGGCTCACATACTCCCGAAGAAGGTGGCTTGCTAGGTATTCCACTTTATTTGAGGGATACCCTTATGGAGATGGATTCCGAACTAATTAATTTTAATGGGGAGATTCATCCTAATTGCCTAATTAATTTTAATGTGGAAATTCATCTTAAATACTTAATTGTAAAACATGGCCTTTGAATATGTGACCTTGGACCTCTCTTTGTTGCCTTACGGTATTACGATATTACGGTCATGTCCCGCGAACGTGGGGATACACTTAGCAAAGACCCTTCGATTAAATCATCATAACATAAATCATTGTCCCTCGGATGTTGCCCTCGAATGATTTTGCCCCTCGATGACCCTTCGGTGTAGCCTACGGTTAAATGATGATCGTCCCTCTGAATGCTAAGGTATCCTTACAAATGTTGCCTTCAATGACCAAGCGATGACCCTACGATGTCCCTTTATATCCAAAGGATAAAATTACTTACTTCTCAATAGTAAGGACAGTTTTACCCTCCTTAGGATAGGAAATGCCCACAAAGACCTCGGATAGGTATAACTCTTAATTGCTGACTCACAACCTAAAACATTTTTCACACGTCACACTTGGTATACATTCACACTAGAATCATTACCAAGTTATACCTTTTCTAAACCGCTTTCAAAATCAAACGAGATAAACACTTTGTATACATTCATACGAGAATCATTACAAAGTTAAACTCTCTTTCAAACATTTTTTAAGCAATTCACCAACACTTTTCAGACAAAAATATAAGTGATCCAGCAATTAAGAGCCCATGGATAACCATGGATACAAAGGGTGCTAACACCTTCCCTTTGTATAATGTACCTCCCGAACCCAAAATCTATTGAGGTCTTTCCTGTTCTTTTCCACCTTTCCTTATTGGATAAAAGAAAAGTCGGTGGCGACTCTTGCTATCCGCGACATTGCGATAAAAAGCAAAATACCCCAAGTCAGTTCACCGAATGACACATACTGAGCCATAACATAACTGTTCTTAGTGGAGTCCGCGAGATCGATTCTGCATGAACGATGTTTCAATGCTTTATTTTAGAAAAGAGTTCAAGAAAGTCACAAAAACAAAAAACATTGCCATTTTTATTGTTTTGAAAATGAAAATAAAAACAGAAAGACAGTGATCACAAATCTGTTTGCAAAACGTCCTTTATTAATGATATTCATTGAAAGTTCAAACATGATGTGGCCCTACAATGAACCACTACGCCCCGGGCATAGCGTAGGGTTTTTGTGCAGAATGAAAAACAAAAGAAAATTACTCTGTCTGAAGAGTAACTTGGACTATTTCTTCGGCTGTCCAATTGTTGACCGTCTCCCCTGGAGCATACGGGCGCACCCATTTGTCCATATCACAGTCGTTGTCACCATCTTCACTATCGGCTGCAAAGACATCACCAAGATTCATCAACCCAGCGCTGGTGAAGGTACACGGCCCTTTCTGATCCTGAACACCCTACACTACCTGAAGAGGCTGATAACCAATGCCAAATTTGTCTTCTTTGACAAGCATGTCAACCATCTTGCCCCAGCCTTTTGCGTTACCCGAATTGACAACCTCCAAAGCTTGCTTGTAGGACGCAATTGAGGCACCTGGCTTCTTCTGTTCAACAAAAGCCACCTTCTCAATCTCAATGGTCTCGAAAGCTTGGCACAGAGTTTCATGAATTTCGCCATCCATCTCCACGTATTTGAAAGAGGATAAATGGCTCACAAGAATGTCCTCTTCGCCACACACAGTCACAACCTGACCATTCCACACATACTTCAGCTTTTGATGGAGAGTTGGCGAAACTGCTTCAGCCCCATGTATCGAGGGACGCCCCAATAAACAACTATATGCTGGTTGAATATCCATCACATAGAAGACAATATCAAACACTTCCGGGCCAATCTTCACGGGCAGCGTGACTTCACCCAAAACAGATCACTTGGATCCATCGAAAGCACGGACCACAAGATCACTTGGGGTGAGGACAACCCCTTCAACATCAAGCTTAATCAGAGCCTTCTTGGGCAACACATTCAAGGAAGAACCGGTGTCAACCAACACATGCGACAACACCGCGCCTTTGCACTCCATCATGATGTGCAGGGCTTTGTTATGATTGCGACCCTTAGGTGTCAGATCCAGATCTGTGAACCCCAAACCATGTCTCGTAATTACATTTGCAATAACACCCTCGAGCTGGTTGACCGAAATCTCCTGAGGCACGTAAACCAAATTCAACATTTTCAGCAAGGCGTTACGGTGTGCCTCAGAACACAACAACAGAGAAAGAATAAAGATTTTCGACGGTGTCTGGTTCAGTTGATCCACAATCTTATAATCACTTTTCTTGATGATTTTCATGAACTCCTCTACATCTTTCTCAAAAGAACCCTCGGGCATCTCCTTCTGCACTGGTCCTTCTTCAACCACAACTTGCTTCCCTTTTGCCTTAGCAAGAGCCTCGACAATGTTATCCCTTGGAATCTGTGGTGCAAACAGACGACCACTTCTGGTAAACCCTCCAGGTCTTCCCACGTTGTCCACAACCGGACCAACAGTTACTGGAGTTTTGTTTGGCAAACCAATGGTCACTGGAGCCTGATTTACCGGTCTGATCTGATTCTCTGACTTTCTGTTACTGCGGAAAGCATTGTCATACTTCCAAGGAACTGCTCTACTGTTCTCAACAAGTCTTCCACCAGAAGCAACAATGGTGGCAGGAGTACCAACCGTCGCTGGTGCAGATATGGTCACAGGAGTACCAATAGTTACGGGTGCATTAATAGTTCTTGGAGCACGTCCAGGACCCTCAGACGGTTTGAAGTAAATGGTGATAGTTGATACCACTCCACGATCTTTCACAACACGACCAAATTGTAAGCAACCCTCATCCATCAAACCCTGGATACCTCTTCTCAACTTTTCACAACCATTCTCGTGATCATCACAATTTGAACAACTTTCATCACAGCCCGGGAACACTCCCCCTTTCAGCAGACGTTCTTTTACCACAAGCAACGACGTTTGAACATCATCAACATCAACCACCAAATCCACAGCTTCCTCATCTTCCACATTGTTCACCCTAGGCCCACCATGCTGAGGCATAAGATTATTCACAACATTTGGAACAGGAGCAAAGTTGATTGTCTTGGCATCAATCAAATCCTGGACCTTATGATGGAAAGCCCGACAATTCTCAATATGATGCCCTGGTGCACTGGAATGGAAGTCACAATGGACATTGGCATCATACCCAGCAGGTATCTTCGTTAACGGAGCCATGGTGCGAAGTTCAACAAACCCCAACCTGAGCAACGGGTCGAAACGACGATCCGACATTCTCTGTCTTGGCTGAAATGGGCGTTGCTGTTGTTGTTGTGGTGGTGGTCCTCGTTATTGTTGTTGAGGTTGAGTTGTTGGGATGGTCATAGCAGCAACTTGACGATACTGTCCTCTGTTCATATTTCTCCGACTGTGCACAACATTAGTCTCATCCTCCCTCCTTCTGGGTGCCCCAGAAAATGGTTTCTTAGAACTCGAAGATGAAGAACCCGGGTCTTGAATTTTCCCTACTTTGATAAGACTTTCAGTCCTCTCTCCGCAGATTATAACATCTGAAAAGCTACCGAACGGGCAACTTCCCATACGGTCCATAAACACACCCTGCAGTGTTCCAATGAACATGTCGGTCAGCTCTCTCTCCAACATCGGAGGTTGCACTCTTGCAGCTAATTCACGCCACCTCTGGGCGTACTCTTTGAAGCTTTCACCAGACTTCTGAAACAAGCTCTGCAGTTGGGTTCTGCTTGGAGCCATATCCATGTTGTGCTTATATTGTCTCAGAAAGGCTTCACCCAAGTCTCTCCAGCTTCTAACAGATTCTCTCTTTAAATCCATGTACCAGTCCAAGGACGCTCCAAACAAGCTGTCTTGGAAAAAGTATATCCACATCTTCTCATCATCAGTGTATGCGGAGATCTTTCTGTAGTAAGCCTGCACATGAGTGCGAGGACAAGAAGTGCCATTATATTTGTCAAAGGATGGCGCCTTGAATTTGTAAGGGATCCTCAATCCATCAACCAAGCCCATATTCGTGACATCAAAGCCCAAGGAATTTTGACATTCCATGGCACGGATCTTCTCAGCAAGGGCATCAACTTTTCTATCCCTCTCTTCAGTCCTTCCCACCTCATCATCATCACTGAGGAGCGTGAACATATCCTCTTGTCTATCAACCAACGGAGCAGGATGGTGAGCCGGAGCACGGGCCGCTCGAACAATAGTAGTCTCAGGAGCGATAGGTTGTCCGTTGATTCTGATACCCCTCAGTTCATCACCCACAACATAGTTATTGACGGGAATGGTAGCAGCAACATTGTCATTAACGGGGACTCCCTCTGGCGAATTACGGTTGACAGGTGGAATCACAGCTTCCTGTCTCTGGGCCAAGGCTCGCAGCTCCTCTTGACCTTGCACAACCCCTTGCATCATATTCATAAATTGGGCCATGTTAGCCCTCATCTCTGCTAATTCAGCCTGAACTTGATCCATGCTTCTCTGTTGATTCAGTCTTGTCGCGTAGGGTGCGGACGAAGATCATCAATCCTGCCTAGAATAGGAACCAGAATGAGAATTCTTCGTCAAGAACACCTGTAATGCAAGAATGATATGTGTATGATACGAATGCCGCTTTATCATGAATGATCCTGAAAAAGGATATGCGTATGCGGGTTAATTTTTTTCATTTTTATGCATTATTTTTTTTTGAAAATAAACATGCTATGATGCAAAATGATGACACTCTAGCAGGTTGGCTGAGTATCACAATGCATAGGATCAGAACATCAGCATCAGAACCCACGGTCATCAATAGAGCAAGTCATTGTCTGAACAAGTACCAACAGATTCAACCCGGGGATCCGAAATAAACGGAACCCGCTGATAAATACCACGGACAAACCTCCGGCGTCCAGAAATAAAGACCCATAAATCCAACTGAAACATAGTCACCAACACAGAATCCTTGACGGAACCTGTACTTGTAGGAATCAAACCCTCCCCTCACAGGTGAATTCTAATAAGGTCATCCTAAGGCGGATAATTGTCTCGACAATCGGGCAAGATACTCAACGGGTTTGCCCTTTTGGGTGTGCCGTTGTAGCTCTCATAAGATCATCTAAACCAAAGATTCGGGAAAGAACGGTCACCGAAGTCAACAGCTCAAAAGAGATAACTCAACCTGAGTGGAATACTCCAAACGGAAGGACTCTCTCAAATGAACCTCGTCCGGCTGTGGCATCACGTCTTCGCATCATGTCATACAACAAGTGCGGAAATATGAGACCACACTAATCCTAGGTGTATACTCGGGCCTGGGTTTTAGCCCCACTCAGAACACCCACCCCAAATCAGAGGGACCAACCTATACAGAGTCCAACACAATGACATTATGATGCATGCAAACATCTATGCAGGTATATACAATCACAACATGATAATCATAACTGCAATAAATAAAACAGTAAAAGCAACCAAAACTATTCTAGAGAACGCTAGGATTGACTCGCTTAGGGAAGATGGACCAGAAAGAGGTCAACTTCTCTTTTGTCCCCAGCAGAGTCGCCAGCTGTCGCATACGCGAAAAACAACCGGCGGGAAAAGACACAGAGCCGCCACCGTGCGTTATTTATCCCAAAGGAGGGAAAGGAAACGCTCGAAGTAAACCTGGAAAGGAAATGGTCTTACGACCAGAGATTGCTAGGATCGGGAGTCGGTTACGCAAGGGGAAGGTATTAGCACTCCCTCACGTCCGTCGTACTCGACGGGATCCACGCTCAGAAAGAATAGAATAAGGTTGCTAAATAACTGCTCAAAAACTGCTCAAAAACTGCACGCACTGGAATAAAACACAGATGAAAGAAGACGGAGAAAGAGGACTCGGCAGGATGTCGCATCCTGGGCCTACGTAGTTTGTCAGACACAAACATCGGAGTTGACGTAGTTTGGGGAAACGGGAAACGTGCTCGCTAGGACATCGCACCCTATGCATACATATCTTCTCTAACCAGAGTAAGAATCAGAGCACTCGTAGCTCGGCTAACGCACGTCGAAACAAAACGCTGAAAACAAAGACGCTGAGACGTCCGAGCAAACACACAACTGGAAACAGACTGCCAATGGCTGGTCTTACATCTGACTCCGAGCAACCAAACGCAAATAGGAAATGGAATGCCAATCGCTGGTCTTACATCCAACTCCACAAAAGAAACACCAACAGGAAACTGAATGCCAATCGCTGGACTTACATCAGACTCCGAACAAACAAACGCAAACGAGGAAACGGAATGCCAATCGCTGGTCTTACATCCGACTCCGAACAAAGAAATGCAAACAGGAAACCGAATGCCAATCGCTGGACTTACATCAGACTCCTAACAAACAACAAACAAACGGGAAACCGAATGCCAATCGCTGGACTTACATCGGACTCCAGACAAACGCACACGAAAAGAAGAAGGGTCTCGATTGCAACTAGGGCAAGAGAAAAGGAAGGTCTCAATCGCAACGAGGGCGAGAGAAAAGGAAGGTCTCAATCGCAACGAGGGCGAGAGAAAAGGAAGGTCTCAATCACAACGACGGCGAGAGACAAGGATTAATGTTAGTCGTCAGTCAAACTCGATAAGACATCGCATCTCGTGCCTATGTATCTCATCTGGACATGAGAATCAGAGTTGCCGTAGTTCAGCTAAACTATTTCTATTTGTTTTGTGTTTTTTAGATGAACAACGTCACTACGCAATCTACCGGATACTCGACCTTGGGAGACTTACTCACCTGTAGTAGAAGGAGTTAACGTGTCCTTAAGGGAAGATAATGTTTGTTTGTGTTTTAGGAAAGCTCATGCAAGAAAGGAAGTCCTAGACGAAGGAAGCGTGCTACCTTAGTTGACATGCAAACGAGAGACTATGTGAAGTCTAGCAATCCTATGGGGATACAATCACACCACACAAAAACATATAACATGAAGTAAACACACCAACAAGGGGGCTCAAACATCAAGGGTTAGGCTTTAGTCAAGGGGTCATATCAACCTCGACAAACAAGTCGGGCTTTAGTCAAGGGGTCATATCAACCTCGACAAACAAGCCAACTGGAAGGGTATCTGAGGGGTCTTAACCACTGACATTGACCGTCAGGGTGAGCAGATGAAAGGTAATGAGGATAAGACCTCATAGCTCTTAACCCGGGCCTGGGTGAGCTTGAATCCATGAAGACGTGGGGATCCAGAATGAGGGACCCTACTCCACTTGACTGACTCTATATACAAGATCTGGGGGATGTGTCCAAGAGCCTCAGCACGTAGTGCGAGCATAATGAACGACTCAAACGATTAGCAGGGGACTGACTGCTAGTCCCTTCTATCTGCCAATTGCCTCTTCACTTAGGAGGACTTGAGTAACATGGCACAATGAGTAAACAAACACAGTCATTGCCTCTTAAGGAGGACTTCAGCCAAATGTCTGCCAAAAGAAACGACAGGGCTTCTAGACTACATGGAGTTAGAGGATGATTACCTAGGTGGTATGCCAACCACAAGCAAAGCACAACTCAAGCAATGAGCTAAAGCAACTAAAGTACCTGTAAGAAAGTCAAACAAGTCAATATTCACATTTAGACAAACCCAACAGTCAATCAACAATGTTACAACCAATATGCACACAAGGCAAGTCAACAACTCAAGTGAGTTCATCACCAAGGTACCTACAACACAACAAAGGTTAGTGGACAAAGAAAATTTGCATCTCAAGTCATAAGATTGCATCAACCACTAGAGCTAATAGCTTGAACCTGAAATACAAAGCTCAAAAGATGAGTACAAACCACTAGTACCAAGACTAGGGTCAAAGGCAAAGCAAAAAGTCAAAACAGCAGCCAATATTCAACATGAAGCACATTTATTCAAGTAAGAACATGTCCTAAAAAGGACCAAACTCAAATCCTAAGGAAAATCCATCTATTGATCATGCTAAGGAAAAGGCAATCCAAAGCACACAATTGGACATCAAGAGTAGGAATTCCATATTAAAATAGAAATGAATCAAATAACCATGAATTTTTTTATGTGATATCAACATGTTAAACACAAGCATCATGCCAAAAATTAGAATCAACAGAGCTCAATTGACCTAGAAATGAAAATGCACAAGATCAACATCAAATTGTGTGACACACATTGTCATACCATGCATTCATGTGTCTAAAACAGAAATGAAAAATGCTAAAAATGCCAAATCAATTCTCAAAAATTAGGCAACATGTTATGAATGAGAATATTAAATTTCAAGTTAATTGGAGAAAGTATGAGCACTTCACAAGAGAATTGGTGCAACAGGTCAAATTTGCATACATGTTGAAATAAGCAAACACATTTAAAATTCCAGAAATGATAAAATCATGAAATCACAACCACAAAATAATAGACATTCAACTGATCATGTGGCAAAAAAATTGGATTTAATTGGATGCATATGCTATTTATTATGATTTTTTGAATGTGATGAAAATCAAAATGAAATAATGAAATAATATTGCAAGTCATATGGAAAATGATATGAAGAGAAAATTGGAACAATGCAGCAGGAGGGAATCGAACCAGGTACACCAAAAATCAAGCGCTGGGAAAAATAAATTCCAATTTGCCAAAGGTGGGAATCGAATGGAGGGAATGGTCAAAACGCTGCACTTCTTTAATTGAAGTGGCAACCACCTAAGCAGTCAATGCCAAGCAAGCGCGGTCAAACGAACGAGAGCCAACGGAATAGCCACGAGGCGCTTGCATGGACGCACGCTGGACAAACCCTAGCGCCAACACGACTAGTTACAAACGGCGGCTGGAACGGTGAGGCTACACTACAGACTCATTATTTTTTCCCCATAAAACAGCAATATATACATCACTGGAACCGTCTTGAAGCCAGGAACTCGAATCTAACATTTGCTAATCCTATAACTCAATGAATCGTGCGAATTGAATGAAAACATAATGCATGTCAAAAATTCAAGTTCACATATCTTGCTCATTTTCTAACCAAATCACAATCTAAAAGCATCAGCATCATCAACATGGAAAGTTCTACATAATTATGTACATAAAATGGAGAATTAAGAGGTTCGAATTTCCAACCTCTTGAAAAGCAGAATGAGGAAACAAGCGACTCAAGTGCTCAAACGATCCAGATCCACTCCTATATTGATGACTTGAAGCTTTATGTATGAATTGAAGCTTGGAAATGCTTGGATCTTGATCAATTTGCAACTTCCATCTTCATGTTCTTGAGCTTGATGTGCTTGATCTTGGCTCGAATTCTTCAAATCAATGCTTGAATCTTCATCAATCACACTCAATAAACCAGAATATGCAAGAAAATCGCTATGTTATGTGGAGAATTTTGAAGTTTCAATTTGGAGAAAATTTGGAGGGAAAGAAAAATTTGAGATCTAGAATGTGATCATTATCAAAATTCTGTTATGCTTAAGCTTATATACCATGTACTAATCACCCTCAAATGATAATTAGGCAATGGTTAATGAAAAATTAGTGAGAATGAGGTGCATGGCAAAATTAGCAAAAACACCCTTGCATGGTGAAAGCATACGTGAACAGTGCCATGTGAGGGCTCAAGTTCACTTAAAATCATCTCATGCACATGTTGGAATTGGAATTAAACATGTATGATGCACCAAATTTGAATTTGGCATTTTCCCTCCAAAATGTTCATGCATGGGCAAATGATTATATGAGATAATTTCATGCAATGCAATGTTGGATTTGGAAAATATGAATCACAAGAAGAATAATGCAAAAAGAGTGACCTAATTTGGAGCTTTGGATCAAAAGTTATGGCATTTTGAACTTCCAAGCACACTTTGCAATCATTTAGCCATATCTCCTCAACCATTCATCAGATGCTCTTGATCTTGGACTCTTTGGAAATGGGAGAGAAATATATTCAACTTTAATTTTGGACAAAATTTTATTTGAAGCTTCTTTGATGTTGGAAAGTCAAGTTGAATGTGGTCCAAAAACTTGCCATTTTTGGAAACTTGAAATTACAGGTCTCTTTCCATTTTGGGAAACTTTTGATCTAGCTTCAAATTCTTCAAGCTAGATATTTGACATGATGAATAAACCTCTTTTAGACATGAATGAAGTGTCTCAAACCATTTCTCCACCTCCTAGCCCTCAGTTGACTTTCAGTTGACTTTTATGAGGCCTAGATGACCTGTCAATGCACTGATGACTTTGGGCCTCTAACACTTGGCAAAGTTGCTTCAAAATGATCCTTGATTCATTTAAGCTCTTCAAAATAGTCATGTGACCCTCATCTCAAGGAAAAACCTTGCTCTCTTTGCACAGATGAATTCTCTTAATGCCAGTTCTTGTTGATCTGATGCAATGCAATGTGTAATGTTAATGACTTAAAAAAGTGAAATGAATGCATGAATGGGGGTGCAAATTTGAGGTGCTACAGTTTTCTTTCGCGTTCGGGGCTTGGTCCTCAAAGGACATCATTCCACTTTTCACCAATTTCTGAACTTCATACTTGAGCGGATAACAGTTCTCAATGTCATGTCCGGGTGCTCCTTGATGAAAAGAACAACAAAGTTCAGGTTTGTACCACAATGGAAGTGGTTCTGGAATTTGTGGCGGGTTTCTTGGTTGGAGCAGGTTCTTGAGAACCAATGATGGATATAGTTTTGCATAGGTCATAGGAATTGGGTTGAAAGAAACCTCCTCCCTCTCGAAAGTTTGTTGTTAATGATTGTTGGTATTGTTGTTGTTGTAGGTGTTTGTTCATTGTTGTGGTTGTTGCGGTTGACGTCATTGTTGTTGTTGAATTGGTACTAATTGACTTACGGAAAATACAGGAATTATAGAAGATACTTGATGATGGTGTTGACGGGATTGTTGATTCCTTCTGATTTGAAGCCTCCTCTGCCTCCCACTAATGATTGCATTAGCTTCGTTGTCTTTCTTCTTTCCGAAGCTACTGCCGTATCTCTTGCTATACGATACCTCCTCCTTTGACAACCGTCCTTCTCAGACACCTTCTTCAAGCCTCATCCCCATATTTACCATTTCGGTAAAATCACTGGGGGCACTGGCGATCATACATTCATAGTAAAATAAGCTCAGGGTCTTCAAAAAGATCTTGGTGGTCTCCTTCTCCTCTAAAGGAGGGGTGATCTGAGAAGCTAATTCTCTCCATCTTTGCGCATATTCTTTAAATGTCTCCTTATCCTTCTGAGACATAGACCTCAACTGGTCTCTATCAGGCGCCATATCCACATTATACTTGTACTGCTTGACAAATGCTTCTCCCAAATCATTGGAAGTGCGGATGCTCGCACTGTCCAACCCCATATACCATCTTAATGCAGAGCCGGTCAAACTGTCTTGGAAGTAGTGGATTAACAGTTGATCGTTGTCCGTTTGGGTAGACATTTTGCGGGCATACATCACCAAATGACTGAGTAGACATGTGTTCCCTTTGTATTTTTCAAAGCCAAGTACTTTGAATTTCACCTGAATCTTCACATTCGGCACCAGACATAATTCAACAGTACTCTGCCCAAAAAGATTCTTACCTCTCAACGTCTTCAACTCCTTGCGTAGCTCAAGAAATTGATCTTTTATCTCGTCCATTTTCTCATAAACGTCCGGGCCCTCAGATGGCTCAGAATGATAAATGGTATCCTCCACACGAGGTAAGGTATCCACTACAGGCGACGACACAGACATGATCGGGCTAGATGCCGGCATGGAAGCAAAAGTAGGCACAAAGCCTTCAGGCATGAAGTTTGGCGGCATTCCCCACGGGAATCCTGCAGGCATAGCAGGTGCGGAATGAGCAGTAGCAGCAAGCATGGTAGAGGTAGCCACCTCTGAAATAATAGTCCTCTGAGGAGGAGGAGTTACGGGTGTTGGAGAAGACTAACTTTGTGCAGCTAAAACTGACTCCATCATGGAAGTCAGGCGAGCGATCTCCTCTTTCAAATCTTTATTCTCTTGCTCAAGATGTTCCATGATTCTGGAGTGATTGGCGCGAGTGTTGTACCGATAAGTCAGCTTGGCTGAAGCACATAAGAAACACCAATGAGACATCTGGAGAAAGAGAGACCTGCTTATGCAAATGATGCATGAAATGCAATGCTTGTTTGTTTATTTTTATTTTCAAGGAACTTACTATATTATTTGCATATATATATATATATATATATATATATATATATATATATATATATATATATATATATATATATATATATATATATATATATATATATATATATATATATATATATAACAATTATTCCCACAATTTGATATGACCATAAAAAATCTCTTTTCATTTATATAATTGGCAGGATTACACTGAGTACAATTTCAGAAACCAAATGATAAATACAAGAGAAAAGGAAACCGGTCATCCTTAGGATCCCTAACAACAATGTCAAAAGATCTGGTTGTAGGCGCGTACTTCCTTCGAATGCGTCAGATCTCGGTCTCAAAAGAAGCCTTCATCTGAGTCTTCTCGAGGACATGCTGATCGACAATCTTCTTCCAAGCAACAGAAGGCTGAGGCATACTAGAGGAAGATGAAACCTCTGGCTCTCTCTGTCTCTTTGTCACTCAATCTTCAAGTAGCTCAATGAGTGCATCTTTGTCCTTGGACTCCAACTGCAACTCCTCATGCTTCTTGCTCAAAACATGGAAACACTCTTCCCACATATCCTTCTCTTGCTTCATCTTGGCGAGTGCGTCTTCCAACTCCTCTACATCTTGGTTAGGGAGAGTTAATGGCTCAACCACAACCATAGACATAGGTCTCTCACAAGGATAAGGAATCTTTAACTCCAAAGCTCTCTTCTTCACCCAAAGAATGTAAGCTTCCAAAGTTACACAATTGCATGGACCAAGCTCCGATCTTTCTTTCCTATGCACATTATGTCACACATGCATAATCTTCTGCTTTAAATATTGGGTATCTTTACCCTCTTGATAGAAAAGACCTTCTGACAAAGTGTTTTTAGGTTTGTCTCTCAAGGGGAACCCAAGTTGACGATGAGCCAAAGCAGGGTTGTAGTTAATTCCTCCTTGTGTACCAATGAGAGGCATATTAGAGAATTCACCACAACAATCAATAATCTCAAAACTACCCAAATAAGGATCATACCAAACTATATCATCATTAGTGAGAGACATAAGTCTCTGAGACCACCGTAGACATTGTTTGTTCTCCACAAAAGCAGGTGTCTGAGGCAAGTGCAAAATAAACCACTTGTACAAAAGAGGAATGCAACAAATAATAGTTTCACCACCTTTAGAATTCCTTAGATGCAAAGAGAGATACATATAACCCAACAAAGTAGGCACATGATTCCCAATCAAGAAGATTCTAATGGCGTTAACATCAACAAAACCATCAATGTTAGGGAACAAAGCTAATCCATAAATGAGCAACACAAAGATAGCTTCAAAAGCATCGACACTACCGGCTTGAGAAAATGCAGTAGCTTCCTTGATGAGGAAATCAGATGGCAACCCAAATAATCCTCTTTTCTTGGCCCAATGAGCCTCTATCTCAGACTTCTTCAAGTGAAGAGCTTCAACAATAAGATGAGATATGGGAATCTCCTCTAATCCATTAAAAGGAACTCTACTAGAAATGGGTATTCCCAAGAGATGAGAATACTCCTCCAATGTAGGCACAAGTTGATAATCCGGAAAAGTGAAGCAACGGTAGAGAGGATCATCGAATGCACTAACACACTCAAAATTTCTTCAACCACATCAGCAAACAAGATGGACATAAGCTTCCCATGACGTTGTTTGAAGTCCAAGGGATCTAATAGAAAAGATGCTAGCCCCCTTAACTCTTTCAAGTCGGGACATCTGAAACTGTACTTCTTAGTGTTCCTTCGTCCACAATCCATGGTCTGAAAATATTTGCAAATAATACCTCAGTTCCATGAAATTTTCGTGTGATGAATGTTATGATGCGCATGAATCCATGAATGCAACAATCACAAATAAGGGATCACACACAAGGAAAACAAACAAAGGTCAAGGGATGAATCAAGTCATTGTCAAGATCAATCATCCCTTTTGGTGGATTATGGTTTACACCTTATCAACACCCAAGTTCCATTGATATTGTCAAGACATGATTGGATCAACCAAGAATCAAGGGTTTGTTGTAAGTCACGAGCATGGAGTCTGGGTAAGAACCATCCAAAAGGAGTGAACTAAGGATAAAAACCTGTAGATCATGTTCTAAAAAGTTCCCAGAGTCTTAATTCCATCTATCGGATATTGCAGGTTAAGATGACTAACTCATCGACCCATAATATTCTCAAGAGAAACTCGTCTGAGTGTAGTATCGTGTAACAACTGTTATCAAGTCTACACTTGAACAGTCTCCACACTACGCCCTAAATAGGTCAAGTGGGGTTAAATGTTCTACGATCCTCATCTTCTCGGACCCAAATTAGAGATAGTAATGCCTATCCACAAATACTTTTGTGACATTCCCAAATCCAAAAGGGTCTCCACTGAGCAGATGGATCTCAAGCCAACTCGTTAAGGACTACTCCACACAAGTCGAGCATGACTATACCATCCTCCTATCTTAATTGCATTCATGTTTGGGTTAGAACTTATCTCACCACTCAGAGATCACCAAGCATAACAAGTAGATTATATCATACAAACAAATATATACATACATCAAATATACAATTATATACATAGAAAAAGTAGGCTAAACCCACTGGAGACTACTCTCCAGCAGAGTATCCACTTAATTTCTGTAGTGGTAAATTCATGACCATCAAGCTATGGATAAGCAAGATGTCAATAAAACCAGAGTCACCACCGCGCTTTTATTATTTCCAAGAGAAAAGGGAAAAAGTATGGACAAAACCCAAAAATAAGAAGTTTTCAAATCAAAACTAATAAAATGCCAGAGATTACAGGTAAGGGGGTTGGTTACACAGAGAGAAGGTGTTAGCATCCAAAGTGTCCTAGGTACTCCTAGGGAGCCCTTTCTTGTGTGCATATGTATTTTGTACAAAATGATGTTTACAAACAAATAGAATGGGGGGATGAGAAAAGAATTCATTAATTATGTTTTTGTGTTTGACAAGACCTTCGAACTTGTGCCTACGTACCAACATAAAATGAGGGATCAAAACCTCGTAGTTCGTGGTATAAATTTCAAAATGGATGCATTGCTTTTAACAAAAATTAAGTTTGAAATGAACAAAGGCCTAAAAATGATTTGAATGAGTTAGTTCTTTTTGGCTTTTGAAAAGTTTACGTCAAGTATAATTAAGTCTATTTACAAGTTTGATTAAGAAAAGAAGTTTGAAAATGCAATGGCATAAGGCCAAAGTTTCTAGTTTGCAATATGGTCTAAGTTTAGAAAATAAGCACAAGCAAAGAAGTTTTTAAAAAGGGAGGAGATATTTTTGAAAGTAAATAAATGGGGAGGAGATGAAGAGACTAATCCTAAGCACAAATTTAAAATTTAAGAGTTGAAAATATCTGACCAATGGGCTGCAATCCAATACTCAAGAATGTCATATAGACACCCAAATTCCCTTGGACATTAGAATCAAGCAACAAACAATGCATAATATATCAACTTGAAAAGCAAGGCATCAAATAAAGATATCCATATCCAAGCTAAGCAACTCCATGATCTTCTTCAAATTGGCCTATGTAGCAGATGAATTCCACAAGTCACAGGTTCAAAATAACAGCTTCACAATGATCATGTTACAGATGAACTCAAAAGGATCTTCAATGATGTATCAGATGAAGTTTCAAATTGCAAGCACTTGGTTTCATAAAAATTGGCATTGACCAAGTCATTTTGCATAGGTAATGTTGCCTAAATTCTAAGTCTAATTGTCCAAGATCAAACCAATAGTCCACACAATAGTTTTTTAGGGTTTTTGTTCTTATTGTGTACATTAATGGTCAAAGACCACACAAGCAAACAAAATATACACAAACAAGATATATCAGACAATATGGTCCAAGTGGACAAAGTGAAAATGGCATTAATATAAACAATTAGAATGGTATGAATAATGAAAAATGAATAAAGCTTGAAATAAAGTGCATTAAAGTAAATGACTTGAAATTAAATGTTAGTTTTTAATGAGTTAGAAGTTAGTATTGCTTTGGCTTTTTATTTTAAGTCATTCTTTGGAGAACACTCAACCCACTTATCACAAGCATGGATCCTTGAACCAAGACATCTTCCAAAGGAAGGAAAAAAGACCAAGTTTCCACACAATACCATGAAAGAGGGGAGACTTACAATCTCACTAACTAGAATGCTATGCCTTTTGTGTAAAAAATTTAGCGTTATGTTAAGCAATCATAATTGGACTTATGTAGAAGTCACAACTATTTGAGGTCGGGCAATAGAATTTTGGTGTTAATGCATGTTAGAGATATAGTATAATGGACTATGCTCATGAAACATACCACACACAAAAAGAATATGAAAAAGTGGTGGCCTAATCTCATCCATACTTATGTTGATTTTATAATCAAGTAGCCTTAGGATATTGAGATATCATAGGTTCAATGAAATGGATGCATAAAGAAGGGGAATTAGATGAAGAGGGAGGGGAATGGATCAAAACTCAAATTGGTCAAAGGAGGACTTTTACCAAATTAAGATCATTCATTCATTTTGGGAGATGGAATGTACATTCCATCAATCCCCTAAATCCAATGATCAAACCTATCAAAGTCAAATCAATCTTGACCAAGGCCCAATAACATAAGTCAAACTTATACAAACAATCAAAATAGCTCAGCACAATTATTTGACATTTATTCAATTTAAAAATACTAAAAATAATGCATTAAATTAAATATGGTTTGTCAAATTCCTAAAACCTCATCAAAACACCAAAGAAAGGGCCATGAGATTTATCATACGTCAAACAAGGTCAAAGGACCTTGGAGAAAAATTTTCAGTATTTTTGGAAACCTAAAAGTATTATCAAACAATTAAAAATATTCATAAAATCAATTAAATCATGAAAAATATTAATAATGATCCAAAAAATAATTTTAATTCAAAATATGAAAGAGGATTTTATTTAAATTTTTTGGGTGAAACTCTCATATTTTTTGGGTCAATATTAAAATTAATATGAATTAATGAAAATCAAAGGAATAAAACAAAATTCAGAAAATGCAAAAAAACGTGGACCACTTGATCTCCCTCATTAATTGAGGTTGCAGATCAAGTGGATGAAAACGCGCGTTCCATGGTACACTTGAGTCAGCGCTCCACATCACTGGTATTCGAAAGCAACGCTCAAGATTAAAACAATTTAAAGAAGATCAATGGCTCGGAACCTGTCCAGCACACCACCGGCACTGGAACTCCGGTCACCTTCTTAGGCGAGGCTCACCAGACTAGTTCAGTCATCACCATCACATAAATGAAAAAGGAGGACATGATCTGAAAGAAAAAATGGCGTAGAACACGAATCTGACCTCAGTTTTAACTAACTCCAAATATATAAAAATGTATGAGGAGTTGAATTTTGAGGTGTGTCAACTGAGTTGCTTCGATTTGACCTCAAAGCAACTCAATCTTCTTGCCTACATTGGTAGGACTTCAGATAACCAAAGATCCAAGATAATTGATGAGAATTGAGTGAGAATCGAAGAGAAGAAGATTTCTGAAAACTACCTTCAATGCTGTGCAAAAATGGATCTTGCTTGCTTCAAACTTGACTTGATCACACTCAAGGAGCTTGCAGAAGCGGTTTGGTAATGGAACAAAGCTTTGGATCCTGGAGTTTTTGAATCTCCAAACAGTGAGATTCAAACTCAATTTTCAAGTTGAAAATTCTCAAGTTTTCCTTTGAATTGTGAGGGTTTGAATAGAGGGGGCAAAGCTGGCGCGCAAGGTGTGTTTGAAATGAGCTCAGAGGTCATGTATTTATAGCATTTGGGATTGATAATTGCACACTTGAAATTTTGCTAAATTTGGCAATGTCATGCACAAGCTTGCATGGGCGTGTACATGCCCATGAAGCAATCCATTTTGATCCAAATTCAACTGTACTGAAGTTAAAATGAGGCTTGAATGGCAAGGCAATACAATGTGAGGTTTTGGACATTTGATCTTTCCACTTGATGCAGACCTGTTAAGACCATACGCAGCCCTAGCAAACCTTATCCAAAATGTATGAAATAGGACTTTTTGGAAAGCTTCAATCAAGAGGAACAACTTTTATGTTGGACAAGTTTCTATTTGAAACTTAGATCATGGTGAATTTTGAGGTGGAAGTTTGGAAATTTCAACATGTTGAAATTTTTTCTAAGTGTTAAGTCATATATCTCAATAATCCACGTTGCTTAACTTTTTATGTGAGATTCAAATGAGAAAAGTGTCTCCATCAAAGTTGTATCTCTTCCAAAGAAATTAAAAATGGTCACCAATTTAATGTTATTTGGATTTAGAATGATAGAGTTATGCATTTTTGATGTTGGGGAAACTCACTTGTTCAATGGTACAGGTAAAAAATGACCTATAATGTATCCTCATATCACATGCTCAAAAAAGTTGAATTAGCTCTCACTACAAACATCAAAGTTTAAGTAGACATCTTGAATTTGATTTTTCAACTTGGAAATCTTTCATCTCATAAAAATTGAGCAAGTTATGGCCTTGGGAAGTTGACTTTCAAATTAGGGTTTAGACAAAATGACCTATAATGTTTCCACATAGAAAATGATTTTTCAAGAAAAAATAGATCTAGGTCTCAACATGAAAGTTGTTTGGAATGTAACTTAGAGTAACGTTTCTCTTAGAATCATTTTCATATGGTGAAAATTGTAGGAGATAGGGTCTAGGGAGACCCAGTTTTGATCAGATGAATTCATTTGGTCAACCACCATCAAACAACTTGCTAACTTCCAAATATCTTGACTTTATAGGCTCATGGTAGATTATATATACATAAGAGGATGAATTTTGAAGTGTCCCTTGAGAAATTTGATCTATTGGTGAGGTAGCTTGTTGAAGAAGTTACTCAAGATACCCAAAAAAACTAGGGTTTCCAAAGCAAAACAACTCCAAACTATTTTAGAATACTTGATCAATATAACATGTAGATATAATTGGGACTCATATATGATGCTTTGAGACATTGTGGATCAATCCTTGGTTGAGCTCTTGGCAAAGAGGGTCTTAAACCCTAGGTATGAACTTGATAGATCAATGGTGACCATGCCCTTCCTACAAAAGAGTTAGGCAAATGCAAAGAAGTATTTTTGGCATTTCGGGTTAGTAAAAATGATAATTACAAGTATGGTACAATCACATGGTGCTTGGTGATCTCTCCCCAAACAAACCTAATGAAAGAGGGGTAATGAGGATGCCAAGGTATGATCCCAATGCTAATTCAGATGATGAAATTGCATGAGGGATCTTAGGGTCAAAATTGGGGTCTTACAAGTACCAAAGGAACATTCATGGACTTCAGTCATTAATAAGTCAACTTCGTGTCTATCCACGCATCTGAGCAAAACCATATCGACGTTTCTCTTGTAAAGCACATCACCCTTCAGGTAGAAGTTGCCGGCTAATCTTCTCAAAGTCTTCTTATCTTTCAAAGATGCCCCAGAAGGGTAAATATTACTTTGGAGGAAACACTTGATATCAAAATACCACGGCTTTTCATCTTTGATCTCTTCCACAGCAAACACATGAGCTGGCCTATCAGGACGCATCACAGTCAAATTGGGAACTTCATTCCAATATTTCACCACAATCATTGAAGCCAATGTTGCAAGAGCATCTGCCATCCCATTTTCATCTTGAGGGATATGATGAAACTCAAACCAAGTTGATCCGTCTCCCATTCACCTTTGATCTAATTCACAAACAAAGTTGAATCTCCATAGACACTCTAAATTCTTGATTCTGAGATCAATGGCCTCTTCGAGCCCCATAATGCAAGATTCATACTCAACCGTATTGTTTGTACACTTGAAAGTCAATCTAGCTGTAAACAGAAAATGAGTGCCTTGAGGAGTAATAATCACTGCCCCAATGCCATTACCATACTGATTAACAACTCCATCAAATACCATGCCCCAACGGGAACTAGGTTCTGGCCCTTCTTCAAGCAATGGTTCATCACAATCTTTCATTTTTAAGTACAAAATCTCGTCATCAGGAAAATCATATTGTACTGACTGATAATCTTCAATTGGTTGATGAGCCAAATGGTCAGCCAAGACACTACCTTTGATCGCTTTGTGAGATGGGTATTCAATATCATACTCTGATAACAACATCTGCCAACGGGAAACCCTCCCAGTTAAAGTAGGCTTCTCAAAAATATACTTGATTGGATCCATTTTGGATATCAACCAAGTGTTATGATTCAACAGTAGTCCAATCCAATGCGCAAAAAGTGTTTTCAAGCATAGAATACCGAGTCTCACAGTCGGTGAACTTCTTACTGAGGTAGTAAATAACATACTCTTTCTTTCCAGTTTCATCTTGTTGACTAAGAACACAACCCATACTCTCATCAAGTACAGCCAAATACATGATCAACGGTATTCCTTCAACAGGAAGAGACAGAATTGGAGGCTCAAGCAGATATTCTTTGATACTGTCAAAAGATTTCTGGAAATCCTCGGTCCAATCACAAGACTGATCTTTCCGAAGAAGCTTGAATATAGGCGCACATGTGGCAGTCATGTGTGAAATGAATCTGGAGATATAATTCAAGCGGCCGAGAAAACCTCTGACTTGCTTCTCAAATTTGGGCGTAGGCATCTCTTGTATTTCTTTTACCTTGGAAGGATCAACTTTAATACCCTTCTCACTAACAATAAAGCCCAACAACTTACTAGAATGAACACCAAAAGTACACTTATTGGGATTCAAGCGGAGTTTATACTTCCTCAAATGCTGGATTAGCTTCAACAAATGCTCAACATGTTCCTCTTCATCAATTAATTTAGCAATCATAACATCAACATAGACTTCAATCTCTTTAAGCATCATATCATGAAAAATAGTAGTTATTTCTCTGGTAAGTTGCACCAGCATTCTTTAAACTGAAAGACATCACTTTATAATAGAATGTTCCCTAAGGTGTAATGAATGTCGTCTTCTCCATATCTTCGGGTTCCATTTTGATATGATTATATCCAGAAAATCCGTCCATGAACGAAAAGACTTTGAATTTAGTTGTATTATCTACCAACATATCAATGTGTGGCAGAGGGAAATCATCTTTCGGACTGGATTTATTCAAATATCTATAATCAACACAAATGCGGACTTTTCCATCCTTCGGAACAGGCACAATGTTGGCCACCCATTGGGGGTACTCAGCAGTAACAAGGAAACTGACATCAATATGCTTTTGCACTTCTTGTTTGATCTTCACTGCCATATCAGGATGAGTCCTCGTCAACTTCTGCTTGACTGGCAGACATTCTGGCTTCAAATACAATCTATGCTCCACAATCTCAGAATTCAAACCAGGCATGTCTTGATAGGACCAAGCAAACACATCTGAATACTCTCGGAGAAGATCAATAAACCCCTTTTTAACCTCTGGACACAGTCTAGATCCAATCTTGACTTCCTTCACATCATCCTCGGAACCCAAATTGACTAACTCAATCTGCTCTTAGAACGACTGAATGGCTTTTTCTTTGTGCTCAAGAAAACAAGACAATTCATCAGATACTTCTTCATCACTCTCTTCCTCGACCTCAAACACAAGGAATTCAAAATTTGGAGAAGAAGAAGGATCATTGTATTTAATGGGTTTAGAAACCAACCTGCATAATGATTTGATATTTTGATTTTAGAGAAGTGAATTGTGACCAAATATTATGCAGATGGACAAATTTATTTATTTATTTATGTTTTTTGTGATTACCATTTTTCAAAATAAAGCAAAAAGTAAAAATAAAACGTCACAAATGTGGATGAATAGAATTATATTTTATTGATGATCAAATTTAAAAATTCCCAAACAATGTTCACTTCTCCCTTAGGCATAGGAGAAGGATTTTCAAAAACAATTAAAAGTAATTACTTAGATCAATGCATACTAATAGGAACATCAACAGCAGTCCAATTGTTGCAAGCTTTTCCATGCGTCACAAAATTGGTGTAGTCTTCGTCTTCATCACCCTCAATCACAACAACTAAGTGTTATTCATTACCATGAATGAACCCTCTGCTACCGAAACTGGGTTGCACATCTTCAGCTTTAACCACAAATGAACCTCGTTGGAAACCCAAACCGGCTCTGCTCTTGTTGTCGACGACCTCTACCATCTATCCCCACTGATCAGACTTTCCATCTTCAACAATTCTCCGCGCATCTTTGAATGAGGACATGGGTGCCCCAACTCTCTTTTCCTCAGCAATAGACAAGGCTTGGAACGGATTTCCAATCTCGTCCTTAGCTTCTACATAAGAGAAAGATGACAGATGGCTTACCAATAAATCCTTCTCCCCGCCAAAGATAACCAGCTTTCCATTCTTGACAAATTTCAGCTTCTGATGTAGTGTTGAAGTAACAGCTCCCGCCTCATGTATCCCTGGCCTTCCTACTAGCAAGCAGCTATAGGTCGGGTGGATATCCATTACTTAGAAGGTAATTTGGAAATCACTCAGACCTATCTTCACAGGAAGGTCCACTTCACCAATAACAGTTTTGCGAGAACCGTCAAAATCTTTGACGATCACGCCACTATATCTCATAGGAGCTCCTTGATATGACAATCTTGATAG
Source organism: Lathyrus oleraceus (assembly GCF_024323335.1). Classification (NCBI taxonomy): domain Eukaryota; kingdom Viridiplantae; phylum Streptophyta; class Magnoliopsida; order Fabales; family Fabaceae; genus Lathyrus; species Lathyrus oleraceus. The sequence continues at coordinate 373,026,134 of NC_066580.1, forward strand.
ATATGACGTCGGGAGTGCGTTCAATAAAGAAACGATGTCAACCAAAACATTTGACAACATGTCCTCCTTGCAGTTCATTTAAATGTGCAATGCCAAGTTGTGATTTCTACCCTCCTCGGGGAGTTCTTCATCACAAAAACTAAGATTGTTGCATGAAGTGATGTTAGCTACAATATGATCAAACTGATCCACTGTAACATCATGTTACACATACGCTTTCTCTGACACCTTTTGTAGTGCTTCTCTATGCGCTTCAGAGTCCATAAGCAGAGACAACACTAAAATCTTGGAGAGGGTTTGGAGCAGCTGCTCCACCATATTAAACTCACTCTTCTTAATTAATCGGAATATCTCATCATCATCGTTAGGCTTCAAACCATTGGATTCACCAGACTGACATTTGGAGCGCTAATAGAATCTACTGCAGGCATATCCACCTTCTTACTGACAGACATATCTTGCACATTCTTAGGGAACAGTGGCCGAAAGACACAACCACTACGGGTCACCTTAGTAACATCAGCAATGCTCACAACAGAACTAGTCGTAGGCAACGGAACCTCTTGACCATTCTCTAAAATGGTAGCATTGTATTGATATGGGATAGCCTTATCGGATGCATACGGGACATGGCCCGCTAACCGTATAACCAACGATGATACCGATCTATTGCTGACACTATTATTGTTGCTGCTATCGTACTGGATCACTATTCTTTCTGGAGTTTTAAATACAGAAACTATAACATTGACATCGTCACCTAAGTGACGGGACTGCAAGATCTGAATCATACCTTCATCCATCAACCTCTGGATGTCTCTCTTCACAATCACATAACCTCGATAATTGACGCTGCAGATTGCACAACCATCATGGTCATGCTCACAATCGCTAACCAAACAGATATCTTTGTGCATCCTCACCAATGACCTTCTAATGAAGCATACCTCATATATTTTGAATTCCCCGGGACAACCGTCCACCATATTAATAGATGAATTACCATGAGCAGGTAGTGGGTTAGCTTTAACATTTGGCGCACGGTCCTCAAAGGACACCATTCCACTCTTAACCAGCTTTTGGATTTCATACTTCAGGGGGTAGCAATTGTCAATATCATGGCCAGGAGCCCCTTGGTGAAAGGCATAGCGAAGCTCTAGCTTGTACCACCATGAAAGTTGCTCAGGGATTTGAGGTGGATTCCTTGGTTGTAAAAGGTTCTTGAGAACCAACGATGGATAAATTTTTGCATAAGTCATATGAATTAGGTTAAAACAGACCTTCTTCCTCTCAAAGCTTTATTGTTGTTGATGATTGTTGTTGTTGTAGTTGTTGTTCGTTGCTGTGACTGTTGTTGACGTTGTTGTTGAATTGGTGTTGAATTGGTGTTGATTGATTGTTCGAAAATACCGGAATCACCGATGACACTTGATGATGGTGTTGACGGGGTGGTTGACTTCTTCTTACATGAGGCCTCCTCTGCCTCCCAACAGATACTTCATTAGTTTCGTTCTCTTTCTTCTCAAAATTGTTACCATACCTCTTGCTGGACGAAACTTCCTCCCTAGATAACCGTCCCTCTCAGACACCTTCTTTTAGCCTCATCCCCATATTTACCATTTTGGTAAAATCACTGGGGGAACTGGAAATCATTCACTCATAGTAAAATGAGCTCAGGGTCTTGAGAAAAATCTTAGTCATCTCCTTATCTTCCAAAAAAGGGGTAATCTGTGCGGCATGTTCTCTCCATCGCTAAGCGTACTCTTTAAACGTCTCCTTATCTTTTTGAGACAATGACCTCAACTGGTCCCTATCTAGCGCCATATCCATATTATGTTTATACTGCTTCACAAATGCTTCACCCAAATTGTTGAATGTACGAACGCTCGCACTATCCAAACCCATGTACCACCTCAGAGCGGCACCAGTCAGACTGTATTGAAAGTAATAAATCAATAACTGATTTTTATTAGTTTTCTTCGACATCTTTCTAGCATACCTGACGAGATGACTGAGCGGACAATTTGATTGTAACAATTGTAACAATTTGATTGACCATAAAAAATCTTTTTTATTTATATAATTGGAAGGATTACATTGAGTACAATTTCAGAAACCAAAAATACAAAATACAAGAGGAAAGGAGACTAGTCATCTTAAGGTTCCCTAACAACAATGTCAGAAGATCTAGCTGCAGGCGCATACTTCCTTCGAATGCGTCAAATCTCGGACTCAAAATAAGTCTTCATCTGAGCCTTCTCAAGGACAAGATGATCAACAATCTTCTTCCAAGCACCGGAAGGATGAGGCATACTAGAGGAAGATGAAACCTATGGTTCTCTCTGTCTCTTCATTACTCGGTCTTCAAGAAGCTCAAAAATTTCATCTTTATCCTTAGACTCAAGTTGTAACTCCTTATGCTTTCTGCTTAAAGCATGGAAACACTCTTCCCACATGTCCTTCTCCTGCTTCATCTTAGCGAGTGCGTCTTCCAACTCTTCTACATCTTGGTTAGGGAGAGTTAATGGCTCAACCATAACCATAGACACATGTCTTTCACAAGCATAAGGAATCTTCAATTCCAAAGATCTCTTCTTCACCCAAAGAGTGTAAGCTTCCAAAGCTACATAGTTGCATGGACCAAGCTCGGATCTTCCTTTCCTATGCACATTATGCCAAGCATGCACTATCTTTTGCTTCAAATGTTGGGGGTCTTTACCCTCTTGATAGAAAAGACCTAACTTAGTGTTATTAGGTTTGTCTCTCAAGGGGAACCTAAGTTGATGATGAGCCAAAGCAGGGTTGTAGATGATTCCTCCTTGTGTACCAATGAGAGGCACATTAGAGAATTCACCACAACTATCAATAATCTCCAAGCTACTTAATGAAGAGTCAGACCAAACTATATCATCATTGGTGAGTGATCGGCCACCATTTCCATTGAATTCCCTCCGTTAATCCGACATATTTTCATCACTTTGGTAAGATTTATGTTGATTTTTAGTTGCTTTGGAGTCAATTATCATGTTCTGTTGATTTGGTATCGCATTGCATTTGATTACAAGTTTATGTCAAAAAGATCTCGTTTATGCTTCGTTTGGTAGTGTCATTGTTACAGGCCATTGCACAGGTTTAAAAGCAAGAATGGTGAAGTTATGGACACTCTAAAAGGCAAAAATATGAAGAAACAGCAGGTCAACACGGGCACCCGTGTGCCATAACACTGCCCGTGTTGTTGGTCAGGTAGGGCAAGAGAGGAGAAGAAAAACAGAGATCGACACGGGCACCCGTGTTCCACCATACGGCCGTGTTGATTAAAACAGTGCATCAACACGGGCACCCGTGTGTAGGAACACGACCCGTGTTGTTGCCTCTATAGCTGATGATGAAAATAATTAATTATGGTGATCAACACGGCCACCCGTGTGGTGACACACGGCCGTGTTGATTGGACGCAGCATGGAAAACCTAAATTTTGCTTTGTGAACCGATTCTGCTCATTAAGGGTAGTTTGGACCTTTTGCTTGGATGAAAGTGATCTGAAACTATAACAAGGCCTGGAAGAGAAAGAGGAGAGCACCTTTTGATAGACGAACAAAAGCATTGCATTGGAGAAGATAGCGAATACGACGAATTTGAAGACGACGAGATTCAAAGGTATCAACCATTGAAGATCAAACTCTCCTAATTCTTTGTAATGTCTAATCTTTACTTTATGAGTTCTTTAAGTACTATGAGAGGCCAAACCCCCTGATGCTAGGGGGGTGGTCCTGATGTTATCGCATGTTATGAATTTGAACAAATGATTTCTTGATTACTATGTTACGTATTTCAATTCAATTGTGTGATGTTATTATGCGTTTGTATCGGACAAATACAAATTGATCTATGACTTTCAATAACAGGATTGTGATTGTTAGGGTTTTCACACAATTGGGTTTATGAATGCATCATCTAGGACTAGTAACTTTCATAAATCACCGTAAACCTTGATATTTTGCATAATTAAAACCAATGATTAATTGAATGGACATTTGAGTAAGAATTGGTAGTTTAATAGTTTCTTCCTTAAGGACTTAAGTAAGAACATTCTGAGGTTAGGTGATTGAATGTTTCATATGTATTAAGGAAATCTTGACTGAATTCATAACCGGGTAACTCAATCACTCACCCTAGCATCTTTTATCTTAATCAATTATTTGTACTATTTTCGTGTTTACTATTTTAAAACAGCCAAACCATTATCTTTTTGTTCTGATAGAATCAAATTAAAATAAGTATTTCCTACGCAATCCTTGAGATCGATACTTGGAAATAAAACTCCTTATTACTACATCGGTAAAAATAGTACACTTGCTATTTTTCCGATCAAGTTTTTGGCGCCGTTGTCGGGGATTGCCAAACTACATATTTTAATTTCTATTCTATCGAAATTATGTTGCTTGCCAACCAAAATTTTATCTGTGACAATTTTTTTATTCAATTCTAATCTTTGTCTAACTTGTTTATGCGAGGTAAGGCCTCAGCGGATTTTCCTTTTGACGCAGATCCAGAAAGAACTCTTCGTGCTAGACTCAGACAAGCTAAGATAAAGAAACTGGAATTAGAAGAGAAAGCGGAGGAAGAAGTTGTTTCAGTGCACTCAGAGAATTCAGATTCAGACACGGAAACAGTTCCTGAAATCATGGCTGCTAATCCACCACCACCAAAGAGACTCCTCGGTGACTATGGTGGAACAAACACCCCGGGTGATCGTATGACAATTGTCAACCAACCAGTTACTGTGGAACAATTCCAGCTGCATCCCAGCATCATTAATCAACTCGAAAGAAGGTCCTTCTCTGGAAGAGTGAATGAAGATGCCAACAAGCATCTGCAAAGATTTTTAACCATGAGCACAACACTGAAAATGCCAGGACATAGCGAAGAAGTAGTCTGACTTCGTATGTTCCCATTCACTTTAGCAGATGAGGCTAAAGAGTGGTTCTATTCCTTACCTGCTGGTAGTATCACTACATGGGAGCACATGGAAACAACATTCTTGCAGGAGTATTTTCCCGCATCTGTGTCATTGCGGAAAAGATATGAGATCCTAAACTTCAAACAGAAGGAGGGTGAGTCACTAGGAGATGCCTACAAACGATTCAAGAGAATCCTAGTGGCTTGTCCTACTCACAACATGGATGAAACTGAACAAATGCAAATGTTTGTCAATGGTCTTCGAATTCAAATAAGACAAATCCTTGATTCAGCAGCTGGTGGCTCAGCCAACTTTGCAACAGCCACCGGTATGAAGAAGATAATTGAAGCTATTGCATCGAACAAGCATTTAGAGTTATATGACAGGGTATCAAGCAAATCGGCAGTTATTGACTTGAAGCTTGAAACAAATAAATAGGTGAAAATTGAAGAAGCTGTTGCTGCAGAGGTAGAGAAAAGGTTGAGAGCACTAAACATAGGTGCTCAGAAAGTGGCTTAAGTGCAGCAGGCACCGAGTGAAGTGTGTGACATTTGCAATGGACCACACAATACTGTTCATTGTTTTGCAACACCGCAACAGATCGAAGATATACAATTTTTAAAGCAGAACAATCCCTACTCTAACACATACAATCCGGGGTGGAAAAATCATCCTAACTTTGCATGGAAAGATCAAAGAGGGAACGTGCAACAGCAGGCACAGGGTCAATATCAAAATCAATATCAGCAGCAGCAACAACAGGTACCTAAGAAGGCAGATTGGGAGATCGCAATTGAAAAAATGGCAGCTCACAACATCCAATTCCAAGAGGAGACTCGAAATAATCAGAAAAACACTACCGCATCCATAAAAAATCTTGAAATGCAGATGGTTCAAATTGCCCAACAGTTAGCTTCAAACTCCCATGCACCTGGAACACTTCCTAGTGGGACAATCGTTAATCCCCGTGATCAAAGTCACATTAAAGCTGTGGTCACCAGAAAAGGAAAGGCTAAGGAACCACAAGTTGACGAACAGGTTGAAGAAGAGGGATTGTTGGAAGTTGACTTGGAGATTAGAGAAGAGCCAAAACAAACTGAAGAAGTGGTAGTCAAGCCGACAAGCCAGCAAGAGAAACAAAAACCAAAGATCATTATTCCTTTTCCGACAAGAACAAAGAAGAAAGATCTCCATGATTTTTTTGTTGAGAAATTCTTAGAATTATTCAAGAAGCTCAGATCACCCTTGAATTCTTGAGTACGGTTGAGTTCAAGATGAGGAGAAGGTGGACAGGGTCGGAGTTGGAGTTTTATGGGCAAATTACTTTCCGCCTGTTTGATGAAGATCATGAGTTATCGGTTGAGGAACTGGGGAGTATTCTAAAACTCCCGGTATCTGGACCCGGATCCCCTCCGGACACTTTTTCTGTTGTTGATTTCTGGCAAGCTATTACAGGTAAAACTGGGTATAACCCTAGCTCGGGAAAAGCTTCTGGAATTCATAACCCGTGCTTCAGGTATGCACAAAAAGGGTTAGCATACACCTTGTTTGGACGGGGTGATAGTACTGGGGTTGCGGCTAAGAGAGAATTATATTTTCTGTATTGCATGGCCCATAATGAGCGAATCAATGCAGCGGCTTTTGCCGCCAATCATCTGAAACAGGTTGGCCATCCCACTACTGGGGATATTTATGTAGGTGGTATGATCACGTAGATTGCGGGCCACTTCGGGTATGATCAACTCCTGATGGAGGAGACTGCAGTAATGGGCAAGACTAAGATTGACATGCACACGCTAGTCAATCAATAGATGATTGCCATCCGGCCGACTCATTACGCTCTGATGATTCACAATGTGGAAGTGCTCGCACTTCCTGCACCTGGGTCCATTAGCATTGCCAATGCTGCCAACTGGTTGTACATAGGTTCAGCCCAAGCGATAGGGGGTGATGAGCAGTTTGACCATGGCCTTTCAGGTGAGGACATGGAAGAAGATGAGAGACAAGCTACCCACGGTATGCCACCCCCACATGATTCGAGCCTACATGGTGAAGGCTCCTCTTTTATGTCCCAGGACTAGTGGGGTTGGATCCAGACGGAGATGGGAACTCTCTGCACCGAGCAGACCAGACAAGGTGCGGAATTAGATAGACAGAGTGTGGAACTGTTCCGGCAAGGGACAATCATGGATGACATGCAGGCCATGATGCAACGTCTGATGTTGCATTTCCTGCACGATCCTCCACCTCCTCCTCAACAGTGATCACTGCAAGTCCCATTCGTGTTTGAATTTAAACATTGAGGTCAATGTTTAGTTCAAGTGTGGGGGGGGGGGGTTTCTCCTTTCATGCTTTCATGTTTTATTTTCTTTCAATTTGTTTTGTTTTTGTTATGTTATCATTATATTAGTATGTTTGTTTGTTTTGTTTGTTTTCTGTTCTTTTGGACCTACTGTGTGTACAGAGTGATGAGAAACGGTTGGACGAGCCCGGGATCAATGGTAGTGGATGAATGACACCCCTCAAACTTAGGCTGATAAGGCACCCCGGAAGTTGATGTAACCTTGAGAAAAGAAGTCGGACACAATTTGGGGATACTGGACCAAGAAAGCGGTATGGAAAGACCAAGTCAGAAAAGAACCACATAACACGAGGAGACTTCAGAGCTTGCAAGCTAACCAACATGGTGAGATCACAAAAAGCCAAACACGAAATATCAACATGAGAGTTCAGCCAGGTATGACTTTATCACTCTGATTTTGCGTATGTCCTGTTGACACGTCACAACATGACAACACACACTGAGGCAACTTGTTTGTTTAGCCAGGGCTTTTCTAGCCATCCCTTTATGTATGTTTCCCTTCGTAAACCCCGTTGAGCCTTAGCCATTTTATTCATCGTAAACCCCATGTTAACGTTTAAGCATTATTCATCATAAACCCCCTGTTAACTTTTAATCATTCAGTTCCTTTTGTGTCATAACTCAGTATGATTGTGTGAATTGCAAGATGTGCAATAAAACTAAGTTTGGGGTAGAAATCTTGAAAGAGAAGGCAAGTGCATAAGATGAGATCATACAAAAATAAAAATAGTATGTATTTTCTTTAAAAGAAAAAAAAAATCTTGAAAGAGAAAAATGCACTTGCCGAGACCTAAGACTCTAACAGATATAAAATGCTCGAAAAATTTGAGTAGAAAAAGAGTAAAAAGAGTGAAATTAACCCCCAGAGTATACGTGATGCACGAAAAAAGAAGAGAGAAAGAAAAATCACACAACATGACTACCGAGTTCAAAACCCTTTGTTTTCCAAATTTTTTTGTTTATCCCACCGTACCCAAGCCCCGTTACAACCTAAAAAGACCTCAAAAAGTGTGTGGAATCTGCTGTGGTAGTGACATTAGAATGTATTCAAAGTTAAGAGTTTGGTATTGCATACTATGCTGTGAGTGTACACACCTAACCCTGATAGATATAGTGAGTGTGTGAAAAGCTTGCAGGTGAAGAGGTTTCTGATGTGGAAATGTGGTAAACTGCCTGAATCGGAGAGACCTGAAACTCGATTGGAAAGGAAGAACACAAATGGTGAAAGACTAGGTTGCATTGTGGAAAATGAAGTCGGGGGTGACCTTTGTTTGGACTCAATACATCACTTGAGGACAAGCAATGAGACAAGTTTGGGGTTGTGATCGGCCACCATTTCCATTGAATTCCCGCCATTAATCCGATATATTTTCATCACTTTGGTAAGATTTATGTTGATTTTTAGTTGTTTTGGAGTCAATTATCATGTTTTGTTGATTTGGTATCGCATTGCATTTGATTACAAGTTTATGTCAAAAAGATCTCGTTTATGCTTCGTTTGGTAGTGTCATTGTTACAGGCCATTGCACAGGTTTAAAAGCAAGAATGGTGAAGTTATGGACACTCTAAAAGGCAAAAATATGAAGAAACAACAGGTCAACACGGGCACCCGTGTGCCACAACACTGCCCGTGTTGTTGGTCAGGCAGGGCAAGAGAGGAGAAGAAAAACAGAGATCGACACGGGCACCAGTGTTCCACCACATGGCCGTGTTGATTAAAATAGTGCATCAACACGGGCACCCGTGTGTAGGAACACAGCCCGTGTTGTTTCCTCTGTAGCTGATGCTGAAAATAATTAATTATGGTTTTCAACACGGCCACCCGTGTGGTGACACACGACCCTGTTGATTGGACGCAACATGGAAAACCTAAATTTTTCTTTGTGAACCGATTCTGCTCATTAAGGGTAGTTTGGACCTTTTGCTTGGATGAAAGTGATCTGAAACTATAACAAGGCCTGGAAGAGAAAGAGGAGAGCACCTTTTGACAGACGAACGAAAGCATTGCATTGGAGAAGATAGCGAATACGACGGATTTGAAGACGGCGAGATTCAAGGGTATCAACCATTGAAGATCAAACTCTCCTAATTCTTTGTAATGTCTAATCTTTACTTTATGAGTTCTTTAAGTACTATGAGAGGCTAAACCCCCTGATGCTAGGGGAGTGGTCTTGATGTTATCGCATGTTATGAATTTGAAAAAATGATTTCTTGATTACTATGTTACGTATTTCAATTCAATTGTGTGATGTTATTATGCGTTTGTATCGGACAAATACAAATTGATCTATGACTTTCAATAACAGGATTGTGATTGTTAGGGTTTTCACACAATTGGGTTTATGAATGCATCATCTAGGACTAGTAACTTTCGTAAATCACCGTAAACCTTGATATTTTGCATGATTAAAACCAATGATTAATTGAATGGACATTTGAGTAAGAATTGGTAGTTTAATAGTTTCTTCCTTAAGGACTTAACTAAGAACATTCTGAGGTTAGGTGATTGAATGTTTCATATGTATTAAGGAAATCTTGACTGAATTCATAACCGGGTAACTCAACCACTCACCCTAGCATCTTTTATCTTAATCAATTATTTGTACTATTTTCGTGTTTACTATTTCAAAACAACCAAACAATTATCTTTTTGTTCTGATAGAATCAAATTAAAATAAGTATTTCCTACGCAATCCTTGAGATCGATACTTGGAAATAAAACTTTTTATTACTACATCGGTAAAAATAGTACACTTGCTATTTTTCCGATCAGTGAGAGACATAAGTCTCTGATACCACCGTAGATATTGTTTGTTCTCCATAAAAGTAGGTGTATGAGGCAAGTGCAAAATAAATCACTTGTACAAAAGAGGAACATAACAAACAATAGTTCCACCACCTTTAGAATTCCTTATATGCAAATAGAAGTACATATCACCCAACAAAGTAGGCACAAGATTCCCAATCAAGAAAATTATAATGGCGTTAACATCAACAAAACCATCAATGTTAGGGAACAAAGCCAAACCACAGATGAGCAACACAAATATGGCTTCAAAAGCATCCATACTACCGGCTTGAGCAAAGGTAGTAGCTTCCTTGATAAGGAATTCAGAAGTCAACCCAAACATTCCTCCTTTCTTCACCCAATGAGCCTCAATCTCATACTTCTTCAAGTGAAGAGCTTCAGCAATAAGATGAGATATGTGAATCTCTTCTAATCCACTAAAAGGAACTTTGTTAGAAACAGGTATTCCCAAGAGATGGGCATACTCCTCCAACATAGGCACAAGCTGATAATCAGGAAAAGTGAAGCAACGCTAGAGAGGGTCATAAAACTGAACCAATACACTCAAGAGTGCTTCAACCACATCAGCAGACAAGATAAACAGAAGCTTCCCATGATGTTGTTTGAAGTCCAAGGAATCTAATACAAAAGATGCTAGCTTCCTTAACTCTTTCAAGTCAGGACATCTGAAACTATACTTCTTAGTGTTCCTTCGTCCACAATCCATGGTCTGAAAATATTTGCAAATAAGACCCCAGTTCCTTGAAATTTTCGTGTGATGAATGTTATGATACACATGAATGCATGAATGCAACAATCACAAATATAGGATCACATATAAGGCAAACAAACAAAGGTCAAGGGATGAATCGAGTCACTGTCAAGATCAATCATCCATTTTGGTGGATTATGGTTTTCACCTTCTCAACACCCAAGTTCCATTGATATTGACAAGACTTGATTGGATCAACCAAGAATCAAGGATTTGTTGTGAGTCACGAGCATGAAGTCAGGGTAAGAACCATCCCAAAGGAGTGAACTAAGGATAAAACCTGTAGATCATGTTCTAAAAGTTCCCAGAGTCTTAATTCCATCTATCATATATTATAGGTTAGGATGGATGACTCATCAACCCATAATATTCTCAAGAGAAACTCATCTGAGTGTAGTATCGTGTAACAACTGTTATCAAGTCTACACTTGAATAGCATCCGCACTACGTCCTAAATAGGCCAAGATGGGTTAAATGTTCTACAGTCCTCAGCTTCTCAGACCCCAAATCAGAGAAAGTAATGCCTAACCAAAAATAACTTGTGTGACATCAATAACTCCAAAAGGGTCTCCACTGAGTAGATGGGTCTCAAGCCAACTTGTTAAGGACTACTCCACACAAGTCAAACATGACTATACCATCCTCCTATCTTAATTGCACTAAAGTTCGGGTTAGAACTTATCTCACCACTCAGAGATCACCAAGCACAACAAGCAGATTATATCATACAAAAAAATATACATACATCAAATATACAATTATATACACACAAAAAGTAGGCTAAACCCACTGGAGACTACTCCCCAGCAGAGTTTCCACTTAATTTTTGTAGTGGTAAATTCATGACCATCAAGCTATGGATAAGCTAGACATTAATAAAACCAGAGTCACCACCGCACTTTTATTATTTCCAAGGGAAAAGTGAAAAGTACGAACAAAACCCAAAAGATAAGAAGTTTTCAAATCAAAATTAATAAAATGCCAGAGATTACAGATAAGGAGGTTGGTTACACAAAGGGAATGTGTTAGCACCCAAAATATCCTAGATACTCCTAGGGAACCCTTTTTGTGTGGATATGTATTTTTGTACAAAATGATGTTTGCAATAAATAAAGTGCTAAAGTAAACAAATTGAATGGTGTGAATAATGACTATTGAATAAAGCTTGAAATAAAGTGCATAAGAGTAAATGACTTGAAATTAAATGTTAGTTGTTAGTTGATTAGAAGTTAGTATTGTTTTTAGTTTTGTTTTGTTTAAGTCATTCTTTGGAGAACACTCAACCCACTATTCATAAGCATGGATCCTTGAACCAAGACATCTTCCAAAGGAAGGAAAAAAGGCCAAGTTTCCACACAATACCATGAAAGATGGGAGACTTAAAATCTCACTTACTAGAATGATATACCTTTTTGTGTCACAAATTTAGCGCTATGTTAAGCAATCGTAATTGGACTTATGAAGAAGTCACAACTATTTGAGTCCAGGCAATAGAATTTTGGTGTTAATGCATGTTAGAGACATAGTATAATTAACTATGCTCATAAAACATACCACACACAAAAAGAATATGCAAAAGGGTGGACCTAATCTCATCCATACTCATGTTGAATTCACAATCAACTAGCCTTAGGATATAGAGATATCATAGGTCATGACATGAATGAATATAGAAGGGGAATGAGATGAAGAGGGAGGGGAAATGGAATCAACACAAATTGGTCAAGAAGGACTTTTACCAAATTCAGATCATTCATTCATTTTCGGAGATGAAATGTACATTTCATCAATCCCCTAAATCCAATGATCTTAACTCAACAAAGTCAAATCAATCTTGACCAAGGCCCAACAACAGAAGTCAAACTCAACAAGTCAAAAATAGAAACTCAACACAATTTATTTGGCATTTAAATAGTTAAAATCAACTAAAATATGCATTAAATTAAATTATGGTTTATCAAATTCCTAAAACCTCATCAAAACACCAAAGAAATGGTCATGAGATTTATCATAGGTCAAACAAGGTCAAAGGACCTTGAGGAAAAGTTTTCATAATTTTTGGAAACTTAAAACTATTTTTACATAGTTAAAAATATTCACAAAATTAATTAAATCATGAAAAATATTAATAATGATCCAAAAAATGATTTTAATTCACAAAATGAATGAGGAAATTATTTAATTTTTTTTGGTAAAACTCTCATTTTTTTTGGATCGATATTAAAATTAATATGAATTAATGAAAATAAAACAAATAAAAGGAAAATCAGAAAATCAGAAAAAATGTGGACCACTTGATCTCCCTCATTAATTGAGGTGGCAGATCAAGTGGCCACTAGCGTGCAATCCACGATGGACCAGAGTCAGCGCGCCACAACAATGGTAATTCAAACCAACGCTTAAGATTAGATCATTTCAATTGGATCCTATGGTTCTGAGGACTGCCAGCACACCACCGGTGCCAAAGCTCCAGTCTCCTTCTCCGGTGAGCCTCACCAGACTGGTTCAATCACAACCATCACCAAAATTAAAAAGAAGGACATGATTTTAAAGTAAAAATGGCACTGAGCTCGAATCTGGCCTTAATTCATCCTAACTCCAAGTATATTGAGATATACTAGGAGTTGAAATTTGAGGTGCACGATCTGAGTTGCTTTGATTTGACCTCAAAGCAACTCAATCTTGTTGCCTACATTGGTAGGACTTAAGACAACTGAAGATCCAAGAGAATTATAGAGAATTGAGTGAGAATCGAAGAGATGAAAATTTCTGGAAAATACCTTCAATATAGGTCTGAATTAGATTGTTCTTTCTTTTGCTTGTGCTTAATATTGCTCAGGATGCTTGCAGGAGTAGAATAGAATGATCAAAAGGCTTTGGATCCTTAGAGATTTGAATCTCAAAACAGTAGATTCAAACTCAATTTCCAATGGAAATTATCAAGGTTGTCCTCTGAAATGGAAGGGTTTGAATGCTGGGGATCAAAGCCGATGCGCAGGGTCCTTTTTTCTGAGCCTAAAGGTCTCTTTTATAGCCAATTCAATTGATATTTGCACACTTGAACATGGAATCCAAAAATAGAAAGGTGTGATGCATGGGTGCATGAGTGTGTACAAGCCCATGAAATCACTCCCTCTCATCCATAATTGAGTATAAGCAAGGTTGAGGTCATGTTGGAATGCTAGGCAAATATGCATGGAAGTTTGAAGTTCAATCTTTCCAAATGATGATGCAATGTTCAAGCCATGCGCAGCCCACCCAAATCTTGTCCTAAATGAATGAAATTATACTTCTTGGAAAGGCTAGATCCAGAGGAACAACTTTCATGCTGAACACTTTTTCATTTGAAGCTTGTATCATGATAAATTTTGAGGTGGAAGTTTGGAAAATTAAACATATCAAAAAAAATTCTAAGTGTCAAGCCATATGTTCACTTATTCCACCTTGGCTAACTTTTTATGTGAGCTTCAAATGAGAAAATTTCTTTCATAAAAGTTGTATATCTCTTAAAGTAATTCAAAATGGTCACCAATTTGACCTCATTTGGATTTAATATGAAGGAGTTATGCATTTTTGAAGTTGAGGAAAAACACTTATTCAATGGCATTTGTCCAAATTGACCTATAATGTATCCTCATATCACATGCTCATAAAAGTTGAATTATATCTTACTCCAAACATAAAAGTTTAAGTAGACATCTAGAATTTGATTTTTCAACTTGGAAATATTTCATCTCATAAAAATTGAGCAAGTTATGGCCTTGGGAAGTTGACCTCCAAATTATGGTTTAGACAAAATGACCTATAATCTTTCACCATAAAAAATGACTTTCCAAGTAAAACTAACTCTAGACATCAACATGAAAGTTGTTTGGAATGTAATTTAGAGTAACTTTTATCTTGTAATAATTTTCATATGACACAAATTGTAGGAGATAGGGTCTAGGGAACCCCAGTTTTGATCAGATGAATTCCTCTAGTCAACCACCTTCAACCAACTTGCAAGCTTGCAATTCTCTTGACTTTTGGGACTCATGGGAGATCATATATGCATAATATGATGAAATTTGAAGTATTACTTGAAATATTTAATCAATTATTGAAGAAGCTTATTGAAAAAGTTACATAAGATACCCAAATGAATTAGAGTTTCCAAGGCACCAACTCCAAACTCTTGATGACTACTTGAACAAAATAATATATGGAGATCGTGGGGATACATATATGATATCTAGAGCCATTGTAGATCATTCTTGATTGAGCTCTTGGCAATGAGGGTCTTAAACCCTAGATAAGAGCTTGATAGATCAAAGGTGAGCATGTGCCCAATCTACAAAAGAGTTAGACAAATGAAAAGACATATTTTTTGGTATTTTAGTTAGGAAAAATGATAAAAATACAAATTATGATACAACCAAATGGTGCTTGATGATCTCTTACAACCATGATTGAAACTTCCAACCATGGTAAAAAGTCCCTCAGGGTCATGGGGAAATATTATCGTGTTTATTGAGTTTCTTCATCATCCTTAAATAAACCTTAGTCGCCCATTTAGTGAGTACCGACGCTCAAGACACTACCATTAGTGATCCACGTGAAACCTATAACTTAGATGAACTTCCAACTTAGACGAACTTCATCTTCTACCTCCAAACATCATCTTTGATTTATGACATTCTGTTTCTCCATTAAACCAAGCTCGAAAACATCACTTCTTCCATAAACAAAACTCGAAAACCTCATTTATTTCATTAACAAATTTCAGAACTCTATCACGTCTTCTCTAACTTGAATGGGACAAGGAAAACATGGATTCAAGTTAGCAATGTTAGTTTTTGTTGTTCTTGTCCTTGTTGTTATTATTGTTGTTGTTGTTGTTATTCTTCTTGTTGTTATTATTGTTGTTGTTGTTGTTTTTTTTTTGTTGTTGTTGTTGTTCTTGTTTTTCTTTTTGTTATTGTTGTGCTTGTTGTTGGTATTGTTTTTGTTTTTGTTTTCTTTTTTTTGTTCTTGTTGTTCTTGTTTTTGTTTTTGTTGTTGTTGTTGTTGTTCTACTACTGCATTTTATTCTATTTTATTAAAAGACATACAATAATGATTATTTAAAGTAACCGTTGTGATAGGTTGATACATACTACAATGGTTGTTTAAAGTAACTATTGTGATACGTTACGCGCTACTTAACTTATAATCAGGCTACACGACCGTGGTGGAAAGAATCATATATTTAATCACACCTTAACTTACAACGGTTGGTCGGACATGGTTGTATCCATTTTTCCACCATTACGAGAGGTGTTTTCCGTAGTAGTGACTCCACCTGTTTCAAATGATTCCATGAAGGCCCTTGTTTCTAAATTTTGCAATCATTCATCCACATTCAAAGCATAACACTTAAGCCTAGCATAAGTGTACCTTTGACATGGTACAAACTCCCTCCTTGCATTATCATGAGTTAAATGATAATAAGAGGCTTATGTAATTTTTCCCTCAGTAATACTAGTATCTATAGCAGGAACCTCCATATCAAACTGAGTTTTCTCCGCCATAGTTTCTAAAAACTTTATCTCTAGGTATTTACTCCCCCTTGAAAAAACTCAGCGAAAGTAATACATTGCGAATAATGCACTTTGATCCTCCAAGTTGCACTTAACATAACTCATAACCCTTCCCACCTTTGTAATATCAACTCATAACCATTCCTATCTTTATCATCAAGCTAAATAAGCATGGTGTGTGTAATATGCAAAGGTTTGATGATCTTCAAAACAAAGTAGTCAACATGTTTTCTACTCAAATCATTTATAGGCATGTGGAAGTATAATCATGTGAACGGATACTTGCCGATCAGAAAAACTACTTTAGCACCACCCTTCCTAAAAACTCAATGAAAACCCAATTTCCAATCTATGTAACACACTATGAAATATTCTCATGATTGTTGGATCCAGTATAATTTTTGCTCATAATATTTATACTTATATGATAAATTGATACATATCATATCCATGACCTATGAAATATTGCCATCAGTCTACTCACATAATAGTACAATATTAAATTATTGTTGTCCCATTAAATAGTAAAATTTGACTACAAATACTTTGAGAATTACATCATTATAGTTATTCTGAAAAAGGGAAATAGTCATTATGAAAAGGGAAATGGGAAGTAGAGGATTCTTCTAGAATTCAAAGATCTAAAATTTTCATGCCTAAAAGATCCACGCCCCTTTGCTGCTCATTGAAACACTAATAAATTTCATCGTAAATAGCAAAAATATGAGTTTTGTGTTTTCTCTAGATATTGTCAAAATTAAAATTGATCCCCTTATGTCTTTATTATGGAGTTCATGACCAATACATCCAAGTACCACCACAAGATCATTCCTTTTCTTCAAAAACATATAAGTGTACATAAATAAGATGATGTTCAAGACTAGAAAAGAAGAATGTCACAATAAGGATCTAGAAGTTATCATAAGCTTAGTGAGAAGTTATATTATGCACATGAATTCTTCAAAATATCCCTTTAGGATTCAAGTTGGGATATTCTTTGGCTTCGTGATTACAAATTTAGAATTATAGGAAAAACATAGAAAATACCAAGTAAACATAGATATGACGAGTCCAACTTACAATAAGGAAGTCCAATAACAGACAAGAAAAGTAGTAGCAAAGAGAAAGGTTTTTATTTATGTGGAACATTGTAAATAGGATGAAATTTTACTTTGAAATAAGAATTCAAAGAGGCTTTCAAAAATAAAATAAAAACTTCTCTCCCATTTTTATAGTGTAACATATTTTGATGTAAAAAAAAATTATAAAGAAACTTTTCATAAAAGTTTCAAATGAAAATTTGGTTTAAATAGTTATTCTTAAAATGTTATTTTAGGTATTTTATCGGGAAAAAAAATCGATATCAAAATTTTAAAAAAATCACTTAATTTTGAAGCTATTCCAAATAGCTTTTAATAAAAAACATTTTTGAAATAGAACTTTTTAAAAAAAGTGTGATTATGACTATATTTTGATCTTCAATAATGTAGGTTTATGTTATAGTATATCAAAATTAGTCTTTTAATTTATAAAAAACAAATTTAGAAAAACTTATAATATTTTGAAAAACATTTTTGTAAAATCCATTTTAAAAAATACAAAGAAAAAATCCATTTTTTAAAACTAAAACAAACTGGCCCTAACTCGCCCAAATGAATGATGCACATGTTTCTTTATATTTGAGTTACTGACCATGCCATCACCTCGGTATTGGTGAAAAAGGACAAAGGAGAGGAATACCCAATTTACTTCTTTATCAAGGCGTTTTGAGATACCAAGACACAACACTAGAAGATCGAAAGCCTAGATTTAGCCACATTCAACCCAAAAAAGATAGGAAATGCAATATTTCTAGTGTCAAAGTATTGGTGAAGACCGATTACTCATCGAGTAAATCCTAAGGAAACACGGTCTCATAATAAGAATAAAGGATTTGTTCTATCAAGTTATCCGAGTATGACATAACCTTTATGTTGATGGAAAACATCGAGTCTTGAGTACTGGATAACTTTATGGTAGAATTTGCCATCTCGTGGTAATTAGGCCACACTAAAGTATGAATCCTATTCGTGGAACATTGTTTTGTGGATGATATGACTTTAACAAGGACATCAACTTTTGATGATGACAACTAAAATATTATGATAAGTCAAGTGTGAAAGATTAAGCGGATAAAGATGAAAATCTATTCATTAGGGTTTGATAGGACTTGATTATCCGATGGTGGCAATCAAATGGAATGTAACTAAAGCATCATCTCAAGCTATTCAAGAAAATATCTACAAAATAGAAAGCATTTATCAAAGTCTTGAAATGCTAAGGACCCTTATAATTTAGTAGTAAGTGAACGAATTGTAAAGCATAAGGAATTTATCATAAAAGTGCATGACTAAAGCAGACACACACACCAAAATATATTTTCAAACTGTTTTTACTAAAATAAAATACTTTTAGAAACATCTTGAAATTGTGTCAGATAAATTAGGAACTGTCACAATTGATATAAGGAAAACTTTGACTTATCTAATAGAATGAGACTTTTATCTAATCGATTAACTCAGTTCAAAATTGAGGCAGAGGCAATTAGGACAATGTCGTAATGATGTGCAACGACTAGATGTATTTTCCTTCATTTTCAAAACTTATAATCGATTATATTTCAAACTTCTAATCGATTGTGAACATGTGTCAATCAATTAGATTGTCATAAAAGACATTTATTTGAAATTCATTTTTGAGCCGCCTATAAATAGATGCAGCCAACCACTTACAATCTTATTTTATTTCATCTAGAATCGTGTTTTGACACAACTCTCTCTCTCTCTCTCTAAACATTTTAGTTCGTTTCTCTCACTAATATTTTAGCCTAAGTGATTTTGTTAGAAAATTACTTTTATGAGTGAGATGATTCTGTAATTCTGGAAGGGAAGAATTGTAACTTCACCAAGGGAATCTTTTGTATGCACCTTGGTTGAATATTATCTATTTAGAGATTATTTGGTTAGAAGTTTAACTCGTAAAACGATTTTTTTTAAAGTTGTGTGATTTAATTTTGATTTAGGTTCAAGATTAGCCTGTTATAAAATCTCATAGGTTCTTGGTCAACTTGGTATTAAAACTAAGATAGGTTGAAGCTCAGACCGATATTAAAAGCTTCACAAATTCAAGATAAATCTGGTATTAAAATCTCATAAGGTATTGGTCATCCCATGTAAGCCAAGGTTTAAGGTTCGTGAGCTCAACCCGTATAAAAGCTTGCAAGGTTTAGGAACTTAAAGACTAACCGCTCTAAGATCCTTGTTTATGGAGAACAAACTAACCGCCTAGATTCATTGTTTAAAATAGAAAACTCAAACTGCTATATTCCAAAGTCTTGTATTATTTGGTTGGAGGCCAACCATCATTTCCTTGTATAAGGGGGTTCGTGAGTCTTTCCTACTAAAAACTCTCGACGTTTATTCGATACTCTGAAGATTAATTCTTGGGGAGAGGAGTATATCATTTGTTTGTTTGACCGAACCTCTATACATCGTGGCGTTTATCTTTTTCCCTAACTCTTTACTTTTCTACAAATCATTTTGTTGCTACTAATTATTTAAAATTATTTTAAACTCTAGTTTTACACCGTAAAGTTTTTCAAAACAATGTTTTTTCAAACCCCACAATTCAACCCCCCCCCCTTTTATGTGTGAAGTCTCAAGTCCAACAAGTCTATCAATCCAAGAAGCATCAACCCTCAAAGGGAGAAGTACATGAATAATGCTAAATGGACCGTATGGTGTGCTCATCAAGAAATATCCCCATTTTGAGTTCAAGGCCAATAATAACCAAGAAGAGTGATATGTCCTCATTGATGAAATTAAGTTAGATGAATTAATTGAAAAATAATGACTTGAGAGCAGCAATTGATTCATAATTGGTAACAAGCTAAATAGTCGAAGTAGTCCATAAATACTAGACAAAAAAAACCATAGTTAAATATCTTTAAAGGGTAAGATATTTAGCAAAAAAAACATAATATGTTTTGAACTAACATGTGTCCCCAAAAACTAAAATTTTAAAGCAAGCCTCAAATATAAACTAGCGAGTATGAAGAAACTTGTTGGAAACATACAAACAATGATTTAGAAGACAATCACAACTCCAAATATATAAGCCACAATATCTAATTAGATCATAGAGACACCATACTTGAGCAATCTCCTCATATGATATCTTCAAAATAAAACTTTACCTAAAGCTCTAAAGAAATCAAAGGACAAATTATCAACCAAGTTGTTTACGCTGAAAATTGGTAAACAAACGCTAGTCTCTTAGTTAAAGGTTACTTGTAGGATCAACTAGTGAATCCTAGGATACAGTGTCAAAAACCTTGTTTTAATTCTCTATTGATGGATAGCCTATCTTCGACTTAGTCGAAATAGTGATTTAGGTGACAAAAAAGGATGTAAAACATGTCGACTTCGACTACTTTAAAAATGTAATGAAAATGTAACAAAGACTGACAGTGTAAAGTAATGTAACCTGAACAAGATCGAAGGTAAATTGATGAGGAAAAATAAAAGGGAATTTAAAGACTTCGCATTAAAAGTAAAGAATGGTATTTCATTGTTCATACATTCTCTCATCCATGACTCTTTTCTCTAGGCGCTGGTACTTTGAGTTTTATGTGAGATTTCTGTTGTAAAATGAACACACCTGAATCCAACAAATGAACTCTTATATATACAAGTACGAAAATAACCACTTCTAACGTTCCTATCTTTAGAGTTCGCCATGTGAAGCTTTACATGTAGTCCGTCTCTATGCTTTCTCCATGTGTCCTTTAGAAAGAAACCCATAGGCAATTATTCATGTTTGAACGTAACATCTCCATGCTCAAATAAGCTCCTTTTCGACCCCATCCACTGTCGTCGATGTAATACCCCAAAATTTACCCTTCATTTTTTCTATAAGCAGGGGATTATGTTTTACACTTCATTAGCATCATACTAGGTCATACTCATTGCATACTGCATTAGTGACATGGAAATCAGGTTTTGATTGATCACTTCTTACCAGAAGGAGCCCACACAAAGAAAGATTGAGAATTGGACTTCATTTTCTAAGTATACAAGCCTCAAGGGTCTCAGGTGGCTCCAGGTGTCTTATTGTGGTCCTCAGTTCATCAGTGGAGGATTCAGAGCTATCAGAGTGTTCATCTGGATTTAATCAGGAAATTAGGGTTTCATGGCTACCTGCAACGGACAATGTTTGTTTGGAAGTAGAGGGGCTCATCCATGTCATGATTAGAGAGGCATCTTGGCCTAGGAAGATTCACAATTATCTCAGAAAGATCCATTGTCAATTAGTGCAATCAGTTCCTGATCAATTTTGCCCTAAACTAGGGTTTGGTATAAAATCAGTTTATTTCTGATTCTTTGGATGAAACTCTTTTCCATGGCCCTCCATATGTCCACAAGGGTCTACATACAAAAAATCAGCTCTTTATTTGAGCCAGAAGTGCTTCAATTGATCACTGGAATCGGGAATCAGACAGTTTGGGAAAAGTCAATTATGGGGCCAGAAAAGTCAACTCCTGACATTTTGAAATTGGAATCTCAAAATCCATACCCAGGGGATCCTACATGTGAAATTTGATCAAGGTTGGATCATGGATTCATCATTTAATCAGGAGTTGGAAAAGTTACTTAATTTGGAAATGGTTGACTTTCCATTTAGGGAAAGTTTTCATGATTGTTGCACTCACTTTAAGCCTATTTTCCATCCGGATAAAAGCTCCATTTGAAACTTTATCCAAAAATAAAGTTGTTCCTCTTGTTCCAAGCTTTCTAGAGATATAAAGTTTGCTCCATTTGGATTAAAATTGAGAAAGTTATGCTTAGTCAAAGTGAGACATTTTTTTAGGACACTTAGAAAAATTTCTAAGTCTAAAAATCTTCAAAGTTTGTCAAAACTTCTTGGCCAGTTTCCTTTCACTTAAATGCATTATTTGAAAATACTTTCTTCACAACAATTGTACCTTGCCATGTCCTCTTTCACATCCCTTTGGAATCATCTGATTTGGATTCATGGTTTGAGAGATGCATTCACTTAAAGTTGGCATCATGACTTGATTTTCTAGGCAGATTTTAGGCCAAATTGGCCCAACCAGTTTTGCATGATGAAACCTGAACTTGAGGCCCATTTTTCACATCCTTCCATTTATCATTTCAACTTGTGCTCAACATGAAAGATGACATACTCTATGATATCTTGCTACTGTTTGCATTATTTCTCCAATTGGTGACTTGAGCATCAAGTTACATGGCCATAAAGTCACCACCTTGGAATATTTTTCTTGCTTGCCAAACCAACCATGCATGCAGCACAAACCAGCCCACATTTTTACCTCATTTGGCCATGCATTGGATATCCATTCACTTAAGTTTGGCCCAAAATAACAATATTTCACATGCCCTAATACACCTCACTTTGCACTTTTATTCTTATGGACAAAACATGGATTTCAAAGCCCATTAAGCATGTGATCTATCCTATTTAAGAGATGCAAACCCTAAACCTAAAAAGAGCAGTGGAATTTCGTGGCAAGCAAGGCAAAAGTTTCATCACATAGCTTCCATTCTCTCTCAACAAGCTCTTAAGTTAGGATTCTTGAAGCACAAAAAAAGCAACCTCATCTTCCTCTATTTCTCTCCATAACCAAAGGGCAGTGGACCTAATCTCCACTAGGTAATCATTCCACTCTATCTTCCATGGCCATGTATTAATATACTTATGTTCATCATCATCATCATTACCATGTTCATCATATATGCTCATTATTGTTTTGCCATTGCTAATCATATGTTCATGTTTGTATCATCATCATTACCATGCCAATCGTGCTTGTGTTATTGATATGGATTTATGTTGATTTTTTTGCCTTTGCCCATGTCCATGTAGATCTCTTGTAGTCAACTTTTCTCCATGATTAAGACATCATTTTACTCAAACAAGGATACCATGATAATCTACACATTTTGTACTTGAATTTTGGATTTTATTTCGTGGCATTTGGTGCACTATAGCGCTTGCTTTCTTGAATGGAAGATTGAAGAAATCCACTTGGTTTTCACGTTTTTTTGCATGAATATGACATTAGGGTTTGGTTTGTGAGGAAGATGATGATGTGGCGCCTCCTGAACCGTTAGATCCAATGCTTTTGTTTTAATCCTGGCCGTGCATGTTTGTTTTGTCCTGTAGTGACTTAAGTACCTTTGCCCAATTGATATAATGTCACATGATTTTTTAAATTAAAATGTTATTTCACCTTGTCAGACCTGACTTATTAGTGTTTTCGACCGTGGGCTTGCACATCTGCTCTTCACACCCTCCCTTTCCTGGCCCATCAACACCAACACATGTCCATTTTTATTATCTTTTTTAATTCCAATTTATTTTCTGTTTTGAATTTAATTATTTTAAAATACTTTCTTTATTCCTAAAAATTCCCAAAAATATTTTCCATATTTTTTAACGTCTTATTTAATTTTATTTAATTTTTATTTTCGTATTTATTTAATATTAATATTTTATTTTAATTATTTATTCTAAATGATTCATTTTAACACACATTTTTTTCTTGATTTTATTTTTATCTCTTAAAATTATTTTTTGCTTTTAATTTTTGGGATGAAGGTTGACCACTGTCCCATGGTCAACCTGACCTTTTCTTGGAATTTTATTTCCCATTTTCAATTTATTTTGGATTTATTTTTGACCTAGTTTAGTTGGTTGACTTTTGTTTTGACTTCTGTTTTATTTCAATCAATTTATGTACTAATTTTCATTATTTTTAAAATCTTTTTGGGGGATGATGATGTCCTGACCCCACCTAATTTAGTTTAATTTTTCATAATTTTCTTGATTAATTTTCTATTTATTTCATTTTTTTTAAGTTGACTTGACTTTTCAGTTGACTTTTCTATGATTGATGTTTGACGTAGGGATTGCTTATGGCAATTGAAGAGATCTTTTGATCCTCCCCTGTTCATCTCATATGCCGTGTATTAGAGGCCTTTCATCTTAATTTTACTTGATCCTTGCATCATTTCCTGATTAAATTATTCAGTGAACCCCTTTTGTGCATATTTTCATCTGTCTGATTCATCTGTCATTTGTTATACTTGTTTCTTTCATCCATGCTTCTATTGTTTGATTGTTTAACATTTTTATACTTATCATGCATTGTCTAATGCTCCATTATTTCATTCTTTGATTCTTTGATTTGATTATATACTTATTTACTTATCCGATCTGATTAATAATTGTTGCCTACTTGTATGATGTATGAGGCATATTTTCTTATTGTTTGGTTTCCATGAACCATCCCCATTCATAACAAATGTACCCCTCTCCCATGAAGTGTATAATATTTATTTCTTTCATTTTTTATTCATCTGTTAATACAAGAATTAAAACGAACATCCGATAACCATTTCAAAATAAGATCAAAAGCTCGATCCAACATCGAGTAAGCATTTTCAAAACTTAACAAAACCAACACGTATTCATCCATCCTTTTGTAAGTCGATTGCTTCATGCATCGCCATTTCTCTTGTAAGTCGATTGCTTCAGGCATCGCCATCTACCTGTAAGTCGATTGCCCCAGGCATCGCCATCTAGCCTTATCCTTGGTTCCTTTCCTTGCTCCATCCGTCGACTCTTGTTCCGTTTAGGTAGCACCCATTAGGTAGATACCTTTGTATGATAACATAGGTAGAATTCCCTTATTCTTTACATGCTAACATTATATAGATGTTCTCCTCTGTAAATCCTAACACATAGGTCCACATTACATGACAACTCTAGGGCAGAGCTTCCCCACTTTTAGACCTTCCGTGCGTCTCCGATCTTGTGGCATGTCAATTTGTTCTATTGCAAAGAGGTAACTGCTTAAGACTCGATTTAGCGAGCTGCGACACCTACTGCTAGGATGTTGAACATATTGCCCACTTTCCTTTGACACAGCTGGTGTCCTCTTTTGTAAGTCCATGTTCAGATGAAAATCCTTAACCCCTAGTTAGCCGAACTACGACAACTCTGATTCTCATGTTCAGATGAGATACGTAGGCACGAGACGCGATGTCTTGCCGAGTTTGACTGACAACTAACAACTAATTCTTGCTTGCTTTCACCCTTGCTGCGATTCTTTTCTCTCGCCCTCGTTGCGATCGAGACCTTCCCTTTCTCTTGCCCTAGTTGCAATCGAGACCCTTTGTTCCCGTAGTTAGCTGAACTAAGACAACTCTGATTCTCATTCCAGATGAGATACGTAGGCATAAGACGCGATGTCTTACCGAGCACACTTCTCTTTAACCCCTAGGTAGCCGAGCTACGAACACTCTGATTCTCATACTCAGATGAGATACGTAGGTAGTGGATGCGACATCCTTGCGAGTCATTTTCTTTTGACCTCCTTTTAGCAGATAGTACATTAGATATACCTACACCCTTTAGACTAAAACAACAAGAGTGGATCCCGTAGAGTACTACTGATGCATAGGGGTGCTAATACCTTCCCTTCGCATAATCGACTCCCGAACCCTAGATTTGGTTGCGAGACCTTGTCTTTTCCTTTTTTCTTCAGGTTTTCTTTGATCGTTTCCTTTCCCTCCTTTGGGATAAATAACAAACGGTGGCGACTCTTCTGTTTCTTTTTTTCGCCGGTTGTTTTTTCGCACTAGTTGCGACAACTGGCGACTCTGCTGGGGACCCGATTTCCCTATGCGAGTCCCTCCTAGATTTTGTGAGTTTCTTTATTTTTGGGTGCTTATTCTTTTGTACAGTTATTCACTTCCCGCATTTATCTGCTTTATCTTATTGCATTGTGTACATATCATTGTTGTATCTGTTGGATCCGTGGGGTTGGTTATTTGTTGGGTTGGGTTGTTCTATGAGAGATAAACCCACTACCCAGGCTTGAGTGTACACACAGGTTTTAGAATGGATAGTCATGAGGCTTGCGTAGTATGTTGCTACGTTAAGTCGTTCATGAAGACCCACACCCAAACGAGGTTTCTTTTGGATATATTTTGTCCTACGGGTGTTCCGTAACGACCTGATGTTCCTTTAGAAATCGTCGACTCTGGTGACCATTTCCCGAGAACTCAGTCAAGGCCTCTCCTCCGAGACGCGGTTATGTTGGCTCTGGTGGGCGCATTCTCGCTGCTCAATCCGAGGACCCCGAGGCTGGGAACTTGCTTTTAGGATATCCTGTTGATGGGAGTCAGTGGAGGTATTTTGTCTCGTAATAATGCCAAACCTTCAGTTGTAAACGTATTATTCTCGACTGAAGGGTTAGAAGATGACAAACTTCTGTTCTTTAGTGAGGGGCAGGCTAAATTCAGGAAACCTTAACCTTCAACCAACCCGGTTTTCTGGGATTCTTGTTGGAGCAGAACTTTGATCTCTTATATGTTCCTCAGTGGTTTTCTCTTCAGACAGTGCGACCTGATAGTTGTTCAAGCAGATACAGCAATCCTGATTCCCATGTCACTGCATTGCATCACATCATTTTGCATTCATATCATTTAACACATGTTTATCTATTCCCAGGGGTTTATATCTTCTTCTTGATTCTAGTCGGGGTTTTTCTGGTTCTCCTAAGATGGATATCGGCAGAAAGAGACATGTCGTCTACAAGTTTCCTGTGGTTTGTTTGGAGCCCATTCAATAACTGACGAAGTTAATGGATCATGATTCTCTAGAAAGATTCCGGAAGGATTACGGTTTGATTCTAAGTTTCGTCATGGTTCCCCCCAAAGATCAACACGATGCTCTCTTTACACTGCTGCAGTTCTATGACCCACCATTTAGGTGTTTTACATTTCTAGATTATATCTTGGTCCCTACTTTGGAGGAGGTTGCCAATTTTCTCAGAGTTCCTATCAAGTCACAGTTGCTATTCTACAATTCTGAGTTTCTGCCCGATCTCAGCATGGTTGCTTCAGCCACATATTTGGGGAAATCAGTCTTGAAGTCTAATATGTGTTAGAAAGGAGGAGTCAGTGGTTTTCATTTGAGTTTCTTAGTGGGAGAAGCCAAGAAGAAACTTGAAGATGGTGATTGGAGGTGTTTCAATGATGTGTTGGCTCTTTGTGTGTACGGGTTTGTCCTGTTCTCTAATGTTGCAAAACTTATGGACGTAGACGCAGTACGCCTCTTCGTGTTGGGAAATCCAGTGCCGACCTTGCTGGGAGATTTCTTTCATTCAGTGCATCACAGGAATGAGAATAGAAAAGGAGGATTGGTGAATTGTTGTGCACCCTTGTTTCATAAGTGGTTCAGTTCTCACCTACCCAAGTCGGGAGCATTCGTTGATGTCGAGGACTCGTTGAGTTGGTTGAAGAGGTTGATGGGGATAAGAGCTAAAGATATTTCTTGGTGGACTGACCAGAACTTGCTTCGGGCGAATATTATTCACAGTTGTGGGAACTTCCCGAATGTTCCGTTGGTAGGAAGAAGAGGAGGAATCAACTATAATCCTTCTCTAGTAGTCAGACAGTTTGGATATGCTTCAAGAACTCCGCCTTTGGAAAAAGATGTGGAAGAATCTCTGTTTTTCCATTCTTCATCTGATTTGACTGTATCTCATAAGGCAGCTGAGGCCTGGCTCAAGGTAATCAAGAGAGGAAGGACTATGCTTGGAAAGGGGGATTGCAGGACTTATCCTCAATATGAAGATTGGCTTCGGAGAAGAGTCAAAGAGTTTGGTCTACCATTTCCTATTGAAGAACCTTTATATTCACCTACCCCTGAGCAGTCAACTATGGTGAGCCGAGAGGAGTATGTCAAATTGAAGAATGCCATGGAGGAACTTCAAACTGAGAACTCGGAGTTAAGTGTGAAGTTGCAAGACTTTATGCATCTATACCATGAGGCAGAATATCAGAAGGGGGAAGCTATCAGACTGCAAGAGAAAGCGAAAAAGAAATTGGCTATGGAGGTGAGCTTCTTCAGGAAAACTGACGAAGCCTTGGGGTCATCCAGTTCTGAGTTGAGGCGAGTCAAGCAGTAGTTAGCAGATACCCGTGGTAAGTTAGCTTGGTGGCAAGAGAAATGGGATGCATTTTCAGCTTCTCGGTAGGCAAAAGAGGAGGAGATGGTGGCCGAATTGACTGGTCAGATGGAGAAGTTGAAGACTCTGTTGAAGGAGAAGAACAATGAGCTCCTGGGTTCCCGTACATCCAATGGTTACATCACAGATCAACTCGGCAAGGCTCAAGAGCAGATTGAAGAACTCAAGGTGCTGGCGGGTTTGAAAAAATCTAGACTTGAAGAGGTATTCGGGAAGGATGATGGGGATTATCACATAGAGAACATCAACGAACTGGATGGGATTATTCACAAGAGGAATTTTCTTATCCGGCGTTTGACAGAATCTCCAGATCATCCTGACACAGTGGCACTATTGGCTGATGTTAGGAGCAGTCCTTATGGGTTGTATACAGGATGCTGATTCATGATTTTTGTTCCTCTTTTCACTTGTTGTGTTTCTCCGTTGCTTTGTAGTGAGGATCCACAGGCTTGTTGTGGAGATTCTCTTTTGATGTATTGTTGGCTTAGGCCCTCTTCCTCGAACTCATTTGTATGACGGTTTTTCTTTATTGCATCTTGGTCTCCGAAGTTTATCCACGGCTCGATCTTCTTACACTATTTATCCATTGAGAGACTGGAATCAAGGGGTAGAATACCCTTTGGAATTGATAACCATGTCATTGCATTTGCATATTCATTAGCATGCCTTGCATAACAAGTACTGCCGCAATGCTCTCATGTTGTTTGGTATTCCACTAGCAGGATAGCAATGGAAGGCCTACAAGCAGAGCTCGCTGAGATGTAGATTTGCATGAATCAGTTCATGGAAGTGGTCCAAGGAGTGGCTCAGGGAAAACAGGAGCTTAGATTGTTGGTACAGAGGGATCCTCCTACTACTCAACCGGAGGTTGTGGCTGATCCTCCCGCTGGAGAGGCTAATGGACCCATTGGACCGGGGCCTATCCCGATCCCACATGTCAACCTTGATCAACAACCCATCCATGACGATCAGGAGGATCAGTTCCCCCTGCTTCAGGAGGACTTTGGCATGGGCCATGGTATGGACCCTATGTTTCGGAGACTGGAAGAGAGGTTGAAAGTTGTGGAAGGGCAGAATGCTCTTGGTGTGGATGTTGCTGACTTGGGGCTGGTCCCAGGTGTGAGAGTTCCACCAAAGTTCAGAGTCCCTGCTTTTGATAAGTACAATGGCAAATCTTGCCTGAAGACTCACGTGCAAGCTTATTTCCGCAAGATGGTTGCGTATTCTGATGATGAGAAGCTGCTCATGTACTTCTTCCAGGACAACCTAGCTGGGGCATCCTTGGAGTGGTATATGAGGCTGGACATAGCCCATATTCGCTGCTAGAGAGATTTGGCCGAGGCCTTTGTAAAGTAGTATCAGTACAACGCGGATATGGCACCTGACATGACCCAACTTCAGAATCTATCTTTCAAGAGCAACGAGTGCTTCAAAGAGTATGCTCAACGCTAGAGAGAGATGGCATCCCGTGTTCAGCCTCCGATGTTGGAAAAAGAGATGGCCAACATGTTTATGAACACATTGTCTGGATCTTATTTGGAGCGTCTGGTGGGTTGCAACGCCTCGAATTTTACTGATGTGGTCTCTACCGGTGAGAGGGTGGAGAACTACTTGAAGACGTGTAAGATCCAAGGTGGAGTTGGATCATCCTCAGGGACGAAGAAGCCATTTATAGGAGGGTAGAAGAGGAGAGATGGGAATACAAATTCCATATCTTCTTATCAGAACAGGGGTAACCGGAGGGGTAACTTTCAGAATTACCATCAGCAGCCTTATGTTGCAGCTGTGACCATTCCGGCTGCAGCACCAGTGCAACAACAACAACCTCAACGTCAACAAAATCAATACCAACAATAATAGGGTAACAGACCTGCTTATCAACAGAGACAGAGGATGATGGATAGGCGTTTCGACCCTCTTCGATGCCGTACGCCCAACTGCTTCCCAACCTTCAGCAGTTGCAACTTGTGCAGTTACGCACTTTGGCTCCTCCCCTTGGCAGGCTTCCAGTGGGATATGACGCCAATGCTAGGTGTGAGTTCCACTCTGGGGCACCTAGCCACACTATTGAGAACTGCAAAGCTTTTAAGCATGTAGTTCAGGACCTTATTGACTCAAAGGCCATTAACTTTGCACCGGCTCCTAATGTTGTCAACAATCCTATGCCGCAGCATGGTGGAGCAAATGTTAACATGGTTGAAGGAGAAGTCAAAGTAGTCAAGGATGTGTTGAAACTGAAGACTCCGCTGTTGGAAATTAAAGAATACTTGTTAAAGGCAGATGTTTTCCCCGGTAGTGGGAATGGTTGTTTGGGTTGTGTTGTACAGAGCAGGGGTTGTGTGAAGCTGCAGCAGGGTATCCAGGCCTTGCTTGACGATGGTATCCTTCAAGCTGAAGACCTATCTGCCCAAAGGTCTGTTGAAGGGGTTGTTGAAGGGGCGTTTGAGAATGCCGGCAAGATCTCTGCAATCAACAAAGAAGATGAGGATAGTGATTGCGACATTGACAACTGGGTGCGTCCAAGGGTCCCGAGTGAAGTTCTCTATAATTGGTCTTCTGAAGAGATTATCCAGGTCACTCTTCTTGAAGAGTAATTTTATTTGTTTATTCATGCATATCCAAGTCTGACGTTCCGCCCAGGGCGTAATGACTCATTGTAGGGCTCATCTATGTGAATACCTGCATTTTTTGTCATAAATAAAGGACGTCTTTTTTGCATTCAAATATTTTGTTCACTGTCTTTCTGTTTTTGCAGTTTTAAAAAGTCAAAAAAAATATTTGGCAATGTTTAGTTTTCAATCCTTGTTCACACTCATAACCACATACCATCACTCATGCAGATGCACGTCACCGAATCCTATTGATAACAGTTTTGCTATGGCTCGCTTCGAGTTTGAAAATCCAATCTTTCAAGCTGAAGATGAGGGTGACGAAGACTGTGAACTCCCTGAAGAACTCGCCAGGTTGTTAAAACAGGAGGAAAGGGTCATTCAACCGCATCAAGAGTCTATTGAAGTGATTAATCTTGGCACCGAGGACGTCAAGAGAGAAATCAAGATAGGGACTACTTTGGAAGATAATGTGAAGAAGGGGCTGATTGAATTGCTGCAAGAGTATGTTGACATCTTCGCTTGGTCTTATCAGGACATGCCAGGGCTTGACACAGACGTTGTGGTATACCGTTTGCCTCTCAAAGAGGATTTTCCTCCGGTCAAGCAGAAGCTCAGAAGAACAAGACCAGAGATGGCTGTCAAGAAAAAGGAAGAAGTGCAAAAATAGTTGGATGTGGGGTTTCTAGCGGTTACAAATCATCCGCCATGGGTTGCAAATATCGTTCCAGTACCTAAGAAGGATAGAAAGGTACGAATGTGTGTTGACTACCGGGATCTGAACAGAGCTAGTGTTAAAGATGATTTCCCATTACCTCACATCGACGCTTTGGTGGATAACACGACTCAGTTCTCGGTATTCTCCTTCATGGATGGTTTTTCTGGCTATAATCAAATTAAGATGGCACCAAAGGACATGGAGAAGACAACTTTCATAACCCCATGGGGCACTTTCTGCTACAAGGTGATGCCATTTGGTCTGAAAAATGTTGGGGCAACATATCAATGAGCTATGGTAACTCTTTTCAATGATATGATTCATCATGAAATCGAGGTTTATGTTGATGATATGATTGCCAAATCTCAGACGGAAGAAGAACATTTGGTGAATTTGCATAAACTGTTTGAGCGTTTGAGGAAATTCAAGCTGAGGCTTAATCCGAACAAGTGTACTTTCGGGGTGAGATCTGGAAAACTGCTGGGTTTTATTGTTAGTGAAAAAGGAATTAAGGTGGATCCGGCCAAAGTAAAAGCAATACAAGAAATGCCTGAGCCAAGAACCGAGAAACAAGTATGTGGTTTCTTAGGGAGGTTGAACTACATTGCAAGGTTCATCTCTCACCTAACAGCCACGTGTGAGCCAATATTCAAATTATTGAGAAAAGATCAGGCTATCAGGTGGAATGATGATTGCCAAAGGGCTTTCAAAAAGATAAAGGAGTATTTGCAGAATCCTCCTTTCCTTATGCCTCTAGTCCCAGGGAGACCGTTGATTATGTATTTGACAATACTTGATAATTCCATGGGTTGTGTTCTCGGTCAACACGACGAGACAGGTAGGAAAGAGCATGCCATTTACTACCTGAGTAAAAAATTCACAGATTACGAGTCGAGATACTCAATGCTTGAAAAGACATATTGTGCACTTGCATGGGCTGCTAAGCGATTGAGACAATACATGTTGACTCACACAACCTTACTGATCTCCAAAATGGATCCAGTCAAGTATATATTTGAGAAGCCAACTCTCACCGGAAGGGTTGCTTGTTGGCAAACGGTACTGACAGAGTACGACATCCAGTATACATCCCAGAAATCCATCAAAGGGAGCATTCTGTCAGACTATCTTGCTCAGCAGCCAATTGATGATTATGAGCCGATGAAGTTTGATTTTCCAGATGAAGACATCATGTTCCTCAAGATGAAAGACTGTGAAGAGCCAGTTGTTGAGGAGGGACCTGATCCAGATGAAAAGTGGACTTTAATGTTTGATGGGACCGTCAATGCCAAAGGAAGTGGAATTGGTGATGTCATTATCACTCCGAAAGGTGCCCACATGCCTTTCACCGCTCATTTGACTTTCGAGTGCACCAATAATGAAGCTGAGTATGAAGCATGTATCTTGGGTATTGAGCAAGCCATTGATTTGAGAATCAAGACACTGGACATTTGCGGAGATTCAGCTCTAGTGATCAATCAAGTGAATGGTGATTGGAATACTCTCCAGCCTAATCTGGTCCCCTAAAGAGATTACACGAGAAGACTGTTGACTTTCTTCACAACAGTAAAGTTGTATCATATACCTCGTGATGAGAACCAGATGCCAGATGCTCTTGCTACTCTATCCTCCATGATCAAAGTGACTCGGTGGAACTATGCTCCCAGGATCGATGTTATGCGTCTTGATAGGGCCGCGTATGTGTTTGCTGCTGAACTGGTAGTTGATGACAAGCCTTGGTATCACGACATCAAGTGCTTTCTAAAGAATCAAGAGTACCCTGCAGGGGCATCCAACAATGATAGAAAGACTTTGAGAAGATTGGCAGGCAGTTTCTTCTTGAACAAAGACGATGTGTTGTATAAGAGGAACTTCAACATGGTTTTGCTCAGATGCGTGGATAGACACGAAGCGGACATGTTAATGCAGGAAGTTCATGAAGGCTCCTTCGGTACTCATGCCGGCGGGCATGCAATGGATAAGAAATTGTCGAAAGCGGGTTATTACTGGATGACTATGGAATCTGATTGTTTCAAATATGCTCGGAAGTGTCATAAATTCCAGATTTATGCTAATAAGGTGCATGTGCTGCCAAATCCTCTGAATGTGATGTCTTCGCCGTGGCCGTTTTCCATGTGGGGCATTGATACGATTGGAAAGATTGAGCCGACTGCTTCCAATGGGCATCGCTTCATCCTTGTTGCCATCGACTATTTCACCAAGTGGGTCGAAGCAGCGTCATTTGCGAAGGTCACCAGACAAGTGGTTTCCCGATTCATTAAGAAAGAAATCATTTGTCGTTATGGGATTCCCGAAAGAATCATTACTAATAATGGTTCTAATCTCAATAACAAAATGATGAAGGAGTTGTGCAAGAATTTCAATATTCAGCATCATAATTCTTCCCCTTATCGTCCTAAGATGAACGGTGCTGTTGAGGCAGCAAATAAGAACATAAAGAAGATTGTGCAGAAGATGGTCGTTACTGTTGGTGTAAACCCTAGAGGCCAATACTTTTGGTACTTGTATCGAATTATTTAAAGGCATTTTCTTTATTATGGTTGATTAATAAAGTCCCTGGAATAGATAGTCCGTTTAATGTATTAAGTGTGACTTAATCATGAGAACACATTAAACATAAGGACACTATTCTTAAAGTATCCGTAGTCGGGCTTTAGTGTGAAGTGGGATAACATTAAAGCATTAAGACTATTATGTTTGTAGACTGATGATCACATCTCATGGATCATGGATAAAGAGTTATCAAGTCTTAAACATAGGTATGAATATTAGGAGTAATATTTATACCGGATTGACCCTCTATGAGAATACTATATAGAAAGTTATGCAAAGTGTCATAAGTTATTCTCATGGTGATAATAGTGTATACCACTCTTCGACCTGAAACCACTATGGATCATAGATGTAGAGTCGAGTGCTTTATTGCTGATCCAACGTTGTCCGTAACTGGATAACCATAAAGACAGTTGATGGGTACTCCACGAAGCATGCTAAGGGACATGAGTATCCTAGATGGAATTTGCCAATCCTGCGTAACAGGATAAATGTCTATGGGCCCAATATTGAACTGGACAAGGGTGATACGGTCTATACCTTGTGTTCAAGATAGACATAAGGGAAAAGGGGTAATTATACACATAATTATTATCACAGGAGGTTTTGTCAGATCACATGACATTTTCGTGACTTGGGTAGCAGTGATGTGTTGCTAGATACCGCTCACTGTTTATTATGTTAAATACGTGATTTAATATAATTGCCAACGCCGCGAAAACCTATAGGGTCACACACAAAGGATGGATTGATGAGAGATAGAGTAACTAAGGAACACTGTAAGGTACGGTGCACTTAAGTGGGAGACGAAATATGTTAAGGTACCAAATACTTAAGTGATTTTGGGAATATTATAAGATATGGGCCAAAATATACTTAAGTGGGCTTTTTAGCTTGAAGCCCACACAAGTGGTTCTATAAATAGAACCCCTTGGGTAGAAGCATTATCACTCCAATCCACTCAGACAGAAATTCAAGTAGAGACTTGGAATTTTGTTTCCCTCTTTCTCTCACTCAAAGCCTTCATTCATAACAGCTAGCACTGTGATTGAAGGAATCCGTTCGTGTGGACTGAGTAGAGACGTTGTCATCGTTCAACGTTCGTGATCGCCCCGTGGATCTGTATCAAAGGTTTTGATCATTATCAGAGATCTGCACCAAAGGTTTGAATCGCCACAAGAGGTAACGATTCTATCACTTATCATGCCCATTCGTAAGGATCACTAAATGGAGAAATTTTTAAATTCCGCTGCGCCTTGGATGGCTATTCTCCTACAGTGGTATCAGAGCCACTTACGAAACCATGAATCTGATATTTGTTTTTGTTCTGTAATAATATGATTAAAGACAGAATGAATCAAAGGTTAAATTGAGATCGATCAAGTTACATATATGTGATATATGTAATCCTGATGCAAAATACATTATATATGACATAGTGTTCTCGTTTCGTTCATTCAAACCCTCGATGATTGTTTTCCTTTGAGCGATCAATGGTCGTTTGCTTCTTGATCTGACATTAGTATGGTGAAGCAATGATGTGTTGATCAATCATACTGAATTAACAATCGAGATGTGTTTGACGGTCTGAAATTGGTGCATCAGGGTTAGTGACGGCACAAGGGTTGTGTTGTCAGAGAGTTATGCGATTGGGGTTTGATTGCACAAGAGTTGTGTGTTCTAAACACTTTTCCGAACAGTGTTAACCGGTTAACGCGTATGGTTAACCGGTTAACGCAATACGAAATAAATTATTTTAATTTTCAAACAGTGTTAACCGGTTAACGCATTTGGTTAACCGGTTAACACAAGGCGGAAAACAGTTTTCCAAGAAATTTTTCAACAGTGTTAACCGGTTAACGCATATGGTTAACCAGTTAACGCAAGGAAGAAAAGTATTTTCTAAAAGTTTTCAAACAATGTTAACCGGTTAACGCATATGGTTAACCGGTTAACGCAAGGAAAAACTCACCCGTTCGGCTAGAAAAAGTGCTTTGAAGTATCAAGTGTTGATACGAAAAACGACGTCAATTTTAAATGAATTGTTCGTAGTGTGATCGGTCGTCGAAATTTAATTTGATTTTAATTAATTAAAGGAATTAATAATAATAATAAAGTGTTTATTATTGTCTTATGGTGATCGGTTATGGCCTTAGTTTTCCTTTGTTTTGTTTTGGTTTTTTTTTTAAATACGACCTGCGTGTCGTGCCTCTCTCTTAATCTCCCAAATGTAACTTCTTTTCTCATCTCACTCCCTCGTATGTAAAACGAGTTTCTTTCATGTAATGTAATGATATAAAGAAAGCAAAGAAGTCAGTGCCAAAGGAGGACAACCTTGAAGATCTTGCTTGGAGAAGCTTAGATCGTTGTAGGTTAGCTTAGGTTCTCTCATTGGCTTGGGAGAATAATTGCGCTAGGGGCCATAACTGTTTCATTATGTATGTATGTATGTATGTTTATGCATGTGAATGTATGTTGATGCATGTGAGAGACGGTTTATATGATAAACAAGCCGGTGAGATAAAAAAAATTGCAATTCCCTCAAATTAAATATTAAGTTTATGCTTTCCAAGTTTTAACACTCATCAAGACTAGTAATGGATAATGTAGGTTTCGCCTACGCGAGGTGCATGATCTATATATTAGTAAGGTGCGATGGGATAATTGTAATATCCAACTGTTAAAACAATGGGTCAAACTTAACTAAAAAAATTATAATAAGATTATATATATGTTTAGAAGCAAGAGTTGGGAATGATCCATATGATGGATTGGAATAAGGAGTTATTCACCCAACTGAAATTTTCGAGAGTTGTATGAGATACAATTGGAAGGAGTTCCTACCTAAATAACCTAGTTTTGTGTAATCCGCCTACGCGGACTTAGAACGAAGTGAAATATGGATCTCGACCCACTAGAAAATCTTCTAACGGGATTTTCCTAATCAAATGATGAGGGTCATTTGTTTTGAGTAAAATAGTGGGAGCATATTTAATTAAAGGCCTAATTGAATATGTCAATGATACTTATATTTTCATTAATCCTTATGTAGATTACCATGACAGCAAACACCTCTAACAACATCCTTCAATCAATCCTTGATAAGGAAAAATTGTCTGGGACAAATTTTCTAGATTGGCACCGAAACCTGAGGATTGTCCTCAAACATGATAAAAAGCTGTATGTCTTGGAGACACCTGTTCCTGAAGAGGAACCTCCTAGTTCTGCACCTAAGGCAGAAAGAGATTCTTATAAGAAGCATGTCGATGATGCCAATGAAACTGCTTGTCTCATGCTAGCTACCATGAACTCAAAATTGCAAAAGCAACATGAGAACATGTCAGCCTTCGATATGATCGAACACCTGAAGTTGCTCTATCAAGAGCAAGAAAGGCATGAGAGGTTTGAAGTTTCAAAAGCCCTTTTTTAAGGCAAGTTAGCTGAGGGAGCCCCTGTAGGTCCCCATGTACTCAAGATGATTGGGTATATGGAAAACCTTGAGAGATTGGGTTTTCCCCTCGAAAAGGAACTTGCAACTGATTTGATCTTGCAATCGTTGCCAGATAGTTTCAGTCAATTTGTCCTAAATTTCAATATGATTGATCTGGACAAATCTCTTCCTGAACTGCTCGCCATGTTGAGAACTGCCGAGCAGAATCTGAAGTCAGAAGGGAAGTCCATTCTGATGATCGGAAATGGAAAGAGACAGAATAAAAGGCCCACTAAGCAGAGTGATAAGGGGAAGGGCAAGGAAGTTGCCAATCCCAGACACACTTCTGTTTTGAAGCCTAGTGGAGGCATAGCAAAAGAAAGCACCTGCTTCCATTGCGGTAAGACCGGACACTGGAAGAGGAACTGCCCAAAGTACCTGGAAGATAAGAAGAATGGAGTAGAGACTTCAACTTCAGGTATTTTTGTTATTAATTTATCTACTTCAGCATCATGGGTATTAGATACTGGATGCAATTTTCACATTTGTACAAATGTGCAGGAACTAAAAAGGAGTAGAGATTTGGCAAAAGGTAAAGTCGACCTACGAGTTGGCTATGGAGCAAAGGTTGCTGCTTTAGCCGTAGGAACTTTTGTATTGACTTTACCTAGTGGTTTAATAATTCAGTTAGAGAACTGTTATTATGTACCTGCAATTAGCAGGAATATTATTTCCATTGCTTGTTTGGACAAGTTTGGTTTTTCATTTATAATAAAGAACAATTGTTGCTCAATTTATTTGAATGATATATTCTATGCTACTGCACAAATGAACAATGGACTATATGTCCTTGATCTTGAAATGCCTATTAATAACATTAATACAAAAGGGTGAAACCTAACGAGTTAAAACCAACTAGGTAAGAATATTAAAACTCTTCGATCAGATCGAAGTGGTGAGTATTTAATCCTAGAGTTTGATAACCATCTAAAAGAGTGTGGGATCCTATCCCAACTTACTCCTCCTGGCACATCCCAATGGAAGGGTGTATCTGAGAGAAGAAATTGAACCCTGTTGGACATGGTCCGATCCATGATGAGTCACACCAATCTTCCAAACTCCTTTTGAGGACATACACCATTGACATCAGCTTACACACTTAACCGTGTTCCATCCAAAAGGTTGAAAAGACACCATATGAGATATGGAGTGGTAAGAGACCACATATGTCTTACATGAAGATTTGGGGTTGCGAAGTTTATGTGAAACGACAAATTTCAACTAAGCTTGAGCCCAAATCTGACCAATGCTTATTTGTGGGGGTATCCTAAAGAAACAAGAGGATATTATTTCTACAATCCTTCTGAGGGCAAAGTGTTTGTCGCTCGAACTTGAGTTTTCCTAGAAAGGGATTTTATTTCCAAAGGAATCAGTGGGAGGAAAGTAGAACTTGAAGAAATTCAAGAATCCCAAAGCATCGATACACCTATGGAGGAATTAGAGCAGGAAACACAAGTGGTTGTGTAAGAGCAACCTGCTCAAGTAGAACAAGACCAGCGTAGGTCAGGCAGGATACGTCACCTACCTGAGATATATGGATATCTGATCAAGGTGATGTATTACTCATGGATCAAGATGAGCCTGTGACCTACTCATGGAATCTTCGTTTTGATGAAACAGTAAAACTGTATGGATTCATCAAGAACGAAGATGAGACTTGTGTCTACAAGAAGGTTAGTGGGAGCATGATCGTATTCCTGGTATTATATGTAGATGACATATTACTCATTGGAATCGATATCCCTACCCTGCAACAAGTAAAGTCTTGGTTGGGGAAATGCTTTTCTATGAAGGACCTGGGTGAAGCAGCCTATCAGAATCTATAGAGATAGATCATGAAATGCTTGGCCTAAGTCAGAGTACATAGACAAAGTGCTGAGATGCTTTAATATGAATGATTCCAATCTGGTTATGTGTTTTTCTTAAATGGTGGCACTGTGAGCTTGAAAAATTCAACGCAAGATGCAGTTGTTGATTCTACAATTGAGGCCGAGTATATTGCTGCCTTAAGTGCAGCAAAGGAAGCTGTTTGGATCAATAAACTTGGCATAGTCCCTAGCATTATGGATCCCATTGGTCTCTATTATGATAACAATGGTGTTATCGCACAAGCTAAGGAGCCTAGATCTCACCAACGATCCAAACACATACTTAGACGTTGTGTGAAAATATGTAAAGTACCTACACTTGACAATCTAGCTGACCCACTGACAAAGCCTCTTGCGCAGCAGAAGCATGATGACCATACTAGATCAATGGGCATACGGGGTATGTCTGATTGGCTCTATTGCTAGTGGGAGATTGTTGGTGTAAGCCCTAGAGGCCAATACTTTTGGTACTTGTATCGAATTATTTAAAGGCATTTTCTTTATTATGGTTGATTAATAAAGTCCCTGGAATAGATAGTCCGTTTAATGTATTAAGTGTGACTTAATCATGAGAACACATTAAACATAAGGACACTATTCTTAAAGTATCCGTAGTCGAGCTTTAGTGTGAAGTGGGATAACATTAAAGCATTAAAACTATTATGTTTGTAGACTGATGATCACATCTCATGGATCATGGATAAAGAGTTATCAAGTCTTAAACATAGGTATGAATATTAGGAGTAATATTTATACCGGATTGACCCGCTATGAGAATACTATATAGAAAGTTATGCAAAGTGTCATAAGTTATTCTCATGGTGATAATAGTGTATACCACTCTTCGACCTGAAACCACTATGGATCATAGATGTAAAGTCGAGTGCTTTATTGCTGATCCAACATTGTCCGTAACTGGATAACCATAAAGACAGTTGATGGGTATACCACGAAGCATGCTGAGGGACATGAGTGTCCTAGATGGAATTTGCCAATCCTGCGTAATAGGATAAATGTCTATGGGCCCAATATTGAACTGGACAAGGGTGATACGGTCTATACCTTGTGTTCAATATAGACATAAGGGCAAAGGGGTAATTATACACATAATTATTATCACAGGAGGTTTTGTCAGATCACATGACATTTTCGTGACTTGGGTAGCAGTGATGTGTTGCTAGATACCGCTCACTGTTTATTATGTTAAATATGTGATTTAATATAATTGCCAACGCCGCGAAAACCTATAGGGTCACACACAAAGGACGGATTGATGAGAGATAGAGTAACTAAGGAACACTGTAAGGTACGGTGCACTTAAGTGGGAGACGAAATATGTTAAGGTACCAAATACTTAAGTGATTTTGGGCATATTATAAGATATGGGCCAAAATACACTTAAGTGAGCTTTTTAGCTTGAAGCCCACACAAGTGGTTCTATAAATAGAACCCCTTGGGTAGAAGCATTGTCACTCCAATCCACTCAGACAGAAATTCAAGTAGAGACTTGGAATTTTGTTTCCCTCTTTCTCTCACTCAAAGCCTTCATTCATAACAACTAGCACTGCGATTGAAGGAATCTGTTCGTGTGGACTGAGTAGAGACGTTGTCATCGTTCAACGTTCGCGATCGCCCCGTGGATCTGTATCAAAGGTTTTGATCATTATCAGAGATCTGCACCAAAGGTTTGAATCGCCACAAGAGGTAACGATTCTATCACTAATCATGCTCATTCGTAAGGATCACTAAATGGAGAAATTTTTAAATTCCGCTGCGCCTTGGATGGCTATTCTCCTACAGTTATGTACAGAGATTGGCATGAGATGCTACCCTTCGCCTTGCATGCGTACCGTACTTCAGTACGTACATCGATCGGGGCAACCCCTTACTCCCTTGTGTATGGTATGGAAGCAGTCATACCTGTTGAAGTAGAGATTCCTTCTCTAAGAGTTCTGCTGGATGTCAAGTTAAACGAAGCTGAATGGATTCGGACAAGGTTCAATGAGTTGAGTCTTATCGAAGAGAAGCGAATGGCAACCATTTGCCATGGGCAGTTGTATCAAAGTCGGATGAAGAGAGCCTTTGATCAGAAAGTGCATTCTCGTTGCTTCCAAGTCAAAGATTTGGTGCTGAAAAGGATCCTTCCTCCTCAGACAGATCACAGGGGCAAGTGGACTCCTAACTATGATGGACCATATATTATCACTAAGAGTTTTGATGGTGGAGCTTTAATGCTTGCAACTATGGATGGTCAAGACTTCACTTCCCCTGTAAACTCAGACCCAATTAAAAAATACTTCCCATAAAATAGACCCGCTGGACAATAAAAAGAATAGTCCAGGCAAAAAAATGGACATCCCGACGAACCAAGAAAATGAAAAAAGGTCGGGCAAAAGTTAGGGATTAAAAATGAAAAGACTGTACACCCGGTAAGTTGAAAACCTGAAAAAGGCAACTTAGGAAAAAATGGGTATCCCGGTGGATTGGAAACCCGAAAGGGCGATCCAGGCAAAAGCTAGGGATTAAGCGAATGACTATGTTCTGAGTAGTTCTGAATCTCATCTCGTGTCGATAACTGGAAACTCTCAAAGGATAGGAAACAGTCCAATCACCTTTTTCAGAAAGCTGATCATTTGGAGGATCTTGAAGACGAGCGAGTCATAACAGAATTAGAACCCAATAGAAATCCATTCCACATTGCCATTAGATTAATTTCTGTTTTCTATCTTTTGTGCAATTACCTCTTTCTAGGGATTGCTTTCTGATGTAAATGCCTATTCAGAGGCCATTCAATCAATAAAATCATGTTATTCAGTATATCTTTGTGTTCTTTTTCATTTTACTATTTTGTTTGCAAAATGATGTTCGAATTTTTGATAAACATTGCATCATGAAACATAAGAGCTTTACAGGTACATGCTTAATAAACATTTAAAATTGCTGTAAATTTTAAGTGCTTTGGATCGTCTATTCAGAACAGGTACACTCGGGGCATTCCCTTAAGGTTCCCAGCAGATAATCGCAGATGTTTTTCTTCAACAGTTGGTATTTGGTATCTTATCCCTGCAAAGCTGATCCGAGCATTGGATTCTTCAATCCCCAGCAGGTTCTCACTACTGTACTTCCCCAAACATGTGTTTCAGACTATACACTCCCCAGTAGAGTCGACAGTGCCAGACTGTATATCCCTAGCGGAGTTGATAGTGCCAGACTGTGTCTTCCCAGTAGAAGCGGCTGCTCCTCAGAGTTCGATGCCAGATCGATGATCTCGACGCTAGAGCCATGGTCTCTTTTCTTGAAGCAGAATCTCTGTGTTGTATCGGTGTTTGCTTCCCCTGCTGAATCGTCTCTCTCGTAGATTA
This sequence comes from Lathyrus oleraceus, assembly GCF_024323335.1. NCBI lineage: Eukaryota > Viridiplantae > Streptophyta > Magnoliopsida > Fabales > Fabaceae > Lathyrus > Lathyrus oleraceus. The sequence continues at coordinate 373,069,316 of NC_066580.1, forward strand.
TGGTTTCCAGAACCATTGTCTTTTTCCTCAGCAAGTCATTCTCTCCCCAGTCAGAGTCTCGGTAGTTTGTTATTACCAGAACACCGTGTGGCGGGTCATTTCCCCACAGAGTTCATCGTGCTGTGTATCTCCAACAGCATTTCCAGGGTCCAGAAGATTGTGATCATTTCGCCGGCAGAATTCCTTGCCTCGGCTTGGCGTTCTCTCTAACCTAGCATTTCGTATCCTTGCATGTAGAATCATATTGCATTCCATTCTCCCAAATCGCATAGATTTCCATTTCCATGGAGCAGTACGCCATTGAAAAAATTCAAACATACGCATGTAAAGCATAAGACATTCTCGGTATCCCAAGTGATAAGCCAGAAGTTTGTTTCCGATATTCAGACCGAAGTGGCATTCAGACCAGTTTTCCGATGTTCAGATCGAAGAAGTTTCCGACGTTCAGGTCGATGTAACTTGTGGCATTCAGGCCAGTTTCTGGTATTCAGACCGAAGTGGCATTCAGGATAGTTTTCCGATTTTCAGATCGAAGAAGTTTCCGACGTTCAGGTCGATGCAACTTGTGGCATTCAGGCCAGTTTTACGGTATTCAGACCGAAGTGGCATTCAGGCCAGTTTTCTGATGTTCGGATCGAAGAAGTTTCCGACATTCAGGTCGATGCAACTTGTGGCATTCAGGCCAGTTTCCGGTATTCAGGCCAGTTTTTCGATGTTCAGATCGAAGAAGTTTCCGACGTTCAGGTCGATGCAACTTGTGGCATTCAGGCCAGTTTTCCGGTATTCAGACCAAAGTGGCGCTCAGGCCAGTTTCCCGGTGTTCATACCGATGTTTGATAATCTCGTATCTTCCGATGCTCAGATCGAAGTCATTTCCAGTATTCAGATTGATGAGCGGCATTCAGACCATGGTTATTTCGGTGTTACCATTTATTTTGGTATTCAAGATAACATTCTTTTTCGGGGTTCAGACCAACTCTCTCTCTCTCTCTCTAAACATTTTAGTTAGTTTCTCTCACTAATATTTTAGCCTAAGTGATTTTGTTAGAAAATTACTTTTATGAGTGAGATGATTCTGTAATTCTGGAAGGGCAGAATTGTAACTTCACCAAGGGAATCTTTTGTATGCACCTTGGTTGAATATTATCTATTTAGAGATTATTTAGTTAGAAGTTTAACTCGTAAAATGATTTTGTTTAAAGTTGTGTGATTTAATTTCGATTTAGGTTCAAGATTAGCCTGTTATAAAATCTCATAGGTTTTTGGTCAACTTGGTATTAAAACTAAGATAGGTTGAAGCTCAGCCCGATATTAAAAGCTTCACAAATTCAAGATAAATCTGGTATTAAAATCTCATAAGGTATTGGTCATCCCATGTAAGCCAAGGTTTAAGGTTCGTGAGCACAACCCGTATAAAAGCTTGCAACGTTTAGGAACTTAAAGACTAACTGCTCTAAGATCCTTGTTTATGGAGAACAAACTAACCGCCTAGACTCACTGTTTAAAATAGAAGACTCAAACTGCTATATTCCAAAGTCTTGTATTATTTGGTTGGAGGTCAACCATCATTTCCTTGTATAAGGGGGTTCGTGAGTCTTTCCTACTAAAAACTCTCGACGTTTATTCGATACTCTGAAGATTAATTCTTGGGGAGAGGAGTATATCATTTGTTTGTTTGACCGAACCTCTATACATCGTGGTGTTTATCTTTTTCCCTAACTCTTTACTTTTCTACAAATCATTTTTTTGCTACTAATTATTTAAAATTATTTTAAACTCTAATTTTACACCGCAAAGTTTTTCAAAACCATGTTTTTTCAAACCCCATAATTCACCCCCCCCCCTCTTATGTGTGAAGTTTCAAGTCCAACAAGTTTATCAATCCAAGAAGCATCAACCCTCAATGGGAGAAGTACATGAATAATGCTAAATGGACCGTATGGTGTGCTCATCAAGAAATATCCCCATTTTGAGTTCAAGGCCAACAATAACCAAGTAGAGTGATATGTCCTCATTGATGAAATTAAGTTAGATGAATTAATTGAAATTTAATGACTTGAGAGAAGCAATTGATTCATAATTGGTAACAAGCTAAATAGTCGAAGTAGTCCATAAATACTAGACAAAAAAAACCATAGTTAAATATCTTTAAAGGGTAAGATATTTAGCAAAAAAAACATAATATGTTTTGAACTAACATGTGTCCCCAAAAACTAAAATTTTAAAGCAAGCCTCCAATCTAAACTAGCGAGTATGAAGAAACTTGTTGGAAACATACAAACAATGATTTAGAAGACAATCACAACTCCAAATATATAAGCCACAATATCTAATTACATCAGAGAGACACGATACTTGAGCAATCTCCTCATATGATATCTTCAAAATAAAACCTTACCTAAAGCTCTAAAGAAATCAAAGGACAAATTATCAACCAAGTTGTTTACGCTGAAAATTGGTAAACAAACGCTAGTCTCTTAGTTAAAGGTTACTTGTAGGATCAACTAGTGAATCCTAGGATACAGTGTCAAAAACTTTGTTTTAATTCTCTATTGATGGATAGCCTATCTTTGACTTAGTCGAAATAGTGATTTAGGTGACAAAAAAGGATGTAAAACATGTCGACTTCGACTACTTTAAAAATGTAACGAAAATGTAACAAAGACTGACAGTGTAAAGTAATGTAACCTGAAAAAGATCGAAGGTAAATTGATGAGGAAAAACAAAAGGGAATTTAAAGACTTCGCATTAAAAGTAAAGAATGGTATTTCATTATCCATACATTCTCTCAGCCATGACTCTTTTCTCTAGGCGCTGGTACTTTGAGTTTTATGTGAGATTTCTGTTGTAAAATGAACACACCTGAATCCAACAAATGAACTCCTATATATACAAGTACGAAAATAACCACTTCTAACGTTCCTATTTTTAGAGTTCGCCATGTGAAGCTTTACATGTAGTCTGTCTCTATGCTTTCTCCATGTGTCCTTCAGAAAGAAACCCATAAGCAATTATTCATGTTTGAACGTAACATCTCCACGCTCAAATAACCTCCTTTTCGACCCCATCCACTGTCGTCGATGTAATACCCCAAAATTTACCCTTCATTTTTTCTAGAAGCAGGGGATTATGTTTTACACTTCATTAGCATCATACTAGGTCATACTCATTGCATACTGCATTAGTGACATGGAAATCAGGTTTTTATTGATCACTCCTTACCAGAAGGAGCCCACACAAAGAAATATTGAGAATTGGACTTCATTTTCTAAGTATACAAGCCTCAAGGGTCTCAGGTGGCTCCAGGTGTCTTATTGTGGTCCTCAGTTCATCCGTGGAGGATTCAGAGCTATCAGAGTGTTCATCTGGATTTAATCAGGAAATTAGGGTTTCATGGCTACCTGCAACGGACAATGTTTGGTTGGAAGTAGAGGGGCTCATCCATGTCATGATTAGAGAGGCATCTTGGCCTAAGAAGATTCACAATTATCTCAGAAAGATCCATTGGCAATCAGTGCAATCAGTTCCTGATCAATTTTGCCCTAAACTAGGGTTTGGTATAAAATCAGTTTATTTCTGATTCTTTGGATGAAACTATTTTCCATGGCCCTCCATATGTCCACAAGGGTCTACATACAAAAAAGAAGCTCTTTATTTGAGCCAGAAGTGCTTCAATTGATCACTGGAATCGGGAATCAGACAGTTTGGGAAAAGTCAACTGTGGGGCCAGAAAAGTCAACTCCTGACATTTTGAGAGTGGAATCTAAAAATCCATGCCTAGGGGATCCTACATGTGAAATTTGGTCAAGGTTGGATCATGGATTCATCATTTAATCAGGAATTAGAAAAGTTACTTAATTTGGAAATGGTTGACTTTCCATTTAGGGCAAGTTTTCATGATTGTTGCACTCACTTTAAGCCCATTTTCCATCCGGATAAAAGCTCCATTTGAAACTTTATCCACCATGAAAGTTGTTCCTATTGTTCCAAGCTTTCTAGAGATATAAAGTTTGCTCCATTTGGATTATAATTGAGAAAGTTATGCTTAGTTAAAGTTTGCTCCATTTTGTTTTAATCTTGGTCGTGCATGTTTGTTTTGTCCTGTAGTGACTTAAGTACCTTTGCCCAATTGATATAATGTCACATGATTTTTTAAATTAAAATGTTATTTCACCTTGTCACACCTGACTTATTAGTGTTTTGGACCCTGGGCTTGCACATCTGCTCTTCACACCCTCCCTTTCCTGGCCCATCAACACCAACACATGTCCATTTTTCTTTTCTTTTTTAATTCCAATTTATTTTCTGTTTTGATTTTAATTATTTTAAAATACTTTCTTTATTCATAAAAATTCCCAAAAATATTTTCCATGTTTTTTAACGTCTTATTTAATTTTATTTTCGTATTTATTTAATATTAATATTTTATTTTAATTATTTATTCTAAATGGTCCATTTTAACACACATTTTTTTCTTGATTTTATTTTTATTTCTTAAAATTATTTTTAGCTTTTGATTTTTGGGATGAAGGTTGACCACTGTCCCATGGTCAACCTGACCTTTTCTTGGAATTTTATTTCCCATTTTCAGTTTATTTTGGATTTATTTTTGACCTAGTTTAGTTGGTTGACTTTTGTTTTGACTTCTGTTTTACTTCAATTAATTTATGTACTAATTTTCGTTATTTTTAAAATATTTTTGGGGGATGATGATGTCCCGACCCCACTTTATTTAGTTTAATTTTTCATAATTTTCTTGATTAATTTGCTATTTATTTCATTTTTTTAAAGTTGACTTGACTTTTTAGTTGACTTTTCTATGATTGATGTTTGACGTAGGGATTGCTTATGGCAATTGAAGAGATCTTTTGATCCTCCCTTGTTCATCTCATATGCCGTGTATTAGAGGCCTTTCATCTTGATTTTACTTGATCCTTGCATCATTTCCTGATTAAATTATTCAGTGAACCCCTTTTGTGCATATTTTCATCTTTCTGATTCATCTGTCATTTGTTATACTTGTTTCTTTCATCCATGCTTCTATTGTTTGATTGTTTAACATGTTTATACTTCTCATGCATTGTCTAATGCTCCATTATTTCATTCTTTGATTCTTTGATTTGATTATATACTTATTTACTTATCCGATCTGATTAATAACTGTTGCCTACTTGTATGATGTATGAGGCATATTTTCTTATTGTTTGGTTTCCATGAACCATCCCCATTCATAACAAATGTGCCTCTCTCCCATGAAGTGTATAATATTTATTTCTTTCATTCTTTATTCATCTGTTAATACAAGAATTAAAACGAACATCCGATAACCATTTCAAAATAAGATCAAAAGCTCAATCCAACGTCGAGTAAGCATTTTCAAAACTTAACAGAACCAGCACGTATTCATCCATCCTTTTGTAAGTCGATTGCTTCATGCATCGCCATTTCTCTTGTAAGTCGATTGCTTCAGGCATCGCCATCTACCTGTTAGTCGATTGCCCCAGGCATCGCCATCTACCCTTATCCTTGGTTCCTCTCCTTGCTCCATCCGTCGACTCTTGTTCCGTTTAGGTAGCACCCATTAGGTAGATACCTTTGTATGATAATATAGGTAGAATTCCCTTATTCTTTGAATGCTAACATTAGGTAGATGTTCCCCTCTGTAAATCCTAACACACAGGTCCACATTGCATGACAACTCTAGGGCAGAGCTTCCCCACTTTTAGACCTTCCGTGCGTCTCCGATCTTGTGGCATGTCAATCCGTTCTATTGCAAAGAGGTAACTTCTTAAGACTCGATTCAGCGAGCTGCGACACCTACTACTAGGACGTTGAACACATTGCCCACTTTCCTTTGACACAGTTGGTGTTCTCTTTTGTAAGTCCATGTTCAGATGGCAATCCTTAACCCCTAGTTAGCCGAACTACGACAACTCTGATTCTCATGTTCAGATGAGATACGTAGGCACGAGACGCGATGTCTTGCCGAGTTTGATTGACAACTAACATCTAATTCTTGCTTGCTTTCGCCCTTGCTGCGATTCTTTTCTCTCGCCCTCGTTGCGATCGAGACCTTCCCTTTATCTTGCCCTAGTTGCAATCGAGACCCTTTGTTCCCGTAGTTAGCTGAACTACGACAACTCTGATTCTCATTCCAGATGAGATACGTAGGCATAAGACGTGATGTCTCACCGAGCACACTTCTCTTTAACCCCTAGGTAGCCGAGCTACGAAGACTCTGATTCTCATACTCAGATGAGATACGTATGCAGTGGATGCGACATCCTTGCGAGTCATTTTCTTTTGACCTCCTTTTAGCAGATAGTACATTAGATATACCTACACCCTTTAGACTAGAACAACAAGAGTGGATCCCGTAGAGTACTTTGGATGCGTAGGGGTGCTAATACCTTCCCTTCGCATAATCGACTCCCGAACACTAGATTTGGTTGCGAGACCTTATCTTTTCCTTTTTTCTTCAAGTTTTCTTCGATTGTTTCCTTTCCCTCTTTTGGGATAAATAACGAACGGTGGCGACTCTTCTGTTTCTTTTTTTCGCTGGTTGTTTTTTCGCACTAGTTGCGACAGACGAGAATACCACGTGGTCGAAATTTTCTTACAACATCCGAAAAAACTAAGTCCCGAGTCTAGTGAAACCAAGACTCTTACGTACACGTCATCAGTGTACCTTCACCTTCATCCTTTCTTGAGATTTTTACCCTTGTCGAAAATCCCATCTAGCAAATTTCCCATCAAAAAGGCCTCTTTCGACAAACTTAAGGGATTTTTTGATCTTTTCAGATACTATTCTCCTATTGCCGACGTCACAGCCAGCATGACGTTTCTTTCAACTGTCACCTTGAAAACATGCGTTTCCAACTATCTCATACCTCTACTCATCATGGCATCGATTTCGTAGGATAGTGTGACTTCATGTAGTAGGTCGCTTCATTTCTTCCTTTGGGGAGATGCCACATGCCACCTGCTCCACGCCAACTATTTACTTGTGAAGACCAAAAACTCTTTTATTCCTCCATTATAAATAACGTTTCTTACTTCATTCCTCAACTTTCCCAACATTATCTTCTAAAACTTTACTCTAACAACATTTTCTTCTTCTATATTTCTCAAAAAATTCCAAGTTTTCCAATAATGGCTTCTTAGAACAAGAACACTAGAGCCTCTGAGGACCCATTCCCCATAGCCAACATGCTAATTGGCACCACCGTAATAGGAAATCGAGAGTATGTTCCAGAATCTCCAAACCTCGAGGAAAAGCTTCACATCTATAAATATTGGGTACTCATTTCTTACATCATTTCTGGAACAAACCATGTTCTTATGGGTCGCATGCTTGACCCTCCAGAGAGCCTCACTAAGTTTATATAGTTTTTCCCTGCTTATCATAAGAAAAAACCCCTAGTTAGCGTTAAAGGACCCATGAACTTAAAATACTTGACTACAACTTTGAGAGTCTTTCGCTCAGCTCCCCCAACTAAAAAACATGATGACCACATCTCATGGTTAGATAATATATAAGGTAAAATAGTGAAGTATGGAAACAAAGAGGTATCTTCGACTTGATCCAACTGTCGAGAACCGGCCTGACATATTGCCAAAACATGTTGGTCATGTCCCTTTACTATTGGGAAAGCACCACAAATACCTTTCGACTTCCCTGCATAATGTTAACACCCACGCTCTTCGATGTGGTGGCCATTACTGGCCTTTGCCCCGATGGTGGAAACTTCTACCCCCGACTTCACTAGGTATTCCTAGCCTTGTGGCTATCTAGATGCATATTTTGATGTCGATCCCTTAAGGTAGCGAAGAGGTATTTGACTCTTGCCAACCGACTACATGAAGGAAAAGATGTGTGCCTCGACTAACTAATCTTAGGATCACTGTACGAATCTCTAGGAGAAGCCAGTGAAGCCTTGAGGAATATTAAACCTAAAGATGACCTACTACTTGTTAGACCATTTTGGCTACTTCAGTTGTGTCGTAATGCCACATTCGAAACTTCCTTAAAGGCCACGCAACCTGACGACATTGATGCCATCATTAAGGGTAGAAGCATTAAAGATGTTCGACTGAACTTTTTAACTTCCACTAAGAAGAGTAGGTCAGAATGAGAAGAATTTTTTACTAACTTCCTGATGTTTGCCAAGCACTACAACTTTGCTGCGACTATCGCCCGCTTTCTCCAAATGAACCCACATACCATAATGGTTCACCCGACAACTTCCAGGCGCTGGTGAAATATAAAATGAATCCAAAAGGCTATGGGAAGCCTTCTTAGACTCTTTTATGTGTGAACTCTCCAAATAACACATGAGGATACTTAGCTATCACCTTAACCTGGTGTCTTGCCAGTTTGGGATCAACCAAACTATTCCTCGATCATTCTTAAAAAAGAAAAGAGTTTATTCTTTAGTAACTTTGACTACTCTGAGGATGATTATCTTTAAAGGATTGCTCGACATATTGATGGTCGCCTCACTCTCACTCTGTTTTCTTTTGATTCTTCTTACTATTGTACCCAAAATTTTGATAGTTGGTGGAGAGCCTATTATGCCCTAGAATTTATGGATGTTGCAACAATAAGCCAGCACATCACTGAGGCTTTTTCTTCCTTGTAGCAAAAATTCAAAAAAGGTAGATCTAAACACATCAAGGATATTCAAGCTTTCTAGAAGTACTTTGAGACTATATATGATCCAAATGATCTTAGTCAGACGATCCATGAGGCAACAATCACTTTGAAAGAAAAGATGCAGGCGAAACTTCCCAATTTAAATATTCCTGCATATGTGGAAGACAAATGTAAGTTCGCCCTCAATTATTGTCCTCATAAATTTCCCCCCTTGCCCACCAGCGAAATGCATATGGATTTCACCCCTCCGTTTCCATGGTGGTTTGTTTGCGGGGAATTTCTGAAGATACAGAAAAATGAGTGTCTGAAGCCTGAGAAACGAGTGACTCCGACTAAGATGGACTTGTACAAATTCAAAGGCCACCTTCATGTCGACATAAATCATTTCAGGGTTGAAACTACCATACATGAGTGTGAGAAAAGTATAGAAATGTCTTCAAAATCTTTCGAATCTTATAATCTCCATTCTTTAACTTTATGCTTATTTCTATTTAATCCCAGCTACGAACTTAGGAAAAGGACCAGGGATGTTGCTAGGTGTAGCGGGGTTTTTGTTACCTTTAGGTTTATTGACTAAACCAAATGTAAACATACAATTCGAGTCACCACCGCACTTTTATTTGTCTAAAGGAAAGGCTAAAAAGCGAACAAAATCCAAGTAAGAAGTTTTATCAAATCAAAAACTAATAAAAATGTCAGAGATCTGGGTAAGGGGGTTGGTTATGAAATGGGAAGGTTTTACGCACCCAAAACATCCTTAGTACTCTAAGGGAACCCTTTTTGAAAATATGTGTTGTAGGTTGGTATTTATGAAAAGATTTATACAAAAGATTGGGGGGATGAGAGAAGAATAGATTATATTTACAAATTTTGTTGTTTGAATGGATGAACCCATTGCCTACGTACCATCCCAAAGGTAAGATCAAAACCTCGTAGTTCGGGGTAAAAATCTCAAAGATTGGTGAATTGATTTGATCAAAATCCTTAAGGTCTTTTGTTATCAAAGGGAGAAAACTCAACCTAAACCAACAATCCACCATGTGAGGAAGGCTTCAACATACTAGTGAGGGGTTAACCCTATAATAAGTATGGAAGACTTATAATCCAATCACTAAGGATAAGGTGAGATTCACATCAACCACTATGATAACTCAAACCTATGACTAATGTTTTATGAAAGGGTTTTAACAAAGGTGGCCATTGGAACCACAAAACAACTTGAAGTGAGTTATATTTACAAGTTAGAGGTATTTACAAAATGAAGTTAAAATTGGATTAAGATTCATTCACAATGAGTATTAATGAAAAGATTTTGAAAAGTCAAAGGCATAAGGCCTAGGTTTCTAGTTTTAAAACAGAGTCAAAGTTTTGAAAATGATTTTGGCTTTGGGTTAGAGTGGAGAGAAGAAGAGAAGGGCTAGTCCTAAAGCATACATAGATAACAGGGGAAAGATAAACCCTTGGAGTTCCTTTTCTTGAAATCATAGAGATGATTCAAGATGCTCCTTTCCTTTGGACTTAGCATACAATCAAGCAATCAAACAATTTAGATTCAAGCTCCTAGGATCTCTATTTAGCTTGTCTCTCTTAACCTGGTATTCATGACAATGGTCCTCTTACACAATCTCAAGATGGAATCCCTATCACACAAGAGCAAACATCAAAAAGTTCACAACACAATAAGGGGAATGGACAGAGAATAAGTTTAGGTGAGAAGTCCTTTAAAGTCAACTTTGAAATTTAGCATTCTAAAGGCATGAGGCCTAGTTGCTCTTTAACAAGTTTAGCATTCTAAAGGCACGAGGCCTAGTTGCTCTTGAACTCCTTTAAGCATGGGTATGTCCTAATTCTAAGTCCTTTCTCCTTTTGCATTAGGTTCACACAAAACAAAGACAAAACTATCACAAGACAACAATATATTTATATACAATAAATGAGCTCAAATGAGCAAAAGAAAAATGACATAAACATGAAATATGTGCTCAAGTGAGCAAAATGAAAAGCAATATGAATAAATGAGCAAGAAATAAATGACATTAAAAGTAAAGGGCAAGAAATTAAATGCTCAAATTAAAGTTAGTAATTAGTGAAGTTATGTTAGTTTGTCATAAGACAATGTAGCGCTATGTTAAGCAATTGTAAGTAGACTAATGTAGTAGTCACACCTATCTGAGGCCGGTCAATAAAACTATAGGCAAATAAACACAAGTTAGAGATCATGACTAGTAAGCCAAGCTCGACAAACTTGCCATGCCAAAACAAAAGGGGAAGGGCCTTGTATGGACTTTAGGTTTTTTGCTTGACCAAGAAGCAACCTATCTTGGACACAAAACAACTCACTTGATCGTGGATCAAGTTGAGTTTGGTTTGGATCAAAGAAGGTTAAACCTCTCATTTGTCAAGACCAACCATAAGACATTAACTTATTGGCCAAATTATGAAAAGAAAGAGGTGAAGATGAAATGGATAGGAAGAGAATTAAAATATCAAATCCAATTGATCAAATGTGAACCAAGTCATCACAATCAATGCCAAACAGAAAAGAAATGAAGATTACAAGTTAACAAGTCAACCATAATTTTTTGGTAATTTTTGAATTAAAAATAAATGCAAAATAAAATAAATAAAATATGGTCAAACCTCAAATTTAATTCAAATCAACTTCAATAAGTCCAATTAAATTCTAATAGGTCTAACATGGTCAAATAAACTTTGACAAAAAATTTCAACAATTTTAAAAATCAGAAACTATTTAAAAACAATGGAAAATAACACAATATGAATTAAAATCTCAAAAAAATCTCAAATCAAATAAGAAATTGATGAGACTATTTTTCATTGACTTATCATGATCCATTGGTGTTAATAAAATATTTTTGGATTTTTCAAATATCAGAAAGTAATTAAAAATGAACTAAAACTATTAAAAATCAAATAATTCACAAAAAATATTAAATGAAGTCACAAAAATAATTAAAAATCAAAATATGAAACTAGATTTTTCAAGAATTTTTTTGGCACTGGTCTCATATTTTTGTGATTTCAAATAAATCTTCTATGAGTTTTTGAAAATAAATGGAATTAACTGAAATTAAAAGAAAATAGGAATAATAGAAAAAAGCGCAGCCACCAGATCAAATTCATTAATTGATGTGGCATGGATCAATGGCTCAGAGGCGCGGATGCATGGTAGACTTAAGTCAAGCGCACAACATAATGCATTAAATCAAGTAATCACATTGGATAGTCAAGATTATAACGTTGAGACACGATCCAAAGGCTGGGAAGCAAATACGTGGGGATAGTGGTGGAAACCACCATCTTCTCCTTTGAGATACCAGATTCCGGCCACCACGCGCATGAAAAAAATTTGTAATGAAAATAAAAAGTAAGGACATCAAAATGAAGCTCAGGTGATGTACATCACCATTGTGTCTATGGATTATCCTCACTCTTCCTATTTAGAGAGAAATGTGAGGTGGAAGATCATGGTATGTCAATTGGAAATGCACGAAATGAACAATTAAGACCACCACTGGCCTGCCTCATGTGTGAGGACTTCAGAAAACCACATAAACCAAAGAAAATCACATTGAATTGCAAGATCTAGATCCAAAAAGTTTGAGGTTCTACCTCTGGAATGAAGCTTCTAATGCCACGAATTCTTCAAGATCTTGATCTGCTTTTGCTCTGGAAGTGTGATGGAGATGATATGTTAAGGAATTGAGCTTTGAAAATCAACTAATGATGTTGAATTTCAAGCTTGAAGAAGAGAGAAAAATCTAAAAATTCCTTTGGTAAGGGTTGGGATTTCAATTCTGCAGCACTTCGGGTCTCCACTTGGTTGAAAAATGAATGAGATTGAGTCTCTATTTATAGCTGAAGAGGGTTGTAAAGCATGGTTCCCTCGTGTGCATGGGATTTGAATCTTCCTTGCATGGGCCTGTACATGCACATGTAAGGCCCAATGATGGGTGATAAACCATGCTGAGATCAACTGGAATCGAATTGGACGTGTAATTGAAGTGGAATTGGCTTGCACATGAAGTTTCAGCATGAAAATGCAAAAATGAAAATAAAGAGAAAGCTCTTCAAAACTCACACATGGAAAGTCCAAAAAAGTAATGAGAGTAATGGTTGGAAAGCCCTTGAAATAAGGAACAAAAGTCATGTTGGGAAAAAATTCATTTGGCATTTGGAAATTAGTGAAAATTGGCTGTGAAAGTTTGGGCACAAAACATGTCTAAGTCACCATTTGAAAATTTTCACCAAAAGCAAGCCTCTTCAAGCCCCTATGTTTGCATGATGCAAGCTTCAAATGGAAAAACCTCCAACATAAACATTGTATATATTTTCAAGATGATAAATTTAGACTCAAGTTTGGAATCATTTGGATTTTTCATGAAACATTTATGGGCATTTGAAGTTGGGCACTTTTTCAAATTGAATGACTTAGGTCCAAGGTGACCTATAATGTTTTGTATTATAACATGTATTTCTTTTAGGATTATGAAATTTTATCCAACATAACATTTGAAGCATACATATTAAGCTTTCCAATGCATTCGGTATAACCTCAAAATCTTAAGAATTAAGGAAGTTAGGTCTTTGAGGAGTTGACCCAAAATTAGGGTTTCAGTCAAAATGACCTATAATGTTTTGAAATGAATGATGACCTTTAAAGTTCCAAATGTATTTTTGATTAAAATTAAAGTTGTTCACATGGTTCTTAAGAACATTTTTTCTCTTGGGATCATCTTCATTTGACAAACACATCACAAGTTATATTTCAATGGTGCTCAGCTTGGTCAGATGACTTGACTGGTCAACGTTTCAAGGCCAAACTTCCAATCTTGATGAATGAATTATTGAGGGGCCTCACATAGGATAAAGTATGCATAACATAATGACTGAAAGAACTTCCCTTGGTTAAATTTGATCATAGGTTGAGGTTACTTCATGGGCAAGGCACAGTCAAAACATAGTTGAATTAGGGTTTCCTTGGGAAACAATCCTCAAGCCCTTTGGGTTATCTTGATCAAATTGGAAAATTGAGATACTTGGGAGACACATATGATGATTAGGAACTTTGTGGACCATTGACATGATTTTTATCATCTTCATCTAGCCACTTCATTGAACTTTGGAGCCTCCTTTGAGCATGGGAACACATGATCACTTGAGCTTCAAAACAAAAAGAGTTAGTGACATATTTTTGTGCTTTTGGTTAGTAAACAAATAATAAAAGCAATAATATATAATACAAGCATGCCTGGTGGTCTCAAACTACTCACACAAGTCCGAACCCTAGGGTTAATGAGCCAAACATGCTATGATCCTTGAGGCAATGCACTGAGCCATGATATGATGCCATAAGGGATCTTAGGGTCAAAATTAGGGTCTTACACTAGGGAATAGGTAGCACTCAAACAACTTAAGGTCGAGGGGACCTCTTCTAAAACTACCCAGGTAAACCCTGTTGGAGAATAGCCATCCAAGGTGCAGCGAAATTTAAAAATTTCTCCATTTAGTGATCCTTACGAATGGGCATGATCAGTGATAGAATCGTTACCTCTTGTGGCGATTCAAACCTTTGGTGCAGATCTCTGATAGTGATCAAAACCTTTGATACAGATCCACGGGGCGATCACGAACGTTGAACGATGACAACGTCTCTACTCAATCCACACGAACGGATTCCTTCAATCGCAGTGCTAGCTGTTATGAATGAAGGCTTTGAGTGAGAGAAAGAGGGAAACAAAATTCCAAGTCTCTACTTGAATTTCTGTCTGAGTGGATTGGAGTGACAATGCTTCTACCCAAGGGGTTCTATTTATAGAACGACTTGTGTGGGCTTCAAGCTAAAAAGCCCACTTAAGTGTATTTTGGCCCATATCTTATAATATGTCCAAAATCACTTAAGTATTTGGTACCTTACCATATTTCGTCTCCCACTTAAGGGCACCGTACCTTACGGTGTTCCTTAGTTACTCTATCTCTTATCAATCTGTCCTTTGTGTGTGACCCTATAGGTTTTCGCGACGTTGACAATTATATTAAATCACACATTTAACATAATAAACAGTGAGCGGTATCTAGCAACACATCACTGCTACCCAAGTCACGAAAATGTCATGTGATCTGACAAAACCTCCTGTGATGATAATTATGTGTATAATTACCCCTTTGCCCTTATGTCTATATTGAACACAAGGTATAGACCGTGTCACCCTTGTCCAGTTCAATATTGGGCCCATAGACATTTATCCTGTTACGCAGGATTGGCAAATTCCATCTAGGACACTCATGTCCCTCAGCATGCTTCGTGGAGTACTCATCAACTGTCTTTATGGTCATCCAGTTACGGACAATGTTGGATCAGCAATAAAGCACTCAACTCTACATCTAGGATCCATAGTGGTTTCAGGTCGAAGAGTGGTATACACTATTATCACCATGAGAATAACTTATGACACTTTGCATAACTTTCTATATAGTATTCTCATAGCGGGTCATTCCGGTATAAATATTACTCCTAATGTTCATACCTATGTTTAAGACTTGATAACTCTTTATCCATGATCCATGAGATGTGATCATCAGTCTACAAACATAATAGTCTTAATGCTTTAATGTTATCCCACTTCACACTAAAGCTCGACTACGGATACCTTAAGAATAGTGTCTTTATGTTTAATGTGTTCTCATGATTAAGTCACACTTAATACATTAAACAGACTATCTATTCCAGGGACTTTATTAATCAACCATAATAAAGAAAACGCCTTTAGATAATTCGATACAAGTACCAAAAGTATTGGCCTCTAGGGCTTACACCAACAATCTCCCACTAGCACTAGAGCCAATCAGGCATACCCCGTATGCCCATTGATCTAGTATGGCCATCATGCTTCTGCTGCGCAAGAGGCTTTGTAAGTGGGTTAGCAACATTGTCAAGTGTAGGTACTTTACATATTTTCACATAACGTCTAAGTATGTGTTTGGATCGTTGGTGAGATCTGGGCTCCTTAGCTTGTGCGATAACACCATTGTTATCATAATAGAGACTAATGGGATCCACAATACTAGGGACTATGCCAAGTTTATTGATCCAAACAGCTTCCTTTGCCGCACTTAAGGCAACAATATACTCGGCCTCAGTTGTAGAATCGGCAACTTCATCTTGCGTTGAACTTTTCAAGCTCACAGTGCCACCATTTAAGCAAAACACATAACCAGATTGGAATCATTCATATTAAAGCGTCTCAGCACTTTGTCTATGTACTCTGACTTAGGCCAAGCATTTCATGATCTATCTCTATAGATTCTGATAGGCTGCTTCACCCAGGTCCTTCATAGAAAAGCATTTCCCCAACCAAGACTTTACTTGTTGCAGGGTAGGGACATCGTTTCCAATGAGTAATATGTCATCTACATATAACACCAGGAACACGATCATGCTCCCACTAACCTTCTTGTAGACACAAGGCTCATCTTCGTTCTTGATGAATTCATATTGTTTTACCGTTTCATCAAAACGAAGATTCCAGCTTCTGGAAGCTTGCTTCAATCCATAGATTGATCTTTGTAGCTTACATATCTTATGGGCTTCCTCTGGTATGTCAAATCCTTCAGGCTGTGTCATGTACACATCCTCAAGAAGATTCCCATTAAGGAAAGCAGTTTTGACATCCATCTGCCATATTTCATAATCATGATATGCAGCGATAGCAAGTAAAATCCGAACAGATTTAAGCATTGCAACTGGTGAAAAGGTTTCATCATAGTCAACATCATGAATTTGTTTATATCCTTTTGCAACCAGTCTTGCCTTATAGGTACGTACCTTACCGTCCATGTCAGTCTTCTTTTTGAAGACCCACTTGCATCCTATAGGATTAACTCCTACAGGAGGCTCTACCAAGTTCCAAACTTGGTTCGTGTACATGGAATCTATTTCGGATTTCATGGCCTCTAGCCACTTCTCAGACTCGGGACCAGTTATGGCCTCTTGGTAGGTCACAGGCTCATCTTGATCCATGAGTAATACATCACCTTGATCTGTTATGAGATATCCATATCTCTCAGGTACGTGACGTATCCTGCCTGACTTACGCTGGTCTTGTTCTACTTGAGCAGGTTGCTCTTCCACAACCATTTGTGTTTCCTGCTCTAATTCCTCCATAGGTGTATGGATGCCTTGTGATTCTTGAATTTCTTCAAGCTCTACTTTCCTCCCACTGGTTCCTTTGGAAATAAAATCCTTTTCTAGGAAAACTCCAGTTCGAGCGACAAACACTTTGCCCTCAGAAGGATTGTAGAAGTAATATCCTCTTGTTTCTTTAGGATATCCCACAAATAAGCATTTGTCAGATTTGGGCTCAAGCTTAGTTGAAATTTGTCGTTTCACATAAACTTCGCAACCCCAAATCTTCATGTAAGACATATGTGGTTTCTCACCACTCCATATCTCATATGGTGTCTTATCAACCTTTTTGGATGGAACACGGTTAAGTGTGTAAGCTGCGGTCAACAGCGCATGTCCCCAAAAGGAGTTTGGAAGATCGGCTTGACTCATCATGGATCGGACCATGTCCAATAGGGTTCGATTTCTTCTCTCAGACACACCATTCCATTGGGGTGTTCCAGGAGGAGTGAGTTGGGATAGGATCCCACACTCTTTCAGATGGTCATCAAACTTTAGGCTTAAATACTCACCACCTCGATCTGATCGAAGAGTTTTAATATTCTTACCCAGTTGGTTTTGTACTTCATTCTTGAATTCCTTGAACTTTTCAAAGGACTCTGATTTGTGTTTCATTAAATACACATAACCATATCTACTGAAATCATCTGTGAATGTGATGAAGTACTGAAAACCTCCTCTGGCTGGTATGTTCAGTGGTCCACATACATCAGTATGTATGAGGGCCAAAAGATCATTAGCTCTTTCACCTTTTCCTGTGAATGGAGACTTTGTCATCTTTCCAATTAAACAAGATCTGCATGTCTCATATGATTCATAATCAAAAGAGTCCAACAGTCCATCTTTATGGAGTTTGGAAATGCGTTTCTCATTTATGTGGCCTAATCGACAATGCCAGAGGTAAGTTGGATTTAACTCATTAGGTTTCATCCTTTTAGTATTAATGTTATAAATTGGCACTTCTAGATCAAGGACATATAATCCATTGTTCATTTGAGCAGTAGCATGGAATATATCATTCAAATAAATTGAACAACAATTGTTCTTTATTATGAATGAAAAACCGAACTTGTCCAAACAAGAAACGGAAATAATATTCCTGCTAATTGCTGGTACATAATAACAGTTCTCTAACTGAATTATTAAACCACTAGGTAAAGTCAATTCATAAGTTCCTACAGCTAAGGCAGCAACCTTTTCTCCATTGCCAACTCGTAGGTCGACTTCACCTTTTGCCAAATCTCTACTCCTTTTCAATCCACGCACATTTGTACAAATGTGAGAACCGCATCCAGTATCTAATACCCATGATGCAGAAGTAGATAAATTAATTTCAATAACAAAAATACCTGAAGTTGGAGTCTCTACTCCATTCTTCCTATCTTCCAGGTACTTTGGGCAGTTCCTCTTCCAGTGTGCGGTCTTACCGCAATGGAAGCAGGTGCCTTCCTTTTCTATACTTTCACTAGGCTTCAAAGCAGCACTAGTGGGTTTGGGTTTGGCAACTTCCTTGCCTTTCCCTTTATCATGTTTGAGGAAAATCCTCATGTCTCGGTACCAATCCAGAAAATTTGTCCCAGACAATTTTTCCTTCTTAAGGTTTGATCGCAATATTTTGTTAGAGGTGTTTGTTGTCATGGTAATCTACACAAGGATTAATGAAAATATAAGTATCATTGACATATTTAATTAGGCCTTTAATTAAACATGCTCCCACTATTTTACTCAAAACAAATGACCCTCATCATCTGATTCGGAAAATCCCGTTGGAAGATTTTCTAGTGGGTCGAGATCCATATTTCACTTCGTTCTAAGTCCGCGTAGGCGGATTACACAAAACTAGGTTATTTAGGTAGGAACTCCTTCCAATTGTATCTCATACAACTCTCGAAAATTTTATTTGGGTGAATAACTCCTTATTCCAATCCATCATATGGATCATTCCCAACTCTTGCTTCTAAACATATATATAATCTTATTATAATTTGTTTAGTTTAGTTTGACCCATTGTTTTAACAGTTGGATATTACAATTATCCCATCACACCTTACTAATATATAGATCATGCACCTCGCGTAGGCGAAACCTACATTATCCATTACTAGTCTTGATGAGTGTTAAAACTTGGAAAGCATAAACTTAATATTTAATTTGAGGGAATTGCAATTTTTCTGATCTTACCGGCTTGTTTATCATATAAACTGTCTCTCACATGCATCAACATACATTCACATGCATCAACATACATACATACATAATGAAACAGTTATGGCCCCTAGCGCAAATGTTCTCCCAAGCCAATGAGAGAACCTAAGCTAACCTACAACAATCTAAGCTTTTCCAAGCAAGATCTTCAAGGTTGTCCTCCTTTGGCACTGACTTCTTTTCTTTCTTCATACCATTACATTACATGAAAGAAACTCGTTTTACATACGAGGGAGTGAGATGAGAAAAGAAGTTACATTTGGGAGATTAAGAGAGAGGCACGACACGCGGGTCGTATTTTAAAAACCCAAAACAAAACAAAGGAAAACTAAGGCCATAACCGATCACCACAAGACAATAATAAACACTTTATTATTATTATTATTAATTCCTTTAATTAATTAAAATCAAATTAAATTTCGACGACCGATCATCACATTTTAATGAACAATTCATTTAAAATCGATGTCGCTTTTCGTATCAACACTTGATACTTTTAAAGCACTGAGTTAGCCGAACGGGTGAAAATTTCCTTGCGTTAACCGGTTAACCATATGCGTTAACCGGTTAACACTGTTTGAAATCTGAAAAAAAATGTTTTCTGCCTTGCGTTAACCGGTTAACCAAATGCGTTAACCGGTTAACACCATTTGAAAATGTCTTGGAAAACTGTTTTCCGCCTTGCGTTAACCGGTTAACCAAATGCGTTAACCGGTTAACACTGTTTGAAAACTTAAAAAAAAATTATTTCGCATTGCGTTAACCGGTTAACCATATGCGTCAACCGGTTAACACTGTTCCAAAAAGTGTTTAGAAAGCACAACTCTTGTGCAGTCAAACCCCAATCGCATAACTCTCTAACAACACAACCCTTGTGCCGTCACTAACCCTGATGCACCAATTTCAGACCGTCAAACACATCTCGATTGTTATTTCAGTATGATTGATCAACACGTCATTGCTTCACCATACTAATGTCGGATCAAGAAGCAAATGACCATTGATCGCTCAAAGGAAAACAATCATCGAGGGTTTGAATGAACGAAACGAGAACACTATATCATATATAATGTATTTTGCATCAGGATTACATATATCACATATATGTAACTTGATCGATCTCAATTTAACCTTTGATTCATTCTGTCTTTAATCATATTATTACAGAACAAAAACAGTTATGAGATTCATGGTTTCGTAAGTGGCTCTGATACCACTGTTGGAGAATAGCCATCCAAGGCGCAGCGGAATTTAAAAATTTCTCCATTTAGTGATCCTTACGAATGGGCATGATCAGTGATAGAATCGTTACCTCTTGTGGCGATTCAAACCTTTGGTGCAGATCTCTGATAATGATCAAAACCTTTGATACAGATCCACGGGGCGATCACGAACGTTGAACGATGATAATGTCTCTACTCAGTCCACACGAACGGATTCCTTCAATCGCAGTGCTAGCTGTTATGAATGAAGGCTTTGAGTGAGAGAAAGAGGGAAACAAAATTCCAAGTCTCTACTTGAATTTCTGTCTGAGTGGATTGGAGTGACAATGCTTCTACCCAAGGGGTTCTATTTATAGAACCACTTGTGTGGGCTTCAAGCTAAAAAGCCCACTTAAGTGTATTTTGGCCCATATCTTATAATATGTCCAAAATCACTTAAGTATTTGGTACCTTACCATATTTCGTCTCCCACTTAAGTGCACCGTACCTTACGGTGTTCCTTAGTTACTCTATCTCTTATCAATCTGTCCTTTGTGTGTGACCCTATAGGTTTTCGCGACGTTGGCAATTATATTAAATCACGCATTTAACATAATAAACAGTGAGCGGTATCTAGCAACACATCACTGCTACCCAAGTCACGAAAATGTCATGTGATCTGACAAAACCTCCTGTGATAATAATTATGTGTATAATTACCCCTTTGCCCTTATGTCTATATTGAACACAAGGTATAGACCGTGTCACCCTTGTCCAGTTCAATATTGGGCCCATAGACATTTATCCTGTTATGCAGGATTGGCAAATTCCATCTAGGACACTCATGTCCCTCAGAATGCTTCGTGGAGTACTCATCAACTGTCTTTATGGTCATCCAGTTACGGACAATGTTGGATCAGCAATAAAGCACTCAACTCTACATCTAGGATCCATAGTGGTTTCAGGTCGAAGAGTGGTATACACTATTATTACCATGAGAATAACTTATGACACTTTGCATAACTTTCTATATAGTATTCTCATAGTGGCTCATTCCGGTATAAATATTACTCCTAATATTCATACCTATGTTTAAGACTTGATAACTCTTTATCCATGATCCATGAGATGTGATCATCAGTCTACAAACATAATAGTCTTAATGCTTTAATGTTATCCCACTTCACACTAAAGCTCGACTACGGATACTTTAAGAATAGCGTCCTTATGTTTAATGTGTTCTCATGATTAAGTCACACTTAATACATAAAACGGACTATCTATTCCAGGGACTTTATTAATTAACCATAATAAAGAAAATGCCTTTAGATAATTCGATACAAGTACCAAAAGTATTGGCCTCGAGGGCTTACACAAACAAACCCTTCATTGACACACCAAACTTTGCAGCGCTTAACATTTTTTATCTTACACACTTTCCTTTATTTTAAATTTCCTCACATCCTTGTCATCCAGGTTAATTACGCCACTACAGAGGGAGAATCTTTCGCTACAATCACTGAGCCTATTCTCGTGGACGATTCATCCCCTTAGCCTCCACATAAAAAGAAAACCAAAGGCGTTTGTGCTATGAAGATTCCAGCCACTCCTAAAGTGGCTCCCACGCCCATGGCGAAGAAGGGAAAGAAATTTCCCACAGGGAAAGTTGCAAAGGCGACACCTGCGACGAGGAAATTGGCTTCGAATTAGAGTTCTAACTCTACCCCCACCACATATACCTCAAAGGTAATTCCAAACCTCTGTATCCTGCTTATAATTTTTCAAGTTAAATATTCATGAGTACCTTTCTGTAGGACAAACCAATGACGCAACTTGCATCCGTATCTACTGCCAAACCAACTCCAACGAACAACTCACCAACACATCAACCTACTGTGATCGCATCTATTATCGATGAAGTCAACAAACCCACGGAGGCTGGTGACAACACTTATCACCAGTCAACTGGAAAAACTTCCCTTACTGAGTAAACTTCTTCAACATCTGCTGAAAAAGAGAAAAATTAGATGGACATGGATGAAATATCACAAGGGAATACTTTTGACAAAGAAGAGCAAAAGAAAACAACTCCCCCTGGAAGTCCTCGACCTACTGAAACGGCCCAACCACAAGACAAATATGCTGACACCTGAAAAAATGTTGAGAACCCCATTATGGTCACTACCCCTAACATGGAGAAAGACAACCCAGAAGTATCGAACGCTAAGAATGCCACTCCGCTGGCCAATCCTCTATCCCAATAAGATATGGATGCACTAAAGAAAGAAAATACCAAGCCTATATGAAGATGGTACTGAGTAGTAAAGGCAACTCTATTGATAGGTGTTTGAGTTCTTCGACCGTTTCTGGAGGTACAACTAGACCTAAGACCACTCACGAGTTTTGAAACACTTGAAGACCATTGTTTTAGGAATAAACCTTTTTAAGGTTTTGGAGAAGTATTTCATCTACCGCTACAATATCAAAGCTCTATTTAAGGAACTAGATGTCCCTGATGCTCCCATCGAAGTGGTTGATTTCCTTGTCACCCTTGGGCAACTATTTGACCAAGTTCTTGCAGATTTCTAGAAAACATGATGCAAAGACAAAAATGGCGCCTAAGGAGATTGAGAGTTAAAAAGTGTGTAACTTAGCCAATGAGTATGACCAGTGTGTTGAAGACCTAGAGGGAAGTCTTCGCCAAGAGGATAATGTTGTTGCTGCTTTGGATGCCAATATTACTAGCTGTAAGAAATAAATAGAGGCTTTGTAGAAGAAAGTGCAAGACGCTGAAACTAAAAAGACCAATCTCCAAAGAGTCATCCAGATCCATCTAGATAAAGAGACTAAAAAAGGGATCCAACATCTGGAGACAATCGCTTCCCTTGAAAACGAGATTTCCTCACATGCCTCGATCATCTCTCAAGTTGGGCGTTGACTTACTTCAACCACTATTCAATATGAACGACTCGGGCTTACTTTCCCTTTCTAGGGCTGCAACCTGATTTATTTTAGTTGACACATCTTTTCGCTGTCTGTGGCAATGTTTTGATATTTAAAATGATGTAATCTTTAGGTATGCCCTTTGTGGAATTTTGACAATGTTAAAGTCTATCAAAGCCTTCTTGTTTTTTGAATTTATTATTTATTCTTCTTCGATGTGTACTTCCTGCAAAATAAGCATATATTGTTATAGATACTTGTCGTTTATTCGTAGGATTCGACCTCCAGGGGTCAATTATTCAATCTCATATGCATTATTCGAAAACGCTTGTAGAATTTTAAATCTTCCTTCCCAATTGGGACCATTTTACTAACATTCTATCTTTTCGATCCATGGGCAGTATGACTTTCCAAACTAAGTCGTCCAAATTGAATGTTTTGGACTTAACTTTTTTATTATACGCTTTACCAACTCTCTCATTTTGTCTCATCAAGACATCTAGAGCGGTTAGTTTATCTTCATCTAACTCAAACAACTCGTCGAACATCATTCCCTAATAAATCTCAGTTGGGATCTCAAATTGCCTTTGAATCCTAATTGAATGCAGGTGAATTTCCAAAGGTAACACTATGTCATGCTCATAAACAAATCAGAATGGTGTGGAATTATTTAACTCCTTAGGAGAATTGCGACATGCCCATTGAACTTGGCTTATGGTTTTATGTAAATTCTTTGGCTTCTAACCCACATGTTTTTTTATCAAACCAATTAATATCTTGTTTGCCGCTTCGACTGGACTGTTAGCTTAGGCATAATATGGTGTTGAAGCTAACAATTTGAAACTTGTTTCTAAGGAAAACTCCACCATTTTGCACCCTGTGAAAATCAAACCTTGGTCTATGGTAATAGTTTCAAGTATCCCAAATCTGTATATAATGTGATTCTAGATGAAACTTATTACCCCCTTTTGGTCGACATTAGGCAAAGGTATGACTTCTATCCACTTAGTGAAATAGTCTATTCCCACCAAAATATACATATTCCCTTTTGACGATGAAGGTTTGATTTCTCCAATCATTCCTAAAGCCCAACCTCTGAAAGGCCATAAATTTACTATCGAGTGCAACTCACTAGCAGGCACATGTTGGAAACCTGAATACTTCTGGCATTCTTGGCAACCTTTGGAGAAATCAATGCAATCTTTCAACATAGTTGGCCAGGATACCCCTAGTCGAAATAACAACCATTTCATCTTGTGCCCGACCTGGTGGGAATCACATGATCCCATATGCACCTTAGAGACTGCCAAATACATTTCACTTTCTCCTAGGAATTTAAGGAGAAGTCCTTAAGGAGTATTTTTCAATAATTTGTTACCCATAACCACATAACTCAAAGCTATGTATTTGAATTTCCTATCGGTTGCTCCCGTTGGATTTCGTAAATATTTGACTATAGGTCTTCGCCAATCATTGTTTGACATTAAGTCAATGGCCAAAACTTCGTGGTTCAAACATTTATCAAACTCAGGGTTCTCTAAGTTTTATGAATTATCACATTCAGATGCCCCCTAAGTTTTGGCATTGACAATGTATCATTAGGGTTCTCCTTCGAGACAATTTTTTCTTTAATCTTGACTAAATCTTATAACCTTTCCATAGAGATTTTGTATCTTGAAGTTATCTGAGACAAATCATTGGCTTCCTGATTTTCCAATCGAGGGATATGGTCAATTGAAATATGGTCAAAACGTTTCAAAAAAAGGTTATCTCTGATAACATCAAGTTCTCTTTGATGCATTTATATTCTTTCTTCAATTGTCGAACCACCAACTCCAAATCTCCCTTTATTTTGACATCTCTTTCTCACAAATCCAATAAAATATGGAGGCCTGTTATCAGAGCTTCGTATTCGACCTCGCTATTGGAACACGACCCTTTGATCTTAAACCTAAACTTGGTTGGTATGTTTTCCAGCGAAAGGATAAAGATACCCACTCTGGAGCCATCCTTATTCCTGGAATCGTAGAAGTATATCCTTCAAGGCCTTGTTCTTACATACTTCTCCATTATTTCGACCATTGAATGGTCAACAATGAAGTTTGTGACAATTTGTCCTTTTACTGCTTTCAAAAGACAATAAGTCAATGAATAATCAGTAAGCGCTAGGGCCCACTTTCCTAATCGCCTATGCAAAATAGGTTTAGATAACATATGCTTAATAACGTCGGAATGAGAGTAAACATAAACGTCCACTGGTTTAATACAATGCTTCAATTTTGTACATGAAAACTATATGCATAAACATAACTTTCCAATCAGGTTATACCTAGTTTTTGCATCTATCAAAATTTGACTGAGGTAATATGTGGATCTCTCGACACCATTATCAGCCTCCTATGCTAACATACTGCCTATAGTCGACTCTGATGCATCTATGTATTATTCCATGCTCCTATTTCTACTTTGGGGCAATAAAACTGGAGGCCTCATCAGATATTGCTTGATGTTGTTAAAAGCCTCTTGCTGCTCACTTCCCTAAATAAAGTCACTATCTTTCTTGATTCGAAGTAGTGGCGAGAATGAAGGATTTTTTCACTTAGTTTGGAGATTAACCTTCTCAGGAAATTTATATTTCCAAACAAAGATTGAAGTTGGTTCTTTGTCGAAGGAGTCTTGAGATCAACAATCGCTTTTGTCTTGCTCTGATTGATCTTTATGCCTTTCTTGTGCACCATGAATCCTAAGAAATCTCCTGCACCAACAGAGAAAGCACATTTTAATGGATTCATTTTCAATCCATATTTCCTCATCCTCTAAAAGGACTGTAGAAGATGGTCTAAGTGACCATTTTCTGATGAGGATTTTATGATTATGCCATCGATGTAGACTTGCATAAAAGTCCGGATGAAGTCATGAAACATACAATTCATAGCTCTTTGGTAAGTCGCCTCAGCGTTTTTCAGACCAAAGGGCATCACTATTCATTCATAAGTGCCTAACGCACCCGAGCATCGAAACACTATCTTAGGTACGTCTTCTTCATCTATAAACATTTGGTTATAACCAGAGTACCTGTCTAACATACTTAAATATTCATGACTTGGGGTTGAATCGACTAGCATTTATGCCACATGCATGGGGTACTCATATTTATGCGTAGCATTATTTAGATCCCTAAAGTCTATGAAAACTCTAAGTGTACCATTTTTCTTTATAAATGGAACAATATTAGCTAACCATTTGATGTACTTGGCGGTTATTATGAACTTACTTCTGAGAAGCCTTTGATCTCTTCCTTGATCTTTATCATTATCTCTGGTGCGAACCTCCTTGGTAACTGTTTCACCGACCTCTTTCCAGGTCGAGTTGGTAGCTTTAATTCCACCATGTCTCGGCTTAACCCTGACATTTCGTTGTAATCCCATGCGAAACAGTCTTTATAATTTTTGAGTGGCTCGACCAATTTCTTTTTCATGCTTGGTTCGATCTTGGCACTGATGTAAGTTGGTCACTTCGCCGCTCCTTTGCACAGGTCTATCTCCTCTAAAGGGTCCTGGGCCTGCATTTTCTTGTTAGTTTCAAGTGAGTCTTTTGCAAACCCCAAAGGCTCATTGTCATAAATGCAGTTGAGCATCCGCCTCTCTGAAGCTGTTGTCTGGTCCATATGGCCACCTCCACGATTCTTGGAGCTTTCGACATTGGCTTCAAAAGCCATATTCTGAGAAACCTCGACCTCTAAGGCCAAGTTTATTATGTTTCGGCCGTATAAGCCAAACTCCGAGCCAAAGATCTTGACTCAATAGTAATTCTCATTGATCATTATCCACCCTGTAGGAGGTAGACTTCCTTCTTCGATAGGTTCACTCTCTACCTGCTCCTTGTCCTTGATAATCCCATAGTTTGGGTGTAGGTTCAATGTGTAAGTGGAGCCTTTCTCAGAGGTATACACTTCTCTACGACATGACATTGAGGTATTTTTTCTAAGTTCCTATCGAAGTATCTTCTTCTAACCTTTCCCACTTCAACTTTGTAGTAACTTTGGTCGACTTCTATTTTCTAGACGATATCATCCTCTCTCCAAATGGAAACTCTTTGGTGCAGCGTTGAAGGCACCTCCCCAATCTGTGTATCGACTTACCTCCAAGAAAAAGGTTATAATTATCATTGGACTTGATGACCATGAATAATCTCGATCTGGAAGTCGAGTCAATAGATTGGTAAACCTGGATCGCACCTAGTATGTTGCTGGTTTTCCCCTCGTAATTGGACAACACCATATTATAGGGCCTGAGATCTTCATTTCTCTTCCCCATTTTATTGAATAGTGAGTACGACATTATATTTTATGTCGCGCCTTCATCCACAAATACTTTGTTGACGACAAAGTTGTCTACCTTCGCCCTAATAAATAGGGGTTTTTTGTGGTACATAATACACGGGTCATCCCTTTCAAACACAATAACACAGAGGCTTCTGGTTAGCAGCCCCATCTTGGACAAAGTCCTCTTCGACTTCTGACACTTCAGACACCCTGTCGTATTCAACTGGTAGCACTAAGACGATGCCATAATTAATTTTCAATTCATCCTCTGACTCGTCGCCGAAGTTGTCTTCGACCGTTTAATCATAAGATTAGGGAGTGTACTCCGGTCTTTATCTTTCGGTTAAGGAGTATACTGGGTCTCTTCCTCTTCAGGATAGGGAGTATACTCTGGAGCTTCCTCCTTAGATTGTGGAGAATATTTGGGCGACTTTTCCCTCACCATTGTCGCCTCTTTTCCCATGCTGGCCTCCTTCTAACTCATCTTTGGAACAAGTGTCAGATGGTCCTCCTTGTTGAATCTCTTTGGGTAAGGCTTCTTATGAACCTTTGATGCAGCTGCATTATGCTTTGCCTTTAGGGAATCACACTAAGTTGTGAAGGCTTCCTTTTCATCCTTATTTTTACTTTAATGACACCTCCATTGGCTACGCATCATGGGATTGTTACCCTTGTAGGTCGGAGGGACATAAAATTTCCCCTTCGACTCTTTCTACCCTTTGTGACTTGGCCTCCCCACCTTGGGGTCAACCTCCTTCCATTTAGGGTGATTCACCCCTCTTTCTTTAGTAGGCTTCACCAATTGTTCCCTAGGTGCACTTGCTGGTTATCGAAAAGTTTTCTACCAAGGCTGTTGAAACTGCCTCCTATACTCTTTGTTTCTATGAGGTCTTCCCCCATTGTTCGGGGCAAACCTAACAACCTGACTTCTACCCCATCCTCTTCTAGGGTCGAAACTCCTTGTGCCCTCTAGCTTCTTTTCCGCCTCTTCATCAAATATGACACTACAACATGGGCAAAGCATGGTCTTAGAATCGTTGAGCTTGCAACGCTCAAGGAAATCAAATTAATCCCTCTTTAGACTGCAAATATACTACTTGCATGTCAGAATCGGCGACAACGAAGATTTGTTCACCCCTGTCAACTTCCATGTTGGAGCCCTCAACAAATTCGACCATCAAGATCTCAATAGGCTCGACATAATAAGAATCTTCTGCCTACATGGGATCTGAATCCACTTTCATTGATGTCTTTATCTTTTCGCCGAATTTCAACCTTCCATCTTTCAGAGCTTTCTGAACCAAATCCCTAAAAAGCACAGATTGAGAAGTTTTATGACCTAGGAAATTATGGTACTTACAGAAACCTCTATTCTTCCTTTGTTCTAAAGGAGGAATTTTTAGGCCAGAAGGTACTATAATATGACCATCTACGACCAACAAATCAAATATTTGGTCATATTTTGTAATATAAAAAGTGTAAGTTCTAGTGGCGAATTTCTCATTTTTTCTAGTTTCGACAAGATTTTTCCCATTCGATGGTTTAAGCAATTTACAAACATAAGGAGGCCCTGGATTAAGTTCAGCTACATTGACCTCACCCTCTTCAAAATATTCGTCACCTATATTAGAGACGTAATCATTTGTTTCTATATAAGTGACTTTTTTTTTGTGATACTTACTTGTCCTGGCCTTTTCAGCTTTCATGCATTTGACTTGGAGAACCCTATCTTCCAATTGTGCCATGTCCCTAAGGTATCGGGTGTCTAGCTTCTTCCTAACTAAATAGTCTAGGCCACCAGTGGTCATATCGACTAAATCATGCTCAAGCATTTGTGTGAAACACCTTGCCTTGAGAAGTCTAAACCTATTCAAATAGTCGTCTATCGACTTAAGGACCTTTCGCCTAACACTTGCCAATTCCTTCAAACTAATTTTCGATTGTCCCATATAAAAATTTTCATGGAATAATCTCTCCAACTGAATCCATGATTGAACAGAGTGTAGAGGGAGAGTTGCGAACCAAGTGAAGGCATTCTTCATCAGAGAATAAGGGAATGAAAGTATTTCATCTTCAAATTCTCATTGTTTGCTATGTCGCCTGCCTCGGTCTGGTATCGGGCAACATGTTCTACAGTCGACTCATTGGGGTCTCCACTGAACTTGGTAAACTTTGAGGCCATTATCTGCCAAAATTTGTTCGACCATATTTGCTATGTTATTTTACCCTCCAAAATTGTTTTTTTCGACTTATCTAAGCACTTGGTCAACATTTTGGTTTCTCTGCACGATCAAAGGCCTAGGGTTATTTTGTTCTATTTTCTCCACCTCTTCTCTGCTTGGGGGAGGTTTTGGTTGAAACCCTTGGTTTTGGCCTACAGTGGCTTGTGTTGTCCAATTTTCCGGAGCATCGACCAACCTAATGTTTGATATTTGTGGGGTAGGCCGCACTTGCACTAGAGGTGTGCCAAAGAAATCAGCAATACACTCCATTTGATTTTCCAATACTTCATAAGTTTGATTCGTATTTGCAATCAAAGGGTTGAAAATGGTTCTAATTTATTGGGTGAGAGTATTAACTAATTCTAAATTACTCTCATCCATTTGTTGCCTCATAGCCATCAAAGAGGTCGTATTTAAAGATGGCATATTCTTGGGAATATAATTTATCCCTTCAGATCGTGCCAAATTATCGATGGTTGACGCATAGGAATTATAAGGATTGTATAATGGCGTTGTGGCCTCTGCATTGTCACTAAAGGTTGACATATTTGGTTGAAGGTTAGCCATCATGGACGTTGGCATACCGTAAGGGTAGTCTCTGTCAGCCGGTGGCATTGAAAATCCAAATAAAGGTCTCGTAGTTGCAGGGTTAGTAAGAGGATTCCCTGATTGCGGTGAGGTGATGCCCCATGTGATGGTATCCTTGCAACTAACATTGTTGACCCCACCAGAGCAGTTATCGTAACCGGTGTAGAGATAATCAGCTCTTCAACCGTCAACACGGTTGGTTGTTGCACTACATTTTAAGGATTGTTACGGGGATTGACATTTTCTACAGGAGGACACATCATTTTGGATAAAGTCTTTCCACTCCTTAATTGCATACAAGCTACCTAAAAAACGCATGGACACATAATAAGTTTTAAAAGAGAGAAACACAAGAATATCAGTAAAAAACATATGACACTTAGGACAAGTCCAATTGGATGTGCCAATTTGTTTACGCTGAAAATTGGTAAACAATCGCTAGTCTCTTAATTAAAGGTTACTTGCAGGATCAACTAGTGAATCCTAGGACATATTGCCAAAAATCTTGTTTTAAGTCTCTATTGATAGACAATCTATTTTCGACTTAGTTGGAATAGTGATTTATGTGACTAAAAGGATATAAGAGATGTCGACTTCGACTACTTTAAAAATATAAAGAAAATGTAACAAAGACTGAAAGTATAAAGCAATGTAACTTGAACAAGATCGAAGGTAAATTGATGAGGCAAAATAAAAGAGAATTTAAATACTTAGCATCAAAAGTAAAGAATGATATTTCATTGTTCATACATTCTCTCAGCCATGACTCTTTTCTCTGGACGCCAGTACTTTGAGTTTTATGTGATATTTCTGTAATAAAATAAACACACTTGAATTTAACAAATGAACTCCTATATATACAAGTACGAAAATAACTACTTCTAACATTCATATCTTTAGAGTTCTCCACGTGAAGCTTTTCATGCATCCCATCTTTGTGCTCCCTCCATGTATCCTTTAGAAAGAAAGTCATAGGTAATTATTCATGTTTCAACATGACATCTGCATGCTCAAATAACCGCCTTTTCGACCCATTCGCTGTTGTCGAGAATACCACACGGTCGAAATGTTGTTACAACATCCCAAAAAACTAAGTCCCAAATCTAGTCGAACCAAAACTTTTACGTATATGTCATCAGTGTACCTTCACCTTCATCCTTTCTTGAGATTCTTACCCTTTCAAAAATCCCATCTAACACAAGTACATATTTGTCTAAACTAATTAATAAGCTGAAGCCGTCAAGAAGGTGATCTTGAATTGAATCAACAAATTACTCAAGACAACCAAAGAATGGTGGTTCAAAGAATTCCATCAAGTGTTGTGGTATATGAATTAGACGCAATCACTAGAAATTGATCCCCCCATTTGACACATAAAACACGTCGAGGAAAAAGATAAAAAGCTAGTTAAAAAACAACATTGATTTGTAAGTTATGTAACACTTCTAAAAATATGTGTTTGTGTATATATCGGACGTGTTCATGCTTAAGAGATGACACGCATCACATTAAGAGATGGATTTTTTATTAAGAAACATGTTTCACATATTAGAATTCAAATAATTTTTATAAAAGCAAATAAGATATAAGATATATAATAATTAAAAAGCTGTGTAGTACAAGAAGGAATAGATGTCCCACATTGGTGTTGTAATTGATTGTATGTTTTCAACGAATTTCAGAGGGTCTGCATATTCTCTATCATTTTAAGCGTCGGCATTTTTTGTCAGTTCTTTCTATCTCCTCTGTGTGCGTATGGGATCCCTTTGTAGCTAGCTAGCCTCGACTAAAAAATGATAAGGTATATTACTTAATAATGGGTCATTTTCTCCAACAAAAATAAATTTTTAACAATTGAGTTCGTTTGTTTTATGTTTTAAAATAAAAATATATATTTAAAAAAAATTATAATAATATATATTTTTTAAAATTAAAATATAAAATATAAAATTAAAATATATTAAAGATCACATTATTTCTTAAATAGATATATCTCAGAAATAATTTTATAAAATAACTATTCAAGATAATCTTTATTTTTTGAAATTTAAACACTCAAAAATAATTATTAAAAAAAATAAAATAACTAAATAATATGTTCTGAAAAACATTTATTCGAATTTTTTCATTTAAAACTTTTTTTTGAATACTTTTTAAATTAAATATGAGAATTGATTCCACCAAAATAATCGTAATAGTGACATTAGGACAAAGATGTCTTGAGCTAGGAATTTGAGATGAGATAACATTGATTCTAGTTTACATGTAAACTGAATATAAATAATAAAGACAAAACACTGAACACACACACGCTACTGTTTGTAAAAGAAAAGATGATGATAAAATAAAACCAATTTTCAGAATATGTCTATATTCTCCTCAAAGATATTTAGCCAATATAAACTCGACCAAATCTGTGAGTGAAAAAAGATATACGTAAAATCTTCACAACCAACTATTACAACAACCAACATAATCAATTCTTATTCTATGGCACCTTCGATTACGAGAATCTAATGGCACTTTGGTGCAAGTTTTTTATTATTCTTTTATTATAATTAAGCATTCCCTCTTCATGATTCCTCTTCTTTCTTTGGTTGTTATTCTCCACTCGATCGATAGGATACTTTTGAAAATTCATTAAGATTCATTTGTATTCGATTTGATTAAAATGAACATTGTTGAGACTTGTTAGTGAAGATATTGACGTAATGTGATTAGTATTTTTATCGTGCATATTTAAAGTGGGTCTCATGGAAGTAGTTAAACAAAGAAATTAGACAATCTAGCAGATTTTGACAAATGGGAAAAATGTTCTATTTTGACAAATCGGAAACGAGACACTACTAGAAAATAACTTTTTTTCTTTTTTAATGTCAAATATATTTTATATGTAGGGAATAATATAATATTAGCACTGTCAACCCCTAGAATTAAATAAAATGTTACATGAGAATAACAAATATTCAATTGTAGCAATTCAACTATGTTACATTCAATTATGCTAAGACCAACTTGTGGTTATACTGGGGAATAAAGACAGGTCACGAATTTTCTTTACCTACATAATCCAAGTTATAAAAGTCATTTCACGTGAAATATGTTGTACACTATTTTTATCTTTATTTTTCAATATTCTGATCTTGAATCTTGAACTGATTTTGATATTGGAGTGTTAACTTGACAAGTCTATTCCACACTGTCGTATCGAAAATCAACACCAACGATTAGGGATTCATCTTCTTCGGCCTATGAAATTATGTTTTTTAGCGGACAGACATTGAACCAGATGTCTGGGACAACTTGTCCAACTTGTTATACCAAAATAAACACATTATGACAACAATAATAAACAAGGTAAAAGCAATAAAGAACACACGAGAATTGATAACCCAGTTCGATGCAAACAACACCTACGTAAAGAGGATACTCTACCCAAAAAAAGAAATTCACTCACTAATAGAATTAGTACAAAGTGTCTTCGATGAACAAGCACCTTGCTCAATACCCTTTTTTTAAATTATACTCTCAATGTCTTTCTATTTAGGGAGAGACCTAAAGATGAGAACTCATCACTTTCTCTCAATCACTAATTTTAAGTGATCAACATTAACAAACACAATGACGAATATTGAATAAAACTCAACTAAACAAACAAACAATTATGCGTTATGATATGAATGAAGAAATAACGTGGTGTAAAAGAAATACAATTAAAAGACTCTGCCTAAAACCTAAATTATCACTAAAGCTCTTAGTTTTCAAGGCATGAAATGATTTTATATATATATATATATATATATATATATATATATATATATATATATATATATATATATATATATATATATATATATATATATATATATATAGATAGATAGATAGATAGATAGATAGATAGATAGATAGATAGAGAGAGAGAGAGAGAGATTCATAATTGGGTTTTTATCCTTGGATTTTGGCATTGATCTCATCCAAAAATGAGGGAGATTCGGTTAGGATTTGTTTCTCCATATATGCTCCATAAAAGATTTAATTTGATTTGACTTCAAACTTAAAATCTTCTTTATTTAAATTTAAGTTTAATTAAATAATCAAACAAATCAGATTGCTAAAAGATAACAACAACCCTTGTTGTACAAGTAAAAAACACACGCCCTATAGTCAGTTCGAAAACGAGTGCATACAACAATAGCTTTGTCCTGCAAATAAGGGCCACATGCTGAGACATTTGTTCCCACATGTGACTTTCTTCACAAAAGCAGTCGAGGCCAAATGTGCCACATCAGCTAGAACACCATGTTCAACATTTGTTCATACCATGTTGTTTTTCATAATGTTGTCAATCCAAAAATGATAAATAATTTCCCATTTTTGTAAATGTTGGCAAAATAACATTCTTCAGAAACATACAAGATATGAACCATAAGTTGAGCATTAAGCACACCACGCACAGAGTAAACAATAGTAGTAGTAAAAACATCAACGACAACACACATCAGAGGAAGTCAGAAGATAAGTGGTTGCTACACATATTCTATACTCTATAACAGTCAGTCATCCAATCATTCATGATTAGTTAGTCATGCATGCAGACATAGTTAGTAGTGAGTAGTCAAGATTTAAATTACTAAGAGACAACTTTATGTCAATCCACCCTACGTAATCCAAGGTATAAAAGTCATTTAACGCAAAGATGTACACTTTTTTTATCTATTTTTTAGTACCCTGATCTCGAATCTTGAACTGAATTAGACGTTGGAGTGTTAACCATGCAGGTCTATCCCACACTATCGTATCGAAAATCAACACCAACGGTTAGAGATTCATCTTCTTTAGTCTATAAAATTTTGTTCCTTAGAGGACAGACTTTGGACCAGATGTTTGGGACAACTTGTCCAACTTGTTATACCAGAATAAATACATTATGACAACAACAATAAACAAGGTAAAAGAAATAAAGAACACACGAGAATTGGTAACTCTGTTCGGTGCAAACAACACTTTCGTAAGGAGGATACTCTACCCAAAAAAAGAAATTCACTCACTAATAGAATTAGTACAAAGTGTCTTCGATGAACAAGCACCTTGCTCAATACCCTTTTTTTAAATTATACTCTCAATGTCTTTTTATTTAGGGAGAGACCTAAAGATGAGAACTCATCACTTTTTCTCAATCACTAATTTTAAGTGATCAACATCAACAAACACAATGACGAATATTGAATAAAACTCAACTAAACAAACAAACAATTATGCGTTATGATATGAATGAAGAAATAGCGTGGTGTAAAAGAAATACAATTAAAAGACTCTGCCTAAAACCTAAATTATCACTAAAGCTCTTAGTTTTCAAGGCATGAAATGATTTTATATATATATATATATATATATATATATATATATATATATATATATATATATATATATATATATATATATATATATATATATATATATATAGATAGATAGATAGATAGATAGAGAGAGAGAGAGAGAGATTCATAATTGGGTTTTTATCCTTGGATTTTGGCATTGATCTCATCCAAAAATGAGGGAGATTCGGTTAGGATTTGTTTCTCCATATATGCTCCATAAAAGATTTAATTTGATTTGAATTCAAACTTAAAATCTTCTTTATTTAAATTTAAGTTTAATTAAATAATCAAACAAATCAGATTGCTAAAAGATAACAACAACCCTTGTTGTACAAGTAAAAAACACACGCCCTATAGTCAGTTCAAAAACGAGTGCATACACCAATGGCTTTGTCCTGCAAATAAAGGCCACATGCTGAGACATTTGTTCCCACATGTGACTTTCTTCACAAAAGCAGTCGAGGCCAAATGTGCCACATCAGCTAGAACACCATGTTCAACATTTGTTCATACCATGTTGTTTTTCATAATGTTGTCAATCCAAAAATGATAAATAATTTCCCATTTTTGTAAATGTTGGCAAAATAACATTCTTCAGAAACATACAAGATATGAACCATAAGTTGAGCATTAAGCACACCACGCACAGAGTAAACAATAGTAGTAGTAAAAACATCAACGACAACACACATCAGAGGAAGTCAGAAGATAAGTGGTTGCTACACATATTCTATACTCTATAACAGTCAGTCATCCAATCATTCATGATTAGTTAGTCATGCATGCAGACATAGTTAGTAGTGAGTAGTCAAGATTTAAATTACTAAGAGACAACTTTATGTCAATCCACCCTACGTAATCCAAGGTATAAAAGTCATTTAACGCAAAGATGTACACTTTTTTTATCTATTTTTTAGTACCCTGATCTCAAATCTTGAACTGAATTAGACGTTGGAGTGTTAACCATGCAGGTCTATCCCACACTATCGTATCGAAAATCAACACCAACGGTTAGAGATTCATCTTC
Organism: Lathyrus oleraceus; assembly: GCF_024323335.1. Lineage (NCBI taxonomy): Eukaryota > Viridiplantae > Streptophyta > Magnoliopsida > Fabales > Fabaceae > Lathyrus > Lathyrus oleraceus. The sequence continues at coordinate 373,106,067 of NC_066580.1, forward strand.
TTTAGTCTATAAAATTTTGTTCCTTAGAGGACAGACTTTGGACCAGATGTTTGGGACAACTTGTCCAACTTGTTATACCAGAATAAATACATTATGACAACAACAATAAACAAGGTAAAAGAAATAAAGAACACACGAGAATTGGTAACTCTGTTCGGTGCAAACAACACTTTCGTAAGGAGGATACTCTACCCAAAAAAAGAAATTCACTCACTAATAGAATTAGTACAAAGTGTCTTCGATGAACAAGCACCTTGCTCAATACCCTTTTTTTAAATTATACTCTCAATGTCTTTTTATTTAGGGAGAGACCTAAAGATGAGAACTCATCACTTTTCTCAATCACTAATTTTAAGTGATCAACATCAACAAACACAATGACGAATATTGAATAAAATTCAACTAAACAAACAAACAATTATGCGTTATGATATGAATGAAGAAATAGCGTGGTGTAAAAGAAATACAATTAAAAGACTCTGCCTAAAACCTAAATTATCACTAAAGCTCTTAGTTTTCAAGGCATGAAATGATTTTATATATATATATATATATATATATATATATATATATATATATATATATATATATATATATATATATATATATATATATATATATATATATATATATATATATATATAGATAGATAGATAGATAGATAGATAGAGAGAGAGAGATTCATAATTGGGTTTTTATCCTTGGATTTTGGCATTGATCTCATCCAAAAATGAGGGAGATTCGGTTAGGATTTGTTTCTCCATATATGCTCCATAAAAGATTTAATTTGATTTGAATTCAAACTTAAAATCTTCTTTATTTAAATTTAAGTTTAATTAAATAATCAAACAAATCAGATTGCTAAAAGATAACAACAACCCTTGTTGTACAAGTAAAAAACACACGCCCTATAGTCAGTTCAAAAACGAGTGCATACACCAATGGCTTTGTCCTGCAAATAAAGGCCACATGCTGAGACATTTGTTCCCACATGTGACTTTCTTCACAAAAGCAGTCGAGGCCAAATGTGCCACATCAGCTAGAACACCATGTTCAACATTTGTTCATACCATGTTGTTTTTCATAATGTTGTCAATCCAAAAATGATAAATAATTTCCCATTTTTGTAAATGTTGGCAAAATAACATTCTTCAGAAACATACAAGATATGAACCATAAGTTGAGCATTAAGCACACCACGCACAGAGTAAACAATAGTAGTAGTAAAAACATCAACGACAACACACATCAGAGGAAGTCAGAAGATAAGTGGTTGCTACACATATTCTATACTCTATAACAGTCAGTCATCCAATCATTCATGATTAGTTAGTCATGCATGCAGACATAGTTAGTAGTGAGTAGTCAAGATTTAAATTACTAAGGGACAACTTTATGTCAATCCACCCTACGTAATCCAAGGTATAAAAGTCATTTAACGCAAAGATGTACACTTTTTTTTATCTATTTTTTAGTACCCTGATCTCGAATCTTGAACTGAATTAGACGTTGGAGTGTTAACCATGCAGGTCTATCCCACACTATCGTATCGAAAATCAACACCAACGATTAGGGATTCATCTTCTTCGGCCTATGAAATTATGTTTTTTAGCGGACAGACATTGAACCAGATGTCTGGGACAACTTGTCCAACTTGTTATACCAAAATAAACACATTATGACAACAATAATAAACAAGGTAAAAGCAATAAAGAACACACGAGAATTGATAACCCAGTTCGATGCAAACAACACCTACGTAAAGAGGATACTCTACCCAAAAAAAGAAATTCACTCACTAATAGAATTAGTACAAAGTGTCTTCGATGAACAAGCACCTTGCTCAATACCCTTTTTTTAAATTATACTCTCAATGTCTTTCTATTTAGGGAGAGACCTAAAGATGAGAACTCATCACTTTCTCTCAATCACTAATTTTAAGTGATCAACATCAACAAACACAATGACGAATATTGAATAAAACTCAACTAAACAAACAAACAATTATGCGTTATGATATGAATGAAGAAATAACGTGGTGTAAAAGAAATACAATTAAAAGACTCTGCCTAAAACCTAAATTATCACTAAAGCTCTTAGTTTTCAAGGCATGAAATGATTTTATATATATATATATATATATATATATATATATATATATATATAGATAGATAGATAGATAGATAGATAGATAGAGAGAGAGAGAGAGAGAGAGAGAGATTCATAATTGGGTTTTTATCCTTGGATTTTGGCATTGATCTCATCCAAAAATGAGGGAGATTCGGTTAGGATTTGTTTCTCCATATATGCTCCATAAAAGATTTAATTTGATTTGACTTCAAACTTAAAATCTTCTTTATTTAAATTTAAGTTTAATTAAATAATCAAACAAATCAGATTGCTAAAAGATAACAACAACCCTTGTTGTACAAGTAAAAAACACACGCCCTATAGTCAGTTCGAAAACGAGTGCATACAACAATAGCTTTGTCCTGCAAATAAGGGCCACATGCTGAGACATTTGTTCCCACATGTGACTTTCTTCACAAAAGCAGTCGAGGCCAAATGTGCCACATCAGCTAGAACACCATGTTCAACATTTGTTCATACCATGTTGTTTTTCATAATGTTGTCAATCCAAAAATGATAAATAATTTCCCATTTTTGTAAATGTTGGCAAAATAACATTCTTCAGAAACATACAAGATATGAACCATAAGTTGAGCATTAAGCACACCACGCACAGAGTAAACAATAGTAGTAGTAAAAACATCAACGACAACACACATCAGAGGAAGTCAGAAGATAAGTGGTTGCTACACATATTCTATACTCTATAACAGTCAGTCATCCAATCATTCATGATTAGTTAGTCATGCATGCAGACATAGTTAGTAGTGAGTAGTCAAGATTTAAATTACTAAGAGACAACTTTATGTCAATCCACCCTACGTAATCCAAGGTATAAAAGTCATTTAACGCAAAGATGTACACTTTTTTTATCTATTTTTTAGTACCCTGATCTCGAATCTTGAACTGAATTAGACGTTGGAGTGTTAACCATGCAGGTCTATCCCACACTATCGTATCGAAAATCAACACCAACGGTTAGAGATTCATCTTCTTTAGTCTATAAAATTTTGTTCCTTAGAGGACAGACTTTGGACCAGATGTTTGGGACAACTTGTCCAACTTGTTATACCAGAATAAATACATTATGACAACAACAATAAACAAGGTAAAAGAAATAAAGAACACACGAGAATTGGTAACTCTGTTCGGTGCAAACAACACTTTCGTAAGGAGGATACTCTACCCAAAAAAAGAAATTCACTCACTAATAGAATTAGTACAAAGTGTCTTCGATGAACAAGCACCTTGCTCAATACCCTTTTTTTAAATTATACTCTCAATGTCTTTTTATTTAGGGAGAGACCTAAAGATGAGAACTCATCACTTTTTCTCAATCACTAATTTTAAGTGATCAACATCAACAAACACAATGACGAATATTGAATAAAACTCAACTAAACAAACAAACAATTATGCGTTATGATATGAATGAAGAAATAGCGTGGTGTAAAAGAAATACAATTAAAAGACTCTGCCTAAAACCTAAATTATCACTAAAGCTCTTAGTTTTCAAGGCATGAAATGATTTTATATATATATATATATATATATATATATATATATATATATATATATATATATATATATATATATATATATATATATATATATATATATATATATATAGATAGATAGATAGATAGATAGAGAGAGAGAGAGAGAGATTCATAATTGGGTTTTTATCCTTGGATTTTGGCATTGATCTCATCCAAAAATGAGGGAGATTCGGTTAGGATTTGTTTCTCCATATATGCTCCATAAAAGATTTAATTTGATTTGAATTCAAACTTAAAATCTTCTTTATTTAAATTTAAGTTTAATTAAATAATCAAACAAATCAGATTGCTAAAAGATAACAACAACCCTTGTTGTACAAGTAAAAAACACACGCCCTATAGTCAGTTCAAAAACGAGTGCATACACCAATGGCTTTGTCCTGCAAATAAAGGCCACATGCTGAGACATTTGTTCCCACATGTGACTTTCTTCACAAAAGCAGTCGAGGCCAAATGTGCCACATCAGCTAGAACACCATGTTCAACATTTGTTCATACCATGTTGTTTTTCATAATGTTGTCAATCCAAAAATGATAAATAATTTCCCATTTTTGTAAATGTTGGCAAAATAACATTCTTCAGAAACATACAAGATATGAACCATAAGTTGAGCATTAAGCACACCACGCACAGAGTAAACAATAGTAGTAGTAAAAACATCAACGACAACACACATCAGAGGAAGTCAGAAGATAAGTGGTTGCTACACATATTCTATACTCTATAACAGTCAGTCATCCAATCATTCATGATTAGTTAGTCATGCATGCAGACATAGTTAGTAGTGAGTAGTCAAGATTTAAATTACTAAGAGACAACTTTATGTCAATCCACCCTACGTAATCCAAGGTATAAAAGTCATTTAACGCAAAGATGTACACTTTTTTTATCTATTTTTTAGTACCCTGATCTCAAATCTTGAACTGAATTAGACGTTGGAGTGTTAACCATGCAGGTCTATCCCACACTATCGTATCGAAAATCAACACCAACGGTTAGAGATTCATCTTCTTTAGTCTATAAAATTTTGTTCCTTAGAGGACAGACTTTGGACCAGATGTTTGGGACAACTTGTCCAACTTGTTATACCAGAATAAATACATTATGACAACAACAATAAACAAGGTAAAAGAAATAAAGAACACACGAGAATTGGTAACTCTGTTCGGTGCAAACAACACTTTCGTAAGGAGGATACTCTACCCAAAAAAAGAAATTCACTCACTAATAGAATTAGTACAAAGTGTCTTCGATGAACAAGCACCTTGCTCAATACCCTTTTTTTAAATTATACTCTCAATGTCTTTTTATTTAGGGAGAGACCTAAAGATGAGAACTCATCACTTTTTCTCAATCACTAATTTTAAGTGATCAACATCAACAAACACAATGACGAATATTGAATAAAACTCAACTAAACAAACAAACAATTATGCGTTATGATATGAATGAAGAAATAGCGTGGTGTAAAAGAAATACAATTAAAAGACTCTGCCTAAAACCTAAATTATCACTAAAGCTCTTAGTTTTCAAGGCATGAAATGATTTTATATATATATATATATATATATATATATATATATATATATATATATATATATATATATATATATATATATATATATATATATATATATATATATATATATATATATATATATATATAGATATAGATAGATAGATAGATAGAGAGAGAGAGAGAGAGAGATTCATAATTGGGTTTTTATCCTTGGATTTTGGCATTGATCTCATCCAAAAATGAGGGAGATTCGGTTAGGATTTGTTTCTCCATATATGCTCCATAAAAGATTTAATTTGATTTGAATTCAAACTTAAAATCTTCTTTATTTAAATTTAAGTTTAATTAAATAATCAAACAAATCAGATTGCTAAAAGATAACAACAACCCTTGTTGTACAAGTAAAAAACACACGCCCTATAGTCAGTTCAAAAACGAGTGCATACACCAATGGCTTTGTCCTGCAAATAAAGGCCACATGCTGAGACATTTGTTCCCACATGTGACTTTCTTCACAAAAGCAGTCGAGGCCAAATGTGCCACATCAGCTAGAACACCATGTTCAACATTTGTTCATACCATGTTGTTTTTCATAATGTTGTCAATCCAAAAATGATAAATAATTTCCCATTTTTGTAAATGTTGGCAAAATAACATTCTTCAGAAACATACAAGATATGAACCATAAGTTGAGCATTAAGCACACCACGCACAGAGTAAACAATAGTAGTAGTAAAAACATCAACGACAACACACATCAGAGGAAGTCAGAAGATAAGTGGTTGCTACACATATTCTATACTCTATAACAGTCAGTCATCCAATCATTCATGATTAGTTAGTCATGCATGCAGACATAGTTAGTAGTGAGTAGTCAAGATTTAAATTACTAAGAGACAACTTTATGTCAATCCACCCTACGTAATCCAAGGTATAAAAGTCATTTAACGCAAAGATGTACACTTTTTTTATCTATTTTTTAGTACCCTGATCTCGAATCTTGAACTGAATTAGACGTTGGAGTGTTAACCATGCAGGTCTATCCCACACTATCGTATCGAAAATCAACACCAACGGTTAGAGATTCATCTTCTTTAGTCTATAAAATTTTGTTCCTTAGAGGACAGACTTTGGACCAGATGTTTGGGACAACTTGTCCAACTTGTTATACCAGAATAAATACATTATGACAACAACAATAAACAAGGTAAAAGAAATAAAGAACACACGAGAATTGGTAACTCTGTTCGGTGCAAACAACACTTTCGTAAGGAGGATACTCTACCCAAAAAAAGAAATTCACTCACTAATAGAATTAGTACAAAGTGTCTTCGATGAACAAGCACCTTGCTCAATACCCTTTTTTTAATTATACTCTCAATGTCTTTTTATTTAGGGAGAGACCTAAAGATGAGAACTCATCACTTTTTCTCAATCACTAATTTTAAGTGATCAACATCAACAAACACAATGACGAATATTGAATAAAACTCAACTAAACAAACAAACAATTATGCGTTATGATATGAATGAAGAAATAGCGTGGTGTAAAAGAAATACAATTAAAAGACTCTGCCTAAAACCTAAATTATCACTAAAGCTCTTAGTTTTCAAGGCATGAAATGATTTATATATATATATATATATATATATATATATATATATATATATATATATATATATATATATATATATATATATATATATATATATATATATATATATATATATATATATATAGATAGATAGATAGATAGATAGATAGAGAGAGAGAGAGAGATTCATAATTGGGTTTTTATCCTTGGATTTTGGCATTGATCTCATCCAAAAATGAGGGAGATTCGGTTAGGATTTGTTTCTCCATATATGCTCCATAAAAGATTTAATTTGATTTGAATTCAAACTTAAAATCTTCTTTATTTAAATTTAAGTTTAATTAAATAATCAAACAAATCAGATTGCTAAAAGATAACAACAACCCTTGTTGTACAAGTAAAAAACACACGCCCTATAGTCAGTTCAAAACGAGTGCATACACCAATGGCTTTGTCCTGCAAATAAAGGCCACATGCTGAGACATTTGTTCCCACATGTGACTTTCTTCACAAAAGCAGTCGAGGCCAAATGTGCCACATCAGCTAGAACACCATGTTCAACATTTGTTCATACCATGTTGTTTTTCATAATGTTGTCAATCCAAAAATGATAAATAATTTCCCATTTTTGTAAATGTTGGCAAAATAACATTCTTCAGAAACATACAAGATATGAACCATAAGTTGAGCATTAAGCACACCACGCACAGAGTAAACAATAGTAGTAGTAAAAACATCAACGACAACACACATCAGAGGAAGTCAGAAGATAAGTGGTTGCTACACATATTCTATACTCTATAACAGTCAGTCATCCAATCATTCATGATTAGTTAGTCATGCATGCAGACATAGTTAGTAGTGAGTAGTCAAGATTTAAATTACTAAGAGACAACTTTATGTCAATCCACCCTACGTAATCCAAGGTATAAAAGTCATTTAACGCAAAGATGTACACTTTTTTTATCTATTTTTTAGTACCCTGATCTCGAATCTTGAACTGAATTAGACGTTGGAGTGTTAACCATGCAGGTCTATCCCACACTATCGTATCGAAAATCAACACCAACGGTTAGAGATTCATCTTCTTTAGTCTATAAAATTTTGTTCCTTAGAGGACAGACTTTGGACCAGATGTTTGGGACAACTTGTCCAACTTGTTATACCAGAATAAATACATTATGACAACAACAATAAACAAGGTAAAAGAAATAAAGAACACACGAGAATTGGTAACTCTGTTCGGTGCAAACAACACTTTCGTAAGGAGGATACTCTACCCAAAAAAAGAAATTCACTCACTAATAGAATTAGTACAAAGTGTCTTCGATGAACAAGCACCTTGCTCAATACCCTTTTTTTAAATTATACTCTCAATGTCTTTTATTTAGGGAGAGACCTAAAGATGAGAACTCATCACTTTTTCTCAATCACTAATTTTAAGTGATCAACATCAACAAACACAATGACGAATATTGAATAAAACTCAACTAAACAAACAAACAATTATGCGTTATGATATGAATGAAGAAATAGCGTGGTGTAAAAGAAATACAATTAAAAGACTCTGCCTAAAACCTAAATTATCACTAAAGCTCTTAGTTTTCAAGGCATGAAATGATTTTATATATATATATATATATATATATATATATATATATATATATATATATATATATATATATATATATATATATATATATATATATATATATATATATAGATAGATAGATAGATAGATAGAGAGAGAGAGAGAGATTCATAATTGGGTTTTTATCCTTGGATTTTGGCATTGATCTCATCCAAAAATGAGGGAGATTCGGTTAGGATTTGTTTCTCCATATATGCTCCATAAAAGATTTAATTTGATTTGAATTCAAACTTAAAATCTTCTTTATTTAAATTTAAGTTTAATTAAATAATCAAACAAATCAGATTGCTAAAAGATAACAACAACCCTTGTTGTACAAGTAAAAAACACACGCCCTATAGTCAGTTCAAAAACGAGTGCATACACCAATGGCTTTGTCCTGCAAATAAAGGCCACATGCTGAGACATTTGTTCCCACATGTGACTTTCTTCACAAAAGCAGTCGAGGCCAAATGTGCCACATCAGCTAGAACACCATGTTCAACATTTGTTCATACCATGTTGTTTTTCATAATGTTGTCAATCCAAAAATGATAAATAATTTCCCATTTTTGTAAATGTTGGCAAAATAACATTCTTCAGAAACATACAAGATATGAACCATAAGTTGAGCATTAAGCACACCACGCACAGAGTAAACAATAGTAGTAGTAAAAACATCAACGACAACACACATCAGAGGAAGTCAGAAGATAAGTGGTTGCTACACATATTCTATACTCTATAACAGTCAGTCATCCAATCATTCATGATTAGTTAGTCATGCATGCAGACATAGTTAGTAGTGAGTAGTCAAGATTTAAATTACTAAGAGACAACTTTATGTCAATCCACCCTACGTAATCCAAGGTATAAAAGTCATTTAACGCAAAGATGTACACTTTTTTTATCTATTTTTTAGTACCCTGATCTCGAATCTTGAACTGAATTAGACGTTGGAGTGTTAACCATGCAGGTCTATCCCACACTATCGTATCGAAAATCAACACCAACGGTTAGAGATTCATCTTCTTTAGTCTATAAAATTTTGTTCCTTAGAGGACAGACTTTGGACCAGATGTTTGGGACAACTTGTCCAACTTGTTATACCAGAATAAATACATTATGACAACAACAATAAACAAGGTAAAAGAAATAAAGAACACACGAGAATTGGTAACTCTGTTCGGTGCAAACAACACTTTCGTAAGGAGGATACTCTACCCAAAAAAGAAATTCACTCACTAATAGAATTAGTACAAAGTGTCTTCGATGAACAAGCACCTTGCTCAATACCCTTTTTTTAAATTATACTCTCAATGTCTTTTATTTAGGGAGAGACCTAAAGATGAGAACTCATCACTTTTTCTCAATCACTAATTTTAAGTGATCAACATCAACAAACACAATGACGAATATTGAATAAAACTCAACTAAACAAACAAACAATTATGCGTTATGATATGAATGAAGAAATAGCGTGGTGTAAAAGAAATACAATTAAAAGACTCTGCCTAAAACCTAAATTATCACTAAAGCTCTTAGTTTTCAAGGCATGAAATGATTTTATATATATATATATATATATATATATATATATATATATATATATATATATATATATATATATATATATATATATATATATATATATATATATATATATATATATTATATATAGATAGATAGATAGAGAGATAGAGAGAGAGAGATTCATAATTGGGTTTTTATCCTTGGATTTTGGCATTGATCTCATCCAAAAATGAGGGAGATTCGGTTAGGATTTGTTTCTCCATATATGCTCCATAAAAGATTTAATTTGATTTGAATTCAAACTTAAAATCTTCTTTATTTAAATTTAAGTTTAATTAAATAATCAAACAAATCAGATTGCTAAAAGATAACAACAACCCTTGTTGTACAAGTAAAAAACACACGCCCTATAGTCAGTTCAAAAACGAGTGCATACACCAATGGCTTTGTCCTGCAAATAAAGGCCACATGCTGAGACATTTGTTCCCACATGTGACTTTCTTCACAAAAGCAGTCGAGGCCAAATGTGCCACATCAGCTAGAACACCATGTTCAACATTTGTTCATACCATGTTGTTTTTCATAATGTTGTCAATCCAAAAATGATAAATAATTTCCCATTTTTGTAAATGTTGGCAAAATAACATTCTTCAGAAACATACAAGATATGAACCATAAGTTGAGCATTAAGCACACCACGCACAGAGTAAACAATAGTAGTAGTAAAAACATCAACGACAACACACATCAGAGGAAGTCAGAAGATAAGTGGTTGCTACACATATTCTATACTCTATAACAGTCAGTCATCCAATCATTCATGATTAGTTAGTCATGCATGCAGACATAGTTAGTAGTGAGTAGTCAAGATTTAAATTACTAAGAGACAACTTTATGTCAATCCACCCTACGTAATCCAAGGTATAAAAGTCATTTAACGCAAAGATGTACACTTTTTTTATCTATTTTTTAGTACCCTGATCTCGAATCTTGAACTGAATTAGACGTTGGAGTGTTAACCATGCAGGTCTATCCCACACTATCGTATCGAAAATCAACACCAACGGTTAGAGATTCATCTTCTTTAGTCTATAAAATTTTGTTCCTTAGAGGACAGACTTTGGACCAGATGTTTGGGACAACTTGTCCAACTTGTTATACCAAAATAAATACATTATGACAACAATAATAAACAAGGTAAAAGAAATAAAGAACACACGAGAATTGGTAACTCTGTTCGGTGCAAACAACACCTTCGTAAGGAGGATACTCTACCCAAAAAAAGAAATTCACTCACTAATAGAATTAGTACAAAGTGTCTTCGATGAACAAGCACCTTGCTCAATACCCTTTTTTTAAATTATACTCTCAATGTCTTTCTATTTAGGGAGAGACCTAAAGATGAGAACTCATCACTTTCTCTCAATCACTAATTTTAAGTGATCAACATCAACAAACACAATGACGAATATTGAATAAAACTCAACTAAACAAACAAACAATTATGCGTTATGATATGAATGAAGAAATAGCGTGGTGTAAAAGAAATACAATTAAAAGACTCTGCCTAAAACCTAAATTATCACTAAAGCTCTTAGTTTTCAAGGCATGAAATGATTTTATATATATATATATATATATATATATATATATATATATATATATATATATATATATATATATATATATATATATATATATATATATATATATATATATATATATATATATATATATAGATATATAGATAGATAGATAGATAGATAGAGATAGAGAGAGAGAGAGAGAGAGAGATTCATAATTGGGTTTTTATCCTTGGATTTTGGCATTGATCTCATCCAAAAATGAGGGAGATTCGGTTAGGATTTGTTTCTCCATATATGCTCCATAAAAGATTTAATTTGATTTGAATTCAAACTTAAAATCTTCTTTATTTAAATTTAAGTTTAATTAAATAATCAAACAAATCAGATTGCTAAAAGATAACAACAACCCTTGTTGTACAAGTAAAAAACACACGCCCTATAGTCAGTTCGAAAACGAGTGCATACAACAATAGCTTTGTCCTGCAAATAAGGGCCACATGCTGAGACATTTGTTCCCACATGTGACTTTCTTCACAAAAGCAGTCGAGGCCAAATGTGCCACATCAGCTAGAACACCATGTTCAACATTTGTTCATACCATGTTGTTTTTCATAATGTTGTCAATCCAAAAATGATAAATAATTTCCCATTTTTGTAAATGTTGGCAAAATAACATTCTTCAGAAACATACAAGATATGAACCATAAGTTGAGCATTAAGCACACCACGCACAGAGTAAACAATAGTAGTAGTAAAAACATCAACGACAACACACATCAGAGGAAGTCAGAAGATAAGTGGTTGCTACACATATTCTATACTCTATAACAGTCAGTCATCCAATCATTCATGATTAGTTAGTCATGCATGCAGACATAGTTAGTAGTGAGTAGTCAAGATTTAAATTACTAAGAGACAACTTTATGTCAATCCACCCTACGTAATCCAAGGTATAAAAGTCATTTAACGCAAAGATGTACACTTTTTTTATCTATTTTTTAGTACCCTGATCTCGAATCTTGAACTGAATTAGACGTTGGAGTGTTAACCATGCAGGTCTATCCCACACTATCGTATCGAAAATCAACACCAACGGTTAGAGATTCATCTTCTTTAGTCTATAAAATTTTGTTCCTTAGAGGACAGACTTTGGACCAGATGTTTGGGACAACTTGTCCAACTTGTTATACCAGAATAAATACATTATGACAACAACAATAAACAAGGTAAAAGAAATAAAGAACACACGAGAATTGGTAACTCTGTTCGGTGCAAACAACACTTTCGTAAGGAGGATACTCTACCCAAAAAAAGAAATTCACTCACTAATAGAATTAGTACAAAGTGTCTTCGATGAACAAGCACCTTGCTCAATACCCTTTTTTTAAATTATACTCTCAATGTCTTTTATTTAGGGAGAGACCTAAAGATGAGAACTCATCACTTTTTCTCAATCACTAATTTTAAGTGATCAACATCAACAAACACAATGACGAATATTGAATAAAACTCAACTAAACAAACAAACAATTATGCGTTATGATATGAATGAAGAAATAGCGTGGTGTAAAAGAAATACAATTAAAAGACTCTGCCTAAAACCTAAATTATCACTAAAGCTCTTAGTTTTCAAGGCATGAAATGATTTTATATATATATATATATATATATATATATATATATATATATATATATATATATATATATATATATATATATATATATATATATATATATATATATATATATATATATATATATATATATATAGATAGATAGATAGATAGAGAGAGAGAGAGAGAGATTCATAATTGGGTTTTTATCCTTGGATTTTGGCATTGATCTCATCCAAAAATGAGGGAGATTCGGTTAGGATTTGTTTCTCCATATATGCTCCATAAAAGATTTAATTTGATTTGAATTCAAACTTAAAATCTTCTTTATTTAAATTTAAGTTTAATTAAATAATCAAACAAATCAGATTGCTAAAAGATAACAACAACCCTTGTTGTACAAGTAAAAAACACACGCCCTATAGTCAGTTCGAAAACGAGTGCATACACCAATGGCTTTGTCCTGCAAATAAAGGCCACATGCTGAGACATTTGTTCCCACATGTGACTTTCTTCACAAAAGCAGTCGAGGCCAAATGTGCCACATCAGCTAGAACACCATGTTCAACATTTGTTCATACCATGTTGTTTTTCATAATGTTGTCAATCCAAAAATGATAAATAATTTCTCATTTTTGTAAATGTTGGCAAAATAACATTCTTCAGAAACATACAAGATATGAACCATAAGTTGAGCATTAAGCACACCACGCACAGAGTAAACAATAGTAGTAGTAAAAACATCAACGACAACACACATCAGAGGAAGTCAGAAGATAAGTGGTTGCTACACATATTCTATACTCTATAACAGTCAGTCATCCAATCATTCATGATTAGTTAGTCATGCATGCAGACATAGTTAGTAGTGAGTAGTCAAGATTTAAATTACTAAGAGACAACTTTATGTCAATCCACCCTACGTAATCCAAGGTATAAAAGTCATTTAACGCAAAGATGTACACTTTTTTTATCTATTTTTTAGTACCCTGATCTCGAATCTTGAACTGAATTAGACGTTGGAGTGTTAACCATGCAGGTCTATCCCACACTATCGTATCGAAAATCAACACCAACGGTTAGAGATTCATCTTCTTTAGTCTATAAAATTTTGTTCCTTAGAGGACAGACTTTGGACCAGATGTTTGGGACAACTTGTCCAACTTGTTATACCAGAATAAATACATTATGACAACAATAATAAACAAGGTAAAAGAAATAAAGAACACACGAGAATTGGTAACTCTGTTCGGTGCAAACAACACTTTCGTAAGGAGGATACTCTACCCAAAAAAAGAAATTCACTCACTAATAGAATTAGTACAAAGTGTCTTCGATGAACAAGCACCTTGCTCAATACCCTTTTTTTAAATTATACTCTCAATGTCTTTCTATTTAGGGAGAGACCTAAAGATGAGAACTCATCACTTTCTCTCAATCACTAATTTTAAGTGATCAACATCAACAAACACAATGACGAATATTGAATAAAACTCAACTAAACAAACAAACAATTATGCGTTATGATATGAATGAAGAAATAGCGTGGTGTAAAAGAAATACAATTAAAAGACTCTGCCTAAAACCTAAATTATCACTAAAGCTCTTAGTTTTCAAGGCATGAAATGATTTTATATATATATATATATATATATATATATATATATATATATATATATATATATATATATATATATATATATATATATATATATATATATATATATATATATATATATATATATATAGATAGATAGATAGATAGATAGATAGATAGATAGAGAGAGAGAGAGAGAGAGAGAGAGAGAGATTCATAATTGGGTTTTTATCCTTGGATTTTGGCATTGATCTCATCCAAAAATGAGGGAGATTCGGTTAGGATTTGTTTCTCCATATATGCTCCATAAAAGATTTAATTTGATTTGAATTCAAACTTAAAATCTTCTTTATTTAAATTTAAGTTTAATTAAATAATCAAACAAATCAGATTGCTAAAAGATAACAACAACCCTTGTTGTACAAGTAAAAAACACACGCCCTATAGTCAGTTCGAAAACGAGTGCATACAACAATAGCTTTGTCCTGCAAATAAGGGCCACATGCTGAGACATTTGTTCCCACATGTGACTTTCTTCACAAAAGCAGTCGAGGCCAAATGTGCCACATCAGCTAGAACACCATGTTCAACATTTGTTCATACCATGTTGTTTTTCATAATGTTGTCAATCCAAAAATGATAAATAATTTCCCATTTTTGTAAATGTTGGCAAAATAACATTCTTCAGAAACATACAAGATATGAACCATAAGTTGAGCATTAAGCACACCACGCACAGAGTAAACAATAGTAGTAGTAAAAACATCAACGACAACACACATCAGAGGAAGTCAGAAGATAAGTGGTTGCTACACATATTCTATACTCTATAACAGTCAGTCATCCAATCATTCATGATTAGTTAGTCATGCATGCAGACATAGTTAGTAGTGAGTAGTCAAGATTTAAATTACTAAGAGACAACTTTATGTCAATCCACCCTACGTAATCCAAGGTATAAAAGTCATTTAACGCAAAGATGTACACTTTTTTTATCTATTTTTTAGTACCCTGATCTCGAATCTTGAACTGAATTAGACGTTGGAGTGTTAACCATGCAGGTCTATCCCACACTATCGTATCGAAAATCAACACCAACGGTTAGAGATTCATCTTCTTTAGTCTATAAAATTTTGTTCCTTAGAGGACAGACTTTGGACCAGATGTTTGGGACAACTTGTCCAACTTGTTATACCAGAATAAATACATTATGACAACAATAATAAACAAGGTAAAAGAAATAAAGAACACACGAGAATTGGTAACTCTGTTCGGTGCAAACAACACTTTCGTAAGGAGGATACTCTACCCAAAAAAAGAAATTCACTCACTAATAGAATTAGTACAAAGTGTCTTCGATGAACAAGCACCTTGCTCAATACCCTTTTTTTAAATTATACTCTCAATGTCTTTCTATTTAGGGAGAGACCTAAAGATGAGAACTCATCACTTTCTCTCAATCACTAATTTTAAGTGATCAACATCAACAAACACAATGACGAATATTGAATAAAACTCAACTAAACAAACAAACAATTATGCGTTATGATATGAATGAAGAAATAGCGTGGTGTAAAAGAAATACAATTAAAAGACTCTGCCTAAAACCTAAATTATCACTAAAGCTCTTAGTTTTCAAGGCATGAAATGATTATATTATATATATATATATATATATATATATATATATATATATATATATATATATATATATATATATATATATATATATATATATATATATATATATATATATATAGATAGATAGTAGATAGAGAGATAGAGAGAGAGAGAGAGAGAGAGAGAGAGATTCATAATTGGGTTTTTATCCTTGGATTTTGGCATTGATCTCATCCAAAAATGAGGGAGATTCGGTTAGGATTTGTTTCTCCATATATGCTCCATAAAAGATTTAATTTGATTTGAATTCAAACTTAAAATCTTCTTTATTTAAATTTAAGTTTAATTAAATAATCAAACAAATCAGATTGCTAAAAGATAACAACAACCCTTGTTGTACAAGTAAAAAACACACGCCCTATAGTCAGTTCGAAAACGAGTGCATACACAATAGCTTTGTCCTGCAAATAAAGGCCACATGCTGAGACATTTGTTCCCACATGTGACTTTCTTCACAAAAGCAGTCGAGGCCAAATGTGCCACATCAGCTAGAACACCATGTTCAACATTTGTTCATACCATGTTGTTTTTCATAATGTTGTCAATCCAAAAATGATAAATAATTTCCCATTTTTGTAAATGTTGGCAAAATAACATTCTTCAGAAACATACAAGATATGAACCATAAGTTGAGCATTAAGCACACCACGCACAGAGTAAACAATAGTAGTAGTAAAAACATCAACGACAACACACATCAGAGGAAGTCAGAAGATAAGTGGTTGCTACACATATTCTATACTCTATAACAGTCAGTCATCCAATCATTCATGATTAGTTAGTCATGCATGCAGACATAGTTAGTAGTGAGTAGTCAAGATTTAAATTACTAAGAGACAACTTTATGTCAATCCACCCTACGTAATCCAAGGTATAAAAGTCATTTAACGCAAAGATGTACACTTTTTTTATCTATTTTTTAGTACCCTGATCTCGAATCTTGAACTGAATTAGACGTTGGAGTGTTAACCATGCAGGTCTATCCCACACTATCGTATCGAAAATCAACACCAACGGTTAGAGATTCATCTTCTTTAGTCTATAAAATTTTGTTCCTTAGAGGACAGACTTTGGACCAGATGTTTGGGACAACTTGTCCAACTTGTTATACCAGAATAAATACATTATGACAACAATAATAAACAAGGTAAAAGAAATAAAGAACACACGAGAATTGGTAACTCTGTTCGGTGCAAACAACACTTTCGTAAGGAGGATACTCTACCCAAAAAAAGAAATTCACTCACTAATAGAATTAGTACAAAGTGTCTTCGATGAACAAGCACCTTGCTCAATACCCTTTTTTTAAATTATACTCTCAATGTCTTTCTATTTAGGGAGAGACCTAAAGATGAGAACTCATCACTTTCTCTCAATCACTAATTTTAAGTGATCAACATCAACAAACACAATGACGAATATTGAATAAAACTCAACTAAACAAACAAACAATTATGCGTTATGATATGAATGAAGAAATAGCGTGGTGTAAAAGAAATACAATTAAAAGACTCTGCCTAAAACCTAAATTATCACTAAAGCTCTTAGTTTTCAAGGCATGAAATGATTTTATATATATATATATATATATATATATATATATATATATATATATATATATATATATATATATATATATATATATATATATATATATATATATATATATATATATATATAGATAGATAGATAGATAGAGAGAGAGAGAGAGAGAGAGAGAGAGATTCATAATTGGGTTTTTATCCTTGGATTTTGGCATTGATCTCATCCAAAAATGAGGGAGATTCGGTTAGGATTTGTTTCTCCATATATGCTCCATAAAAGATTTAATTTGATTTGAATTCAAACTTAAAATCTTCTTTATTTAAATTTAAGTTTAATTAAATAATCAAACAAATCAGATTGCTAAAAGATAACAACAACCCTTGTTGTACAAGTAAAAAACACACGCCCTATAGTCAGTTCGAAAACGAGTGCATACAACAATAGCTTTGTCCTGCAAATAAGGGCCACATGCTGAGACATTTGTTCCCACATGTGACTTTCTTCACAAAAGCAGTCGAGGCCAAATGTGCCACATCAGCTAGAACACCATGTTCAACATTTGTTCATACCATGTTGTTTTTCATAATGTTGTCAATCCAAAAATGATAAATAATTTCCCATTTTTGTAAATGTTGGCAAAATAACATTCTTCAGAAACATACAAGATATGAACCATAAGTTGAGCATTAAGCACACCACGCACAGAGTAAACAATAGTAGTAGTAAAAACATCAACGACAACACACATCAGAGGAAGTCAGAAGATAAGTGGTTGCTACACATATTCTATACTCTATAACAGTCAGTCATCCAATCATTCATGATTAGTTAGTCATGCATGCAGACATAGTTAGTAGTGAGTAGTCAAGATTTAAATTACTAAGAGACAACTTTATGTCAATCCACCCTACGTAATCCAAGGTATAAAAGTCATTTAACGCAAAGATGTACACTTTTTTTTCTATTTTTTAGTACCCTGATCTCGAATCTTGAACTGAATTAGACGTTGGAGTGTTAACCATGCAGGTCTATCCCACACTATCGTATCGAAAATCAACACCAACGGTTAGAGATTCATCTTCTTTAGTCTATAAAATTTTGTTCCTTAGAGGACAGACTTTGGACCAGATGTTTGGGACAACTTGTCCAACTTGTTATACCAGAATAAATACATTATGACAACAATAATAAACAAGGTAAAAGAAATAAAGAACACACGAGAATTGGTAACTCTGTTCGGTGCAAACAACACTTTCGTAAGGAGGATACTCTACCCAAAAAAAGAAATTCACTCACTAATAGAATTAGTACAAAGTGTCTTCGATGAACAAGCACCTTGCTCAATACCCTTTTTTTAAATTATACTCTCAATGTCTTTCTATTTAGGGAGAGACCTAAAGATGAGAACTCATCACTTTCTCTCAATCACTAATTTTAAGTGATCAACATCAACAAACACAATGACGAATATTGAATAAAACTCAACTAAACAAACAAACAATTATGCGTTATGATATGAATGAAGAAATAGCGTGGTGTAAAAGAAATACAATTAAAAGACTCTGCCTAAAACCTAAATTATCACTAAAGCTCTTAGTTTTCAAGGCATGAAATGATTTTATATATATATATATATATATATATATATATATATATATATATATATATATATATATATATATATATATATATATATATATATATATATATATATATATATATATATATATATATATATATATATATATATATATATATATATAGATGATAGAGAGATAGAGAGAGAGAGAGAGAGAGAGAGAGAGAGAGATCATAATTGGGTTTTTATCCTTGGATTTTGGCATTGATCTCATCCAAAAATGAGGGAGATTCGGTTAGGATTTGTTTCTCCATATATGCTCCATAAAAGATTTAATTTGATTTGAATTCAAACTTAAAATCTTCTTTATTTAAATTTAAGTTTAATTAAATAATCAAACAAATCAGATTGCTAAAAGATAACAACAACCCTTGTTGTACAAGTAAAAAACACACGCCCTATAGTCAGTTCGAAAACGAGTGCATACAACAATAGCTTTGTCCTGCAAATAAGGGCCACATGCTGAGACATTTGTTCCCACATGTGACTTTCTTCACAAAAGCAGTCGAGGCCAAATGTGCCACATCAGCTAGAACACCATGTTCAACATTTGTTCATACCATGTTGTTTTTCATAATGTTGTCAATCCAAAAATGATAAATAATTTCCCATTTTTGTAAATGTTGGCAAAATAACATTCTTCAGAAACATACAAGATATGAACCATAAGTTGAGCATTAAGCACACCACGCACAGAGTAAACAATAGTAGTAGTAAAAACATCAACGACAACACACATCAGAGGAAGTCAGAAGATAAGTGGTTGCTACACATATTCTATACTCTATAACAGTCAGTCATCCAATCATTCATGATTAGTTAGTCATGCATGCAGACATAGTTAGTAGTGAGTAGTCAAGATTTAAATTACTAAGAGACAACTTTATGTCAATCCACCCTACGTAATCCAAGGTATAAAAGTCATTTAACGCAAAGATGTACACTTTTTTTATCTATTTTTTAGTACCCTGATCTCGAATCTTGAACTGAATTAGACGTTGGAGTGTTAACCATGCAGGTCTATCCCACACTATCGTATCGAAAATCAACACCAACGGTTAGAGATTCATCTTCTTTAGTCTATAAAATTTTGTTCCTTAGAGGACAGACTTTGGACCAGATGTTTGGGACAACTTGTCCAACTTGTTATACCAGAATAAATACATTATGACAACAATAATAAACAAGGTAAAAGAAATAAAGAACACACGAGAATTGGTAACTCTGTTCGGTGCAAACAACACTTTCGTAAGGAGGATACTCTACCCAAAAAAAGAAATTCACTCACTAATAGAATTAGTACAAAGTGTCTTCGATGAACAAGCCCATTTTTCAATGCCCTTTTTTTAAATTATACTCTCAATGTCTTTCTATTTAGGGAGAGACCTAAAGATGAGAACTCAT
This sequence comes from Lathyrus oleraceus, assembly GCF_024323335.1. Lineage (NCBI taxonomy): Eukaryota > Viridiplantae > Streptophyta > Magnoliopsida > Fabales > Fabaceae > Lathyrus > Lathyrus oleraceus. The sequence continues at coordinate 373,127,098 of NC_066580.1, forward strand.
CACTTTCTCTCAATCACTAATTTTAAGTGATCAACATCAACAAACACAATGGCGAATATTGAATAAAACTCAACTAAACAAACAAACAATTATGCGTTATGATATGAATGAAGAAATAGCGTGGTGTAAAAGAAATACAATTAAAAGACTCTGCCTAAAACCTAAATTATCACTAAAGCTCTTAGTTTTCAAGGCATGAAATGATTTATATATATATATATATATATATATATATATATATATATATTATATATATATATATATATATATATATATATATATATATATATATATATATATATATATATAGATATATATATATATATATATATATATAGATAGATAGATAGATAGATAGAGAGATAGAGAGAGAGAGAGAGAGAGAGAGAGAGAGAGAGAGAGATTCATAATTGGGTTTTTATCCTTGGATTTTGGCATTGATCTCATCCAAAAATGAGGGAGATTCGGTTAGGATTTGTTTCTCCATATATGCTCCATAAAAGATTTAATTTGATTTGAATTCAAACTTAAAATCTTCTTTATTTAAATTTAAGTTTAATTAAATAATCAAACAAATCAGATTGCTAAAAGATAACAACAACCCTTGTTGTACAAGTAAAAAACACACGCCCTATAGTCAGTTCGAAAACGAGTGCATACAACAATAGCTTTGTCCTGCAAATAAGGGCCACATGCTGAGACATTTGTTCCCACATGTGACTTTCTTCACAAAAGCAGTCGAGGCCAAATGTGCCACATCAGCTAGAACACCATGTTCAACATTTGTTCATACCATGTTGTTTTTCATAATGTTGTCAATCCAAAAATGATAAATAATTTCCCATTTTTGTAAATGTTGGCAAAATAACATTCTTCAGAAACATACAAGATATGAACCATAAGTTGAGCATTAAGCACACCACGCACAGAGTAAACAATAGTAGTAGTAAAAACATCAACGACAACACACATCAGAGGAAGTCAGAAGATAAGTGGTTGCTACACATATTCTATACTCTATAACAGTCAGTCATCCAATCATTCATGATTAGTTAGTCATGCATGCAGACATAGTTAGTAGTGAGTAGTCAAGATTTAAATTACTAAGAGACAACTTTATGTCAATCCACCCTACGTAATCCAAGGTATAAAAGTCATTTAACGCAAAGATGTACACTTTTTTTATCTATTTTTTAGTACCCTGATCTCGAATCTTGAACTGAATTAGACGTTGGAGTGTTAACCATGCAGGTCTATCCCACACTATCGTATCGAAAATCAACACCAACGGTTAGAGATTCATCTTCTTTAGTCTATAAAATTTTGTTCCTTAGAGGACAGACTTTGGACCAGATGTTTGGGACAACTTGTCCAACTTGTTATACCAGAATAAATACATTATGACAACAATAATAAACAAGGTAAAAGAAATAAAGAACACACGAGAATTGGTAACTCTGTTCGGTGCAAACAACACTTTCGTAAGGAGGATACTCTACCCAAAAAAAGAAATTCACTCACTAATAGAATTAGTACAAAGTGTCTTCGATGAACAAGCCCTTTTTCAATGCCCTTTTTTTAAATTATACTCTCAATGTCTTTCTATTTAGGGAGAGACCTAAAGATGAGAACTCATCACTTTCTCTCAATCACTAATTTTAAGTGATCAACATCAACAAACACAATGACGAATATTGAATAAAACTCAACTAAACAAACAAACAATTATGCGTTATGATATGAATGAAGAAATAGCGTGGTGTAAAAGAAATACAATTAAAAGACTCTGCCTAAAACCTAAATTATCACTAAAGCTCTTAGTTTTCAAGGCATGAAATGATTTTATATATATATATATATATATATATATATATATATATATATATATATATATTATATATATATATATATATATATATATATATATATATATATATATATATATATATATATATATATATATATATATATATATAGATAGATATATAGATATATAGATAGATAGAGAGAGATAGATAGAGAGAGAGAGAGAGAGAGAGAGAGAGAGATTCATAATTGGGTTTTTATCCTTGGATTTTGGCATTGATCTCATCCAAAAATGAGGGAGATTCGGTTAGGATTTGTTTCTCCATATATGCTCCATAAAAGATTTAATTTGATTTGAATTCAAACTTAAAATCTTCTTTATTTAAATTTAAGTTTAATTAAATAATCAAACAAATCAGATTGCTAAAAGATAACAACAACCCTTGTTGTACAAGTAAAAAACACACGCCCTATAGTCAGTTCGAAAACGAGTGCATACAACAATAGCTTTGTCCTGCAAATAAGGGCCACATGCTGAGACATTTGTTCCCACATGTGACTTTCTTCACAAAAGCAGTCGAGGCCAAATGTGCCACATCAGCTAGAACACCATGTTCAACATTTGTTCATACCATGTTGTTTTTCATAATGTTGTCAATCCAAAAATGATAAATAATTTCCCATTTTTGTAAATGTTGGCAAAATAACATTCTTCAGAAACATACAAGATATGAACCATAAGTTGAGCATTAAGCACACCACGCACAGAGTAAACAATAGTAGTAGTAAAAACATCAACGACAACACACATCAGAGGAAGTCAGAAGATAAGTGGTTGCTACACATATTCTATACTCTATAACAGTCAGTCATCCAATCATTCATGATTAGTTAGTCATGCATGCAGACATAGTTAGTAGTGAGTAGTCAAGATTTAAATTACTAAGAGACAACTTTATGTCAATCCACCCTACGTAATCCAAGGTATAAAAGTCATTTAACGCAAAGATGTACACTTTTTTTATCTATTTTTTAGTACCCTGATCTCGAATCTTGAACTGAATTAGACGTTGGAGTGTTAACATGCAGGTCTATCCCACACTATCGTATCGAAAATCAACACCAACGGTTAGAGATTCATCTTCTTTAGTCTATAAAATTTTGTTCCTTAGAGGACAGACTTTGGACCAGATGTTTGGGACAACTTGTCCAACTTGTTATACCAGAATAAATACATTATGACAACAATAATAAACAAGGTAAAAGAAATAAAGAACACACGAGAATTGGTAACTCTGTTCGGTGCAAACAACACTTTCGTAAGGAGGATACTCTACCCAAAAAAAGAAATTCACTCACTAATAGAATTAGTACAAAGTGTCTTCGATGAACAAGCCCATTTTTCAATGCCTTTTTTTAAATTATACTCTCAATGTCTTTCTATTTAGGGAGAGACCTAAAGATGAGAACTCATCACTTTCTCTCAATCACTAATTTTAAGTGATCAACATCAACAAACACAATGGCGAATATTGAATAAAACTCAACTAAACAAACAAACAATTATGCGTTATGATATGAATGAAGAAATAGCGTGGTGTAAAAGAAATACAATTAAAAGACTCTGCCTAAAACCTAAATTATCACTAAAGCTCTTAGTTTTCAAGGCATGAAATGATTTTATATATATATATATATATATATATATATATATATATATATATATATATATATATATATATATATATATATATATATATATATATATATATATATATATATATATATATATATATATATATATAGATATATATATATATATATATATATAGAGAGAGAGAGATAGAGAGAGAGAGAGAGAGAGAGAGAGAGAGAGAGAGATTCATAATTGGGTTTTTATCCTTGGATTTTGGCATTGATCTCATCCAAAAATGAGGGAGATTCGGTTAGGATTTGTTTCTCCATATATGCTCCATAAAAGATTTAATTTGATTTGAATTCAAACTTAAAATCTTCTTTATTTAAATTTAAGTTTAATTAAATAATCAAACAAATCAGATTGCTAAAAGATAACAACAACCCTTGTTGTACAAGTAAAAAAACACGCCCTATAGTCAGTTCGAAAACGAGTGCATACAACAATAGCTTTGTCCTGCAAATAAGGGCCACATGCTGAGACATTTGTTCCCACATGTGACTTTCTTCACAAAAGCAGTCGAGGCCAAATGTGCCACATCAGCTAGAACACCATGTTCAACATTTGTTCATACCATGTTGTTTTTCATAATGTTGTCAATCCAAAAATGATAAATAATTTCCCATTTTTGTAAATGTTGGCAAAATAACATTCTTCAGAAACATACAAGATATGAACCATAAGTTGAGCATTAAGCACACCACGCACAGAGTAAACAATAGTAGTAGTAAAAACATCAACGACAACACACATCAGAGGAAGTCAGAAGATAAGTGGTTGCTACACATATTCTATACTCTATAACAGTCAGTCATCCAATCATTCATGATTAGTTAGTCATGCATGCAGACATAGTTAGTAGTGAGTAGTCAAGATTTAAATTACTAAGAGACAACTTTATGTCAATCCACCCTACGTAATCCAAGGTATAAAAGTCATTTAATGCAAAGATGTACACTTTTTTTATCTATTTTTTAGTACCCTGATCTCGAATCTTGAACTGAATTAGACGTTGGAGTGTTAACCATGCAGGTCTATCCCACACTATTGTATCGAAAATCAACACCAACGGTTAGAGATTCATCTTCTTTAGTCTATAAAATTTTGTTCCTTAGAGGACAGACTTTGGACCAGATGTTTGGGACAACTTGTCCAACTTGTTATACCAGAATAAATACATTATGACAACAATAATAAACAAGGTAAAAGAAATAAAGAACACACGAGAATTGGTAACTCTGTTCGGTGCAAACAACACTTTCGTAAGGAGGATACTCTACCCAAAAAAAGAAATTCACTCACTAATAGAATTAGTACAAAGTGTCTTCGATGAACAAGCCCATTTTTCAATGCCCTTTTTTTAAATTATACTCTCAATGTCTTTCTATTTAGGGAGAGACCTAAAGATGAGAACTCATCACTTTCTCTCAATCACTAATTTTAAGTGATCAACATCAACAAACACAATGACGAATATTGAATAAAACTCAACTAAACAAACAAACAATTATGCGTTATGAGATGAATGAAGAAATAGCGTGGTGTAAAAGAAATACAATTAAAAGACTCTTCCTAAAACCTAAATTATCACTAAAGCTCTTAGTTTTCAAGGCATGAAATGATTTATATATATATATATATATATATATATATATATATATATATATATAGATATAGATAGATAGATAGATAGATAGAGAGAGAGAGAGAGAGAGAGAGAGAGAGAGAGAGAGAGAGATTCATAATTGGGTTTTTATCCTTGGATTTTGGCATTGATCTCATCCAAAAATGAGGGAGATTCGGTTAGGATTTGTTTCTCCATATATGCTCCATAAAAGATTTAATTTGATTTGAATTCAAACTTAAAATCTTCTTTATTTAAATTTAAGTTTAATTAAATAATCAAACAAATCAGATTGCTAAAAGATAACAACAACCCTTGTTGTACAAGTAAAAAACACACGCCCTATAGTCAGTTCGAAAACGAGTGCATACAACAATAGCTTTGTCCTGCAAATAAGGGCCACATGCTGAGACATTTGTTCCCACATGTGACTTTCTTCACAAAAGCAGTCGAGGCCAAATGTGCCACATCAGCTAGAACACCATGTTCAACATTTGTTCATACCATGTTGTTTTTCATAATGTTGTCAATCCAAAAATGATAAATAATTTCCCATTTTTGTAAATGTTGGCAAAATAACATTCTTCAGAAACATACAAGATATGAACCATAAGTTGAGCATTAAGCACACCACGCACAGAGTAAACAATAGTAGTAGTAAAAACATCAACGACAACACACATCAGAGGAAGTCAGAAGATAAGTGGTTGCTACACATATTCTATACTCTATAACAGTCAGTCATCCAATCATTCATGATTAGTTAGTCATGCATGCAGACATAGTTAGTAGTGAGTAGTCAAGATTTAAATTACTAAGAGACAACTTTATGTCAATCCACCCTACGTAATCCAAGGTATAAAAGTCATTTAACGCAAAGATGTACACTTTTTTTATCTATTTTTTAGTACCCTGATCTCGAATCTTGAACTGAATTAGACGTTGGAGTGTTAACCATGCAGGTCTATCCCACACTATCGTATCGAAAATCAACACCAACGGTTAGAGATTCATCTTCTTTAGTCTATAAAATTTTGTTCCTTAGAGGACAGACTTTGGACCAGATGTTTGGGACAACTTGTCCAACTTGTTATACCAGAATAAATACATTATGACAACAATAATAAACAAGGTAAAAGAAATAAAGAACACACGAGAATTGGTAACTCTGTTCGGTGCAAACAACACTTTCGTAAGGAGGATACTCTACCCAAAAAAAGAAATTCACTCACTAATAGAATTAGTACAAAGTGTCTTCGATGAACAAGCCCATTTTTCAATGCCCTTTTTTAAATTATACTCTCAATGTCTTTCTATTTAGGGAGAGACCTAAAGATGAGAACTCATCACTTTCTCTCAATCACTAATTTTAAGTGATCAACATCAACAAACACAATGGCGAATATTGAATAAAACTCAACTAAACAAACAAACAATTATGCGTTATGATATGAATGAAGAAATAGCGTGGTGTCAAAGAAATACAATTAAAAGACTCTGCCTAAAACCTAAATTATCACTAAAGCTCTTAGTTTTCAAGGCATGAAATGATTTATATATATATATATATATATATATATATATATATATATATATATATATATATATATATATATATATATATATATATATAGATAGATAGATAGATAGATAGATAGATAGATAGATAGAGAGAGAGAGAGAGAGAGAGAGAGAGAGAGAGAGAGAGAGAGAGATTCATAATTGGGTTTTATCCTTGGATTTTGGCATTGATCTCATCCAAAAATGAGGGAGATTCGGTTAGGATTTGTTTCTCCATATATGCTCCATAAAAGATTTAATTTGATTTGAATTCAAACTTAAAATCTTCTTTATTTAAATTTAAGTTTAATTAAATAATCAAACAAATCAGATTGCTAAAAGATAACAACAAGCCTTGTTGTACAAGTAAAAAACACACGCCCTATAGTCAGTTCGAAAACGAGTGCATACAACAATAGCTTTGTCCTGCAAATAAGGGCCACATGCTGAGACATTTGTTCCCACATGTGACTTTCTTCACAAAAGCAGTCGAGGCCAAATGTGCCACATCAGCTAGAACACCATGTTCAACATTTGTTCATACCATGTTGTTTTTCATAATGTTGTCAATCCAAAAATGATAAATAATTTCCCATTTTTGTAAATGTTGGCAAAATAACATTCTTCAGAAACATACAAGATATGAACAATAAGTTGAGCATTAAGCACACCACGCACAGAGTAAACAATAGTAGTAGTAAAAACATCAACGACAACACACATCAGAGGAAGTCAGAAGATAAGTGGTTGCTACACATATTCTATACTCTATAACAGTCAGTCATCCAATCATTCATGATTAGTTAGTCATGCATGCAGACATAGTTAGTAGTGAGTAGTCAAGATTTAAATTACTAAGAGACAACTTTATGTCAATCCACCCTACGTAATCCAAGGTATAAAAGTCATTTAACGCAAAGATGTACACTTTTTTTATCTATTTTTTAGTACCCTGATCTCGAATCTTGAACTGAATTAGACGTTGGAGTGTTAACCATGCAGGTCTATCCCACACTATCGTATCGAAAATCAACACCAACGGTTAGAGATTCATCTTCTTTAGTCTATAAAATTTTGTTCCTTAGAGGACAGACTTTGGACCAGATGTTTGGGACAACTTGTCCAACTTGTTATACCAGAATAAATACATTAAGACAACAATAATAAACAAGGTAAAAGAAATAAAGAACACACGAGAATTGGTAACTCTGTTCGGTGCAAACAACACTTTCGTAAGGAGGATACTCTACCCAAAAAAAGAAATTCACTCACTAATAGAATTAGTACAAAGTGTCTTCGATGAACAAGCCCATTTTTCAATGCCCTTTTTTAAATTATACTCTCAATGTCTTTCTATTTAGGGAGAGACCTAAAGATGAGAACTCATCACTTTCTCTCAATCACTAATTTTAAGTGATCAACATCAACAAACACAATGACGAATATTGAATAAAACTCAACTAAACAAACAAACAATTATGCGTTATGATATGAATGAAGAAATAGCGTGGTGTAAAAGAAATACAATTAAAAGACTCTTCCTAAAACCTAAATTATCACTAAAGCTCTTAGTTTTCAAGGCATGAAATGATTTTATATATATATATATATATATATATATATATATATATATATATATATATATATATATATATATATATATATATATATATATAGATAGATAGATAGAGAGATAGAGAGAGAGAGAGAGAGAGAGAGAGAGAGAGAGAGAGATTCATAATTGGGTTTTTATCCTTGGATTTTGGCATTGATCTCATCCAAAAATGAGGGAGATTCGGTTAGGATTTGTTTCTCCATATATGCTCCATAAAAGATTTAATTTGATTTGAATTCAAACTTAAAATCTTCTTTATTTAAATTTAAGTTTAATTAAATAATCAAACAAATCAGATTGCTAAAAGATAACAACAACCCTTGTTGTACAAGTAAAAAACACACGCCCTATAGTCAGTTCGAAAACGAGTGCATACAACAATAGCTTTGTCCTGCAAATAAGGGCCACATGCTGAGACATTTGTTCCCACATGTGACTTTCTTCACAAAAGCAGTCGAGGCCAAATGTGCCACATCAGCTAGAACACCATGTTCAACATTTGTTCATACCATGTTGTTTTTCATAATGTTGTCAATCCAAAAATGATAAATAATTTCCCATTTTTGTAAATGTTGGTAAAATAACATTCTTCAGAAACATACAAGATATGAACCATAAGTTGAGCATTAAGCACACCACGCACAGAGTAAACAATAGTAGTAGTAAAAACATCAACGACAACACACATCAGAGGAAGTCAGAAGATAAGTGGTTGCTACACATATTCTATACTCTATAACAGTCAGTCATCCAATCATTCATGATTAGTTAGTCATGCATGTAGACATAGTTAGTAGTGAGTAGTCAAGATTTAAATTACTAAGAGACAACTTTATGTCAATCCACCCTACGTAATCCAAGGTATAAAAGTCATTTAACGCAAAGATGTACACTTTTTTTATCTATTTTTTAGTACCCTGATCTCGAATCTTGAACTGAATTAGACGTTGGAGTGTTAACCATGCAGGTCTATCCCACACTATTGTATCGAAAATCAACACCAACGGTTAGAGATTCATCTTCTTTAGTCTATAAAATTTTGTTCCTTAGAGGACAGACTTTGGACCAGATGTTTGGGACAACTTGTCCAACTTGTTATACCAGAATAAATACATTATGACAACAATAATAAACAAGGTAAAAGAAATAAAGAACACACGAGAATTGGTAACTCTGTTCGGTGCAAACAACACTTTCGTAAGGAGGATACTCTACCCAAAAAAGAAATTCACTCACTAATAGAATTAGTACAAAGTGTCTTCGATGAACAAGCCCATTTTTCAATGCCCTTTTTTTAAATTATACTCTCAATGTCTTTCTATTTAGGGAGAGACCTAAAGATGAGAACTCATCACTTTCTCTCAATCACTAATTTTAAGTGATCAACATCAACAAACACAATGACGAATATTGAATAAAACTCAACTAAACAAACAAACAATTATGCGTTATGAGATGAATGAAGAAATAGCGTGGTGTAAAAGAAATACAATTAAAAGACTCTTCCTAAAACCTAAATTATCACTAAAGCTCTTAGTTTTCAAGGCATGAAATGATTTTATATATATATATATATGTATATATATATATATATATATATAGATAGATAGATAGATAGATAGATAGAGAGAGAGAGAGAGAGAGAGAGAGAGAGAGAGAGAGAGAGAGATTCATAATTGGGTTTTTATCCTTGGATTTTGGCATTGATCTCATCCAAAAATGAGGGAGATTCGGTTAGGATTTGTTTCTCCATATATGCTCCATAAAAGATTTAATTTGATTTGAATTCAAACTTAAAATCTTCTTTATTTAAATTTAAGTTTAATTAAATAATCAAACAAATCAGATTGCTAAAAGATAACAACAACCCTTGTTGTACAAGTAAAAAACACACGCCCTATAGTCAGTTCGAAAACGAGTGCATACAACAATAGCTTTGTCCTGCAAATAAGGGCCACATGCTGAGACATTTGTTCCCACATGTGACTTTCTTCACAAAAGCAGTCGAGGCCAAATGTGCCACATCAGCTAGAACACCATGTTCAACATTTGTTCATACCATGTTGTTTTTCATAATGTTGTCAATCCAAAAATGATAAATAATTTCCCATTTTTGTAAATGTTGGCAAAATAACATTCTTCAGAAACATACAAGATATGAACCATAAGTTGAGCATTAAGCACACCACGCACAGAGTAAACAATAGTAGTAGTAAAAACATCAACGACAACACACATCAGAGGAAGTCAGAAGATAAGTGGTTGCTACACATATTCTATACTCTATAACAGTCAGTCATCCAATCATTCATGATTAGTTAGTCATGCATGCAGACATAGTTAGTAGTGAGTAGTCAAGATTTAAATTACTAAGAGACAACTTTATGTCAATCCACCCTACGTAATCCAACGTATAAAAGTCATTTAACGCAAAGATGTACACTTTTTTTATCTATTTTTTAGTACCCTGATCTCGAATCTTGAACTGAATTAGACGTTGGAGTGTTAACCATGCAGGTCTATCCCACACTATCGTATCGAAAATCAACACCAACGGTTAGAGATTCATCTTCTTTAGTCTATAAAATTTTGTTCCTTAGAGGACAGACTTTGGACCAGATGTTTGGGACAACTTGTCCAACTTGTTATACCAGAATAAATACATTATGACAACAATAATAAACAAGGTAAAAGAAATAAAGAACACACGAGAATTGGTAACTCTGTTCGGTGCAAACAACACTTTCGTAAGGAGGATACTCTACCCAAAAAAAGAAATTCACTCACTAATAGAATTAGTACAAAGTGTCTTCGATGAACAAGCCCATTTTTCAATGCCCTTTTTTTAAATTATACTCTCAATGTCTTTCTATTTAGGGAGAGACCTAAAGATGAGAACTCATCACTTTCTCTCAATCACTAATTTTAAGTGATCAACATCAACAAACACAATGGCGAATATTGAATAAAACTCAACTAAACAAACAAACAATTATGCGTTATGATATGAATGAAGAAATAGCGTGGTGTCAAAGAAATACAATTAAAAAACTCTGCCTAAAACCTAAATTATCACTAAAGCTCTTAGTTTTCAAGGCATGAAATGATTTTATATATATATATATATATATATATATATATATATATATATATATATATATATATATATATATATATATATATATATATATATATATATATATATATATATAGATATATATATATATATATATATATATATATATATATAGATAGATAGATAGATAGATAGAGAGAGAGAGAGAGAGAGAGAGAGAGAGAGAGAGAGAGAGAGAGATTCATAATTGGGTTTTTATCCTTGGATTTTGGCATTGATCTCATCCAAAAATGAGGGAGATTCGGTTAGGATTTGTTTCTCCATATATGCTCCATAAAAGATTTAATTTGATTTGAATTCAAACTTAAAATCTTCTTTATTTAAATTTAAGTTTAATTAAATAATCAAACAAATCAGATTGCTAAAAGATAACAACAACCCTTGTTGTACAAGTAAAAAACACACGCCCTATAGTCAGTTCGAAAACGAGTGCATACAACAATAGCTTTGTCCTGCAAATAAGGGCCACATGCTGAGACATTTGTTCCCACATGTGACTTTCTTCACAAAAGCAGTCGAGGCCAAATGTGCCACATCAGCTAGAACACCATGTTCAACATTTGTTCATACCATGTTGTTTTTCATAATGTTGTCAATCCAAAAATGATAAATAATTTCCCATTTTTGTAAATGTTGGCAAAATAACATTCTTCAGAAACATACAAGATATGAACCATAAGTTGAGCATTAAGCACACCACGCACAGAGTAAACAATAGTAGTAGTAAAAACATCAACGACAACACACATCAGAGGAAGTCAGAAGATAAGTGGTTGCTACACATATTCTATACTCTATAACAGTCAGTCATCCAATCATTCATGATTAGTTAGTCATGCATGCAGACATAGTTAGTAGTGAGTAGTCAAGATTTAAATTACTAAGAGACAACTTTATGTCAATCCACCCTACGTAATCCAAGGTATAAAAGTCATTTAACGCAAAGATGTACACTTTTTTTATCTATTTTTTAGTACCCTGATCTCGAATCTTGAACTGAATTAGACGTTGGAGTGTTAACCATGCAGGTCTATCCCACACTATCGTATTGAAAATCAACACCAACGGTTAGAGATTCATCTTCTTTAGTCTATAAAATTTTGTTCCTTAGAGGACAGACTTTGGACCAGATGTTTGGGACAACTTGTCCAACTTGTTATACCAGAATAAATACATTATGACAACAATAATAAACAAGGTAAAAGAAATAAAGAACACACGAGAATTGGTAACTCTGTTCGGTGCAAACAACACTTTCGTAAGGAGGATACTCAACCCAGGAAAGGAAATTGACTCTTTAATAGAATTAGTACAAAGTGTCTTCGATGAACAAGCCCATTTTTCAATGCCCTTTTTTTAATTATACTCTCAATGTCTTTCTATTTAGGGAGAGACCTAAAGATGAGAACCTATCACTTTCTCTCAATCACTAAATCCAAGTGATCAACATCAACAAACACAATGATAAATGTTAAGTAAAACTCAACTAAACAAACAAACAATTATGTGTTATGATATGTATGAAGAAATAGCGCGGTGTATAAGAAATACAAATAAAACACTCTGCCTAAAACCTAAATTATCACTAAAGCTCGTGGTTTTGAAGGCATGGAATATAGAGAGAGAGAGAGAGAGATTCATAATTGGGTTTTTCTACTTGGATTTCGGCATTGATCTCATCTAAATATGATGGAGATTCAGTTAGGATTTGTTTCTCCAAAACAGCTCCACAAAAGATTTAATTTTATTTGAATTCAAATTTAAAATCTCCTTTATTTAAATTTAAATTTAATTAAATCATCAAACAAATCAGATTGCTAAAAGATAAAACAACCATTGTTACACAAGTAAAAAACGCATGCCCTAGAGTCAGTTCGAAAACGAGTGCATACAACAATAGCTTTGTCCTGCAAATAAGGGCCACATGTTGAGACATTTGTTCCCACATGTGACTTTCTTCACAAAAGCAGTTGAGGCCAAATGTTCCACATCATCTAGAACGCCATGTCTAACATGTGTTCATACCATGTTGTTTTTCATAATGTAGTCAATCAAAAAAGGAACAACAATCTCCCGTTTTTGTAAATTTTGGCAAAACAACATTCTTCAGAAACATACAAGATATGAACCATAAGTATAACATTAAGCACACAACACACATAGCAAACAATAGTAGCAGTAGAAACATCAACAACAACACACATTAGAGGAATTAAGAAGTCAAGTGGTTGCTACACATAGTCTATGCTCTATAACAGTCTGTCATCCAATCATTCATGATTAGTTAGTCATGCATGCGCATACAGTTAGTAGTCAGTAGTGAAGATTCAAATTACTAAGGGACATATTTATGGCAATCCACCCTACATAATCCAAGGTATAAAAGTCATTTCATGCGAAATACAATGGACACTTTTTTAATCTATTTTTCAGTACCCTGATCTCGAATCTTGAATTGACTTGGACGTTGATGTGTTAACGTTGCAGGTCTATCCCACACTGTCGTATCAGAGATCAACACCAACAGTTAGGGATTCATCTTCTTCGGTCTATAAAATTTTGTTCCTTAGAGGATAGACTTTGGACCAGATGTTTGGGAGAACTTGTACAACTTATTTTACCAGAATAAACACATTATGACAACAATTATAAATAAGGTAAAAGCAATAAAGAACACACGAGAATTGGTAACTCAATTCGGTGCAAACAACACTTGCATCTGAGGGCACTTTACCCAAGAAAGGAAATACACTCTTGAATAGAATTAGTACAAAGTGTCTTAGATAAACAATCCCCTTATTCAATGACCCATTTTTAATTCTACTCTGAGTGTCTTTCTATTTAAGTACCCCCCTAAATATGAGAACCCCCTTACTTTTTCTCAATCACTAATTCCAAGTGATCAACATTAATAAACACAATGATGAATGTTGAATATAACTCAACTAAACAAATAAACTACTATGCGTTATGATATGAATGAAGAAATATTGTGTTGTAGATGAAATACAAATAAAAGAATCAGCCTAAAATCTAACTTATCACTAAAGCTCGCGGTCTTCAAGGCATGGAATGATTATCTATATATAGAATTCCAAATCTGCGTTTTTCTCCTTGTATTTTGGCATTGATCTCGTCCAAATATATTGGAGATTCAATTAGGATTTGTTTCTCCAAAACAGCTCCACAAAAGATTTGATCTTATTTCAATTCAAATTTAAATCTCCTTGATTTAAATTTAAATTTAATTAAGCCATCAAACAAATCATATTGCTAAAAGATATCAATAACCCTGGCCACATGTTGGACATTTGTTCCCACATGTGACTTTCTTCACAAAATAAGTTGGGGACAAATGTGCCACATCATCTAGAACATCATGTCCAACATGTGTTCATACCATGTTGTTTTTCATAATGTAGTCAATCCAAAAAGGAACAACAATCCCCCATTTGGTAATTTTTGACAAAACAACATTCTTCATAAACATACAAGATATGAACCGTCAGTTGAGCATTAAGCACACCACACACAGAGAAAACAATAGTAGCAGTAGAAACATCAACAACAACATACATCAGAGTAAGTCGTAAGTCAATTGGTTGCTAAACATAGTCAATGCTCCATAACAGTCAGTCATGCAATCATTCATGATTAGTTAGTCATGCATGCACACACAATTAGTAATCATTAGTAAAGATTCAAAAGCTACTACTAACACACAATGAAATTAGCACACACAATCACATAAATTTGAGGGCCAAATGCTTCAGCATGTGTGCATACAATTCAGTAAGTACCAGTTAGTACTAAGCACAATAGTGTCACTAAGCAAATATCAACAGTGACACACCAACTTAGAAAGTTAGTAGTCAGAATACACTAACCCTACACACATTACTCCTCCTTTTTTATCATAATTTGGCAAAGGCGTTCCTTAAAAAAATTGTCAGTCATCACAGAGGTAAATATGTTAGCACATATACAAGGGGAATAAGAGAGATATGAGAACATATGTTGAACATGATGCTAGAGCATCAGTATAATTATTGGTACCAAAACTATGAGGCTATCAAGTTATTACATATCCAGAATAAGGAAACAAAACATGCCTAAATACAAGGGCCAAACAAAACATAAAACTACAAACTAAACTATAGACACAAACTTTAAACTTCAAACTTTAGGGCCTGGATCACAACAATTGACTTCAAAACAACAACCCACACCAACTCAGAAGCCTTCAAGCTTCATCTTGAACCGAGTCTGGGAATGTAACCCAATCTTCATCAACATCTGAGTCACTCTCTTGCATATGTTTCTTTTTCAAGGTCTTCATCTTTGTCACAAATGTCTTCCCTAGTCACAGATATTCCAATTGATGATCCACCATGTGTATCCACAACATTTGCAGAAAAAGTTGAACTAAGTCCATTAGTCTTATTTTTCTAAACCTCAAGAAATTTATCAATAACCTTCTTGATATTAATTCCCGGTGGTAATTTTAAGATTCCATCAAAGCAGAAAATAGATAAAGACGACAAAAAGAAGATGAAAAACAAAGAAAAGATAAAAACAAGGATTACCTCACCGAACACAGAAACCAAAAGAAAACTAAAGCCTCATAAAAGTAGGGATCACACAACTCATGGAGAAAAAGAGAATAAAACCATATTAAAAGAGAGAGGGGGAGACGAAGGAAAGGATTGAGTAGAGAAGAAGGAAAATAGAGGATCAAGAGAGAAAGAGAGAGATGATCAAGATAGGATCTTGGAGAGAAGATCCATTTAAAAGTGTTCATGTATCCAATTTTATGTCATTGCATTAATACAACGAATGAGTGAACTAATGAGTAAAAGTTAAATATATGAAAAGTGATAGTTCAAAAGTTGGTGTGGTGAAAAAAGTATTTTAAAAATAATCATATAAAAATAATCATTTTGATAAAAAAATATAACTAAACTAATTTAATAATTAAATTTTAAATTAATATAATATGTGAGTGTATGATTGTAGTTGAGAATTAAGCTATACATGTTAGTCAAACCCGTACATAGGTAACTTACCTAGTTAGGACAAACCTATTGAGACATGGCTACCTCTTCCCCTGCCTAAGCAAAAGGAAACGTTCCTCGTACCACTCAAATCCCTCGACATCGGACCAAGATCCCTACAGTCATTGTTGAGTGCACTCACTCACTACAGTTAATATGTTTATATATCTAAATCAATCAAAACCAAACATTGGAAATATCTTTAAAGCCTAATATAATAAGTGTAGGGAACTAAACATATAAGAACTATACCACAACTATGCCCTAACTTTCATCAATCAAATAAAAGTTTACATGTTGTCGAAGACCTTCTCTCCGAAGCTAATTTCATTAGAACTTGGTGTTTAACATTTTCATTTATGAAAGAAGTAATCTTGATTGACATTGTGTCAAGTACTTTTGAATTCTTCATAATATATTTAGCAAATTGAAAACCACATTCCTGTGTATGTAAATTGCTTAATCAAACATGTTCTAAGCTTAGTTGAAAAAACATCTTGGAATCGATATTGGTTCCCTCCAATGATACACAATTTTCTCTCTGATCTCATTGTCCTGTCAACCATTCACATACTTTTTATAAGATAGAATAGGTAAACAAAAAATGGTGAAGTAAAAATGAAAGAGATCGGTACAGTACAAAACCTCGATAATGGTAAGATTTTGAAGTTTGGGACAATAACTCAGCCTTCATAGCAAAGACACCCACAACTCCTTAAGACCGTTATGCTTATGGATTACCTCCATGTATGTTAGATTGTAAGAATAAGACAGCTGCAACAATGTGAGTCCTGCCGTGATTCCCAAAAATAACCTTAAGTTCTTTTATCACAACAAAACATCATAGATGAAGAAATAATAATCTCAATATGATGACACTAACAATGTCTTAAGACTGACGCTCCGAACTCTTCATTGTGCAACTGCATCGAAGAAACTGGTGATATCGAGTGCGTGGTGGTGCTTAGAGGCGTTGGAACATTTGAGGTGGAAGGATTCAACGGGTAATTTGATGTCTCGTGAGAGTAATACGGAGAACACAAATTTGAGAAAGGATTCCAAGTTTTGAAAGGTTTTGTCGTTGAAGTTGAGAGTGGGAACTAAGAGCCATAATGACTTCCATATTTTCGACTAGATGCTTGTTGTGGCAAAGAGTTTGGTTGGAAGGAATGAAAGAATGTGAGATATAACCTCATCTGGCATGGAACTAATCACATCTTCCATTGAAACTAATAATTGCAAGGAATCTTTGAACTGTTAAACCCTAATTCGTGTCGCCGATGCAACAGTGTGATGCCGATGATTATTCAGTGGCAAACATACATAGTTCTTGTTTTATGGTTAAACAAATGGTGATAGTTTTATAATTATGACATTATACTTTTTAACAATTATAAATTACCCCTTGGATTTTGAAAAAACAAATGCATGTTTCCAATACTACTCCATCCGTTTCATAATGGGTGACCCAGTTGACTATTTCGCACAAATTAAGAAAAAGGAATAAATGAAAGAGGGAGGGGGGATTCCCCTGTACCAACAATCTAATCTTCTGTTGTCCCTGAGCCACTCCTTGGACCACTTCCATGAACTAATTCATGCGAATCCTCATCTCAGCGAGCTCTGCTTGTAAACCTTCCATTGCTCTCTGTTGATTCCTTCGGGTACCGTATCGGTGAATGCCTGAGTCAGCTATCCTAATAATGGAATACCAAACAAGATGAGAACACTGCGGCGGTACCTGTTATGCAAGACATGCTAATGAATATGCAAATGCAATGACATGTTTATCAATTTCAAAGGGTATTCTACCCCTTGATTCTAGTCTCACATTAGATAAACAGTGTAAGAAAACCCCGACTAGAATCAAGAAGAAGATATAAACCCCTAGGAATAGATAAACATGATGCATGCAATGCTTATGATTTAATTTTTATATCAGAGGAACTTTAGAGTCTTATTTGCAAATTTTGGAAATATTAAACGTTTATCACATACGGAAATATCACGTCAATTAATATTTGGAAATGTTTTTACGCCAAAGAAGTACAGTCTTGGTAACCAAATACAATATAAGAGAGAAGGAAAATGAACATCCTATGGATCCCTAGAAGCAATTGTCCAAAGCCCTCGAGACCGGAAGATAAGCTGCACGAAGCCTCTTCACCTCCCTCTCATAGGCTTCCTCCATATCTGCCATCTCTTTGGCGAGTCGATCATGCTTCCTCTTCCAAAACTTGGAAGACTAAGGAAGTAGAGAAGTCAATGCGTCATCAGGATCATCAATAACCTGGTGCTCAAGGAACTCTATCAAAGCATCCTTCTCTCTGATCTGCTGAAGCAACTCATCTCGTTCACGGATCCAAGCACGCGAACGGTCTTCGTCTCTCAACTCCTCTACTCCTTGACTAGGGAGGGTTGAAGGCCCAGCCACAACCAAAGGTGTGGGTCTTGGATACTCATAAGGCATGAGGTACTCGGAAGCTCTCCTCCTAACCCAAGAGGTATAGGGTTCCAAAGCGATACAGTTCTTCGGACCTAGCTCCTTCCTTCCTTTCTTATGGATCTTACACCAAGCGCGGACCATCCTGCCCTTCAAGCCTTGGGGATTTTTACCCTCATGAAAGAACACACCCTCTTACAGAATGTTATTGGGTTTATCCTTTAAGGGGAACCCAAGCTGACGACGTGCCAAAACGGGGTTGTAGTTAATCCCACCACATGTACCAAGAAGAGGCACATTTGAGAATTCACCACAAGAGTCAATAATTTGCACATCATCATATACACGATTGTACCAAAAGATATCATCATTAGTGAGAGACATAAGTCTCGTGGACCACCGTAGACATCCTTTGTTCTCCTTGAAGACGCCCGTCTGCGGCAAGTGCGAAATAAACCACTTGTACAACAGAGGCAAACAACATACAATGGTACCACCACCCTTTGCATTCCTCATATGCAAAGAAAAGTAAGTGTCCCCCAACAGAGTAGGAACGGGATTAAGAGTAGAGAAAATCCTAATAACGTCCACATCCACAAACTTGTCGATGTTGGGGAATAACACTAGCCCATAGATGAGAAGTACAAATATGGCCTCAAAGGCGTCCTCACTCATGGCCTTCCCAAACATAGTAGCTTGATCAATGAGGAAATCAGACGGGAGACCTTGAATTCCACCTTTGGTAGTCATATGAGCACCAATAATAGATTCATCTATATGCAACAGATCAACAATCTCTTGAGAAGAAGGAACTCTCTTCGAGCCACTGAACGACAACTGGTTTAGGATAGGTATGCCCACAAGATAGGCATACTCCTCAAGCGTGGGCGAAAGCTGGAAATCCGGAAAAGTGAAGCAACGGTACAAGGGATCATAGAACTGCACCAACACACTCATTAGACCTTCATCCACTTGAGTAGCCAGAATAGACAGAAGCTTCCCATGACGAGCCTTGAATTCCAAGGGATCTAATACATAGGATGTCAAACTCCTTAACTCTTTCAAGTCGGGTTGTCTGAAATTGTACTTCTTCGTATTCCTTCTTTGCTTATCCATGTCTAAAAATTTTCAAATAGACCTCTTAAGTTCCTTGAAAGTTTTCTCATTGTTGATGATATGGATGTGTATGAATGCATGAATGCATGGATGCAACAATCACACTCAAGGATCAAGCAAATCACACCACACAAAGGTCATGGGATGGATCAAGTCATCCTTAATATCAATCACCCATTTTGGTGGATTATGGTTTACACCTTATCAACACCCAAGTTCCATTGATATTAAGGATATACAAGAACGAATCAACCAGAAATCAAGGGTTTGTTGCGAGTCGCGAGCATGGAGTCTTGGTTAAGAACCACCCAAAGGGAGTGTACTATGGTTAAACCTGACAATCATGTTCTACAAGAGGTTCCCATAGTCATCATCCCATCTTTCGGATATTATCGGATAAACGACTACTCGTATTCCAAAAATATTCTCAAGAGAGACTCTTATGAGTGTAGTATCGCGCAACAATCGTATCAAATCTTACACTTGAACGATCTTCGCACTACGTCCTAAAAATAGGCCAAGATGGGCGTGGTAAACTAAGGTCCTTGGCTTCTAAGGCATATATTGGAAAGAGTAATGCCTAACCACGACTACTCGTGTGACATTATTGATCCCAACATAACCTCCACCAAGTGAATGGGCTTGCAAGTCAACTTGCTAAGGAATAACCCCACTATCGCTCCCCGGATTTCACGAATCCAAGTACAAACGCGAAAAGAGGTGGCGAGGAAAAAGAGTAGAGTCGCCAGCTATGTACTTTTATCCCAAGAGGAGGGAAAGGTAGTACTGCATAACCAAGAGGGAACGGATAAACCAAAGTCTCGAACCAAAAAAACTGAGTAAGGGGGCCGGTTACGTGAAGGGAAGGTTATCGCACCCCTTCACGTCTGTGGTACTCCACAGGATCCACGGTTGCTATTTATGTCTAAAGTGTGTGTATAAAAAGTCCTATATGCGATGCAAAAGAGAGAAAACCAATGTAGGGAAAATAAAGAGTTATTGCTCGCACAAGCCCTACCCTGCTGCATACGTATCTCAAGAAGGATTGAGAATCAGAGCACCGTAGCTCGGCTAACCTATTTTTGTTTGTTTTTTGTGATGAATGATGTTACTACACAATCTACCAGATGCTCGACCTTTGGAGACTTACTCACCTGTAGTAGAAGGAGTTAACGTGTTCTTAGGAGAAGAAAAATCAATGAGTTTGTTTGTTTTAGGAATGCTCATGCAAAAAGGAAGTCCTAGACGAAGGAACCGTGCTACCTTAATTGACATGCAAACGAGAGACTATACGAAGCCTAGTAATCCTATGGGGAGACGATCACACCATACAAAACAAACATGCATAAAATAAACACGCCAACAAGGGGGCTCAAACATACGTGGGTAGGGATTTAGTCAAGAGGGGTCATATCAACCTCGACAAACAAGCCATGGAAAGGTAATCAAATGGGCTCTTAACCACTAACATTGAACGTCAGGGTGAGCAGATCAAATGGGTAATGAGGATAAAACCTCATAGCTCTTAACCCTGGACAGGGTGAGCTCATGACAAAAAGTGGGGATTCAGAAAGGTGGAACCCTCTCCACTAACTGACCGGACAAAAGATCTTAGGCTTTTGTTCTGAAGCATCGACACGTAGTGTGATCTTAAAGAACGACACACTGAATAACGAGGGATTGACTACTAATCCCTTTTATCCGTCAATTGCCTCTTCATGGAGGTCTTTAGCACTGGTGCCTCTTCTTAGAGGTCTTTGGGCACAAAAGTAAACACACAAAAACATTGCCTCCTATCGAGGTCTTCCAGCTAAGAAAGCGGTAAAATACGGGAAAGATGTAAAAGGGATCAAGAGATCTACCACACGGACAAAGGTCCGAAGTAACAGTAACTAAAGAAATAAGAAACCCAGAGATCTCTCAAGCTAGCACCATCAAAGAAAACAAGTCAGCAAAGCAATCAAAATAAATCACCACATGGTATCCCACAAATAAAGGGGAATACCAAGCAAGCTATCTCTTCAAGATTCATGTGAGTCCTCACAAAAAAAACTCGACAAATAGGTTAGAATAACAAGGTGGGGTGCAATCAAGAGTTGCACCAAACAAAATGTAACCACATGAATCATGCCATTAAAATTCACAAAAAAACTCACAAAAAGCAACCAAGGATAGGAGGCCTAAACCTCTTGTCAAACAAATGCATTAAAAGGGTATCTGAAATTCTGGTGTAGTCAGAATTCAGATGTTCTACTCCAAGTCATGACATCTGATCTAACATTGTAACTAATACAGCAAGATAGTTATTAACCACTGTACTAATATGCACACGTTCACAGATGTCACGACATCTCATTCTATGTCACCCTAGAATTGATGAACACATGGTTCTGTGCATCAGGAAGAAAGACTCAACAGAGATCAATCCTAGCACTCACTTCTGTTGTTTTCTTACTCAGTTATCAGCATGATGTCTTACAGTTGATTTTGGACATCATCTGTTACATTGTTCCTGTGTGTCTGTCTTTTACTTGTATTTCCTGAATTAAAGGTTGAACATGTTAATATAATTTCCACTTATTAGATTGCTAACAACTAGGCTATGTGTTAGCTTCATTAATTGTAGGTTAGTAGTTGGTTTCCTGGATTTTAGCTCAGCTGTTGAATCCCTGAAGAATAGCCTGAGAAAAATACTGAACCTGAAAAACCAATCATCCTACACTTTAGCACCTGCTATTGGGAATGAATGTCATGACATTCTGTTCGACAACCAGAACATATGCTGATTCTGTTATGTTCCTGGAAACATACTGTGCTAAGTTAGCAGTACTGTAAAAGACCAACTAGTCTCTACTTCAGTATCAGCCTTCAGTATCAACTGTCAAAACATCCAGTTTGACAGTTTCACAATGATCCTTCAGCCAGGTCTGTTATCCTTGAATAGAACAGACTTAAATAAATACTGAACTAAAATAAACCTGCTTATTATTCAGTATACGCTGTCACTGATGAATGTTACAACATTCTGATTGACATTCAAACAGAAGGCTATATACCAGGTCTGTTATCAGCTTGATAAGCTGACTGGAATACCTGCTGAGTTATGACAGTAATAAACACATGCAGAAGGATAACAAACACAGGAAATTGTTAACCCAGTTCAGTCCAACATGACCTACATCTGGGGGCTACCAAGCCAGGAAGAAGATCCACTATTAGCAGTATTAATTCAGAGTTAAACTCACCCGTTTACAACTCTTCACTTAATCCCTACCCAATGCAATCTATACCTAGGAACTCCTAGATAGAAACCTCCAGTTTCCATTCCTATCACTACAAATACAATGTAATGTTAACACACCTTGAACTTGCTTCACAGCTTCATTCAAGAACAAAATCACTCTTGCCTACAGGCTTTGAGTTACAAAAACTCTCAGCTTTTACCACTGAGAAACACATGGTAACCTTCCCACAGGTTGGGAGGTTTACCTCACACACACCCCTAAATTTTCATTCTAAGAGGCTTACCAAGACTAGGTTACAATTAGCTATTTATAACCTAATCACCCAACTGGATTTGGGCCTTCAGAAATCGCTGCAGACTTGTTCTTTGCTGTTACAACTTCAGCAGAAAAATTCTGCTACAAACAAGGTCTTCAATCCTAAAATCTCTCCATATATATCTCCTTACTTTGAGCCTATATATCTTCTGATTGAGTCTTCAAGACCTCCACATGGGAGTTAGGATATTCACCAAATATCCTTTCTAATCCCAGAATATATACTGAATTAATTAATTCAGTTTTCTACACATGTACGATGTCACAGACCTGATGTCGTGACATCGTACAAGACATGTTGGTCCAGATGTTGAATTTCTTCAACCCAACATATTAAAACAACAGAGGTGATTACATTATTTGTTTTACTAAAATTAATGCCAATCCTAAGGTATTAACACTCTCCCCCTTTGGCAAATTTTAGCTAAAACAAATAAGCCTCTGTCATTCTCTCCACCACCACAAACACCAAGGTTGGTGTACATGGGGAAGAAGAGGCACAAGACTCAGTTGTACCAGAACCCTTCCTCTCAACAGGAGAGCTTCCTGAAGAGTATGTAATGCTGAGTACATAGACAATGTAACTCAGATCACAAGGCACAACTGTCTTCTTAACTCAGATCACAAGACACAAGTGATATACCCAGTTGGTGGATTTTGTGCCTGACACCAACTTCTGTTTGCTACCACAGTCAGCTTACTTCTGGTGCATTCTCAACCCCAGGACTGTATTTCTCCCCCCCTTTTTAGCTAAACATTTGTAAAGGCACCCCTCACAAAACCAGATCCAGGCGCAGCTTGCCCAAACCTTAACATACCCCATGATTCTGAGGAAATGGAGTGTTTCTCTTGTGAGAAGAAGAGGGCTATTACATCCTTTAAATAGTCCAGCCCGTGCTTAGGAATTCACGGTAGAAATTAATGCTTGGTCAAGATTCATTAATGTTTGCTGAGAAATAGTCAGGGAATCACCAACAAAATCTCAGACTATCTTTGAATGCCTTTTATAGCTCTTGACTGTTTCTTTTTCAAAACAGCAGTTCCAGTGCATGGAGACTATTCCATATATGCAGTCAGACACGTTGCACGCGATGTCTTAACATTCCACGCAGCTTTTTCCTGCATTCTGCCAGTATTCAACATTTCTCAAGGTTCCTGTCATACCTCCAGTAGAGACTTGACATCTGGCACTGCTACAGTCAAATTCCCACACTTCAGCAGATGGTTACTCCCCCTGTACCACACAGCCGTAGCCATCAGGCTTATTCTGATTTATCAGAATTTGACACATCACCTTCATAATTCCTACTGACTTTAAGATTCAGAAGGAATTAGCAGCATTGTCCAGGGCAATGTCATGACATCCGGTCAGACATTCTTCTGCTCACTCAGCCTTGACATACATCACAACATCCTGATAACTGACAAGGTGTCATACCTAGTTATCTGAGTACACAAAGACCACAAGCTTGATAATTACTTGCAGCTTCAAAGACAGAACTCCCCCTGTCATGGACACCCTACTCTCCTCTTGACACTTGGAGGTCACACATGAGCATATCCAACACCCCAAAGTTGGACCTTCACATACTTCCTGATTCAAAGAGAATCCAGACCACTTGATGAATGGAAAACATAAGACGCATCTTCATGTCTTCAAGAGCACACCCTCAGTTCAACCCTCTTAGCTGAACACATTCACACTCTGTGTCAATCTCTCTTCTAACCAGAACAAAAGACCACTTCACAAGATGTTCTAACATCGGCTGGGACATCCTTCATAACAAGACAAGGCACACCATCTGATAGTCTTCAGATATCGCTGAGTCACCGGGTTGATCAAGAAGAACCCAGACATACATTGGGACATATACATTTTCATCCCATTACAAGAGATACTCTTCCATAGATAGCTCAGAACTCCTACCACAAGCTCCAAGAGATGAATAGAAAACACCTCCTTTAGTCTTCAACTTACTACTTTTCTGCTCAAAAGTAATTTGTCTCAGACTTTCCTCAAGAATAATCAGCTGCCATATGTGGATTATCTTGATTCTTCGAATTCACTTCTGAGATAGACCAAATGCCACTGGTTGATTACCTCTTTCATGAATCCTCATATGAAAAGGTCAGATGCTGCTTTTTGACCTCTCCAAGTTTATCAGACTTCTCCCAAAGATATTCTGATCTTCCAAGTGAGATTTGAGCTTCAAGTTGCATGTTAAACAAAGCTTAGGGTCTCTAAGACATGAACATGTAACATCTTCTCCAACCAGCAACTCCTAAGAACTGCAATGAGAACGATCCTTTTGAAGTACCCAATCTACAACTCTGTAGACCCTTCTATCTTAAGTTGATGTGCCACTTCACCAACTAAGAATCTGAAGTTAAACCAAATGTCACAACATTGTGTTTAGACATCTAGCTGTTGAATTCAGCTCCTTCTTCTGCCACTTGAAAGAACTTCCTCCCTTCACAAAACAAGAGTTCAAGGTTCTCATAGACTTGATTGTGGGACCAAGTTTGAGTAAACAACCTCCATCCTGCAGGTTTGCAGTTAAGTCATCCAAGCTCACACCTTGATGAATCCCTGCTTCTTCTCCAAAGACATCAGACACTTTGATGCATGAGTCTTCAGAAGGACCAGTTAGAAACCAACCCTTCAGCTATACCAAGGATTCCACATCCTAAAGCAAGGTTGTTTCCATGATGTCAAGACTGCTGCCACTTGTTCTTGACTCCACAGTGTGCATAAGCTAATGCACTTCCTTGCCTATATCAGAAATAAACTGATCCAAGTAACCACCATCAAGTCTCTGATGTCTTCTTTTTCTTGTACATACCAAGGCTGAACATGTTTCTTGCCAGGAACCCTTTTCAGAGATCATATGCTTTTGCTGCCACCAAAGAGATAGACCATAAGCCAATGTACTATCCTTCCTGTGATTCTGCACAGGTTCTTGAAGAAGAGATGTTCCAACATCTTTAAGAACATCAGATATCTTGAGCTCCAAGGATAATCAATTAAATACTTGTACTTGGCACAAGCTGACATTGATTTTAAATCCTTTCCCAATATTCCTTTCAGATACTTCCACCATAAGACTACTTTGAAAATACTCTTCTAGTGTCAACATCTTCTGCTTGCAAGCACTTCAACGGTTTTGAAAACCTTCTCAGATTAAATTCACCCTTAGGAATGAGAGAGATGAATTCTTCCTTGCAAGTGTGTCACACAACCACCAGAACCCATGTGACACAGGTCAATAGCTAACCAGACTTTAGGCTGACTAAATGTGAGGAGGTTAACCAAAACTCCCCCTCAAATTAACAATCATGGAAACTTCACACCAATCTCCATGCATTGTACAGATATGTCTCAACATGACATACACCATCCCTACCAGTGGCACCTAACTCTATGAGTTGTACCTAGACTTACTCCAATCACTCCAATCAGACTTCAGCTGACCATGAGTACTAGTGAAAGACAACAACACTAGTTCATAGTAGATATGCATTGTCAGAGCATACTACCTCAACCAACCTCTGAATCTTCATATTCTCACTCCTTGTAAGAACTGTCACTTCTGAACGTGGTGTATGAATAACAAGATTCATGGTTCCAATCCTCTTAAATGATATAGCAATTCGGTTACCCCAATATTGACTTCTAACATTCAGGGGACTTGTCTTCCAAAACAACATAGTACTTCAGGGAACAACTATTCCACCCTGATCAATCTACAGGAGTAAGACACCCAGCAGGAAATTGCACAATGTCACATCTCAACCAGCTCCACTTCTAGAGATCAGACTTTTACAAATGACCTTCTTGAGCATACCCACAGTTGACCCTACCCTTGTCAACTGAGCACACACAGATGTCTCCTCTTCCAGATCAGGAGTAGGTTCCAAACAAGAGTATCCCTTTGTTTGACACCTAGTCACATCTGCTCTTCAACCAGTAGCTGCATACTTGTTGAACAACATGTTCTAACATCACATAGAACATTAGTTCCACCTCCTTGGAACACACCTTCCTTGAAAGACTTCAAGGTATTCACATACACTACTCAAGAGAGTAAAGGAATCAGTGATTAAGTGATTCTTACCATCCTGAATTGAGGACGTCATTTTGAGTGGACTTGAGGGGACTCAAGTTTCTTTGACATCTTCAGTAGATTATGCTGGGGTCTTGAATAAGGCAGCCATTCATCCACATGAGGGGAAACTACATCAGAGTTTGAGTTTTCCCAGGTATTATGCAGCGGAAATCATAATACAACTCACCCAATGAACACACACTTCATCAGATCACCCTCCAAGAACATACCAAGATTGAATATGATTCAATACTTGCACAACTGTCCCACACAAGGGTCCATAGCCAACCTCCAGAGACAGGTACACACCATTCCTGTCATGAACAGTCCATCCACCTACTTCAAGGGACCATTCAGGGAGAATACAGACCCTTCCACAGGTTCCAACATAACTTCTTGCAAGATACCAGAAAGTATCACCCATGGATCTCATCCAGAAGCAGAACAGGATGCATGCTCTGATACCAATTGAAATTCTGGTGTAGTCAGAATTCAGATGTTCTACTCCAAGTCATGACATCTGATCTAACATTGTAACTAATACAGCAAGATAGTTATTAACCACTATACTAATATGCACACGTTCACAGATGTCACGACATCTCATTCTATGTCACCCTAGAATGGATGAACACCTGGTTCTGTGCATCAGGAAGAAAGACTCAACAAAGATCAATCCTAGCACTCACTTCTGTTGTTTTCTTACTCAGTTATCAGCATGATGTCTTACAGTTGATTTTGGACATCATCTGTTACATTGTTCCTGTGTGTCTGTCTTTTACTTGTATTTCCTGAATTAAAGGTTGAACATGTTAATCTAATTTCCACTTATTAGATTGCTAACAACTAGGCTATGTGTTAGGTTCATTAATTGTAGGTTAGTAGTTGGTTTCCTGGATTTTAGCTCAGCTGTTGAATCCCTGAAGAATAGCCTGAGAAAAATACTGAACCTGAAAAACCAATCATCCTACACTTTAGCACCTGCTGTTGGGAATGAATGTCACGACATTCTGTTCGACAACCAGAACATATGCTGATTCTGTTATGTTCCTGGAAACGTACTGTGCTAAGTTAGCAGTACTGTAAAAGACCAACTAGTCTCTACTTCAGTATCAGCCTTCAGTATCAACTGTCAAAACATCCAGTTTGACAGTTTCACAATGATCCTTCAGCCAAGTCTGTTATCCTTGAATAGAACAAACTTAAATAAATATTGAACTAAAATAAACCTGCTTATTATTCAGTATACGCTGTCACTGATGAATGTTACAATATTCTGATTGACATTCAAACAGAAGGCTATATACCAGGTCTGTTATCAGCTTGATAAGCTGACTGGAATACCTGCTGAGTTATGACAGTAATAAACACATGCAGAAGGATAACAAACACAGGAAATTCTTAACCCAGTTCAGTCCAACATGACCTACATCTGGGGGCTACCAAGCCAGGAAGAAGATCCACTATTAGCAGTATTAATTCAGAGTTAAACTCACCCGTTTACAACTCTTCACTTAATCCCTACCCAATGCAATCTATACCTAGGAACTCCTAGATAGAAACCTCCAGTTTCCATTCCTATCACTACAAATACAATGTAATGTTAACACACCTTGAACTTGCTTCACAGCTTCATTCAAGAACAAAATCACTCTTGCCTACATGCTTTGAGTTACAAAAACTTTCAGCTTTTACCACTGAGAAACACATGGTAACCTTCCCACAGGTTGGGAGGTTTACCTCACACACACCCCTAAATTTTCATTCTAAGAGGCTTACCAAGACTAGGTTACAACTAGCTATTTATAACCTAATCACCCAACTGGATTTGGGCCTTCAGAAATCGCAGCAGACTTGTTCTTTGCTGTTAAAACTTTAGCAGAAAAATTCTGCTACAAACAAGGTCTTCAATCCTAAAATCTCTCCATATATATCTCCTTACTTTGAGCCTATATATCTTCTGATTGAGTCTTCAAGACCTCCACATGGGAGTTAGGATATTCACCAAATATCCTTGCTAATCCCAGAATATATACTGAATTAATTAATTCAGTTTTCTACACATGTACGATGTCACAGACCTGATGTCGTGACATCGTACAAGACATGTTGGTCCAGATGTTGAATTTCTTCAACCCAACATATTAAAACAACAGAGGTGATTGCATTATTTGTTTTACTAAAATTAATGCCAATCCTAAGGTATTAACAGTATCGAAACTCAAAGTCAAGGGGAAAGGATCCACACATCAAGACATGACATACATACTAAAACATGTGCCCACATGCAAAACCTAACGATACCCACTCTTCCAAATTCACCCATAATACCTCATACATTCAGAAATTTCAGGTTGAAAGTATAAAGTAGTGGAAATAGGGCATACCTGATTGGGGAGGATCGATTGAAATTGAATGGCACGGTTGGGTTTGCAAAGCAATCTTAGGGTTTGTGTGAGATGGAAGTGAAAAAATCTCAGAGTCCGAGTGAATTTTTCAGAGCTGTCTGGAGGTTGATGCAGATTAGTTCGTTCTTCTCTCTAGCCTTTTTCCACTGAATTTTTTTAGAATTTATAACCTGATTTTCGTGGCTTTGTGGGTTCAAATGAGAGGGGTCCAAGTCCAAGATTTTTCGATTTTATTTTTTTTTTATTATTTTTTTTTATTTATTTATATTTTTTTTTCTTTGTTTTTTTTTTGTTTTTTGTTTTTTTTTTTTTTTTGTTTTTTTTTGTTTTTTTTTTGTTTTTGTTTTTTTTTTGGTTTTTTTTTTTTCAAAACGCGTGGGCTTCGCCTAGCGAGCATGATAGTTCAGGAAATTCCTCTGAGCGCAGGTGATTTTGGTGGCTTTTCTTGGGACTCGCTAGGCGACCCATTCTGCTCGCCTAGCGAGCATGACAACTCATGAACAAACTTTTGCTCCTTCAAGATTAACGTAACGTTTTGAAAGTAACTCAAGTCATTCCCTGGCCATTTCCTCTTCAGTTGACCAACAGTTGACTTCTGGCTTCATAGTTGAATTTTGAATCGTACCGAGCCTATTAAGCTTGATCCTTTAAAGAAAACCTTTAGTTGATGCACAATCTCCCTTGTGTTGACTGATCCTTTAGATAGAACCCACAAATGAATGCATGAATGAGGAGGGAAAATTTGAGGTGCTACAGCCGCCCCTATTCAATCAACTGTGAACCTGAACGGATGAAAGCAGCGGCTATCATACTTTCAAGGTAAACAGGGATCAAATACCAAAAGAACCTGAGAATTTGCACTCTGTAGGTGACGAAGCGAGGAAAGCGAGGCCATTTACCGATGGCGGCTTCAAAACAAATTTGATATTTACCGATATCAAGGAAAGCGAGGCCATTTACCGATGGCGGCTTCAAAATAAAATTTGATATTTGCCGATATCAAGGAAAGCGAGGCCATTTACCGATGGCGGTTTCAAAACCAAAATTTGATATTTACCGATATCAAGGAAAGCGAGGCCATTTACCGTTGGCGGCTTCAAAACCGATTTGATATTTACCGATATCAAGGAAAGCGAGGCCATTTACCGATGGCGGCTTCAAAATAAAATTTGATATTTACCGATATCAAGGAAAGCTAGGCCATTTACCGATGGCGGCTTCAAAACAAATTTGATATTTACCGATATCAAAGAAAGCGAGGCCATTTACCGATGGCGGCTTCAAAACAGATTTGATATTTACCGATATCAAAGAAAGCGAGGCCATTTACCGATGGCGGCTTCAAAACAAAACAGATATTTACCGATATCAAGGAAAGCGATGCCATTTACCGATGGCGGCTTCAAAACAGGTTTGATATTTACTGATATCAAGGAAAGCGAGGCCATTTACCGATGGCGGCTTCACTGGGGAGGAGCAAGTGAAACAAGACCAGACCTTTATCGATGAGTGGGGAGGAACTCGATGTTTACCGACATCGAACAATGATGTTTACCGACACCAAAGAAAGGATACATTTATGAAACGAAACCATTTACCAATGGCGAAAATGAAGTACTCGATATTTATGGATAGCGAATCTGCTGGGAAATCTTAACGACAAAACCATTTACCGATGGTTAACAAGCAGCTGATGTTTACCGACATTGAATCAATGATGTTTACCGACACCAAAAAGGAAAGGACACACACGGGTGTTGACAGAATGATTTTTGTAGGCACCATGAGAGACATGCCATTTACTGATGGCCAACGATTGGAACTCGACGTTTTACCGACATCGAAAGATGATGTTTACCGACATCAAAGAAAAGCACAGACATTTACGGGGATCAACACGACACTTACCGGTATCGCAAGGATGATATTTACATATGTCAAAGATAAGGCAGACACTTACTGGTGACTAAATCGGAAGAGAATCAAGCTTTCCTTTCACGGACTGGTGAGAAAATAAATCTCACTGGGATTATCGATTCTGAATTTTGCCAAGAGCAACTGCTGCAAATGTGCTACACTGATGTTGAAAAATGATCCGTCTCTTCCAGAGATATGATCCAATCTGGTTTAATACATGTATGCATATGTTTGAGTTTTCCATGGCGTAATGCTCCATACTGAATGGAAATGCTACGCGATTTGAGAATGCGAATGCAAATGATGATTACTACATGCAAGATGCAAAGGGAGGAAAACTCCTGCTGGGAAAGCGAGCATACAATTTCTGATTCGATCTTCCAACTCTGTGGGGACATACAATAATTCTGCTGAGGATAACATTCTCGGAACGGTAGAGAAACCAACTCAACTAGGGAGTCACTTGTTGGGAAAACACCAACCTCTCGACTATGCTGGGGAAACAAATTCTGAACTTGACTTAGACGACCCAACCTCTTACACGACTGGACAGTGTTGAAACAACAGGGTCTTTCTTCGAACAGACTTTGGCTCATCTTCTTTAGCCATCAATCAAAGATAGTAACTGTAGAACCTCAAATTTGCACCCCCCATTTGTACATTCATTTCATTTTTAGGTCATCAACATTACATTAACATTGCATAGTGCATTGCATCACATTCAACTGGCATGGGCATCAAGGAATCCAACTGTGCAAAGGAGCAAAGCATTTCCATGAGGAAAAGGCCCTATGGTTGTTCTAGATAGCTTATGTGAATCAAGGATCATTTTGAAGCAATTTGACCAAAGGCTAGAGGCTCAAAAGTCATCAGTACATGTCCAAGTCATCTAGGGCCCATAAAAGTCAACTGCAAGTCAACTGAGGGCTAGGAGGTGGAGAAATGGTTTGAGACACTTCATTCATGTCCCAAAGAGGTTTATTCAACATGTGAAACATCTACCTTGAGGATTTTGAAGCCAGATCAAAAGTTTCCCAAAATGGAAAGTGACCTGTTATTTCAAGTTTCCAAAAATGGCAAGGTTTTGGACCAACTTCAACTTAACTTTCCAACATCAAAGAAGCTTCAAATGAAATTTTGTCCAACATGAAAGTTGAAGATATTTCTCTCTCATTTCCGAAAAGTCCAAGATCATGAGCATCTGATGAAAAGTTGAGGAGATGTGATCAAATCATTGCAAAGTGTGCTTGAAACTTCAAATGGCCATATCTTTTGAACCAAAACTCCAAATTTGGTGCCTCTTTTTCTAAAATGATGCTCATGTCATGAAGTTTCTAAACCATTCACCACATTGCATGAATTGTTACCACATGATCATTTGCATATCCATGCCTTTTTTGGAGGGAAATTGCAAAATTCAAAAATGGTGCATCATGGGAACTTTCTACCATTGCCAATGTGTTTAAAAAATAATTTTAAGTGAAAATGATTAGCCTCTTGGTACTGTTCACGTGGAAATAGCCATGCACCCTCCAACTTTCAAGTTTTGGTCATAACACCTTATCTTGATTAATTTTAACTAAACCATGCCTAATTTGGATTAAGAGTGGATTAGTGAAGCATATATATTCCTAATCATAACAGATTTGAAGAAAAAATTCTGGATCTAGATCTCACAATTTTCTCTCCCTCCAAATTTTTCTCATAATCAAAATTCAAATTTCTTCAACATAACACCTTATTTTTGTTGAAGATTCATGATCAGTGAGTGTGAATCCATCATTTGTTTGAAAAATTGGAGCCATAATCGAGCAGTTGAAGTTCAAGAACATTGCCATGGAAGTTGATTGGTGAGCTAGATCTACATGTTTCCAAGCTTCAAATTCTTCATCAATCATCACTACAAGTATTCTGGAGCTGATTTGGACCATTACAAGTGTTGAATCGTGTGAATCTAGAACCTGCTCTTCAAGAGGTAGGTTTTTCGACCTTCACAATTCTCAAATCCATGTGTATATTCATGTAGATCTTTTAACACTGATGATTCTGAGCTAAAAATCACATGAAATGATGCATTATTGAGTGAATTATGTGTGATTGAAGTTTTGCATTCAAGAATGTTTTCTCTCGATTCTCTTTGATCATGTGGAATTAGGTTTAGATATTAGTTGATCCGTGATCACCATTGAAATAGCTTCATAATGATATAAGATTTTTAGAATTCTGGAAAATTCTGGAAATTTAGCCTTGAACATTCATACTGTTCATCTTCATCTTCGTGAGGAAGATGAAGATCTTCATACTAGCGTCCAACTAGCGACGACTTAGCGTCCATTCTGGTAATTGCTAGGGTTTTTGCCAAAACAACGCCGTTTCTGCATGGCGCACGCCTCATTCAAATTGGTACCGGCTTCGATTCCCAGCGTGTTCAATTTTTCAAATGTTCTCACCTTTTTTCCAATTCCCTCCTTATTTCCATATGCTATGATCATGTTTGATTTCAATTTTTCTTCCAACTTCAAAAATCCATAACAAATTGAAAAATGCCTCAAATAAATCCAAATTTTTTGTAGCATGATCCTCTGTTTGTCTAGTTTTTTATGATGATAATTGCTGAAGTTGTGCTTGGCTGGTTTTTGATTTGTGTTAGGATGATTGAACATATGTGCTTTTGTGACCTTGCCTTGTTCATCTTATTGTGAAATGCTTGATTTTAATCCAAATGCTTTGAAATTTTGCTTGATTGTTCCTAACATGTTAATGGATGTTTGAGGCTTGGTTTGGTATTTTTCTCATTTTCCAATTCTGTTTTACACACATGTTTGTATGGTGTGACAATTTGTGTCACACATTTGGTTGATCAACTTGTGCAATTTAATTTCCATATCAAATGATCTTTGATGCTTCTGATTTTTTATATGATGATCATGTTGGATGTGTTGAATGCTCATGATTTTTTCCAGAATTATTTGAATCATTTATGTTTTGAATTGGAATTTTCATTCATAATGATCAAATGTGAGCTTTGAAATGGTCTTTGACTTCTCTTGCACATGAAATGCTTTGCTTGATGGTTTTGCTTTGTCCTTTTTAGGACATGTTAATATGTGTTTGAAGTTGCATTGTGTTGAATTTCAGCTCTTGTTTTGAATTTTTTCCTCACCTTTGACCCTAGGCTTTGACCTAGTGGTTTGTACTTACATGTGAGCTTTGAATTTCAGGACCAAGCATCTAATCTCAATGGTTGATGTTGCCTCATCATTTGAATGTTGATATTTGCTATTGATTGCTAACATTGGGTTGTTTTGTAGGTTGATGATAAGTCACTTGAGTTTGCCTTATGGCTTACATGTTGTGTATTGGGATTGTCTGTTTGTTGATTGACTGTTGTCTGTTTGTCTGAACACTGTACTGATTTGTTTAGTTGTTTCCACAGGTACCTAAGTTGCTTTAAGTTCATTTGAACTTTGCTTTGCTTTGCTTGTGGTTGGCATACCACTTAGGTATAATTCCTTGATCTTCATGTAGTCTGGAAGACCTGTCATGTTACTTTGGCAGACACCTGTCTGAAGCCCTCCTTAAGAGGCCATGTTTTTGTTTGTTTAAATTTTGTGCCAAGCAGGTTAAGTCCTCTTAAGAGGCAATTGGCAGATAAAAGGGATGTGCAATCCATCCCCTGCTATTCAGTTGTGTCATTCATCTTGCTCACACCATGTGTTGATGCACTTTGAATAAAAACCCAAAATCTTGTTGTGTCAGTCATTTGTGGAGTAGAGTCCCATATTCTGGACTCTCACACTTTCATTGTTTAAAGCTCTCCCAAGCCAGGGATAAGAGCTATGAGGTCTTATCCTCATCTCCCATTTCATATGCCTCACCCTAACTCTCAATGTTAGGGTTAAGAGCTAACAACACCCTTTTCCAGTTGGCTTGTTTGTCGAGGTTGATTTGACCCCTTGACTAAAGCCTAGCCTTGTATGAGCCACTTGTTTGCATATAGTGTGTGTGATTGCTCTCTTGTGCTTGTGTTTGATTATGTGCTGTTTAGGCTAGCTTGCTTCCTGTGCAAGTTAGGACTAGAGACCTCGACATAGGGATCGTATGCATGACAACTTCTAGGCTCGAGTTGTAGTCTCCCTAGTAGCTTGTTATCTCCCTAGTCTCTGGTTAAGATAGAAGTTCTTTCCCTGTTAAGGGGAACTACGTCGCCCTGATCCTCATACCAGATGAGGTACGTAGGCAGGAGATGAGCTGATCTCTCCGGGCGCCTTTTTTATTTTTCAACCTTCTTGTTTGCTTGTTGGAGTCTGACGTAAGCCCAGCGATTGGCAGTTGGTTTCCTGTGTGAGTTTTGGTTTGGAGTCTGACATAAGTCCAGCGATTGGCAGTCGGTTTCTCGGGTGTGTTTGTTTGTTCGGAGTTTGACGTAAGTCCAGCGATTGGCAGTCGGTTTCCAGTTTGCGTTTTGTTTGGCGTGCGTTAGCCGAGCTACGAGTGCTCTGATTCTTCCTCTGATTAGAGAAGATACCTATGCATAGGATGCGACATCCTAGCGAGCATGTTTCCCCTATCCCCGAACTACGTCGACTCTGATGTTTGTGCCTGACAGACTACGTAGGCCCAGGATGCGATATCCTGCCGAGTCCGTTTCTTCCGTCTTTCATCTGTGTTTCCTTCCCGTTTTGTGCAGTTTTTGAGCAGTTATTTAGCAACCTTTCTTCTATTCTTTTGAGCGTGGATCCCGTCGAGTACGACAAATGCGTAGGGGTGCTAATACCTTCCCTTCGCATAACCGACTCCCGATCCCATCAATCTTTGGTCGCGAGACCATTCCTTTCCAGGTTTACTTCGAGCGTTTCCTTTCCCTCCTTTGGGATAAATAACGCACGGTGGCGGCTCTGTGTCTTTTTCCCGCCGGTTTTTCGCGTAATGCGATAGTAACCTGCAAAACGGCAGGACATACATGCCCCAGGGGATCGTATGGACAAGATATACTCAAGTGTACTCAACATTCAAAATGATTTTTAGATGTTTTATCTTTCCGCACGTCATTGTCTAGCCTTCATGTTTTTAGATGCAATGTTTATCAAAAATTCGGACGTTTTTTGCAAACAAAACAGTAAAATAAAAACACAAGAGAGCAATTTGACTGAATAACGACTTTTATTGATTGAAAATGGCCTATAAAGGCAAATACATCAGGAAGCAATTCCTAGGAAGAGGTAATTGCGCCAAAAGAGAAAATAAACTATCCTATTGACAATGTGAACACGACATTCCACTATTTTCCAATTATGTTATGACTCATAGATCTTCAATTTCCCCCAAATTCTTTGCTTGGACCGATCATATCCTTCAAGATGGTAGACACTGAAACGCGATGAAGTACATATAACTCAGACTGTAGTGTTCGCTTTAATCCCTCTTTTGCCTGGACCGCCTTTTTCAGGTTTTCAATCCACCGGGATACCCATTTTTGCCTAAGCCGCCTTTGCAGGTTTTCGACTTACCGGGTGTATATATTATTTTTATTCTTTATCCCTAACTTTTCCCCGAACCTTTTTCTTTTCTTTTTCTCTTGGTTCGCCGGGATGCCCTTTTTTGGCTAGACTTTCTTTTTTTGTCCAGCGGGTCAGTTTATGCGAAGTATTTTTTGACTACATCTGAATTCATAGGAGACGGAAAATCTTCACCATCCATAGTTGTAAGCATCAAGGCTCCACCAGAAAAGACCTTTTTAACAACATATAGACCTTCATAATTCGGAATCCACTTTCCCCTGTTATCTGTACCGGGAGGAAGGATCCTCTTCAAAACTAAGTCACCTATCTGATAGCTTCGGGGACGCACTTTCTGATCAAAGGCCTTCTTCATCCTTCTCTGATATAGTTGTCCATGGCACACAGCTACTAATTGGTTTTCCTCAATTAAATTTAACTCATCAAACTTGGCTTGAACCCACTCAGCCTCATCAAGCTTTACATCCATCATCACCCTCAAAGAAGGGATTTCAACTTCTACTGGCAAGACTGCCTCCATGCCATACACAAGTGAAAACGGAGTTGCCCCGGTTGACGTACGCACTGAGGTACGATACCCATGCAAAGCGAAAGGAAACATCTCATGCCAATCCTTGTACGTCACAACCATCTTTTGCACAATCTTCTTAATGTTCTTGTTTGCCGCCTCTACAACACCATTCATCTTTGGTCTGTAAGGAGAAGAATTGTGGTGTTCGATCTTAAAGTCTTTGCAAAGCTCTTTAATCATCTTGTTATTGAGATTCGAACCATTATCAGTGATGATTCTCTCAGGAACCCCATAACGACAAATGATTTCTTTCTTAATGAATCGAGCAATCACTTGTCTGGTAACATTGGCATAGGAAGCTGCTTCCACCCACTTGGTAAAGTAATCAATCGCGACTAGGATGAAGCGGTGTCCATTAGAAGCAGTAGGTTCAATCTTTCCAATCATATCGATGCCCCACATCGCGAATGGCCAAGGAGAATTCATAACATTCAGAGGGTTTGGTGGTACATGCACTTTATCTGCATAGACCTGACATTTGTGGCACTTCCGAGCGTATTTGAAACAATCAGATTCCATGGTTATCCAGTAATAACCGGCTCTTAACAACTTCTTGGCCATTGCATGACCACCAGCATGGGTACTGAAAGATCCCTCGTGTACTTCCTGCATTAACATGTCTGCTTCGTGTCTAACCACGCATCTGAGCAGAACCATGTCAAAGTTTCTCTTGTACAACACTCATCCTTGTTCAAGTAAAAGCTTCCAGCTAGCCTTCTCAATGTCTTCTTGTCATTCTTTGATGCTCCTTCAGGATACTCTTGGCTTTTGAGGAAATTCTTAATATCATAAAACCACGGCTTCTCATCAATGGCAGACTCGACTGCAAACACATACGCAGGCCTCTCGAGTCGATTCACAGCAACATGTGGCACATGATTTTGCAAATGAACTTTAATCATGGAAGACAATGTGGCTAAGGCATCAGCCATTTGATTTTCATCTCGGGGTACATGATACAACTTTACTGTCTTGAAGAAAGTCAGGATCCTTCTGGTGTAATCTCTATAAGGACTCAAATGCGGCTGATGAGTATTCCGGTCTCCATTGACTTGGTTAATCACTAGAGCAGAATCTCCATAAATGTCCATAGTTTTGATCCTTAGATCAATGGCTTCCTCAATCCCCGGTCCTTCCTCGACAAGAGGCTCTTCACAATCTTTCATCTTTAAGTACATGATATCTTCATCAGGGAATTCAAACATCATCGGTTGATAGTCATCAATTGGTTGCTCGGCAAGGTAATCAGACAGAATACTACCCTTGATGGCCTTTTGCGACGTGTACTGGATATCATACTCTGTCAAAATCATCTGCCAACGAGCCACTCGTCCGGTAAGAGCCGGCTTTTCAAAGATATACTTTATGGGTCCATCTTAGAAATCAACAAGGTAGTATGGTTCAACATATACTGTCTTAGTCGGCGAGCAGCCCATGCCAAAGCGCAACAAGTTTTCTCGAGCAGCGAATATCTTGTTTCACAGTCGGTAAACTTTTTGCTAAGGTAGTATATTGCATGCTCTTTTCGACCAGACTCGTCATGCTGTCCCAATACACACCCCATCGAATTCTCTATTATTGAAAGGTACATTATAAGAGGCCTCCCAGGAACTGGAGGTATAAGAATTGGAGGTTTCTACAAATATTCTTTTATCTTATCAAAAGCTTTTTGACAATCATTGTTCCACCTGATTGCTTGATCTTTTCTTAGCAATTTAAATATCGGTTCGCACGTAGCTGTTAGGTGAGATATGAACCGTGCAATGTAGTTCAGCCTCCCTAAAAACCCACGAACCTGCTTTTCCGTTCATGGTTCAGGAATTTCTTGAATAGCTTTGACTTTCGTTGGATCAACCTTGTGAGCAAATTCTTTACTTTGAATAAGTTTTGAATGATAGCAAATTGTGTGATCATTGTCCAATTGTTGGTTGTGCATTATTTTACATGTTTCATTTGTGTTTTTAGCGTATACTATTGTTTAGTGTCTATACATAAAGATCCACATTGATACATTTCTTAAAAGAACTCATAAAAACTGTTTTGTGTCAGTATGTATCGATACATGTTCCTTTGCATCGATACATAAATTTGTTTTAAATCATAAAACGTTTTTGCTTCAGTATGTATCGATCCATACGAGCCTTGTATCGATACAAGCTTAGTTAAAATGCTCTATGTATCGATACATACGAGCTTTGTATCGATACATGCCTAGTTAAAATGCTCTATGTATCGATACATACGAGCTTTGTATCGATACATGCTTGTATTAATTCTCTAAAATTAATCAAAGCTACAGTATGTATCGATGCATAAACTCTTGTATCAATACATAATTCTGTTTTGTCTACTAACAGCTTCTGTTTTTCATATATAAGAAGTATTTTGACAGCAGTGGAAAGACACGAATTCAGAAGAGAAAAACAGTTGAACACAAATCAATGGAGTGTGTAGCAGCAATTGTTTGAGCAGTTAGAAACCTGAAAGAGACTTCATCTTCTTCATCTTCTCAATCTCTTTTCTTCAAGAACATCAACACATAATCATTCTTGTTCTTTGGATTAAAGGATCAACGAGATAACGTTCAGTGGAACGATCAAGGATCTAGCTGAGGTGTTCAGTGGAACGATCGAGGATCTAGCTGAGTTGAAGGTTGAAGGGGGTTTCGAGGAAAAACCAAATGGTTTGTCCTTCAAGAACTAGAGTGTTCTTGTGGGTTTGTTAGTCACGTTTGCAGAATAGATTCAGCCGCAACGTAAGGTTTGGAAATTGGGTAATTTCACAAACAGGTCGTGGAACCGGTGAATTGTTTGCAATTTCTTGCAGGAAATTCTTGATCGAGCTCAGATCAAGTGGAGGTTTTATACAAGAAGAAGATCTTGGGATTTAGAATTCTGTCTTTGTATAGTAACCTTGTATCAATGAATTCGGCATTATTGATAATTACAGTTCTCAATTTCATTTGAAATTGAGAGGGAGACGTACCCACACGCGAGGACGACCGTGGGGAACTTCCTTACCAAATCTCTGCGTATCGTATTCTTTCCTTATCTCTCTTTACGTTTTCAACAGTTTTGTGATTTCAGTTGGTGTGTTGTGGCTGTACATTTCGTGATACAATAGTGGCAAGAAAACTTCTTTATCTAAACTCCACCATTGTTCATCATTGATCACATACACACCAATTGTTTGACAAAACTGTTAGCTGAGTTTTATTCATTGGAATTAGGATTTAGTGATAAGTGCATTTGATTTGATAATATTCTGGTGTTAATAATCTCTATCGTTCTAATTCAAATCCAGCAATAAATTCGCGTGTCCGGTTTTCTAGTAGCGGTTCAGAATAGACGGAAGTCGATTCGAGACTGTAATTTTCCGCTAAGTTTCAATAACTCTGATAAGATTTTTTAAATCCATTTATTTTAAAGAGGTGATCTATTCACCCCCCCTCTCGATCACTAGCCACACCGTCTAACAAGTGGTATCAGAGCGCCGGTTCGCTGGTGCTCTGTGGCTGCCTGTAACGATATGGATTCTGAACCAAAGGGGGCGTATAATAGAGCGCCGATTTTCAACGGTGAAAATTACGGCTACTGGAAAGACTGCATGCGAGTTCATATAAATTCTGTTGATAGGCTAGTATGGGCTGCCATTGAAAATGGTCCTTTTCAAATTACTATGACAAATGCGGTTGGCGCCATAGTTCCTAAACCAGAAGCTGATTGGAATGAGAAAGATGAGAAAAAGTGGTCTAGTGATTGGAGAGCTCGAAATATGCTAATTTCAGCACTTGGTGTTGATGAGTATTATCGCGTATCCCATTGCACGACTGCTAAAGAAATGTGGGATGCTTTAGAAGTTGCCCATGAGGGTACTACTGAAGTAAAACAGTCCCGCATTAACACACTCAATCAAGAGTTTGAGCTCTTTTGCATGAAACAAGGAGAATCTATCTCCGACATGCAAAAGAGAATTACTCATCTCACTAATCGGTTAAATGCACTTGGAAAACCTGTTTCCAATGAAA
The DNA here is from genome assembly GCF_024323335.1 of Lathyrus oleraceus. Lineage (NCBI taxonomy): Eukaryota > Viridiplantae > Streptophyta > Magnoliopsida > Fabales > Fabaceae > Lathyrus > Lathyrus oleraceus. Next base: position 373,169,256 of record NC_066580.1, read on the forward strand.
TAGCTACTAATAAAATTCTAAGATGTCTTAGCAGGGAATGGCAACCTAAAGTAACAGCTATTAAGGAAGCCAACGATCTAACGACACTTACGATTACAACTCTGTTTGGAAAGCTGGAAGAACATCAACAAGCATTAGAAAGTCTTGAAAAGTTTGAGAACAAAAGTAAGAAGGAAAAGGAGAAGAAGAGAGACAAAGAGGGAGAGAAGAAGCCAATAGCTCTTGTGGCCTCTAGCTCTAAGTCCTCACGAAAAGAGCAAAGTGACAATGATTCTAGTAGTGACAAAGATTCGGATGATGAGGAAATGGGACTCTTTGTAAGGAGATATAATATATTCATTCGAAAGAGTGGAGTCAAGCATTCTGACAAAAACCTCATGAAGTTTCGAAGACAATCAACAGATTCAAAACAGGAAGAGAATAAGAAGAGTAGAGGAAAAGGATCTTGTTTTAATTGTGGTAAATCTGGACATTATAAAACAGATTGTCCTATGAAGTATAAGGATCAAGGAAAAGCTCCACCAAAAGGGTACAGCAAACAAAGAAGAGCTTACATTGCATGGGAAAGTGATAGTGATTCATCAAGCATACAAAGTTCAAGTGATAGTGATGAAACCGCAAATCCGTGCCTTATGGCTCACACCAAAAATCTGTCCTACCACAAGAAGAAAATCAATGATAAAAAGGTAAAACAAGCCTATTATAATAATTCCTCTTCTATGTCTTTTTCTGAACTGAAAATAGCTTTTGAAAAACTGCATAACGAAGCTGTAGATGCTTTTAAAAGATTATCTTCCGATAAACAAATTTTTTCATTTCTGGAAGGTAAAGTATACAAAGCTGAAAAAGATTTAGAATGGTTAAAAGCTAGTATTGCAGAAAATTCAAAAAATATTGACATTGATGGATGTAGTAAAGTTAGGTATTGTGAAGCTTGTCATATTTGGCAACGAGAGGTAAACTCTCTCAAGGTCAAATTGGAAAAAGCCTTACAACCTAAGGTTACTTATGCCGTTGACTCTAGGTTGTTTAAGAAGTCATTAAATCCACCATATACAAAATACTCTTTTATTCCAAAGGATTTAATGCACAAGAATAAACAAACACATCATCATGGTTTATGTCATTATTGTTGTCGTGCCTTCCATACCATTGAGAAATGCAAGTTTAGGAGATTTCTTATTCATAAAGGTATTTATCAATGGAAGCCAAAAGGCAACCATGTTAGCACTTACCCACTTGGACCCAATGAAAATTGGGTACCAACCTCTCTCTTTTGATATTGTAGGATGAGTGCCTTGCTTCCGTAGATAGGAGATGGTTTCTTGACAGCGGTTGCTCAAGGCACATGACCGGTGACATATCGCTTTTTATAGACTTCAAAGCAAAGAAGAAGGGATATGTTACTTATGGTGACAATAACAAAGGAGCTATACTTGGCAAAGGTAGTGTAGGTAATCCCTCTACCACTACTATTTCTGATGTCCATTTAGTAGAGGGGCTTAAACACAATTTGTTAAGCATAAGTCAATTGTGTGACAAGGGTTATAAAGTTTCTTTCACAAAAACTTGCTGCATAATTGAACATGCTAAACAGAACATTGTGTTTAAGGGTGTAAGAGTAAACAATATCTATATGCTTGACCTTTTTGATGCATCTTTAACAAGTACTAAATGTCTAGTTACCTTGAATGATGATTCTTGGCTTTGGCATAGACGTTTAGCGCATGTTAATTTCGATTTGCTTAATAAGGTTGTATCTAAGGATCTAGTAGTCGGTCTTCCAAAAATAAAATTTTCAAAAGACCACCTATGTGACGCGTGCCAAATGGGAAAGCAAACGAGGGTCTCTTTTAAATCTAAAAATGTAATTTCAACTTCACGACCTCTCCATATGGATCTCTTTGGACCTTCTAGGACAAAGAGCTTAGGTGGAAATTATTATGGTTTTGTAATCGTTGATGACTATTCTAGATTTACTTGGACTATATTCCTTCATAGCAAAGATGAAACTTTTTCTGCTTTTAAGAATTTTGCAAATCTGTCCCAAAACAAAATGAATTCCAAAATAGTTACAATCCGTAGCGATCATGATGGTGAATTTCAAAACTATCACTTTGATAAGTACTGTGACAAGTATGGTATTGAGCATAACTTTTCAGCTCCTCGAACTCCACAACAAGATGGCGTTGTGGAGCGTAAAAATCGTGTTTTAGAGGAGTTGGCAAGAACAATGCTAAATGAGGGTGGATTACCAAAATATTTTTGGGCTGATGCAGTTAGCACAGCTTGTTATATTTTAAACCGGATCTTAATTCGTCCTATTTTAAATAAAACTCCTTATGAGCTTTTAAAAGGAAGAAAGCCAAACTTGTCACATCTTCACGTATTCGGTTGTAAGTGTTTTGTTTTGAATAATGGTAAGGAAAATATTGGGAAGTTTGATGCAAAAGCGGATGAAGGTATCTTTCTTGGATACTCACAATCAAGTAAAGCATATAGAGTATATAATAAGCGTTTACTTACTGTTGAAGAATCTGTCCATGTTTCTTTTGATGAGTCTTATCCGAAAAGTGTCGGAAAAGGTATTTCTTTTGATGACGCAGGTGTATCTACAAAAGACATACTCAAGGAAGCTGTTACGGAAACTGATCAGTCCATAACAACTGCCCATGAGAAGGAGGAAGATACTAGTCATGAAGAAGATGAGGAAGAAAGGACAGCTGGAGTGAATGACCTTCCACCAGCTTGGAAATCTTCAAAAGACCATCCTATTGACAACATATTGGGAGATATTTCAAAGGGAGTAATGACTCGTTCTAAGATAAGTAATTTTTGTTCTCACTTCACTTTTGTTTCCCAAGTAGAACCTAAAAATGCCAAAGAGGCCTTGATTGATGAATGTTGGCTAATGGCCATGCAAGAAGAGCTTAATCAATTTAAAAGAAATGACGTTTGGGAACTTGTCCCTGGTCCGCGAGATCATCATATCATAGGTACTAAATGGGTTTTAGAAATAAGTTTGATGAAAACGGAGTGATAACTAGGAACAAGGCACGTTTAGTAGCACAAGGGTATAACCAAGAGGAAGGCATAGACTATGAGGAAACTTATGCTCCAGTTGCTCGCCTTGAAGCTATACGTCTCTTGCTTGCCTCTGCGTGTTCTAATAATTTTAAGCTTTACCAAATGGACGTAAAGAGTGCATTTCTAAATGGTGTCATAAATGAAGAAGTATATGTTTCACAACCTCCTGGTTTTGAGAATGCTGAAAATCCAAATTATGTTTACAAATTAAAACGAGCTTTGTATGGTCTTAAACAAGCCCCTCAGGTTTGGTATGAAAGGCTTAGCAAATTTCTAATCAATCATGGATAATCAAGAGGTAAAGTGGATAATACTCTCTTTATTAAACACAAGGGAAAGCACATTCTTTTAGTCCAAGTTTATATAGACGATATAATTTTTGGTTCAACTAACATACACTTGGTCGAAGAATTTTCTAAGGTTATGCAGGGTGAATTTGAGATGAGTCTTATGGGGGAGCTGAATTACTTCCTAGGTCTTCAGATAAAGCAACTTGATGAGGGTACAACAGTATGTCAAACAAAGTACTGCAGAGAACTACTCAAGCGCTTTGGAATGAACGACTCAAAATCAATTGACACCCCTATGCCTACCAACGAAAATCTAGATAAAGATGAGCACGGTAAGAGTGTAGATGTAAAAAAGTTTAGAGGTATGATTGGGTCTCTTCTGTATCTTTCTGCTTCTAGACCTGACATCATGTTTAGTGTTTATATGTGTGCACGATATCAATAAAATCCTAAGGAATCACACCTGAAAGCTGTTAAGCGTATATTTAGATATCTTCATGGAACATCTAAATATGGGTTTTGGTATTCCAAAGGAAGTGATTGTAGCTTAGTAGGTTACTCCGATTCTGATTTTGCTGGCTGCAAATCAGATTGGAAAAGCACGAGTGGTACATGTCACTTGTTTTCAAACTCCTTGGTAAGTTGGCATAGCAAAAAACAAGTATCTGTGGCTTTGTCAACTGCAGAGGCTGAGTACGTTGCAGCCGATAGTTGTTGCGCTCAGATTTTGTGGCTAAAGAAACAACTATAAGACTTTAACATTCAACTCAAACGTATTCCAATAAAATGTGACAACACTAGTGCCATAAACCTTACTAAAAATCCTGTTTTACACTCACGTACTAAACACATAGAGATTAGACATCACTTTCTTCGCGATCATGTTGAAAAAGGAGACGTTGTATTTGAGCATGTTGATACTAAAAATCAGCTTGCTGATATTTTCACTAAACCTTTGGCAACGGAACTGTTCTTCAAGATTCGTCGTGAATTAGGGATCTTAGATCTCTCTCCATTGTTGTCTTAAGCATGTTTGTTCTTATTAATATTATGCCTCACCTTGGTTGATGAGATTTGTTTTAGATTTCATTTATACCTCACAAGGTTACATCAACAGAGGTAATATCACTCCTTTCTATATCTCTTTTAGAACTATGTGATTATGTATGTTAGAACAAAATTCCTTATTTTCGTTTATGTGAATTTCTTTGCATATATTGTTTGAACATTAATATCTGATTTGTGAATCATACTTGGGCATAATTATCATGACATACTTCATAATGCATAACCATACTGCATAAAAAAAAATTTAATTAAAATTTGGTTTGGCATCAGTATGTATCGATTCAAAGGTGTATGTATCGATTCATGTCTTCCTCATTTCACATATGTCAAAATTGGTTCAGTATGTATCGATCCATTCGTCGTTTGTATCGATACATAGACCCTTTAAAAACAAAAATGCGTGACATGGATCGATCCATTTCCATATGCATCGATACATACTGATTGTTTTTGGATTAAATGCATTTTATTTCACTCATGGATCGACATATCAGCAACTCTTATCACATCCTTTCACAAACCCTCTCAAAACATGCGGCTAACCCTAATTTCCTTCATCATCATTCTTTCCAAAACCCTAAATTCATCTCACTTTTCTTCAATATTTCATCACCATGCCTCCAAGAACCATTCCAGCTAGAGCAAAGGGAAAAGGAAAAGGAAAGGAACCGGTTGGCACTTCTCAGCAGTTACCAGAAATTCCTCCAAATGCCTTAGATTTGCTTCATCCTGCAATTGCTACTGAGTTTGAGGATTCTTTCAAGACAGGGTTAGTTATGAAACCCCATGTCTTCGATAAACATGATGCTATTCATCTGCATCTCAATGATGTGGTTGAACTCCTTCATGCACAAAAACTTGGTTCATTTTTGTCTACAAAGGATGATTACCATGAGGATTTTATCCGTGCATTTTATGCTGGCTTACAATCTGGAAAAGGATATATGTTTAAGTGTTCTATTGGTGTCAGAACCTACACCTTTGAGGCCGGTGATTGGGGAACAGTTTTTCAAATTCCGCTTCCGTCGCATAATTTCAAGACTTGGCATGACTTGAAGTTTGATACTGACTTTAACTTGAAGTAGTTTACTCTGTCTATCTTGAAATTGGACAGAGCGCTGGCTGAGGATGAACAGGTTACGTCTGGTATGATTAAGAAAATTCCACGTATACTTCATTGGATTATCTCACACATTCTGCGTCCAGCAAACAGTGGACATTCTAGGTTAGACAGGGCAAGCATTCATCTCTTGTATATTCTTCAAAGTAAGGTTCCATTGAATTGGGAAAATTACTTTGTGAAGCGCCTCTTTTTTGTGCATAACAGTGCCAAGAATGTTGCTCTTGGTTATGTGTCTCAAATCATGAAAATTCTTAAGTTCTGGAATGTTGCAATCCCTCTAGTTCCTCTCATATCACCATCTTCTGCTCAAGAGTTTGACTCTTCCACTTTATCTCATATGGGATATCGGTGGGACAAGGAACGTCAATGTTTCTATTTCTTTGAAAGGAAATCCAAAACAAGGATCTATAATTTTGATGTGCCTTCTGAACGAATTCATGTAGTTGAAGACCAACCTGATGAAGAAATGCATGATGTGAATGAAGCAGATGTGCCTGCAGCTGATGACAATGCTGGTTGGGGTGATTGGGTGCCACAACGGTGGTCTCCAACCAACTATGTACCTGAACCAACGGTTCCTCCGTTCTCCGACGGTACTTCATCTTCAACACCTACTGCGCACCTAACTCAAATGCTTCAACAAATGGAGCTTGCCAACCAAGAACGTCATGAAGAGGCATGGTCTTGGCATGTACAACAAAGTGAGTGGCATAAGGAGCATCGTGAGTGGCATGACGATCATACACGGATGTATCATAACCAACACTCTTGGCACACGGACTTGGTTAAGTGGCACCAAGTCTTCTACAATGAAATGTCTGGTTTTATGGACGACTGCCGTGCCAATCCTGGTATTATGGACAGATTCCGAAGTGTTGAGGTTCAGGACCGGTTCAGGCACTACACCTTCATGGGCCACAATCCAGATGCAATGCCTCCTCCTCCGCCTCCGCCAAGCTTCAGAGATCTTGATAGAGATGACGAGGAGTCCTGTGGTGGCTATAATCCACATTAAACAATCATCATTTCATTTCACTGCATTTCATTGCATATTGCTTGAGTTTTTTTTGATTAGTTGTACATTATATGTCTTGGCTTCTGTAATTGTTAAACACTTTCTACTAGTTAAATGCTTATTACTTTCTGTTTACTTCTGGTGTTATTGCCCTTGTTTGTCATTTTTTGTGAGTGATTCTTTACTTTTTAAGCTTCCTTCTTTGTGATTGTTAGCTTCTTTATCATTTTTGCTATGTCCTGCTATAACATATTGCCTTGATGAAACTGTTTCTTCTTCTTTTTGATGTTGACAAAGGGGGAGAAATGCAGATGTTGAAAGATATGCACAAACTCAGGGGGAGTATCACACATCTTGCTAAAAATTTTCCATCATCAAAAAGGGGGAGTTTGTGAGCAAATTCTTTACTTTGAATAAGTTTTGAATGATAGCAAATTGTGTGATCATTGTCCAATTGTTGGTTGTGCATTATTTTACATGTTTCATTTGTGTTTTTAGCCTATACTATTGTTTCTTGTCTATACATAAAGATCCACATTGATACATTTCTTAAAAGAACTCATAAAAACTGTTTTGTGTCAGTATGTATCGATACATGTTCCTTTGCATCGATACATAAATTTGTTTTAAATCACAAAATGTTTTTGCTTCAGTATGTATCGATCCATACGAGCCTTGTATCGATACAAGCTTAGTTAAAATGCTCTATGTATCGATACATACGAGCTTTGTATCGATACATGCTTAGTTAAAATGCTCTATGTATCGATACATACGAGCTTTGTATCGATACATGCTTGTATTAATTCTCTAAAATTAATCAAACCTACAGTATGTATCGATGCATAAACTCTTGTATCAATACATAATTCTGTTTTGTCTACTAACAGCTTCTGTTTTTCATATATAAGAAGTATTTTGACAGCAGTGGAAAGACACGAATTCAGAAGAGAAAAACAGTTGAACACAAATCAAAGGAGTGTGTAGCAGCAATTGTTTGAGTAGTTAGAAACATGAAAGAGACTTCATCTTCTTCATCTTCTCAATCTCTTTTCTTCAAGAACATCAACACATAATCATTCTTGTTCTTTGGATTAAAGGATCAACGAGATAACGTTCAGTGGAACGATCAAGGATCTAGCTGAGGTGTTCAGTGGAACGATCGAGGATCTAGCTGAGTTGAAGGTTGAAGGGGGTTTCGAGGAAAAACCAAATGGTTTGTCCTTCAAGAACTGGAGTGTTCTTGTGGGTTTGTTAGTCACGTTTGCAGAACAGATTCAGCCGCAACGTAAGGTTTGGAAATTGGGTAATTTCGCAAACAGGTCGTGGAACCGGTGAATTGTTTGCAATTTCTTGCAGGAAATTCTTGATCGAGCTCAGATCAAGTGGAGGTTTTATACAAGAAGAAGATCTTGGGATTTAGAATTCTATCTTTGTATAGTAACCTTGTATCAACGAATTCGGCATTATTGATAATTACAGTTCTCAATTTCATTTGAAATTGAGAGGGAGACGTACCCACACGCGAGGACGACAGTGGGGAACTTCCTTACCAAATCTCTGTGTATCTTATTCTTTCCTTATCTCTCTTTACGTTTTCAACAGTTTTGTGATTTCAGTTGGTGTGTTATGGCTGTACATTTCGTGATACAATAGTGGCAAGAAAACTTCTTTATCTAAACTCCACCATTGTTCATCATTGATCACATACACACCAATTGTTTGACAAAACTGTTAGCTAAGTTTTATTCATTGGAATTAGGATTTAGTGATAAGTGCATTTGATTTGATAATATTCTGGTGTTAATAATCTCTATCGTTCTATTTCAAATCCAGCAATAAATTCGCGTGTCCGGTTTTCTAGTAGCGGTTCAGAATAGACGGAAGTCGATTCTGGACTGTAATTTTCCGCTAAGTTTCAATAACTCTGATAAGATTTTTTTAAATCCGTTTATTTTAAAGAGGTGATCTATTCACCCCCCCTCTCGATCACTAGCCACACCATCTAACAAACCTCAATCCCTTTCTTACTGACAATGAAACCTAACAGCTTTCCAGATCTCACTCCAAACATACACTTGTTTGGATTCAGCCTCAGTTTGAACTTTCTCAATCTTTCAAACAACTTTTGCAAGTTTACCAAGTGCTCCTCTTCTGTATGAGACTTCGCAATCATATCATCTACGTACACTTCAATTTCTTTGTGCATCATGTCATGAAAGAGAGTCGTCATAGCTCTTTGGTAGGTAGCACCGACGTTCTTCAACCCAAATGGCATTACCTTATAACAGAACGTGCCCTAAGGTTTAATGAATGTCGTCTTCTCCATGTCTTCTGGCGCCATCTTGATCTGATTATAGCCAGAAAACCCATCCATGAAAGAGAAAACCAAGGATTGAGCAGTGTTATCGACCAATACATCAATGTGAGGTAATGGGAAGTCATCTTTCGGACTGGCTCTATTTAAATCTCGGTAATCGACACACATCCTGACTTTACCATCCTTCTTCGGCACGGGTACGATGTTGGCCACCCAAGGGGGATAAAGGGTAACTGCTAGAAAACCTGCATCCAACTGTTTCTGAACCTCCTCTTTGATCTTGATAGCCATATCAGGACTAGTTCTGCGAAGCTTCTGCTTTACCGAAGGACAATCTTCTCTGAGAGGTAACCTGTGCACCACAATATCTATATCCAAATCGGGCATATCTTGATACGACCATGCGAATACATCCACATATTCTTGCAACATTTCAATCAGCCCTCTCTTGACCTTTTCCTCTAAAGCAGCCCCTATCTTGATCTCTTTCTTTGCGTCCTCAGTACCAAGGTTAATGATTTCCAACTCTTCCTGATGAGGTTGAATGACCCTTTCCTCCTGTTTCAATAGTTTGGCCAATTCTTTGGGGAGTTCACAATCTTCTTCACTCTCCTCTTCGGCTTGGTAAATGGGATTATCAAAGTCAAACTGAGCCATAACAAAACTGTTTTTAATGGATTCCGCAAGATCAATTCTGCACAAACGATGTTTCATGCTTTATTTTAGAAAAGAGTTCAAGGAAGTCACAAAAAACAAAAAAACATTGCCATTTTTATTGTCTTGAAAATGAAAGTAAAAACAGAAAGACAGTGAGCACAAATTTGATTGCAAAACGTCCTTTATTGATGATAGTCATTGAAAATTTAAAACATGATGTGGCCCTACAATGAACCACTACGCCTTGGGCAGAGCGTAGGGCTTTCATGCAAAATGAAAAACAAAAAAAAATTACTCTGTCTGAAGAGTAACTTGGACTATTTCTTCAGCAGTCCAGTTGTTGATCTTCTCCCCCGGAGCACACAGGCGCACCCAATTATCCATATCACAATCACTGTCACCATCTTCATTGTCTGTTGCAAAGACATCCCCATGATTCATCAATCCAGCACTAGTGAAAGTACACGGCCCTTTCTGATCCTGGACACCCTGCTCTGATGATTGAAAAGGCTGATAACCAATGCCAAACATGTCTTCTTTTACGGACACATCAATCATCTTGCCCCAGCCTTCTGCGTTACCTGAATGAATGACCTTCAGAGCTTGTTTATAGGACGCAATCGAGGTACCTGGTTTCTTCTGCTCAACAAAAGCCACATTCTCAATACTAATAGTCTCAAAAGCTTGACATAGAGTTTCATGAATTTCGCCATCCATCTCCACATATTTGAAGGAGGATAAATGGCTCACAAAGATGTCCTCTTCGCCACTCACGGTCACAACCTGACCATCCCACACATATTTTAGCTTTTGGTGGAGAGTCGAAGAAACTGCTCCGGCTCCATGTATCCAGGGACGCCCCAACAGACAACTATATGCTGGTTGGATATCCATCAAAAGCACGGACAACAAGATCACTTGGTGTGAGAACAACCCCTGCGGCATCAAGCTTACTCAGAGCCTTTTTAGGCAGCACATTCAAAGAAGAACCGGTATCAACCAAGACATGCGACAAAACGGCGCCTTTGCATTCCATCATGATATGCAGAGCTCTATTGTGATTGCGACCCTCAGGTGTCAAGTCTAGATCCGTGAATCCCAAACCATGTCTCGTGTTAACATTTGCAATAACACCTTCAAGCTGGTTAACAGAAATCTCTTGAGGCACATAAGCCATATTCAAAATTTTCAACAGGGCGTTACGATGTGCCTCGGAACACATCAACAGAGACAGAATAGAGATTTTTGACGGTGTCTGGTTCAACTGATCCACGATCTTGTAATCACTTTTCTTGATGATTCTAATAAATTCCTCCACATCCTTTTCAAAAGAATTCTCGGGCACTTCCTTTCGCACTGGTTCTTCTTCAACTGCAACTTGTTTTCCTTTTGTTCTAGCAAGAGCCTCAACGTTGTTATCCTTCGGAACCTGTGGTGCAAACAAACGACCACTTCTCGTAAATCCTCCAGGTCTTCCCACATTACCCACAGCCGAACCAACTGTTACTGGAGTCTGATTTGACGAACCAATCGTCACTGGAGTATGATTTACTGATCTGGTATGATTCTCAGGTCTTCTATTTCTGCAAGAAGCGTTGTCATATTGCCACGGAATTGCTCTACTATTCTCAAAAAGTCTTCCACTAGAGGCAGCAATGGTGGTAGGAGTACTGATAGTTACTGGAGCATTAATAATCGCGGGAACACCAACAGTCACCGGAGCAGATATGGTCACGGGCGCAGCTACGGTCACAGGAGTACCAATAGTCACAGGCGCACTAATAGTTCTTGGAGCACGTACAGGACCTTCTGACGGTGTAAAGTAAATGGTAACAATTGATACCTCTTCACTGTCTTTCACTACCCGAGCAAACTATAAACAACCTTCATTCATCAATTCCTGGATACCTTCTTTCAACTTCACACAGCCGTTTTCATGATTACCACAATATGAACAATTCTTGTCACATCCCGGGAATACTCCCCCTCTAAGTAGACGTTCCTTCACTACAAACAACGAAGTCTGAACATCATCAATATCGACTACTGTCGCAACCTGAAAAATGGAATGCGAAAAAAACAACCGGCGTAGAAAGACAGGAGAGTCGCCACCGTGCGTTATTTATCCCAAAGGAGGGAAAGGAAACGCTCGAAGTAAACCTGGAAAATGGAAAGAACAAGACAGGGTCTCGCAACCAAATCTTGGGTTCGGGAGTCGATTATGCGAAGGGAAGGTATTAGCATCCCTACGCATCCGTAGTACTCTACGGGATCCACTTTTGTAGTTCTTGTCTAAAGGGTGTGGGTTTATCTAATGTGCTATTTACTAAAAAAAAAGGGTCAAAAGAAAATGACTCGCACAGATGTCGCATCCACTGCATACGTATCTCATCTGAATATGAGAATCAGAGTCTTCGTAGCTCGGCTACCTAGGGGTTAAGGGTAATTGTGCTCGCTAAGACATCGCGTCTTATGCCTACGTATCTCATCTGGAATGAGAATCAGAGCAAGCCATAGTTCGGCTAACTACGGGGTTATGGATTGGGTTTTGGACGAACGACGTTACTACGCAATCTACCGGATGCTCGACCTTTGGAGACTTACTCGCCTGTAGTATAAGGAGTTAACGTGTTCTTAGGAGAAGAAAAATCAATGAGTTGGTAGGGTTAGGGATGCTCATGCAAAAGGAGTCCTGGACGAAGGAACTTGTAAAAAAAATATAAACACACAAAACATTGCCTCCTATCGAGGTCTTCTAGCTAGGGAAGCAGTAAAATGCGGGAAAAATGTAAAAGGTACCACGCGGATAAAGATCCGAAGTAATAGCAATTAGAGGAATGGGAAACCCAGGGATCCTTCCAAGCTAAACACCATCAAAGAAAGTGAGTCAGTACAGGTAATCAGAATAAACCTCCAGGTGGTATCCCACAAATAAAGTGGAACACCAGGCAAGCTATCCCTGCAAGAGTATATGAGCCCTCGCAAAAACTCAACAAAAGGGTTAGTGAAACACGATAAGCATTTTTTTCATGGATAACAGTATGGTTTCAGAAACCTCAAACCCTATGGCATACACTTCAGAAATTAAACGATTAAGCATTCAAGGCATTATTTATAAATTCATACATAATTATGAACCCGTGAGCAAAAACCTAATGAAATTCATCCATCATACCTCAAACATTCAGAGTATTCAACTTCAAAGTACAAAGGTAATGGGAATAAGGGCAAACCTGATTGGAGAACTTGATTGAAATTGAGTTGCACCCGTGAGGTTTACAAAACAATCTTTAGGGTTTATGTGAGGCAGAGGTGATTCTGTGCAGTTGAGTTCCCTTCAGGGTTTGGAGACTGCTCTGAGTTCTCTGTCAGGTTTCTCTCCAGGTTTTATCCAGGGTTTTGTTCCAAGGAAACCTTAGAGTGTTTTGCTTCTCTTCCTTTTTCTGTCTGTTCTCCCTCTTTTATAACCTGATTTTCATGGCTTTGTGGGCTCAAATGAGAGAGGTCCAAGTCCAAGCTTTTTCTATTATATTTTACTTATTTATTTAATTAATTAATTAATTTTTTTTTCGTTTTTATTTATTTATTTATTTAATTTTTTCGTTTTTTTTTTAAATAAAGTTTCTTGGATCTGATTCTGATTGACATGATGAAATGCAATATGAAATGTTAAATGACCTAAAAATGAATGCATGAATGAGGAGGGCAAATTTTGGGGTGTTACAGCTGCCCATATTCGATCATCAGCTAACCCGAGTAGGGTGAAAGCGAACAGCTTATCAGACAAACAGGGTGAGCTGTGATTGAATACCAAAGACAGACCGAAAATTTGCGCTCCGAGAACACCACAAAAATGCTGAAATACACCACGCTGTTTATTTCTCTTCCAATCCTCTGGCTGAATCTGAATCAGTCTTCTGACTTAATCTGGAGTTTCGATCCTCTGGCTGAATCTATACTCAATTTAGTCCTCTGGTTGGATGTTAATTTTGATCCTCGGGTTGGATACGGTTTCAATCTTCTGGCTAGATCTTCTTCGATCTTCTGGCTATATTTCTTTGATCTTCTGGCTAGATCTCCTTTGTTTCGATTCTCTGGCTGAATCTATTTTCTTTGATTCTCTGGCTAGATCTGAATTGTTTCGATTCTCTGGCTGATTCTATTTCCGGTCTTCGGGCTAGACCTGACTTCGATCTTCTGGCTAGATCTGGATTGATTTGATGATAAATTCCCATCATCAGGATCTCGCATCTGGGGCATGCGCTGGTTGACCCTCTTTCGAAATCTACAGTCTTCATGTTAGATATGCAGCTTCGAGAATATCCCACTTTTGGGCTTCGTACATATTCTTCAGGCTAGAACATGTTATAACGACTCTTCGATTAGACTTTGTTTTTTAAATGCGATCCGCGGGCTGGATCCTCTTGCAGGTTGATTTTCTGTTGAGCTGTCAATCTATTCCTCCAGCTGGCTTGCTGGGGAAATAACGCTCGTAATCGACTCTCTGGTTGAATCTTCGAAATGACCCTCAGGCTGGATCTCTGGAAAACGATTCTCAGGCTGAATCTTCAAAAATGACCCTCAGGCTGGATCGCTGGAACAACGATTCTCAGGCTGAATCTTCAAAAATGACCCTCAGGCTGGATCACTGGAAAACGATTCTCAGGCTGAATCTTCAAAATGACCCTCAGGCTGGATCACTGGAAAACGATTCTCAGGCTGAATCTTCAAAAATGACCCTCAAGCTGGATCACTCACACTTGATCCTCTGGCTGGATCTCATGACTCTGGTTGTAAAGCAATTCTTCAGTCTACTTTGGAGGACCTGTTTATCAGCTTATGTGTATGTTTGATATGCATGCAAATGTAAATGTTATGCATGGTGCAACAGAAAAAAGAAATCTTCTTGGGGAAGCAACTCTGGCAGGGAGCGGATCGCTGTATCAATCCTTGAATGCTCTGTGGGGAACGATCCGTCTACCGGGACCGGGGAGCCACCGAAAATAAATCGGCCTTTTTTGAAAAGTTGACCTTGCTGGGGAAGTATCAACTATGGAAACTTTTCTTGGCGAGGCTCTGCGAGGAGAGTCTGTGAGGAAAGCACTTCCTAGGGAAATGTCGTAGGAATCGACCTTTGCTGGGGATATGAACTTGCTAATCGTCCTCAGGCTGGGGATTAAAACAAATCTGTTAAAAACAATAATCTGTTGGGGACGAGATGAACACTGGGAGCACCACCCTCTTGTCTGTTGGGTATGCAACTACTCCGATGTTGCTGGGAAGATAGAGTCTGGCACTGTCGACTCCGCTGGGGATATACAGTCTGGATACTGTCAACTCTACTGGGGATATACAGTCCGGATACTATCAACTCTACTGGGGAACCTGCTCTGCAGAGGAGAGGCTTTGTCAACCGCTTGGGGGTGAGGATTCATGACTTGGCATCCGGTTCCTGTGACCTGTAACCAAAAAATACACGTATGCCCCGGGGAATTACTCGGTTTGAATTCACCGTCCAGGATTAAGCACATTCAAAGCAATTTTGACTGTTTTCCTGCGCAAGTCATCTGCAAAAGCCACCATTATATTCAGATGCAATATGTTTCCTCAAGAATTCAGACATCTTTTGCAAACAAACTGATAAATGAAAAGTAACGAGGGTTTTTAATTGAATTATTCGACTTTTGTTGGTTGAAAAATTTGTGCCAGGAGTAGGCGAGTACATCAGGAAGCTGATCCTTGGAAAGAGGCGATCGCTATAAATTGAACAAGAGAAACTATCCTAATGGCAATGTGGAAACGGGGTCCCACCGAGTTTCGACTCTGCTATGGCTCGTATGTCCTCAAGACGCTCTGCTCATCTTGCTTTCTGAAGTGGATGATTAGCCGATCTTTTACCTTCGAAGATTTCCGGATTGAATGAAACGGTGATATAACACGGATGAACTCAGATCGCAGTTATTCGCTTATTCCCTAACTTTTGCGTGGACCGCCCTTTTGGGTTTACAATCCACCGGGATACCCTTTTTGCCTGAGTCACCCTTTCGGGTTTTCGACTCACCGGGTGTAAATTTTTTTTTGATTTTTATATCCGTAATTTTTGCCCGAACCTCTTCATTCTTTATTTTGGTTCGTCGGGACGCCCTTTTTTGCCTGGACTCTTCTTTTTATTGTCCAGGGGGTATATTTTATGCGAATTATTTATTTTAACTGCGTCTAAGTTGACAGGGGATGGGAAGCCTTTTCCATCCATGGTTGTTAGCATCAAAGCTCCGCCAGAGAAAACTCTTTTAACCACATATGGACCCTCATAATTCGGTGTCCATTTGCCCCTGTGATCTGTGTTGGGAGGAAGAATTCTTTTGAGTACCAATTCACCGACTTGATACTCTCGAGGGCGCACTTTCTGATCAAACGCTCTCTTCGTCCGTCTCTGATATAGCTGGCCATGGCATATAGCTGCTAGTCTCTTTTCCTCAACTAGGCTTAGCTGATTGTATCGAGAACGGACCCGTTCTGCTTCGTCCGGCTTCATTGTTGGTGCAGGGAAAAGTTATTCTGGCACAAAATGACATATGAACCCCCTCCGGTGTGATCAACACTGCACCAACTCCGTGACCATTGACGTTGACCGCCCCATCAAACATCATAATCCATTTGGATTCAGGGTCAGGCCCCTCCTCCGGGAGTGGTTCCTCGCAATCTTTCGATTTGAGAAACATGATGTCCTCATCAGGAAAGTCGAACCTCATAGGTTGGTAATCATCAATAGGTTGCTCTGCAAGATAGTCTAACAAGACACTTCCTTTGATGGCTTTTTGTGAAGTGTATTGGATGTCATACTCTGTCAGCATCATTTGCCACCTAGCAACCCTACTGGATTTTCAAAAATATACTTGACTTGATCCATCTTTGATATCAATAGAGTTGTGTGAGTCAACATATACTGTCTTAGTCGGCGAGCAGCCCATGCCAAAGCGCGACAAGTTTTCTCGAGCAGTGAGTATCTTTGTTCACAGTCGGTAAACTTTTTGCTAAGGTAGTAAATTGCATGTTCTTTTCGACCTGACTCGTCATGCTGACCGAGCACACAACCCATTGACCTTTCTAACACAGTCAAGTACATGATCAACGGTCTTTTCCTCTCGGCCTGTAGACTGGCCCCGATCTTGATCTCTTTCTTGTCGTCTTCGGTACCAATGTTGATGGTCTCAACCACCTCCTGATAAGGTGTGATAGCTCGGTCCTCCTGTTTCAACAACCTGGCTAACTCCTCAGGAAATTCACAATCTTCCTCAGCCCCTTCTTCGGCTTGATAGATAGGATTGTCGAAGTCATACTTGGCTATAACAGTGTCGTTAGCAGTGAGATCCGGGTGATCAGTTTTACGAGGTGTTTTTTGGAAATAAAAACGAAAAAGAAACATGAAAAAGAAACATTACCGTTTTTGTAAAAGTAAAAATAATTGAAAGAAAGAGAACACAAAATTGTTTGCAAAAGCTGTCGTTTATTGATGATGAAAATAATTGCGAAATGTAACTAAATGGATGGCCCTACAGATGAGTCATTACACCTTGGTCAAAGTGTAAGACTTTGTTATGCATGTGATAAAAGGAAAACAATAAAAATTACTCCTTCAGTAGAGTAAATCGGACGACTTTTTCAGACGACCAATTGTCGAGCTTTTCTCCTGGGACACACGGGTGAATCCAGCTATCTAAGTCACAGTCGCTGTCAGCCTTGTCTTCATCTGCAGCATTGACGGTGTGGGGAGAAACCAAACCCCCGCTGGAGAAAGTACCGCCTTCATTCTTCTGAGACCCCAGAGTATACCCTAATCCAAACTTGTCTTCTTTTATGATTGGCTCCACAAATTTGCCCCAGCCTTGGGCATTACCAGCCTTAACCACTTCAACAACTTGCTTGTATGAAGAGATAGAAGTCTCGACCTTCTCAGACTCAGGTGAAAAGACAGTTTCGGGCGCGACCTCACTGATGTTTATGGCTTCGAAGCCCTGACACAGCATCTCATGCATCTTGCCATCCATCTCCACATACTTAAATGTAGACAGGTGGCTAACAAATATATCCTCTTCACCACAGGCGGTGACGATCTGACCTTCTAGTCCATATTTGAGCTTCTGGTGGAGAGTAGAAGTAACAACACCGACAACATGAATCCAGGGTCGACCTAGCAGACAACTATAGGCAGGCTGGATATCCATCACATAAAAGGTACTCTTGAATACCTGCGGTCCAATCTTAACTGGCAACTCAACTTCGCCACAAACAGCTCGCTTAGAGCCATCAAAAGCCCTTACAACTAAATTACTCGGCCTCAGGGTGGCGTCATCGCAATCCAACTTCATCAAGGCTTTCTTTGGAAGAACATTCTGAGAAGAGCCTGTGTCAACCAAGACATGGGAAAGCACCATCCCTTTGCATTCCATTGTGATATGCAAGGCTTTGTTGTGATTCCTGCCCTCAGATGTTAGGTCATAATCGGTGAAACCTAACGCATGGCTAGTGTGTACATTCGAAACTACCGACTCCAGCTGGTCAACAGTTATCTCTGGGGGAACATAAGCCATATTCAGTACTTTCAATAAGGCTGCTCTGTGAGCCTCAGAGCACATGAATAATAAGAGAATGGAGATCTTTGAGGGTGTCTGATTTAGCTGGTCAACTACCTTGTAGTCACTTTTCTTGATAATCCTCATAAATTCATCCACTTCCTTCTCGAATGCGGTCTTAGGAGGAGCTTCCTCGGTAGTAACCTCTTCAGTGGCTACCTGTTTTCCTTTAGCCTTGGCAGCTGCCTCAGCTTCAATGTTCATGCGTAATATTGATGGTGCAAATAGGCGTCCACTGCGAGTGAAGCCACCAATTCCTCCAACATTGTCTACAGCGGAGCTACCAATGTCAATGTCTTTTTTGTTAACTTTCTGCCCCTGGCAGTAGATATCATCCCCATAGTGCCACGGGACAGCACTGTCTTTCTCATACGGAACAGGTCCTTGTACCGTGATGGTGACCGGACCAATCAAAGTCGGTTGAGGGTTGTCAGAGTAAATTGGTGCTGGACTTTCTGGGAAATATATTGTTGTCGGAGCGGGTCTCTCGGGAACATATATTTCTTCAGGAGTGAAATAAAACGTTACTGTCGACACATCATTCTTCACTGAACGAGTCTGATCGAACTGAAGACAACCTTCATCTATCAGTTATTGAATACCCCTTCTCAAACTATCACATCCGTTCTCGGCGTCTTGACAATTTCTGCACTCTTCCCCACAGCTCGGGAAAATTTGTCCTTTCAAAAGTTGGTATTTAACTACCGATAGCGAAGTCTTCACTTTAGCCACATCAGAAACCAAATTCAAAGTTTCCCCACTATCAACAGCATTAATCCTCTGCCCGCCGTGAGCTAGCATCGGGTTTTGGATAACATTAGGCACCGGAGAAAAATTGATCGCCCGGGCATCTCTCAAATCTTGTACCTTTAGCTGGAGAGCCTTGCAATTATCTGTAGTATGGCCAGGTGCGTTGGAGTGAAAAGCACATCTGACATTGACATCATAACCTCTAGGCAGATTGTTTGGATCGACCGGTGGGGCCAGAGTTCTCAAAGTAACCAAATTCATATCAATCAGCTTGGGAAGTAATACAGAATAAGGCATTGGGATTGGCTCAATGACCCGGTCTGCCTGCCTTGGACGTTGTTGATAGGGTCTCTGCTGACCCAGATTACCTCCTTGTTGTTGATTGTTATACCTGGGTTGCTGTTGCGGATGATATTGCGGTTGAGGAACAGGTGTTGGAATAGTGACTGCGACCACTTGATCTTGATAATAATTAGGGCGTCCTCTGCCCCTGCCTCTGCCGGCATATACAACGCTCGTCTCACCTTCTCTTCTTCGCTGACCGTTACCAGCAAACAATTTCTTGGGAACTGATGAGTTGGAAGCACTGTTGTCTTGAATTCGGCCCATCTTCAACAGACTCTCGATCCTTTCTCCAGCAATCACTATCTCTGCAAAGCTGATTGACGGGCAAGCAGCCAATCTCTCGATATAATTGCCTTGAAGAGTGTTCATGAACATGTCCGCCATCTCCCTTTCAGACATAGGGGGTTGGACGGATGCAGCAATCTGTCTCCAACGTTGAGCATATTCTCTAAAGGTTTCCTTGGCAGTCTGAGACATTCCTTGCAACAAGGTCCGATTTGGAGCCATGTCCAAGTTGTATTGATATTGCTTGACAAAAGCCTCTGCCAAGTCTTTCCAGCTCTTGATGGTAGTACGAGACAAATGCGAAAACCATTCACGAGAAGCTCCAGTTAAACTATCTTCAAAATAGTACATCCACAGCTTTTCATCTTCAGTGTGAGCTCCCAACCTTCCCAGATAAGATTGGAGATGAGTGTGTGGGCAAGAAGCCCCGTTGTATTTCTCAAAAGTAGGGGGTTTGACCTTGTGAGGGATCCTTACTCCCTGAACCAGACCAAGATTGGTGACATCAAAACCTAAGGAATTTTGAGACTCCAAAGATTTGAGCTTCTCAGCAAGCTCATCCATACGGCGAGTGGTCTCGAGGGCCTCGTCGTGCAAAGAAAATTGATCATACTGACAATCTTCAGTAACGGGACGCCCGTTAATCCAAATCCCTTGATTCACATTGTTCCTTCTGCCAATACCATTCCCAACATTTCCCGTGTTGCCAACATTACCTGGGTTTCCATCAACATTTGCGTTACCCGCGTTTTCAGTGTTCACAGGGTTATCAGCGTTCCATGGGTTACCAGGGTTACCAGGGTTCCCCTCAGCACTTGGTATTTCCACCTCTGGATCGGGCCTCGGTTGCTTAACCAATTCCTTCAGCTTCGCCTGGCCTTCTGCCATACCAGTCATCAATGTCATGAATTGATCCATCCTTTCACGCATATCAGCCAGTTCTTTCTGTATCTGGTCCATTGCTAGTCGTGGATGGTTTTCCTTTGTCGGGTACCTGTGAACTCGCTTGGGACCAATAACTGCCTGATTCAGGGAACAAACATTAGACACTGCGGTGACACCTGCAAAACAACAAGGGTTAGTATGCATGGTATGCGATGCACTGCTTGTTCAATTTTAAGGCCCCCCCTTAAAAAGGGAATACCCTGCAAATGAATAAGCATGAGATGTTGGATGCAAATATGTGAATGATGTTATGCAATGCAATGGCATGTCAATCAGAATGGCTGGATCCGCTTGAACATCTGTCAGGTTGCACTGCCTGGAGAGAAATTAAGAGGATCAAGCAAAGCACACCAAACAAAGGTCATGGGATGGATCATGTTATCCTTAATATCAACCATCCATTTTGGTGGATTATGGTTTACACCTTATCAACACCCAAGTTTCATTGATATTAAGGATACCTGAACTGATCCACCATGAATCAAGGGTTTGTTACAAGTCACGAGCATGGAGTTTAGGTTAAGAACCACCCAAAGGGAGTGTACTAAAGTTTAAACCTGCCAAACATGTTCTACAAAAGGTTCCCATAGTCATAATCCCATCTTTCGGATATTATCGGAGGAATGACTACTCGTATTCCAAAAATATTCTCAAGAGAGACTCTTATGAGTGTAGTATCGCGTAACAATCGTATCAAATCTTACACTTGAACGACTTTCGCACTACGTCCTACGAATAGGCCAAGATGGGTTTGGTAAACTAAGGTCCTTGGCTTCTAAGGTCTATATTGGAAAAAGTAATGTCTAACCACAACTTACTTGTGTGACATTATTGATCCCAACATGACCTTCACCAAGTGAATGGGCTCGCAAGTCAACTTACTAAGGAATAACTCCACACAAGTCAACAAGACTATGCCATTCTCCTATCCTAAGTGCACTCGAGTTCGGGTATAAAACTCATCTCACAAACAGAACCAGCAGATACGGCAGTCATATGTACACAATGCAATAAAGCAGGTAAATGCTGAAAGATAAATAACTGTGCAAAAGAATAAACACCCAATAAACAAACAACCTACAAAAGCTAGGAGGGACTCGCTTAGGGAAACCGGGTCCCCAGCAGAGTCGCCAGCTGTCGCAACCTAAAAAATGGAATGCGAAAAAAACAACTGGCGAAGAAAGACAGGAGAGTCGCCACCGTGCGTTATTTATCCCAAAGGAGGGAAAGGAAACGCTCGAAGTAAACCTGGAAAAAGGAAAGGACAAGACAGGGTCTCGCAACCAAATCTTGGGTTCGGGAGTCGATTATGCGAAGGGAAGGTATTAGCACCCCTACGCATCCGTAGTACTCTACGGGATCCACTTTTGTAGTTCTTGTCTAAAGGGTGTTGGTTTATCTAATGTGCTATTTACTAAAAAAAATGTCAAAAGAAAATGACTCGCACGGATGTCGCATCCACTGCATACGTATCTCATCTGAATATGAGAATCAGAGTCTTCGTAGCTCGGCTACCTAGGGGTTAAGGGTAATTGTGCTCGCTAAGACATCGCATCTTATGCCTACGTATCTCATCTGGAATGAGAATCAGAGCAAGCCGTAGTTCGGCTAACTACGGGGTTATGGATTGGGTTTTGGACGAATGACGTTACTACGCAATCTACCGGATACTCGACCTTTGGAGACTTACTCGCCTGTAGTAGAAGGAGTTAACGTGTTCTTAGGAGAAGAAAAAGCAATGAGTTGGTAGGGTTAGGGATGCTCATGCAAAAGGAGTCCTGGACGAAGGAACCTGTAAAAAAATATATACACACACAAAAACATCGCCTCCTATCGAGGTATTCCAGCTAGGAAAGCAGTAAAATGTGGAAAAATATAAAAGGTACCACGCGGATAAAGATCCGAAGTAATAGCAATTAGAGGAATGGGAAACCCAGGGATCCTTCCAAGCTAAACACCATCAAAGAAAGTGAGTCAGTACAGGTAATCGGAATAAACCTCCAGGTGGTATCCCACAAATAAAGTGGAACACCAGGCAAGATATCCCTGCAAGAGTATGTGAGCCCTCACAAAAACTCAACAAAAGGGTTAGTGAAACACGATAAGCATTTTTTTCATGGATAACAGTATGGTTTCAGAAACCTCAAACCCTGTGGCATACACTTCATAAATTAAACGATTAGGCATTCAAGGCATTATTTATACATTCATACATAATTATGAACCCGTGGGCAAAAACCTAATGAAATTCATCCATCATACCTCAAACATTCAGAGTATTCAACTTCAAAGCACAAAGGTAATGGGAATAAGGGCAAACCTGATTGGAGAGCTTGATTGAAATTGAGTTGCACCCGTGAGGTTTACAAAACAATCTTTAGGGTTTATGTGAGGCAGAGGTGATTCTGTGCAGTTGAGTTCCCTTCAGGGTTTGGAGGCTGCTCTGAGTTCTCTGTCAGGTTTCTCTCCAGGTTTTGTCCAGGGTTTTGTTCCAAGGAAACCTCAGAGTGTTTTGCTTCTCTTCCTTTTTCTGTATGTTCTCCCTCTTTTATAACCTGATTTTCATGGCTTTGTGCGCTCAAATGAGAGAGGTCCAAGTCCAAGCTTTATCTATTATATTTTATTTATTTATTTATTTATTTATTTTATTATTATTTTTTTTCGTTTTTTTTTTCGGTTTTTTTTTCGGTTTTTATTTTATTTATTATTATTATTATTATTATTATTTATTTTTTTTATTATTTTTTTTTAAATAAAGTTTCTTGGATCTGATTCTGATTGACATGATGAAACGCAATATGAAATGTTAAATGACCTAAAAATGAATGCATGAATGAGGAGGGCAAATTTTGGGGTGTTACAACTACCAAGTTCAAATTTTCCCCATCTTCCACACTGTTTACTCTGGGCCCTCCATGTTAAGGCATAGGATTATTCACCACATTCGGAGTAGGAGCAAAGTTAATCGTCTTGGCATCAATCAAATCCTGAACTTTATGGTGAAAAGCCCGACAATTCTCGATGTGGTGCCCTGGCGCACCAGAATGAAAATCACAACGGACATTAGCATCATAACCAGCGGGAATCCTTGTTAATGGAGCCATAGTTCGAAGTTCAACAAACTTTAACCTGAGCAGTTCATGGAGTAATTCAGCATAAGTCATTGGCAACGGATCAAAATGACGATCTGGCATTCTTTGTCTTGGTTGGAATTGGCGTTGTTGTTGTTGTTGTTGTGGTTGTCCTCTTTGTTGTTGTTGAGGTTGGGTTGATGGAATAGTCACAACAGCAACTTGATGGTATTTTTGTCCTCTGTTTCCATTTCTCTGATTATATATAGCATTTGTCTCACCCTCTCTCCTTCTGGGTGCCCCCGAAAATGGTTTCTTAGCACTTGAAGAACTTGAAGAACCAGGGTCTTGGATTTTTCCTGCTTTGATAAGACTTTCAGTTCTTTCTCCGCAAATCACAACATCCGAAAAACTACCAAATGGGCAACTTCCCATACGATCCATGAATACACGTTGCAAGGTTACAATGAACATATCTGTCAATTCTCTCTCCAACATGGGAGGTTGTACTCTCGCAGCTAGTTCACGCCACCTCTGGGCGTATTCCTTGAAACTCTTACTGGTCTTTTGAAACAAACTCTGCAACTGGGTTCTGCTCGGAGCCATGTCCATATTATGCTTGTACTGCCTCAGTAAAGCTTCACCTAACTCTCTCCAGCTTCTGACAGATTCTTTTCTCAAGTCCATGTACCAATCCAAAGATGCTCCAGACAAGCTGTCTTGGAAAAAGTACATCCACATTTTTTCATCATCAGTATAAGCGGATATCTTCCGGTAGTAAGCTTGCACATGAGTTCGGGGACAAGAAGTGCCATTGTACTTGTCGAAAGATGGCGCTTTGAACTTGTACGGGATCCTCAACCCATCAACTAAACCCATGTTAGTAACCTCAAAGCCCAAAGAATTCTGGAACTCCATGGCGCAAATCTTTTCAGCAAGGGCGTCGACCTTTCTATCACTCTCTTCCGTCTTTCCAAATTCATCATCATCACTGGGAATAGTGAACATATCTTCTTGCTTGTCAACCAAATGAGAAGGATGGTGAACTAGAGCACGTGCCGCTCGAGCATTAGCAGCCTCTGTAATGATGGGTTGTCCATTGATTCTAATACCACGCAATTCGTCACCATCAGCATGGTTGTTGACAGGGTTGGTAACAACAGCATCGTCGACAGGGGTCCCTTCTGGCGGATTCTGACCGACAGGGGGAATCACAGTTTCTTGTCTCTGGGCCAAGGCTCGGAGTTCCTCTTGCCCTTGCACTACCCCTTGCATCATATTCATGAATTGGGCCATGTTAGTCCTCATCTCTGCTAGTTCTGCTTGAACTTGATCCATGATCTTCTGTTGATTCTGCCTTGTTGCGTAACGGTGCGGACGATGCTCAGCAATCCTGCTCTGAAACGGGAATCAGAATGAGAAATCCTCTTCCAGAACACCTGTAATGATGCAAGAATGATATGTGTATGTTACGTATGCTATGCTTTATCATTTCTCAGGTATTCAAGATTCTCGTCCACCTTTGAAAAATGGCAACTTGTACTCGTAAGCGGAACATAAACAACAAAGAAGCAACATACACTAGACGGCAAGCAAAAGTGAGACATCAATAATCTCATCCATAGGCATAAGAAATAAGATTCATACAAATGTAGTTCAAGCAAAGATTCAGTTCATTAGTGTAGAATAAAGAATCCCATCCAACAATCCGGGAGGTGATTCTCAAAATAACAACAAGACAAACTAGGGAAGTCGTCCTTCAGGAATGAGAGTCTTCAAATACTGGCACTGATCCATCAATCGGTCACACTCTGAACACTCAGGTAGAGGGGTGAGCTTCTCTTTCAGTTGCACCCTGAGTTCAACAACTTCCTCTAGGAAATGAGATGCACGGATGTCACTTCCTCGGAGCTGGATCTCTGTTGCATGCCTCGGATCTACCTCTTTCTTCAACTTAGTATCTTTGTCCTTAAGTTGTTTTTCCAAGTCTCGTATCTTCTTTTTGTAATTGGCTTCCGCTTTTTGTAATCTCAAGCATTCAAGGTGTTCTTCATCCAACATTGTTTCTATCTCATCATAGGACCTCTTTTTGTTTCCTGATCTACTAGCACTTTCACCTTGCACTCCTTTGAGTTTATGAGCCAAATTCAGCCTATCAGCTTTTGCTTTGTAAAGCTCCATTTGGATCTCTTGTTCATTTTCTTTCAACTGGAGATTCTCCATTAAGGCTTGTTTGTAATACTCAGCAGGCACACTCTCAGAAAGGATCAAAGGCGGTTGCTCCTGTAATGGTTCCATCCGGTCATATGGTAGCAACAAAGTTCCAACTCTTTCCTTGACCCACTCAGTGTAAGCAGGCATAGCAATTGCAAACTTCCTCCCTAAAACAGATCCATCTTTTATACCAATATTCTCCCAAACTCTTCCCACTTGCTCCAATCTTGCCGGATCGCTCCGTTTCTCAAAGTACACACTTTCGGCTATCTCGACATCTTGCGGCCTTTCGTTCATGACAAAACCCAACTGACGAAGAGAAATAACCGGGTTGTAGTTTATGCAACCCCTAGTTTCTATGAGTGGAACATTGCGAAACTCTCCACAACTCATAATGACGTTGCGCACATTAATCCTATAAGCTTGCCACTTGATATCATAAGATGTAAGCGACATGATCCTCTGAGTCCATTTGTGAGTATTCTGAGTATCCACAAACGGTCCATTGGTTGGTAGAAAAGACAAGAACCACTTGAGTAGCAACGGGAGACAACACCTGATAGCTCCACACTTACCATGCCTGTTGTGTACCGCGTAATAGGTGTCAGCTAACAAGGTAGGCACCGGGTTTCCTCCAATGAAAATAGTGATTGCTGCCAGGTCCACGAAACTAGGCATACTAGGGAACAAAATAACTCCATAAATCATGACAGCCAACTGAGCGTTGAAAGCTACCCAATTTCCTTTCTTCGCTTCTTCCTTAGCCATTCTTACCAAGAACTTCAAGGATAAGCCCACAATATCATCGCTTGGTTTCCAATTATCGCTCACTTCCTTAATGCTCAAGTAAAGAGCCTTAGCGACAACTTTGAAATCCACCTCCTTTGGCACATCTAGGAAAGGTACTCGGTTTTTGATTCGGACATTCATAAGGATGGAATACTCTTCAAGAGTGGGCGCTAACTGGTAGTCCTGAAAAGTAAAGCAACGAAGCTCCGGATCATAGAACTGTAAGAGAGTCTGCAGAGGTACCGGATCAGCCACCATCTTCAATAATGCCAAGATACCCCCATACTGATCATCAAAAACTTTCTGATTACGGTCGGTCACGAGATTACCCAATTCTTCCAAAGATGTCAACGGCTCACGGTAGAAGCTGTAGGTGCAAGTCTTCCTCTTCAACTCTGGAATGGCAACCATCTCTCGGTGTGAAGAGACTCCTGAATAAACTTAAAAAATGATATGTATATGCGGGTTAACTTTTTTTCTTTTTTATGCATTATTTTTTGGAAAGTAAACATGCTATGATGCAAAATGATGAAACAATGGATGGTTGGCTGTGTATCTCAAAGAATAGGATCAGAACTTCAACATGAATTCGGAACCGGGAACCATAGAACATGGTCATCAACTTAGAACCCAGACTTCAGAACCAACGATCACCAACAAGAACTAAACAAAAGTCACCAATAGGACACGGTCACCAACAGAACAAGTCACCATCAGTACCTGTAAATGATTCATTCCCGCCCCACTCACGGGTGTAATCTAGGCCAGGGTAAGATTAAGAGAAACGCAGGATAAATAATTCTTTCAAGAATATCATCATATGCACACCAGGTGTATGCAACGATAATACCCCATCAGAATCTGAACTGCTCGTGATACCATGTTCCGCTAAGTGGCGCGATACCACCCGCTTCCCATGAATCACTCTATTCCTAGGTGTCCTAAAGTTCACTCATAGCCTGTGTATTGGGCCTTTTACCTCTTGTGACTCCTACCCAACAGCGAAACAGATACACAGCCAGTACAGTATGCATGAAACAATAAAGCGCACATAGGATGCAATGCAAGCAGATAAGTATGCAAAGCAATAAATGAATAACACACAATAGACAATAAACAAACGCTAGGAAAGGCCCACTAGGGAAAATAAATCCCCAACAGAGTCGCCAACTGTCGCTCCCCGGATTTCCCAAATCCAAGTACAAACGCGAAAAGAGGTGGCGAGGAAAAAGAGTATAGTCGCCAGCTATGTACTTTTATCCCAAGAGGAGGGAAAGGTATTACTGCATAACCAAGAGGGAACGGGTAAAACAAAGTCTCGAACCAAAGAAAACTGAGTAAGGGGGCCGGTTACGTGAAGGGAAGGTTATCGCACCCCTTCACGTCTGTGGTACTCCACAGGATCCACGATTGCTATTTATGTCTAAAGTGTGTGTATAAAAAGTCCTATATGCGATGCAAAAGAGAGAAAATCAATGTAGGGAAAATAAAGAGTTATTGCTCGCACAGGCCCTACCCTGCTGCATACGTATCTCAAGAAGGATTGAGAATCAGAGCACCGTAGCTTGGCTAACCTATTTTTGTTTGTTTTTTGTGATGAATGACGTTACTACACAATCTACCGGATGCTCGACCTTTGGAGACTTACTCACCTGTAGTAGAAGGAGTTAACGTGTTCTTAGGAGAAGAAAAATCAATGAGTTTGTTTGTTTTAGGAATGCTCATGCAAAAAGGAAGTCCTAGACGAAGGAACTGTGCTACCTTAATTGACATGCAAACGAGAGACTATACGAAGCCTAGCAATCCTATGGGGAGACGATCACACCATACAAAACAAACATGCATAAAATAAACACGCCAACAAGGGGGCTCAAACATACGTGGGTAGGGCTTTAGTCAAGACGGGTCATATCAACCTCGACAAACAAGCCATGGAAAGGTAATCAAATGGGCTCTTAACCACTAACATTGAACGTCAGGGTGAGTAGATCAAACGGGTAATGAGGATAAGACCTCATAGATCTTAACCCTGGACAGGGTGAGCTCATGACAAAAAGTGGGGATTTAGAAAGGTGGAACCCTCTCCACTGACTGACCGGACAAAAGATCTTGGGCTTTTGTTCTGAAGCATCGACACGTAGTGTGATCTTAAAGAACGACACACTGAATAACGGGGGATTGACTACTAATCCCTTTTATCCGTCAATTGCCTCTTCATGGAGGTCTTTAGCACTGGTGCCTCTTCTTGGAGGTCTTTGGGCACAAAAGTAAACACACAAAAACATTGCTTCCTATCGAGGTCTTCCAGCTATGAAAGCGGTAAAATACGGGAAAGATGTAAAAGGGATCAAGAGATCTACCACACGGACAAAGGTCCGAAGTAACAGTAACTAAAGAAATAAGAAACCCAGAGATCTCTCAGGCTAGCACCATCAAAGAAAACAAGTCAGCAAGGCAATCAGAACAAATCTCCAAATGGTATCCCACAAATAAAGGGGCATACCAAGCAAGCTATCTCTTCAAGGTTCATGTGAGTCCTCACAAAAAAACTCGACAAACAGGGTAGAATAACAAGGTGGGGTGCAATCAAGAGTTGCACCAAACAAAATGTAACCACATGAATCATGCCATTAAAATTCACAAAAAAACTCACAAAAAGCAACCAAGGATAGGAGGCCTAAACCTCTTGTCAAACAAATGCATTAAAAGGGTATCGAAACTCAAAGTCAAGGGGCAAGGATCCACACATCAAGACATGACATACATACTAAAACATGTGCCTACATGCAAAACCTAACGATACCCACTCTTCCAAATTTACCCATAATACCTCATACATTCAGAAATTTCAGGTTGAAAGTATAAAGTAGTGGAAATAGGGCATACCTGATTGGGGAGGATCGATTGAAATTGAATGGCACGGTTGGGTTTGCAAAGCAATCTTAGGGTTTGTGTGAGATGGAAGTGAAAAAGTCTCAGAGTCCGAGTGAATTTTTCAGAGCTGTCTGGAGGCTGCTGCAGATTAGTTCGTTCTTCTCTCTAGCCTTTTTCCACTGAATTTTTTTAGAATTTATAAACTGATTTTCGTGGCTTTGTGGGCTCAAATGAGAGAGGTCCAAGTCCAAGATTTTTCGGTTTTTTTATTTTTTTTATTTTTTTTATTTGTTTTTTCTTTGTTTTTTTTTTATTTTTTTTTGTTTTTTTTTGTTTTTTTTTTCAAAACGTGTGGGCTTCGCCTAGCGAGCATGGCAGTTTAGGAAATTCCTCTGAGCGCAGGTGATTCTGGTGGCTTTTCTTGGGACTCGCTAGGCGACCCATTCTGCTCGCCTAACGAGCATGACAGCTCATGAACAAACTTTTGCTCCTTCAAGATTAACGTAACGTTTTGAAAGTAACTCAAGTCATTCCCTAACCATTTCCTCTTCAGTTGACCAACAGTTGATTTCTGGCTTCATAGTTGAATTTTGAATCGTATTGAGCCAATTAAGCTTGATCCTTTAAAGAAAACCTCTAGTTGATGCGCAATCTCCCTTGCATTGACTGATCCTTCAGATAGAACCCACAAAGCGACTTGGATGATATCCAAGCTTCTTGGACGATAAACTCTTGGAGCTAATTCTGATTGACATGATAAAATGCAATATGAAATGTTAAATGACCTAAAATGAATGCATGAATGAGGAGGGCAAATTTGAGGTGCTACACCCACACAAGTCAACAAGACTATGCCATTCTCCTATCCTAAGTGCACTCGAGTTTGGGTATAGAACTCATCTCACGAAGATCACAAAGCATACAAGGAATTAATATTCAAACAATTCAATCATTACATACAATACAGTAATCCCAAATTGCACAAAAATATGTCACAAAGCAATATACCATACAATACAACAAATATGAAAAGTAGGCAAAACCCACTAGGCAAATGATAGTCCCCAGCAGAGTCGCCACTTTTCAGTAGCGGGGTATTCGTTACCATTAGAGATATTGACTAAATCCAAGGTAAACCATACAATTCGAGTCGCCACCTCACTTCTATTTATCCAAAGGAATGGTTAGAAAGCGAACAAAAACCTAAAAGTTTTATCGAATAAAAAACTAGTAAAAATGTCAGAGATCTGGGTAAGGGGGTTGGTTATGCAATGGGAAGGTTTTAAGCACCCAAAACATCCTAGGTACTCCTAGGGAGCCCTTTTCATAAGTGTTGTTCTAGTCTAAAGGGTGTAGGTATATCTAAAGTACTATTTACTAAAAGGAAGGTTAAAAGAAAATGACTCGCAAGGATGTCGCATCTACTGCCTACGTATCTCATCTGAGTATGAGAATCAGAGTCTTCGTAGCTCGGCTACTTATGGGTTAAAGAGAAGTGTTCTCGGTAAGACGTCGCGTCTTATGCCTACATATCTCATCTGGAATGAGAATCAGAGCAAAACGTAGTTCGGCTAACTAGGGGTTGAGGATTGCCATCTGAACATGGACTTACAAAAGAGGACACCAACTGTGTCAAAGGAGGGTGGGCAGCGTGTTCGACATCCTAGCAGTAGGTGTCGCAGCTCGCTGAATCGAGTCTTAGGCAGTTACCTCTTTGCAATAGAACGGACTGACATGCCACAAGATCGGAGATGCACTGAAGGTCTAAAAATGGGGAAGCTCTGCTCTAGAGTTGTCATGCAATATGGACCTATGTGTTAGGATTTACAAATGGGAACATCTACCTAATGTTAGCATGCAAAGAATAAGGAAATTCTACCTATGTTATCATACAAAGGGTTCTACCTAATGGATGCTACCTAAACGGAACAAGAGTCGACGGATGGAGCGCGGAGAGGAGTTACGAATAAGGGTAGATGGCGATGCCGGAGGCAATCGACTTACAGGTAGATGGCGATTCCTGAGGGAATCGACTTACAAGAGGATGGATGAATGCGTGCTGGTTCTGTTAAGTTTTGAAAATGATTACTCGATGTTGGATCGAGCTTTTGATCTTATTTTGAAATGGTTATCGGATGTTCGTTTTAATTCTTGTATTAACAGGTGACTAAAGAAATAAAGAGATAAATATTATACGCTTTATGGGAGAGGGGTACATTTGTTATGAATGGGGATTGTTCATGGCAAACAAACAATAAGAATATATGCCTTATACATCATACAAGTAGGCAACAGTTATCAATCAGATCGGATAAATAAACAATATATAATCAAACCAAAGAATCAAATAATGGAGCATTTAAACAATGCATGGGAGTATGAACATGTTAAATAATCAAGCAATAGAAAGCATGAATGAGAGAAACAAGTATAAAAGATGACAGATGAATCAAACAGATGAAAATATGCACACGAAGGGTCCAATGAATAATTTAATCAGGAAATGAGGTAAGGACCAAATAAAATCAAGGTAAAAGGCCTCTAATACATGGCATATGAGATGAACGAGGGAGGATCAAAAGATCTCTTCAATTGCCATAAGCAATCCCTAAGTCAAACATCGATCATAAAGAAGTCAACTGAAAATTCAAGTCAACTTAAAAAATAACAAATAAATAGCAAATTAATCAAGAAAATTATGAAAAATTAAACTAAATAAGGTGGGGTCAGGACATCATCATCCCCCAAAAAGATTTTAAAAATAATGAAAATTGGCACGTGAATTAATGAAAACAAAACATAGGTCAAACCAAAAGTCAATTAATAAGACTAGGTTAGAAATAAATCAAGAATAAATAGTAAATTAATCAAGAAAATTATGAAAAACTAAACTATATAAGGTAGGGTTTCAGCTTCTTAAATAGGGTGGATTAGGTGTTCTCATGGGCTTTTTAATAAGTGATTTATCCATAAGAATAAAAGTGTGAAGTGAGGTGTATAATGTTGTTATTTTGGGCCAAACTTAAGTGAATGGATGTCCAATGCATGGCCAAAAGAGGTAAAAAACGTGACTAGTTTGTGCAGCATGCTTAGAAAATCTGATTGGGCCAGCCAGGCCCAAAATCTGCCTAGAAAATCAAGTCACGGTGCCCACTTTAAATGAATGTATCTCTCAAACCATGGATCCAAATGAGATGATTCCAAAAGGATGTGAAAGAGGACATGTCAAGGTACAATTGTTGTGAAGAAAGTATTTTCAAATAATGCCTTGAAGTGCAAGAAAACTGGCCAAGAAGTCTTGACAATTTTTGAAGATTTTGGAGGTATTTTGGCCTAAAAAAATGTCTCACTTTGACTATTCATAACTTTCTCAATTCTAATACAAATGGAGCAAACTTTATATCTCTAGAAAGCTTGGAACAAGAGGAACAACTTTCATGTTGGAGAAATTTTCAAATGGAGATTTTATCTTAATGAAAAATGGGCTTAAAGTGAGTGCAACGATCATGAAAACTTGCCCTAAATGGAAAGTCAACCATTTCCAAATTAAGTAACTTTTCCAATTCCTTATTAAATGATGAATCCATGATCCAACCTTGATCAAATTTCACATGTAGGATCCCCTAGGCATGGATTTTGAGATTCCACTCTCAAAATGTCAGGAGTTGACTTTTCTGGCCCCACAGTTGACTTTTCCCAAACTGTCTGATTCCCGATTACATTGATCAATTGAAGCACTTCTAGCTCAAATAAAAAGCTGATTTTTTTGTATGTAGAGGCATCATAACATTGCACTTGCATAGCCTCAAGGATCATAAGCATCTTGGTTCCCTTTGCCTTTGGGTGGGATCCCTTGTTAGTGGTTTGAGATCATCAAGCATGGTTGAATTGTATATTATTACTTTTCTCATTTTATTTACTAACCAAAAGCACACAAATATGTCGCTAACATTTCTTGTTTGTAGCTTGAGCAATCACAAGATCCAAGACTTCTAGGAGATCCTTTGTGCAATGATATGGTCAAGAGAAGATGAAAGCAAGCATGGTAATGGTTCCCAAAGCTCCCATCCATCAAATATTCCTCCCAAGTATCTCAATTCATCATTTTGATCAAAGCAAGTCAAGGGGTTTGAGGTTTATTTCCCAAGGAAACCCTAATTCATCTGATCATCAATAATGCCTTGCTCATGAAGCAACCTCAGCCCATGGTCAAATACAATCAAGGGAAGTCCTTTAATTCATCATCTCATGCATATTTGAACTTATTTGAGTGTCCTCAATCATCAATTCATCAAGATATGAGTTGTGGATTTGAGAAGTTGATCAGTCAATTCATCTGACTATTTTGAAATGCACTGAGACCTAACTTTTTATGTGTTGGTAATATAGAGATGACCCCAAGAGAAAAAGTGTTCTTAAGAACAATATGAAAAAAATTCATGTTCATCAAAATTTGATTTGATGCTTGTAAGGTCATCCTCCATTCAAAGTCATTATAGGTCATTTTGACTGAAACCCTAATTTTGGGTCAACTTCCCAAGAGCATAACTCATTCATTTTTCATGATTTTGGGATGAGACTTAATGAATTGGAAATCTTATTGTGTCTAATTCAAATGTTATGTTGATCAAAATTGCAAAATCTCAAAATAAATACATGTGATAATGCAAAACATTATAGGTCACTTTGGGCCAAATGCATTGAAATGTGAAAAAGTCCAACCTCAAGTGCCCATAACTTCTTCATTAAAAATCCAA
This sequence comes from Lathyrus oleraceus, assembly GCF_024323335.1. Lineage (NCBI taxonomy): Eukaryota > Viridiplantae > Streptophyta > Magnoliopsida > Fabales > Fabaceae > Lathyrus > Lathyrus oleraceus. The sequence goes on from NC_066580.1 coordinate 373,203,479, forward strand.
ATGATGCAAAATTTAAGTCCAAATTGATTTTCTTGAAAAGATCTACAACGTTTATATTGAAGATTTTAATATTTGGAGCTTGCATCATTGATAAAGAAGGGCTTGAACATTGGCCAAACTTGGAAACTTCATATATGCATGTTTTGCACCCTACACTTCAAGATCAAATTTCACTAATTTCCGAGGCCCAATTGGAATTTTGATCAACATAGCATTTGTTCCTTATGCAATAAGCTTTCTAACCATTACTCATAAGGTTGCATTTGGAGTTTAGAAGCGTCATTTTCGAAGACATGAAGAATTGAGTGCATTTTGTGAAAGCTATTCCAATTGTCATGCATGAGCTGATTACATCAAATGTACACGTCCATTTGCCTTTCACATGAACTCAGCAAATTGTTTCAGCCTTTATTGGGCCTTCCACATGCTCACACAGGCCCATGCAATTCAAAATCCATTTGCCATGCACACGAGTTAGCTCATGCATTCAGCTCTCTCCATTTATAAATACCATGCCTTGCCTTCACAATTCTTCAACCTAATGGCGCCTAAATCCCTGCTGAATTGAATCCTCACCCATACCAAAGGAACAAACTTCATTTTTCTCCAAAATTTTCAGATCTGAAATTCAATTGCATTGGTTGAATTTTAAGATCTAAAGTTCCTAAGCCTCTTCACTTTGATCCATTGAAATTTCTGTTTGCAAAAGGAACCAAAGAGAGTGACTCAATTCTTCACAATCCAAAGGTTTTGCTCCATTGAAATTTGCTTCGAATCTCATCATACATTGCTCCATTTGCCTTGATCTTGTGTTGTCTGAAGTCCTCTCTATAGAGGCATCATTATTGTGTGCTTAATTGTTGAAATCGAGCAAGTTCAGTTGAACACCACCAAACATCCATCTCTGATTTCTCTCTTAATAGGAATCTAGAGTGGAATTGAGTGGCATAGGAGTGATGTACATCACTTCACCTTTCGAATGGTGCCTAGATCGTGCATTTTAGTTAACATTTGAATCTCTGCATTTTTGAACTCTCACAGGAGCTTGCCGGTGAAGACGGTGGCGCTGGCCACCTTCCGTTTGCCTGATCCAATCTAAGTCGTGCGATGAATTCTCCAGATTTAATCTCCATGCTTCATTGTTATGACTTTTCTTTAATGTCCAGGTGACTCATTGACTAGAGTGTCTGATGCGCGCGCATGTCACAGCCGTTTGATGATCCAACTCAATTAATGAGCTTAGATCCAACGCGTGTGGATTTTCCATATTTTCATTTTCTGATTTCTATTTTTCTTTTTTTTCTTTTAATTCCTTTTTATTTCTAAAATTCATATCTCTTTTATTATTGGTCCAAAAATTATGGGACCAATTGCATTATTTCTCTTTTAATTCCTAGTTTCTAAAAATGATTTTTAATATTTTTTATTTTATCATTTGCTATTTTTTAGTAATTTTCTCTTTTCTGGTTATTTTTAATTCATTTTAAATAGTTTTTGATATTCAAAAAATACAAAAATATTTTCTCAACCTCTCTGAATAATGATAGATCTATGAAAAATATTCTCATCAACTTATTAATTGATTTGAGATTTATTTGAGATTTTAGTTCAATTAGGTTATTTTTATTCATTTTTAATTGTTTAAAAATAGTTTCTGACTTTTAAAAATGCTGAAATATTTTGTCAAACTTTGTTTGACCTTGTTGAATTTGGGATAATTCACTTGGACCTTTCAAAGTTGATTTGAAGTGAGTTTGAAGTTTGACCTTTCGTTAATAATTTAATTCAAGTTTTATTTTAAATATTAAAAATGCCAAAAATATTTTGTTTATTTCCTGAGTTCCAATCTTCATTTTGCTTCTGTTTTCTATTGTTTGACCTTGATCTTCCCTATCTTTGGTCAACATTTGTTGATTGGTACATTCCATTTCATTTAATGCATTTTAATTCTTCATTTATAATTCTTTTTCTTCTTCTTCACCTTCTTTTCCTTTTGATCAATGAGTTAAAGGTTGATGGTTATCATTGATTAGGGAGGTTTAATCTTCCTTGATTCAAATCTAATTCATCTTGATCAAATGATCAAGTGAATGGCTTTGCATTAAGGATAGATTGCTTTCTAAATCATGCAAAGGACTTAAACCAATACAAGATCATTTCTCATCTTCCTTTTGGCATGGCAAGTTGTTGGAGTTTGATTCACTAATCAAGACCTCTAACTTGTGTTGTTGCCTACATTATTATTGACCGGCCTCAGATAGTTATGACTTCTACATAAGTCCAATTACGATTGCTTAACATAGCGCTAAATTTGCCTTATGGCACTCTAACTACTAACACTAACCATTAACAATTAACATTTACTTTTTGCTCTTTACATTTATGCAATTTACTATTCTTGTACATATTATTCATTTGCTTTTCCCCCTTTGCTCATTTGAGCACATGTTTGTGTTTATGCAATTTGCCTTTTGCTCACTTGAGCACATAATTGTGTATATACTGTTGTGCTTGTGTCTTGTTTTGATTGTTGTGGACCAAATGCAAAGAAATGAACAAATGGACTTAGTTTCTAGGACTTTCCCTATGCAAAATGGAGTAAAAGGACCTTAATGTTGAAGATGGATTAGAAGAGCCAAATATCTAAACTCACTCTTGTCCATTTTTGATTTGCTTCATAAAACTTTTTAAGTGTGTGCTCTTGTGCTAGGAAATTCTATGAGAGCTCAAATTGAAGAACTATTGCCATGCTCACCCAAAGTGAAAGATACAAGATACATTGAGGATCTCTTAAGAGGCTCGTTTGATTGTTGCCTGAGCTTACTATTACTTTGCTTGCATATTCCAAAGGTTTGGAGCTACTTGGATCATCAATATGATCTCAAGAGAGGAACTCCATTTGTGGTCTTGTTTCTTATCCCTTATCGCTTGTATGATTAGGACCTTAGCCATTCTTCTTCTTCCCTCCATTCTAACCCAAGCCATAACTTTTGTGCAAACATTTAACACTTCTTTTTTCAAACATTAGAAACCTAAGCCTTATGCTTTTGATTTTCAAACTATCTTTTCATAACACTTATTTTGAATTGAACTTTTAAATCAACTTTGACCATATTTTGTAAATACTTTTCAATGGTAAATATAACCCATTCAAATACCTTTTTTGGTTTCAATGGCCACTCTCTTAATCAAAACTTTTTCATAACCTTTAGCTATTAGGTTTGAGTTATCTTTGAGGTAGATGTAATACTCACCTATATCCTTAGGGATGGACAATGAGTCTTCCATACTTATTATAGGGTTAACCCCTTACTAGCATGTTGAAGCTATCCTCACATGGTGGATTTATGGTTTTGGGTTGAGTTTTCTCACTTGGATAACAAAAGACCTTAAGGCTTTTGGACCAATCAATTCACCAACTCATTTTGAGATTTTTACCCCGAACTACGAGGTTTTGATCCTAATCTTTTTTTTAAGATGGTACGTAGGCAATGGGTTTATCCATCCAAACACAAAAATGTAAATAACTTGTATATTCTTTTCTCATCTCTTCAATCATGTTTGCACAAATAAATTTTCACATAATACCAACCTTACAACAAGTATGAAGAGGGCTCCCTAGGAGTACCTAGGATGTTTTGGGTGCTTAAAACCTTCCCATTGCCTAACCAACCCCTTACCCCGATCTCTGACATTTTTACTAGTTTTTGATTCGATAAAACTTTTAGCTTTTTGTTCGTTTTCTAACCATTCCTTTGGATAAATAGAAGTGCGGTGGCGACTCGACTTGTATGGTTTACCTTGGATTTAGTCAATATCTCTAATGGTAACGAATACCCCGCTACAGGAATATGGAAGAAAGGATAAACACTTTCTACCTATGGGGCTCACTCTACATGGAGAGATCATACACAACCATCTGCTTGGGGAAGAATATTTCACTACTAGCAGGAGATAACAAGCAAAGATATATGGCAAAGAATACAACATGAATATCTGAATTCTATAATTATGTATGTATATGCTTGGTTTATGTATGATTAATGCTGACAAACAAACATATCTAACACAAACAGGTCAAAGAATCAATGGACAGACATCCGATACAGCATCTCAAAAGACAAAGCCAAGCCCACAAGGGAGAATCCAATCTGATGGGGGAAACAAATACCAGGAAACAAATCACCGCTGAGGATCGAGTGAAGTCGCTGCTAGGGACAAAGACCACTGCTAGGGAAACAAGCAGGATCTCCGGGGACCAGAGTCCACTGTTGGGGATAAGCAAAGGGTCACATCCACCAAAGTTGGGGATCTTCCAACAGTACGCAGAGGTGTGGACAAGATCAGTCATAGAAGAACTCTACTGGGGATCTTATCAGGGGGTGATGTGGAATTCTGTGGGGAACAACCACCAAACAGAAATACATCGAGCAACATTCGCTTCTAACCACAAAAGGAATATCTCTGTTGCGGAGAAGCAACCAATCACTCCGTTGGGGGAGAAAACAACACATCCTCCTCAGGAGTTCCAACGCCAAAGCTAAAATCAGGTAAAGACTCAGCTGGGGAGGCTACAAAGCCACTGCCAGGGAACTCAACACGGATAAGATCCAACGTAGAAGTAACGCTACTAGGGAGCTTATCAAAGGGGAGATATGAAACTCTGTGGGGGAACAACCACTGAACAGAAGTTTCAAAGACCAACACATTTCCTAATATCTGTCGGAGAAACAATCTTTGTCGAGGAGAAAAGAAACACCGCTCCGCTGGGGAAGGAAATAAACATTTTCGGCACCCGCTCTTCCAGGAGGATACTATCCAAGAAGGAGGGAGGAACAAACATATCAGGCTATGATCAGGCAACTCCACTGGGGAACAACTGCTGATGACTGAACCTGTGGGGATAACCTGTAGGCGATCATGCTGGAGATAATCTGCCGGTGACCCAATCTGGGAGAAGTCTAAAGTGAGCAACCATATCGAGGATGAGTAGTAAGCAAACTCACTAGGAATTAATGTATGTGAATCCGCCGGGGATAAGCTACAAACCAACCTGCCGAAAATTTCCACCCATGCTGGGATTTTTGCTCACTCTGCGGGAGATTTCCACTCACAATGAGGGAAGACCAACTTCCTCAAAATGATAGCATATCAATTTTTTATCAATCTATAAGGGATTTTAGATCAATTCATACAAGGGATGACAACCATATATTTGATAAAACACAAATGCTAGATCCAGACTTACTGGGGAGTTAGAAGACTAAGACCAAACTCCAGACTCTCTAGGCGAAGTATTTATTGACTGCATCTAAATTCACAGGACGAGTGAAATCCTCCCCATCTATAGTTGTAAGTATCAAAGCACCGCCTGAAAAGGCTCTCTTAACAACATATAGACCTTCGTAGTTTGGAGTCCACTTGCCCCTGGAATCGGGCGCGAAAGACAAAACTTTCTTGAGCATAAGGTAACCTTCTCGGAACACACGAGGCTTGACCTTCTTATCAAAAGCATTCTTCATCCTTTGATGATACAACTGACCATGGCACATGGCAGTTAATCTCTTCTCTTCAATCAAGTTCAGTTGGTCATAACGACTCTGAACCCATTCAGCCTCAGTCAACTTGGCTTCCATCAAGACTCTCATCGATGGGATCTCGATCTCTACGGGGAGCACAACCTCCATGCCATATACAAGGGAGAAAGGGGTTGTCCCTGTTGAAGTACGGACAGATGTACGATAACCATGCAAAGCAAATGGCAACATCTCATGCCAGTCTTTGTATGTAACAACCATCTTCTGGGATAATCTTCTTGATGTTTTTATTAGCAGCTTCAACAACCCCATTCATCTTGGATCTATAAGGAGAAGAATTATGATGTGCAATCTTGAACTCGCTACACAACTCTTTCATCATCTTGTTGTTCAAGTTAAATCCATTATCAGTAATGATCTTGTCTGGCACACCATAACGGCATATAAGTTGATTCTTGATGAACTTCACAACCACCTGCCTGGTCACGTTTGCATACGATGCCGCTTCAACCCATTTGGTGAAGTAATCAATTGCTATAAGAATAAACCTGTGACCGTTCAACGCCTTTGGCTCTATCATGTCAATTACCCACATAGAGAAAGGCCATGGTGATGAAATAACATTCAGAAGTGTCGGGGGAATATGAATCTTATCCGCATAAATCTGACACTTATGACATTTCTTCACATACTTGCAGCAGTCAGACTCCATTGTCAGCCAATAGTAGCCTGCTCTCAACATCTTCTTGGCCATGGCATGCCATTGGAATGAGTACCAAATGAACCCTCGTGGAATTCAATCATCAACAGGTCTGCTTCATGTCTATCCACGCATCTGAGCAGAACCATGTTAAAACTCCTCTTATAAAGAACATCGCCATTGAGGTAGAAACTACCAAATAATCTCCTCAAAGTTTTCTTATGTTTAACAGATTCCCTAGGCGGAGAAAGCACTTGATATCATAATACCATGGCTTATCATCTTTCAATTCTTCAACTGCAAATACATGAGTTGGTCTATCCAAGCGCATCACAGTGATATTGGGGACTTCATTCCAGAATTTCACCATAATCATAGAAGCAAGCGTAGCAAGAGCATCTGCATTTGATTCTCATCTCGAGGAATATGATGGAAATCAACCTCAGTAAAGAACGTTGAAATCCTCCTCGCATAATCTTTGTATGGGATGAGGCCAGGCTGATTCGTCTCCCATTCACCCTTAATCTGATTAACAACAAGGGCCGAATCACCATAAACATCAAGATGTTTGACCCTAAGATCAATACACTCTTCCAAACCCAAAATACAGGCCTCATAATCCGCCATATTATTCGGGCATTTGAAAGTTAGCCTTGTTGTAAAAGGAAAATGTGTGCCCTGAGGAGTAATAATCATTGCCCCATTACCATTTCCATATTGATTTACAGCGCCATCAAACACCATACCCCATCGGGAACCAGACTCTGGCCCTTCATCGAGCGTACGCTCATCACAATCTTTCATCTTCAAATACAAAATCTCCTCATCTGGGAAGTCATACTGAACAGACTGATAATCCTCAATTGGTTGATATGCCAAGTGGTCAGCCAAGATACTACCTTTAATAGCTTTTTGAGCCTGATAGTCAATGTCGTACTCAGATAACAACATTTTCCAACGGGAAATTCTCCCAGTTAGAGCAGGCTTCTCAAAGATATACTTGATTGGATCCATTTTGGATATCAACCAAGTCGTATGATTCAACATATACTGGCGTAAGCGCTTACCAGCCCAAGCCAAAGCACATCATGTCTTCTCAAGCATTGAGTACCGAGACACACAATCAGTGAATTTCTTACTCATATAGTATATGGCATACTCTTTCTTCCCTGATTCATCTTGCTGACCCAATACACAACCCATAGAGTCTTCAAGAACAGTTAGGTACATAGTCAAGGGTCTCCCTTCAATAGGCGGAGACAGAATCCGAGGCTCGGACAGATACTCTTTGATACTATCAAAGGCCTTCTGATAATCCTCGGTCCAATCATGACGCTAATCTTTTCGGAGGAGCTTGAATATTGGCGCACATGTGGCAGTCATGTGGGATATAAATCTGGAAATATAATTCAAGCGGCTAAGAAAACCTCGGACTTGCTTCTCAGTTTTGGGCGCGGGCATCTCTTGTATTGCTTTGACCTTGGCAAGTAACTTCAATACCTCTTTCACTGACACTAAAGCCCAATAACTTGCCGGAACGGACTCCAAATGTACACTTGTTCGGATTCAGACAGAGTTTGTACTTCCTCAAATGCTGAAAAAGCTTCAACAAGTGCTCTACATGTTCAACTTCCATTCTCGACTTCGCAATCATATCATCAACATACACTTCGATCTCCTTGTGCATCATATCATGAAACAAGGTAGTCATAGCTTGTTGATACGTGGCTCCAGCATTCTTCAAACCGAAGGGAATCACTCGATAACAGAATGTTCCCCAAGGTGTGATGAATGTTGTCTTCTCCATATCCTCGGGTGCCATTTTAATCTGGTTGTATCCGGAAAATCCGTCCATAAATGAGAAGACATTGAGTTTAGTTGTATTATCTACCAACATATAAATATGTGGTAGAGGAAAATCATCTTTCGGACTAGCTTTTTTCAAGTCTCTATAGTCCACACACATTCGGACTTTTCCATCTTTCTTAGGCACAGGCACAATATTGGCCACCCATTGAGAATATGTAGAAGTCACCAGAAACCCCGCATCAATTTGCTTCTGAACTTCTTCTTTAATATTCACTGCCATATCAGGATGAGTTCTTCTGAGCTTCTACTTCACATGCACACACTCAGGCTTCAAAGGCAGGAAATGTTGCACGATATCAGTATCCAGACCAGGAATGTCTTCATATGACCAGGCAAAGACGTCGACATATTCTCGTAGCAACTCAATCAACCCCTTCTTAACAGACTCTTCTAGGAGTGCCACAATCTTAACCTCACGAACACAATCTTCAGACCCCCAAGTTGACTGTTTCCAGATTCGCAAGATGCGACTGAATGATCTTCTCTTCATGCTCAAGTAGACGGGTAATCTCATCAGGAATCTCTTTAACATCATCTTCTTCGGCCTCAAATACAGGAAACTCAAAGTTGGGAGATGGTGTTGGATCATTATGTTCAATAGGTTTGATCAACCTGCATAATGATTTGGGATATAAAAGAGATTTTAGAACTCAAACAAGGCAAATCATTATGCAGATGAAAATATTGTTTTTATTCTCTTTTTAGGGTTTTTTGGTGATCACCAATTTAATGCAAAAAAGCAAAAAGTGAAAATAATTTGGAAAAACAAACATTTAACATGTAATTATTGAACGAATATCATTGTATTTATGTGCTTACAATGTCATCACTTCTCCTTTTGGCATGGGAGAAGGGTTTTTAAACAAAAATGAACATTACGTGGACTTATGGACAACTGTTGGAACATCAACAGCGACCCAATTATTGCAGATTCCTCCTAGGATGACAAAGTTGCCAGAATCTTCCTCTGCATCATCTCCCACTATAGCAGCTGCCTCCTGGTCTTCGACCGTGTGGATGAAACCACCACTCTGAAACAAACCGCGCTTGCTGAAAGTGCCTGAAGAATACCCTATGCCAGCCCGGGATTTATTGTCTTCCAGCTTAATCATTTGTCCTAACCCAGTAGTTGTTCCATGCTCAATGGCCAACTTCGCATCATTGTAGGACGCAAATGAAGAAGTTCCTTTCATAGAAGGCTCAACAATAGGAAATGTTTGGAACGGCGTCCCAACCTCACCCTCAGCATCAATGTAAGAAAAGGAAGACAAATGGCTTACCAAGAGAGCCTTCTCTCCCCCTACCACCACCAACTTCTTGTTCTTCACGAACTTCAACTTTTGGTGTAGAGTGGATGTCACGGAGCCTGCCTCGTGAATCCATGGTCTGCCTAGCAAACAGCTATATGATGGGTGGATATCCATGACCTGGAAAGTGATCTGGAAATCACTAGGTCATATCTTGATTGGGAGCTCAACCTCACCAATCACAGTCTTTTTTGATCCATCAAAAGCCTTCACAACCACTCAACTCTGCCTCATGGGAGGCCCCTGATATGAAAGTTTCGCCAAAGTGGATTTTGGTGACACATTCATCGATGATCCTATGTCTACCAGCACATTAGAAAGGGCATCATCCTTGCAATTCATTTAAATGTGTAGAGCTAAATTGTGGTTTTTCCCTCCTCGGGAAGATCAACATTGCAGAAGCTCAAATTGTTACAAGCGGTTATGTTTGCAAAATTGCTATCAAACTCTTCTATTGTGACATCGTGATCCACGTATGCCATGTCCAACACCCTTTGCAAAGCTTCGCGGTGTGGCTCGGAGTTCATCAACAAAGACAGCACATATATCTTTGATGGAGTTTGTAGCAGCTGATCTACAACATTATACTCGCTCCTCTTGATGAGCCTTAGCATCTCATCACAGTCCTCTTTCAGTATGCCATTTTGGCCAACAAGGACAGGAGCTCTAGAAACAGCGGCAGGTCTATCAACAGCAAGTGTCGGATTCGGAGAAGTAGAAGAAGTCCCCACAGGGGTGGCAGAATTATCAGCAACATCAGTTCTTCTAGTGTCAACTTGGGGTTTCGGCGGCGCCGAGAAAACACGACCACTGTGGGTCAAACCACTGACATCAGAGATACTTGTCACATAAGTGGAGGGCAAAGGCACCTCCTTCCCATCTTCTAATGCAACCGTATTATATCTATAGGGAACAACCTTGTCTGAAGAGTAAGGGACATGGCCCGCTGGCTTAATAACAAGAGTAGGGGAAGCCTTCTGCTTGCTGCCATCATATCTGACGATAATAGGCTCAGGTATTCTGAACACAGGGGTATGACATTAACTTCATCCTCATCACGATTCTGAAGTATCTCGATCACACCCTGATCCAGCATTTCTTGGATGTCTTTCCTGACTTGGCGACATCCTCTCTCGTTGATAGTGCATACACGGCAGCTATCATGGTCATGCTCGTAGTGACTGTATCCACATAACAGTATATGCATCTCGACCAAAGATTGTCTGATATGGCTGACATATCTGACCTTGTACTTGCCAAGACAACCCTGAACCATGTTAACAACAGATTTCACATGCTCGGGCAATGGGTTCTTCTTCACATTGGGACCTACGTCCTCAAAAAAAAAATACCGCTTCTAACAAGGTCTTGAACCTTGGTCTTGAGAGGGTAACAGTTCTCCACATCATGTCTGGGAGCACCGGAATGATAAACACAATGAAGCTCGAGATTGTACCACCACTGAGGGTTAGTCGGTACAGCAGGTGGGTCACGTGGAGTGATCATCTTCCTTTCAATCAATGAAGGATATAATTCAGCGTAGGTCATTAGAATAGGATCAAAAGTGACCCTCTTCCTAACATAGCTAGTGCTAGTTTGGTTGTTGTTTTGAGGCTGGTAGGCCTACTGTTGCGGGCGATGATGTTGTTGTTGATACTGTTGATGTTGCTGTTGCTAGTTCTGATACTGTTAATGTTGATTTTCCCTAAAGGCAGGTGCTATATCAGCCACCTGGTGCTGGGTATTGGTCGGGCGCACAATTTTCCTCTTCATAGAGGGTCTTCTTTGTTTGACATGGGAGGATAGATCATGTGCCTCTCCATCTTTCTTCTTGGCGAACGCCCCATAACGTTTGGCAGAAGAGCCTTCTTCTCTGGTCAAGCGTCCTTCCCTGACTCCTTCCTCTAATCGCATCCCCGTGTTCACCATCTCGGTGAAATCAGAGGGAGCGCTAGCAATCATCCGCTCGTAGTAGAAAGAGCTTAAAGTCTTCAGAAAGATCTTCGTCATTTCTTTCTCTTCGAGCGGGGGCATAATCTGTGCAGCAAATTCACGCCACCTCTCGGCGTACTCCTTGAATGTTTCTTTCTCCTTCTGAGACATAACCCTCAGTTGGTCCCTATCAGGAGCCATATCAATGTTGTACTTGTACTGCTTGACGAAAGCTTCGCCAAGGTCGTTGAAGGAGCGAATATTCACACTATCCAAGCCCATATACCATCTCAATGCGGCACCGGACAGGCTATCCTGGAAGTAGTGGATGAGGAGTTGATCGTTATCGGTTTGAGTTGACATCTTGCGTGCGTACATCACATGATGGCTGAGCGGGCAAGTGTTTCCGTTGTACTTTTCAAAGTCAGGCACTTTGAATTTGATAGGAATCTTGACGTTTGGCACGAGGCATAGCTCAACAACATATTTACCGAAGAGGTCTTTCCCTCTTAGAGTTTTAAGTTCCTTGCGCAGCTCAAGGAATTGATCATTCATAGCATCCATTTTCTCATACACATCTGGGCCCTCAGACGCCTCAGAGTGATAAATGGTGTCATCAACTCTCGACAAAGTTTGCACTACTGGTGGTGGCACATCAAGGACCGGGCTAGATGCCGGCAGAGAAGCAAAAGTATGGGTGAGACCCTCTGGTACAAAATTAGCGGGCATCCCCAAGGGAAACCCGGCTGGCATAGCAGACGGAGAAAAATGAGCACTGGCAGCAGGCACGGCAGAGGAGGCAACCTCTGAGATGACCGTCCTATGGGGAGGAGTTGAAGGCGTAAGAGAAGACTGGCTTTGGACGGCCAAGAATGATTCCATCAGGGCAGTCAATCTTGCCACTTCCTCCTTGAGTTCCCTGTTTTCTTGCTCGAGGTGATCCATTAGCTTTGAAGAGTTGGCTCTGGTGTAGTACCGGTGTGTCAACTTGTCTTCAAAATAAATGAAGAACACAGAGTTAGACCACTGATCAAGAAGCCCTGAACAAAACCTGCTTATGCATATGATGCATGCAATGCTTGTGCATATGATTTTATTTTTAATCAGAGGAACTTTCATAGTTCTATTTGCAAATATTTGGAAAATATTAATCATATAAATGGAATATTCATATCAATAATATCTGGAAAAAAATTTACACCAAAGAAATACAATCTTGGTAACCAAATATAATACAAGAGAGAAGGAAAATGAACATCCTATGGAACCCTAGAAACAATCATCCAAAGCTCTCGAGACCGGAAGATAAGCTGCACGAAGCCTCTTCACCTCTCTCTCATAGGCTGCCTCCATATCTGCCTTCACCTTGGCGATCCGATTGTAGTACCTCAAATTTGCACCTCCCATTTGTATATACATTTCATTTTTAGGTCATTAACATCACATTAACATTGCATTATCATTGCATAGCTCACTATCTCATCAGGCAAGACTGGTCAGGAGATTCAGAACTCATCAGTCCATGTGCCCAAGGATCACTTTGAAGTGGTTTGGCCAAGTGTTGAAGGCTCAGAACTCATCAGTCCATGTGCAAATCATCTGAGGCCCACAAAAGTCAACAGAAGTCAACTGCAAAGTCAACTGTGGATTTGAAGGTGGGAAGTGGTTAGAGATGCTTCATTCATGTTCAAACAAGTCTCATTTGACATTTCAAACATCAACGTTGAAGAATTTGAAGTCAGATCAAGACTTTCCAAAAATAGCAAGTGACCTGTAATTTGAAACATTCCAAAAATGGAAAGCTTTTGGACCAACTTCAACTCAAGATTACATCATCAAGAAAGCTTCAAATGAAATTTTGTCCAACATGAAAGTTGAAGATCTTTCTCTCCCATTTCCAAAAAATCCAAGATCATGAATTTCTCATGTGTGGTTGAGGAGATATAGTCCAATCATGGCAAAGTGTGTTTCAAAGTTCAAATGGGCATAACTTTTTAACCAAAGTTCCAAATTGAGTGGTTCTTTTTGCATTTTGATCCTTATAACATGTATTTTCCAAGCATACCGTTACATGGCCTGAAATCTCATTGCATGATCTTTGGCTTATTCATGAAGATTTTTGAAGAAAATTGCATGACATCATGTTAAATGATCATGGGCATACAAAACCAATCCTAAAGCTTGCATGAACTCATTTTAAGCGATTTTGGGCCTTGAATAAGTAATGTTCACGTGGCTAGCTTGCATGGGGGGTGAAAACTCATTTTTGCACATACACCACATAATGGATTAATCTCATTGGCATTAAGCTTAAACAGGATTAAAACCTCATTAGCATGGCATATATATACTTAATCATAACTGTTTTCGATCATTAGCAACATTTCAGATCTAGATTCAAGAAAATCACAAAATTTTCCACTCAAACTTTTTTTCAAAATTCTTCAAACAAGAGCATCCTCTGTTGATCAATTCATCCTCCTGAAGCATTGTTGAGAAGATTTGGACGTGAATTCAGAGAAAATCGTGGCATATTGAGCTAGGTTCAAAGTTGAAGCATCCATGGCAGTTGAAGATTAAGCTGGATTCGGGTACAATTGAGCTTCAATTTCATCATCATCCACCTCACCAAGCATTAGGGAGAAGATCTGAGGCCTGGCTAAGCTTGGAAGCACGTGATTCCAAGTTCTGTTCTTCAAGAGGTCATAATTCAAATATTTTAATCTTGAAATTCATGCACATATTATTGTAGATCTAAGCATGCTGATGATTCTGAGCTTTGAATCGTGTGATTTCATGCAATATTGACTGAGTTAGGGTTGATTCAAGTTTTGTGTATGAACTTTCATTTGCTCGATTCTATTTGTGTGTGATGATTCATGTTTAATTGTTGCTTGATCCTTCATCTCCATGGAAAATGCTTTAGAATGATGTATTTGATTTTGAGTTTTGGAATATTTTCTGGAAAATTGTATGAACATGTGTTACCGTTCATTTGCTGCGAGAGGAAGAAGATGAAGTTCATCTTTCAGGCCACGGTTTTGATCTTTTGAAAACACTTTTCCTGGTTTGCATGTGTTAGTTTAGGGCTTGGCATGTACTGTTCCACGTTTCGCCTTGCTTGCATTTCCATTGGCTCCCATTGCATTGACCTAGCCACTTCAGCGTTTGACTGCCACGCTGTAATAGTGGAACGGTGCGTTTTAGCACCTGAGGCGCGCCAACTTTTGAATCCTTACAGGATTCGATTCCCAGCGGTGAACATTATTTCAAATGCCTTGCCATTTTCCACATTCCCTCCAATTTTCATACCTTGGCTCCATTTCATTTTTCAAATTCTTTCCAAACTTCAAAAAATCATATTAAATTGAAAAATGCACTAATTTGATCCCAATTTTTTGCTATGTGCTCCTTGATTTGTCTAATTTTTTATGAGCATAAAATTGAAAATTGTGCTTGGCTGAAAAATTGATTTGTCCTAGGGAGATTGAACATGTATCCATTCATGATATTGCCTTATTCATTTGATCATAAAATGCTTGTTTCTTATCCAATGCTTCTGAAATTTTGTGTGTGGATTCTAGACATGTTGAGTGACATTTTGGCTTTGATTTGAGATTTTTTCCCATGCTCCCATTCTGTTTTATGCTCATTCTAAATTGGTGTGACAATTTGTGCCACACATGTGATTGTTTGAATTGTGCTATGTGATTGCCATGCCTAATGATGTCCAATGCCTCTGATTTTTTGTGTGATGATCATGTTATATGTCCTGTTTACTCATGAATTTTGCCAAGATTATTTGAGTCATTTTTGATTTGATGTGCATTTGTTTCTTCTGATGTCTCAATGTGATCACCATTTGCATGCCTTGCCATGTTTTGCTCATGAAATGAATATGCTTAATGATCTTGGTGTGAGACTTTTTGAGACTTATTCTTGATTGAATAAGGATGATTCATGTTAAATTTGAGGTTCTGTTTTGACTTTTTTCCCTAGGCTTTGACCTAGTGGTTTGTGGCTTACATGTGGGCTTTGATTTCAGGTTTAAACATCCAAGTCCATAGTTGATGATGCTTCCTCATTTGAGCATTGATGTTTGCTCTTGATTACTAACACTTGTGTGTTTTGTAGGTTGATGCTAACTCATTTGAGTTTGCCTTGTGGCTTGCATATTGTGAACATTGTCTATCTGTTTGTTATTGCTTGTTGATTGTGTGTCTGTACAGTTGAACTGATTGGTTTAGATTTTTCACAGGTACCTAAGTTGCTTTAAGTTCACTTGAACTTTGCTTTGATTTGCTTGGTTGCTTAACCACTGAGGTATAACTTCTCTGACTTCATGTAGTCTGGAAGACCTGTCCTATTATGTGGGCAATCACCTGTCTGAAGCCCTCCTTAAGAGGCAATGCTTGTGAATGTTTACTTTTGTGCCAAGCAGGTAAAGACCTCTTAAGAGGCAATAGGCAGATAAAAGGGATGTGCAATCCATCCCCTGTTATTCAGTTGTGTCATTCACTTTGCTCACACACCTTGTGTTGATGCATTGTGAATAAAAACCCAAACTCTGGTAGTGTCAGTCATGTGGAGTAGAGTCCCACATTCTGGACTCCCACACTATCATTTGTCTGAGCTCTCCCAGGCCAGGGATAAGAGCTGTGAGGTCTTACCCTCATCTCCATTTCATTTGCTTCACCCTAACTCTCAATGTTAGGGTTAAGAGCTAATCCCCATTCCAGTGGCTTGTTTGTTGAGGTTGACATGACCCCTTGACTAAAGCCTAGCCTTGTATGAGCCCAAATTGTTTGCATATAGTGCGTGTGCTTGCTTTATTGTGTTCGTTTGTTTGTCTATGCTATTTAGGATAGCTTGCTTCCTGTGCAAGTTAGATAGAAACCTTAACATAGGGATCGTATGCATGACAACTTCTAGGCTCGAGTCGTAGTCTCCCTAGTAGTTTGTGTCTCCCTTTGTCTCTGGTTAGGTTAGAAGTTCTTTCCCTATTAAGGGGAACTACATCGCCCTGATCCTCATACCAGATGAGGTACGTAGGCAGGAGATGAGCAGATCTCTCCGGGCGCCCTTTTCTTTTTCAACCCCCCTTTGTGTGTGTTTGGAGTCTGACGTAAGTCCAGCGATTGGCAGTCGGTTTCCTGTGTGTGTGTCTGTTGGTTCGGAGTCTGATGTAAGTCCAGCGATTGGCATTCGGTTTCCATGTTTGCCTGTTTGTGTGGAGTCTGACCTAAGTCCAGCGATTGGCAGTCGGTTTCCTGTGTGGGTTTTGTTTGGCGTGCGTTATCCGAGCTACGAGTGCTCTGATTCTTTCTCTGGTTAGAGAAGATACGTGTGCATAGGATACGACATCCTAGCGAGCACGTTTCCGCTGTCCCGAACTACGTCGACTCTGATGTCTGTGCTTGACAGACTACGTAGGCCCAGGATGCGATATCCTGCCGAGTCCCGTTTCTTCCGTCTTTCCGTGTTTCCTTCCAGCCTTGTGCAGTGTGTGAGCAGTTTCTAGCAACCTTATCCTTTCTTTTGTGCGTGGATCCCGTCGAGTACGACGAATGCGTAGGGGTGCTAATACCTTCCCTTCGCATAACCGACTCCCGATCCCATCTCTCTCTGGTCGCGAGACCATGTCTTTTCCAAGTTTACTTCGAGCGTTTCCTTTCCCTCTTTTGGGATAAATAACGCACGGTGGCGGCTCTTTTGTTTCGTTTTCCCGCCGGTTTTTCGCGTAATGCGACAGTTGGCGACTCTGCTGGGGAAAAAGGGAAGTTGACCTCTTGCTGGTCCATCTTCCCTAAGCGAGTCTCTCCTAGCGCTCTCTAGGATAGGGTTTGGTTGCTTTTGCTGTTTTATTTATTGCATTCATTTATTGATATTTGCATTTATGTTTGCATTTATGTTTGCATTCATCATCTTTTCATCTGTGCTGGCTGGTTGTCTGTTTCTCTCTGTGGGGTGGGAGTTACAAGAGGTAAAAAGCCCAATACCCAGGCTATGAGTGAACTCTAGGACGCCTAGGAATAGAGTGATTCTTGGGAAGCGGGTGGTATTGCGCCACTTAGCGGAACTTGATATCACGAGCAGTTCAGATCTTGATGGGGTATTATCGGTACATACATCGGGTGTGTATATGATGATATTCTATAAAAGGGTTGTTTATCCTGCGTTTCTCTTAACCTTACCCTGGCCTAGATGACACCCGTGAGTGGGGAGGGAATGATCATTTACAGGTACCGTAGGTGACTTGTTGGTGACTTGTTGGTGACTCTTGGGTCCTGTTGGTGACTTGGTTCTACAGATTGGGTCTCAGATGACTTTGGGTCTCAGATGACTTTGTGGTTCCGAATTCAAGCCGAAGCTTTGATCCTGTGCTCTGAGATACACAGCCAGCCAGTTGTGTCTGCATCATTTGCATCATAGCATATTTATTTCAAAAAAAAAATAATGCAGTAAGAAAAAAAAATCAAAAAGAAAGAAAAAAGAAAAAGCTAATCCCCTCATGCATATCATTTCTCAAGTTCATTCAGGAGTCTATTCACTGTATGAGATGGCAACTGTTCCAGAGTTGAAGAGGAAGACTTGCACCTACAATTTTCACCGTGAGCCTTTGACGTCTTTGATAGAGTTGATCAATCTTGTGACCGGCGGTAATCAGAAGGTGTTTGTTCATCAGTATGGGGATTTGTTGACACTGCTGAAGATGGTTGTAGATCCAGTGCCGTTGCAGACTCTTCTACAGTTCTATGACCCAGAGCTCCGTTGTTTCACCTTTCAGGACTATCAGTTAGCTCCCACTCTTGAAGAGTACTCCATTCTGCTGAATGTCCCTATCAGATATCAGGTACCTTTCTTGGACGTTCCAAAGGAGGTTGATTTCAGAGTCATTGCCAGAGCTCTTCATTTGAGTATCAAGGAAGTGAGTGACAATTGGAAGTCGAGTGGTGATGTGGTAGGGTTGCCTTTCAAGTACCTGGTGAGGATGGCTAAAGATGAAGCAAAGAAGGGAAATTGGGAAGCATTTCAGGCTCAGTTAGCTATCATGATTTATGGGATTGTGTTGTTCCCGAGTATGCCTAATTTTGTGGACTTTGCTGTTGTCACTGTCTTCCTTGGAGGAAACCCAGTTCCTACTTTGTTAGCTGACACTTACTATGCTATTCATAGCAGGCATGGTAGGGGTGGAGCTATCAGATGTTGTCTCCCCTTATTACTCAGATGGTTCTTGTCTCTCTTGCCAGTCAGTGGACCTTTTGTGGATGCTCAGAGCACTCATAAGTGGACTCAGAGGATTATGTCTCTTACCTCTTATGATATCAGGTGGCAATCTTACCGGATGAATGTGCGTAATGTCATCATGAGTTGTGCAGAGTTTCGTAATGTGCCACTTATAGGGACTAAGGGTTGCATCAATTACAACCCGGTTCTTTCTCTTCGCCAGTTGGGGTTTGTGATGAATGGAAGACCACTAGAAGCTGAGATAGCTGAAAGTGTGTATTTTGAGAAGCGGAGTGACCCTGCTAGATTGGAGCAAGTAGGAATAGCTTGGAAGACTATTGGTGTCAAGGATGGAGCTGTGTTAGGGAAGAAGTTTGCAGTTGCTATGCCTGATTACATTGATTGGGTCAAGAAGAGAGTGGAAATTTTGTTGTTACCCTATGATAGGATGGAGTCTTTGCAAGAGCAACCACCTTTGATCCTTGTTGTGAGTGTACCCGCTGAGCAGTACAAGCAAGCCCTGATGGAGAATCGTCGGTTGAAGGAGTAGGAACAAGACACCCAGATGGAGCTTTACAAAGCCAAAGTTGATAAGTTGAACTTGGCTCATCAACTCAACGACATGTAGGGTGAAGATGCTGCTAGATTGAAGAGCAAGAGGAGGTCCTATGAGGAGATGGAGACCCTGTTGGATGCAGAACACCGGGAGTGCTTGAGGTTGCAGAGAGCTGAAGCCAATTATCAGAAGAAGATAAGGGACTTGGAAAAGCAGCTTAGAGACAAAGACATCCAGTTGAAGAAGGAGGTAGACTTGAGACATGCATCAGAGAGTCAGCTTGGAGGAGAAGTTGTGGAGCTCAGAAGACAACTGAAGGAGAAGCTCACTCCTCTACCAGAATGTTCAGAATGTGACCTGTTGATAGACCAGTGTCAATACCTGAAGACTCTCATTCCGGGAGGACATTTGTCTTAGCTTGCATCTCTGTTGTTTATGTTGAGAATCACCTCCAGGCTTGTTGGATGGGATTAATTGTTGTACTCTGACCATTTGAACCTTTGTTGTATGACTCTTGTTGCTCACATCTATAGAGGAGGTTGTTGATGTTTCACCTTGTGCTCATTATCCTGTGTAGATTGTTTCTTTGTCGTGTATTGCAGGTTGCCATTTCTTGAAAGATGAATTAGGCTCGTGAATGCCTGAGAAATGAACATATCATGTGCATCATACGCATCATTAGCATCATACACATATCATTTTGCATTACAAGTGTTCTTGATCGAGACTTCTCACTCTGGTTCCTGTGTAAGGCAGGATTGCTTATCAACGTCCGTATCGCTACTCTACGAGGTTGAATCAACAGAGAAGCATGGACCAAGTTCAAGCTGAGTTGGCTGAGATGAGGGCTAACATGGCCCAATTCATGACATTGATGCAAGGAGTTGTTCTAGGGCAAGAGGAGTTGCGTGCCTTAGCCCAGAGACAGGAAGCCGTTCTACCACCCAGTCGTGCTTCACCAGTGGGTGCACCTGTGAATGATAATGTTGTTGTTGTTGCTCCCGTCAATGATTATGCCGTGGGGGATGAATTGAGGGGTATTCGGATCAATGGACAGCCTCTTGCTGCAGAGACTGTTAATGTCAGAGCCACCCGTGCTCTGGTTCGCCATCCTGCTCCGCTGGTTGACAGGCAGGAGGATATGTTCACACTGCTCAGTGAGGATGATGAAGTTGTGGGAAGAACTGATGAAAGGGATAGGAGAGTTGATGCCTTAGCTGAGAAGATCAGAGCCATGGAGTGTCAGAACTCTCTGGGGTTTGATGTGACTAATATGGGGTTGGTGGAAGGATTGAGAATCCCCTATAAGTTCAAGGCGCTTTCTTTTGACAAATACAACGGTACTTCTTATCCTCGCACCCATGTGCAGGCTTATTACAGGAAGATCTCTGCCTATACAGACGATGAGAAAATGTGGATGTATTTCTTCCAGGATAGCTTGTCTGGGGCTTCCTTGGATTGGTACATGGAGCTGAAAAGAGAGTCTATCAGAAGTTGGAGGGATTTGGGTGAAGCCTTCTTGAGGCAATATAAGCACAATATGGACATGGCTCCGAGCCGGACTCAGTTGCAGAGTCTATGTCAGAAATCTGGAGAGAGTTTCAAAGAGTACGCCCAGAGATGGCGTGAGTTGGCTGCAAGGGTGCAACCTCCTATGCTGGAAAAGGAGTTGACCGATATGTTTATTGGAACCTTACAAGGAGTATTCATGGACCGGATGGGAAGTTGCCCATTCTGTAGTTTCTCTGACGTGGTAATCTGTGGAGAGAGGACAGAGAGCCTTATTAAAGCTGGAAAGATTCAGGATGCTGGATCCTCATCTTCAAAGAAGCCATTTGCTGGGGCACCCCGTAGGAGGGAGGGTGAAACAAATGTTGTACAACACAGGAGAAGTGTGAACAGAGGCCAGTATCACCAGGTTGCTGCTGTAACCATTCCAGCACCTCAACCACGACAACAACAACAACAAAGAGTTCAACAGCCACAACAACAACAACAACAACAACGTCCTTATCAACCGAGACAGAGAATGCCGGATCAACGTTTCGACCCGTTGTCGATGACATACGCTGAGTTGCTGCCCGAATTGCTCAGATTGGGGTTTGTTGAATTGCGTACAATGGCTCTGTTGACAAAGATACCACCTGGGTATGATGCCAACGTTCGTTGTGATTTCCACTCTGGTGCACCAGGGCACCATATTGAGAATTTCCGGGCTTTTCATCATAAGGTCCAGGACTTAATTGACGCCAAAACAATCAATTTTGCTCCTGTGCCTAATGTTGTGAACAATCCTATGCCTCAGCATGGTGCACATAGGGTGAACAATGTGGAAGATGGAGAAGTTGTTGACCTGGTGGTCGGTATTGATGAGATTCAGACCTCGCTGTTTGTTGTGAAAGATCGTTTGTTGAATGGGGGAGTGTTCCCGGGTTGTGATCAGGGCTGTTCGGATTGTGTTCATTCAGAGAATGGTTGTGACAAGTTGAGGGCTGGTATTCAGAGATTGATTGATGAGGGTTGTCTGCAATTTAGTCGGGTTGTGAAAGAACGTGGGGTGGTGTCAACTGTCACCATTTATTTCAAACCGTCCGAGGGACGTGGCCAGAGAACTGTCAATGCTCCTACAACTATTGGTACTCCTGTTACCATTTCTGCTCCCGTAACCGTCAATGCTCCCACTACTATTGTTGCTCCTGGTAGAAGGGCTGTTGAGAGTAGTAGGGTTGTGTCGTGGAAGCATGATAATGCTTACCGCAACAATCGAAGGGCAAAGAGTCAGATCAGGTCAGTTAATCAGTCTCCGGTGACTATTGGTTTGCCAGCTAGAGTTCCTGTGACTGCTGGTCCAGTGGTGGACAATGTTGGAGGACTAGGAGGTTTTACAAGGAGTGGTCGTCTATTCGCTCCGCAGCCTTTGAGGGACAACAATGCTGAGGTTCTCGCCAAGGCTAAAGGTAAACAAGCTGTGGTGGAAGAGGAACCTATTCCGAAGGAAGCGCCTGAGGGTTCGTTCGAGAAAGATGTGGAGGAGTTTATGAAGATTATTAAGAAGAGTGACTACAAGATTGTAGATCAGCTGAATCAAACTCCGTCCAAGATCTCTATACTCTCATTGCTCCTGTGCTCCGAGGCACACCGTAATGCCTTGCTGAAAATGTTGAATCTGGCTTACGTGCCTCAAGAGATCTCTGTCAACCAGTTGGAGGGTGTGATCGCCAATGTCAGTACGAGGCACGGTTTGGGGTTCACAGACTTGGATCTGACACCTGAAGGTCGCAACCATAACAAAGCCCTGCATATCACTATGGAGTGCAAAGGCACAGTATTGTCACATGTGTTAGTTGATACTGGCTCGTCTTTAAATGTGCTGCCTAAGAAGACCTTGAGCAAGATTGATGTTGAAGGGGTTGTCCTCACTCCAAGCGATCTTATCGTTCGTGCTTTTGATGGATCCAAACGGTCTGTTTTTGGTGACGTCACGTTGCCAGTGAAGATTGGCCCGGAGGTGTTCAGTATTATCTTCTATGTGATGGATATCCAACCAACATATAGTTGCTTATTGGGGCGTCCCTGGATACATGGGGTTGGGGCAGTTTCGTCAACTCTCCATCAGAAGCTGAAATATGTCTGGAATGGTCAGATTGTGACTGTGTATGGTGAAGAAGACATTCTGGTGAGTCATTTATCCTCTTTCAAGTATGTGGAGGTGGATGGCGAGATCCATGAAACTCTATGCCAGGCATTTGAGACCGTTGCTCTTGAGAGGGTGGCTTTTGCGGAGCAGAAGAAGCCAAGTGCCTCAATTGCATCGTACAAACAGGCTTTGGAGGTTGTCAACTCGGGCAATGCAGAAGGCTGGGGAAAGATGGTGGACCTGCCCGTTAAGGAGGACAAGTTCGGCATTGGTTATCTACCTCTGCAGGCAGAGCAGATTGTGCAGACAGGTCTGAGTACCTTCACCAGCACTGGGCTGATGAATCATGGTGACGTCTTTGCAACCGGTAGTGAAGACGGGGACAATGATTGTGATCTGAACAACTGGGTTCGCCCGTGTGCACCAGGGGAGACGATCAACAACTGGACGGCAAAAGAAGTGGTCCAAGTTACTCTTCAAACAGAGTAATTTTCTTTTGTTTTTCATTTTGCACAAAACCCTACGTTCTGCCCAAGGCGTAGTGGTTCATTGTAGGGCCTCACCATGTTTTTCTATGTTATCATTAATAAAGGACGTTTTGCAAACAATTTTGTGATCCCTGTCTTTCTGTTTTTATTTTTCACATTTTTTTTCAAAACAATAAAAATGGCAATGTCTTTGTTTTTGTGACTTTTTTGAACTCTTTTTCTAAAATAAAGCATTAAACATGCAGAATTGATCTTACGGACTCCACTATGAACAGTTCTGTTATGGCTCAGTATGATTTTGATAATCCCATCTACCAAGCTGAAGAGGAGAGAGAGGAAGATTGTGAACTCCCCGCAGAATTGGTCAGATTGTTGAAGCAGGAGGAAAGGGTCATCCAACCTCATCATGAGGAGTTGGAGATTATTAATCTTGGTATTGAGGACGCCAGAAAAGAGATCAAGATCGGGGCTGCTTTGAAAGAGGATGTCAAGAGTAGGATGATTGAGATGCTGAGAGAGTATGTGGAGATATTCTCCTGGTCGTATCAAGATATGCCTGGGTTGGATACAGATATCGTGGTGCATAGACTACCTCTCATAGAAGATTGTCCTTCAGTCAAGCAGAAGCTTCGGAGAACTAGTCCTGATATGGCTGTCAAGATCAAGGAAGAGGTTCAAAAGCAGTTGGATGCGGGTTTTCTGTCAGTGACTACTTATCCCCCGTGGGTGGCCAACATCGTTCCCGTGCCGAAGAAGGACGGAAAAGTCAGGATGTGTGTCGATTACTGGGATTTAAACAGAGCCAGTCCGAAAGATGACTTCCCATTACCTCACATTGATGTATTGGTTGATAATACGGCTCAATCCTCGGTGTTCTCTTTCATGGACGGTTTCTCTGGCTATAATCAGATCAAGATGGCGCCAGAAGACATGGAAAAGACGACATTCATTACACCTTGGAGCACGTTCTGCTATAAGGTGATACCATTTGGGCTGAAGAATGTCGGTGCTACCTATCAGAGGGCTATGACGACTCTTTTTCATGACATGATGCACAAAGAAATTGAAGTGTATGTGGATGATATGATTGCGAAGTCGCAAACAGAAGAGGAGCACTTGGTAAATTTGCAGAAGTTGTTTGACAGACTGAGAAAATTCAGACTGAGGCTGAATCCGAACAAGTGTACGTTTGGGGTGAGATCTGGTAAGCTGTTGGGTTTCATTGTCATTGAGAAAGGGATTGAGGTTGATCCAGCAAAAGTAAAAGCTATTCAAGAAATGCCTGAACCGAAAACAGAAAAACAGGTTCGTGGCTTTTTAGGGAGATTGAACTACATTGCAAGGTTTGTATCTCACCTAACTGTCACGTGTGAACCGATATTCAAATTGCTAAGAAAGAATCAAGAAATCAGGTGGAATGATGACTGTCAGAAAGCTTTTGACAAGATAAAAGAGTATTTACAGAAACCTCCAATCCTCATACCTCCAGTTCCTGGGAGTCCTCTGATAATGTACCTGTCAGTGACTGAGAACTCGATGGGGTGTGTATTGGGACAGCATGACGAGTCTGGTCGAAAAGAGCATGTCAAATATTCACAGCTTGAGAAAACTTGTTGTGCTTTGGCCTGGGCTGCTCGCCGACTGAGGCATTATATGCTGAACCATACTACCTTATTGATTTCTAAGATGGATCCAGTGAAGTACATCTTTGAGAAACCGGCTCTCACCGGACGTGTTGCCCGTTGGCAGATGATTGTAACAGAATATGATATCCAGTACGCGTCGCAGAAGGCCATCAAAGGTAGTATTCTGTCAGATTACCTTGCCGAGCAACCGATTGATGATTATCAGCCGATGATGTTTGAATTCCCTGATGAAGACATCATGTATCTTAAGATGAAAGATTGTGAAGAGCCTCTTGTCGAGGAAGGACCGGATCCTGATGACAAGTGGACACTGATGTTTGATGGGGTTGTGAATATGAATGGAAACGGTGTTGGGGCAGTACTTATTAATCCTA
The DNA here is from genome assembly GCF_024323335.1 of Lathyrus oleraceus. Lineage (NCBI taxonomy): Eukaryota > Viridiplantae > Streptophyta > Magnoliopsida > Fabales > Fabaceae > Lathyrus > Lathyrus oleraceus. Next base: position 373,228,752 of record NC_066580.1, read on the forward strand.
AAGGTGCACATATACCTTTTGCTGCCAGGCTGACTTTTGACGTAACCAACAACGAGGCTGAGTATGAGGCTTGTATCATAGGAATAGAAGAAGCCATCGATCTGAGGATCAAAACTCTAGACATTTATGGAGATTCTGCTCTAGTGATTAACCAGGTCAATGGAGATTGGAATACCAATCAACCACATTTGATTCCTTACAGAGATTACACCAGAAGAATACTGACGTTCTTCAAGAAGGTGAAGTTGTATCATGTCCCCCGGGACGAGAATCAGATGGCTGATGCCTTGGCTACTTTGTCGTCCATGATCAAAGTTCATTGGTGGAATCATGTGCCACATGTTGCGGTGAATCGACTCGAGAGGCCTGCGTATGTGTTTGCAGCCGAGTCTGTTATTGATGAGAAGCTGTGGTACTATGATATCAAGAATTTCCTCAAAAGCCAGGAGTATCCTGAAGGTGCGTCGAAGAATGATAAGAAAACCCTGAGAAGGCTAGCTGGAAGCTTTTATTTGAATCAGGATGATGTGCTATATAAGAGGAACTTTGACATGGTTCTGCTCAGATGCGTGGATAGACACGAGGCAGACATGTTGATGCAGGAAGTGCATGAAGGATCTTTTGGTACCCATGTTGGTGGTCATGCAATGTCCAAGAAATTGTTGAGAGCCGGTTATTACTGGATGACTATGGAATCCAATTGTTTCAAGTACGCTCAGAAGGGCCATAAATGCCAGATCTATGCTGATAAGGTGCATGTACCACCAAGCCCTCTGAATGTCATGAATTCGCCTTGGCCGTTCGCGATGTGGGACATTGATATGATTGGGAAGATTGAGCCTACTGCTTCTAATGGACATCGATTCATCCTGGTTGCGATTGATTACTTCACTAAATGGGTGGAAGCAGCTTCCTATGCTAATGTTACCAAACAAGTGGTTGCCTGGTTCATTAAGAAGGAAATCATCTGTCGTTATGGGGTTCCTGAGAGAATCATTACTGATAATGGTTCGAATCTCAATATCAAGATGATGAAAGAGCTTTGCAAAGATTTCAAGATCGAACATCACAATTCTTTTCCTTACAGACCGAAGATGAATGGTGCTGTAGAGGCAGCAAACAAGAATATTAAGAAGATTGTGCAGAAGATGGTCGTGGCGTACAAGGATTGGCACGAGATGCTGCCTTTCGCTTTGCATGGGTACCGTACTTCAGTGCGTACGTCGATCGGGGCAACCCCTTATTCCCTTGTGTATGGTATGGAAGCGGTCCTACCTGTTGAAGTGGAGATTCCTTCTCTGAGAGTCTTGTTGGATGTCAAGCTTGACGAAGCTGGGCGGATTCGAACAAGGTTTAACGAGTTGAGCCTTATCGAGGAGAGACGGTTAGCAGCTGTGTGTCATGGGAAGTTGTATCAGAGAAGGATGAAGAGAGCCTTTGATCAGAAAGTGCGTCCTCGAAGCTATCAGACTGGTGATTTAGTCTTGAAGAGGATCCTTCCTCTCGGTACAGATAACAGGGGCAAGTGGACTCCTAATTACGAAGGTCCATATGTTGTTAAGAAGGTTTTCTCCGGTGGAGCCTTGATGCTTACAACTATGGATGGTGAAGATTTTCCGTCCCCTGTTAACTCAGATGTAGTCAAAAAATACTTCGCATAAATTGACCCGCTGGACAAAAAGAATAAAAGAGTCCAGGCAAAAAAGGGCATCCCAACGAACAAAAAAAAAAGAGAGAAGGTTCGGGCAAAAGTTAGGGATAAAAATGAAAAGAATTTGTACACCCGGTAAGTCGAAAACCTGCAAGGGCGGCTTAGGCAAAAATGGGTATCCCGGTGGATTGAAAACCCGAAAGGGCGGTCCAGGAAAAAGAGGGATTAAAGCGAAGACTACAGTCTGAGTTATCTGTACTTCATCGCGTTTCAGTGTCTACCATCTCGAAAGATGTGATCGGTCCAGTCATTCTTCTCAGAAAGCAAGGAATCTTGGGAGGAAATTGATGATATGTGAATCATAACAGAATTGGGAAATAGTGGATGCCGTGTTCACATTGCCATTAGGATAGATTTTTCCTTTTGTGCGCAATTACCTCTTTCTAGGAATTGCTTCCCGATGTATTCGCCTTTTCAGGCCCATTTTCAATCAATAAAAGTCGTTATTCAGATAAATTGCTCTTTTGTTTTTATTTTACTGTTTGTTTGCAAAAAAACGTCCGAATTTTTGATAAACATTGCATATAAAAACATGAAGGCTAGACAATAATATGCAGAAAGATAAAACATTTGAAAATCATTTTGAATGTTGAGTACACTTGGGTGTATCTCGTCCATGCAATCCCCTGGGGCATGTTTGTCTTGCTGTTTTGCAGGTTATTACCTTTGGTTCCTGGCTGAAGCAGATAAGCCACGGTTCAATTAGGGATGTTGTCAACACTGTCCAGTAGTGTGAGAGGGTGGGGATTTTCCCCAGCAGATGAAGCAAGTTCAGGACTTGTCTCCCCAGCATATTCAAGATTAGGAATTCCTCAGCAGGATTGAGGATGTGTCCCCGGCAGGCTTGGAAGTGCTAGTTTCCCCAAGCAAGTCTGGAAGATATTAGAATTGTTCTTCCCCAGTAGTTGCCTAGTAGGCCTGAGGGTGGGTGTATTCCCCAGCTAGTCTGAAGATTGTTAATCCCCACCGAGTCTGAAGGAGGTTGTATCCCCAACGGAGGTGTCAATGGAGTAGTTTTATCCCCAACAGAGTTATGCCTTTCCCCAGCAGGGTTGTGGATGTGTTTCCCCATCAGGGTTGTGATCGTTTTCCCCTAGAAAGATCTCCCTAGCAGAGGGTTGTGTTGATGGTTTTCCCCAGCGAGTCCCCGAGTGGATCAGGTTCGGTGGAAATTATCCCCAGTAAACTCTATCCTACCTGTGGATTGACAGCTATCCTCAGCAGAAGTGAGTATTGGTTGTTTCCCTAGCGGAGTCCCCGAGTGGATTGGATTTGGTGAAGGTTGCCCCCGGTGGGATTCTTTCTCCAGCAGCGATGCTATTACCCAGCATGAGTGAGAAGTTGGCGCTATTCCTCAGACAGAGTCTCCCCACAGAGTTGGAGAATCTATTCAGTTGCATCTTGCATGTAATAATCATTGCATCCTCAAATCACGTAGCATTTCCATTCAATAGGGAGCATTACGCCATAGAAAAAATTCAAACATATGCATTCATATGTTAGACCTAATCAGGCCATATCCCCGGCAGAGGCGGATCATTGTTCAACATCTGTAAGGCACATTTGCTACAGTTGCTCTTGGCAGACAACATTCGAGGTTGATTCTCCCCAGTGAGCTCCCCAATGATATCCCCAGCAAGTGTTTAGCCTTGCCTTGACATATGTAGATGTCATCCCTGTGATACCGGTAAGTGTCATGTCGGCACCCGTGTGTGTTCTTTCTTTGGTGTCGGTACGCACCATTGTTTCGGTGTCGGTAAACATCGAGTCTCACTCCGTTCATCGGTAAATGTCTGGTCGTCCTTTTTTGGTGTCGGTAAACATCATCTTTCGATGTCGGTAAACGTCGAGCTTCTCCCATTCATCCGTTGATGTCTGGTCACCTCTCCGTTGGTTTCGATAAACGTTGAGTTTTTCCCATTCGTCCGTTGACGTTTGGTTGTATCTCTTTCCCCAGTTCATCCGTTGATGTCTGGTCACCTCTCTGTTGGTGTCGATAAACGTCGAGCTTCTCCTGTTCATCCGTTGACATCTGGTCGAGTCTTCCCAGGTCATCCGTTGATGTCTGGTCACCTCTCCGTTGGTGTCGATAAACGATGAGTTTTTCCCATTCGTCCGTTGACGTCTGGTTGTATATCTCTTTCCCATTCATCCGTTGATGTCTGGTCACCTCTCCGTTGGTTTCGATAAACGTTGAGTTTTCCCCATTCGTCCGTTGACGTTTGGTTGTATCTCTTTCCCCAGTTCATTCGTTGATGTCAGGTCACCTCTCCGTTGGTGTCGATAAACGTCGAGCTTCTCCCGTTCTTCCATTGACGTCTAGTCGAGTCTTCCCAGGTCATCCGTTGATGTCTGGTCACCTCTCCGTTGGTGTCGATAAACGATAAGTTTTTCCCATTCGTCCGTTGACGTCTGGTTGTATATCTCTTTCCTATTCATCTGTTGATGTCTGGTCACCTCTCCGTTGGTTTCGATAAACGTAGAGTTTTTCCCATTCGTCCGTTGTGGTCTGGTTGTATATCTCTTTCCCATTCATCCGTTGATGTTTGGTCACCTCTCAGTTGGTTTCGATAAACGTTGAGTTTTTCCCATTCGTCCGTTGTCGCCTGGTTGTATATCTCTTTCCCATTCATCCGTTGATGTCTGGTCACCTCTCCGTTGGTGTCGATAAACGTCGAGCTTCTCCCGTTCGTCCGTTGACGTTTGGTCGAGTCTTTCCCAGTCATTCGTTAATGTCTGGTCACCTCTTTGTTGGTGTCGATAAACGTCGAGCTTCTCCCGTTAGTCCGTTGATGTCTGGTCGAGTCTTCCCATTCATCCGTTGATGTCTGGTCACCTCTTCGTTGGTGTCGATAAACGATGAGTTTTTCCTATTCGTCCGTTGACGTCTAGTTGTATCTTTTTACTGGAAAAAATCAAAATCCCCAGTAGAGTCGTCGGTAAACATCTTGACTGGTTTAGTGACAAATATCAGATCCCAGTGGAAGTTGCTGTTGGTGAATTTTCCTTTTTTGGATACCCGCAGAGTGCAAATTTCTACGGTGCTTTGGTATTCAATCCCTGTGTACCTTGGTCTGACAGCCCTTGCTCTCATCCGTTCAGGTTCCCAGTTGATTGAATAGGGGCAGCTGTAGTACCTCAAATTTGCACCTCCCATTTGTATATACATTTCATTTTTAGGTCATTAACATCACATTAACATTGCATAGCTCACTATCTCATCAGGCAAGACTGGTCAGGAGATTCAACTGTGCAAGGCAACAAAAGCATTTTCCATGAGATCAAAGTCCTAGGGTTGTTCCATTGAGCTTACATAACCCAAGGATCACTTTGAAGTGGTTTGGCTAAGTGTTGAAGGCTCAGAACTCATCAGTCCATGTGCAAATCATCTGAGGCCCACAAAAGTCAACAGAAGTCAACTGCAAAGTCAACTGTGGATTTGAAGGTGGGAAGTGGTTAGAGATGCTTCATTCATGTTCAAACAAGTCTCATTTGACATTTCAAACATCAACGTGGAAGAATTTGAAGTCAGATCAAGACTTTCCAAAAATAGCAAGTGACCTGTAATTTGAAACTTTCCAAAAATGGAAAGCTTTTGGACCAACTTCAACTCAAGATTACATCATCAAGAAAGCTTCAAATGAAATTTTGTCCAACATGAAAGTTGAAGATCTTTCTCTCCCATTTCCAAAAAGTCCAAGATCATGAATTTCTCATGTGTGGTTGAGGAGATATAGTCCAATCATGGCAAAGTGTGTTTCAAAGTTCAAATGGGCATAACTTTTTAACCAAAGTTCCAAATTGAGTGGTTCTTTTTGCATTTTGATCCTTATAACATGTATTTTCCAAGCATACCATTACATGGCATGAAATATCATTGCATGATCTTTGGCTTATTCATGAAGATTTTTGAAGAAAATTGCATGACATCATGTTAAATGATCATGGGCATACAAAACCAACCCTAGCGCTTGCATGAACTCATTTTAAGGGATTTTGGGCCTTGAATAAGTACTGTTCACGTGGCTAGCTTGCATGGGGGGTGAAAACTCATTTTTGCACATACACCACATAATGGATTAATCTCATTGGCATTAAGCTTAAACAGGATTAAAACCTCATTAGCATGGCATATATATACTTAATCATAACTGTTTTCGATCATTAGCAACATTTCAGATCTAGATTCAAGAAAATCACAAAATTTTCCTCTCAAACTTTTTTTCAAAATTCTTCAAACAAGGGCATCCTCTGTTGATCAATTCATCCTCCTGAAGCATTGTTGAGAAGATTTGGACGTGAATTCAGAGAAAATCGTGGCATATTGAGCTAGGTTCAAAGTTGAAGCATCCATGGCAGTTGAAGATTAAGCTGGATTCGGGTACAATTGAGCTTCAAATTCATCATCATCCACCTCACCAAGCATTAGGGAGAAGATCTGAGGCCTGGCTAAGCTTGGAAGCATGTGATTCCAAGATCTGTTCTTCAAGAGGTCATAATTCAAATCTTTTAATCTTGAAATTCATGCACATATTATTGTAGATCTAAGCATGATGATGATTCTGAGCTTTGAATTGTGTGATTTCATGCAATATTGACTGAGTTAGGGTTGATTCAAGTTTTGTGTATGAACTTTCATTTGCTCGATTCTATTTGTGTGTGATGATTCATGTTTAATTGTTGCTTGATCCTTCATCTCCATGGAAAATGCTTTAGAATGATGTATTTGATTTTGAGTTTTGGAATATTTTCTGGAAAATTGTATGAACACGTGTTACTGTTCATTTGCTGCGAGAGGAAGAAGATGAAGTTCATCTTTCAGGCCACGGTTTTGATCTTTTGAAAACACTTTTCCTGGTTTGCATGTGTTAGTTTAGGGCTTGGCATGTACTGGTCCACGTTTCGCCTTGCTTGCATTTCCATTGGCTCCCATTGCATTGACCTAGCCACTTCAGCGTTTGACTGCCACGCTGTAATAGTGGAACGGTGCGTTTTAGCACCTGAGGCGCGCCAACTTTTGAATCCTTACAGGATTCGATTCCCAGCGGTGAACATTATTTCAAATGCCTTGCCATTTTCCACATTCCCTCCAATTTTCATACCTTGGCTCCATTTCATTTTTCAAATTCTTTCCAAACTTCAAAAAATCATATTAAATTGAAAAATGCACCAATTTGATCCCAATTTTTTGCTATGTGCTCCTTGATTTGTCTAATTTTTTATGAGCATAAAATTGCAAATTGTGCTTGGCTGAAAAATTGATTTGTCCTAGGGAGATTGAACATGTATCCGTTCATGATATTGCCTTATTCATTTGATCATAAAATGCTTGTTTCTTATCCAATGCTTCTGAAATTTTGTGTGTGGATTCTAGACATGTTGAGTGACATTTTGGCTTTGATTTGAGATTTTTCCCATGCTCCCATTCTGTTTTATGCTCATGCTAACTTGGTGTGACAATTTGTGTCACACATGTGATTGTTTGAATTGTGCTATGTGATTGCCATGCCTAATGATGTCCAATGCCTCTGATTTTTTGGGTGATGATCATGTTATATGTCCTGTTTACTCATGAATTTTGCCAAGATTATTTGAGTCATTTTTGATTTGATGTGCATTTGTTTCTTCTGATGTCTCAATGTGATCACCATTTGCATGCCTTGCCATGTTTTGCTCATGAAATGAATATGCTTAATGATCTTGGTGTGAGATTTTTGAGACTTATTCTTGATTGGATAAGGATGATTCATGTTAAATTTGAGGTTCTGTTTTGACTTTTTTCCCTAGGCTTTAACCTAGTGGTTTGTGGCTTACATGTGGGCTTTGATTTCAGGTTTAAACATCCAAGTCCATAGTTGATGATACTTCCTCATTTGACCATTGATGTTTGCTCTTGATTACTAACACTTGTGTGTTTTGTAGTTTGATGCTAACTCATTTGAGTTTGCCTTGTGGCTTGCACATTGTGAACATTGTCTGTCTGTTTGTTATTGCCTGTTGATTGTTTGTCTGTACAGTTGAACTGATTGGTTTAGATTTTTCACAGGTACCTAAGTTGCTTTAAGTTCACTTGAACTTTGCTTTTCTTTGCTTGGTTGCTTAACCACTAAGGTATAACTTCTCTGACAAGCAGGTCCTGTTATGTGGACAAGCACCTGTGTGAAGCCCTCCTTAAGAGGCAATGCTTGTGAATGTTTACTTTTGTGCCAAGCAGGTAAAGACCTCTTAAGAGGCAATGGGCAGATAAAAGGGATGTGCAATCCATCCCCTGCTATTCAGTTGTGTCATTCACTTTGCTCACACACCCTGTGTTGATGCATTGTGAATAAAAACCCAAACTCTGGTAGTGTCAGTCATGTGGAGTAGAGTCCCACATTCTAGACTCCCACACTTTCATTTGTCTAAAGCTCTCCCAGGCCAGGGATAAGAGCTGTGAGGTCTTACCCTCATCTCCATTTCATCTGCTTCACCCTAACTCTCAATGTTAGGGTTAAGAGCTAATCATACCCCATTTCCAGTGGCTTGTTTGTTGAGGTTGACATGACCCCTTGACTAAAGCCTAGCCTTGTATGAGCCCAAATTGTTTGCATATAGTGTGTGTGCTTGCTTTATTGTGTTCGTTTGTTTGTCTGTGCTGTTTAGGATAGCTTGCTTCCTGTGCAAGTTAGATAGAAACCTTAACATAGGGATCGTATGCATGACAACTTCTAGGCTCGAGTCGTAGTCTCCCTAGTAGTTTGTGTCTCCCTTTGTCTCTGGTTAGGTTAGAAGTTCTTTCCCTGTTAAGGGGAACTACGTCGCCCTGATCCTCATACCAGATGAGGTACGTAGGCAGGAGATGAGCAGATCTCTCCGAGCGCCCTTTTCTTTTTCAACCCCCCTTTGTGTGTGTTTGGAGTTTGACATAAGTCCAGCGATTGGCAGTCGGTTTCCTGTGTGTGTGTCTGTTGGTTTGGAGTCTGATGTAAGTCCAGCGATTGGCATTCGGTTTCCATGTTTGCCTGTTTGTGTGGAGTTTGACGTAAGTCCAGCGATTGGCAGTCGGTTTCCTGTGTGGGTTTTGTTTGGCGTGCGTTAGCCGAGCTACGAGTGCTCTGATTCTTTCTCTGGTTAGAGAAGATACGTATGTATAGGATGCGACATCCTAGCGAGCACGTTTCCCTTGTCCCGAACTACGTCGACTCTGATGTCTGTGCTTGACAGACTACGTAGGCCCAGGATGCGATATCCTGCCGAGTCCCGTTTCTTCCGTCTTTCCGTGTTTCCTTCCAGCCTTGTGCAGTGTGTGAGCAGTTTCTAGCAACCTTATCCTTTCTTTTGTGCGTGGATCCCGTCGAGTACGGCGGATGCGTAGGGGTGCTAATACCTTCCCTTCGCATAACCGACTCCCGATCCCATCTCTCTCTGGTCGCGAGACCATGTCTTTTCCAGGTTTACTTCGAGTGTTTCCTTTCCCTCTTTTGGGATAAATAACGCACGATGGCGGCTCTGTTGTTTCGTTTTCCCGCCGATTTTTCGTGTAATGCGACACCGATCATACTTCCTCTTTCAAAACCTGGATGAATGAGGAAGAAAAGAAGTAACCACATCATTAGGCTCTTCGATAACCTGATGCTCCATAAATTCTATCAAAGCATCCTTATCTCTGAGTCGCTGAAGTAGCTCCTCTCGCTCACGGACCCAAGCACGCGAATGGTCTTCATCTCTCAACTCCTCTTCTCCTTGGTTAGGGAGGGTTGAAGGTCCAACCATAACCATAGGTGTAGGTCTCGGATAGTCATAGGGCATGCGGTACTCAGAAGATCTCCTCCTCACCCATGAGGTATAGGGTTCCCAAGCAATACAATTCTTTGGACCAAGCTCTTTCCTTCCCTTCCTATGAATCTTGCGCCAAGCGCGGACCATCATGCCCTTCAAGTTTTGGGGATATTTACCCTCTTGAAAGAACACACCTTCTAACAAAATGTTATTAGGTTTATCCTTTAAGGGGAACCCAAGCTGACGACGTGCCAAAACAGGGTTGTAGTTAATTCCACCGCATGTACCAAAAAGAGGCACATTGGAGAATTCACCACAAGAGTCAATAATCTGCACACCATCATACACACAGTTATACCAAAGGATATCATCATTAGTGAGAGACATAAGTCTCGTGGACCACCGTAGACATCCTTTGTTCTCCTTGAAGGCGAGCGTCTGTGGCAAGTGCAAAATAAACCACTTGTACAACAGAGGAAAATAACACACAACGGTACCACCACCCTTTGCATTCCTTATATGCAAAGAGAAATAAGTGTCACCCAACAGAGTAGGAACGGGATTAAGAGTAGAGAAAATCCTAATAGCGTTCACATCCACAAAATTGTCGATGTTGGGGAATAACACTAGCCCATAGGTGAGAAGTACAAATATGGCCTCAAAGGTGTCCTCACTCATGGCCTTCCCAAACATAGTAGCTTGAGCAATGAGGAAATCAAATGGGAGACCTTGAATTACACCTTTGGTAGTCATATGAGCACCAATAATAGATTCATCTATATGCAACAGATCAACAATCTCTTGGGAAGAAGGAACTCTCTCCAAGCCACTGAATGGCAACTGATCTAGGATAGGTATACCCACAAGATAGGCATACTCCTCGAGCGTACGCAGAAGCTGGAAATCCAGAAAAGTGAAGCAACGGTACAGAGGATCATAGAACTGCACCAACACACTCATCAGACCTTTATCCACCTGAGTAGCAAGAATAGACAGAAGCTTCCCATGACGAGCTTTGAACTCCAAGGGATCTAATACATAGGATGTCAAACTCCTTAACTCTTTCAAGTCAGGTTGTCTGAAACTGTACTTCTTCGTATTCCTTCTTTGCTTATCCATGTCTGAAAATTTGCAAATAGACCTCTTAAGTTCCTTGAAAATTTTCTCATGGTTGATGATATGGATGCAAATGAATGCATGAATGCATGGATGCAACAATCACACTCAAGGATCAAGCAAATCACACCATACAAAGTTCACGGGATGGATCAAGTCATCCTTAATATCAATCATCCATTTTGGTGGATTGTGGTTTACACCTTATCAACACCCAAGTTCCATTGATATTAAGGATATACGAGAACGGATCAATCGCGAATCAAGGGTTTGTTGGATGTCACGAGCATGGAGTCTCGGTTAAGAACCACCCAAAGGGAGTGTACTATGGTTAAACCTGACAATCATGTTCTAAAAGAGGTCCCCATGGTCATCATCTCATCTTTCGGATATTATCGGATAAACGACTACTCGTATTCCAAAAATATTCTCAAGAGGGACTCTTATGAGTGTAGTATCGCGTAACAATCGTATCAAATCTTACACTTGAACGATCTTCGCACTACTTTCTAAAATAGGCCAAGATGGGCTAGGTAATCTAAAGTCCTTGGCTTCTAAGGTCTATATTGGAAAGAGTAATGCCTAACCACGACTACTCGTGTGACATTATTGATCCCAACAAAACCTCCACCAAGTGAATGGGCTTGCAAGTCAACTTGCTAAGGAATAACTCCACACAAGTCAACAAGACTATGCCATTCTCCTATCATAAGTGCACTCGAGTTCGGGTATAGAACTCATCTCACAAGAGACCACCAAGCACACAAGCAATTAATATATATCAAGCAATTCATACATTACAAACAATACAGTCATCCCAAATTTGCACAAAAATATGTCACAAATAAATATAAACATACAATACAACAAAAGTAAAAAGTAGGTTAAACCCACTAGGAAGGCATTATCCTCCCCAGCAGAGTCGCCACTTTTCCGTAGCGGGGTATTCGTTACCTTTAGATTTATTGACTAAATCAAAAGTAAATCATACAATTCGAGTCGCCACCGCACTTCTATTTATCCAAAGGAAAGGTTAGAAAGCGAACAAAAACCGAGAAGTTTTATCGAATAAAAAACTAATAAAAATGTCAGAGATCTGGGTAAGGGGGTTGGTTATGCAATGGGAAGGTTTTAAGCACCCAAAACATCCTTAGTACTCTAAGGGAGCCCTTTTTTCCAATGTTGTATGGTAGGTTGGTATTTGTGAAAAAAAACATTTGTGCAAACATGATTGGGGAGATGAGAAAAGAATATAAAAATCATTTACAATTTTGTGTTTGAATGGATAAACCCATTGCCTGCGTACCATCTTAAAAAAGGTAGGATCAAAACCTCGTAGTTCGGGGTAAAAATCTCAAAATAAATTGGTGAATTGATTGGTCAAAATCCTTAAGGTCTTTTGTTATCAAAGGGAGAAAACTCGACCTAAACCATAAATCCACCATTTGAGGAGAGCTTCAAGATACTAGTGAGGGATCCACCCTATAATAAGTATGGAAGACTTATAGTCTAACCACTAAGGATACAGGTGAGGTTTATCAACCTCTATGATAACTCAAACCTAATAGCTAATGTTTGTGAAAAGCTTTAACACAAATGGTAATTGGAACCATAAAAACAATTTGAGTGAGTTGTATTTACAAATGAAAAGTATTCACAAAATAAAGTCAAAATTGACTTAAGATTCAATTCAAAATAAGTATTATGAAAAAGTGTTTGAAAAATCAAAGGCATAATGCCTAGGTTTCTAATTTTTGAAAACAATGTCAATGTTTGAACAAAATGTTTGGCTTGGGTTAGAGTGGAGAGAAGAAGAGAAGGGCTAGGTCCTAAACATGCAAAGATGAGGGAAGAGAAATAAAACCACTTGGAGTTGCCTTCTTGAGATCATAAAGATGATCCAAGTTTCTCCTTTCCTTTGGACTTAGCAAGCAATAAGCAATTAACTCAACCAATCAAGCAAATAATCAATCAAGCTCCTAGGATCTTCCAATTTGGATTTGTCTCTCTTATCTTGGATGCTCATGACAATGGTCCTTCTAATTGACTCAAGTTTGGGATTCCTACCACATAAGAATACACAAATCATAAAGTTCCACAATGCAATAAAAGAATGGACAAGAGTGAGTTTAGAATAGGGGTCCTTTCAATGTCATCTTCAAGATTAAGCATTCTAAGGGCATGAGGCCTAGTTGCTCTTCAACATTTTTAGCATTCTAAAGGCATGAGGCCTAGTTGTTCTTGAAACTCCATTTAGCATAGGTAAGGTCCTAAATCTAAGTCCTTTCTCCATTTGCATTGGGTTCACACAAACAAACATGAGCTCAAGTGAGCAAAAGGCAAATGGCCTAAACATAAACATGAGCTCAAGTGAGCAAAGGGAAAAGACAAATGAATTAATGAGCAAGAAATTAAATTGCATTAAAGTAAATTGCAAGAATTAAATGCTTGAATTAAAAGTTAGTAATTAGTAGTTAGTGTTAGTGTGCCATAAGGCAATTTAGCGCTATGTTAAGCAATCGTAAGTGAACTAATGTAGTAGTCACACCTATCTGAGGCCGCTCAATAAAACTATAGGTAAATAAACACAAGTTAGAGATCATGACTAGTAAGCCAGGCTCCTACAACTTGTCATGCCAAAAGAAAATAAGAATGACCTTGTATGGATTTAGGTTTTTTGCTTGACCAAGAAGCAACCTATCTTGGACACAAAGCAATTCACTTGATCTTTGATCAAGATGAATTTGATTTGGATCAAAGAAGGTTAAGCCTCTCATATGTCAAGGCTAACCACCAATCATTAACTCATTTGTCAAAAAGAAAAAGAAAAAGAAGAAGATGGAAATGGAATGTACAAAATTAAAAGTCAAATAACATAACCAACACACATTGATCAAACATGAATGGAATCAACATCAATCAATGGTAAACAGAAGTGAAATGGAGATTAGAAGTCAAGAAATAACAAAAATATTTTTGGTATTTTTTGGAATTAAAATAATACATGAAATAAAATGAACAAATAAAGGTCAAACTTAAAATCCAATTCAAATCAACTTGGAAAAGTTCAATTGGATCATCATAAATCTAATATGGTCAAACAAGGTTTGAAAAAATTTCTCACCATTTTTTGAAAACAGAAACTAATTTTAAACAATTAAAAATGAAGAAAAATAACATAATTGAACTAAAATCTCAAATAAATATCAAATCAATTAAGAAATTGATGAGAATATTTTTCATAGATTCATCATCATCCAAAGATGTTAAGAAAATATTTTTGGCATTTTTGTATATCAAAAAGTATTTTAAATGAATTAAAAACAATCAGAAAAGAAATAATTCATAGAAAATATTAAATGGAATCACAAAAATAATTAAAAATCATTTTTAGAAACTAGAATTTAAGAGAAATTTTTTGCAATTGGTCCCATATTTTTGTGATTCCAAATAAAGAAGTTATGAATTTTTAAAATAAAATGGAATAAAAGAAATTAAAATTGAAATTCAGAAAATAGCAAAAAGCCTTAGGCGTCAGATCTCATTTCATTAATTGACGTGGCTCATCATGTGGCTGGGAAGCGCGCGCGTATTGTGAACCTTAGTCAATAGCGTGGCACATGGTATTAAATGAAGTCAAATAAATCAACAGCCAAGATTAGAACGTGAAGAGTGAATCCAAGGGCTGAGGTTGGGACGCGTGGGGACGTTGGTGGAAACCACCGTCTTTTCCGGTGAGAAGGCCAGTTTCGGCCACCTGTTGTAGGTTTTCAAACCTCAACTAAAACGCGTGATCCACATACCATCTGAAAGCTGGGATGATGTATATCACCCCTGTAATCTTAATTTCCACTCAAGATCCCTATAGAGGAAGAAATCTGAGATAGAAAAATGAAGTGTTCAATCTGAAGTTGTCCAATTTTTAAAATTAAAACCACAAATTAATTGCCTCTCACATGAGGACTTCAGAGATGCCAACCAAACCAAGCAATGCACAATAATAAGATAGATTCGAATCAAAACAGTTATGAGATAAACCTTTGAAGTGCAGCTTGTGTGAGCTTGATCCAATCCAATTCTTCAGTGCAGCTTGATCTTGAAGTAACAAGGAAGCAAGGCTAAGGAATTTAGAAGCCAAAGATCAACCAAGGAAGTTGAAATTTGAGCTTGAAAAATGACGAGAAAATTCATAATTCCTTTAATTGAGGGTTAGGGAATCATTCTACAGAGCTTCAGACGCCTTTAGGTTAGTTTTCAAGTGAAGCAAGCATGTCTATTTATAGCAAAAGCTGATGCAAGGCATGATCAAACTCATGTGTGCATGAACTTGGGTCCTCCATGCATGGGTACAGGCGCATGTGAGGCCCAAAATCGATTGAAAATGCAAGCTGAAATGATTGTGAGATGGTTTGGACGTGCAGACAGCAATGTATTAGCTTGTGCACAAAGATTTAACATGGTTTCCATAAATGATCACAAAACTTCACCTCTTCGAAAATGCCATTTGGAAAAATGAAACATAAGCATGTGGGTAATGGTTGGAAAGCTATTGACATAAGGAACAAATGTTATGTTGAACAAAATTCCATTTGGAGTTTGAAAAATATTGAAAACTGGCCATGAAGTTCAATGTACAAAACATGTATTTGAGCAATTTGCCCAAATGGACCAACTTCAAGCTTTTATGTTTCAATGATGCAAGCCTCAAATGACAAAACCTTCAACAGAAAGTTTTATATATTTTCAAGATAATCAATTTGGACTTAAATTTTGCATCATTTGGATTTTTGATGAGAAAGTTATGGGCACTTGAAGTTGGACTTTTTCACATTTCAATGGCTTTGGTCCAAAGTGACCTATAATGTTTTGTATTATCACATGTGTTTCTTTTAAGATTATGAAATTGTGTACAACAGAACAATTGAAGTAGACATCTTCAAATTTCCAATTCACTTTGTCTCACCTCAAAATCATAAAAAATGAAGGAGTTAGGTCCTTGGGAAGTTGACCCAAAATTAGAGTTTCAGTCAAAATGACCTATAATGTTTTGAAATGAATGATGACCTTCCAATTTTCAAATGGATTTGTGATGAACATGAAAGTTGTTCATATGGTTCTAAATAACACTTTTTCTCTTGGGGTCATCTTCATTTGACAAAAACATCAAAAGTTAGGTCTCACTGGATTTCAAAATAGTTAGATGAATTGACTGATCAACTTCTCAAGTCCAAACTTCAAATCTTGATGAATAAATGATTGAGGACACTCACATAAGCTCACATATGCATAAAACGATGAATGGAAGAACTTCCCTTGATTTTATTTGATCATGGGTTGAGGTTGCTTCATGAGCAAGGCACAATCAATGCATAATTGAATTAGGGTTTCCTTGGGAAACAATCCTCAAGCCTTTTGGTTTATCTTGATCAAATTGACAAATTGAGACACTTGGGAGGAATATATGATGATTTAGAGCTTTGAGAACCATTGTCATGCTTGCTTTCACTTTCATCTGGCCACTTCAATGGGCAAAGGGGCCTCTTAAGAACCTTGAATCACATGACTGCTTGAGTTTCAAAACAAAACAAGTTAGTGACATATTTTTGTGCTTTTGGTGAGTAAAAAAAATAAGAAAAGCAATAATATACAATTCAAGCATGCTTGGTGGTCTCAAACCAAACAACACAAGTCCCAACCCAAGGGTAAGGATCCAATGATGCTATGATCCTTGAGGCAAATGCAATGAGCAATGATATGATTCTATGAGGGATCTTAGGGTCAAAATTAGGGTCTTACACTA
Organism: Lathyrus oleraceus; assembly: GCF_024323335.1. Classification (NCBI taxonomy): domain Eukaryota; kingdom Viridiplantae; phylum Streptophyta; class Magnoliopsida; order Fabales; family Fabaceae; genus Lathyrus; species Lathyrus oleraceus. The sequence continues at coordinate 373,245,137 of NC_066580.1, forward strand.
TGTCTATGGTTGTGGTTGAGCCATCAAATCTCCCTAACCAATACATAGAGGAGAAGAAGACGCACTAGCTAAGATGAAGCGAAAGAATGACCTTTGGGAAGAATGGTTACATGCTTTGAATCAAAAGCAAGTGTAGTTTCTGCTTAATATCAAAGACAAGGATGCATTCATTGAGATCCTCGAAGATCATGCAGTTAAGAGAGAGAGAGGGAGAGAGAGAGAGAGGGACATGTGATTTATTTTCCTCTAGTATCCCTCAGTCTTCTGGTGCTTGGAAAAAGATCGTAGATCAACTCGTTACTAAGAAAGCTCATATGAAGACCGCCTACGAATCAGAGATCAGACGCATTCAAAGGAAGTACATGCCCATAGCCAGTTCATGTGATGCAGTTGTTAAGGATCCTTAGGATTCTATTTTCCTTTTCTCATGTATTTGTATTTTGGTTTCTGAAATTGTACTCAGTGTAATCCTTCCAAATATTATGAATAAAAATGAGATTTTATGGTCAATTCACATTGTTATTATTGATTATTATTGTTGAAATATTTGAAAATAAGACTTTGTATGTTCCTTGAGAATAATATAATCAAAAACATTGCATTTATGCATCATTTACATCGCATGTATCTTGCATTATAGCCCTTCGATCAGATGCCTCATGATTTGAAGGAGAATTGCCATCCAAGGCGCAGCGGAATCTAAAATTTTCTCCATTTAGTGATCCTTACGAATGGGCATGATCAGTGATAGAATCGTTACCTCTTGTGACGATTCAAACCTTTGGTGCAGATCTCTGATAATGATCAAAACCTTTGATACAGATCCACGAGGCGATCACGACCGTTGAGCGATGACAACGTCTCTACTCAGTCCACACGAACGGATTCCTTCAATCGCAGTGCTAGCTGTTATGAATGAAGGCTTTGAGTGAGAGAAAGAGGGAAACAAAATTCCAAGTCTCTACTTGAATTTCTGTCTGAGTGGATTGGAGTGACAATGCTTCTACCCAAGGGGTTCTATTTATAGAACCACTTGTGTGGGCTTCAAGCTAAAAATCCCACTTAAGTGTATTTTGGCCCATATCTTATAATATGCCCAAAATCACTTAAGTATTTGGTACCTTACCATATTTCGTCTCCCACTTAAGTGCACCGTACCTTACGGTGTTCCTTAGTTACTCTATCTCTCATCAATCCGTCCTTTGTGTGTGATCCTATAGGTTTTCGCGGCGTTGGCAATTATATTAAATCACGCATTTCACATAATAAACAGTGAGCGGTATCTAGCAACACATCACTGCCACCCAAGTCACGAAAATGTCATGTGATCTGACAAAACCTCCTGTGATAATAATTATGTGTATAATTACCCCTTTGCCCTTATGTCTATATTGAACACAAGGTATAGACCGTGTCACCCTTGTACAGTTCAATATTGGGCCCATAGACATTCATCCTGTTACGCAGGATTGGCAAATTCCATCTAGGACACTCATGTCCCTCAGCATGCTTCGTGGAGTACCCATCAACTGTCTTTATGGTTATCCAGTTACGGACAACGTTGGATCAGCAATAAAGCACTCGACTCTACATCTAGGATCCATAGTGGTTTCAGGTCGAAGAGTGGTATACACTATTATCACCATGAGAATAACTTATGACACTTTGCATAACTTTCTATATAGTATTCTCATAGAGGGTCAATTCGGTATAAATATTACTCCTAATATTCATACCTATGTTTAAGACTTGATAACTCTTTATCCATGATCCATGAGATGTGATCATCAGTCTACAAACATAATAATCTTAATGCTTTAATGTTATCCCACTTCACATTAAAGCTCGACTACGGATACTTTAAGAACAATGCCCTTATGTTTAATGTGTTCTCATGATTAAGTCACACTTAATACATTAAACGGACTATCTATTCTAGGGACTTTATTAATCAACCATAATAAAGAAAATGCCTTTTATTATTAATAAATAATTCGATACAAGTACCAAAAGTATTAGCCTCTAGGGCTTACACCAACAATCTCCCACTAGCACTAGAGCCAATCAGACATACCCCGTATGCCCATTGATCTAGTATGGCCATCATGCTTCTGCTGCGCAAGAGGCTTTGTCAGTGGGTTAGTTATATTGTCAAGTGTAGGTACTTTATATATTTTTGCACAACGCCTAAGTATGTGTTTGGATCGTTGGTGAGGTCTAGGCTCCTTAGCTTGTGCGATAACACCATTGTTATCATAATAGAGACTAATGGGATCCACAATGCTAGGGACTATTCCAAGTTTATTGATCCAAACAGCTTCCTTTGCTGCACTTAAGGCAACAATATACTCGGCCTCAGTTGTAGAATCAGCAACTGCATCTTGCGTTGAACTTTTCAAGCTCACAGTGCCACCATTTAAGCAAAACACATAACCAGATTGGAATCATTCATATTAAAGCGTCTCAGCACTTTGTCTATGTACTCTGACATAGGCCAAGCATTTCATGATCTATCTCTATAGATTCTGATAGGCTGCTTCACCCAGGTCCTTCATAGAAAACCATTTCCCCAACCAAGACTTTACTTGTTGCAGGGTAGGGATATCGATTCCAATGAGTAATATGTCATCTACATATAATACCAAGAATACGATCATGCTCCCACTAACCTTCTTGTAGATACAAGTCTCGTCTTCGTTCTTGATGAATCCATACAGTTTTACTGTTTCATCAAAACGAAGATTCCATGAGTAGGTCACAGGCTCATCTTGATCCATGAGTAATACATCACCTTGATCAGATATCCATATATCTCAGGTAGGTGACGTATCCTGCCTGACCTACGCTGGTCTTATTCTATTTGAGCAGGTTGCTCTTACACAACTACTTGTGTTTCCTGCTCTAATTCCTCCATAGGTGTATCGATACTTTGTGATTCTTGAATTTCTTCAAGTTCTACTTTCCTCCCACTGATTCCTTTGGAAATAAAATCCCTTTCTAGGAAAACTCAAGTTCGAGCGACAAACACTTTTCCCTCAGAAGGATTGTAGAAATAATATCCTCTTGTTTCTTTAGGATACCCTGTAAGACCCCAATTTTGGGCCCTAAGATCCCTCATGGCCCATATCATTCATATCATGGCCTCAAGGATCATTGCATGCCTTAGCTTCCCTCCTAGTGGGTAGATTGCCTTGCGGTTTGTTTCTTGATCACCAAGCATACTTTGCATTTGTATATCTTTGCTTTCATATGTTTATCTTCCAAAAAGTACAAAAATATTGTCAGTCTAACCTTGTTGCTTGCAGTTGAAGCAATCATCAGCAATTAGGTCAAAATCAGTCAACAGTCAGTCAAAGCAATGGATGGTGGCCATTCTTGCAGAATTTGGGCACCATGATCAATAATCAAGAGTTCATACATCTTGGGACATCATTTGAAGTCAAGTCCTCAAGGAATTAGGGTTTGGAATTCATCAGAAGTGCTTCAGTCATCCAAAACCCTAGAAAAGTCAAACTTGGTCAACTGTGGATTTAATCAAGGATTTGATGGATAGAATTGATTTGAAGAAGCTTATTCATGCTTGTATAAGCCTCATCTATCATGTCAAACCTCATCATGGAAGAAAATCAAGTCAATCAGAAAATTTCCCAAAATAGAAAGTGGACCTGTAATTTCAACTGCCAAAAATAGAAACTTCTTGATCTTAAACTTGCATCATGATACAAGCTTCAAATGAATTTTTGCCCAACATGAAAGTTGAAGATCTTGTTCTCCCATTTTCAAAAAGTCCAAGAACTCTCAAATCCCATGTGTGGTTGTCAAGATATGATCAAATCATTTTCACCAATTTTTGAACTTCAAAGAGCCATATCTCTCAAACCATAAGGCCAAATTTGGTGGGGTTTTTTCCTACAAACCACATTTTTCATCCTCTTTCCAAAAATATAAATTTCATTCATCAAAACCCTACCAATCAAAATGGCATTTTTGGACCTATTTCATTTAAAAACCAAGTTTGACCAAACTTTGACTTTTTAATTCTTTGACTTTTTCTCACTTTGGCCAATTGGGAAATGTTTTAAATCATATTTGTGATTTGCTCCAAGCCCTAAATCATGTTCATACCACCATTTTACTACCATTTTGACACAAGATACAAACTTGGCATTTTTTGCAAATTGGAATCAAAAGAGTAAAACAAGTACAACATTTCACAAGCACACACAAAACAGCAAAAATGTGGTCTGTCTACAGCCTGTTTCAAGGCCCAAACCGTGCAATGCTACACCCTCCACTTCATTTGTACAAGTTTAGCAAAAATGCAAGAGGCTTCATTTAGACAAAACAAGTTTACCACTTGATTACCCTTTGCTAAACAGAAATATATAAGCTTCTTTCTGCTCATTTTAAAACCCTAGAGACCAAGGATCATAGCAGCCACGATCAGAAAAAGCTCACTCTCTCACTTTTGCATTTTTGACCTTTGGCAATTTTTGCTCAAAATCTCCAAACAACTTGAACATTCCTTCATGTTTCCATCATCTAATCACCATTAAGAGTCGTTTCTAAGCATAAGATCCCAGCTGGAACCATCATTTCAAGCTCTGTTTTCTCCAAGCTATTCCAATGGCAGATCACGATTTGTTCACTTCCAAGCACTCTTGAGCTGAAAGATTCTTATCATCCATCAACATAAAGCACGAGGGCCATCTGTTTGCACTCATAACCACCAAAACAACACTGCATCTCCATTTCTTAAAAATCAAGTAAGCATTCGAATTCAATCATTTGCCATGCCATGATATATTTATGAAAGATCTTCTTGAGCTGATTCCAATGAACTAAAGCATGCTTAAAATGGTTGTGTCATGGCCAAGAAATCGGGATTTCATTTTGTGTGTTCAAACATATTTCTGCTCGATTTACCTTGCTAGCATGGATTTAATGAAATGTGATACCACATTCTTGTTGTTTGATGTATGATGATGCTATTAGCATGTTTGATTTTGATTTCTGGGCACATTGAATTTTCGAGCTCATGATGATGTTGAGTTTTATGCTGCTGCTGTTCAAACCTATGCCATGCCCAGAATTTCCTATGATTATGATTGTTTTGTTGTTGATTAAGGTTGCATGAGGGTAGTATGTCATGGCCCTGTTTGATTATTGCTGCTGGTTGTGTTTGTTTGTTTATGATTGATGCTTGCTGTTATGATGAGTATGCCCAGAAATTTCTCATGAATGTTTTGGTTTATTGCTGTTATGATGAAGATGATGAATGTATCAATATCTTGCTGTTGTATGCTTGGTCGAGTTTTGTTCATGATGTTGATTGCATTTGAGAGCCATGCTGCTAAAACCTTGTTGCTGTTTCTAAAACCTTAAGCTGCCCAGAAAATTTCTCATTTGTTTGTTTTGGTTTGTTGTTTGTGGTTACATGAACCATTTCCCACTGCCATGCTATTTGGATGTCGCATGTTGATGATGAATTATGAAGTTGAACATTGCCCTGCTGTTGTGATAAACCCTCATACTCTGCCCAGAAATCCACATTGATTCATGTTCTGTTTGTTTGTGTTAGGATGCCACTTGAGTGTTAATGCCATGCTGTTGTTTGTTTTGTTTGGTTTGATGATGATGAACATTGAGTGATGAATGCTGCTGTTGTTGAAACCCCAGCTTGTTTCCAGTTTTTGTTTTCCCAGAACTCATATGCATTTGGTTTGTTGTTGTTTTGCATGAACCGTATCAATGCCATGTTATTTGTGTGCTATGTTGGAAGCTTGATTGCCATGATTTTGCTTGAAAATGTTGAGAAACCATACTGCATAAACCCTAGGGTTCTTCTTAAACCCAGAAAATTCATCCATTGGCCGGGTTACTGTTTCATTGGCTGAGAGCCAATCAAAACATTTCATTTCGCAGGGCCAAAACGCACAGCTTTAGTTAATGAGCGCCCTATTTACAATTTTGCCACTGCGTTGACCATGTTTGACCCATTGTTCCATGTTATTTGCTCATGTTGCTTCAATTATTTACTCAAGTTCCAAAATTCATTTCTCTCTCAAATTTCATCCAAAAATCATGAAACTTTTTGCATCATGTCCATGAAGATGTCTAGTATTTTATTGTGATTTTTAATTAATTTTCCATTGGCTGGATTTTAATTGATAATTATTTTCTTGACATGTATGCATAATTGATGCATTGTGCCATTCCTTTTGTGAAATTGTCATGATGCATCCAATGAGCTTGAAATTTTTTGTGGTGAAACTAGACACATTGACCTTTGTTTCCATATAGAGTTTATGCATTTCCCCTTTGTGGTTTGTGAGTTACAAATTTTTGAAGTTATGTGTTGCATTTGGTGTTACATGAATGACATGCAATTTCACAATTTTTGTTCACATGCTTCCTTACATCCAAATGACCCCAAATTTTGCATGAATCATCTATCACATGTCTAGTTTGTGTATGAATTTTCTGGGAATTAATTGTTCTGTTTCCAATTTATTTGAGAATTTTCCTCCATGCTTTGTCATTTGTTGACTTTTTGTGATACATGTTGCCAAATCCTTTGTGAAATTCTCAAATCTTATCGTATGACCATGAAATTTCATATGTGATAACTAGACTTCTCAAGATTTGCATTGGTGTTAACCTCACTCATTTTTCTTCTGTTTTCAAATTGATATGATTTTTTGAAGTTGACCCATGCTTGTTGACTTTCATTATGCTTACTTGAATTTGGTTTGCCTTCATGATTTTACTTGACTGCCTTCCTCTCATCCAAATGCCATGAAATTTGACATGTCTACCATGATAGATGTTAGGTTTGAATGTGATTTATTTCATAATTTTTGAGATTGTTTGGGTTGACTTTTGGATGAAGTCTTGCTGTTGACCTATTTGTGCTCTTTCTTGCCATGCTTTGCATTCTTTTGCATATGAAATGACAATGATGCATGATTTGATTATGAATCCAATTGAGATTGCTTATTAAACGTTTGAACATGAATTGGGTTGACTTTCCTTTGCTGTTTGACTTTTTTTCTTTCACCTTTGACCCTAGGCTAGTCCTAGTGGTCTTTTGAGCTTACAATTGAGCTATTGTTTCAGGTTAAGCCCCAATGCCTCAAAGACCATTCAAATTTGTTTGAGTTGAATTATATATTGTGCTAACCTTTGTTTTGTAGGTGACTCACATACTTGAGTCTTTGTGCCTTGCACAATTGGTCCCTCTGTGGTTGACTATTGGTTCATTTTCTTTTGATTTTGATTGTTGACTTGTTTACTAATGAGTTTGACTTTTTCAGGTACACTTTAGTTGCTTTAGTTGCTTGCTTTGCTTTTTAGCATTTGCTTTGAGGTATAAACCTTTCTTCTTCATGTAGTCTGGAGACCCGGTCTGTTATTTGACCGGGCAAACTGTCTGAAGTCCTCCTTAAGAGGCAATGCCTGTGTGTGTTTATATTTGTCCCAAGCAGGAAAAGTCCTTCAAGTAAGGCAATTGGTGGAAGGTAGGGATAAGTAATCTATCCCCCACTATTCAGTGTGTCCTCTCTTTGCTCCCATTACATGGTTGAAGCATGGAGATAAAAACCCAAGATCTAATCGAGTCAATAATGGGGAAAGAGTTCCATCTTTCTGAACTCCCCCCACTTTCTATTTGATGCTCTTCCTGATCAGGGATAGAAGCAATGAGGCACACCCCTCATCTCCTATTCATCTGCTTCACCTTAGCCTCTCAATGGCAAGGTTAAGAGCGACCCTTCACCTATTACAGTGGACTTCCAAAGTCAAACCCTCTTGTGTGAGCCCCCATTGTTTTGGCTATAGAGTGTGCTGTTTGATATTCATTGATTGATTGATTGCTTCATGTGCACTTGTTTGCCTGTATGTTATGCATCTATCATCATCATCAATTGCCATTAGTGCATGATCATCTCATTTGCTTTTGTGATGCTATCATTGTTGCTTGCCCATTGAGGACAATTGTAAGTCCATCTCTTTTGGCCTTTGCTCCTGTGATATGGAAGGATAGAGTGCAAGACCTCCTTGGTCACTCATATCTCCTGTCATTGCTTTGTGTGTATGTGAGGATACAGTTATAAGTCCCTGCAAGTTGGCATCTGTTTTCCTATGATCATAATTTGATCTGTTTGATTTGTATGTGAGGAAGCAACTGTAAGTCCCTGCAAGTTGGCATTTGCTCTCCTATGATCACATGTTGTTTTGTCTGTTTGTATGTGAGGATACAACTGTAAGTCCCTGCAAGTTGGCATTTGTTTTCCTAGGATCATACTGTGTATGTTAGAGTAAGTCCAGACAGATTGGCATCTGACATCCATGTTTTGCTTTCTCTGTTTATGTGAGGTTGCAACTGTAAGTCCCAGCAAGTTGGCATTTGCATTCCTGTGATCATGTGTTGCTTCTGTTCTTGTATGTGAGGATCCATTGTAAGTCCTTGTAATGTGGCATTGGTTTTCCTATGATCATCTGTGGAGTTAACCTAAGTCCAGATAGATTGGCAGTTGACTTCCATTTCTCATCTTTGTTTTCTTTTGAGGAGATTAGTGTAAGTCCATTGAGTGGCTTCTGATATCCCGTTTTGTTTTAGGAGATTGGTATAAGACCAGTGATTGGCATCCGATATCCGCTTTCTTGCTTGTTTGTTTATTATTATCCATTGCTATTCCAAAGGACACACTTGAATCATCTCCCATATGATTTCAAGAAGTGAACCCTCTAAGAAGTTTTACTTTCCATCTTCATCCATTCATCATTCATTATGTCCTAAACCTTTTCACACATTAGTTTTCAAACTTGACATAAGTGTTGTGCAAACATCTTCATGTTTTTCTAACTAAAAACCTGGACCCCAAGTCCTTGACTTTTTTCAAACTCATTTCATAATACTTCTTTTGAATTGATCTTAATTATACTTTGACTTCATTTTCATAATCACAATCAGTAACTTCACTCATTCACTTGTTTTGGCTTTGTCCATTAATCTTTTCATGCATTAGCCATAGGTTTCAATTATCATTGTGGTTGATGTAAATCTTGCCTATCCTTAGTGAGTCGACAGTAAGACTTCTGTACTGAAAACAGGGTTAACCCCTCTAGTGCGTCGAAGCTATCCTCACATGGTGGATGTTGTTCTTGGTCGAGTGTTCTCCCATTGATAATGAAAAGCCTCAGTGCTTGTGTTTAAAACTGAATCCACCAACTTTTGGAAATCTTTTAGCCGAACTACGGCGTTTTGATCCTTACCTTTGATGGAAGGTACGTAGGCAGCGGGTTCATCCGTTCGAACACAAAAATAAAAATTGTATATTCTTTTCTCATCATCCCAATCATGTTTGCACAATGTTTATGTCATAACAAATAACAATTTAGTACAACAAGTGTGAAAAGGGCTCCCTAGGAGTACCTAGGACGTGATGGGTGCCTAACACCTTCCCATTGCGTAATTTACCCCTTACCCAGAATCTCTGATCTTTTTATTAGTTTTCTACGTGTAAAACTTCTTAGGCTTTTGTTCGCTTTTTAGCCAATCCTTTGGATAAATAAAAGTGCGGTGGCGACTCGAAATTTCAATGTATCTCATAGCTTATGATTTAACCAATAGATCATATAGCGACGAATACACCGCTACAGAAAAGTGGCGACTCTGCTGGGGAGCTCTGTAAAGAATCCCTGGTTGTATTGCCTACTTTTCACCCTTGTTGTGCTATATTGTTATTCTTTATCTGACATATTTTTGTACAATTTGGGATCACTGTATTGATTGTAATGTGTGAATTGCTTGATATACAATTGCTGTTTGCTTTGGTGATCTGTGAGATGAGTTCTATACCCGAACTCGAGTGCTCTCTAGGATAGGAGAATGGCATAGTCTCGTTGACTGGTATGGAGTAGTCCTTAGCCAGTTGACTTGCGAGTCCATTCACTTGGTGGAGGTCATGTTGAACTAATAATGTCACACAAGTTATTTGTGGTTAGGCATTATTCTTTCAATCATGTTCCGCAGAAGCCAAGGACCTTAGTTTACCAAACCCATCTTGGCCTATTTTTAGGACCGTAGTGCGGAGGTCGTTCAGATGTCAGTTCTGATACGATTGTTACGCGATACTACACTCATAAGAGTTTCTCTTGAGAATATTCTTGGAATACGAGTATTCGTTCCTCCGATAATATTCGAAAGATGGAACGATGATTATGGGAACCTCTGGTAGAACATGTCTGGCAGGTTTAAACCCTAGTACACTCCCTTTGGGTGGTTCTTAACCGAGACTCCATGCTCGTGACTCTCAACAAACCCGTGATTCGTGGTTGAGTCGTTCAAACATTGTTAATATCAATGGATCCTGGATCAGGTGTAAAACCTAAAATCCATCAAAGCGGCTGGTTGATATTAAGAATGTATGAACCGGTTCATGTACCGTTAATATCAATGGAACTTGGGTGTCGATAAGGTGAGAACCTAAATCCACCAAAATGGATGATTGATATTAGGGATACATTGAGCTTTCCCACGACCTTTGTTTGGTGTGCTTTGCTTGACCCTTGAGTGTGTTTGTTGCATTCATACATTCACGCATTCATCCGCATTCATGTCATCGAAAAAAGAAAATTTTCAAGGAATTTAAAGGGTTTATTTGCAAAATTTTCAGACATGGAAAGACCGAAGAGGCATACAAAGAAATACAGCTTCAAGCAGCCTGATGTAAAAGAGTTAAGGAATCTGACATCATATGTATTAGATCCCTTGGGTTTCAAAGCTCGATATGGGAAGCTTCTGCCGTTGCTGACTACTCAGGTGGATGAGGGATTGATGAGCACTCTTGCTCAGTTCTACGATCCGCTCTATCATTGCTTCTTATTTCCGGACTTCCAGCTGTTGCCGACTTTGGAGGAATACTCTCACCTTATTGGGATTCCTGTTCTGGATCAAGTGCCGTTCAGTGGCTTAGAGAGTATTCCATCTGCTCGAGAGATTTCCAGCTTGTTGCATATAGATGAAGATCTGATTAGAGCTAATCTGACTATCAAAGGCGGAATTCAGGGTTTTCCTTCTGAGTTCCTCATTGCCCAAGCAACCTTTTATGGGAAGGCCATGAGTGAGGATGCCTTTGAGGCTCTATTCGTATTGCTCATCTATGGATTGGTGCTGTTTCCCAACTTCGACAAGTTCGTGGACATGAACGCCATTAGGATCTTTTCAGTCCTTAATCCCGTTCCGACCTTGTTGGGTGATGCGTATGTCTCCATGCATCTGAGGAATATGAAGAATGGAGGAGTCATTGTCTGCTGTTTACCCCTGCTGTACAAGTGGTTTATTTCGCACTTGCCGCAGACAGTTGCTTTCAAGGAGAACAAGGGATGTCTACGGTGGTCCCAGAGACTCATGTCTCTCACCAATGATGATATCACCTGGTATGATCGCGTGTATGATACCGTTCAGATCATCGATTCTTGTGGTGAATTCCCCAATGTGCCTCTTCTTGGTACATGTGGTGGGATCAGCTACAACCCTACGCTTGCACGTCGTCAGCTTGGGTTCCCCCTAAAGGATAAGCCCCATAACATTCTGTTAGAAGGTGTGTTCTTTCAGGAGGGTAAAGATCCCCAAGGCCTGAAAGCCAGATTTGTCCGCGCTTGGCGCAATATTCGCATAAAGAGTAGGAATGAGTTGGGCCCGAAGAACTGCATTGCTTTGGAGCCGTACACCTCTTGGGTCAGACAGAGGGCTGCTACCTACCTGATGCCATATGATCATCCGAGACCTACACTGTTGGATGTGGCTGGGCCTTCAACCCTCCCTACCCAACGTGTAGAGGAGTTGAGAGAAGAAGACCTTTCGCGTGCTTGGATCCGCGAGAGAGAGGAATTGCTGCAGCAGCTCAAGGAGAAGGATGCTATGATTGAATTTCTCGAGCACCGAGTGATCGATGATCCGAACGACACTTGGACTTCTCTGCTTCCTCAGTCTTCCAAGTTCTGGAAGAGGAAGTATGATCGACTTGCAAAGGAGAAGGCTGATATGGAGGCTGCCTATGAGAGAGAGATCAAGAAGTTGTGCACTTCTCGTCTTCCAGCATCCCGAGCTGATAGGGATCCATAGGATGTCATTTACCTTTTCTCTTTGTAATAATTGAATCAAAAATGTTGTATTTCTTTGTTTTGATATATTAAAAGAAATATTTTTCCATGAGCAATTGAAGTGTTTTAAATATTCAAAATATTGCAAATAATACCCTAAGGGTTCCTTGAAAACAAAGCATTTGCACAAGCATTTGCACAAGCATTTCATGCATCATTCCTGCATAAACAGGTACCCATTTTTCTAGGTCTTCCGGTTCTAACCTTTGCTCTTCATTTATTTTGAAGACAAGCTGACTCACCGGTATTATACAAGAGTCAACTCCGCCAGAATCATGGAGCAGTTGGAACAAGAGAACCAGAGTCTGAGAGATGAGGTCGCCAGACTTGGCGCTCTGATGGAGCAACTTCTTGCTGCCCAGAATCAGCCAGCTCCTCAGCCAGCAACTCCGGTTCAGCGGACTGTTATATCTGAAGTGGCTACATCAACGGTGCCTGTTAGTGCCCATCAGCCTAATGCCATGCCTCCCGGTTTTCCTTGGGGGATGCCTCCTGGCTTCATGCCCGATCTGCCAGCTCCCACCTTTGCTCAAATGCCGGCATCTAGCCCGGTCCCTATTCCTGTTCCTCCTGTCGTGCATACCATGCCGAGGGTAGACGACACTATTTATCATTCTGAGGCATCTGAGGGCTCAGATGTTCATGAAAAGATGGATGCTATGAACGATCAATTCCTTGAGCTGAGAAAGGAATTGAGAACTCTCAGAGGCAAAGATCTCTTCGGCAAGTCTGTAGCCGAACTTTGTCTAGTTCCCGGTGTTAAGATACCAGTTAAGTTCAAGGTCCCCGACTTTGAAAAATATAAAGGGAACACTTGTCCTTTGGCACACCTGGGCATGTATGCCAGGAAGATGTCCACGCAGACAGACAACGATCAACTCTTGATCCACTACTTCCAAGACAGTTTGTCTGGTGCTGCTCTCCGTTGGTACATGAGCCTGGACAGCGTCAACATCCGTTCTTTCAACGATCTTGGCGAAGCTTTCGTCAAGCAATACAAGTACAACGTTGACATGGCGCCTGACAGAGATCAACTCAGGTCTATGTCACAAAAGGACAAGGAATCGTTCAAGGAGTACGCCCAGAGATGGCGTGAGCTGGCAGCTCAAATCACTCCACCATTAGAAGAGAAAGAGATGACCAAGATCTTTCTGAAGACTCTTGGGTCATTTTACTATGAGAGAATGGTGGCCAGCGCTCCCTCTGATTTCACCGAGATGGTGAACATGGGGATGCGTCTTGAAGAAGGCGTCCGCGAAGGACGATTAGCTAAAGATGATGGTTCTTCCTCTAAGCGTTATGGAGCGTTTAAGAGGAAAGAAGGAGAAGCCCATGCTGTGCAGTCTCAGCCAAAGCATCGAAGACCCTCTGTTCAGAGGAAGCCTGCACGACATTCCGGTCATCAGCACCAGGTGGCTCACGTAGCACCTGTTTTCAAGGACAATGCTCCTCAACGTCAGCAATATCAACCTCAACAGTATCAACATCAGCAACAATATCAACAACCTCAATATCAACAATCTCGTCCACAGCAACAGGCTTACCAGCCTCGTGGGAATACGAGTAATCAAGCAAACACAGGTTATGAAAGGAAGAAGATCAGTTTCGATCCAATTCCGATGTCGTACGCAGAGTTGTATCCCTCTTTAATAGAGCGGAAGTTGGTGTCTCCGAGAGATCCTCCGGCTATACCTGTCAACCCCCAGTGGTGGTATAAGCCTGACCTGCATTGTGTCTATCATTCTGGCGCTCCGGGCCATGACATCGAAAATTGTTTCCAGCTGAAGACTAAGGTTCAAGACCTTATGAGAAGCGGAATTCTGAGTTTCGAAGACTCCAACCCGAACGTCACCAGGAACCCATTGCCTTCGCATGGGAAGTCTGTGAATATGATCCAGGAAGACCTTGGGAAATACAAGGTGAAGTACATCAGTCACATCCGGCAGTCGTTGGTTGATTTACATAAGATGCTGTGTCAGCACAGTTATTTGGAGCATAACCACGATAAGTGCCGCGTCTGTTCTGCTAACCGCTTGGGTTGTGATCAGGTCCGCCGTGAGCTTCAGAAGTTGTTAGACGAAGGTACCAGTGAGATTCTCCAGAATCGCAATGTGGATGTTGTTGAGCCCGAAGTGAGTGTCATCTCCCCGGTGTTCAAATTGCCTGAGCCTGTTGTTATTCGCTACAATAGCAACAAGCCTAAGGCTTCACCTTCTTTGGTTATTAAACCGGCCGGCCCTGTGCCGTATTCATCCGACAAAGCTGTACCTTTCAGATATAATCCTGTTGCTGTCCAGGATGGGGTTGAGGTACCTCTGCCGTCTACTTCCGTGACCACTATTGCTGATGTTAGTGGGTTGACCCGCAGTGGTCGTGTCTTTTCTGCACCGGCAAAAGCTACCACTTCTGACACTGTTGTGCACCCTGTAGGGAATGCTGTGAATGTTCAGAATCCGGCACCTGCTGTTGCCCAGCCTTCCTCCTCTGTACAAAAGACTCTTGTTCCTTCAGTTGGCCCAAGTGGCATTGTTGATGAAGAATCTGATGAGATGCTGAGGCTCATCAGAAAGAGTGAGTACAACATTGTAGACCAGCTTCTACACACGCCCTCCAAGATTTCTATTCTTTCTCTATTGCTGAATTCAGAACCCCATCGGGAATCTCTTCAGAAAGTCTTGGACCTGGCGTACGTTGACCACGACGTCACCCTGGAACAATTTGATAGCATTGTTGCAAACATTACCGCTTGCAACACTCTGAGCTTTTGTGACGCGGATCTCCCTGAGGAGGGAAGAGACCACAACATGGCTTTACACATATCCATGAATTGCAAATCTGATGCAATGTCCAATGTGTTGGTGGACACTGGATCATCCCTCAATGTATTGCCGAAATCCACACTCTCTCGTCTGTCATATCAAGGTCCTCCTATGAGGCAGAGTGGGGTTGTTGTAAAAGCTTTTGATGGGTCGCGCAAGACCGTGATTGGGGAAGTTGATCTCCCAATCAAAATAGGACCAAGTGATTTCCAAGTTACTTTCCAAGTAATGGATATCCACCCATCTTACAGCTGTCTCTTGGGCAGACCATGGATTCACGAGGCTGGCGCCGTGACATCCACCCTACACCAAAAGCTGAAGTTTGTGAAAAACAAGAAATTGGTTGTAGTAGGGGGAGAAAAGGCTCTCCTGGTCAGTAATCTATCTTCTTTCTCGTACATTGATGCGGAGGATGAGGTTGGAACTCAGTTCCAAGCTTTATCTATTGATAAACCAATCGAGAAGAAGTCTCCTTCATTCACTTCCTACCGTGATGCGAAGCTGGCCATTGAATGTGGTGCAGTTGCTGGATTAGGGAAAGTGCTTGAACTTGAAGATAACCGATCCCGGGCTGGCATTGGCTATGGTTCTGGGGCATGCAATGAGCAAGGTCTGTTCACAAGTGGAGGATTCATCCATGCTGATCAACCTGCAGAAGAGGAAGCTGCTGCTATCATTGAAGAAGAAGATGCAGAAGACTTGAACAATTTTGTTATTCCTGGTGGTGTCTGCCACAATTGGGTCGCTGTGGATGTTCCTACAGTTATCCATAGATCAGAGTAATTGTTCATTTTGTTTAAAACCCTTCTCCCATGCCAAAAGGAGAAGTGATGACATTGTTGGCAAAGCATATATACAATGATATTTTCATTCAATTTTCGCATTGTCAAAACATTTGTTTTTCCTTTGTTTTCACTTTTTGCTTTTCTTTATGAAATCAGTGATCACAAAAAACCATAAAAACAAAAATAAAAGCTATAAAAGCAACATTTTTCATCTGCATAATGATTTGCTTGTTTAAATGCTAAAGTTTTTTCCTTAACCAAAATCATTATGCAGGTTGATCCTAAAACCCATTGAACATAATGATCCAACGCCATCTCCCAATTTTGAATTCCCTGTATTTGAGGCAGAAGAAGATGACGTTGAAGAGATTCCTGATGAGATCACCCGTCTCCTTGAGCACGAAGAGAAGATCATTCAGCCGCATCTCGAAGACTTGGAAACAGTCAACTTGGGATCTGAAGATTGTGTTCGCCTGGTGAAGATTGGGGCACTTCTTGAAGAGTCTGTTAAGGAAGATTTGATCAGCTTGCTACGAGAATACTCAGATATCTTTGCTTGGTCCTATGAAGACATGCCGGGTTTAGATACAGATATTGTGCAACATTTCCTGCCTTTGAAGCCTGAGTGCGTGCCTGTGAAGCAGAAGCTCAGAAGAACTCATCCAGATATGGCAGTGAAGATCAAAGAGGAAGTTCAGAAGCAAATTGATGCGGGGTTTCTGGTGACTTCGACATATCCTCAATGGGTGGCCAACATTGTGCCTGTTCCTAAGAAGGACGGAAAAGTCCATATGTGCGTTGATTACAGAGATTTGAATAAAGCTAGTCCAAAAGACGATTTTCCTCTACCACACATTGACATGTTGGTAGACAATACAGCTAAATTCAAAGTCTTTTCCTTTATGGACGGATTTTCCGGATATAATCAAATCAAGATGGCACTAGAGGATATGGAGAAGACAACATTCATCACACCTTGGGGAACATTCTGTTATCGAGTGATGCCCTTCGGTTTGAAGAACGCCGGAGCCACGTATCAACGAGCTATGACTACCTTGTTTCATGACATGATGCACAAGGAGATAGAAGTCTACGTTGATGATATGATTGCTAAGTCCCGAACGGAAGTTGAGCATATTGAGCATTTGTTGAAGCTTTTTCAGCGTTTGAGGAAGTTCCAACTTCGCCTGAATCCGAACAAATGTACTTTTGGAGTCCGTTCCGGCAAGTTGTTGGGTTTTGTGGTAAGCGAAAGAGGTATTGAGGTTGATCCTGCAAAGGTCAAAGCAATACAAGAGATGCCTGCACCCAAAACTGAGAAGCAAGTCCGAGGTTTTCTTGGCCGCTTGAACTACATTTCCAGATTTATATCCCACATGACTGCCACGTGTGCGCCGATATTCAAGCTCCTCCGGAAAGATCAGTCTCATGATTGGACCGAGGATTGCCAGAAAGCTTTCGACAGTATCAAAGATTATCTGTCTGAACCTCCGATTTTGTCTCCGCCTGTGGAAGGAAGACCTCTGATTATGTACTTGACAGTTCTTGAAGACTCAATGGGTTGTGTACTCGGTCAACAAGA
Organism: Lathyrus oleraceus; assembly: GCF_024323335.1. Classification (NCBI taxonomy): domain Eukaryota; kingdom Viridiplantae; phylum Streptophyta; class Magnoliopsida; order Fabales; family Fabaceae; genus Lathyrus; species Lathyrus oleraceus. The sequence continues at coordinate 373,262,491 of NC_066580.1, forward strand.
TGAATCAGGGAAGAAGGAGTTTGCTATCTACTACCTCAGTAAGAAGTTTACTGATTGTGAGTCTCGGTACTCTATGCTTGAGAAGACGTGCTGTGCTTTAGCTTGGGCAACTAAGCGTTTGCGCCAGTACATGATAAATCATACGACTTGGTTGATATCCAGAATGGATCCAATTAAGTATATCTTCGAGAAGCCTACTTTAACTGGGAGGATCGCCCGTTGGCAGATGCTGTTGTCTGAGTATGATATTGAGTATCGAGCTCAGAAAGCTATCAAAGGTAGTATCTTGGCTGACCATCTAGCGCACCAGCCGATTGAAGATCATCAGTCTGTTCAGTATGACTTCCCGGACGAGGAAATTCTGTATTTGAAGATGGAAGATTGCGATGAGCCTACACTTGATGAAGGTCCAGAACCTGGTTCCAGATGGACGATGGTGTTTGATGGCGCTGTTAATCAATATGGAAATGGAATTGGGGCAGTAATTGTTAATCCCCAGGGATCGCACATTCCATTTACAGCAAGGCTAACTTTCAAATGCACGAATAATATGGCGGAGTATGAAGCCTGTATTATGGGACTTGAAGAATGCATTGACTTAAGAATCAAGTATCTTGATGTCTATGGTGATTCGGCTTTGGTGGTCAATCAGATCAAAGGTGAATGGGAGACGAATCAGCCAGGTCTCATCCCATACAGAGATTACGCAAGGAGAATTTCAACTTTCTTTACAGAAGTTGAATTTTATCATATTCCTCGAGAGGATAATCGGATGGCAGATGCCCTTGCAACGCTTGCTTCTATGATAGTTGTCAGATGGTGGAATGATGTTCCCAACATTACTGTGATGCGCTTGGACAGACCCGCTCACATATTTGCAATTGAAGAAGTGAAAGATGACAAGCCTTGGTATTTTGATATCAAGAATTTCCTCCAGAACCAGGTCTACCCGCCTGGGGCATCTGTGAAAGATAGGAAAACTTTGAGAAGGTTGTCAGGCAGTTTCTACCTCAGTGGTGAAGTGCTGTACAAGAGAAATTTTGATATGGTTTTGCTCAGATGCGTGGATAGACACGAAGCAAACCTATTGATGACTGAGGTCCATGAGGGTTCATTTGGTACTCATTCCAATGGACATGCCATGGCTAAGAAAATGTTGAGAGCAGGCTACTATTGGCTGACAATGGAGTCTGACTGTTGCAAGTATGTGAAGAAATGTCACAAGTGTCAAATTTATGCGGATAAGATTCATATTCCTCCGACACTCCTGAATGTGATTTCATCACCATGGCCTTTCTCTATGTGGGGAATCGACATGATCGGCATGATTGAGCCGAAAGCGTCCAATGGACATCGATTTATTCTCGTAGCAATTGATTACTTCACCAAATGGGTTGAAGCCGCTTCGTACGCGAATGTAACCAGACAGGTGGTTGTGAAGTTTATCAAGAACCAGCTGATTTGCCGTTATGGTGTGCCAGAGAGGATCATTACTGATAATGGATCCAATCTGAATAACAAGATGATGGATGAGTTGTGCGCTGAATTCAAGATTGCACACCATAATTCCTCTCCTTACAGACCTAAGATGAATGGGGCTGTTGAAGCTGCTAACAAGAATATCAAGAGAATTATCCAGAAGATGACTGTCACGTACAAAGATTGGCATGAGATGCTGCCATTTGCTTTGCATGGATATCGTACGTCTGTACGCACTTCAACAGGGGCAACCCCTTTCTCTCTTGTTTATGGCATGGAAGTCGTTCTCCCAGTAGAGGTGGAGATCCCATCAATGCGAGTCTTGATGGAAGCCAAGTTGACTGATGCTGAATGGATTCAGAGTCGTTACGACCAACTGAATTTGATTGAAGAAAAACGATTAACTGCCATGTGCCATGGTCAGTTGTATCAGCAGAGAATGAAGAAAGCATTCGACAAGAAGGTCAAGCCTCGCGTGTTCCGAGAAGGTGACCTTGTGCTCAAGAAAGTTTTGTCTTTCGCGCCCGATTCCAGGGGCAAGTGGACTCCAAACTACGAGGGTCCATATGTTGTTAAGAGAGCCTTTTCAGGCGGTGCTTTGATGCTTACAACAATGGATGGGGAGGATTTCACTCGTCCTGTGAATTCAGATGCAGTTAAAAGATACTTTGCCTAAAAAAAAAAAAAGTATATGCAAATGAAAAAAGAGAATGAAAAACAGAATAGCTCGCTAAGTTGAAAACCCGAAAGGGCGGCTTAGGCAAAAATGAGCGTCTCGGTGGAGAACCCGCAAGGGTAATCCAGGCAAAAATTAGAGACTTGAAAAAAGGAAATATTTGCATCCCGCTAGATTGAGTACCTCACTCTGGGGCAATCTAGGCAAAAATTAGGGATTTGGCAAGTAACTGCATCCTGACAAGACTTTCTTGTTCATCAGTCGTCATTTCGTCAGAAGATTCTCGATTCGTCGTCAACTGAAGCTTCGGATACATCGAGATTCAAATTGGTAGAGAAAGGATCATTATGTTCAATGTAGCCCTCTTCCAATATATATCACTGATTTCAAATTTGTACAGATCTATGGAGTCTTGCCATTTGCAGGCTACCATTCCATCAAATCAATTTGAGCTTTTTATCCAATTATTTGCACTCTTATTTGTTTCAATTCAACAAATGTTTTGCATGTTTTAAATTGATAAAATGTCATTGTTTTAAACAAATCAAATCTTTCAAATTTTTTTGTTTTAAACAAAGTGAACATTCACAAGATTGAAAGGATACTCAAGAATATCTCAGTGCTCTCCCGAGGGTGGCATGATTCCCAACAGGTAAGACATTGGTTCATACTCCTGGTTTGGTGGTATTTTCTCTCTCCAGATCTTTGTTGAGGTTGTTCCTCAGACAGAGTTGTTGTTGGGGTTGTTCCCCAGTACAGTCACGCAACAGAGTGTTGTTGAAGACTTGTTTTCTCCAGCAGCAGTTTTCCCCTAGCATGGGTGTTTCCTTATAGAAGTTTCGGCGGTTGATGGTTTGTCATCTTGGTGCCCCGTCACTTTCTCCAGTGGGTCGCATACCCCCAGACTTTATTTGTCTCCTCAGCAGTCATGAGTATAACTGATTGATTGTTACTCCCCTCGGAGTCGCGAGTAGAGCTGTTATTAATATCCCCACCAGGGTTGCAAGTGGAGTTGTTACCGCTTTTCCCCATGCAGTGTGCCAGCAGGAATTGTCTGTTTCCTCAGCACGATCGCTTTCTTTTTGAAGATTCGGTAAGTCAGTGGTTTGATACCCAGTACTTTACCCTTTCCCCGGCGAAGTCGTCTGCGGAATTGTTGCTATCTCTCCATCAGAGTTATTCTCTTCAGCAGAGCAGGATTTATTTTCCTACTCAGTGGTTGATTTGGGTTGACATCCCAGTATTGCAACCATCTTTTCCTCAGCTTAGTCTGCAGAATGTTTGCTGTGGCAGTTTCGCCTGTTGAATACTCTTCCAATCCCCGATATGGTTGGATGATGGCTCTAGTCTCCAATGAACGGATTGATTTCCTGACTATTTGTGATCCCCAGTAGAGTGGCTTATATTGCAGAATCTACTTGTTGTGATCAATTTGCTGTGTATTCTCCCCGAGTGGAGTGGTTCGTTGCAGAATCTACTTGTTTGATCGGTCCTCCCTCAGTGGTTTATTCCCAAGAGAGCAGCCGACAGTTTCCCCCAATAGAATTGCTTATGCAGTTTGATTCTATTTGGATGATATCATTCTCCCTCAGTGGGTTGTTCCCCAGTGAAGTCATATGGATTTGCTTCTACAGCAGTTCGTGCTTACGCACCCTTTGTTCCTCAGTCGACACTGGGATCCCTTGCAGATACTTTGGGATTTCTCTTGTTCCCCTACAGATTCGTCTTGGTGGCCGCTTTGCCCGTTGTGACTTTCTGTACCCTGATTGGGTTGTTTCCTGATATCTATGATTCTCTGCTTCTTCAGCAGTACCTACAGATCTTTGCTTTACAGCATATGGATCTCCGCAGATTGGCTCTCCAGCTGGTTTTTCCCCTGGAAGTATAGTACCGGACGTTTGGTTCCTGTACCTGTTTGTGTTAGAATTGTCTGTTTTGTCAGCATTCATCAAACATAAATCACGCATATTCATGCATATTCATAAAACATTCAGATATTCATGTTGCATTTTCTTGTCATATATCTTTTGTTTGTCGTGTCTCCTGCTATGGTGATATAGATCTCTTTACAGATCTCCCCAAGCAGATGTCGGGTGTTTAAAATCTCTCCATATAGAGTCAACCCCATAAGCAGAAAATGTTTGTCTTTCCTTCTGCAGTTCCCCACTGAGATATACCCTCGTGGATGACGGTTTCTTCCGTTTCCTCCCAACACATGTATTGGGATGGATTTTCCTATTTGAGTTACATCCTCATTAGGACGTGTCTTGATTCAGTCCGTCTTTTCGGATCATTCCCGAATTGGCTATTTGTCAAACGTCTTGTGCTTCCTAGTGGGTTGTTCCCCAGCGGAATGTTTTTGGGCCTCTACCCTCATAACCGGTAGTTATAAGTCCTATCTTTTCCTGGATTTCTTGACAGAATTTGTGGTTATACACCCTTTATTCTCCAGCCAGAGTTTTGGTTTTCTACCCGTATACCCGGTAGTTGTAAATCCTATTTTCCTGCTCTTCAGCAGTTGGTGGTTTGTTATAAACCCTATTTTGGTTTCCCGTGCGGATTTGTGATTTGTTCTATCCCCATGCGGAGTTGTTGGTCTTCTACCCCGTATTCGGTAGATGTAAACCCTAATTTTTGTGGTTATCTTCATTCAATATTTGATGATGATTTTCCTTTGCTTGTATAAGTTGCTCAGATCAGCACTTATATTCTCAGCAAGTATTTTGTGGATAATTGCCGTATGCTAGCAATTTTATCCCCAGTGGGTCTTTTCACCGTATGCTAGTGATTTGTTCCCCGGATCATTGATTATTTACCAATGCATCCCTAGCTAGTCCCTGTCGATAATTGCCGGATGCTTGCAAATTATCCTCAGCAGCTCGCCTTTCATTTACCCTTTTGTCGGTAATGTCTGTTGCTCCTTTTGATTGGTCATCATTATATACCTCTCCTGGTATCCCGATGCCTTTCTTTTCGGATTTTATCCTATAAACAACCTACAACCCGGTTAAGGATAATCTTCCATGCGAGTTTATTATTCACGTTTTGACGGCTATGAATAATATGTCTCATGCGCTCTTTAGTTGGAATCCTTTGTTGATTTTCCCCAACTGAGCAAGATTCATTCTTTGTAGAATCGAATATCCATCCTTTAACCAATTCGTGTTTAGGATGATGAGTGTTTTGGAACACAAACCAATTCACGATTTCGGTTTTTATCCTATAAACAACCCAGTAACCGGTTCAGGATAATTTTCCTTTCGAGTATATTATTCACGTTTTGACGGCTATGAATAATATGTCTCATGCGCTCTTTGGTTGGAGTCCTTTGTTGATCTTCCCCAGTCGAGTAAGATTCGCATTCCTTGTGGAATCGAATGTCCATCCTATAAACAAGTCTGCTGTTCTAGCTTTCTTCAGGATGATGAGTGTTTTGGAAGTGAAAACCAATTCACGATTTCGGATTTTATCCTATAAACAACCTACAACCCGGTTCAGGATAATCTTCCTTTGTGAGTATTCTATCCACGTTCTGACGGTAATGGATATTATATATCGTTCACTCTTGGGTCAATCTTTTGTTGTTTTCCCCTCAGAGTAAGATTCATTTTCTTTATGGAATTGAATATCCATCCTATAAACAAGTCTGCTGTTCTAGCTTTCTTCAGGGTGATGAGTGTTTTGGAACACAAACCAATTCACGATTTCGGATCTTATCCTATAAACAACCTACAACCCGGTTCAGGATAACTTTCCATGCGAGTATATTATTCGCGTTTTGACGGCTATGAATAATATATCTCATGCACTCTCTTGTCGAACACTTTGTTTGTTTCCCCAACTGAGTAAGATTTGCATTCTTTACAGAATCAAATGTCCATCCTATAAACAAGTTTGCTTTCGCTCTCTTCAGGATGATGAGTGTTTTGGAACACACACCAATTCACGTCTTTGGTCGATCACCTGTTACATACCTACAACCCGGTATCCTTGGTGTTCCTTCCTGAGTTTGTTACCCTTACCGGTAGCATCTCATTTTGCTTGTTACTTCCCCAGTGGAGTTTTCTTTTGCTTCTCCTCAGGAGTCAGCTTGTGTCTCTCCAATGGATTTATTTTCCATTTGGAAATCTTTTCCCAGTGTGAGTCCTTCACTCCCCAGTGAGTTCTCCAATCTTTTTTCCGTATTCCCTAATCAGAGTCGTGTTTTGTTCACGTTGTGTCAGTTTTGTTTTTTCCCCAGTTTAGAGTCGTGTCTTGTTCACACATTTCTTTTATTATCCCCAACTAGAGTCTTGTCAGAGTCTCTGTTCCTGGTGAGTGTATTACTCCGATGGATCGTCTTTTCTTCTGTGTGAATCATATTCCCCACAGAGTTTGTGTCTTTTGCATGCATACATTTGCATCATGAGGTCTCTTAGGGACCAAAATTTGTCTCATTACTGTTATTTAAGCCCATTCTACCGCGTCGAGATGAAGATTTCTAAATTTCACTTCTCCGGCTAGAATGACCTTAAATAGGGGCATCAGTAAGACCCCAATTTTGGGCCCTAAGATCCCTCATGGCCCATATCATTCATATCATGGCCTCAAGGATCATTGCATGCCTTAGCTTCCCTCCTAGTGGGTAGATTGCCTTGTGGTTTGTTTCTTGATCACCAAGCATACTTTGCATTTGTATATCTTTGCTTTCATATGTTTATCTTCCAAAAAGTACAAAAATATTGTCAGTCTAACCTTGTTGCTTGCAGTTGAAGCAATCATCAGCAATTAGGTCAAAATCAGTCAACAGTCAGTCAAAGCAATGGATGGTGGCCATTCTTGCAGAATTTGGGCACCATGATCAATAATCAAGAGTTCATACATCTTGGGACATCATTTGAAGTCAAGTCCTCAAGGAATTAGGGTTTGGAATTCATCAGAAGTGCTTCAGTCATCCAAAACCCTAGAAAAGTCAAACTTGGTCAACTGTGGATTTAATCAAGGATTTGATGGATAGAATTGATTTGAAGAAGCTTATTCATGCTTGTATAAGCCTCATCTATCATGTCAAACCTCATCATGGAAGAAAATCAAGTCAATCAGAAAATTTCCCAAAATAGAAAGCGGACCTGTAATTTCAACTGCCAAAAATAGAAACTTCTTGATCTTAAACTTGCATCATGATACAAGCTTCAAATGAATTTTTGCCCAACATGAAAGTTGAAGATCTTGTTCTCCCATTTTCAAAAAGTCCAAGAACTCTCAAATCCCATGTGTGGTTGTCAAGATATGATCAAATCATTTTCACCAATTTTTGAACTTCAAAGAGCCATATCTCTCAAACCATAAGGCCAAATTTGGTGGGGTTTTTTCCTACAAACCACATTTTTCATCCTCTTTCCAAAAATATAAATTTCATTCATCAAAACCCTACCAATCAAAATGGCATTTTTGGACCTATTTCATTTAAAAACCAAGTTTGACCAAACTTTGACTTTTTGATTCTTTGACTTTTTCTCACTTTGGCCAATTGGGAAATGTTTTAAATCATATTTGTGATTTGCTCCAAGCCCTAAATCATGTTCATACCACCATTTTACTACCATTTTGACACAAGATACAAACTTGGCATTTTTTGCAAATTGGAATCAAAAGAGTAAAACAAGTACAGCATTTCACAAGCACACACAAAACAGCAAAAATGTGGTCTGTCTACAGCCTGTTTCAAGGCCCAAACCGTGCAATGCTACACCCTCCACTTCATTTGTACAAGTTTAGCAAAAATGCAAGAGGCTTCATTTAGACAAAACAAGTTTACCACTTGATTACCCTTTGCTAAACAGAAATATATAAGCTTCTTTCTGCTCATTTTAAAACCCTAGAGACCAAGGATCATAGCAGCCACGATCAGAAAAAGCTCACTCTCTCACTTTTGCATTTTTGACCTTTGGCAATTTTTGCTCAAAATCTCCAAACAACTTGAACATTCCTTCATGTTTCCATCATCTAATCACCATTAAGAGTCGTTTCTAAGCATAAGATCCCAGCTGGAACCATCATTTCAAGCTCTGTTTTCTCCAAGCTATTCCAATGGCAGATCACGATTTGTTCACTTCCAAGCACTCTTGAGCTGAAAGATTCTTATCATCCATCAACATAAAGCACGAGGGCCATCTGTTTGCACTCATAACCACCAAAACAACACTGCATCTCCATTTCTTAAAAATCAAGTAAGCATTTGAATTCAATCATTTGCCATGCCATGATATATTTATGAAAGATCTTCTTGAGCTGATTCCAATGAACTAAAGCATGCTTAAAATGGTTGTGTCATGGCCAAGAAATCGGGATTTCATTTTGTGTGTTCAAACATATTTCTGCTCGATTTACCTTGCTAGCGAAAGAGGTATTGAGGTTGATCCTGCAAAGGTCAAAGCAATACAAGAGATGCCTGCACCCAAAACTGAGAAGCAAGTCCGAGGTTTTCTTGGCCGCTTGAACTACATTTCCAGATTTATATCCCACATGACTGCCACGTGTGCGCCGATATTCAAGCTCCTCCGGAAAGATCAGTCTCATGATTGGACCGAGGATTGCCAGAAAGCTTTCGACAGTATCAAAGATTATCTGTCTGAACCTCCGATTTTGTCTCCGCCTGTGGAAGGAAGACCTCTGATTATGTACTTGACAGTTCTTGAAGACTCAATGGGTTGTGTACTCGGTCAACAAGATGAATCAGGGAAGAAGGAGTTTGCTATCTACTACCTCAGTAAGAAGTTTACTGATTGTGAGTCTCGGTACTCTATGCTTGAGAAGACGTGCTGTGCTTTAGCTTGGGCAACTAAGCGTTTGCGCCAGTACATGATAAATCATACGACTTGGTTGATATCCAGAATGGATCCAATTAAGTATATCTTCGAGAAGCCTACTTTAACTGGGAGGATCGCCCGTCGGCAGATGCTGTTGTCTGAGTATGATATTGAGTATCGAGCTCAGAAAGCTATCAAAGGTAGTATCTTGGCTGACCATCTAGCGCACCAGCCGATTGAAGATCATCAGTCTGTTCAGTATGACTTCCCGGACGAGGAAATTCTGTATTTGAAGATGGAAGATTGCGATGAGCCTACACTTGATGAAGGTCCAGAACCAGGTTCCAGATGGACGATGGTGTTTGATGGCGCTGTTAATCAATATGGAAATGGAATTGGGGCAGTAATTGTTAATCCCCAGGGATCGCACATTCCATTTACAGCAAGGCTAACTTTCAAATGCACGAATAATATGGCGGAGTATGAAGCCTGTATTATGGGACTTGAAGAATGCATTGACTTAAGAATCAAGTATCTTGATGTCTATGGTGATTCGGCTTTGGTGGTCAATCAGATCAAAGGTGAATGGGAGACGAATCAGCCAGGTCTCATCCCATACAGAGATTACGCAAGGAGAATTTCAACTTTCTTTACAGAAGTTGAATTTTATCATATTCCTCGAGAGGATAATCGGATGGCAGATGCCCTTGCAACGCTTGCTTCTATGATAGTTGTCAGATGGTGGAATGATGTTCCCAACATTACTGTGATGCGCTTGGACAGACCCGCTCACATATTTGCAATTGAAGAAGTGAAAGATGACAAGCCTTGGTATTTTGATATCAAGAATTTCCTCCAGAACCAGGTCTACCCGCCTGGGGCATCTGTGAAAGATAGGAAAACTTTGAGAAGGTTGTCAGGCAGTTTCTACCTCAGTGGTGAAGTGCTGTACAAGAGAAATTTTGATATGGTTTTGCTCAGATGCGTGGATAGACACGAAGCAAACCTATTGATGACTGAGGTCCATGAGGGTTCATTTGGTACTCATTCCAATGGACATGCCATGGCTAAGAAAATGTTGAGAGCAGGCTACTATTGGCTGACAATGGAGTCTGACTGTTGCAAGTATGTGAAGAAATGTCACAAGTGTCAAATTTATGCGGATAAGATTCATATTCCTCCGACACTCCTGAATGTGATTTCATCACCATGGCCTTTCTCTATGTGGGGAATCGACATGATCGGCATGATTGAGCCGAAAGCGTCCAATGGACATCGATTTATTCTCGTAGCAATTGATTACTTCACCAAATGGGTTGAAGCCGCTTCGTACGCGAATGTAACCAGACAGGTGGTTGTGAAGTTTATCAAGAACCAGCTGATTTGCCGTTATGGTGTGCCAGAGAGGATCATTACTGATAATGGATCCAATCTGAATAACAAGATGATGGATGAGTTGTGCGCTGAATTCAAGATTACACACCATAATTCCTCTCCTTACAGACCTAAGATGAATGGGGCTGTTGAAGCTGCTAACAAGAATATCAAGAGAATTATCCAGAAGATGACTGTCACGTACAAAGATTGGCATGAGATGCTGCCATTCGCTTTGCATGGATATCGTACGTCTGTACGCACTTCAACAGGGGCAACCCCTTTCTCTCTTGTTTATGGCATGGAAGTCGTTCTCCCAGTAGAGGTGGAGATCCCATCAATGCGAGTCTTGATGGAAGCCAAGTTGACTGATGCTGAATGGATTCAGAGTCGTTACGACCAACTGAATTTGATTGAAGAAAAACGATTAACTGCCATGTGCCATGGTCAGTTGTATCAGCAGAGAATGAAGAAAGCATTCGACAAGAAGGTCAAGCCTCGCGTGTTCCGAGAAGGTGACCTTGTGCTCAAGAAAGTTTTGTCTTTCGCGCCCGATTCCAGGGGCAAGTGGACTCCAAACTACGAGGGTCCATATGTTGTTAAGAGAGCCTTTTCAGGCGGTGCTTTGATGCTTACAACAATGGATGGGGAGGATTTCACTCGTCCTGTGAATTCGGATGCAGTTAAAAGATACTTTGCCTAAAAAAAAAAAAAGTATATGCAAATGAAAAAAGAGAATGAAAAACAGAATAGCTCGCTAAGTTGAAAACCCGAAAGGGCGGCTTAGGCAAAAATGAGCGTCTCGGTGGAGAACCCGCAAGGGTAATCCAGGCAAAAAATTAGAGACTTGAAAAAAAGGAAAATATTTGCATCCCGCTAGATTGAGTACCTCACTCTGGGGCAATCTAGGCAAAAATTAGGGATTTGGCAAGTAACTGCATCCTGACAAGACTTTCTTGTTCATCAATCGTCATTTCGTCAGAAGATTCTCGATTCGTCGTCAACTGAAGCTTCGGATACATCGAGATTCAAATTGGTAGAGAAAGGATCATTATGTTCAATGTAGCCCTCTTCCAATATATATCACTGATTTCAAATTTGTACAGATCTATGGAGTCTTGCCATTTGCAGGCTACCATTCCATCAAATCAATTTGAGCTTTTTATCCAATTATTTGCACTCTTATTTGTTTCAATTCAACAAATGTTTTGCATGTTTTAAATTGATAAAATGTCATTGTTTTAAACAAATCAAATCTTTCAAATTTTTTTTGTTTTAAACAAAGTGAACATTCACAAGATTGAAAGGATACTCAAGAATATCTCAGTGCTCTCCCGAGGGTGACATGATTCCCAACAGGTAAGACATTGGTTCATACTCCTGGTTTGGTGGTATTTTCTCTCTCCAGATCTTTGTTGAGGTTGTTCCTCAGACAGAGTTGTTGTTGGGGTTGTTCCCCAGTACAGTCACAAACAGAGTGTTGTTGAAGACTTTGTTTTCTCCAGCAGCAGTTTTCCCCTAGCATGGGTGTTTCCTTATAGAAGTTTCGGCGGTTGATGGTTTGTCATCTTGGTGCCCCGTCACTCTCTCCAGTGGGTCGCATACCCCCAGACTTTATTTTGTCTCCTCAGCAGTCATGAGTATAACTGATTGATTGTTACTCCCCTCGGAGTCGCGAGTAGAGCTGTTATTAATATCCCCACCAGGGTTGCAAGTGGAGTTGTTACCGCTTTTCCCCATGCAGTGTGCCAGCAGGAATTGTCTGTTTCCTCAGCACGATCGCTTTCTTTTTGAAGATTCGGTAAGTCAGTGGTTTGATACCCAGTACTTTACCCTTTCCCCGGCGAAGTCGTCTGCGGAATTGTTGCTATCTCTCCATCAGAGTTATTCTCTTCAGCAGAGCAGGATTTATTTTCCTACTCAGTGGTTGATTTGGGTTGACATCCCAGTATTGCAACCATCTTTTCCTCAGCTTAGTCTGCAGAATGTTTGCTGTGGCAGTTTCGCCTGTTGAATACTCTTCCAATCCCCGATATGGTTGGATGATGGCTCTAGTCTCCAATGAACGGATTGATTTCCTGACTATTTGTGATCCCCAGTAGAGTGGCTTATATTGCAGAATCTACTTGTTGTGATCAATTTGCTGTGTATTCTCCCCGAGTGGAGTGGTTCGTTGCAGAATCTACTTGTTTGATCGGTCCTCCCTCAGTGGTTTATTCCCAAGAGAGCAGCCGACAGTTTTCCCCCAATAGAATTGCTTATGCAGTTTGATTCTATTTGGATGATATCATTCTCCCTCAGTGGGTTGTTCCCCAGTGAAGTCATATGGATTTGCTTCTACAGCAGTTCGTGCTTACGCACCCTTTGTTCCTCAGTCGACACTGGGATCCCTTGCAGATACTTTGGGATTTCTCTTGTTCCCCTACAGATTCGTCTTGGTGGCCGCTTTGCCCGTTGTGACTTTCTGTACCCTGATTGGGTTGTTTCCTGATATCTATGATTCTCTGCTTCTTCAGCAGTACCTACAGATCTTTGCTTTACAGCATATGGATCTCCGCAGATTGGCTCTCCAGCTGGTTTTTCCCCTGGAAGTATAGTACCGGACGTTTGGTTCCTGTACCTGTTTGTGTTAGAATTGTCTGTTTTGTCAGCATTCATCAAACATAAATCACGCATATTCATGCATATTCATAAAACATTCAGATATTCATGTTGCATTTTCTTGTCATATATCTTTTGTTTGTCGTGTCTCCTGCTATGGTGATATAGATCTCTTTACAGATCTCCCCAAGCAGATGTCGGGTGTTTAAAATCTCTCCATATAGAGTCAACCCCATAAGCAGAAAATGTTTGTCTTTCCTTCTGCAGTTCCCCACTGAGATATACCCTCGTGGATGACGGTTTCTTCCGTTTCCTCCCAACACATGTATTGGGATGGATTTTCCTATTTGAGTTACATCCTCATTAGGACGTGTCTTGATTCAGTCCGTCTTTTCGGATCATTCCCGAATTGGCTATTTGTCAAACGTCTTGTGCTTCCTAGTGGGTTGTTCCCCAGCGGAATGTTTTTGGGCCTCTACCCTCATAACCGGTAGTTATAAGTCCTATCTTTTCCTGGATTTCTTGACAGAATTTGTGGTTATACACCCTTTATTCTCCAGCCAGAGTTTTGGTTTTCTACCCGTATACCCGGTAGTTGTAAATCCTATTTTCCTGCTCTTCAGCAGTTGGTGGTTTGTTATAAACCCTATTTTGGTTTCCCGTGCGGATTTGTGATTTGTTCTATCCCCATGCGGAGTTGTTGGTCTTCTACCCCGTATTCGGTAGATGTAAACCCTAATTTTTGTGGTTATCTTCATTCAATATTTGATGATGATTTTCCTTTGCTTGTATAAGTTGCTCAGATCAGCACTTATATTCTCAGCAAGTATTTTGTGGATAATTGCCGTATGCTAGCAATTTTATCCCCAGTGGGTCTTTTCACCGTATGCTAGTGATTTGTTCCCCGGATCATTGATTATTTACCAATGCATCCCTAGCTAGTCCCTGTCGATAATTGCCGGATGCTTGCAAATTATCCTCAGCAGCTCGCCTTTCATTTACCCTTTTGTCGGTAATGTCTGTTGCTCCTTTTGATTGGTCATCATTATATACCTCTCCTGGTATCCCGATGCCTTTCTTTTCGGATTTTATCCTATAAACAACCTACAACCCGGTTAAGGATAATCTTCCATGCGAGTTTATTATTCACGTTTTGACGGCTATGAATAATATGTCTCATGCGCTCTTTAGTTGGAATCCTTTGTTGATTTTCCCCAACTGAGCAAGATTCATTCTTTGTAGAATCGAATATCCATCCTTTAACCAATTCGTGTTTAGGATGATGAGTGTTTTGGAACACAAACCAATTCACGATTTCGGTTTTTATCCTATAAACAACCCAGTAACCGGTTCAGGATAATTTTCCTTTCGAGTATATTATTCACGTTTTGACGGCTATGAATAATATGTCTCATGCGCTCTTTGGTTGGAGTCCTTTGTTGATCTTCCCCAGTCGAGTAAGATTCGCATTCCTTGTGGAATCGAATGTCCATCCTATAAACAAGTCTGCTGTTCTAGCTTTCTTCAGGATGATGAGTGTTTTGGAAGTGAAAACCAATTCACGATTTCGGATTTTATCCTATAAACAACCTACAACCCGGTTCAGGATAATCTTCCTTTGTGAGTATTCTATCCACGTTCTGACGGTAATGGATATTATATATCGTTCACTCTTGGGTCAATCTTTTGTTGTTTTCCCCTCAGAGTAAGATTCATTTTCTTTATGGAATTGAATATCCATCCTATAAACAAGTCTGCTGTTCTAGCTTTCTTCAGGGTGATGAGTGTTTTGGAACACAAACCAATTCACGATTTCGGATCTTATCCTATAAACAACCTACAACCCGGTTCAGGATAACTTTCCATGCGAGTATATTATTCGCGTTTTGACGGCTATGAATAATATATCTCATGCACTCTCTTGTCGAACACTTTGTTTGTTTCCCCAACTGAGTAAGATTTGCATTCTTTACAGAATCAAATGTCCATCCTATAAACAAGTTTGCTTTCGCTCTCTTCAGGATGATGAGTGTTTTGGAACACACACCAATTCACGTCTTTGGTCGATCACCTGTTACATACCTACAACCCGGTATCCTTGGTGTTCCTTCCTGAGTTTGTTACCCTTACCGGTAGCATCTCATTTTGCTTGTTACTTCCCCAGTGGAGTTTTCTTTTGCTTCTCCTCAGGAGTCAGCTTGTGTCTCTCCAATGGATTTATTTTCCATTTGGAAATCTTTTCCCAGTGTGAGTCCTTCACTCCCCAGTGAGTTCTCCAATCTTTTTTCCGTATTCCCTAATCAGAGTCGTGTTTTGTTCACGTTGTGTCAGTTTTGTTTTTTCCCCAGTTTAGAGTCGTGTCTTGTTCACACATTTCTTTTATTATCCCCAACTAGAGTCTTGTCAGAGTCTCTGTTCCTGGTGAGTGTATTACTCCGATGGATCGTCTTTTCTTCTGTGTGAATCATATTCCCCACAGAGTTTGTGTCTTTTGCATGCATACATTTGCATCATGAGGTCTCTTAGGGACCAAAATTTGTCTCATTACTGTTATTTAAGCCCATTCTACCGCGTCGAGATGAAGATTTCTAAATTTCACTTCTCCGGCTAGAATGACCTTAAATAGGGGCATCAGTAAGACCCCAATTTTGGGCCCTAAGATCCCTCATGGCCCATATCATTCATATCATGGCCTCAAGGATCATTGCATGCCTTAGCTTCCCTCCTAGTGGGTAGATTGCCTTGTGGTTTGTTTCTTGATCACCAAGCATACTTTGCATTTGTATATCTTTGCTTTCATATGTTTATCTTCCAAAAAGTACAAAAATATTGTCAGTCTAACCTTGTTGCTTGCAGTTGAAGCAATCATCAGCAATTAGGTCAAAATCAGTCAACAGTCAGTCAAAGCAATGGATGGTGGCCATTCTTGCAGAATTTGGGCACCATGATCAATAATCAAGAGTTCATACATCTTGGGACATCATTTGAAGTCAAGTCCTCAAGGAATTAGGGTTTGGAATTCATCAGAAGTGCTTCAGTCATCCAAAACCCTAGAAAAGTCAAACTTGGTCAACTGTGGATTTAATCAAGGATTTGATGGATAGAATTGATTTGAAGAAGCTTATTCATGCTTGTATAAGCCTCATCTATCATGTCAAACCTCATCATGGAAGAAAATCAAGTCAATCAGAAAATTTCCCAAAATAGAAAGCGGACCTGTAATTTCAACTGCCAAAAATAGAAACTTCTTGATCTTAAACTTGCATCATGATACAAGCTTCAAATGAATTTTTGCCCAACATGAAAGTTGAAGATCTTGTTCTCCCATTTTCAAAAAGTCCAAGAACTCTCAAATCCCATGTGTGGTTGTCAAGATATGATCAAATCATTTTCACCAATTTTTGAACTTCAAAGAGCCATATCTCTCAAACCATAAGGCCAAATTTGGTGGGGTTTTTTCCTACAAACCACATTTTTCATCCTCTTTCCAAAAATATAAATTTCATTCATCAAAACCCTACCAATCAAAATGGCATTTTTGGACCTATTTCATTTAAAAACCAAGTTTGACCAAACTTTGACTTTTTGATTCTTTGACTTTTTCTCACTTTGGCCAATTGGGAAATGTTTTAAATCATATTTGTGATTTGCTCCAAGCCCTAAATCATGTTCATACCACCATTTTACTACCATTTTGACACAAGATACAAACTTGGCATTTTTTGCAAATTGGAATCAAAAGAGTAAAACAAGTACAGCATTTCACAAGCACACACAAAACAGCAAAAATGTGGTCTGTCTACAGCCTGTTTCAAGGCCCAAACCGTGCAATGCTACACCCTCCACTTCATTTGTACAAGTTTAGCAAAAATGCAAGAGGCTTCATTTAGACAAAACAAGTTTACCACTTGATTACCCTTTGCTAAACAGAAATATATAAGCTTCTTTCTGCTCATTTTAAAACCCTAGAGACCAAGGATCATAGCAGCCACGATCAGAAAAAGCTCACTCTCTCACTTTTGCATTTTTGACCTTTGGCAATTTTTGCTCAAAATCTCCAAACAACTTGAACATTCCTTCATGTTTCCATCATCTAATCACCATTAAGAGTCGTTTCTAAGCATAAGATCCCAGCTGGAACCATCATTTCAAGCTCTGTTTTCTCCAAGCTATTCCAATGGCAGATCACGATTTGTTCACTTCCAAGCACTCTTGAGCTGAAAGATTCTTATCATCCATCAACATAAAGCACGAGGGCCATCTGTTTGCACTCATAACCACCAAAACAACACTGCATCTCCATTTCTTAAAAATCAAGTAAGCATTTGAATTCAATCATTTGCCATGCCATGATATATTTATGAAAGATCTTCTTGAGCTGATTCCAATGAACTAAAGCATGCTTAAAATGGTTGTGTCATGGCCAAGAAATCGGGATTTCATTTTGTGTGTTCAAACATATTTCTGCTCGATTTACCTTGCTAGCATGGATTTAATGAAATGTGATACCACATTCTTGTTGTTTGATGTATGATGATGCTATTAGCATGTTTGATTTTGATTTCTGGGCACATTGAATTTTCGAGCTCATGATGATGTTGAGTTTTATGCTGCTGCTGTTCAAACCTATGCCATGCCCAGAATTTCCTATGATTATGATTGTTTTGTTGTTGATTAAGGTTGCATGAGGGTAGTATGTCATGGCCCTGTTTGATTATTGCTGCTGGTTGTGTTTGTTTGTTTATGATTGATGCTTGCTGTTATGATGAGTATGCCCAGAAATTTCTCATGAATGTTTTGGTTTATTGCTGTTATGATGAAGATGATGAATGTATCAATATCTTGCTGTTGTATGCTTGGTCGAGTTTTGTTCATGATGTTGATTGCATTTGAGAGCCATGCTGCTAAAACCTTGCTGCTGTTTCTAAAACCTTAAGCTGCCCAGAAAATTTCTCATTTGTTTGTTTTGGTTTGTTGTTTGTGGTTACATGAACCATTTCCCACTGCCATGCTATTTGGATGTCGCATGTTGATGATGAATTATGAAGTTGAACATTGCCCTGCTGTTGTGATAAACCCTCATACTCTGCCCAGAAATCCACATTGATTCATGTTCTGTTTGTTTGTGTTAGGATGCCACTTGAGTGTTAATGCCATGCTGTTGTTTGTTTTGTTTGGTTTGATGATGATGAACATTGAGTGATGAATGCTGCTGTTGTTGAAACCCCAGCTTGTTTCCAGTTTTTGTTTTCCCAGAACTCATATGCATTTGGTTTGTTGTTGTTTTGCATGAACCGTATCAATGCCATGTTATTTGTGTGCTATGTTGGAAGCTTGATTGCCATGATTTTGCTTGAAAATGTTGAGAAACCATACTGCATAAACCCTAGGGTTCTTCTTAAACCCAGAAAATTCATCCATTGGCCGGGTTACTGTTTCATTGGCTGAGAGCCAATCAAAACATTTCATTTCGCAGGGCCAAAACGCACAGCTTTAGTTAATGAGCGCCCTATTTACAATTTTGCCACTGCGTTGACCATGTTTGACCCATTGTTCCATGTTATTTGCTCATGTTGCTTCAATTATTTACTCAAGTTCCAAAATTCATTTCTCTCTCAAATTTCATCCAAAAATCATGAAACTTTTTGCATCATGTCCATGAAGATGTCTAGTATTTTATTGTGATTTTTAATTAATTTTCCATTGGCTGGATTTTAATTGATAATTATTTTCTTGACATGTATGCATAATTGATGCATTGTGCCATTCCTTTTGTGAAATTGTCATGATGCATCCAATGAGCTTGAAATTTTTTGTGGTGAAACTAGACACATTGACCTTTGTTTCCATATAGAGTTTATGCATTTCCCCCTTGTGGTTTGTGAGTTACAAATTTTTGAAGTTATGTGTTGCATTTGGTGTTACATGAATGACATGCAATTTCACAATTCTTGTTCACATGCTTCCTTACATCCAAATGACCCCAAATTTTGCATGAATCATCTATCACATGTCTAGTTTGTGTATGAATTTTCTGGGAATTAATTGTTCTGTTTCCAATTTATTTGAGAATTTTCTTCCATGCTTTGTCATTTGTTGACTTTTTGTGATACATGTTGCCAAATCCTTTGTGAAATTCTCAAATCTTATTGTATGACCATGAAATTTCATATGTGATAACTAGACTTCTCAAGCTTTGCATTGGTGTTAACCTCACTCATTTCTCTTCTGTTTTCAAATTGATATGATTTTTTGAAGTTGACCCATGCTTGTTGACTTTCATTATGCTTACTTGAATTTGGTTTGCCTTCATGATTTTACTTGACTGCCTTCCTCTCATCCAAATGCCATGAAATTTGACATGTCTACCATGATAGATGTTAGGTTTGAATGTGATTTATTTCATAATTTTTGAGATTGTTTGGGTTGACTTTTGGATGAAGTCTTGCTGTTGACCTATTTGTGCTCTTTCTTGCCATGCTTTGCATTCTTTTGCATATGAAATGACAATGATGCATGATTTGATTATGAATCCAATTGAGATTGCTTATTAAATGTTTGAACATGAATTGGGTTGACTTTCCTTTGCTGTTTGACTTTTTTTCTTTCACCTTTGACCCTAGGCTAGTCCTAGTGGTCTTTTGAGCTTACAATTGAGCTATTGTTTCAGGTTAAGCCCCAATGCCTCAAAGACCATTCAAATTTGTTTGAGTTGAATTATATATTGTGCTAACCTTTGTTTTGTAGGTGACTCACATACTTGAGTCTTTGTGCCTTGCACAATTGGTCCCTCTGTGGTTGACTATTGGTTCATTTTCTTTTGATTTTGATTGTTGACTTGTTTACTAATGAGTTTGACTTTTTCAGGTACACTTTAGTTGCTTTAGTTGCTTGCTTTGCTTTTTAGCATTTGCTTTGAGGTATAAACCTTTCTTCTTCATGTAGTCTGGAGACCCGGTCTGTTATTTGACCGGGCAAACTGTCTGAAGTCCTCCTTAAGAGGCAATGCCTGTGTGTGTTTATATTTGTCCCAAGCAGGAAAAGTCCTTCAAGTAAGGCAATTGGTGGAAGGTAGGGATAAGTAATCTATCCCCCACTATTCAGTGTGTCCTCTCTTTGCTCCCATTACATGGTTGAAGCATGGAGATAAAAACCCAAGATCTAATCGAGTCAATAATGGGGAAAGAGTTCCATCTTTCTGAACTCCCCCCACTTTCTATTTGATGCTCTTCCTGATCAGGGATAGAAGCAATGAGGCACACCCCTCATCTCCTATTCATCTGCTTCACCTTAGCCTCTCAATGGCAAGGTTAAGAGCGACCCTTCACCTATTACAGTGGACTTCCAAAGTCAAACCCTCTTGTGTGAGCCCCCATTGTTTTGGCTATAGAGTGTGCTGTTTGATATTCATTGATTGATTGATTGCTTCATGTGCACTTGTTTGCCTGTATGTTATGCATCTATCATCATCATCAATTGCCATTAGTGCATGATCATCTCATTTGCTTTTGTGATGCTATCATTGTTGCTTGCCCATTGAGGACAATTGTAAGTCCATCTCTTTTGGCCTTTGCTCCTGTGATATGGAAGGATAGAGTGCAAGACCTCCTTGGTCACTCATATCTCCTGTCATTGCTTTGTGTGTATGTGAGGATACAGTTATAAGTCCCTGCAAGTTGGCATCTGTTTTCCTATGATCATAATTTGATCTGTTTGATTTGTATGTGAGGAAGCAACTGTAAGTCCCTGCAAGTTGGCATTTGCTCTCCTATGATCACATGTTGTTTTGTCTGTTTGTATGTGAGGATACAACTGTAAGTCCCTGCAAGTTGGCATTTGTTTTCCTAGGATCATACTGTGTATGTTAGAGTAAGTCCAGACAGATTGGCATCTGACATCCATGTTTTGCTTTCTCTGTTTATGTGAGGTTGCAACTGTAAGTCCCAGCAAGTTGGCATTTGCATTCCTGTGATCATGTGTTGCTTCTGTTCTTGTATGTGAGGATCCATTGTAAGTCCTTGTAATGTGGCATTGGTTTTCCTATGATCATCTGTGGAGTTAACCTAAGTCCAGATAGATTGGCAGTTGACTTCCATTTCTCATCTTTGTTTTCTTTTGAGGAGATTAGTGTAAGTCCATTGAGTGGCTTCTGATATCCCGTTTTGTTTTAGGAGATTGGTATAAGACCAGTGATTGGCATCCGATATCCGCTTTCTTGCTTGTTTGTTTATTATTATCCATTGCTATTCCAAAGGACACACTTGAATCATCTCCCATATGATTTCAAGAAGTGAACCCTCTAAGAAGTTTTACTTTCCATCTTCATCCATTCATCATTCATTATGTCCTAAACCTTTTCACACATTAGTTTTCAAACTTGACATAAGTGTTGTGCAAACATCTTCATGTTTTTCTAACTAAAAACCTGGACCCCAAGTCCTTGACTTTTTTCAAACTCATTTCATAATACTTCTTTTGAATTGATCTTAATTATACTTTGACTTCATTTTCATAATCACAATCAGTAACTTCACTCATTCACTTGTTTTGGCTTTGTCCATTAATCTTTTCATGCATTAGCCATAGGTTTCAATTATCATTGTGGTTGATGTAAATCTTGCCTATCCTTAGTGAGTCGACAGTAAGACTTCTGTACTGAAAACAGGGTTAACCCCTCTAGTGCGTCGAAGCTATCCTCACATGGTGGATGTTGTTCTTGGTCGAGTGTTCTCCCATTGATAATGAAAAGCCTCAGTGCTTGTGTTTAAAACTGAATCCACCAACTTTTGGAAATCTTTTAGCCGAACTACGGCGTTTTGATCCTTACCTTTGATGGAAGGTACGTAGGCAGCGGGTTCATCCGTTCGAACACAAAAATAAAAATTGTATATTCTTTTCTCATCATCCCAATCATGTTTGCACAATGTTTATGTCATAACAAATAACAATTTAGTACAACAAGTGTGAAAAGGGCTCCCTAGGAGTACCTAGGACGTGATGGGTGCCTAACACCTTCCCATTGCGTAATTTACCCCTTACCCAGAATCTCTGATCTTTTTATTAGTTTTCTACGTGTAAAACTTCTTAGGCTTTTGTTCGCTTTTTAGCCAATCCTTTGGATAAATAAAAGTGCGGTGGCGACTCGAAATTTCAATGTATCTCATAGCTTATGATTTAACCAATAGATCATATAGCGACGAATACACCGCTACATACCCCACAAATAAGCATTTGTCAGATTTGGGCTCAAGCTTAGTTGAAATTTGTCGTTTCACATAAACTTCGCAACCCCAAATCTTCATGTAAGACATATGTGGTTTCTTACCACTCCATATCTCATATGGTGTCTTTTCACCCTTTTGGATGGAACACGGTTAAGTGTGTAAGCTGATGTCAATGGTGTATGTCCTCAAAAGGAGTTTGGAAGATTGGTGTGACTCATCATGGATCGGACCATGTCCAACAGGGTTCGATTTCTTCTCTCAGATACACCCTTCCATTGGGATGTTCCAGGAGGAGTAAGTTGGGATAGAATCCCACACTCTTTCAGATGGTCATCAAACTCTAGGATTAAATACTCATCACTTCGATCTGATCGAAGAGTTTTAATATTCTGACCTAGTTGGTTTTAACTCGTTAGGTTTCACCCTTTTGTATTAATGTTATTAATAGGCATTTCAAGATCAAGGACATATAGTCCATTGTTCATTTGTGCAGTAGCATAGAATATATCATTCAAATAAATTGAGCAACAATTGTTCTTTATTATAAATGAAAAACCAAACTTGTCCAAACAAGCAATGGAAATAATATTCCTGCTAATTGCAGGTACATAATAACAGTTCTCTAACTGAATTATTAAACCACTAGGTAAAGTCAATACAAAAGTTCCTACGGCTAAAGCAGCAACCTTTGCTCCATAGCCAACTGGTAGGTCGACTTCACCTTTTGCCAAATCTCTACTCCTTTTTAGTTCCTGCATATTTGTACAAATGTGAGAAATGCATCCAGTATCTAATACCCATGATGCAGAAGTAGTTAAATTAATAACAAAAATACCTGAAGTTGAAGTCTCTACTCCATTCTTCTTATCTTTCAGGTACTTTGGGCAGTTCCTCTTCCAGTGTTCGGTCTTACCGCAATGGAAGCAGGTGCCTTCTTTTTCTATGCCTCCACTAGGCTTCAAAGCAACAGTGGATCTAGGATTGGAAACTTCCTTGCCCTTCCCCTTATCACTCTGCTTAGTGGGCCTTTTGTTCTGTCTCTTTCCATTTCCGATCATCAGAATGGACTTCCCTTTTGACTTCAGATTCTACTCGACAGTTCTTAACATGGCGAGCAGTTCAGGAAGAGATTTGTCCATATCAATCATATTGAAATTTAGGACAAATTGACTGAAACTATCTGGCAACGATTGCAAGATCAAATCAGTTGCAAGTTCCTTTTCGAAGGGAAAACCCAATCTCTCAAGGTTTTCCACATACCCAATCATCTTGAGTACATGGGGACCTATAGGGGCTCCCTCAGCTAACTTGCTTTGAAAAAGGGCTTTTGAAACTTCAAACCTCTCATGCCTTGCTTGCTCTTGATAGAGCAACTTCAGGTGTTCGATCATATCGAACGCTGACATGTTCTCATGTTGCTTTTACAATTCTGAGTTCATGGTAGCCAGCATGAGACAAGCAGTTTCATTGGCATCATCGACATGCTTCTGATAAGCATCTCTTTCTGCCTTAGGTGCAGAACTAGGAGGTTCCTCTTTAGGAACAGGTGTCTCCAAGACATACAGCTTTTTATCATGTTTGAGGACAATCCTCAGGTTTCGGTACCAATCCAGAAAATTTGTCCCAGACAATTTTTCCTTATCAAGGATTGATCGCAGGATGTTGTTAGAGGTGTTTGCTGTCATGGTAATCTACATAAGGATTAATGAAAATATAAGTATCATTGACATATTCAATTAGGCCTTTAATTAACTATGCTCCCACTATTTTACTCAAAACAAATGACCCTCATCATCTGATTCGAAAAATCCCGTTGGAAGATTTTCTAGTGGGTCGAGATCCATATTTCACTTCGTTCTAAGTCCGCGTAGGCGGATTAGACAAAACTAGGTTATTTAGGTAGGAACTCCTTCCAATTGTATCTCATACAACTCTCGAAAATTTGAATTGGGTGAATAACTCCTTATTCCAATCCATCATATGGATTATTCCTAACTCTTGCTTCTAAACATATATAAGAAAATTATAATCAAGTTTGACTCATCGTTTTAGCAGTTGGATATTACAATTATCCCATCGCACCTTAACTAATACAAAACATGCACCTCGCGTAGGCGAAACCTACATTATTCGATACCAGTCTTGATGAGTGCTAAAACTTGGAAAGCAAACATATATAATATTCTCATAATTTGTTTAGTTAAGTTTGACCCATTGTTTTAACAGTTGGATATTACAATTATCCCATCGCACCTTACTAATATATAGATCATGCACCTCGCGTAGGCGAAACCTACATTATTCATTACTAGTCTTGATGAGTGTTAAAACTTGAAAGCATAAAATTAATATTTAATTTGAGGAAATTGCAATTTTTTCTGATCTCACCGGCTTGTTTATCATATAAACCGTCTCTCACATGCATCAACATACATTCACATGCATCAACATACATACACATGCATAATGAAACAGTTATGGCCCCTAGCGCAATTGTTCTCCCAAGCCAATGAGAGAATCTAAGCTAACCTACAACGATCTAAGCTTCTCCAAGCAAGATCTTCAAGGTTGTCCTCCTTTGGCACTGACTTCTTTGCTTTCTTCATATCATTACATTACATGAAAGAAACTCGTTTTACACACGAGGGAGTGAGATGAGAAAAGAAGTTACATTTGGGAGATTAAGAGAGAGGCACGACATGCAGGTCGTATTTTAAAAACCCAAAACAAAACAAAGGAAAACTAAGGCCATAACCGATCACCACAAGACAATAATAAACACTTTATTATTATTATTATTATTAATTCCTTTAATTAATTAAAATCAAATTAAATTTCGACGACCGATCACACTACGCAGAGTTAGCCGGGGGTCCGCTGCCCGGACAGCGGGAACGGGGGGTCCGCTGCCCGGTCAGCGGACGGTGGTTCCGGGTGTTCCGCTGCTCGAAAATTTTAATGAACAATTCATTTAAAATTGACGTCGGTTTTCGTATCAACACTTGATACTTCAAAGCACTTTTTCTAGCCGAACGGGTGAATTTTTCCTTGCGTTAACCGGTTAACCATATGCGTTAACCGGTTAACACTATTTGAAAACTTTTAGAAAATTCTTTTCTGCCTTGCGTTAACCGATTAACCATATGCGTTAACCGGTTAACACTGTTTGAAAATGTCTTGGAAAACTGTTTTCCGCCTTGCGTTAACCGGTTAACACTGTTTGAAAATTAAAAAAAAAATATTTCGTATTGCGTTAACCGGTTAACCATACGCGTTAACCGGTTAACACTGTTCGAATAAGTGTTTAGAACGCACAACTCTTGTGCAGTCAAACCCCAATCGCATAACTCTCTGACAACACAACCCTTGTGCCGTCACTAACCCTGATGCACCAATTTCAGACCGTCAAACACATCTCAATTGTTAATTCAGTATGATTGATCAACACGTCATTGCTTCACCATACTAATGTCGGATCAAGAAGCAAACGACCATTGATCGCTCAAAGGAAAATAATCATTGAGGGTTTGAATGAACGAAACGAGAACACTATATCATATATAATGTATTTTGCATCAGGATTACATATATCACATATATGTAACTTGATCGATCTCAATTTAACCTTTGATTCATTCTGTCTTTAATCATATTATTACAGAACAAAAACAATTATCAGATTCATGGTTTCGTAACCAGGCTCTGATACCACTGAAGGAGAATTGCCATCCAAGGCGCAGCGGAATCTAAAATTTTCTCCATTTAGTGATCCTTACGAATGGGCATGATCAGTGATAGAATCGTTACCTCTTGTGGCGATTCAAACCTTTGGTGCAGATCTCTGATAATGATCAAAACCTTTGATACAGATCCACGGGGCGATCACGAACGTTGAACGATGACAACGTCTCTACTCAGTCCATACGAACGGATTCCTTCAATCGCAGTGCTAGCTGTTATGAATGAAGGCTTTGAGTGAGAGAAAGAGGGAAACAAAATTCCAAGTCTCTACTTGAATTTCTATCTGAGTGGATTGGAGTGACAATGCTTCTACCCAAGGGGTTCTATTTATAGAACCACTTGTGTGGGCTTCAAGCTAAAAAGCCCACTTAAGTGTATTTTGGCCCATATCTTATAATATGCCCAAAATCACTTAAGTATTTGGTACCTTACCATATTTCGTCTCCCACTTAAGTGCACCGTACCTTACGGTGTTCCTTAGTTACTCTATCTCTCATCAATCCGTCCTTTGTGTGTGACCCTATAGGTTTTCGCGGCGTTGGCAATTATATTAAATCACGCATTTAACATAATAAACAGTGAGCGGTATCTAGCAACACATCACTGCCACCCAAGTCACGAAAATGTCATGTGATCTGACAAAACCTCCTGTGATAATAATTATGTGTATAATTACCCCTTTGCCCTTATGTCTATATTGAACACAAGGTATAGACCGTGTCACCCTTGTACAGTTCAATATTGGGCCCATAGACATTTATCCTGTTACACAGGATTGGGAAATTCCATCTAGGACACTCATGTCCCTCAGCATGCTTCGTGGAGTACCCATCAACTGTCTTTATGGTTATCCAGTTACGGACAATGTTGGATCAGCAATAAAGCACTCGACTCTACATCTAGGATCCATAGTGGTTTCAGGTCGAAGAGTGGTATACACTATTATCACCATGAGAATAACTTATGACACTTTGCATAACTTTCTATATAGTATTCTCATAGAGGGTCAATCCGGTATAAATATTACTCCTAATATTCATACCTATGTTTAAGACTTGATAACTCTTTATCCATGATCCATGAGATGTGATCATCAGTCTACAAACATAATAATCTTAATGCTTTAATGTTATCCCACTTCACATTAAAGCTCGACTACGGATACTTTAAGAACAATGCCCTTATGTTTAATGTGTTCTCATGATTAAGTCACACTTAATACATTAAACGGACTATCTATTCTAGGGACTTTATTAATCAACCATAATAAAGAAAATGCCTTTTATTATTAATAAATAATTCGATACAAGTACCAAAAGTATTGGCCTCTAGGGCTTACACCAACATGATTTTCATCTTTGTATTAGTCAAGTTGATGCATCAGTACAACACTCGTGCTAATCATCAAAGCAAGATGGGTCAATTGGAGCAAGAAAAACATGAAATCAAAGAGGAGATTGGTAGAATTACTACTCTTATGGAGTCTGTCATCACAACTCAGAGTCAGACAGCTCAAGCTCCTGGAACTCTTGAACAATGAACAATTATCTCCGAGATTACCTCAACACTTGTGTCTATGACTCAAATCAACCAGCCTGCACATTCTATGTCTGCCGGATTCCCTTGGGGAATGCTCCAAAACTATGTGCCTTAAGGTTATGCTGCGACCATAGCTCCTATGTCGGCATCTCGCCTGGTCATGTCTACTCATTCTCCTGTTGTGCATGTCATGCCTCATTTTGAAGAGACTATCTACCATTCTGAGCTGTATGAAGGCCCAAATATGTATGAAAAGATGGATGAAATATAGGCTCAGTTTGAAGAATTGAATAAGGAAATGAAGTCCCTGAGGGGAAAATATTTGTTTGGGAAGAGCGCTTCTGAGTTCTGCTTGGTGCCCAATATGAAGATCCATGTTAAGTTCAAGGTCCCTGTTAAGCCATTTTGTGATGTATGCCCGCAAGATGTCAACCCAAACAGACAACGACCAGTTGCTTATTCATTATTTCCAGGATAACTTAACCAGTGTTGCTCTTTGTTGGTACATGGGTCTGGACAGTGGCAACATTCATACTTTCAATGACTTAGGCAAGGCCTTTGTCAAGAAGTATAATGTGGATATGGTGCCTGATCATAACCAACTTTGGTCTATGTCTCAGAGGGATAAAGAGACATTTAAAGAATATGTACAAAGATAGAGAGTGTTAGTCGCTCAGATCAGTCCTCTGTTGGAAGAAAAAGAAATGACAAAGATCTTTCTCAAGACTTTGAGTTATTTTAATATGATTGTATGATTGTTGGAGCTCCCAATGATTTCACCGAGATGGTGAACATGGGGATGCGTCTAGAGGAAGGTTCCCGTGAGAGCATATTTTCTAGAGAAGAAGCATCAAGCGGTAAGAAGTATGTAAGTAGTTTCTCGAAAAAGAAGGACAGAGAAACTAATTCAGTGATTGTGGAGAGGAGAAGGAAGCCTTATGTGAAGAAGAGTTCCAGATCTCATCAATAACATCATCAAATGTCTTCTATTATTCCAGTGTTTGCCAATGATTTTGTCGTTCAATTAGCAACAGTCCAACCACAACAACAATAACATACTCATAACAACAATCATGACAATAACAATCACAACAATAATCAACACAACAACTATGAGAGGAAGAAGGTCACGTTTGATTCTATTCTGATGTCATATGCCGAATTATATCCGTCTCTTATTGTCAAGAATCTGGTTCAGCAAAAAAATCATCCGCTTATGCCTGAACCTCTGTCGTGGTGGTATAAGCCCGATCAACATTGTGCCTATCATCAAGGGGCACCGGGCCATGATATTGAGAACTGGTATCCATTGAAATATGAAGTCCAGCGTTTAGTAAGAAGTGGGATGATGTCCTTTGAGGACCGTGCGCCGAATGTTAAATCCAATATGTTACCTGTTTATGGTCACTCCTCTGTAAATATGGTGGATGGTTGTCCCGATGAGTATAGAGTTTATGATATCTAATATATCCGAAGATCCTTGGTAGAGCTTCACAAGACTTTGTGTCAGATTAGTGAATGCGGGCATGATCATGACATTTGTATCATTTGTAGTGTCAATCCACGTGGGTGCGTGATTGTGAAGAGGGATATTCAAAGGTTAGTGGATGAAGGTATCATTCACATCCACCAAGCTAGAAATACGGATGATGACGTGAATGTGATTGTTCCAGTGTTTAAAACTCCTAAACGAATGGTGATTCAATATGATAGTAGTAAGAGAAGTAATAGATCGGTATCGCCGTTAGTGATAAGGTTGGTAGGCCCAGTCCCGTATAGATCTAATAAAGTTGTGCGCTACAAGTACGATTCTATAATGATTAAAGATGGACAAGAGGTTCCTCTTCTCCTAGCTACTTCAGTAGTAAGCATTACTGACATTGTCAAGGTGGCCCGAAGAGGTCAAGTGTTCAGTCTAGTATTCCCGAAGGATGTTGAGAATGTCATATTTGGAAAGAAGGCCGAGATGGTTGTTCCTTTGTTTGATCATGTTAACACTCTAATCTGTCAGTCTGGTGAGTCCAGCGGTTTGAAGATTAAGGATGATAATGATGAAGTACTTTGTCTAATAAAGAAGAGCGGGTTTAACGTCGTGGAGAAGCTGCTCCAGACTCCCTCTAAGATTTCTATTTTATCTCTATTAATGAATTCTGAAGCACACCGTGAGGATTTACAAAAAATACTTAAGCAAGCCTACATTAAACATGATGTTACGGTTGATCAATTTGATCATATCATTGCTAACATTACTGCGTGCAA
This sequence comes from Lathyrus oleraceus, assembly GCF_024323335.1. NCBI lineage: Eukaryota > Viridiplantae > Streptophyta > Magnoliopsida > Fabales > Fabaceae > Lathyrus > Lathyrus oleraceus. The sequence goes on from NC_066580.1 coordinate 373,292,172, forward strand.
TAATCTGAGTTTTTATGAAGAGGAGCTTCTAGAAGAATGTAGGAATCATAATCTGGCTCTCCACATATATATGATCTATAAGAAGGATGCCTTGTTCAACGTCTTGGTAGACACTATGTAGCAGTAAATTCATGACCATCGAGTTATTGGTTAACTCAACATCAATAAAACTATAGTCACCACCGCGCTTTTATTGTTTCCAAAGGAAAAGAGAAAAAGTACGAACAAAACGCAAAGATAAGAAGTTTTTAAATCAAACCTAATAAAATGCCAGAGATTACAGGTAAGGGGGTTGGTCACACAAAGGGAAGATATTAGCACCTAAAGTGTCATAGGTACTCCTAGGGAGCCCTTTTTGTGTGCAACTATTTTAGTTGAAAAAGATGTTTGCTAAAAAATAGAATGAGGGGATGAGAAAAGAATTCATTTATTTATAATTTTGTGTTTGACAAGATCTTTGGTCTTATGCCTATGTACCAACATAAAAATGAGGGATCAAAACCTCGTAGTTCGTGGTAAAAATTTCAAAGATGGGTTAATGGATTTTAACAAAAGCTTAAAGATATTTTGTTATCAAAAGGAGAAGACTCAACCAAAAATCAACAGATAATGAGTGCTTTACAACATTTAAAAGGGAGGGCTCCAACTTGGATTTAATTAACAAGTATGCCACTAACCCCTAATAAATGGATAGACTTATAATCAAAACATCATAGAATGGGAAAATTATATCTCGACCAAAGATAACTCAAATCTAAATTCTCTCTTTTTTAAAAATTTAAAAGAAAAAGGCACAAAATGGCCAAAAGGATTAGATGAGATTGTTAGTTCCTTTTGTCTTTTTAAATTAAAGTAAATATGATCAAGTTTATTTACAAGTTTGGTTCAAGAAAATGTTTTGAAAATTAGTGGCATAAGCCCAAAGTTTCTAATCATTAAAACAAGTATAAGTTGAAAACAACAATTAAAGAAGGTTTTGAAATGAGTGAGAGATTTTGAAATTAAAGAAGTGGGAGGAGATGAAAGGATTCTCCTAAGAGAAAATTTAAAAGTTTAGATTTGAAAAGATTTAACCAAAAGGAACCAATCCACAAGACAAGAATGTCAGATAAAAACCCATTTCCTTTGGACTTTTAGGCAAGCAATAAGCATAATCACCCAAGAAATTAATATGAAGACCAAATGGCATCAAATAAAGATAGCTAAAACATAAAAGCAAGCATTCCAAAAGCAAGTAGTCTTCAATATCTTCAAATGTATCAGATGATTACTCCTTATAGCAAACTCACAAAGACAATCAGCAGGTATGAACAATAAGGTAAAGATAACAACTTGAGCACAGAGACAAAGTAACATGTCAACCAATGGAGTTGTTCTAGGCTTGTATCATATTAATGGAATTGGCCAAGAAAGGTCTCAAATAATGGCATTGGCCAAGTCTCTATAGCATAGGGAAGTTGCCTACTCTAAGTCCCAATCAAGTCTCAGATAGAATCTCAATAGTCCACTAATGTATTTTTAAGGGTTTTTGTTGTTATTCAGTATTTTAAGGTCATAAGACCCTCCAAAAGTGAAAAATCACAAGCACAATATAATACAAGCACAAAGTATGGCTCAAGTGAGCAAAGTGAAAATGACTGAAACATAAACAAGTTGTATGAAATGTAAATGGCAATAAATGATAAAGTGCATAATTTTAAATTGCATTAAAGTAAATTTCATTAAAGTAAATTGCATTAAAATAAAGTCAATACAAAAGGTGTTAGTCAATGTTAGTGGAAGGAGAAAAAATTTTAAGTCAATTTTTGGAGAATACTCAACCATCCACTCACAAGCATGAAGATATGAACCAAGACAGCATCCATGAGAAAGGCTGCAACTTGGATAAATCAACAAGTATGCAACTAGCTCTCATAAATGAAAAAAGGGTTAAATCTTCACAGAATACCATGAGGAATGAGAGACTTACAATCTCACTGACAAAAATGCTATGCCTTTGGGACAAATTTAGCTCTATGTTAAGAAATCGTAATTGGAATTATGTAGAAGTCACAACTATCTGACTACGGGCAATAAAAATATTGGTGTTAATGCATACTAGAGACGAGGTATAATGACCACGCTCCTAAAGCATACCACACACAAAAATAAAATGGGATGGACTTATCTTAGTCAAGCTCATGTTGATTCATCTGACATAAGGTTATTGATGAATCAACTAGCATTTGATATTTGAGAAGTCATTGGTCAATGAAGGATTGGGGAAGAAGGAGATGAAGATACGAAAATGGAGTGAAAAGAAATCCCAAATTGATCAAGGTATGAACTTCATTTGATCAATACCATCCATTCATTTTGGGGGATGAAGTTAAACTTCATCAACACCCTAAATACAATGGTTTTGATCAAATTGAAGTCCAATTCAACCAAGATCAAGGCCAAACAGAAGAGGAGTCAACACAAAGTCAAAACAATAGCTCAATATAATTTTATGCAATTAAACAATTTAATTTCAATTTTTGAACGAATAAAAATGCATTTTAAAAGATGAAAAACCTCAAATCCCTTCAAATCACCAAAGAAATGGCCAAGGGGTTTATCATATGTAAAACAAGATCAAAGGACCTTTGAATATTTTTTTGGGGAAATTTTGAAAGTCAAAAGTATTTAAAATAAATTAAAAACAAGTCAAAAGACATTTAATTCACTAAAAATATCAAATTCAATCCAAAATATAATTTTAATTCAAAAAACAGAAGAGAAAATTATTTGAAATTATTTGGGGAAAGTCCCATATTTTTTGGATTAAAATGGATTTATAATGAATTTAATAAGAAAAGGCTAATTAAAATAATAAAATGGAAAATCAGATAAATAAATAAAAAAGGAGGGTCATCAGATCTCCCTCATTAATTGAGGTGGTAGATTTGATGGCCACACGCGTGTCATCCATGGTGCACCCAAGTCAACGCGTATGTACATGTGGTAATCAACATGAAAGGTCAAGATTAAAACGTGGTAACCAAATCAGATGACCTAGATTGATCCAGCGCACAACTGGAGTCCTAGCTCCGGTCACCTTCTCCGGCCACCCTCTCAGGAGTGTCCAATAAAAATGTTCACAAAAATGAAAGATCCATACACTATTTTGAAGAGAAAAATGCCAGGAGTTCAAATCTGACCTCCATTTTCTCCAATTCTCACTATACATAAAGATATGTGGAGTTGAAAAATGAGGTATGCAAATTGAGTTACTTTGATTTGGCCTCAAAACAACTCAATCTTGTTGCCTACATTAGTAGTGAAATTCGGGTATCAGATATGAGATGTCGAAGGTAATGTCACGACACTAATATTTGAACAATATAAACAGGATAAAAGATAAAGAATGATAATGCAAGTGACACAAGAAATTGTTCACCCAGTTCAGTGCAAACTCACCTACGTTTGGGGGCTACCAAGCCAGGAAGGAAATCCACTAAACAGAATTAGTTCAAAGACTCTCAGTAAACAACTTCAAGTTATAGTCTTTTCACCTAATCTCTACCCGTGTGACTTCTACCTAAGAACTCTTAGATATGAGATCCTACTCACTCCCCCTCAGTCACAGCAGTGATGTAAAACAAGTATTACAATGAAAAGAAGACACTCTTCAAAGACACATACTTGATCTTGCTTAAAAGCTTCAACCAAGTAAACACACATTCATGCTTCAAAGCTTAGAGTGGAAAAATTACAACTCAAAAGTCAGTCCAATTCAGTCATCTATGGATGAATGAATGGCTCACAATACACACGACCACACAAGACTAAAACCCTTATTCTCTCTCAATATTTCATTTGTTATTTCTTGCGTCTTAAAACCAGGTATTCCATGCCCTTTTTATAGAAGTGTTTGGCTGGGCTTGGACATTACAAAACCCTAAAACTATTTTCCATTCATATCTTCTCATGACAGTTGATTATATCTTGTTGGAAGATAAGTCAATCTGGTTTTAATTACTGATTGAAGGCGCGTTCAATCATTACATCAATCACACAGAGATTAGCATAAAAAACGCAATCACACAATACATAACATTCAGACTGATTGTTCTGTACACATATGTCATGACATCGGGTCTGACATCTCAGTAAAATCCTGCATATTCACATTTTAAACACCCTGCGGGTACATGTTATCTCATGTCAAGACAACACTTGTGACAACTTGTGAACACTCTAGGTTTTACCAAAATTGCTGCCAACACATAGAACCAACAAGTAGGACTTCAGCCAACAAAAAATTACTAAAAAAGATGGAGAAATGAGAGAGAGAATCTAAGAAAGAAAGTTTGAGAAATTCCACCTTCGGTTTGCAGTGATGAAGCTCGATCTCGACTCCAATCCTCTTGTCCTTACTTCTTCTTGATTGCATGAGATAATTCAAGTGAAAATGGTTGTGAACCCTTGGAGGTTTAGCTCAAAAATAGATGGTGAACTAAAACTCGATTTCAAAGAAATTTTCAAGGTTGTTCTATCAATGGAGGTTAGGTGATTTCCATATCAAAGCTTGGGCAAGGGTCCTCCGATTCTGAGGCAATGCGGATGTATATATAGGCTATTCACTTTATTTTCATACCATTTGAAAAATTGGCCAAAAATAGTAACTTGTGTGCATGGCTGCATGGGCATGGAATTACGCCTAGACAATGATGCAATCTGTAGCGGTAAATTCATGATCATCAAGCTACGGATAAGCTAGACATAAAATAACAAGAGTCGCCACCGCGCTTTTATTGTTTCCAAGGGAAAAGGGAAAAAGTACGAACAAAACCCAGAAGTAAGAAGTTTTCAAATCAAAACTAATAAGATGTCAGAGATTATAGGTAAGGGGGTTGGTTACACAGAGGGAAGGTGTTAGCACCCAAAGTGTCATAGGTACTCCTACGGAGCCCTTTTTGTGTGCATATGTATTTGGTACAAAAATAGTGTTTACAAACAAATAGAATGAGGGGATGAGAAAAGAATTCATTAATTATATTTTTGTGTTTGACAAGACCTTCGGACTTGTGCCTACGTACCCACATAAAAATGAGGGATCAAAACCTCGTAGTTCGTGATACAAATTTCAAAGTGGATGCATTGCTTTTTAACAAAAATTAAATTTGAAAGGCATAAAGGCCTAGAAAATTATTTGAATGAGTTAGTTCTTTTTGGCTTTTTTTAAAGTTTATGTCAATTATAGTTAAGTATATTTACAAGTTTGATTTAAGAAAAGAAGTTTGAAAATGCAATGGCATAAGGCCAAAGTTTCTATCTTTTTGCAAAGTGGTCAAAGTTTAGAACAAAACAAGTTCAAACAAAGAATTTTTTTTAAAAGGGAGGAAGAGATTTTGAAATTTAATAAATGGGGAGGAGATGAAGAGACTAATCGTATGCACAAAATTAAAAGTTAAGAGTTGAAAAGATCTGACCAATGGGTAGCAATCCAATAGACAAGAATGTCAATAGAAACCCAAATTCCCTTGGACATTAGAATCATGCAACACACAAGTGCACAATTATATTATCTTGAAGAGCAAGGCATCAAATAAAGATAGCCACATCCAAGCTTTAGCCACTCCATGGTCTTCTTCAAATTAGCCCATGTAACAGATGAATTCCACAAGTCACAGGTTCAAAATAACAGCTTCACAATGATCATGTTGCAGATGAACTCAAAGGGATCTTGAATGATGTATCAGATGAAGTTTCAAATTGCATTCACTTGGTTTCACAAAAGTTGGCATTGGCCAAGTCCTTTAGCATAGGAATGTTGCCTAAGTTCTAAGTCCATTTGTCCAAGATCAAGCCAACAGTCCACACAAAAGTTTTTTAGAGTTTTTTTTGTTATTATGTACGTTAGTGGTCAAAGACCACACAAACAAACAAAGTATAAACAAAATGGAATATATCACACAAATGTCCAAGTGGACAAAGTGAAAATTGCATTAACATAAACAACTAGAATGGTATGAATAATGGCAAATGAATAAAGACTAAAATTAAATGACATTAAAGTAAATGGCTTAAACTTAAAAGTTAGTTGTTAATGAGTTAATAGTTAGTATTATTTTGCTTTTGCTTTTCATTTTTTAAGTCATTCTTTGGAGAACACTCAACCCACTTATCACAAGCATGGATCCTTGAGGCAAGACATCTTCCAAAGGAAGGAAAAAATGCCAAGTTTCCACACAATACCATGAAAGAGGGGAGACTTACAATCTCACTAACTAGAATGATATGTCTTTTATGTCACAACTTTAGCGTTATGTTAAGCAATACTAATTAGACTTATGAAGAAGTCACAACTATTTGAGGCCGGGCAATAGAGTTTTGGTGTTAATGCATGTTAGAGACATAGTATAATGGACTATGCTCATGAAACATACCACACACAAAAAGAATATGCAAAAGAGGTGGCCTAATCTCATCCATACTTATGTTGATTTTTCAATCAACTAGCCTTAGGACTTTAAGATATCATAGGCCAAATGAGATGAATGCATAAAGAATGGGAATGAGATGAAGAGTGAGGGGAATGGATCAAAACTCAAATTGGTCAAAGGAGGACTTTTACCAAATTAATATCATCCATTCATTTTGGGAGATGGAAAGTACATTCCATCAATCCCCTAAATCCAATGATATTAACTTGACAAAGTCAAATCAACCTTGACCATGGCCCAACAACAAGAGTCAAACTCAAACAAGTCATCACAATTGGCCAACACAATTAATTGGCATTTATTCAAATTTAAAATACTAAAATAATGCATTTAAATTAAATATGGTTTGTCAAATTCCTAAAACCTCATCAAAACACCAAAGAAATGGCCATGAGATTTATCATAGGTCAAACAAGGTCAAAGGACCTTGGAGAAAAAATTTCAGAATTTTGAAAGACTTAAAAGTATTTTTAAACAATTAAAAATAATCACAAAATCAATTAAATCGTGAAAAATATTAATAATGATCCAAAAAATAATTTTAATTCAAAGTATGAAATAGGAAAAAAATTTAATTTTTTTGGTGAAACTCATATTTTTTGGATCAATGTTAAAATTAATATGAATTAATGAAAACAAAAGGATTAAAATGAAAATCAGAAAATAGCTAAAAACGTGGACCACTTGATTTGCCTCATTAATTGAGGTGGCAGATCAAGTGGCTATCAGCGCGCTTTCCACCATAGTCACGACTCAATGCGTAACACAAATGGTAATTACAAGCAACGCGTGAGATTAAAACAGATCAACTGGGTCCTGTGGCTGGGAGACGTGCCAACATACCGCCGAAACTGTAGCTCCGGTATTCTTCTCCGGTGGACCTCACTGGGCTGGTCCACCCTCCACCATCACCAAAATAAAAAGGAGGACATGATCTGAAAGAAAAATGGCGTAGAGCACGAATCTGACCTCAATTTTAACTAACTCCACATATATAAAAAGATATGAGGAGTTGAATTTTGAGGTGCATCAACTGAGTTTCTTCGATTTGACCTCTAAGTAACTCAATCTTCTTACCTACATTGGTAGGACTTTAGACAACCAATGATCCAAGAGAATTGAGTAGAATTGAGTGAGAATCAAAGAAATGAAGTTTTCTGAAAATTACGTTCAATGTTATGTAGTTCTTGATGTTGCTTGCTCCAAACACGATCTGATCACACTTGAGAAGCTAGCAGGAAGTGATTAGAGAGGTTGCAAGGCTTTGGATCCTGGAGGTCTTGATTCTCCAACAGTTGAGATTCAAACTCAAATTTCAAATTGAAATTTCTCAGGTTTTCCTTTAGAATGAGAGGGTTTCAATGGGGGGCAAAGCTGGCGCGCAAAGTGTTGTTCAAATGAGCTCAGATGCCTTCTATTTATAGCCAAAGGGAATGGTATTTGCACACTTCAAAATCTGTCCAAATTTGGCAATATGGATGGCACGAGTGCATGGGCATGTATAGGCCCATGATGCAATGCATTAAGGTCCAAAATGATTCAAATTAATCCAAAATGCATGAACTTGGGTTCTTTGGAAAGCTTGGATCAAGGGGAACAAGTTTTATGTTCAACACTTTTTCATTTGGAGCTTGGATCAAGGAGAATTTTGAGGTGGAAGTTTGGAAATTTCAACATGTTGAAAAATTTTCTAAGTGTCAAGCCATATACCTCAATATTCCACCATGCTTTACTTTTTATGTGAGCTTCAAATGAGAAATGTGTCTTCATAAATGTTTTAGCTCTTTCAAAGACCTTAAAAATGGTAACCAATTTCATGTCATTTGGATTTAGAATGATAGAGTTATGTATTTTTGAAGTTTGGAAAAATCACTTGTTCAATGGTATAGGTCAAAAATGACCTATAATGTAACCTCATATCACATGCTCATAAAAGTTGAATTAGCTCTGACTCCAAACATCAAAGTTGAATTAGACATCATGAATTTGATTGTGCGACTTGGAAAGCTTTCATCTCATAAAAATTGAGCAAGTTATGGCCTTCAAAAGTTGACTTTCAAATTAGGGTTTAGACAAAATGACCTATAATGTTTCAACATTGAAAATGATTTTCCAAGAAAAACTAGCTCTAGGTCTCAACATGAAAGTTGTTTAGAATGTGATTTAGAGTGCATTTTCTCTTGGAATCATTTTAATATGGTGAAAATTGTAGGAGATAGGGTCTTGGGAAACCCAGTTTTGATCAGATGAATTCATCTGGCCAACCACCATCAACCAACTTGCTAACCTTCATTTCTCTTGAGTTTCTAGGCTCATGGTAGATCATATATGCATAATATGGTAAAGTTTGACGTGTCCCTTGATAAATTTGATCAATTGGTGAGATAGCTTGTTGGAGAAGTTACTTAAGATACCTAGTCAAACTGGGGTTTCCAAGGAAAATCACCTTCAAACTCTTGAAGAAAATTTGATCAATATAACATGTAGGAATCAATGGAACTCATATATGATGCTCATAACCATTCTTGGATCAAATCAAGGTTGTGCTCTTTGTCATGAGGGTCTCAAACCCTAGATATGAACTTGAAAGATCAATGGAGATCATGCCCTACCTACAAAGGAGTTAGGCAAATGCAAAGACATATTTTTGTATTTTGGTTAGTCACATGATGATATACAAGTATGATACAATCACATGGTGCTTTGTGATCTCTCCCAAAACAAACCCAATGAAAGAGGGGTAAGGAGGACACCAAGGTATGATCCCAATGCTAATGCATATGATGAAATTGCATGAGGGATCTTAGGGTCAAAATTGGGTTCTATAGCTGCCCCTATTTAAGGACATTCTAATTGAGGAGGCGAAGGTTAAAACCTTCATGTCGACTCAGTAGAATGGGCTTAAATAACAACATATAGAAACAAATTTTGGTCGCTAAGAGACCTCATGATGCATATGATATGAATGTAAAAGTAAATTCTTTGTGGGGAAGTATTGCCACGAAGGAAAAGAAATCAGAGAGACTGGAAGTCTATAGGAGTATAATGCATTCTGTAAGGACAACTCACTGGGGAGACAAAGACTCTGGGGGGAATAAATGAGGTTATGCGTAGGCCAGGCTACAACTTAAAACTGTCGGGGGACTAGAGGGATTCCATATAAAATGGAAAGACTCAGCCAGGGAAACAAAACATCTACAAGGGATACGAGTAAGTCAGGATGAAACTGAAGTACTTGAATCATGCAGGGGAGGCAATTTCAGTAAGGAAACGCGCACTTAACTCAACTGGGGAAGAAATAAACTTCAATGCAGGAGGAGCAGAAATCTATCATCTACTACCTGCTACTGGGTAAGGAGATAATAAAGATCTGATAGAGAGGACACCCGTCATCAGTTAGGATGAACATATCAAGGATGACTCGCTGAGGAAATGCCAGGAGGGAGTAATCATTACCGGTTACTAGGTAAGAATAACCTTGCTGGGGAAAACTGCAGAAAATAGGGTTTACAACTACCAGTTACTGGGTAGAAGACAAAAGATGAGAATATTCGTCATCGAAAAGGATGAACATATCAAGGATGGACTCAACAGGGAAGAAAATTCGTCATCAGTTAAGATGAACATATCAAGGATAGACTTGCCTGGGATTGTCAAGGAGGATACCCGTCATCGGTTAAGATGAACATATCAAGGATAAACCAACTGAACAAAAAGTAGGAATTACATCTATCGAATGCTGGATAGAAGACCATCAAAGAGAAATCTTCACCGGTTAGGATGAACATATCAAGGATAGACTCTATGAGGGGAGAAAATAGGAATTACATCTATCAGTTACTGGATAGAATACCATCGAAGAGAAAATCCGTCACCGGTTAAAGTGAACAAATCATGGATAGACTCTGCGGGAAAAAGTAGGGGTTATGACTACCGGTTACTGGGTAGAATACCACAAAGAGAAGGAAATCCTTCATCGTTTAAGATGAACATATCAAGGATTAACTCTCTGGGGAGCAAAATAGGGATTACAACTACCTTTTTACTGGGTAGAATACCACAGATGAGAATATCCGTCATCGGTTAGGATGAACATATCAAGGATATACTCAGGCAGGGGAGAGAAAGATATCTGTCACCGATTAGGATGAACATATCAAGGATATACTTCCTTGGGAATCAGAAATAAATGAATCTACTGGGAACTCCACTGCTGGGAAAACAAAGGTACTTTTTCCAGGTATTGGACACGAAGTAACAAACTGCAAACTAAGAAGAATATTACCAGTTACTGGGTAATAAGCTCTTAGGTGACTCAAAGCATCTATCTAGGTAAGAGCTAGAAAGAAACGGTCAATCAAGACTCAACCCAATGAGGACATAACTCAAGGGGAGTGATTCCATCTAGATAAACAACTGGGGAGGAAACTGAAGTAATAATTATCCACGAGGAAACAACTCAGTGGAGAAGAGGAGAAAGGTTAAAGTCTTTCTGCCTAAAGGACTGACACTCTACAATTGAGGGAAGACAGACACCGAACTTGTATGGGGATAAAGTACCGACATATAGAGAATGAGAATCTCAAATCGACAAATCAATCAGATATGATGGTGCCAATATGCAATTATGAAATTATATGAATGTATATGTATATGTATATGTATGATAATTATGCTGACAAAACGATCACAAAGGATACAAAGGTATCGCAAATAATTTGAATCATCGGTACAATCCTTGGTCAATCCACAAAAAGAGGGAGACAACTGCTGGAGAACAAAGAAATCAACAAACCAAAGGCTCAAATCTAGCCGAGGGAGGAGATCTGCTGAGGAGAGGAGAAGTTATCGAGTCTGCAAGGAATTTTAGGTCAACACCATATCAAATGGGAGACAACCATACAGAAAATAAACACAAATAACTGCTCATAAACCAGGAGGAAACTTTGACTGGGAGCGAGTCGAATGGCGACTGGTGGGGAAACCAACGCGATCTACTGGGGAAAACAACTTACTCTGCTGAAGATCAACCCTACCGAGGAAACACAAACTCCGTTGGGGAACACAGAAACACTGACGGGGAAATAACACACCGCAAGGTACTGGATCAACCAACTAAGATGGGGAAAAGAATCGAAACTCTTCTAAGGAACAAAAACTTCGCAGGGGGACCGAATCAACACAAACAACTAGGGATACCTGAACGGTTAACTACTTAGGGAACCTCTGATGTTTCGCACTTAAGGACTTACTGCTCTTTGAAGTGCTGTTGATAGTTCCTTTTAATTGCTTTGAAAAGTTCTTGCTTTTATATGTTTTTAAAAAAAAATGATTTTGATTAAAAATATTTAAATTTACAAAATGATCATAATAAAATTTAAACTATTGGCTGAAGTAAATAAGAGTATTGGACAAAAGCTCAATTTTACTTAATGGGATGGTAGTCTGTAAATGACAAGACTCCATAGATTTTTACAAAGTTGAAAATGGTAATTTACATGGAAAAGGGTTACATTGAATACAAATGATCCTTAATCCTTCTACCAACCCTTGATATCCACTGCGCTCTTGACCGCTACTGGGATGATGAATCAACGTTAACCCTCGTGCTCAACTAAGGTATTTTCGATACTGGTCGATCAGCAGACTGCAGTTACTTGCCATAATCCCTAATTTTTGCATAATTTGCTCCAAGGTGGGGTACTCAAATTATGGGGAATTTTTTTTCTGTTTTTATGTCTCTAATTTTTGCCTGGATCGCCCTTTCGGGTTTTCAATCCACCGAGACACTCATTTTTTCCTAAGCCGCCCTTTCGTGTTTTCAACTTAGCGAGTTGTTCTTTTCTTTTTAGGCAAAGTATTTCTTGACTGCATCTACGTTCACAGGACGAGTGAACTTTTCACCATCCATAGTTGTAAGAATCAAAGCGTCGTTCGAAAAGGCTCTCTTAACAACATATGGGCCTTCATAATTAGGAGTCCATTTTCTCCTCGAATCTGGTTTGAACGACAAGATCTTCTTGAGCACAAGGTCACCTTCTCTGAAACACGATGCCTGGCCTTATTATCAGAAGCTTTCTTTATCCTCTGCTGATATAACTGACCATGACACATGGCAGTCAATCTCTTCTCTTCAATTAAATTCAGCTGATCAAACCTGGTTTGACACCATTCAGCCTCAATCAACTTGGCTTCCATGAGCACACACAATGAAGGAATCTCAACCTCTATGGGGAGCACTGCTTCCATACCATATACAAGAGAAAAAGGGGTTGCCCCTATTGAAGTGTGGCTGGATGTACGATACCCATGCAAAGAAAACGAGAGCATCTCATGCCAATCCTTATACGTGACAACCATCTTTTGAATAATCTTCTTAATGTTCTTATTCGATGCTTCAACAACCCCATTCATCTTGGGTCTGTAGGGAGAAGAATTATGATGTGCAATCTTAAAATCTTTGCAAAGAGCTTCCACCATATTGTTATTCAGGTTCGATCCATTATCGGTAATGATCTTACTTAGCACATCATAACGACATATGATCTGATTCTTGATAAACCTTACAACAACTTGCTTGGTTACATTTGCATACGATGCCGCTTCAACCCATTTTGTGAAGTAGTCAATTGCCACCAAAATGAAACGATGTCCATTTGAAGCTTTGGGCTCAATCATCCCAATCATATCAATTCCCCACATGGAGAAGGGCCATGGGGAAGAAATAACATTCAATAATGTTGGAGGAACATGAATCTTATCAGCATATATTTGACACTTGTGGCATTTCTTCACAAACTTACAACAGTCAGATTCCATTGTCATCCAATAGTAACTTGCTCGCAACATCTTCTTTGCCATTGCATGTCCATTGGAATGAGTACCAAAGGAACCTTCATGCACTTTAGTCATCAACAAGTCTGCTTCGTGTCTATCCATGCATCTGAGCAAAACCATGTCGAAGTTTCTCTTGTACAGTATATCACTATTTAAGTAGAAATTACCGGCTAATCTTCTCAAAGTCTTCTTATCTTTCAAAGATGCCCCAGGAGGGTAAATCTGAATTTGGAAGAAACATTTGATGTCGTAATACCATGACTTCTCGTCTTTGATCTCTTCAACAGCAAACACATGAGTTGGCCTATCAAGACGCATCACAGACAAATTGGGAACTTCATTCCAATACTTCACCATAATCATTGACGCCAATGTTGCAAGAGCATCTGCCATCCGGTTCTCATCTCGAGGGATATGATGAAACTCAACCTTTGTAAAGAAAGTTGAAATCCTCCTCGCATAATCTCTATATGGTATCAAACCGGGGTTATTTGTCTCTCATTCACCTTTGATCTGATTCACAACCAAAGCTGAATCTCCAAAGACATCTAAATGCTTGATTCTGAGATCAATGGCCTCTTCAAGCCCCATAATGCAAGCTTCATATTCTGCCATATTGTTTGTACACTTGAAAGTCAATCTAGCTGTAAATGGTAGATGCATTCCTTGAGGAGTAATGATCACTGCCCCAATGTCATTACCATATTGATTAACAGCTCCATCAAATACCATACCCCAACGAGAATCAGGTTCTGGCCCTTCTTCAAGCAATGGTTCATCACAATCTTTCATTTTCAAGTACAAAATCTCTTCATCAGGAAAATCATACTGCACTGACTGGTAATCTTCAATTGGTTGGTGAGCCAAATGGTCAGCCAAGATACTACCTTTGATCTCTTTCTGATATCGGTATTCAATATCATACTCTGATAACAACATCTGCCAACGGGCAATTCACCCAGTTAAAGCAGGCCTCTCAAATATATACTTGATCGGATCCATTTTGGATATCAACCAAGTGGTATGATTCAACATATATTGACGCAGACGCTTAGCATCCCAAGCCAATACGCAACAAGTCTTCTCAAGCATAGAATACCAAGTCTCACAGTCGGTGAACTTCTTACTGAGGTAGTAAATTGCAAATTCTTTCTTTCCAGTCTCATCTTGCTGACCAAGAACACACCCCATACTATCTTCAAGCACAGTCAAATACATGATCAACGGTCTTCCTTCAACAGGTGGAGACAAAATCGGAGGTTCAAGTTGATATTCTTTGATACTGTCAAAATCTTTCTGGCAGTCTTCAGTCCAATCACAAGACTGATTTTTCCGAAGAAACTTGAACATAGGCGCACATGTGGTAGTCATGTGGGAAATGAATCTAATGATATAATTCAAGCGGTCGAGAAAACCTCTGACTTGCTTCTCATTTTTGGGCACAGACATCTCTTGTATTTCTTTGACCTTGGCAGGATCAACTTCAATACCTTTCTCGCTGACAATAAAGCCCAACAACTTACCAGAACGAACACCAAAAGTACACTTATTGGGATTCAAGCGCAGTTTATACTTCCTCAAACGTTGAAATAGCTTCAACAAATGCTCAACATGTTCCTCTTCATCAATTGATTTAGCAATCATGTCATCAACATAAACTTCAATCTCTTTATGCATCATATCATGAAAAAGAGTAGTCATTGCTCTATGGTAAGTTGCACCAGCATTCTTTAAACCGAAAGGCATCACTCTATAATAGACTGTTCCCCAAGGTGTAATTAATGTGGTCTTCTCCATATCTTCGGGTGCCATCTTGATCTGATTATATCCGGAAAATCCATCCATAAACGAAAGACTTTGAATTTCGGACTGGCTCTATTCAAATATCTATAATCAACGCACATGCGGACCTTTCCATCTTTCTTCGGCACAGGCACAACATTGGCCACCCATTGTGGATACTCAGCGGTTACAAGGAAATCGACGTCAATATGTTTATGCACTTCTTCTTTGATCTTCACAGCCATATTAGGATGTGTTCTTCTCAACTTCTGCTTGACTGGCAGGCATTCTGGCTTCAACGGAAATCTATGTTCCACAATCTCATAATCCAAACCAGGCATGTCTTAATAGGACCAAGCAAACACATCTGAATACTCTCGAAGAAGATCAATCAACCCCTTCTTGACATCTGGACATAATTGAGACCCAATCTTGACTTCCTTCACATCATCCTCAGAATCCAAGTTGACTAACTCAATCTACTCTTCGAACGGCTGAATGGTCTTTTCATCTTTCTCAAGAAGACGAGATAATTCATCACTCACTTCTACATCACTTTCCTCCTCGGCTTCAAACACAGGGAATTCAAAATTTGGAGAAAGAGAAGGATCATTGTATTCAATGGGGTTAGGAACCAACTTGCATAATGATTTGATATTTTGATTTTAGAGAAGTGGATTTGTGACCAAATATTATGCAGATGGACAATTATATTGTTTATTTATATTTTTTGTGATTAGCATTTTTTCAGAATAAAGAAAAAAGTAAAAACAAAACATCAGAGATATGGATGAATAGAATTAATTTTATTAATGATCAATTTGAAAATGCCCAACATTGTCCACTTCTCCCTTAGGCATAGGAGAAGGATTTTTAAAACATATAAAAGCAATTACTTAGATCGATGCAAAATAACAGGACCATCAACAGTAGTCCAATTGTTGCAAGCCTTTCCATGCGTCAAAAATTGGTACAGTCTTCCTCTTTGTCATCTTCTAGCACAGCAGCTAAGTGTTGGTCATTGCCATGAATGAACCCTCCGCTACGGAAGCTAAGTTGTATATCTTCAGACCTTGTAGTTGATGAACCTTTCTGGAACCCCAAACCTGTTCTGCCTTTGTTGTCGGAGACCTCTACCATGCACCCTCACTGATCAACATCGCCTTCTTCCACAATCTTCTTAGCATCTTTCAATGAGGACATAGGTGCCCCAACCCTCTTTTCAATAGCAATAGATAAGGCTTGGAACGGAGTTCCAACCTCATCCTCAGCTTCAACATAAGAGAAAGATGACAGGTGGCTAACCAACAATGCTTTCTCCCCACCAATAATCATATGCTTGCCATTCTTTACAAATTTGAGCTTCTGGTACAAAGTGGAGGTAACAGCTCCTGCCTCATGGATCCATGGCCTTCCCAACAAGCAACTGTAGGCCGGGTGGATATCCGTTACTTAGAAAGTAATCTGAAAATCACTCGGACCTATCTTAACTGGAAGGTCCACTTCACTAATAACTATTTTGCGCGAACCATCAAAAGCTTTGATGATTACACCGTTATACCTCATAGGCGCTCCTTAGTATGATAGCTTTGGTGTTAATAGAGTTTGGGTGTTAATGCATGTTAGAGACATAGTATAATGGACTATGCTCATGAAACATACCACACACAAAAAGAATATGCAAAAGAGGTGGCCTAATCTCATCCATACTTATGTTGATTTTTCAATAAACTAGCCTTAGGACTTTAAGATATCATAGGCCAAATGAGATCAATGCATAAAGAATGGGAATGATATGAAGAGGGAGGGGAATGGATCAAAACTCAAATTGGTCAAATGAGGACTTTTACCAAATTAATATGATCCATTCATTTTGGGAGATGGAATGTACATTCCATCAATCCCCTAAATCCAATGATATTAACTTGACAAAGTCAAATCAAGCTTGACCAAGGCCCAACAACAAGAGTCAAACCCAAACAAGTCATCATAATTCGTCAACACAATTAATTGACATTTATTCAAATTTAAAATACTAAAATAATGCATTTAAATTGAATATGTATTGTCAAATTCCTAAAACCTCGTCAAAACACCAAAGAAATGGCCATGAGATTTATCATAGGTCAAACAAGGTCAAAGGACCTTTGAGAAAAAAATTTAGAATTTTTAAAGACTTAAAAGTATTTTTAAACAATTAAAAATAATAACAAAATCAATTAAATCATGAAAAATATTAACAATGATTCAAAAAATAATTTTAATTCAAAATATGAAAGAGGAAATTTTTTGAAATTTTTTGGTGAAACTCTCATATTTTTTGGATTAATATGAATTAATGAAAATATAAGGATTAAAATGAAAATTAGAAAATATAAAAAAACGTGGACCACCTGATCTGCCTCATTAACTGAGGTGGCAGATCAAGTGGCCATCAGCGCGCTTTCCACCATAGTCACGAGTGAATGCGTAACAAATGGTAATTACAAGCAACGCGTAAGATTAAAACAGATCAACTGGATCCTATGGCTGGAAGACGTGCCAACGCACCGCCGGAACTGTAACTTCGGTCTTCTTCTCCTATGGACCTCACTAGACTGGTCCACCCTCAACCCTCACCAAAATAAAAATGAGGACATGATCTGAAAGAAAAATGGCGTAGAGCACAAATCTGACCTCAATTTTAACTAAATCCACATATATAAACAGATATGAGGAGTTGAATTTTGAGGTGCATCAACTGAGTTGCTCCGATTTGACCTCTAAGCAACTCAATCTTCTTTCCTACATTGGTAGGACTTCAGACAACCAACGATCCAAGAGAATTGAGTAGAATTGAGTGAGAATCGAAGAGATGAAGTTTTCTGAAAATTACCTTCAATGCTATGCAATTCTTGATGTTGCTTGCTCCAAACATGATCTGATCACACTTGAGAAGCTAGCAGGAAGTGATTAGAGAGGTTGCAAGGCTTTGGATCCTGGAGTTCTTGAATCTCTAACAGTTGAGATTCAAACTCAAATTTCAAATTGAAATTTCTCAAGTTTTCCTTTAGAATGAGTGGGTTTCAATGGGGAGAAAAGCTGACGCGCAAAGTGTTGTTCAAATGAGCTCAGAGGCCTTCTATTTATAGCCAAAGGGAATGATATTTGCACACTTCAAAATCTGTCCAAAATTGGCAATGTAGATGGCACGAGTGCATGGGCATGTACAGGCCCATGATGCAATGCATTAAAGTTCAAAATGATTCAACTTGAAGTCTGAATGAAGTTTGAATGGCAAGGCATTGTGAACTAAAGTTTGTGCAATTGATTCTTTCCAATGATGTAGCCCTATTGAAGCCATGCGCAGACCTAGCAAACCTATTCTGAAATGCATGAACTTGGGTTCTTTGGAAAGCTTGGATTAAGGGGAACAAGTTTGATGTTCAACACTTTTTCATTTGGAACTTGGATCAAGGAGAATTTTGAGGTGGAAGTTTGGAAATTTCAACATGTTGAAAAATTTTATAAGTGTCAAGCCATACACCTCAATATTCCACGTTGCTTAACTTTTTATGTGAGCTTCAAATGAGAAAAGTGTCTTCATAAACGTTGTAGCTCTTTCAAAGACCTTCAAAATTATCACCAATTTCATGTCATTTGGATTTATAATGATAGATTTATGCATTCTTGAAGTTTGGAAAAATCACTTGTTCAATGGTATAGGTAAAAAATGACCTATAATGTAACCTCATATCACATGCTCATAAAAGTTGAATTAGCTCTCACTACAAAAATCAACGTTGAAGTAGACATCTTGATTTGATTTTTCAACTTGTAAATATTTCATCTCATAAAAATTGAGCAAGTTATGGCCTTGGGAAGTTGACTTTCAAATTAGGGTTTAGACAAAATATCCTATAATGTTTCAACATAGAAAATGATTTTACAAGCAAAACTAGATCTAGGTATCAACATGAAAGTTGTTTATAATGTCATTTACAGTGACTTTTCTCTTGGAATAATTTTCATATGGTGAAAATTGTAGGAGATAGGGTCTAGGGAGACCCAGTTTTGATCAGATGAATTCATCTGGCCAACCACCATCAACCAACTTGATAACCTTCAATTATCTTGACTTTATAGGCTCATGGTAGATCAAATATGCATAATATGATGAATTTTGAAGTTTTCCTTAAGAAATTTGATCAATTGGTGAGATAGCTTATTGGAGAAGTTACTCAAGATACCTAGTCAAACTAGGGTTTCCAAGGCAAATCACCTTCAAACTCTTGAAGAAAACTTGATCAATATAACATGTAGGAATCAATGGAACTCATATATGATACTCATAACCATTCTTGGATCAAATCAAGGTTGTGCTCTTTGTCATGAGGTTCTCAAACCCTAGATATGAACTTGGCAGATCAATGGAGATCATGCCTTACGTACAAAGGAGTTAGGAAAATGCAAAGACATATTTTTGTATTTTGGTTAGTAAAATGATGATATACAAGTATGATACAACCATATGGTGCTTGGTGATCTCTCCCAAAACAAACCCAATGAAAGAGGGGTAAGGAGGATGCCAAGGTATGATACCAATGCTAATGCATATGATGAAATTGCATGAGGAATCTTAGGGTCAAAATTTGGGTCTTACACAATCCACTTCCAATTCTTGTACAATTAAGGTTTAATTCATAACATGGAAGCATGCAAAAGGAATTAATCACTTGAGTGCAAAAGTTTCCAAAACAAACCAAAGAAAAGAACCATGCACAAGGCCCTTAATATTTGTCCAAATGCAGTGATCTTGGACTCTTTGGAAAGATAGTATAAAGGGGAACAACTTTTATGTTTGAAATTGTTTCATTTGAAGCTTTTATCATGATTAATTTTGGTGTTGAAGTTGGAGGAATCAAACATACTTGAAAATTTTCTAAGTTAAAAGTCAAATGACCAATTTTTCCAACTTGAATAACCTTTGCTATAAGCATCAGATGACTTTGGTTCCTTCTAAAAATTTGTAGCTCTTTAAATTATCTTAAATTTGGTAACAAATTTTACACCATTTTGTATCTTTCATGATGGAGTTATGCATGTTAGAAGTTGAGGAAAAATGCATGTTCAATGGTAATGGCCCAAAATGACCTATAATGTTTCCTCATGGAACATTCCATTTCAAGTGGAATTTGACCTTTCTCAAAGAAGAAAAGTTGGATAAGACATATTGAAATTGATAATTAAGCTTGTATCATCTTAATATCATAAACATTGAGCAAGTTATGGTTCTTGGAAGTTGACCTTCCATCTAGGGCACAGACAAAATGACTTATAATCTTTCACCATAAAAGATGACTTTCCAAGAAAAATTTGCTCTTTATGTAACCATGAATGTTTTTTGTAATGTAATAAAGAGTAAATTTGATATTGGAATCATTCTCATATGACAAAAAGTGTAGGATATAGGGCCTAGGGAACCCTAGATTTGACGGTTAACTTTTCTGGTCAAACTCCTTGAACCAATTTGCAAACTTGAAGCTATTTTTCTCCATGGGGATCATGGAGGATCATATATGATTAATATGATGTTCAATGAAGTATCCCCATGATATCTTTGATCAAATTTTGAAGAAACTTGTTGAGGAAGGCACACAAGATACCTAGATGAATTAGGGCTTCCTTGACAAACAAGTTTCAAACTCTTGATGGATTTTTGATCAAAATGAAAATTAAATAACATGGGGATTCATATATGATGCTTAGAACTCAATTAGACCATTTCTTTCTGGATTCCTTGCATTGAGGGTCTCAAACCCTAGTTGTGAGCTTGATGAGGCACAAGTGGACACACACACTTCCTACAAATGAAACAAAGCTACACTAGACATATTTTTGGTATTTTAGTTAGCAAACAAAGAAAAATAAAGTATGATACAATCAAATGTTCTTGGTAATCTCTCCCAATGCAATCCCAATGAATGAGGGGTGAGAAGGATAGTAATATGTGATCCCAATGCTAATGCCAAGTTGATGAGGTGACATGAGGGATATTATGATCAAAATTAGGGTCTTACATACTGGTTCATCTTCAAACATTCTACCCAAGTCTACCTTGGATAGGATATCTTATCAAGGAACACCCATAATATATAGTGGTATGATTATGAAGGCGTTTAACGGTTCTCACAAAGCCGTCATTGGAGAAGTTGACCTCCCAATTAAGATTGGTCCGAGCAATTTCCAAATTACTTTCCAAATAATGGATATCCATCCGGTCTATAACTACTTATTGGGTAGGCCATGGATTCATGAAGCAGGTGTTGTCACGTCAACTCTACACCAAAAGCTCAAATTTGTCAAGAATGGAAAACTTGTTATTATTGGAGGTGAGAAGACAATGTTGGTGAGCCACTTATCATCTTTCCCGTATCCTGAAGTCGAGGAAGCTGTTGGAACTCCGTTCCAAGCTTTGATTGTGGCTAATATGATCCAGAAGACTTGGGCATCCATGTATTCTTTGAAAGATGTGCAAGAGATAGTTCAGGCTGGTGACACAGACAGTTGGGATCGTGTCGTGGAAGTGGTTCAAAACAAGAATTGGGCTGGTTTAGGATTCGAGCAAGGGCCGTTCAAGAAGGAAGTCAAAGCTATGCAACTAATTTTCCGTAGAAGAGGGTTCATCCATAAGGAAGAATAACACTCAGTTGGGATCCTTCATGAAGATGAAGATGAAGAAGAAGACGGTGCCAACTTTGTAACACGTGAACAAATTTGCAACAATTGGGTTACTGATGATGTTCCTTTTATAATTCATCGTTCAAAGTAATATAGCTTATTGTTTAAATAAACATCATTCTCCTATTCCTAAGGGAGAAGTGAAAACATTGTCAGACATTTTTAATTATCATCAATAAAATGCGAGTTTATTCATCCATATTTATGTTGTTTTTACTCTTTGCTTTTTTCTGAAAATGGTAATCACAAAAAACATAAATACATAATAATTTTTCCAATATCTACATAATATTTATTTGCACTTCATATTTCTAAAATTAAAATATCAAATAATTATGCAGGTTGCTTCTCAAACCCATTAAAAATAATGACCCTACTCCCTCTCCGAACTTTGATTTCCCTGTGTTTGAAGTTGACGAAGAGAATGATGATGAAGACGGTTCTAATGAGTTATCCCATTCTCTTGAGCACGAGGAAATAACCACTAAGTCGTTTGAAGAACAAATTGAGTTGGTCAACTTGGGCTCCGAGGATGATATCAAGGAGATTGAGATTGGGTCACAGCTTCATCCAAAGGTTAAGAGGAGGTTGATTGAGCTTCTCTGAAAGTAGTCTAATGTGTTTTCTTGGTATTATCAAGACATGCCAAGTCTTGATACCGATATTATGGACCATAGATTTTCGTTGAAGCCAGAATGTCCGCCAGTCATGCAAAAGCTAAGAAGACCTCATCCTGATATGGCAGTGAAGATCAAGGAAGAAGTCCAAAAGCTAATTGATGTCGTTTTCCTTGTTACCTCTGAATATCCTCAGTGGATGGCCAATATTGTGCCTGTTTCGAAGAAGGATGGAAAAGTCTGCATGTGCGTCGACTATAGAGACTTGAACAAAGCTAGTCCTAAAGATGATTTTCCTCTGCCACACATTGATATGTTGGTGGATAATACAACTAATTTCAGCGTCTTCTCTTTTATGGATGGATTTTATGGTTATAATCATATAAAAATGGCACCCTAAGATATGGAGAAAACCACATTCGTTACGCCTTGGGGAATATTTTATTACCGAGTGATGCCTTTCGGTTTGAAGAATGTTGGTGCAACATACCAAAGAGCCATGACACGTAAAGAGATTGAGGTATATGTTGATGATATGATTTCCAAATCAAGGTCTAAATATGAGCATGTTGAGCACTTATTAAAGTTATTACAACGTATGATGGAAGTACAAACTCAACTTGATTCCCAATAAGTGTACAGCATATGACTGCCACATGTGCGCCAATATTCAAGCTCCTTCAGAAAGATCAGTCTTGTGATTGGACCAAGGATTCTAGAAAGCTTTTGATTGTATTAAAGAATATCTGCTTGAGCCTCTGATTTTGTCTCCACTTGTTGAAGGAAGACCTTTGATCATGTATTTGATTGTGCTTGGAGAGAGCATGGGTTGTGTTCATGGTCAACAAGATGAATCTGGTAAGAAAGAATATGTTATTTACTACCTCAGTAAGAAGTTCACTGATTGTGAGCCTCGGTATTCTATGCTTAGAGAATACATGATGTGCTTAGGCTTGGGTTACTAAGCGTTTGCGCCACTATATGTTGAATTATACGATCCAATCAAGTACATATTTGAAAATCCTTCTTTAACTGGGAGGATTGCCCGTTTGCATATGTTGTTATTTGAGTATGATATTGAATACCAAGCTCAGAAAGTGATTAAAGGTAGTGTCTTGGCCAACCATTCGGCTCACCAACCTATTGATGATTATCAGTCAGTACAGTTTGATTTCCCTGATGAAGAGATATTGAATTTGAAGATGAAAGACTCTGATGAACCATTTCTTGAAGAAGGGCCATAACCTGGTTCCTGTTGGGACATGATATTTGATGAAGCTATTAATTCATATGGTAATGGAATTGGGGCAGTGATTATTACTTCTCAAGGCACTCATTTTCTGTTTACAGCTAGATTAACCTTCAAATGTATGAATAATATGGCTGAGTACGAAGCCTGCATTATGGGGCTTGAATAAGCCATTTTTCTTAGAATCAAATATCTCAACGTCTTTGGAGATTCAGCTTTGGTGGTTAATCAGATTAAAGGTGAGTGGGAGACGAATCAAATGGTTTGATACCATATAGAGATTATGCGAGGAGGATATCAACTTTCTTTATAAAGGTTGAGTTTCATCATATCCTTCGAGATGAAAACCGAATGGCAGATGCTCTTGCAATGTTAGCTTCCATGATTATTGTGAATTATTGGAATGAAGTTCCTAAGCTGACTATAATGCGCCTTGATAGGCCAGCTCATGTATTTGCTATTGAAGAGATCAAAGATGATAAGCCATGGTACCATGATATTAAGTGTTTCCTCCAAAGTTAGATTTACCTGCTTGGGGCATCTTTGGAAGACAAGAAAACATTGAGAAGACTGGCTGGCAACTTCTACCTGAATGGTGATGTGCTTTACAAGAGAAATTTTGATATGGTTTTGCTTAGATGCATGGATAGAGACGAAGCATACCTACTGATGACTGAAGTCCATGAAGGTTCCTTTGGTACTCATTCCAATGGACACGCTATGACGAAGAAGATGTTGAGACCATGTTACTATTGGATGACAACGGAATCTGTCTGTTGCAAATACGTGAAGAAATACCACAAGTGTAAAATCTATGCAGATAAGATTGATGTTCCTCCGAAACTTTTGAATGTCATTTCATATCCATGGCCCTTGTCTATATGGGGAATTAATATGATTGTCATGATAGAGCCCAAGGCATCAAAAGGACATCGGTTCATTTTATTGGCTATTAACTACTTCAAGGAGTGGGTTGAAACGACATCGTAACCAACCAAGTTGTTGTAAGGTTTATCAAGAATCAGATCATATATCGATATGGTGTGCCAATTAAGATCATTACTGATAATGGAATGAACTTGAATAACAATATGATGGAAGAGATTTGCAAAGAATTCAAAATAACACATCATAATTCTTCTCTCTACAGGCCCAAGATGAATGAGGTTGTTGAAGCTGCAAATAAGAATATTCAGAAGATTATCCAAAAGATGGTTGTGAGGTAAAAAGATTGGCATAAGATGCTCTCATTTTCTTTGCATGGGTACCGTACATCCGTCCTCACTTCGACAGGGGAAACCCCTTTCTCTCTTGTTTATGGCATGAAAGTTGTGCTTTCTGTGGAGGTTGAGATCCCATCAATGCGTGTGTTGATGGAAGAAAAGTTGACCGAAGCTGAATGGTGTCAGATCAGGTTTGATCAGCTCAATTTAATTAAAGAAAATAGATTACTGCCATGTGTCTTGGTCAGTTATATCAGTAGAGAATGAAGAAAGCTTTTAATAAGAAGGTGAAACTTCATGTGTTTCGAGAAGGCGACCTTGTTCGCAAGAAGATCTTATCTTTCAAACCTGATTCTAGGGGAAAGTGGACTCCTAATTATGAAGGCCCATATGTTGCCAAGAGAGCCATCTCAGGCGGTGCATTGATTCTTACAACTATGGATGGTGAATAGTTCACTCGTCCCATGAATGCCTATGCAACCAAGAAATACTTCGCCTAAAAAAGAAAAGAACAACTCGCTATGTTGAAAACCCGAAAGGGCGACTTAGGAAAAAATAAGCGTCTCGATGGATTGAAAACCCGAAAGGACGGTCCAGGCAAAAATTAGAGACATGAAACAGAAAAATCATCCCAGTAGATTGAGTACCCCACCTTGGGGAAACTAGGAAATAGTTAGGGATTATGGCAAGTAACTGCATCCGGCTAGACCTGATTGTTGAAGCAACATTGGCAGTCACTTGGTTCTAATTCCTCTTTCTCATCCAAGGATAAAGAACAATTGGATTTCAAAGTCGGTAGGGAGAGTAGTGGTCATTGTATTCAATGTAGCTCTTTTCCATGTATATCACCATTTTCAAACATTGTTAAGATCCATGGAGTCTTTCCATTTGTGGACTACCATTCTAGTAAATAAAGTTGAGCCTTTACCTAATTAGTTGTTATTATTATTTGTTTCTATTTAATAAAATTGCATTTTTATGATGATAATTTTGAAATAAATAAATCAATGAATAACCTTTTTCCCTAAGATAATAAGGCATTTACTTTAAGAACATTGAATTCGAAAAGGGAATGTCAACAACAATCTGAGAATGGTAAGTCTTGACGTGTGAAGCATTGTTTCCTTCCCCAAGTAGTGTTTGAAGGTGTTTTCTCCCCAAACAGTTTGTTGTTTATCTATAGTAGAGTTGATGTATTAATCTCCTTATAGTTCATCATCTTTCTCCAGCTGAGAGCCTTTGTGGATTTTCATCCCCGATTTGCATATATTGTGATTGAGCCCTGAATCTCTAGTAAAACCTTTGTTTGGTTTTCAGATTCCTAGCACAACTTTATTTAGTTGTTTCATAACCATGGCATTGTTTCTCCATTAGTGAGTTCATGTAAGTCTGGTTGATATTTGGTACCTTGGAGTTGGTTTATTTCTTAATCCCCTAAGAAGAGTCTTACGATTGTTTGTTTTCCTTTTGAGGAATCTGTTTGCATTTTGCATCCCGGTGCGGCATTTATTTCTTTGTTAGAGATAATCCCACACATAATTTGTCCTGACGGATTTTAATCCCTAGTTAAATCCCCATAGAGTTAATCTTGATTGATGAAATATCCAGTTGGAATTTGTCTTCTCACCGGTTCCCCACTCAGAGTTTTGCCTCTTGTTGTGGCGTGGAGTCCCCGTGGAGTTTCCTCTTCTGGAAAAAGATCTCCTCATTCAGACAGTATTTGATTCTGAGCAGTATTGATGTAGTCGTCCCCTGTAGGGTTGTCTCCCATTTGATATGGTATTGACCTAAAATCCCCTGCAACGTTGACTTGTTGCTATGAAGTGTGTGTGTGTGTGTGTGTGTGTGTGTGTGTGTGTGTGTGTGTGTGTCTATATATATATATATATATATATATATATATATATATATATATATATATATATATATATATATATATATATATATATATATATATATATATATATATATATATATATATATATATATATATATATATATATATATATATATATATATATATATATATATATATATATATATATATATATATATATATATATATATATATATATATATATATATATATATATATATATATATATATATTTCCCTCGGCTTGAGATGTGGATCCTCAATAGATATCTCATATCCTTAGCATGTTGGTTGATATCCTCAGTTGTCCTTTCATCTCATGTGAATTCCCAAGTTGGATTTTCTCCTCTCCCAGAGAGTTTGACATTTAAGAAAGATCTTTTCCAATCATTTCTTATCCCCTAGCAGTTATTCCTCCTCTCCTGATAGTCGATTATTGAAGTTGAATTTGTTTTAATCCTTATGATTGCTACTGATATATGTATTCTTCATTTCCTCTGAGCGATGAGTCTTTAGCAATTTTTGGTCAGATGCATGTTCACCATGTCTTTCCCCAACCAGAGATGAGCATTGAATTTGGATTGTGATATCCCTAGCCTTCCTTGAGTACATGGTTGTGTACTTCCCCCCATGGAATTGAATATTTGAAGATAGGATTTATATCCTCGAGGATTTATTTTCCTCCCTAGCAGGTTCTCCAGTTGGTGTTCCCATCTTGTTGAGATTAGCCGAGTATCTAGTTGTGATGATTAGATCTTCATGTTTGTATCTCTTGTGCTCGTTTGTCAGCATAATCATATACATACTCATGCATAAGCATAACATCAGTTATTTCATTGTGCATTTTTATGCATTGACCTGATTTTTATGATCCCCTGCTTTGGGTGATATCATTTCCCCATGCAGATGTGGTGTGTTTATCCTCCTTCAATGTAGAGTGTCAGCCTCTTCAGGAGAAAGAGTTTTTCCTTTCTTCTTCCCCACTGAGTTATTTCCTCTTGGATGATTATTATTTCTGCTTCCTCCCCATATCATTATCTGGATGGAACCACTCCCCTTAAGTTTTATTCTCATTGGGTGAGTCTTGTTCGACCGTTTCGTTTTGTTTCTTACCTAGATAGATCATTTGGTCCTTCGAGAGTTTATTACCCAGTAACTGGTAATATCCTTCTTGATGTTGAGTACTTTACTTGTGTTAGTTTACCCAGTAACCGATAAAAGGTAATTTCTTCTTTGATTTCCCCAACAAATTTACTTTCTTTTCCCCAACGGGTTATCTTTTCTTTTCGCTAGTAGATTATCATTGCTCAACTACCCAATAACTGGTAATTTCTTATCCTTTTTCCAGCTGGTTGTTTTTCTATTATCTACCCAGTAACCGGTAGTTAATAAAACTTCTCATTGAATTTCCCCCTAGCATTTTATCCTTGATATGTTACCCAGTAACTGGTAACGGCTATTCTCCCTTTGTTATTCTACCCAGTAGCTTGTAGTTGTAAATCCTACTTTTGTTCTCTTTGTTCTTCTACCCAGTAACTAGTAGTTGTAAATCCTGCTTTTCTTCTGCTTTGGTATTCTATCCAGTAACTGGTAGTTGTATATCCTGCTTTTTCATTTCCCCAGTAGGCTATCCTTACCCAGTAACCGGTAATGGATATGCCTCCCTTTTAAGTATATTGCCCAGTAACTGATAATATAACTCTTTCCTATGGTTGATTACCTTTGATAAGCTTCCCAGTAAATGGTAGTTGGTGATTCTTCCTCCTTTTCCTCAGCGAGTCATCCTTGATATGTTGCCTAGTAACTAATAATGGATGTTCCTCTGCCCGAGTGTATTATCTTCCATTTTAAGCTACCCAGTAACAGGTAGTGGATAATATATCTATTTTACTCCTGTGTTAAAGTTTGACTTCCCTAGTTGAGTCCGGATTCGTATCGCCTTGTGAAATTGAATCGCCTTTCCCTAGCGGATAGTCTCCTGTTGTGTTTGTGGTATCTCGATACATGAATATTTTTTCTCCAGTTCGAGTCTTTCCATTGATTTATTTTCATGGAAATACCCTCATGTCTCCAATAGTTTTTAAGTCGTAGTCTGACCTACACATAACTTATTATCTCTAGAGTCTTTTTCCCCTCAATGAGTTTTCCTTATGGAATGCATTATGCTCTTATGGACTTTCAGTTTCTTCCAGTTTCTTTTCTTTTGTGGCAATATATCCCCCACAAAGATTATATTTTTGCATTCATATCATATGCATCATGAGGTGTCTTAGGGACCAAAGTTGGTTTCTTATTGTTAATATTTAAGTCCATTATACTGCATTGATACGAAGATTTTAACCTTCATATCTCCGGATAGAATGACCTTAAATAGGGGCAGCTGTAAGATCCCATATTTGACCCCTAAGATCCCTCATGCCATCTTATAGCTTTGCATTGGCATTGGGATCACACCTTGGTATTATTCTCACATATCATTCATTGGGTTTGCATTGGGAGATATCACCAAGCATATATGATTGTATAATACTTTATTTTCTTTACTTACTAACCAAAATACAAAAATATGTCTAGTTTAGCTTTGTTTATTTTGTAGGTAGTGTGCGTGTCCACCTATGCCTCACCAAGCCCACAATTAGGGTTCGAGACTCTCAATTCAAAAGATCAAACAAGCAAAGGTCAACATTGGTTCTAAACATCATATATGGATCCCCATGTTCTTTATTTGTCATTTGATCCAGAGTTCATTAAGAGTTTGAAGGTTGTTTGTCAAGGAATGCCTAATTCATCTGGGTATCTTATATGCCTTCCTTAGTAAGTTTCTTCAATAGTTGGTAAAAGATATAAATGGGTACTTCATTTTACATCATCATAAGCATATATGATCCTCCATGATCCCCTAATAGAAAGGGATTTTCAAGTACGCAAGTTGATTCAAGGAAGTTGACCAGAAAAGTCAACTGGTCAAATCTAGGGTTTCCTAGACCCTATCTCCTACAATTTTTGTCATATGAAAGTGATTCCAAACATCTTTCATGTTATCCTCAAGAGCTAAGTTTGCTTGGAAAGTCATTTTTTATGGTGAAAGATTATAGGTCATTTTGTCTAGGCCCTAGATAGAAGGTCAACTTCCAAGAACCATAACTTCCTCATTTTTCACTATATGAAGATGATCCAAGTTTCATGATTAATTTCAATATGTATTCTTAGACTTTTCTTCTTTTAGAAAGATAAAACTCTAATGGAAAAGTCATGTACCATGAGGAAACATTATAGGTCCACTTTGGTCCTCATCATTAAACAAGCAAATTTCCTCAACTTCTAAAATCCATAACTCCATCATCCAAACTCCAAATAGTGCCAAATTTGTTGTCAAATTGAAGATAAGTGAAAGAAATACAACTTTGTAGAAGGAGCCAAGTTCATTTGAATCTCACATGAAAAGTTATTCAAGGTGGAAAGAGAGGTCATTTGGCTTATAACTTAGAAAACTTTCTAAGTATGTTTGATACCTCCACATTCAAGGCCAATTTTCTCCATTTTCCAAACTTCAATTTGAAAAAAGTCACAACATCAAAGTTGTTCCTTATGATGAGATATTTCCAAAAAGTCCAAGATCACATCATTTGGATGAGAAATTAGGGACTTGCACATGTGGTCTTTCCATGGCTTGTTTTGGCAAGTTTTGAACTCCAAACAATATATAACTTTGCATGGCTTTGTGTGATGACTTCAACAATCTATTGGCATGATTTAGAATGGATTATAATCCTCAATTGGGCCTGTACATGAACCCATGCATCCATGCACCAAGATTTGCTCAGTTTGATTCAAATTTGTAAAGGTGCAAATATCATTTGCTTGGCCTATAAATCAAACAACATTTTCTCAGAATATGAGGAGAACATTTCCCAAGCTTTGCCATCCATTCCCATAACCTAAAATCATAGAATTCTTTGAAGATTTCTCAATAAATCGAGTTTTTGTTCAACTCAAGTTTGTGAACAAAAACTCCAAAGGTTCATTCCTTTTTCCACTTCATTAAGGTTCTACAAACAAGAGGAAGAGAAATCATGAAGCATTGCATCAAGAACCAAGCTCAGAAGCTGCTCACAGAAGGTGAATTTCTCAAATTTTCATCTCTTTGATTCTCCCTCCATAGTCTAGATCTGAACTGAATTTTGTGTTGTCTGAATCCTACCAATGTAGGCAACATGACTGAGTTGTTTTGAGCTTGATTCGAAGCAATTCAGGTTGGACACCTCCAATTTAATCTTCACTTTTCTAACTATAGAGTGAGAGATGGAACAGATGGAGGTCATATTCGTGATCCTTACAATTTTTCCTTTAAAATGATGTTAGATCCATAAATTTCTTGTCAAGTTTGATCTTGACAGTACGGTCACCCTCACTAGAGAAGACAACCGGAGCTAGGGCTCCGATGGTGGTGTGGCATTACTCACACCCTTGGATCTCTCTTTCATCTCCTAATTTGGGCATTTGGTTGTGTTTACCATGCGTGTGATTGTGTTGATTGTGGAAGATATGGAACACGTATTTTTGGCCATCAGATCTGCCACCTTAATTAATGAGGGAGATTTAATGGCTCTCGTTTTTCCTTTTTATTTTATTTTTCTAAATTGATTTTTTAAGTAGCTTTTTATTTTAAAATTCACCATAAATTCATTTTTAATCCAAAAATTATGAGACTAACACTAAAAATTCACAAATATTTTCTTCTTCATATTTATGATTTAAAATTAATTTTTGGATTAAGTTTAATATTTTTGGTGAATTTTGTGATTTTTAACTTGTTTTAATTAGTTTTTAATTACTTTTGACTTTTGAAAAATACCAAAAAATTAGTCAATGGTCCTTTCACTTTACTTGATATATGATGAATCACTTGGTCATTTCTTTAGTTTTTTGAAGGGGTTTTAGTTTTTTGATCTTTGAAAACTTATTTTTCTTCATTTTAAAAAATGTTATAAATTTTTTTAATTGTTTTAATGCTTTGATGACTTTTTTATTGACATTATGTTGACCTTACTTCTGTTTGGCCTTGGTCTTGGTTGATTCCCTTCATTTCATTTCATTTCATTTTTTCGAGGTGCGATAGATGGCGACTCTTAAAAAATGAGAACACGACTTAGCGAAGCGCAATCGCACGCTCGCATGATGGACTGAACAGAGTCGCCACCGAACTTTATTTATTCCTAAAAAGGAAAGGGGAAATATCGATAAAACCCAAGAAAGAATGACAACGATTATGGTCGTCGCAACCAAATCAGGGTTCGGGAGTCGATTACGCAAGGGGAAGGTATTAGCACCCCTCACGTCCGTTGTACTCAACGGGAGCCATTAGGTTAATTGTGCACGTTAGTGTTAGCTTGAAATGTTAGGCTTCTCAAGTTATTAAGAGGGAAAGAAGAATATGAGAGAGAAGAATATTTTTAGATTTTGTGCAATGAAGGAGACTAAATCTAAGTTTTTTATTAATGGGCCTGACAAGATTTACAAATCCTGCACCTACGTATCTCAATAGAGAACTCAAGGCTTACATAGTTCAGGGTAGAAAATGTTTGTGTTGGTCGATGTCATACGGTGAACTGACTTGGGGTATTTTGCTTTTTATCGCAATGTCGCGGATAGCAAGAGTCGCCACCGACTTTTCTTTTATCCAATAAGGAAAGGTGGAAAAGAACAGGAAAGACCTCAATAGATTTTGGGTTTGGGAGGTACATTATACAAAGGGAAGGTATTAGCACCCTTTGTATCCATGGTTATCCATGGGCTCTTAATTGCTGGATCACTTATATTTTTGTCTGAAAAGTGTTGGTGAATTGTTTAAAAATGTTTCGAAAAGAGAGTTTAACTTTGTAATGATTCTCGTATGAATGTATACAAAGTATTTATCTCGTTTGATTTTGAAAAAAACAGTTTAGAAAAATATAACTTGGTAATGATTCTAGTATGAATGTATACCAAGTGGTGATTTTCTAGGACTTGCAAAGTGTGAGGGGTGGAAAATGTTTTAGGTTATGATCCAGTAATTGAGAGTTATACCTTCCTAAGGTCGTTATGGGCATTTCCTATTCTTAGGAGGGTAAAACTGTCCTTACTATTGAGAAGTAAGTAGTTTTATCCTTTGGATGTAAAAGGGTCATTGTAGGGTCATCGATAGGTCATTGAAGGCAACAGTTGTAAGGATACCTTAGCATTCGAAGGGACGATCATCATTTAACCGTAGGCTACACCGAAGGGTCATCGAGGGACAAAATCATATATTCGAAGGCAACATCCGAGGGACTATGATTTATTTTATGATGATTTAATCGAAGGGTCTTTGCTAAGTGTATCCACACGTTCGCGGGACATGACCGTAATACCGTAATCGGAGGGTAACAAAGAGAGGTCCTTATTTAAAGGCAAAGTTTTACAATTAATTATATAGCCGTAATCAATTAGGTAATTAGGTCCACATTAACATCGATGAAATCAATACATTAAAATCAACTAGAGAATTTAGGATGAATCTCCACATTAAAATTAGGTAATTCAGAATCCATCTCCATAGGGATATCCCACACATAAGGTGGAATACCTAGCCGGCCGTTTCCTCGGGAATATGTAAGCCTTTACACAATTCAGCACACGGGTTAGAGCATCAAGATAAAGTACAATTGAAAATTGCACCACAAAACACTACAGTCATGAACTCAGGCCAAACGATGCAGAATTATAATAAATCTTGGTTAGATAAACATAAGGCAGAACAGAAAAGAAACAAAACAACCACTGTCTCGTTCGCTCCTGCTTCGCCTAGCGAAGGCTTAGCGAGTGCTCGCTACCAGCTCGCTTAGCGATGTGCTAGCGAGCGGCTGCTGGTTTTGAATTTGATGGCAGCATGATCTCCGGAACCCTGAACTTTGTGGCATTGAATTACAAGAATAGCATGGACAAGCATTTAGGATATTCAAGCATATTTAAATTCATACATGAAATCATATTACATATCCGAAAATTTAATCATGATGCCTTATATATGTAAAGATTATCGATTAAAAGCATAAAACATTAGTGATACGCAAACCTGTTTGTAACTGAGCTTGGTATCGAATGGCGTTGGGCGGCAGTAGCTTCGGCGCGGATGAGCAGCCTTTAGGGTTTCTTTACTCGGAATTCCTTAAGCTGGTCTCCAGGGTTTCTGTGCCAGGGTTTCCGTCCGTCCTCGTCTGTCCCTTTTCGTGACTGAAGCTTGGCTATTTATAATGCTCTTGTTGTGACCTAATGGGCTCAGAATGAAGCCCGAAAATTCTGATGTTCGCAAGCTTCGCTAGGCGAGCGTGTAGCGAAGGTTTGCTAGGCGAAGGAGTTGCTCGCCTAGCGAGCAGGCCAGTTTGGGCCATTTTCTGGATTGGGTCTGTAGTGAGTTGGGCTTTTGTTCCTTTAAGGTCAGTGCCTTGCAGAATAAGTTGGAGTGCTTCGAGAAATGTTTTGCAAGATTAATAGGCAAATTTTGGGGTATGACAGCTGCCCCTGTTCAATATTCTTGAACCGAGAGAGTTAGGATGGCAAGTATGTCGTTCGTGGTCTGGAGGTGAAAGATTATTGAACACTTAGAATGCCCCAAAATTTCCACTTGTTAATCAACCGTTAGTCTTGATGAAGATGGGCTTAAAGATACCATCCAGGAAATTTGATGATGAGAACTGCAGAGTGTGTCGTACGTTAGACGATATCTGAAGACATGGGTGTCATACCGGGTCGTACGTTAGACCGTATAGTGAGTCGCCCATTAGGCTGTCGACTTCGCTGGGGAGTCGGAGTGTGTTATATACTGCTGGGGATAAGGGATCAGAATGGATCATACGCTAGACCGTATCTGAATAGTAGAGCGAGTTGTTCATTAGGCGGATGACTGCACGGGTGACTCCACTGGGGATGAAAGATCAGAATGGATCGTACGCCAGATCGTATGCTAGATCATCTTTGAGTCGAAGATCCAAATGGGTCGTACGTTAGACTGTGTTGGAGTTATGGAATGAGTTATCTGTCAGGCTGCATCTGAGGATGAAAGGGATAGTCGTACGCTAGACTATACTTCAGAAATATACCGTACGCTAGGTAGCAGCAGAATATCCGAATGGGTCGTATGCTAGACCGTCTCTGAGCAGAAGAAGAAGCCGTCTGTTAGGCTGAATCTGATGACGAAAAGGGGTAATCGTACGCTAGACTACACTTCAGAAATGTACCGTACGCTAGGTAGCATCTGAGGACTTGAAGGTCTAACTGGGTCGTACGTTAGACCGTATCTGAGCAGAATGAGCCGTCCGTTAGGCTGAATCTGATGACGAAAAGGGGTAGTCGTACGCTAGACTACACTTCAGAAATGTACCGTACGCTAGGTAGCATCTGAGGACTTGAAGGTCTAACTGGGTCGTACGTTAGACCGTATTGGATTTGTTGAAGGTCAGAATGGACCGTACGTTAGATCGCATCTGAGTTGAAGGAGTCATATGTTGAGCTGAATCAGAATGAACCGTACGCTAGGCTATATCTGATAGTATTTCTATATGTTGTATTTGCAATGAATATCTGGGATGGGCTT
Source organism: Lathyrus oleraceus (assembly GCF_024323335.1). Classification (NCBI taxonomy): domain Eukaryota; kingdom Viridiplantae; phylum Streptophyta; class Magnoliopsida; order Fabales; family Fabaceae; genus Lathyrus; species Lathyrus oleraceus. Next base: position 373,327,556 of record NC_066580.1, read on the forward strand.
AAAGATGCCACCATTAGGATGATGTCAGAGTGAATGTTGACATGGAGTATATCTGAAAGATGTATCTGAAGAAGAAAGTAGTCGTACGCTAGACTACACCTCGGAATATACCGTACGCTAGGCAGTATCTGAGGGATATAGTTGAATCTTGAATGTAATAGATAAAGATGTCCGTCTGAATGGACCTTTGTTTTGACTGTGTCAGGAGGATAATTGACCTGAAAAATAAAGTTAGCTTCATGCTATGTCGTGATGCATGAGATGCAAATGTTGTATGCATGTGTGTGTTGTGAAATGGTGTAATGAATGGGTTATGCGTCTGAAATAAATGTGAACATTGTATGCATGTATATGTTATGAAATGATGTAATTAATGCACTATGCGTCTGAAACGTTCTTCCAGGGGACTCTACTGGGGAAATAAATCTCAGTCTTCTGGTCGGAGATATTTGTATTGATGACTCTTTCTTAGCCGGGGATGCTTGATTTCTGTCTGATGGTAGAAATGTTCATTAGAAGCCTGGCTGGGGGTGGAAGAGATGACCCATTTGTCTAGTAATGCCACTCTCTTCTAGGAATGACTGGCTTTGCTGGGGGATAGGATTAGCAACGGATTCATTGGAAAGCATGATTAGACCTTCTCCTCGATCCTGAAGTCTAGTAGTAATCGCTATTTCTATTTTATGCACGCATTTTTGGTAAACATCGATCATATCCAAATGCATATATTAATTCGAATTAAATCAATGGACGCTTATGCAAACAAAACAGAGAAAGTAAAACAAAAGCATTTTTTTTTTAAACTAAAATTATATTGATTTCGAAAGAGGGCCTATAAACAGGCAATTTGTGTACAAGGAGACAGAAATCCTAGTAAGAGGAAATTGTCAAGAAAACAAAGAGAAAGCTATGCCGAAAACATCCTATTGACTTTAATTCCCCTACTGCCATTATGTCTTCAAGCCTCTCATCTCCTGCTGTCGGATAGAAGTGATTAGCTTGTTCAGTCCTTTGAACTTGGATGAAGTTGTCTGAGAACGGGACATAGTCATACGCTTTGATCCCTAATTTTTTCCTGGACCGCCTTTTCAGGTTTTCAATCCACCAGGATACCCCTTTTTGCCCAAGCCGCCTTTTCAGGTTTTCGACTTGCCGGGTGCACATTTTTTTATGTTTATCCCTAATTTTTGCCCGAACCTTTTTGGTTTGCCGGGATGCCCTTACTTTTACCTAGGTACGTCGACCTAGCAGGTCTCTTTTATGCGTAGTATTTTTTGACTATGTCTGCGTTCACGGGATGTGGGAAGTCTTCGCCGTCCATTGTAGCTAGTATCATGGCTCCACCAGAGAATACCTTCTTAACTACAAACGGCCCTTCGTACGTGGGAATCCATTTGCCTCTGGGATCACCCTGTGGTAGAATGATACGCTTTATTACCAAATCGCCAATTCGATATACCTGTCTCTTGACTCTTTTGTTAAATGCCTGGGTCATGCGCTTCTGATATATCTGTCCATGACACACAACCGCAAGTCTCTTCTCATCGATCAAGTTTATCTGGTCGAGTCGAGTCTGAATCCATTCATCTTCATCTAAGCCCTCCTCTTTTATGATTCTTAGAGAGGGAATCTGGACTTCCACTGGTAAAACGGCTTCCATTCCGTAGACTAAAGAGAAAGGAGTTGCTCCTGTCGAAGTGCGTACTGAAGTTCGATAACCGTGAAGAGCAAACGGTAACATCTCATGCCAGTCTTTGTACGTCACCGTCATCTTTTGTATGATCTTCTTGATATTCTTATTAGCAGCCTCCACGGCACCGTTCATCTTTGGCCGGTACGGAGAAGAGTTATGGTGTTTTATTTTGAACTGCGTGCAGAGTTCAGTAATCATCTTGTTGTTCAAATTAGTGCCATTGTCAGTGGTAACTCTTGCTATTCTTCCGGAGAGGGCAGGTTTCTCCAATATATATTTGATAGGATCCATCTTAGAAATCAATGAAGTGGTATGATTCAACATATATTGTCTTAGTCGGCGAGCAGCTCAAGCCAAAGCACAACAAGCTTTCTCGAGCTGTGAGTATCTTGTTTCACAGTCGGTACCTTTTGCTAAGGTAGTATATTGCATGCTCTTTTCGACCAGACTCGTCATGTTGCCCCAACACACACCCCATTGAATTTTCTAACACGGTCAAATACATGATTAGAGGTCTTCCTTCAACTGGTGGCATCAGAATTGGAGGTTCTTGGAGATACTTCTTGATTTTGTCAAAAGCTTCTTGACATTTATCATTCCATATTATCTCTTGATTTTTCCAGCGAAAACCTCTACATAGTCACGTAACATCCGACTCAATCTTTCTTTGACACTGTTTTCCAAGCCTGCTCCTATTTTGACTTCTTTCTTGTCTACTTCAGTACCCAGATTCACAGTTTCAATTGATTATTCCTGCGGCTGTATGGTCTTTTCTTCTTGCAGTGACAGTCTGGCAAGTTCTCTAGGGACTTCACAATCTTCCTCACCTCCATCCTCGGCTTGGTAGATCAGATTTTCAAAGTCATAATAAACAGTAGCAGAGTTATTACCAACAAGATCCAGAGTGGATATGGATCGGTAAATTGTTACGTGAGTGTGTGCAAGAAAACATAGCTTATTTGAAAGATGACAGGAAAGATAAAGAGCGCAATATTTGAATGCAAAAAGGCCCATTAATTTATTGAATGTGAATATGCTTATAAAAATGACAAAACCTTTAACAAAATTTAATACATTAAAATAAGCCATAACAATTACTCCTGACTAAAGGAAATCAGGATAGTGTCTTCAGCCTCCCAATTATCGAGTCCGTCACCAATTGTTGGGAAAATCCAGCTATCCAAGTCACAACCGTTATCAGCATCTTCTACAGCATTGACAGTCTCGTCATGGTTAGGCAGAGGAGCAATGATGACATCAGGAGTCTCCGGAGGATCAGAGGTAGCCGCCTGTATCTTTCCACTTCGAATGCCGCTTTCAACATGTTCACCTGTTAGTATAAGTTCAGTGAAACCTGATGAGGAACTTCTCAATAGATGGATGTAGAATGGGCCAGTCAGTGTGCTCATGAACATGTCCACTAATTCTCGATCAGTCATAGGGGGTTTGACTCTGCCAGCCAAATCTCTCCATTTCTGAGCATATTCCTTGAAGCTTTCTTTAGATCCCATAGTCATATTCTGCAACTGTAGCCGAGTAGGCGCCAATTCAGAATTATACTGGTAGTGCTTGTAGAAAGCTGTCGCTAAATCAGGCCAGGTGCGGATGTTAGAGCTCTCAAGCTGATAGTACCATTCTAACTGTGTGCCAGATAGACTCTCTTGGAAGAAATGGATCCATAGCTTCCTATCAGTGGTATATGGCTGAATCTTTCTCACATAAGCTCTCAGATGCATCTGAGGACAAGATGCCCCATCATACTTAGTGAAAGCGGGGATCTTGAATTTGCGAGGAATGACAACATCAGAGACCAGACCCAAGCTTTCGAAATCCAGACCAGGCGCCTTATGACCCTCCATAGCTAGCATGCGTTCTTCCAGCAACTTATATTTCGCATCTTTTGGAGAGTACAGTTCATTTTCATAATCTTCACCGTCGTCCTCCTGGCTGAAAGGATCAGCATTCTCATCTTCTGAACCTGTCCCCTCTTCTTGATCCTTCGGAATTCTAATTTTGACTCCTGCAGCCTGTCCTTTAAGCCTTCTTCCCGGGTTGATGTAACTCACAGGTTTCTTGTCTTTCTTCTGCTTGAGCAAGAGAGCCTTTAGCTCCTCCTGCCCCTTGGATAAGTTCAAGATCATCTCCTGGAATTGAGCATTCTGAGCCTGGAGATCTTTGACAGTTAGTTCGAGGTCCATTTTTCTGTTTGCAATAGGAAGATCGTGAGAACATTGATCCCTTTAGAGTACCTGTTATACAATGTTATGTCATGCTATGCAATGTATGTAATGTTTTCAATGTTTAGAGTCCTTGAAATGGTTAGTACAATGCCATGATGTTAGGATGTTATGATGTTATGATGTTATGATGTTATGATGTTATGATGTTATGTAAGTAACAAGCATAAACAAGTCACACAACAATCATTCCTAGGTTTTAAGGCTTGCATGAGTTCCATAGGTAAGTACCCTCCCCACTGAAGTTTGGTTGGTTTAACCTGTCCTAGAATAGTAACCGGGTTCTAGAAGGATCTCAAATCATTGACCTTCCTTTAAGTCCACTTCAGTGCAACACCAAGTGATTGACCGAAGCTTCCCTAAAGTCCAATCTCAAAGAGTGTACTATCGAGTCTCAACCAACCCCAGTCGGAACCGAAGTCAGTTATCTCACTACTTTCTAATGGCTAGGATGAGTCAATTAGGGTTCTAAAGGTCTGGTTAATGCTTTGATGACACCACGCGGAAGCCAAATTTTTCCTCAAGTAAACATGAGGAACATCAGGACATCCAAAGTGTCACATTAACCGTAGCCATCATTTTGACCATTCCAGTATACGCCGGATAGTCGCGATGATCTTTTGCTACTTACCTAAGGTACACTAGATCCGGGTGTAGGATCTTTCACTCAAGCATAAAATACCCAAGCAATCCCTTAAAAGTAAATCATACAATTTGAATAAGTGATCTTGTTTTTAAGGTAACCTCTCTTTTTTATTCTCCCCAGCAGAGTCGCCAGTTCTGTCATACGGTGAACTGACTTGGGGTATTTTTCTTTTTATCGCAATGTCGCGGATAGCAAGAGTCGCCACCGACTTTTATTTTATCCAATAAGGAAAGGTGGAAAAGAACAGGAAAGACCTCAATAGATTTTGGGTTCGGGAGGTACATTATACAAAGGGAAGGTATTAGCACCCTTTGTATCCATGGTTATCCATGGGCTCTTAATTGCTGGATCACTTATATTTTTGTCTGAAAAGTGTTGGTGAATTGTTTAAAAATGTTTCGAAAAGAGAGTTTAACTTTGTAATGATTCTCGTATGAATGTATACAAAGTATTTATCTCGTTTGATTTTGAAAAAAACAGTTTAGAAAAATATAACTTGGTAATGATTCTAGTATGAATGTATACCAAGTGGTGATTTTCTAGGACTTGCAAAGTGTGAGGGGTGGAAAATGTTTTAGGTTATGATCCAGTAATTGAGAGTTATACCTTCCTAAGGTCGTTATGGGCATTTCCTATCCTTAGGAGGGTAAAACTGTCCTTACTATTGAGAAGTAAGTAGTTTTATCCTTTGGATGTAAAAGGGTCATTGTAGGGTCATCGATAGGTCATTGAAGGCAACAGTTGTAAGGATACCTTAGCATTCGAAGGGACGATCATCATTTAACCGTAGGCTACACCGAAGGGTCATCGAGGGACAAAATCATATATTCGAAGGCAACATCCGAGGGACTATGATTTATTTTATGATGATTTAATCGAAGGGTCTTTGCTAAGTGTATCCACACGTTCGCGGGACATGACCGTAATACCGTAATCGAAGGGTAACAAAGAGAGGTCCTTATTTAAAGGCAAAGTTTTACAATTAATTATATAGCCGTAATCAATTAGGTAATTAGGTCCACATTAACATCGATGAAATCAATACATTAAAATCAACTAGAGAATTTAGGATGAATCTCCACATTAAAATTAGGTAATTCAGAATACATCTCCATAGGGATATCCCACACATAAGGTGGAATACCTAGCCGGCCGTTTCCTCGGGAATATGTAAGCCTTTACACAATTCAGCACACGGGTTAGAGCATCGAGATAAAGTACAATTGAAAATTGCACCACAAAACACTACAGTCATGAACTCAGGCCAAACGATGCAGAATTATAATAAATCTTGGTTAGATAAACATAAGGCAGAACAGAAAAGAAACAAAACAGCCACTGTCTCGTTTGCTCCTGCTTCGCCTAGTGAAGGCTTAGCGAGTGCTCGCTACCAGCTCGCTTAGCGATGTGCTAGCGAGCGGCTGCTGGTTTTGAATTTGATGGCAGCATGATCTCCGGAACCCTGAACTTTGTGGCATTGAATTACAGGAATAGCATGGACAAGCATTTAGGATATTCAAGCATATTTAAATTCATACATGAAATCATATTACATATCCGAAAATTTAATCATGATGCCTTATATATGTAAAGATTATCGATTAAAAGCATAAAACATTAGTGATACGCAAACCTGTTTGTAACTGAGCTTGGTATCGAATGGCGTTGGGCGGCGGTAGCTTCGGCGCGGATGAGCAGCCTTTAGGGTTTCTTTACTCGGAATTCCTTAAGCTGGTCTCCAGGGTTTCTATGCCAGGGTTTCCGTCCGTCCTCATCTGTCCCTTTTCGTGACTGAAGCTTGGCTATTTATAATGCTCTTGTTGTGACCTAATGGGCTCAGAATGAAGCCCGAAAACTCTGATGTTCGCAAGCTTCGCTAGGCGAGCGTGTAGCGAAGGTTCGCTAGGCGAAGGAGTTGCTCGCCTAGCGAGCAGGCCAGTTTGGGCCATTTTCTGGATTGGGTCTGTAGTGAGCTGGGCTTTTGTTCCTTTAAGGTCAGTGCCTTGCAGAATAAGTTGGAGTGCTTCGAGAAATGTTTTGCAAGATTAATGGGCAAATTTTGGGGTATGACAGCTGCCCCTGTTCAATATTCTTGAACCGAGAGAGTTAGGATGGCAAGTATGTCGTTCGTGGTCTGGAGGTGAAAGATTATTGAACACTTAGAATGCCCCAAAATTTCCACTTGTTAATCAACCGTTAGTCTTGATGAAGATGGGCTTAAAGATACCATCCAGGAAATTTGATGATGAGAACTTCAGAGTGTGTCGTACGTTAGACGATATCTGAAGACATGGGTGTCATACCGGGTCGTACGTTAGACCGTATAGTGAGTCGCCCATTAGGCTGTCGGCTTCGCTGGGGAGTCGGAGTGTGTTATATACTGCTGGGGATAAGGGATCAGAATGGATCATACGCTAGACCGTATCTGAATAGCAGAGCGAGTTGTTCATTAGGCGGATGACTGCACGGGTGACTCCACTGGGGATGAAAGATCAGAATGGATCGTACGCCAGATCGTATGCTAGATCATGTTTGAGTCGAAGATCGAAATGGGTCGTACGTTAGACCGTGTTGGAGTTGTGGAATGAGTTATCTGTCAGGCTGCATCTGAGGATGAAAGGGATAGTCGTACGCTAGACTATACTTCAGAAATATACCGTACGCTAGGTAGCAGCAGAATATCCGAATGGGTCGTATGCTAGACCGTCTCTGAGCAGAAGAAGAAGCCGTCTGTTAGGCTGAATCTGATGACGAAAAGGGGTAATCGTACGCTAGACTACACTTCAGAAATGTACCGTACGCTAGGTAGCATCTGAGGACTTGAAGGTCTAACTGGGTCGTACGTTAAACCGTATCTGAGCAGAATGAGCCGTCCGTTAGGCTGAATCTGATGACGAAAAGGGGTAGTCGTACGCTAGACTACACTTCAGAAATGTACCGTACGCTAGGTAGCATCTGAGGACTTGAAGGTCTAACTGGGTCGTACGTTAGACCGTATTGGATTTGTTGAAGGTCAGAATGGACCGTACGTTAGATCGCATCTGAGTTGAAGGAGTCATATGTTGAGCTGAATCAGAATGAACCGTACGCTAGGCTATATCTGATAGTATTTGTATATGTTGTATTTGCAATGAATATCTGGGATGGGCTTAAAGATGCCACCATTAGGATGATGTCAGAGTGAATGTTGACATGGAGTATATCTGAAAGATGTATCTGAAGAAGAAAGTAGTCGTACGCTAGACTACACCTCGGAATATACCGTACGCTAGGCAGTATCTGAGGGATATAGTTGAATCTTGAATGTAATAGATAAAGATGTCCGTCTGAATGGACCTTTGTTTTGACTGTGTCAGGAGGATAATTGACCTGAAAAATAAAGTTAGCTTCATGCTATGTCGTGATGCATGAGATGCAAATGTTGTATGCATGCATGTGTTGTGAAATGGTGTAATGAATGGGTTATGCGTCTGAAATAAATGTGAACATTGTATGCATGTATATGTTATGAAATGATGTAATTAATGCACTATGCGTCTGAAACGTTCTTCCAGGGGACTCTACTGGGGAAATAAATCTCAGTCTTCTGGTCGGAGATATTTGTATTGATGACTCTTTCTTAGCCGGGGATGCTTGATTTCTGTCTGATGGTAGAAATGTTCATTAGAAGCCTGGCTGGGGGTGGAAGAGATGACCCATTTGTCTAGTAATGCCACTCTCTTCTGGGAATGACTGGCTTTGCTGGGGGATAGGATTAGCAACGGATTCATTGGAAAGCATGATTAGACCTTCTCCTCGATCCTGAAGTCTAGTAGTAATCGCTATTTCTATTTTATGCACGCATTTTTGGTAAACATCGATCATATCCAAATGCATATATTAATTCAAATTAAATCAATGGACGCTTATGCAAACAAAACAGAGAAAGTAAAACAAAAGCATTTTTTTTGAAACTAAAATTATATTGATTTCGAAAGAGGGCCTATAAACAGGCAATTTGTGTACAAGGAGACAGAAATCCTAGTAAGAGGAAATTGTCAAGAAAACAAAGAGAAAGCTATGCCGAAAACATCCTATTGACTTTAATTCCCCTACTGCCATTATGTCTTCAAGCCTCTCATCTCCTGCTGTCGGATAGAAGTGATTAGCTTGTTCAGTCCTTTGAACTTGGATGAAGTTGTCTGAGAACGGGACATAGTCATACGCTTTGATCCCTAATTTTTGCCTGGACCGCCTTTTCAGGTTTTCAATCCACCAGGATACCCCTTTTTGCCCAAGCCGCCTTTTCAGGTTTTTGACTTGCCGGGTGCACATTTTTTTATGTTTATCCCTAATTTTTGCCCGAACCTTTTTGGTTTGCCGGGATGCCCTTACTTTTACCTAGGTACGTCGACCTAGCAGGTCTCTTTTATGCGTAGTATTTTTTGACTATGTCTGCGTTCACGGGATGTGGGAAGTCTTCGCCGTCCATTGTAGCTAGTATCATGGCTCCACCAGAGAATACCTTCTTAACTACAAACGGCCCTTCGTACGTGGGAATCCATTTTCCTCTGGGATCACCCTGTGGTAGAATGATACGCTTTATTACCAAATCGCCAATTCGATATACCTGTCTTTTGACTCTTTTGTTAAATGCCTGGTGTAGCGGTGTATTCGTCGCTATATGATTTATCGATTAAACCATAAGCAAAGCATACAATGAAGTTTCGAGTCGCCACCGCACTTTTATTTATCCAAAGGACTGGCTAAAAAGCGAACAAAAGCCTAAGAAGTTTTGCACGTAGAAAACTAATAAAAGATCAGAGATTCTGGGTAAGGGGTAAATTACGCAATGGGAAGGTGTTAGGCACCCACTACGTCCTAGGTACTCCTAAGGAGCCCTTTTCACACTTGTTATGCTAAATTGTTATTTGTTATGACATATGCATTGTGCAAACATGATTGAAATGATGAGAAAAGAATATACAGTTTTTATTGGGTTTGAGCGGATGAACCCGCTGCCTACGTACCTTCCATCAAAGGTAAGGATCAAAACACCGTAGTTCGGCTAAAAGATTTCCAAAAGTGAGTTGGGTTCAATTTTAAACAAACAATGGACAAGGCCAAAACAATTGAGTGGGTGAAATTAATTGATTGTGATTATGAAAGCGAGGTCAAGTATGATTAGGATTGATTCAGAGAAGTATTATGAAATGAAGTTTGAAAAAGGTCAAGGACTTGAGTCCAGGTTTTTAGTTTGAAAACATGAAGAAGTTTGCACAATGTCTATGTCAAGTTTAAGATCAAATGTGAAAAGGTTCTAGGACATGATGAGGATGAATGGATGAGGATGGAAAGTAAAACTTCTCAGGAGGTTCACTTCTTGAGATCATATAGAAGATGATTCAAGTGTGTCCTTTGGAATGGAAAACAAGTAATGATAAAATAAACAAACAAATGATACCGGATGCCACTCAATGGTCTTACTCCAATCTCACAAACAAAAGCGGATATCGGATACCAATGGCTGGGTTTACACCAATCTCCTAAAACAGAAATGGATATCAGAGGCCACTCAATGGTCTTACACTAATCTCCTCAAAAAGAAAACAAGACTGAAATATGGACATTAAACCGCCAATCTAGCGGGACTTAGGTTAATTCCAAACATGATCATAGGAAAGCAAATGCCAACTTGTGGGACTTACAATTGCATCCTCTCATAAACAAAGAAAGCAAAACAATAGATGTCAGATGCCAATCTGTATGGGCTTACTCTAACATACACAGTATGATCCTAGGAAAACAAATGCCAACTTGTGGGACTTACAATTGTATCCTCACATACAAACAATACAACAAGTAAAGATAAGATGAGTGGCCAATGTGATGGTCTTATACTCACTTCCATATCATAGGAACAAATGCCAACTTGTGGGACTTACAATTGTCCTCAATGGGTAAACAACAGTGACAATGTCACACAAAAACAAAGAGATGATCATGCATTGATGGCAATTGATGATGATAAATGCATAGCATATAGGCAAGCAAATGCATATGAAGCAATCAATCAATCAATGAGAATCAGACAGCACACTCTATAGCCAAACAAGGGGGCTCACACAAGAGGGTTTGACTATGAAAGTCCACTGTAATAGGTAAATGTCGCTCTTAACCTTGCCATTGAGAGGCTAAGGTGAAGCAGATGAAAGGAGATGAGGGGTGTGCCTCATTGCTTCTATCCCTGATCAGGGAGAGCATTTAAGAAAGTGTGGGAGCTCAGAAAGATGGAGCTCTTTCCACATTATTAACTCGATAGATCTTGGGTTTTTATCTCCATGCCTCAACCATGTAATGGGAGCAAGGAGAGGACTCACTGAATAGTAGGGGATAGGTTGCTTATCCCTTTGATCTACCAATTGCCTTACTTGAAGGACTTTTCCTGCTTGGGACAATTTTAAACACACACAAGCATTGCCTCTTAAGGAGGACTTCAGACAGTTTGCCCGGTCAAATAACAGACCGGGACTCCAGACTACATGAAGAGAGAGTAATTATACCTCAAAAGCAATTGCTAAATAGCAAAGCAAGCAAATAAAGCAACTAAAGTACCTGAAAAAGTCAAAACAATCAGCAAACAGTTCAAAAGTTTAAATCAAAAGGAATTGGTAAACAGTCAACACAGATGGTCAACTGTGCAAGGCATAAGACTCAAACACATGAGTCAAACCTACAAAACAAAGGTTAGCATATGATAAAACAATCAAGTCCAAACAAGTTTGAAAGATCTTTGAGGCATTGGTGCTTAACCTGAAACAGGAACTCAATTGTAAGCTCAAAAGACCACTAGGACTAGCCTAGGGTCAAGGATGAAAGAAAAAGTCAAAACAGCAAAGAAAAGTCAACCAAAGTCAAGGTCAAACATTTAAGAAGCTATCCCAATTGGATTCACAATCATATCATGCATCATCATCAACTCATAAGCAAAAGAAAGCAAGGCATGGCAAATGAAAGCACAAAAAAGTCAACAGAATGACTTGCATCAAAAGTCAACTCAAACAATTTCAAAAATCACCAAATAAACCACACTCAATACTAACATCTAGCATGGTAAACATGTCAAATTTCATGGCATTTGGATGAGAGGAAGGCAGCAAATTAAAATCAAGAAGTCAACATAATTTCAAGTAAGCACAATGAAAGTTAACAAACATGGGTCAACTTCAAAAAATCATAACAAATTGAAAACAGATGAGAAATGAATGAGATTAACACCAATGCAAAGCTCAAGATGTCTAGTTATCACATATGAAATTTCATGATCATACAATATGGTATGAGAATTTCCCAAAGGATTTGGCAACATGTAGCACAAAAAGTCAACCATTGACTAGGCAGGGAAGAAAATTCTCAAATAAATGGAAAACAGCACAATTAATTCCAATAAAATTCACACATGAACTAGACATGTAAGGGAGGGATCATGCAAAATTTGGGGTCATTTGGATGTAAGGAAGCATGCCATTGAAAATCATGAAAATGCACATTCATGGTGTGACACCAAATGTAACACCTAACTTCAAAAAATCAAAGCTTTCAATCCACATATGATAAATGCATAAACTCTACATGGAAACAAAGGTGAATGAGTCTAGTTTTACCACAAAAAGTTTCAGGACCAATGGATGCAACATCATTATTTCACAATTGTTTTGGCAATATGTATCATTTTGGCATACATGACACAAACCCTAGAGCCAATTAATATCCAATGATCAGAAAAATATTAAAAATCATGGTAAAATACTAGACATCCAACAGGTCACAATGCAAGAAATCCCATAATTTTTGGAGTTGAAATGAATTAGAAATGAATTGTTGAAGATGAGTGAACAATTGGAAGAAGCATGGACAAAATGACATGGTTAACAAGGTCAACATGGTTGACCAGTGGCACGGTGGTAAATACCACCCCCACTAATCAAAACGCACAGCTTAGGGAAACAGAACGAAATGTTCTGATTGGTGGCCTCCCAATGGAACAGTAACGAGGCCAATGAACATTCAAACTTTCTGGGTTTAAAACCCTTAGGGTTTTAGCAGCAAGGCAACAAGTTCCACTTCATAATTCATCATATCATCATGAAATTCAAACAACCTGGCAATTAGCATGGCATTGGAAATGGTTCGTGCAACATCTAAACAGCCAAACAAACCTATTCATGCGAATTTTCTGTGCTTATCTAGGGCTTATGAACAGGGTGTTCATCATCATCAACATTCATACATGGAAAAAACAAATTGCCCAGAAATCGAAAGTGACCATATCAATAGAGCAAACAAACTTCAAACAACACAAATCCAAAAGCCAAATGCACTGAAACACTTTACACAGCATGCATCGAACAAAAATCATCATGAGCAGAAAATTTCAAACCCATATATCTCATGCATTTCTCAATGGTTTTAAGTGATTCAAGTTGTAATGGACTCAACAAAGATAACTCTATCTAACACATGGCATGGATTAGAGAATGGAGATGGTCGAAAACTTACTTAGCTGTGAAGAAAATCGTGAAACAGTGATGGTTTGGATGTTTCCAGCTCAAACAAAGATCCACAATGCTTGATAATGATGGATAGTTGGAGAAGCTCAGCTCAAAACCATCAAATCCAGCTCAAATCGAATTTCACCATGGATATGGCTTCATGTAGCAGTAGCATCAAATGGTATTACAGCAAGAGAATAGGGCTCCAAACAAGCTCCAAATGTTGGCCAAATGCTGAAGGAAACAAGGATGCTCGTGATTCTCTTGTGCTTCAAGCAGAAAAGTGCAAATCGAGCCAAATGGGAAATGAGAGAAATCAGAGTTTTCTGTGTGTTTGTGACTGCAGCTAGGGTTCATTTGTGACAGAAAAATGCCTTTATATTGTCTGTTTAAGGTCTGCTCATGAAGTGGTAATCTTGTTTTGCTTAAATGAAATGATTTGCATTTTTGCTAAGTTTTGCACAAGTGAAAATGGAGGTGTAACTCTTGCACGAATTGGGCTTGAAAAGGCTGCAAATGACCAATACTCTTGCTGTTTGAAGTCTGCACATGAAATGCTACACCTTGTTTTTACTTATGAAGCCATTTGCAAGAATTGCCAAGTTTGCATTTTTGGCAAAAATGATGGTATGGTAGTGGTATGTGCATGAGTTAGGGCTTGGAACAAGTTTCAAATGTCATTCTAAACATTTCCCAATTGGCCAATTGTGTCAAAAGTGTTTAAATCAAAAAGTCAAACTTGAGTCAAACTTGATTTTTAAATGAAATAGGTCAAAAAATGCCATTTTGATTGGCAAGGTTTTGGTTCATGAAATTTATATTTTTGGAAAGAGGAGGAAAAATGTGGTTTTTAGGAAAAAACCCCACCAAATTTGGCCTTATGGTTTGAGAGATATGGTCTTTTGAAGTTCACAAATTTTTGAAATTGAATTGATCATATCTTGACAACCATACATGGGATTTGAGAGTTCTTGGACTTTTTGAAAATGGGAGAACAAGATCTTCAACTTTCATGTTGGGCAAAATTTCATTTGAGGCTTGTATCATGATGCAAGCTGAGGATCAAGAAGTTTCCATTTTTGGCAGTTAAAATTACAGGTCCACTTTCTATTTTGGGAAATTTTCTGATTGGCTTCAAATTCTTCAATGATGTTGATTGCCATGACACATGAGGCCTATTAGGACATGAATAAGCTCTCTCAAACCATTTCCATCCATCAAAACCATAGAATCAACCACAGTTGACCAACTTTGACTTTTCTAGGGTTTTGCTTGACTGAAGCACCTTCTGATGAATTTCAAACCCTAATTCCTTGAGACCTTGACTTCAGATGATGTCCCAAGTTGTATGAACTCTTGATTATTGACCATGGTGCCCAAATTCCACAAGAATGGCCACCATTCACTGCTTTGACTGATTGTTGACTTTCTAGGGTTTTTGCCTGGCTATGCATTGACTGATGACCTCTGAGCCTTCAACCCTTGACTTGAACACTTCAAATGGACCCCCAAGACATGTGAGCATGATGGAAAAAACCCTAAGGCCTTGGCTCCTTGAGAATTGTGCTTGCTTGCTTGGTTGACTGATCTCCTGATCAATTTGACCTAATTTCTTGCTTGCTTGCTCTTGAGGCAACTGGGGACAATGCAATGCTATGCAATGTATCATGATATGCTATGACCTAATATGAGAATGTATGTACAATGATAGGTGCAAATTTGAGGTGCTACAGCTGCCCCTATTCAATCAGCTGGGAACCCGAACGGATGATAGCAACGGCTGTCAGACTTTCAGGGTAAACAGGGATTGAATACCAAAGAACCGTAGAAATTTGCACCGATTGGATATAATACAAGAACCACGTCATTTACCGATGACAAACTGCATGACAACTTCATAAAAGCAAAACCATTTACCGATGGTTGAAGAACTGGAACCTTGATATTTACCGATATCAACTTCAGCACGACCACTTACCGATGGCGGCTGGGGAAAACAAACTTCTGAAAAACAAAACCATTTACCGATGGTTAAAACTTGATATTTACCGATATCAACTTCAGCAAGACCATTTACCGATGGTTGCTGGGAAATAATTTGATGTAGGAAGGAAGCAAGACCATTTACCGATGGTGGCTTCAGAGCAAACCTGATATTTACCGATATCAAGGCCATTTACCGATGGCTGCTGCAACTGGGAATTCGATATTTACCGATATCGAAGAAAACTGGGCCATTTACCGATGGCATCTCCGCTTGGGGAGGAACAAAATCTTCGTGGTGATACCAGACAGGACGTTTACCGACAACTTCTGGGGATTTTGATTTTATTAGCGAAAGAACAAAGAATGACCAGACATTTACCGATGACTGGGTTGAGACTCGATGTTTACCGACATCGAAAGATGATGTTTACCGACATCAAAAAGAATGACCAGACATTTACCGATGACTGGGGTGAGACTCGGTGTTTACCGACATCGAAAGATGATGTTCACCGACATCAAAAAGAATGACCAGACATTTACCGATGACTGGGGTGAGAAATTCATTGGTGAGAGGCAAACAAAAATTTGCAACTGAAAACCAGATAGGACATTTACAGATGACTCTACTGGGGATTTCTAGCTGGGGATCTATCAGACATTTACCGATGACTGAAAGGAAGACTCGATGTTTACCAACACCGAAACAATGGCGTTTACCAACACCAAAAAAAGACCAGACATTTACCGATGACTGGGTGAGACTCGATGTTTACCGACACCGAAACAATGGCGTTTACCGACACCAAAAATGACCAGACATTTACCGATGACTGGGTGAGACTCGATGTTTACCGACACCGAAACAACGGTGTTTACCGACACCAAAACAAAGGAGACACACGCGGGTGTTGACATGACACTTATTGGTATCAAAAGATCAGACATCTGAGATATGTCAAAGCAAGGCTGATCACTTGCTGGGGGTCTCACTGGGGAGAAACAAACTTTCTGTCACCATCGGGTGAGGAAATAAACCTCTGTGGGGATAATCAAATCTGAATGCTGTCGAAGCAAGTGTAGCTGATTTACTGATGTTGAACAAAATGATCCGCCTCTGCCGGGGGATATGGTCTGATGTGGTTTCGAACACATGAATGCATATGTTTGAATTTTTCTATGGCGTAATGCTCCATATGGGATGGAAATGCTACGCAGTTTGAGGATGCAATGATTACTATATGCAATGCAGTATGATGAGAACTCTGCGGGGAGAGATACACAGGACGACTGTGCCGAGGAATCTTCAGGACAAATCCACTGGGGGAAAAGGACAAGGCAACTGCTGGGGAGCAAACAATATAAATCCACTAGGGGAAGGCAAAGCAACTCGCTGGGGAGTAATGAAGCAACTCTGCTAGGGGAAAACAAGGGGAAACCTGCTGGGGTAGCCCAATCATTCCACAAAAATTCCGCTTGGGGAAATAAAAAACTCTGCTGGGGAAGCTAAAACTGGCAACTCTCTGGGGGTAAGGCGCATACCAACCTCAGATAAAATAGGCCCTGCTTTGGGGAATAACTGCTACTCCGCCGGGGACGACCCACAATGTTCACAAGTAGAAACGACCCAGCTGGGGATGTAGGTATCCGTCTGCCATGGACACCTGTCCAATCCACTGATAGGATGAACTCTGCTGGAGAGATAACTGCTTCGCTGGGGAAGGCTTAAGCAAACCATAGTTAGGAGAATGAATCCGTCTGGGGAAAGCACTGCTGGGGAATGCTCACAGGTGACGACCTTACTGGGGAAAATATTCACAGGTGACGACCTGCAAATTGGAACAACAGATGCCCCAGGGAGTACATGGACAAGATACGGTCAAGTGTCCTCAACATTCAAAAATGATTTTCAAATGTTTTAATCTTTCTGCACGTCATTGTTTAGCCTTCATGTTTTTATATGCAATGTTTATCAAAAAAATCAGACGTTTTTTGCAAACAAAACAGTAAAAGTAAAAACAAGAGAGCAATTTATCTGAATAACGACTTTTATTGATTGAAAGTGTGCCTGAAGAGGCAAATACATTGGGAAGCAATTCCTAGGAAGAGGTAATTGCGCACAAAGGGAAAAATAAACTATCCTAATGGCGATGTGAACACGGCATCCACTGTTTCCCAACTCTGTTATAACTCATAGATCATCAGTTTCCTCCCAATTCCTTGCTTTCTGAGAAGAATGACTGGACCGATCACATCTGTCGAGATGGTAGCTGACGAAGCATGATGAAGTACAGATAACTCAAACTGTAGTCTTCGCTTTAATCCCTCTTTTGGCTGGATCGCCCTTTCGGGTTTTCAATCCACCGGGATACCCATTTTTGCCTAAGCCGCCCTTGCGGGTTTTCGACTTACCGGGTGTACAATTTTTTCATTTTTATCCCTAACTTTTGCCCGAACCTTTTCTTTCTGTTTTTTGGTTCGCCGGGATGCCCATTTTTGCCTGGACTCTTTTGTTCTTTTTGTCCAGCGGGTCAATTTATGCGAAGTATTTTTTGACTACATCTGAGTTGACATGGGAAGGAAAATCTTCACCATCCATAGTTGTAAGCATCAAGGCTCCACCGGAGAAGACCTTCTTCACAACATATGGACCTTCGTAATTAGGAGTCCACTTGCCCCTGTTATCTGTACCGGGAGGGAGGATCCTCTTCAAAACTAGATCGCCAGTTTGAAATGTTCGAGGACGCACTTTCTGATCAAAGGCTCGCTTCATCCTTCTCTGATACAACTGCCCATGGCAAACAGCTGCTAACCGTCTTTCTTCGATAAGGCTTAACTCATTAAACCTTGTACGAATCCACTCGGCTTCGTCCAGCTTGACATCCAATAATACCCTCAGAGAAGGGATCTCCACTTCAACTGGTAGGACTGCTTCCATACCATACACAAGGGAGTAGGGGGTTGCCCCGGTCGACGTACGTACTGAGGTACGGTATCCATGCAAAGCGAAAGGCAGCATCTCATGCCAATCTTTGTACGTAACGACCATCTTCTGCACAATCTTCTTGATGTTCTTGTTAGCTGCCTCAACAGCCCCATTCATCTTTGGTCTGTAAGGAGAAGAATTGTGATGTTCGATCTTGAAATCTCTGCACAAGTCTTTCATCATCTTGTTGTTGAGATTTGAACCATTGTCAGTAATGATTCTCTCAGGAACTCCATAACGACAGATGATTTCTTTCTTGATGAACCGGGCAACCACTTGTTTGGTGACGTTGGCATAGGAAGCTGCTTCCACCCATTTGGTGAAGTAATCAATCGCAACCAGGATGAAGCGATGTCCATTAGAAGCAGTAGGCTCTATCTTCCCAATCATGTCAATGCCCCACATGGCGAACGGCCAAGGCGAGTTCATGACATTCAACGGGCTTGGTGGTACATGCACCTTATCAGCATAGATTTGACACTTATGGCATTTCCGAGCATATTTGAAGCAATCGGATTCCATAGTCATCCAGTAATATCCGGCTCTCAGCAATTTCTTCGACATTGCATGACCACCAGCATGGGTACCAAACGAACCCTCGTGCACTTCTTGCATTAACATGTCTGCTTCGTGTCTATCCACGCATCTGAGCAAGACCATGTCAAAGTTCCTCTTGTATAGCACATCATCCTGATTCAGATAAAAGCTTCCAGCTAGCCTTCTCAGGGTCTTCTTATCATTCTTCGACGCACCCTCAGGATATTCTTGAGTCTTGAGGAAGTTCTTGATGTCATAATACCACGGCTTATCATCAATAGCATTAACAGACTCGGCTGCAAACACATATGCAGGCCTCTCGAGTCGATTCACAGCAACATGTGGCACATGATTCCACCAATGAACCTTTATCATGGAAGATAAAGTAGCCAATGCATCAGCCATTTGATTCTCATCCCGAGGGACATGATACAACTTCACCTTCTTGAAGAACGTCAGTATTCTTCTGGTGTAATCTCTATACGGAATCAAATGTGGCTGGTTTGTATTCCAGTCTCCATTGACCTGATTGATCACTAGAGCAGAATCTCCGAATATGTCAAGTGTTTTGATCCTCAGATCAATGGCTTCTTCTATCCCCATGATACAAGCCTCGTACTCAGCTTCATTGTTGGTGACGTCGAATGTCAATCTGGCAGAAAAAGGTATATGAGCACCTTTGGGATTGATCAACACGGCCCCAACACCATTACCGTTCATATTCACAGCCCCATCGAACATCAGTGTCCACTTGTCATCAGGATCCGGTCCTTCCTCGACAAGCGGCTCTTCACAGCCTTTCGTCTTCAGATACATGATGTCTTCATCAGGGAATTCAAACATCATAGGCTGATAGTCGTCGATCGGTTGCTCGGCAAGATAGTCGGACAGAATACTACCTTTGATGGCCTTCTGTGACGTGTACTGAATGTCGTACTCTGTTAAGATCATCTGCCAACGGGCAACACGTCCGGTGAGAGCCGGCTTCTCAAAGATGTATTTGACTGGATCCATCCTAGAAATCAACAGAGTAGTATGGTTCAACATATACTGCCTTAGTCGGCGAGCAGCCCAGGCCAAAGCACAGCAAGTTTTCTCGAGCAGTGAATATCTTGTTTCACAGTCGGTAAACTTTTTGCTTAGGTAGTATATGGCATGCTCTTTTCGACCAGACTCGTCATGCTGTCCCAATACACACCCCATCGAAGTCTCGGTGACTGATAGGTACATTATCAGTGGTCTCCCAGGAACTGGAGGAATCAGGATTGGAGGTTTCTGTAGATACTCCTTGATTTTGTCAAATGCGTTCTGACAATCATCATTCCATTTGATCGCCTGATTCTTTCTGAGCAGTTTGAAAATTGGTTCACATGTAGCAGTTAGATGAGATATGAACCTTGCAATGTAGTTCAACCTCCCTAAAAACCCACGGACTTGCTTTTCCGTTCTCAGTTCAGGCATCTCTTGAATAGCTTTGACCTTAGCTGGATCAACCTCAATCCCTTTTTCACTGACAATGAAGCCTAAGAGCTTCCCGGATCTCACTCCAAACGTGCACTTGTTCGGATTCAGCCTCAGCTTGAACTTGACCAGTCTGTCGAACAACTTCTGCAAATTTACCAGGTGCTCCTCTTCTGTCTGCGACTTCGCAATCATATCATCCACGTACACTTCGATTTCGTTGTGCATCATGTCATGAAAGAGAGTCGTCATTGCCCTCTGATAGGTAGCACCGGCATTCTTCAGCCCAAATGGCATCACTTTGTAGCAGAACGTGCCCCAAGGTGTAATGAATGTCGTCTTTTCCATGTCCTCCGGCGCCATCTTGATCTGGTTATAGCCTGAGAAACCGTCCATGAAAGAGAATACCGAGGATTGAGCCGTATTATCCACCAATACATCAATGTGAGGTAATGGGAAATCATCTTTCGGACTCGCCCTGTTCAAATCCCGGTAATCGACACACATCCTGACTTTGCCATCCTTCTTTGGCACGGGAACAATGTTGGCAACCCACGGCGGGTAACTGGTAACAGCCAGAAAACCTGCGTCCCACTGCTTCTGAACCTCTTCCTTGATCTTGACAGCCATATCAGGACTAGTTCTGCGAAGCTTCTGTTTGACCGACGGGCACTCTTCTCTGAGAGGTAACCGATGCACCACAATGTCCGTATCCAGCCCAGGCATATCTTGGTATGACCAGGCGAATATTTCCACATATTCTTTCAGCATCTCGATTAGCCTCCTCTTGACAGAGTCTTCTAAAGCAGCCCCAATCTTGATCTCTCTTCTGGCGTCCTCAGTACCCAGATTGACAATTTCCAACTCTTCCTGATGAGGTTGGATGACCCTTTCCTCTTGCTTCAGTAGTCTGACCAATTCTGCAGGGAGTTCACAGTCTTCCTCACTCTCCTCTTCAGCTTGGTAGATGGGATTGTTGAAATCATACTGAGCCATAGCAGAGTCGTTCACAGTGGATGCCAAAAGATCATTTCTGCATGTTTAATGTTTTGTTTTTAGAAAAAGATTTCAATGAAGTCACAAAAAACAAAAACATTGCCATTTTTATTGTTTTGAAAAAAAAGTGGAAAACAGAAAATAGAAAGACAGAGATCTCAAAATTTGATTGAAAAACGTCCTTTATTTATAAACATTGCGAACATGATGTGGCCCTACAATGAACCACTACGCCCTGGGCAGAACGTAGGGTTTTCATGCAAAATGAAAAAACAAAGAAAATTACTCTGTCAGTAGAGTAACTTGGACCACATCCTCTGCTGTCCA
Organism: Lathyrus oleraceus; assembly: GCF_024323335.1. Lineage (NCBI taxonomy): Eukaryota > Viridiplantae > Streptophyta > Magnoliopsida > Fabales > Fabaceae > Lathyrus > Lathyrus oleraceus. The sequence continues at coordinate 373,348,956 of NC_066580.1, forward strand.
ATTGTTGATAGATTCGCCTGGTGCACAAGGGCGGACCCAGACGTCCAAATCACAATCACTGTCTTCACCATCAGTAGCAAAGACATCCCCATGGTTCATCAGCCCAGCGCTGGTGAAGGTGCTCGGACCTGCTTGTACATGCTGCTCTGCTTGGAGAGGCTCATACCCGATGCCGAATTTGTCTTCTTTGATTGGCAAGTCAACCATCTTGCCCCAGCCCTCTGCTTTGCCAGAATCAACCACTTCCCTGGCCTGCTTGTACGACGATATCGAAGCGCCCGACTTCCTCTGCTCCGCACAAGCTACCCCTTCTAAGGCCACGGTCTCAAATGCCTGGCACAAGGTTTCATGGATCTCGCCATCTACCTCAACATACTTGAATGAGGAGAGATGACTCACCAGAATTTCCTCTTCGCCACAGACGGTCACGATCTGACCGTTCCAGACATACTTGAGTTTTTGGTGGAGAGTCGACGAGACTGCTCCAGCGGCGTGAATCCAAGGACGCCCCAACAAACAGCTATAAGCGGGCTGAATGTCCATCACGTAGAACACGATGTCGAACACCTCCGGACCTATCTTTACCGGCAAGGTGACTTCACCAAACACAGACCTTTTGGATCCATCAAAGGCACGCACTATAAGATCACTGGGAGTGAGCACGACTCCCTCAACATCGATTTTCTTCAGTATTTGCTTCGGCAGGACATTCAGGGACGACCCGGTGTCCACTAGCACGTGAGATAATACAGCGCCTTTACACTCCATAGTGATGTGCAAAGCTTTGTTATGATTGCGACCCTCAGGCGTTAGGTCTAGGTCAGTGAAACCCACACCGTGCCTGGTGCTCACGTTGGCTAGTACACCCTCCAACTGGTTGACGGATATCTCTTGCGGGACGTATGCCATATTCAACATCTTCAGCAAAGCGTCCCGATGTGCCTTAGAACACATCAGCAAAGAGAGTATCGAAATCTTTGACGGAGTTTGATTGAGCTGATCTACGATCTTGTAGTCACTCTTTTTGATGATTTTCATGAACTCCTCAACATCTCTTTGGAAAGAACCCTCAGCCTCCTTCTGAGCTGGTTCTTCGTCAACCACTGCTTGCTTGCCCTTAGCCCTTGCAGATGCCTTAGCATTAGCATCCCTCAAAGGCTGAGGAGCAAACAGTCGTCTGCTCCTAGTGAAACCTCCTGGTCCTCCGACATTGTCCACTACCGGACTTGTAACCGCAGGAGTCCTCACTGGAGCACTGATTGTAACAGGTGTTTGCACAGCTGGTCTCGTCTGGTTACCAGCCCTTCTATCTCGGCGATAGGCGTTGTCATAACTCCAGGGAACTGCTCTACCATTTTCAATTTGCCTTCTGCCAGGCGCAACAATAGTAGCTGGTGCACGGATGGTTACCGGAGCTGGAATGGTAACCGGAGTATTGCTCGTTGTGGGTGCGCTGACAGTCCCTCTTCCTCGTCCCTCAGACGGCTTGTAAAATATGGTGACAGTAGACACTGCCCCATCATTCTTAACGGCCCGGCTGAACTGCAGACAGCCCTCATCCATCATCTTCTGAATTCCAGCCCTCAGCTGGTCACAACCATTCACAGCTTCTGAACAGCCCACACACTCTTCTTGACAACCTGGGTCAACACCCCCCTTCAACAATCGGCCCTTGATTGTTAACAAAGAAGTCTGAACTTCATCAACATTCACAATCAAGTCTTCAGCCTCCCCATCTTCGATATTGTTAACCCTATGCCCTCCATGTTGAGGCATAGGATTGTTCACCACATTCGGAACTGGAGAAAAGTTGATCGCCTTAGCATCGATCAAGTCCTGAACCTTGTGCTGCAAAGCTCGGCATCTTTCAATATGGTGGCCTGGTGCCCCAGAATGAAAGTCACATCTAACATTTGCGTCATAGCCAGGAGGCAACACTGTAGGAGTAGCCATCGTACGCAACTCTACAAACCCTAACCGGAGTAGTTCGGGTAGTAGCTCTGCGTAAGACATAGGCAGAGGGTCAAATCTTCTATCAGGATTCAACCTCTGTCTCTGCTGAGGCTGGAAAGGACGTTGCTGTTGTTGCTGCTGTTGTTGCGGTTGTTGTTGTTGTTGTTGCTGAACCCTCTGTTGTTGCGGACGAGGTTGAGGTGCAGGAATGGTCACTGCAGCCACTGGACGATACTGATCTCGAGTAGCTTTTGCTCTGTACACACCCCCTATGTGCTGTACAGCATTAGTCTCTCCTTCTCTACGGCGAGGTGCCCCAGAGAAGGGTTTCTTGGAAGAGGATGAGGAACCTGCATCATGGATCCTCCCAGCCTTGATTAGACTCTCAGTTCTTTCGCCGCAGATAACGACGTCAGAAAAACTTCCGAATGGGCAGCTTCCCATCCGGTCCATGTACACACCCTGGAGAGTACTGATGAACATGTCAGTCAACTCCCTTTCCAGCATAGGGGGTTGAACTCTTGCAGCTAGTTCGCGCCATCTCTGGGCGTACTCTTTGAAGCTCTCGTTGTTCTTCTGACAAAGACTCTGCAGTTGAGTCCTGGTCGGAGCCATGTCCATGTTATGCTTATACTGCCTGAGGAACGCCTCACCCAGGTCTCTCCAGCATCTAATGGAATCCCGCTTCAACTCCATATACCAATCCAAAGACGCCCCAGATAGGCTGTCTTGGAAGAAATACATCCACATTTTTTCATCGTCAGTATATGCGGATATCTTTCGGTAATATGCCTGCACATGGGTGCGAGGGCAGGAGGTACCGTTGTATTTGTCAAATGACGGCGCCTTGAATTTATGCGGGATTCTGAGTCCTTCAACCAATCCCATGTTGGTAACATCAAAACCGAGGGAGTTTTGACATTCCATTGCCCGGATCTTCTCAGCAAGGGCCTCAACTTTGCGATCTCTCGCGTCATTCCTACCCAAGATGTCGTCATCTTCGCTGAGCATGGTAAACAAATCCTCTTGTCTGTCAACAATCGGAATTCTATTACGGGCCGGAACCTGAATGACTCTGGCACTAGCAACATCTGGAGCGATCGGTTGACCGTCAACTCGGATACCCCTCAACTCTTCACCCACAGCATAGTTGTTGACGGGAATAGCAGCAGCAGGAGTGTCAGGAACTGGATTTCCTTCTTGCAGAGGCTGGTTGGGCGGTGGCAATGTAGCTTCTTGTCTCTGAACCAGTGCTCGGAGTTCTTCTTGACCTTGCGCAACCCCTTGCATCATATGAATGAATTGGGCCATGCTAGCCCTCATCTCTGCCAACTCGGCTTGTACTTGATCCATGTTGCGTTGATGGTTGAGTCGCGTTGAGTAGCGGTGCGGCCTTTGATCAGCTATCCTGTCTGGACACAGGAATCAAAGTGAGAAGACGGCCTGAGAACACCTGTTATGCAAATGAGATGAGTATGATGCATGCAATGCTTGTGCAAATGCTTTGTTTTCAAGGAACCCTTGGGGTATTACTTGCAATATTTTGAATATTTAAACATTTTAATTGCTCATGGAAATATTTCATTCAAATATATTGAGACAAAGAAATACAACATTTTTTGATTCATTACAAAGAGAAAAGGTAAATGACATCCTATGGATCCCTAGAAGCTCGGGATGCTGGAAGACGGGAAGTGCACAACTTCTTGATCTCTCTCTCATAGGCAGCCTCCATGTCAGCTTTCTCCTTTGCAAGTCGATCATACTTCCTCTTCCAGAATTTGGATGACTGAGGAAGCAGAGAAGTCCAAGTATCGTTTGAATCGTCGATCACTCGGTGCTCGAGAAATTCAATCATAGCATCCTTCTCCTTGAGCTGCTGCAGCAATTCCTCCCTCTCACGGATCCAGGCACGCGAAAGGTCCTCCTCTCTCAACTCCTCTACACGTTGGGTAGGGAGGGTTGAAGGCCCAGCCATATCCAACGGTGTAGGTCTCGGATGATCATACGGCATCAGGTAGGTGGCAGCTCTCTGTCTGACCCAAGAAGTGTATGGCTCCAAAGCAATGCAGTTCTTCGGACCCAACTCATTCCTACGTTTCTTATGAATACTGCGCCATGCACGGACAAATCTGGCTTTCAGGCCTTGGGGATCTTTACCCTCCTGAAAGAACACACCTTCTAACAGAATGCTATTAGGTTTATCCTTCAGGGGGAACCCAAGCTGACGACGTGCAAGAATAGGATTGTAGGTAATCCCACCACATGTGCCAAGAAGAGGCACATTAGGGAATTCCCCACAATAGTCGATGATCTGAACGATATCATACACGCGATCATACCAGGTGATGTCATCATTGGTGAGAGACATGAGTCTCTGAGACCACCGTAGACATCCCTTGTTCTCCTTGAAAGCAACTGTCTGCGGCAAGTGCGAAATAAACCACTTGTACAGCAAGGGTAGACAGCAGACAATGACTCCTCCATTCTTCATATTCCTCAGGTGCATGGAGACATAAGCATCGCCCAACAAGGTCGGAACTGGATTAAGGACTGCAAAGATCCTAATGGCGTTCATGTCAACGAACTTGTCGAAGTTGGGAAATAGCACCAATCCATAGATGAGTAGCACAAACAGAGCCTCAAAGGCATCCTCACTCATGGCCTTCCCATAAAAGGTAGCTTGGGCAATGAGGAACTCGGAAGGAAAACCCTGAATTCCGCCTTTGGTAGTCAGATTAGCTCTAATCAAATCTTCATCTATATGCAACAGACTAGCAATCTCTCGAGCAGATGGAATACTCTCTAAGCCACTGAACGGCACTTGATCCAGAATCGGAATCCCAATGAGATGAGAGTATTCTTCCAAAGTCGGCAACAACTGGAAGTCCGGAAATAAGAAGCAGTGGTGCAAAGGATCATAGAACTGAGCCAAGGTACTCATCAATCCTTCGTCAACCTGAGTGGTGAGCAGAGGTAGAAGCTTCCCATAACGAGTTTTGAAACCCAAGGGAGCTAATACATATGATGTCAGATTCCTTAACTCTTTTATGTCGGGCTGCTTAAAGCTGTACTTTTTTGTATGCCTCTTTGGTTTTTCCATTGTCTGAAAATTTTGCAAATAAACCCTTTAAGTTCCTTGAAAATTTTCTCTTTTTTTTTTTGATGACATGTATGCGGATGAATGCATGAATGCATGAATGCAACAAACACACTCAAGGATCAAGCAAGGCACACCACACAAAGGTCGTGGGAAAGCTCTATGTATCCTTAATATCAATCATCCATTTTGGTGGATTTAGGTTTTCACCTTATCAACACCCAAGTTCCATTGATATTAACGGTACATGAACCGGTTCAAACATCCCTAATATCAACCAGCCGCTTTGGTGGATTTAGGTTTTACACCTGATCCGGGATCCATTGATATTAACAATGTTTGAACGACTCAACCACGAATCACGGGTTTGTTGAGAGTCACGAGCATGGAGTCTCGGTTAAGAACCACCCAAAGGGAGTGTACTAGGGTTTAAACCTGCCAGACATGTTCTATCAGAGGTTCCCATAATCATCGTTCCATCTTTCGAATATTATCGGAGGAACGAATACTCGTATTCCAAGAATATTCTCAAGAGAAACTCTTATGAGTGTAGTATCGCGTAACAATCGTGTCAGAACTGACATCTGAACGACCTCCGCACTACGGTCCTAAAAATAGGCCACGAGGGGTTTGGTAAACTAAGGTCCTTGGCTTCTACGGCACATGATTGAAAGAATAATGCCTAACCACAAATAACTTGTGTGCCATTATTAGTTCAACATGACCTCCACCAAGTGAATGGACTCGCAAGTCAACTGGCTAAGGACTACTCCACACCAGTCAACGAGACTATGCCATTCTCCTATCCTAGAGTGCACTCGAGTCCGGGTACAGAACTCATCTCACAGACCACCAAAGCAAACAGCAATGTATATCAAGCAATTCACACATTACAATCAATACAGTGATCCCCAAATTGTACAAGAATATGTCGAATAACAAATAACAATATAGCACAACAAAGGTGAAAAGTAGGCACTACCGCCAAGGATGAGTATACATCCCCAGCAGAGTCGCCACTTTTCTGTAGCGGTGTATTCGTCGCTATATGATTTATCGATTAAACCATAAGCAAAGCATACAATGAAGTTTCGAGTCGCCACCGCACTTTTATTTATCCAAAGGACTGGCTAAAAAGCGAACAAAAGCCTAAGAAGTTTTGCACGTAGAAAACTAATAAAAGATTAGAGATTCTGGGTAAGGGGTAAGTTACGCAATGGGAAGGTGTTAGGCACCCACTACGTCCTAGGTACTCCTAAGGAGCCCTTTTCACACTTGTTATGCTAAATTGTTATTTGTTATGACATATGCATTGTGCAAACATGATTGAGATGATGAGAAAAGAATATACAGTTTTTATTGGGTTTGAGCGGATGAACCCGCTGCCTACGTACCTTCCATCAAAGGTAAGGATCAAAACACCGTAGTTCGGCTAAAAGATTTCCAAAAGTGAGTTGGGTTCAATTTTAAACAAACAATGGACAAGGCCAAAACAATTGAGTGGGTGAAATTAATTGATTGTGATTATGAAAGCGAGGTCAAGTATGATTAGGATTGATTCAGAGAAGTATTATGAAATGAAGTTTGAAAAAGGTCAAGGACTTGAGTCCAGGTTTTTAGTTTGAAAACATGAAGAAGTTTGCACAATGTCTATGTCAAGTTTAAGATCAAATGTGAAAAGGTTCTAGGACATGATGAGGATGAATGGATGAGGATGGAAAGTAAAACTTCTCAGGAGGTTCACTTCTTGAGATCATATAGAAGATGATTCAAGTGTGTCCTTTGGAATGGAAAACAAGTAATGATAAAATAAACAAACAAATGATACCGGATGCCACTCAATGGTCTTACTCCAATCTCACAAACAAAAGCGGATATCGGATACCAATGGCTGGGTTTACACCAATCTCCTAAAACAGAAATGGATATCAGAGGCCACTCAATGGTCTTACACTAATCTCCTCAAAAAGAAAACAAGACTGAAATATGGACATTAAACCGCCAATCTAGCGGGACTTAGGTTAATTCCAAACATGATCATAGGAAAGCAAATGCCAACTTGTGGGACTTACAATTGCATCCTCTCATAAACAAAGAAAGCAAAACAATAGATGTCAGATGCCAATCTGTATGGGCTTACTCTAACATACACAGTATGATCCTAGGAAAACAAATGCCAACTTGTGGGACTTACAATTGTATCCTCACATACAAACAATACAACAAGTAAAGATAAGATGAGTGGCCAATGTGATGGTCTTATACTCACTTCCATATCATAGGAACAAATGCCAACTTGTGGGACTTACAATTGTCCTCAATGGGTAAACAACAGTGACAATGTCACACAAACAAAGAGATGATCATGCATTGATGGCAATTGATGATGATAAATGCATAGCATACAGGCAAGCAAATGCATATGAAGCAATCAATCAATCAATGAGAATCAGACAGCACACTCTATAGCCAAACAAGGGGGCTCACACAAGAGGGTTTGACTATGAAAGTCCACTGTAATAGGTAAATGTCGCTCTTAACCTTGCCATTGAGAGGCTAAGGTGAAGCAGATGAAAGGAGATGAGGGGTGTGCCTCATTGCTTCTATCCCTGATCAGGGAGAGCATTTAAGAAAGTGTGGGAGCTCAGAAAGATGGAGCTCTTTCCACATTATTAACTCGATAGATCTTGGGTTTTTATCTCCATGCCTCAACCATGTAATGGGATCAAGGAGAGGACTCACTAAATAGTAGGGGATAGGTTGCTTATCCCTTTGATCTACCAATTGTCTTACTTGAAGGACTTTTCCTGCTTGGGACAATTTTAAACACACACAGGCATTGCCTCTTAAGGAGGACTTCAGACAGTTTGCCCGGTCAAATAACAGACCGGGACTCCAGACTACATGAAGAGAGAGTAATTATACCTCAAAAGCAATTGCTAAATAGCAAAGCAAGCAAATAAAGCAACTAAAGTACCTGAAAAAGTCAAAACAATCAGCAAACAGTTCAAAAGTTTAAATCAAAAGGAATTGGTAAACAGTCAACACAGATGGTCAACTGTGCAAGGCATAAGACTCAAACACATGAGTCAAACCTACAAAACAAAGGTTAGCATATGATAAAACAATCAAGTCCAAACAAGTTTGAATGATCTTTGAGGCATTGGTGCTTAACCTGAAACAGGAACTCAATTGTAAGCTCAAAAGACCACTAGGACTAGCCTAGGGTCAAGGATGAAAGAAAAAGTCAAAACAGCAAAGAAAAGTCAACCAAAGTCAAGGTCAAACATTTAAGAAGCTATCCCAATTGGATTCAGAATCATATCATGCATCATCATCAACTCATAAGCAAAAGAAAGCAAGGCATGGCAAATGAAAGCACAAAAAAGTCAACAGAATGACTTGCATCAAAAGTCAACTCAAACAATTTCAAAAATCACCAAATAAATCACACTCAATACTAACATCTAGCATGGTAAACATGTCAAATTTCATGGCATTTGGATGAGAGGAAGGCAGCAAATTAAAATCAAGAAGTCAACATAATTTCAAGTAAGCACAATGAAAGTCAACAAACATGGGTCAACTTCAAAAAATCATAACAAATTGAAAACAGATGAGAAATGAATGAGATTAACACCAATTCAAAGCTCAAGATGTCTAGTTATCACATATGAAATTTCATGATCATACAATATGGTATGAGAATTTCCCAAAGGATTTGGCAACATGTAGCACAAAAAGTCAACCATTGACTAGGCAGGGAAGAAAATTCTCAAATAAATGGAAAACATCACAATTAATTCCAATAAAATTCACACATGAACTAGACATGTAAGGGAGGGATCATGCAAAATTTGGGGTCATTTGGATGTAAGGAAGCATGCCATTGAAAATCATGAAAATGCACATTCATGGTGTGACACCAAATGTAACACCTAACTTCAAAAAATCAAAGCTTTCAATCCACATATGATAAATGCATAAACTCTACATGGAAACAAAGGTGAATGAGTCTAGTTTTACCACAAAAAGTTTCAGGACCAATGGATGCAACATCATTATTTCACAATTGTTTTGGCAATATGTATCATTTTGGCATACATGACACAAACCCTAGAGCCAATTAATATCCAATGATCAGAAAAAATATTAAAAATCATGGTAAAATACTAGACATCCAACAGGTCACAATGCAAGAAATCCCATAATTTTTGGAGTTGAAATGAATTAGAAATGAATTGTTGAAGATGAGTGAACAATTGGAAGAAGCATGGACAAAATGACATGGTTAACAAGGTCAACATGGTTGACCAGTGGCACGGTGGTAAATACCACCCCCACTAATCAAAACGCACAGCTTAGGGAAACAGAACGAAATGTTCTGATTGGTGGCCTCCCAATGGAACAGTAACGAGGCCAATGAACATTCAAACTTTCTGGGTTTAAAACCCTTAGGGTTTTAGCAGCAAGGCAACAAGTTCCACTTCATAATTCATCATATCATCATGAAATTCAAACAACCTGGCAATTAGCATGGCATTGGAAATGGTTCGTGCAACATCTAAACAGCCAAACAAACCTATTCATGCGAATTTTCTGTGCTTATCTAGGGCTTATGAACAGGGTGTTCATCATCATCAACATTCATACATGGAAAAAACAAATTGCCCAGAAATCGAAAGTGACCATATCAATAGAGCAAACAAACTTCAAACAACACAAATCCAAAAGCCAAATGCACTGAAACACTTTACACAGCATGCATCGAACAAAAATCATCATGAGCAGAAAATTTCAAACCCATATATCTCATGCATTTCTCAATGGTTTTAAGTGATTCAAGTTGTAATGGACTCAACAAAGCAAACTCTATCTAACACATGGCATGGATTAGAGAATGGAGATGGTCGAAAACTTACTTAGCTGTGAAGAAAATCGTGAAACAGTGATGGTTTGGATGTTTCCAGCTCAAACAAAGATCCACAATGCTTGATAATGATGGATAGTTGGAGAAGCTCAGCTCAAAACCATCAAATCCAGCTCAAATCGAATTTCACCATGGATATGGCTTCATGTAGCAGTAGCATCAAATGGTATTACAGCAAGAGAATAGGGCTCCAAACAAGCTCCAAATGTTGGCCAAATGCTGAAGGAAACAAGGATGCTCGTGATTCTCTTGTGCTTCAAGCAGAAAAGTGCAAATCGAGCCAAATGGGAAATGAGAGAAATCAGAGTTTTCTGTGTGTTTGTGACTGCAGCTAGGGTTCATTTGTGACAGAAAAATGCCTTTATATTGTCTGTTTAAGGTCTGCTCATGAAGTGGTAATCTTGTTTTGCTTAAATGAAATGATTTGCATTTTTGCTAAGTTTTGCACAAGTGAAAATGGAGGTGTAACTCTTGCACGAATTGGGCTTGAAAAGGCTGCAAATGACCAATACTCTTGCTGTTTGAAGTCTGCACATGAAATGCTACACCTTGTTTTTACTTATGAAGCCATTTGCAAGAATTGCCAAGTTTGCATTTTTGGCCAAAATGATGGTATGGTAGTGGTATGTGCATGAGTTAGGGCTTGGAACAAGTTTCAAATGTCATTCTAAACATTTCCCAATTGGCCAATTGTGTCAAAAGTGTTTAAATCAAAAAGTCAAACTTGAGTCAAACTTGATTTTTAAATGAAATAGGTCAAAAAATGCCATTTTGATTGGCAAGGTTTTGGTTCATGAAATTTATATTTTTGGAAAGAGGAGGAAAAATGTGGTTTGTAGGAAAAAACCCCACCAAATTTGGCCTTATGGTTTGAGAGATATGGCCTTTTGAAGTTCACAAATTTTTGAAATTGAATTGATCATATCTTGACAACCATACATGGGATTTGAGAGTTCTTGGACTTTTTGAAAATGGGAGAACAAGATCTTCAACTTTCATGTTGGGCAAAATTTCATTTGAAGCTTGTATCATGATGCAAGCTGAGGATCAAGAAGTTTCCATTTTTGGCAGTTAAAATTACAGGTCCACTTTCTATTTGGGGAAATTTTCTGATTGGCTTCAAATTCTTCAATGATGTTGATTGCCATGACACATGAGGCCTATTAGGACATGAATAAGCTCTCTCAAACCATTTCCATCCATCAAAACCATAGAATCAACCACAGTTGACCAACTTTGACTTTTCTAGGGTTTTGCTTGACTAAAGCACCTTCTGATGAATTTCAAACCCTAATTCCTTGAGACCTTGACTTCAGATGATGTCCCAAGTTGTATGAACTCTTGATTATTGACCATGGTGCCCAAATTCCACAAGAATGGCCACCATTCACTGCTTTGACTGATTGTTGACTTTCTAGGGTTTTTGCCTGGCTATGCATTGACTGATGACCTCTGAGCCTTCAACCCTTGACTTGAACACTTCAAATGGACCCCCAAGACATGTGAGCATGATGGAAAAAACCCTAAGGCCTTGGCTCCTTGAGAATTGTGCTTGCTTGCTTGGTTGACTGATCTCCTGATCAATTTGACCTAATTTCTTGCTTGCTTGCTCTTGAGGCAACTGGGGACAATGCAATGCTATGCAATGTATCATGATATGCTATGACCTAATATGAGAATGTATGTACAATGATAGGTGCAAATTTGAGGTGCTACACCTGGGTCATGCGCTTCTGATATATCTGTCCATGACACACAGCCGCAAGTCTCTTCTCATCGATCAAGTTTATCTGGTCGAGTCGAGTCTGAATCCATTCATCTGCATCTAAGCCCTCCTCTTTTATGATTCTTAGAGAGGGAATCTGGACTTCCACTGGTAAAACGGCTTCCATTCCGTAGACTAAAGAGAAAGGAGTTGCTCCTGTCGAAGTGCGTACTGAAGTGTGATAACCGTGAAGAGCAAACGGTAACATCTCATGCCAGTCTTTGTACGTCACCGTCATCTTTTGTATGATCTTCTTGATATTCTTATTAGCAGCCTCCACGGCACCGTTCATCTTTGGCCGGTACGGAGAAGAGTTATGGTGTTTTATTTTGAACTGCGTGCAGAGTTCAGTAATCATCTTGTTGTTCAAATTAGTGCCATTGTCAGTGGTAACTCTTGCTATTCTTCCGGAGAGGGCAGGTTTCTCCAATATATATTTGATAGGACCCATCTTAGAAATCAATGAAGTGGTATGATTCAACATATACTGTCTTAGTCGGCGAGCAGCTCAAGCCAAAGCACAACAAGCTTTCTCGAGCTGTGAGTATCTTGTTTCACAGTCGGTACCTTTTGCTAAGGTAGTATATTGCATGCTCTTTTCGACCAGACTCGTCATGTTGCCCTAACACACACCCCATTGAATTTTCTAACACGGTCAAATACATGATTAGAGGTCTTCCTTCAACTGGTGGCATCAGAATTGGAGGTTCTTGGAGATACTTCTTGATTTTGTCAAAAGCTTCTTGACATTTATCATTCCATATTATCTCTTGATTTTTCCAGCGAAAACCTCTACATAGTCACGTAACATCCGACTCAATCTTTCTTTGACACTGTTTTCCAAGCCTGCTCCTATTTTGACTTCTTTCTTGTCTACTTCAGTACCCAGATTCACAGTTTCAATTGATTATTCCTGCGGCTGTATGGTCTTTTCTTCTTGCAGTGACAGTCTGGCAAGTTCTCTAGGGACTTCACAATCTTCCTCACCTCCATCCTCGGCTTGGTAGATCAGATTTTCAAAGTCATAATAAACAGTAGCAGAGTTATTACCAACAAGATCCAGAGTGGATATGGATCGGTAAATTGTTACGTGAGTGTGTGTAAGAAAACATAGCTTATTTGAAAGATGACAGGAAAGATAAAGAGCGCAATATTTGAATGCAAAAAGGCCCATTGATTTATTGAATGTGAATATGCTTATAAAAATGACAAAACCTTTAACAAAATTTAATACATTAAAATAAGCCATAACAATTACTCCTGACTAAAGGAAATCAGGATAGTGTCTTCAGCCTCCCAATTATCGAGTCCATCACCAATTGTTGGGAAAATCCAGCTATCCAAGTCACAACCGTTATCAGCATCTTCTACAGCATTGACAGTCTCGTCATGGTTAGGCAGAGGAGCAATGATGACATCAGGAGTCTCCGGGAGATCAGAGGTAGCCGCCTGTATCTTTCCACTTCGAATGCCGCTTTCAACATGTTCACCTGTTAGTATAAGTTCAGTGAAACCCGATGAGGAACTTCTCAATAGATGGATGTAGAATGGGCCAGTCAGTGTGCTCATGAACATGTCCACTAATTCTCGATCAGTCATAGGGGGTTTGACTCTGCCAGCCAAATCTCTCCATTTCTGAGCATATTCCTTGAAGCTTTCTTTAGATCCCATAGTCATATTCTGCAACTGTATCCGAGTAGGCGCCAATTCAGAATTATACTGGTAGTGCTTGTAGAAAGTTGTCGCTAAATCAGTCCAGGTGCGGATGTTAGAGCTCTCAAGCTGATAGTACCATTCTAACTCTGTTCCAGATAGACTCTCTTGGAAGAAATGGATCCATAGCTTCCTATCAGTGGTATATGGCTGAATCTTTCTCACATAAGCTCTCAGATGCATTTGAGGACAAGATACCCCATCATACTTAGTGAAAGCGGGGATCTTGAATTTGCGAGGAATGACAACATCAGAGACCAGACCCAAGCTTTCGAAATCCAGACCAGGCGCCTTATGACCCTCCATAGCTAGCATGCGTTCTTCCAGCAACTTATATTTCGCATCTTTTGGAGAGTACAGTTCATTTTCATAATCTTCACCGTCGTCCTCCTGGCTGAAAGGATCAGCATTCTCATCTTCTGAACCTGTCCCCTCTTCTTGATCCTTCGGAATTCTAATTTTGACTCCTGCAGCCTGTCCTTTAAGCCTTCTTCCCGGGTTGATGTAACTCACAGGTTTCTTGTCTTTCTTCTGCTTGAGCAAGAGAGCCTTTAGCTCCTCCTGCCCCTTGGATAAGTTCAAGATCATCTCCTGGAATTGAGCATTCTGAGCCTGGAGATCTTTGACAGTTTGTTCGAGGTCCATTTTTCTGTTTGCAATAGGAAGATCGTGAGAACATTGATCCCTTTAGAGTACCTGTTATACAATGTTATGTCATGCTATGCAATGTATGTAATGTTTTCAATGTTTAGAGTCCTTGAAATGGTTAGTACAATGCCATGATGTTAGGATGTTATGATGTTATGATGTTATGATGTTATGATGTTATGATGTTATGTAAGTAACAAGCATAAACAAGTCACACAACAATCATTCCTAGGTTTTAAGGCTTGCATGAGTTCCATAGGTAAGTACCCTCCCCACTGAAGTTTGGTTGGTTTAACCTGTCCTAGAATAGTAACCGGGTTCTAGAAGGATCTCAAATCATTGACCTTCCTTTAAGTCCACTTCAGTGCAACACCAAGAGGTTGACCGAAGCTTCCCTAAAGTCCAATCTCAAAGAGTGTACTATCGAGTCTCAACCAACCCCAGTCGGAACCGAAGTCAGTTATCTCACTACTTTCTAATGGCTAGGATGAGTCAATTAGGGTTCTAAAGGTCTGGTTAATGCTTTGATGACACCACGCGGAAGCCAAATTTTTCCTCAAGTAAACATGAGGAACATCAGGACATCCAAAGTGTCACATTAACCGTAGCCATCATTTTGACCATTCCAGTATACGCCGGATAGTCGCGATGATCTTTTGCTACTTACCTAAGGTACACTAGATCCGGGTGTAGGATCTTTCACTCAAGCATAAAATACCCAAGCAATCCCTTAAAAGTAAATCATACAATTTGAATAAGTGATCTTGTTTTTAAGGTAACCTCTCTTTTTTATTCTCCCCAGCAGAGTCGCCAGTTCTGTCATACGGTGAACTGACTTGGGGTATTTTGCTTTTTATCGCAATGTCGCGGATAGCAAGAGTCGCCACCGACTTTTCTTTTATCCAATAAGGAAAGGTGGAAAAGAACAGGAAAGACCTCAATAGATTTTGGGTTCGGGAGGTACATTATACAAAGGGAAGGTATTAGCACCCTTTGTATCCATGGTTATCCATGGGCTCTTAATTGCTAGATCACTTATATTTTTGTCTGAAAAGTGTTGGTGAATTGTTTAAAAATGTTTCGAAAAGAGAGTTTAACTTTGTAATGATTCTCGTATGAATGTATACAAAGTATTTATCTCGTTTGATTTTGAAAAAAACAGTTTAGAAAAATATAACTTGGTAATGATTCTAGTATGAATGTATACCAAGTGGTGATTTTCTAGGACTTGCAAAGTGTGAGGGGTGGAAAATGTTTTAGGTTATGATCCAGTAATTGAGAGTTATACCTTCCTAAGGTCGTTATGGGCATTTCCTATCCTTAGGAGGGTAAAACTGTCCTTACTATTGAGAAGTAAGTAGTTTTATCCTTTGGATGTAAAAGGGTCATTGTAGGGTCATCGATAGGTCATTGAAGGCAACAGTTGTTAGGATACCTTAGCATTCGAAGGGACGATCATCATTTAACCGTAGGCTACACCGAAGGGTCATCGAGGGACAAAATCATATATTCGAAGGCAACATCCGAGGGACTATGATTTATTTTATGATGATTTAATCGAAGGGTCTTTGCTAAGTGTATCCACACGTTCGCGGGACATGACCGTAATACCGTAATCGGAGGGTAACAAAGAGAGGTCCTTATTTAAAGGCAAAGTTTTACAATTAATTATATAGTCGTAATCAATTAGGTAATTAGGTCCACATTAACATCGATGAAATCAATACATTAAAATCAACTAGAGAATTTAGGATGAATCTCCACATTAAAATTAGGTAATTCAGAATCCATCTCCATAGGGATATCCCACACATAAGGTGGAATACCTAGCCGGCCGTTTCCTCGAGAATATGTAAGCCTTTACACAATTCAGCACACGGGTTAGAGCATCGAGATAAAGTACAATTGAAAATTGCACCACAAAACACCACAGTCATGAACTCTGTTAGACGGTGTGGCTAGTGATCGAGAGGGGGGTGAATAGATCACCTCTTAAAAATTAACGGATTTAACGTTTAATCAGAGTTTTCAAAAGTGGCGGAAAAATCGGTCCCGAATCGACTTCCGTCTATTCTGAACCGCTACTAGAAAGCCGGACACGCAAGTGCAGTAGCTGGATTTTAATGAGAATGACAGAAATAATACACACAGAATTTTAACAAATTGAATGCGCTTATCCTTAAATTTTATTTCCAATGAACACAATCAAGTTAACCGTTTTATCAAACAGTTGGTGTGTATGTGATTGATGATAAACAGCAATGGTGTATGACTAAAGGTTTTATTATCACTGCTGTCCAGAAAAATGATCAATCACCACACACTAACAGAAATTGCAAAACAGTTTTGAAACTTAAAGAAGATTAAGGTAAGAATACGATACACAGAGATTTGGTAAGGAAGTTCCCCACGTCGTCCTCGCGTGTGGGTACGTCTCCCTCTCAATTTCAAATGAAATTGAGAACTTTGATTATCAATTATTGCCGAATCCGTTGATACAAGGTTTTGATACAAAGACCGAATTCTAAACTCTAAGAACCTCTTCTTGTATAACCTTCACTTGATCTGAGCTCGATCAAGATTTTCCTGCACAAAGTTGCAAACAATTCACCGGTTCCACGACCTGCTTGCGAAATCCCCCGATCTCCAAACGCAACGCTGCGGCTGAATATGTTCTGCAAATGTGACTCCCAAACCCTCAAGAACACACCAGTTCTTGAAGGACAAACCAGTAGGTTTTTCCTAGAAACCCCCTTCAATCTTCGACTCAGCTAGATCCTCGATCGTTCCACTGCAAACCACAGCTAGATCCTTGATCGTACCACTGAACGTTATCTCGATGCTTCTTTAATCCAAAGAACAAGAATTGTTATGTGTAAATGTTCTTGAAGAAAAGTGATTGAGAAGATGAAGAAGATGAAGTCTCTTTCAGGTTTCTATGTGCTCACAAACAATTGCTCCAACACTGCTTTTGATCTGTGTTCAATTGTTTTCCCTCAATGAATTCGTTGCTGCCATCTGCTTTTGAAACCTGTTCTTATATTCTACAAAAACAGTTGTTGTTATGACTTAAAACAACTTTGTGTATTGATGCATGGGAGTGTGTATCGATACATACTGTAAGTTGTGTGAATATTTGGTGAAATCAATTACTCATGTATCGATGCATAAGTCGTGTGTATCGATGCATGTGATTTTTACACTGATATGAATCGATGCTTAATGCTCATGTATTGATGCACCGGTAGTCTCAAGTAGTCCTGTATCGATGCAGGAATCGTGTGTATCGATACATAGAGTTTTTGGCCTTCCATGTATTGATGCATGGCTCGTAGGCATCGATGCATACTGAACAGAAATTGTTTTGTGATTAATCACAGGTTACATGTATCGATGCAAAGGCTCATGTATTGATACATACTGATATAAAATGCATTTTAATAGTTATTTTAAGGGAATTTTCAATGTAGATTTATATGTTTGTTTATGCAGCAGTAAAGTGGGATGAAGGACAAAGTAAGAACACAAATATATCATGTAATGCAATGCACAACTAATTTGGATGATGATCACACAATTTGCTATCATTAAAAGTTAATTCAAGTTAAAGAATTCTTTCACAAACTCAGGCCAAATGATGCAGAATTATAATAAATCTTGGTTAGATAAACATAAGGCAGAACAGAAAAGAAACAAAACAGCCACTGTCTCGTTCGCTCCTGCTTCGCCTAGCGAAGGCTTAGCGAGTGCTCGCTACCAGCTCGCTTAGTGATGTGCTAGCGAGCGGCTGCTGGTTTTGAATTTGATGGCAGCATGATCTCCGGAACCCTGAACTTTGTGAGAGAATTCTTTACCTTGAATTAATTTTTAATGATAGCAAATTGTGTGATCATCATCCAAATGTTGGTTGTGCATTGCATTACATGATACATGTGTGTTTATTATGTTTTTCATCCCACTATATTGTTGCATAACTGTACATATAAACCTACATTGATATTTCCATTTAAATATCAATTAAAATGCATTTTATGTTAGTAAGCATCGATACATAAAGCCTCTGCATCGATACATACAGCATGAAATAAATCACAAAACCTTTCTGTTCAGTATGCATCGATGCATACGAGCCATGCATCAATACATGGAAGACAAAATACTCTATGCATTGATACACACGATCCCTGCATCGATACATGACAAATTGAAACAGCCTGTGTATCAATACATACGCACCAGGCATCGATACATACTAGTGTAATAAGCACTTGCATCGATACACACGACTTTTGCATCGATACATGAATAATAAATTTCACCAAAATTTACATTACTTACAGTATGCATCGATGCACACTATCATGTATCAATACATAAAGTTGTTTTGTGGTATAACAGCAACTGTTTTTGCAGAATATAAAAGACAGGTTCCAACAGCAGTGCAAAATGACGAATTCATTGAGGGAAAACAATTGAACACAGATCAAAAGCAGTGTTGGAGCATTTGTTTGAGAGCAATTAGAAACCTGAAAGAGACTTCATCTTCTTCATCTTCTCAATCACTTTTCTTCAAGAACATTTACACATAACCATTCTTGTTCTTTGGATTAAAGAAGCATCGAGATAACGTTCAGTGGTACGATCAAGGATCTAGCTGTGGTTTGCAGTGGAACGATCGAGGATCTAGCTGAGTCAAAGATTGAAGGGGGTTTCTAGGAAAAACCTACTGGTTTGTCCTTCAAGAACTGGAGTGTTCTTGAGGGTTTGGGATTCACATTTGCAGAACATATTCAGCCGCAGCGTTGCGTTTGGAGATCGGGGGATTTCGCAAGCAGGTCGTGGAACCGGTGAATTGTTTGCAACTTTGTGCAGGAAAATCTTGATCGTGCTCAGATCAAGTGAAGGTTTATACAAGAAGAGGTTCTTAGAGTTTAGAATTCTGTCTTTGTATCAAAACCTTGTATCAACGGATTCGGCAATAATTGATAATCAAAGTTCTCAATTTCATTTGAAATTGAGAGGGAGACGTACCCACACGCGAGGACGACGTGGGGAACTTCCTTACCAAATCTCTGCGTATCGTATTCTTACCTTACTCCTCTTTACGTTTTTCAAACTGTTTTCGCAATATCAGTTAGTGTGTGGTGATTGCTTCTTTTTCAAGACAGCAGTGGCAAGAAAACTTTAATCAAACTCCATTGCTGTTGATTAACGATCACACACACACCAACTGTTTGATAAAACGGTTAGCTAGATTTTATTCATTGGAAATAGACTTTAAGGATAAGTGCATTCAATTAGTTAAAATTCTGGTGTGAATTGTTTCTGTCATTCTCATTAAAATCCAGCAATTACACTTGTGTGTCCGGCTTTCTAGTAGCGGTTCAGAATAGACGGAAGTCGATTCGGGACTAATTTTTCCGCCATTTTTGAAAACTCTGATAAAACGTTAAATCCGTTAATTTTAAAGAGGTGATCTATTCACCCCCCCTCTCGATCACTAGCCACACCGTCTAACAAGTGGTATCAGAGCGCCGGTTCGCTGGTGCTCTGTGGCTGCCTGTAACAGTATGGATTCTGAACCAAAGGGGGCGTATAATAGAGCGCCTATTTTCAACGGTGAAAACTATGGCTACTGGAAAGACTGCATGCGAGTTCATATAAATTCTGTGGATAGGTTAGAATGGGCTGCCATTGAAAACGGTCCGTTTCAAATCACTATGACAAATGCGGCTGGCGCCATAGTACCTAAACCAGAAGATGATTGGAATGAGAAAGATGAGAAAAAGTGGTCGTGTGATTGGAGAGCTCGAAACATGTTAATTTCAGCACTTGGTGTTGATGAATATTATCGAGTATCCCATTGCACGACAGCTAAAGAAATGTGGGACGCTTTAGAAGTTGCCCACGAGGGTACTACTGAAGTAAAACAGTCCCGCATTAACACACTCAATCAAGAGTTTGAGCTCTTTCGCATGAAACAAGGAGAATCCATCTCCGACATGCAAAAGAGATTCACCCATCTAACTAACCGATTGAATGCTCTTGGAAAACCTATTTCCAATGAAATTGCTACTAATAAAATTCTCAGGTGTCTTAGCAGGGAGTGGCAACCTAAAGTTACAGCAATCAAGGAAGCCAACGATCTTACAAGACTTACGATTACAACTCTATTTGGAAAGCTGGAAGAACATCAACAAGCTTTGGAAAGTCTTGAAAAATATGAGAATAAAAGTAAAAAGGAAAAGGAGAAGAAAAGAGACAAAGAGGGAGAGAAGAAGCCAATAGCTCTTGTGGCCTCTAGCTCTAAGTCCTCACGAAAAGAGCAAAGCGACAATGATTCAAGTAGTGACAAAGACTCGGATGATGAAGAAATGGGACTGTTTGTAAGGAGATACAATAGGTTCATTCGAAAGAATGGAGTCAAGCATTCCGACAAAAATCTCATGAAGTTTCGAAAACAATCTACAAATTCGAAACAAGAAGAGAACAAGAAGAGTAGAGGAAGAGGATCCTGTTTTAATTGTGGTAAATCCGGACACTATAAAACGGACTGCCCTATGAAGTATAAGGATCAAAGAAAAGATTCGCCAAAAGGGTACAGCAAACAAAGAAGAGCGTATATTGCATGGGAAAGTGTTAGTGATTCATCAAGCACACAAAGCTCAAGTGATGATGATGAAGCTGCAAATCTGTGCCTTATGGCTCACACAAAAAATCTGTCCTACCACAAGAAGAAAAACAATGACAAAAAGGTAAAACAAGCCTACTACAATAATTTCTCCTCTATGTCTTTTTCGGAACTAAAAATAGCTTTTGAAAAACTGCATAACGAAGCTGTAGATGCTTTTAAAAGACTATCTTCCGACAAACATATTTTCTCTTTTTTGGAAGGTAAAGTAAACAAAGCTGAAATTGATTTAGAAGCATTGAAAACTAGTATTGCAGAAAATTCAAAAACTATTGATATTGACGGATGTAGTAGAGTTAGGTATTGTGACGCTTGTTATATTTGGCAAAAAGAGGTAAACACTCTTAAGGTCAAATTAGAGAAAGCGCTACAACCTAAAGTTACTTATGCCGTTGACCCCAAGTTGTTTAAGAAGTCATTGAATCCTCCATATGCAAAATACTCTTTTATTCTAAAGGATTCAATGAACAAGAAACAACAAACACATCATCATGGTTTATGTCATTATTGTTGCCATGCTGGCCATACCATTGAAAAATGCAAATTTAGGAGATTTCTTGTCCCTAAAGGCATTTATCAATGGAAGCCAAAAGGCAACCATGTTAGCACTTACCCACTTGGACCCAATGAAAATTGGGTACCAACTTCTCTCTTTTGATGTTGTAGGATGAGTGCCTTGCCTCCGCAGATAGAAGGTGGTTTCTTGACAGCGGCTGCTCGAGGCACATGACCGGTGACATATCGCTCTTTATAGACTTCAAGGCAAAGAAGAAGGGATATGTCACTTATGGAGACAACAACAAAGGAGCTATACTCGGCAAAGGTAGTGTAGGTAATCCCTCCACCACTACCATTTCAAATGTCCATTTAGTTAAGGGACTTATGTAAGAACAAAAAGTGTTCTACAACAGACTCCATGATTTTGATGATAACAAAGGATGAAACCAAAAATGGCACCCTAACGAAAAGTTTCTAAGTGTGCAGGGTTCTATAGAAAGAAGAAATAAATCTGATGATGTCATCAGATGCAAAACAAGATCAGATGCAAAATCTCAAGTATCAGAAGCATCTAAAGAGGAATCTCATTCAAGAAGCTCTGACTCTGGACAAAACTGCAAAGTATCAGAAGCATCTGAACATGAAGTAAAGTCTAGAAGCTCTAACTCTGAACAAATGTCTTCTGTAAACTCTGAAGTTATCAGCGCCATCTGAACTTTCAAGAGATAACATCAGAAGCAAGATTCTCCAGATACACAAAGACTCTAATCAGAATTGTTAATCATGATGAAGTAACGTTTAAGCCAAGTTAAAGTTCTGCAAATGGATTTCCTCAATTAGAAAGAGACGTTAATCTCCACTTCCAAGAGAAAAGATACTACTTGTGGTAAGTAGTCACTTCTAAGAGAAAAAGTCTACTGCAGAAGCTATTAATGGAATGGCGTAATTACATCTCAATATCCAACAGATTCAACGCTACTTCAACTCTACTTCAACTCCTATAAATAAGAGAAGAAATCAACTTTCAGCAACAAGAAATCACTAGCCAAAACTATACTGAAATTATATCACGCTCAAGAAAAACATCTTTGTTCTTCAAGATTTTCACTAAGCTTTTGCTTATCAAGTGAAAAATTTGTTCTTAAGTTTGTAATATTTGCTTTCTTAGAAGCACTCTAGATTACACATCTTGTATCTAATTTTTATTTGATTTCCTCAAGTGACTCTTTGTAGTCTGTAGACTTGAGAGGACTAAGAGATTTTCTTCTCTCTTAGGGGTTGTTTGTAATCTTTCAAGATTAGTGGATTAAGTCCTTGTTGAAGGCGAAATCACCTTGGCCGGGTGGACTGGAGTAGCTTTGTGTTATAAGCGAACCAGTATAAAATCATTGTGTGATTTCATTTTGCAAAAGCGCTTATTTTTCAAACAATTCAAACCCCCCTTTCTTGTTTTTCTCACCTTCAATTGGTATCAGAGCTCCGGCTCTGTTATTGATTTTCAAATCAAACACTTAACCGTGTAGAGAGATCCAGTGCGAGAAAAACAAATGGCCCACTCAAATGAGAAAGATTCTTACAATGCCAAGCCTCCTGTTTTTGATGGAGAAAAGTTTGATTACTGGAAAGATAGAATTGAAAGTTTCTTTCTGGGTTATGATGCTGACCTCTGGGACATTGTCACAGATGGATACAAACCTCCAACCTTAAATGGAGCTGAAGTTCCCAGAAGCAAAATGTCAGAAGATCAGAAACGTGAGTTCAAAAATCATCACAAGGCCAGAACAATACTTCTAAATGCTATATCATACAACGAATACGAAAAGATCACCAACAGAGAGACGGCTAAAGATATACTTGACTCTCTGAAGATGACCCATGAAGGAAACTCCCAAGTCAAGGAGACGAAGGCTCTGGCGTTGATCCAGAAATATGAAGCCTTCAAGATGGAAGATGACGAAGCTATAGAAGCTATGTTTTCCAGATTCCAAACTCTTATTGCAGGTCTTAAAGTGCTAGACAAAGGATACACGACCGCAGATCATGTTAAGAAGATAGTCAGAAGTCTGCCAAAGAAATGGAGACCAATGGTTACTGCTCTGAAGTTATCAAAGGATCTGAACAATATCAGCCTTGAAGAACTTGTTAGTTCTCTCAGAAGCCATGAGATAGAACTAGAGGAGGATGAGCCTCAGAAAAGGAACAAGTCAGTGGCGCTGAAGTCCAGACCTGAAAGACGGAAGTCAGACAGAACCAAAGCTCTCCAGGCAGAAACTGCAGATACTGACGACTCTGAACCTGAAGACTCTGATGATGAAGAAGAACTGTCCTTACTAACCAGAAGAGTTAAGCAACTCTGGAAAAGAAGGAACAACAACAACTTCAGAAGATCAAGACCCAGAGGGGATAGATCAGAGTCAACTTCAAAAGGTAAACCTAATAAAGATATTACCTGTTTTGAATGTAAAGAAACAGGTCATTATAGAAATGAATGCCCCAAGCTGAAGAAAGATAACTCTAAGAAAGAAAGCTTCAAGAAAAATGCCTTCAGAACAAAGAAGGGATTAATGGCCACCTGGGACGATAGTGAATCAGGATCATCAGAATCTGACTCTGATGAACAAGCCAACGTAGCATTTATGGCTACCACATCCAGCAGCTCAGATGAAGAATCTGAAGAGGTATTTTCTGAACTTTCTAGATCTGACTTAGAATCATGTTTATCAGAAACTCTTACCTCTCTTCAGAAATTAAAACAAAAAGTTAAAAGCATTAAAGGCCTTCTTAAAGCAAAATCTGAAGAATGTAGTGAACTTGAGACAACAATTCTAGCACATGAAGATACAATCAAATCTTTAACGTTAGAAAGAGATGGAGCTAAAACAAAAAGCTTAAAATTAGAAGAAGCGTTGTCTCAAGCACCACAAACTTCAAATGAAATTATTTATAAATATGAAGAAGCCTTTCAGAAGTTTCTGAAGAGTGGAATAGATAGGAGTATTATGGCATCCATGATTTATGGAGTAAGTCAGAATAATAAAAGGGGAATTGGGTATGATTCTGATTCTGATAAAACTTCTACCAGTAACCAAATTAAATCACCTTTTTCATACCACTATACACACACACAAGAACACAAATTTAAAAATGCTAGAAGACCCAAAGTTGTAAGAAACTCTGGGAAAACTAATCTGAAAGGACCCAAGAGATTCTGGGTACCGAAAGATAAGATTATCTATGTTGCAGATATCCTATGCAGCAAAGTTCAGACACCAGTCATGGTACCTGGACTCTGGATGCTCGCGACATATGACGGGAAGAAAGTCTATGTTCCAAAGCCTGGAACTTAAAGACGCTGGCTTTGTAGGCTTCGGAGGAGATCAGAAAGGAAGGATCAGAGGCTCCGGAACTATTGGTAATGGTACTCTTCCCTCTATATCTGATGTTCTTTATGTAGAAGGATTAATGCATAACTTGTTATCCATAAGTCAATTAAGTGATAACGGTTATGATGTAATCTTTAATCAAAAAACGTGTAAAGCCATTAGTCAGAACGATGGCTCTGTCCTTTTCACAGGCAAGAGGAAAAACAACATTTATAAAATAAATCTTTCTGATTTAAAAGATCAAAATGTTAAATGTTTAATGTCAGTTCACGAAGAGCAATGGGTATGGCATAGACGCTTAGGCCACATTAGCATGAGGAAACTTTCTCAGCTAACTAAACTTGAGTTAGTCAGAGGCCTACCTAAACTGAAGTTTTCTTCAGATGCTCTGTGTGAAGCTTGTCAGAAAGGAAAGTTTTCAAAAACATCTTTTAAAAAGAAAAATGTTGTTTCTACCTCCAAGCCTCTGGAGCTTCTTCACATTGACTTATTTGGTCCTGTGAAAACAGCATCAGTCAATGGAAAGAAGTATGGACTAGTAATCGTTGATGATTACAGCCGCTGGACATGGGTAAAATTCCTAAAGCACAAGAGTGAGTCTCACTCTGTATTCACCAGTTTCTGTTCTAAAGTGCAAAAAGAATTTGACTCTAAAATTGTTAGAGTCAAAAGTGATCATGGTGGAGAATTTGAAAATAAAGATTTTGAAGAACTATTTGATTCTAATGGAATATCCCATGATTTCTCCTGCCCTAGAACTCCACAACAAAATGGAGTTGTAGAGAGGAAGAATAGGACACTCCAAGAAATGGCCAGAACCATGATCAATGAAACAAATGTAGCAAAGCACTTTTGGGCAGAAGCTGTAAATACAGCGTGTTACATTCAGAATAGAATCTCTATTAGACCTATTCTGGATAAGACTCCCTATGAACTGTGTAAGGGAAGAAAACCCAACATCTCATACTTTCATCCTTTTGGATGCATTTGCTTTATATTAAATACTAAAGAACATCTGAACAAGTTTGATTCCAAAGCACAGAAAGGTATTATGTTAGGATACTCAGAACGCTCTAAAGGCTACAGAGTATACAACACAGAAACCAAAATTGTGGAGGAATCAATTCATGTTAGATTTGATGATAAGCTTGACCCTGAAAAGTCAAAGCTAGTTGAAAAGTTTGCAGATTTAGAGATCACTCTGGTAGAATCTGAGAAAACTCCAGAAGCAACTGTCACTCCAGACTCTGAAGAAATTAAATCTCCAGAAATTCCAAGGAAAGTCAAGAGTCGTAGCAACGTATCTGAAGATTTGATTTTGGGAAACAAAGATGAACCTGTTAGAACCAGATCTACCTTCAGAACTTCTGAAGATATTCCTCTGGGACTAGTGTCTCTGATTGAGCCTACGTCCTGTGATGAAGCTCTTCAAGATAATGATTGGGTGGCAGCTATGCAAGAAGAGTTAGATCAATTCTCCAAGAATGATGTCTGGGATCTCGTTCCTAAACCCAGAGGCACTCATGTCATTGGAACCAGATGGGTTTTCAGAAACAAACTGAACGAGAAAGGAGAAGTTGTCAGAAACAAAGCACGACTGGTAGCTCAAGGTTATAGTCAACAAGAAGGTATTGATTATAATGAAACTTTTGCTCCAGTCGCGAGGTTAGAATCTATTCGTCTTCTTGTATCTTTTGCTATTAATCACTCTATCAAATTATACCAAATGGATGTCAAGAGTGCATTTCTAAATGGTTATATTTCAGAAGAAGTGTATGTTAATCAACCTCCTGGTTTTGAAAACTCAAACTTTCCAGAACATGTTTTCAAACTTAAAAAATCTCTATATGGACTTAAACAAGCTCCCAGAGCTTGGTATGAACGTCTGAGCAATTTTCTTCTGGAACAAAATTTTATCAGAGGGAAAGTTGATTCTACACTCTTCTGTAAAAATCATGAAAATGATCTCATGATATGCCAAATTTATGTTGATGACATTATTTTTGGTTCTGCTAATATCTCTGTTTGCCAAGAATTTTCTAAGTTAATGCAGGCAGAATTTGAAATGAGTTTAATGCAAGAACTGAAGTTCTTTCTGGGAATTCAAATCAATCAAACTCCAGAAGTCACGTACATTCATCAAAGCAAGTACATTAAAGACGTTCTGAAGAAGTTTGATATGTCTGAATGCAACTCTGCAAAAACTCCTATGCACCCAACTTGCATTTTGGAAAAGGAAGAGGTAAGCAACAAGGTTTGTCAGAAGCTCTATCGAGGTATGATAGGCTCTCTTCTCTATCTGACTGCTACTCGTTCTGATATTCTCTTTAGCGTCTGTCTTTGTGCCAGATTCCAATCAGATCCTAGAGAATCTCATTTAACAGCTGTTAAGAGAATTCTTAAGTATCTGAAAGGAACTCCTAACCTGGGCCTGATGTATGAGAAAACGTCAGAGTATAGGCTTTCTGGTTATTGTGATGCAGATTATGCAGGAGATAGAATAGAACGAAAAAGCACATCTGGAAATTGCCAGCTTCTGGGAAACAATCTAATCTCCTGGGCTAGCAAAAGACAGTCAACTATCGCTCTATCAACTGCAGAAGCAGAATACATCTCAGCATCACTGTGCACAACTCAGATGCTCTGGATGAAACATCAGCTAGAAGATCTACAAATCTTTGAGAGTAACATTCCTATCTTTTGTGATAATACTGCTGCTATTTGTTTAAGTAAGAATCCCATTCTACATTCCAGAGCCAAACACATAGAAATAAAACATCATTTTATTAGAGACTATGTTCAGAAAGGGATAGTAACGCTGAAGTTCATTGATACAGAACATCAATGGGCAGATATCTTTACTAAGCCTCTAGCTGAAGATAGATTTCTTTTCATCTTAGAAAATCTGAACATTAAAAATTGTCCTGAGTAAAATTTGGCTCTGAACATGTAAAATGAGACTCTGATAAAAACAAATACACTTCTGCCTCTGACTCTGATACTTCTACCAAGTTAAGAAGATATCTGAGTTAGAAATCTTCAGAAATCCTTTGGTATTCCTGAAGATCAGATACATCAACACGTGGGGAACATGCGTCTAACCCTAGAACTTCTAGACAGCTGTCAAAAGAAATCAAAGGTCAGAACGCTTGAAATTTCCTCGAGCAGTGTGCTTACTGTTGGGATTAGACATTCATTTATTAGCTATAATCATTTTTTTCCCCCTAGCGTGCAAATCTTGTGTTCTGTTCCAACGCAATTAAACGTGTCGTTTTGCATGTGTTTTTACCCTTAGGTATATAAACACTTTTCTCACATTTCACACACTTATCACTCTTCACTCACTCTTAAACCCTAAACCCTCTCTCGAAGTTTTCTCTGCAACTCCTTCAGTTCTTCATCTTCTTCATCAATTTTCTTCATGAATCCTCAAGAGCAAGAAGTTTTTAACTTCTCCCAACAAATGGAAGCCGCTTCTAATCCCCAAACCTCAAACACTCAAACACCCATGGTTATAGATGTCACCACGACCCCAGTTTACAAAGAACCTCACATTTTGGAACGCGAACAACACATAAACCTTTCAACTCCCTTTGAAGGTTTAGATGTACTGTGTGAATCGCTGGTGGATTTTGAGAACTTAAGAAGAAACGGTGTTGATCTTACTGAAGATCTTCACAAGCAAGGTTGGGAAACCTACTTCGACAGGCTTTATGGTCCAATCTATCCTCTTCTGGTGAAGGAATTCTGGAGATGTGCAGATGCTGATGACGAGTTCATTGTTTCTTTTGTTCTGGGAGTGAAGATCATTATCACAGAAGCGTCTATTGCTTCTTTGCTGAATATGGAGAAAGCTGGAGGTAAAAGGATTTACAACATTCCTCCAAGGTCCAAGCGCATCACAGAAGTCATTAACCCTACAATCTTCAAAGCAAATGTTGAAGGAAACCCCTCTAAGAACAAGGAGCTTCATCAGAACCTCCGAGTTTGGCTGAAGATTATTCTGGGAACAATCCATCATCGTCCAGCCTCCAACTCTTCAGATTACATAAATGCTGATCAGAAATGCATCCTCTACTGTATTCAGAAGGGTATCCCGATCAACCTTCCTGTTCTCCTCTTCAGATATCTGAGGGATTCAGTTAGAGAAACCAGGAATAACATGAAGCCCAGATCCTACATTCCTCTGGGTAGATTGCTCTCTGACATCTTCATTGAGCATGGGCTGGTAGATGCTCTGGAGAAGACCAGATGTATGGATGATCTGGCAATTGACGTTGGAAAGCCTCTGAATGCCAAAAATCTGAGGAGTATGGGAATCATCAAAGACATCAGAGTCAAGCCCACTATGGATGTGACCTGGGAAGCTCTGAAGGATCAGAGGAAGATGCCTCATGGCCTTGAAAGGTTCTTCAAGAATGAACCCAGAGATGCCATTGCTATCTACCTTCAGGATCGTCTGGATGAAGGCATTGATATTTCTGATTTCCGCCTTGAAGACTGTCTGGACTCTGTAGAAGATTTGGTCAGATACAAAAGAGGTCTTTCTGAGAAGAAGATAGCTGAGGAAGCAAGGAAGGCAAAGAAACCCAGACTTGGAGAATCTTCTGGAACCAAAGCTCCTCTGAAAATCTCTTCTTCTGGTAAGTCTATTCCTCCTGTTACTTCTGTAATACCTATGATGGCCTCTTCTACTCCTCTCCCAACACCTCCCATATTTACAACCTCTGAAATCCCTCCTTCAACCATCAGAACCTCTCAACCTCCACCTGTTCTAAAAATTGCTCGTAATTTCACAACAACCTCTGACCCTAATCAACTATATCACCACAGCTCTTCCTCATCCTCTGAATATGAATCACCCCCTTACCTTTCCCCTTCTTCTGACCAAGAGTTCTCTGATCAAGAGTCCTCTGACCAAGAACACTCTGACCCTAACTCCCCAACAATAGCTGAAATTTATGCTAAAAATTTCGCTCCACAACCCACACAACAATCTGAAGTAACCTCTCCCCTCCAAACTTCACTTCCACCACAACAAACAACAACCTTACCCTCTGAAACTCAACCATCTGATCCCTTCACCTCTAATATCACTCCACCAATTATTCCCGCTGTACCTGGACCAGACTCTGACCCTTTAGACCTAAATCCACTATATGCTTCATCCCCCAGTCTTCAACCAGACGCAGATTCTGAACTTCAAGCAGAATCTGAACCTCAACAAACTGAACCTCAACCTCTAAATCTCAGCCCTCAAAACTCTCCACCTCATTCACCTGAACTTACCATACCTACCCTTGAGGAGGCCATTATACAGGTTGCAGAAGCTTCAGTCCAGAAGATCAAGTCTCTGGCTAAAAACTCTGAAGTTAGTGATGATCCTAAATCTGTTAGGACACACTGGAACAGAGTCATTAGTTGGATGACCTCTGAGTCTTATAGGCTGAAGAGTATCTCTGAACAAGTCAGAAATGGCTACATCAGAGACTCTGAGGAAAGACTCCAAGAGAGACTGGCTAGAGAAGCTGAGGCCAAAAGATTAGAGGAAGAAAGATTGGCTAGGGAAGCTGAAGAAGAAGCTAAGAGGTTGGAAGAAGAACGCCTGGCAAAGGAAGCAGAACTTCTAAGGATTCAGGAAGCTGAAGCCAAGGCTAAGGCAGATGCAGAAGCCCAAGCTGCTGCTGAAGCTGAAGCTCAGCAGGCTCTGATTCAGGGGGAGTCTTCCTCTGCGATCCCTCTGATTCTTAACACTCTGAAGGAGATCAAGCAAGATCAGCAAGAGATCAAGAAAGATCAGAATGAGCTTCGTGCCAGGATGGACAAGCAAGATGCTCTGAATGAAAACATCCAGAACATGTTTGCCATGTTGCTTCAGAGACTTCCTCAACCTCCAAACCCTTAGGCACTTAGGATTTATTTTGTTTGCTTGCCTAATGTTTTTGCTTCTGTCTTCTTTTTAGCTCTGATATTCGTCTTTGAATCTGTTGTTTTGACTGTTGTTTGCCTTTGTGCTTTTTAATGAATTGTTTTTCTCTTTATTACTCTTTTTATTTTTATGCCTTTTTGATTATGCCAAAAAGGGGGAGAAATTATTAAATAGCTCTGATGAAAATTATGTCTAAAACCTTAAGCATTCTGCAACAATTATAGAAATAGTTCTGATATAAATAGCTCTGATTAAATAATAGCTCTGCTTAAATAACTCTAACATTAAAATTAAGAAATTGCAGAAAGTTTTCAGAAATCTCATTGCTTGGAAAGCTCTAGTAAGAACTTCTGAACTCCCTAGCGCTAACTCAGGGGGAGCTTTTGTCTATCTGATCTAATATTTTTCATGTTTCATCTGATAATTTTATTTGTTTTGTCATCATCAAAAAGGGGGAGATTGTAAGAACAAAAAGTGTTCTACAACAGACTCCATGATTTTGATGATAACAAAGGATGAAACCAAAAATGGCACCCTAACGAAAAGTTTCTAAGTGTGCAGGGTTCTATAGAAAGAAGAAATAAATTTGATGATGTCATCAGATGCAAAACAAGATCAGATGCAAAATCTCAAGTATCAGAAGCATCTAAAGAGGAATCTCATTCAAGAAGCTCTGACTCTGGACAAAACTGCAAAGTATCAGAAGCATCTGAACATGAAGTAAAGTCTAGAAGCTCTAACTCTGAACAAATGTCTTCTGTAAACTCTGAAGTTATCAGCGCCATCTGAACTTTCAAGAGATAACATCAGAAGCAAGATTCTCCAGATACACAAAGACTCTAATCAGAATTGTTAATCATGATGAAGTAACGTTTAAGCCAAGTTAAAGTTCTGCAAATGGATTTCCTCAATTAGAAAGAGACGTTAATCTCCACTTCCAAGAGAAAAGATACTACTTGTGGTAAGTAGTCACTTCTAAGAGAAAAAGTCTACTGCAGAAGCTATTAATGGAATGGCGTAATTACATCTCAATATCCAACAGATTCAACGCTACTTCAACTCTACTTCAACTCCTATAAATAAGAGAAGAAATCAACTTTCAGCAACAAGAAATCACTAGCCAAAACTATACTGAAATTATATCACGCTCAAGAAAAACATCTTTGTTCTTCAAGATTTTCACTAAGCTTTTGCTTATCAAGTGAAAAATTTGTTCTTAAGTTTGTAATATTTGCTTTCTTAGAAGCACTCTAGATTACACATCTTGTATCTAATTTTTATTTGATTTCCTCAAGTGACTCTTTGTAGTCTGTAGACTTGAGAGGACTAAGAGATTTTCTTCTCTCTTAGGGGTTGTTTGTAATCTTTCAAGATTAGTGGATTAAGTCCTTGTTGAAGGCGAAATCACCTTGGCCGGGTGGACTGGAGTAGCTTTGTGTTATAAGCGAACCAGTATAAAATCATTGTGTGATTTCATTTTGCAAAAGCGCTTATTTTTCAAACAATTCAAACCCCCCTTTCTTGTTTTTCTCACCTTCAACTTAAACACAATTTGTTAAGCATAAGTCAACTATGCGACATGGGCTATAAAGTGTCGTTTACAAAAACTTGCTGCATAATTGAACATGTTGAACAAAACATTGTGTTTAAGGGTGTAAGAGTAAACAACATCTATATGCTTGACTTGTTTGATGTACCTTTAACAAGTACTAAATGTCTAGTCACCTTGAATGATGATTCTTGGCTTTGGCATAGACGTTTAGGGCATGTTAATTTCGATTTGCTTAATAAGGTTGTGTCTAAGGATCTAGTAGTCGGTCTACCAAAAATAAGATTTTCAAAAGACCACCTATGTGATGCGTGCCAAATGGGAAAGCAAACAAGGGTGTCCTTTAAATCTAAAAATGTAATTTCAACTTCACGACCCCTTGAGCTTCTCCATATGGACCTCTTTGGACCTTCTAGGACAAAGAGCCTAGGTGGAAATTACTATGGCTTTGTAATAGTTGATGACTACTCTAGATTCACTTGGACTATATTCCTTCATAGCAAAGACGAAACTTTTTCTGCTTTTAAAAATTTTGCAAATCTGTCCCAAAACAAAATGAATTCCAAAATAGTTACAATTCGTAGTGATCATGGTGGTGAGTTTCAAAATTACCACTT
Source organism: Lathyrus oleraceus (assembly GCF_024323335.1). Taxonomy (NCBI): domain Eukaryota; kingdom Viridiplantae; phylum Streptophyta; class Magnoliopsida; order Fabales; family Fabaceae; genus Lathyrus; species Lathyrus oleraceus. Next base: position 373,381,732 of record NC_066580.1, read on the forward strand.
TGAGAAGTTTTGTGACAAGTATGGCATTGAGCATAACTTTTCAGCTCCTCGCACTCCACAACAAAATGGCGTTGTGGAGCGTAAAAATCGTGTTTTAGAGGAGTTGGCAAGAACAATGCTTAATGAGGGTGGATTACCAAAATACTTTTGGGCCGATGCTATTAGCACAGCCTGTTATGTTCTAAACAGAATCTCAATTCGCCCTATTTTAAACAAAACTCCTTATGAACTTTTGAAAGGAAGAAAACCAAACTTGTCACATCTTCACGTATTCGGTTGTAAATGTTTTGTTTTGAATAACGGTAAGGAAAACATTGGGAAGTTTGATGCAAAAGCGGATGAAGGTATTTTTCTTGGTTACTCAATGTCAAGTAAAGCATATAGAGTGTATAATAAGCGTTTACTTACTGTTGAAGAATCGGTTCATGTTTCCTTTGATGAGTCTTATCCGAAAAATGTCGGAAAAGGTATTTCTTTTGATGACGCAGGTGTATCTACAGAAGACATACTCAAGGAAGCTGTTGAGGAAACTGATCAGTCCAAAACAGCTGCCCATGAGAAGGAGGAAGATACAAGTCATGAAGAAATTGAGGAAGAAAAGACAGCTGAAGTGAATGATCTTCCAACAGCTTGGAGATCCTCAAAAGACCATCCCATTGACAACATTTTGGGAGACATTTCAAAAGGAGTAATGACCCGGTCTAAGATAAGTAACTTTTGTTCTCACTTCGCGTTTGTTTCACAAGTAGAGCCTAAAAATGCCAAAGAGGCCTTGATTGATGAATTTTGGCTAATGGCCATGCAAGAAGAGCTTAATCAATTTAAAAGAAATGACGTTTGGGAACTTGTCCCTCGTCCGCGAGATCATCATATCATAGGCACTAAGTGGGTTTTTAGAAACAAGCTTGATGAAAACGGAGTGATTACTAGGAACAAGGCACGTTTAGTAGCACAAGGATATAACCAAGAGGAGGGCATAGACTATGAGGAAACTTATGCTCCAGTTGCTCGCCTCGAAGCTATACGTCTTTTGCTTGCCTATGTGTGTTCTAAGGATTTTAAGCTTTACCAAATGGACGTAAAGAGTGTCTTTCTTAATGGTGTCATAAATGAAGAAGTATATGTTTCACAACCTCCCGGGTTTGAAAATGCTGAAAATCCAGATCATGTTTACAAATTAAAACGAGCTTTGTATGGTCTTAAACAAGCCCCTCGGGTTTGGTATGAAAGGCTTAGCAAATTCCTAATTGATCATGGATATTCAAGAGGTAAAGTGGACAATACACTCTTTATTAAACACAAAGGGAAGCACATTCTTTTAGTTCAAGTTTATGTCGACGATATCATATTTGGTTCAACTAACATACACTTGGTCGAAGAATTTTCTAAGGTTATGCAGGGTGAATTTGAGATGAGTCTAATGGGGGAGCTGAACTACTTCCTAGGACTGCAAATAAAGCAACTTGATGAGGGTACAGCAGTATGTCAAACAAAATACTGCAGAGAACTACTCAAGCGCTTTGGAATGAATGACTCAAAATCGATTGACACCCCAATGCCTACCAACGAAAATCTGGACAAGGATGAGCATGGTAAGTGTGTAGATGTCAAAAGGTTCAGAGGTATGATTGGATCTCTCTTGTATCTTTCTGCTTCTAGACCTGACATAATGTTTAGTGTTTGTATGTGTGCACGCTATCAATCAAATCCTAAGGAATCGCACCTTAAAGCGGTAAAGCGCATATTTAGATACCTTCACGGAACACCTAAATATGGGCTTTGGTATTCCAAAGGAAGTGATTGTAGCTTAGTAGGGTACTCCGATTCTGATTTTGCTGGCTGCAAATCAGATAGGAAGAGCACAAGTGGTACATGTCACCTGTTTTCAAACTCCTTGGTCAGTTGGCATAGCAAAAAGCAAGTTTCTGTGGCTTTGTCAACTGCAGAGGCAGAATACGTTGCAGCCGGTAGTTGTTGCGCTCAGATTTTATGGCTGAAGCAGCAACTACAAGACTTCAACATTCAACTCAAACGTATTCCTATAAAATGTGACAACACTAGTGCAATAAACCTTACTAAAAACCCTGTTTTACACTCACGCACTAAACACATAGAGATTAGACATCATTTCCTTCGTGACCATGTTGAAAAAGAAGACGTTGTCTTTGAGCACGTTGATTCCAAAAATCAGCTCGCTGATATTTTCACTAAACCATTGGCAACGAAACCTTTCTTCAACATTCGTCGCGAATTGGGAATCTTAGATCTTTCTCAATTGATGTCATAAGCATGTTATCTCTTAATTATATTATGCCTCACCATGGTTAATAAGAGCTGTTTTAGATGTCAATTATCCATCACACGAGTACTCCAACAGAGGTAATATCAATCCCTTCTACAATTTTCTTATTGCTAAGTGATTGTGTATGTTACATCAAATGTTCTTACTCTAGTTGATCCAAAATGTGACTGCATATACTCCTGTCCATATTGTGTGCACACTAACAATTTAACTTCTGAATATCTGTTGAGCATAATCATCATGACAGTGCATAATGCATATTCATACTGCATTAAAATTCATTAAAAACTGGTTCAGCATCAGTATGCATCGACACAAACGAAGCCTGCATCGATCCATATATTCAAAAATTCATTTTTTTTCAAAAACTGCTTCAGGATGTATCGATGCATCCATCGCATGTATCGATACACAGGGCAATTGTAAACACTTGGCATCGACGCATCCATCGCATGTATCGATACACATGACATTTTTGAATACTAGGCATCGACGCATGACTATCTGCATCGATACATACTGATGCTATCTGCATTAAATGCATTTCTTTCTCTGTCATGCATCGACACATCAGCCAATCATATCACTTCCTATCTCATTACTTCATCTCATCTACCCTCAAAAACCCCAAAACCAGTGGCTAACCCTAATCCTTCTCATCTTCACTCTCTCTCACAAACGTGGTAAAACCCTAAATCTCAAATCACCATGCCTCCACGCACTATTCCAGCCAGAGCCAAAGGAAAAGGAAAGGGAAAGGAAGCAGCCGGTACTTCTCAGCAACCACCAAATGTTCCTTCAAATGCCTTAGACATTCTTCATCCTGCCGTTGTTGCTGAATTTGAGGAATCCTTCAAGGCCAGGTTGGTAATGAAACCTCATATCTTTGATAAAACAGATGTTGTTCATCTGCACTTAAATGAAGTAGTTGAACTCTTACATGCACAAAGACTTGGGTCCTTTCTATCTACAAAAGATGACTATCATGAGGATTTCATCCGGGCCTTTTATGCTGGTTTACAAACTGGTAGAGGCTATATGTTCCGGTGTTCTATCGGAGTCAGAACATATACCTTTGAAGCCTCTGATTGGGAAACGGTATTTCAAATGCCGCCTCCGTCAATGGTTTTCAAGTGCTGGCATGACCTGCATTTTGATCCTGAATTTGACCTGAAGGACTTTACAACTTCTATTCTAAAGATTGATAGACCGTTGAGTGAAGACGAACACGTCACGTCAGGTATGATCAAGCAAACTCCGCGTATTCTTCACTGGATTATCACACACATTCTGCGTCCAACAAACAGTGGACACTCTCGGTTGGACAGGCCCAGCATACATCTTCTCTACATTCTGCAAAACAAGGTTCTCCTAAATTGGGCGAACTACTTTGTTAAACGTCTATTTTTTGTGCGAGACAGCTCCAAGAATGTGGCTCTAGGTTATGCATCTCAAATAATGAAAATTCTTAAGTATTGGAAAGTTGCAATACCTATTGTTCCTCTCCTATCTCCATCGGCAGCTCAAGAGTTTGACTCTGCCACTCTATCGCATATGGGATATAGGTGGGACAAAGACCGCAAATGCTTCTATTTCTTCGAAAGAAAATCCAAAACCAGAATTTACAACTTTGACGTGCCTTCGGAACGCATCCATGTTGCTGAAGAACAGCCTGATGAAGAAATGCAGGATGCGCCTGAAACAGATGTGCCTCAAGCTGAGGCCAATACTGGTTGGGGTGAGTGGGTGCCACGAAGGTGGTCTCCCACAAACTACGTACCTGAACCTACAGCCCCTCCATTCTCCGGTGGTACTTCAGGCTCAACACCGAATGCGGACATCACTCATATGCTTCAACAGATGGAAATTGTCAACAAAGAACGCCATGAAGAAGCACGGTACTGGCATGTTCAACAATCTGAATGGCACAACGAGCATCGGGACTGGCATGATGAGCATACACGGATGTATCACAATCAACACGCTTGGCACCAAGACTTGGTTAAATGGCATCAGGTTTTCTACAACGAAATGTCCGGCTTTATGGATGACTGCCGTGAAAATCCTGGGATTATGGACAGCTTTAGAAGCATTGAAGTTCAGAACCGATTTCGGCAATACTCCTTCATGGGCCAAAATCCAGACACAATGCCTCCTCCTCCGCCTCCGCCAAGCTACCGAGATCCTGACAGACATGATGAAGAGTCCTGTGGTGGCAACAATCCAAATTAACCCACCATCCTTGCATCTCACTGCATTTCATTTCATATTGCTCAAGTTTCATTTTGTTGCACAATATATGGTTTAGCTTATGTAACTCTTAAACTCGTTCGTACCATTAAAATGCTTTTCAATTTCTGTTTATCTCTTTTGTTATTGCCTTTATTCGTCATTCTTTGTGAATGATTCTTTACCTTGACGCTTCATTCTTTGTGATTGATAGCCGGTTATCCATTTTTGCCATGTCTTGCTTCACTATGCTACCTTGATAAATTTGTCTCTTCCTCTTTTTGATGTTGACAAAGGGGGAGAAAATGCATATATGCACAAACTCAGGGGGAGTATCACACATCTTGCCAAGAATTTGCCATCATCAAAAAGGGGGAGTTTGTGAGAGAATTCTTTACCTTGAATTAATTTTTAATGATAGCAAATTGTGTGATCATCATCCAAATGTTGGTTGTGCATTGCATTACATGATACATGTGTGTTTATTATGTTTTTCATCCCACTATATTGTTGCATAACTGTACATATAAACCTACATTGATATTTCCCTTTAAATATCAATTAAAAGGCATTTTATGTCAGTAAGCATCGATACATAAAGCCTCTGCATCGATACATACAGCATGAAATAAATCACAAAACCTTTCTGTTCAGTATGCATCGATGCATACGAGCCATGCATCAATACATGGAAGACAAAATACTCTATGCATCGATACACACGATCCCTGCATCGATACATGACAAATTGAAACAGCCTGTGTATCAATACATACGCACCAGGCATCGATACATACTAGTGTAATAAGCACTTGCATCGATACACACGACTTTTGCATCGATACATGAATAATAAATTTCACCAAAATTTACATTACTTACAGTATGCATCGATGCACACTATCATGTATCAATACATAAAGCTGTTTTGTGGTATAACAGCAACTGTTTTTGCAGAATATAAAAGACAGGTTCCAACAGCAGTGCAAAATGACGAATTCATTGAGGGAAAACAATTGAACACAGATCAAAAGCAGTGTTGGAGCAATTGTTTGAGAGCAATTAGAAACCTGAAAGAGACTTCATCTTCTTCATCTTCTCAATCACTTTTCTTCAAGAACATTTACACATAACCATTCTTGTTCTTTGGATTAAAGAAGCATCGAGATAACGTTCAGTGGTACGATCAAGGATCTAGCTGTGGTTTGCAGTGGAACGATCGAGGATCTAGCTGAGTCAAAGATTGAAGGGGGTTTCTAGGAAAAACCTACTGGTTTGTCCTTCAAGAACTGGAGTGTTCTTGAGGGTTTGGGAGTCACATTTGCAGAACATATTCAGCCGCAGCGTTGCGTTTGGAGATCGGGGGATTTCGCAAGCAGGTCGTGGAAACGGTGAATTGTTTGCAACTTTGTGCAGGAAAATCTTGATCGTGCTCAGATCAAGTGAAGGTTTATACAAGAAGAGGTTCTTAGAGTTTAGAATTATGTCTTTGTATCAAAACCTTGTATCAACGGATTCGGCAATAATTGATAATCAAAGTTCTCAATTTCATTTGAAATTGAGAGGGAGACGTACCCACACGCGAGGACGACGTGGGGAACTTCCTTACCAAATCTCTGCGTATCGTATTCTTACCTTACTCCTCTTTACGTTTTTCAAACTGTTTTCGCAATATCAGTTAGTGTGTGGTGATTGCTTCTTTTTCAAGACAGCAGTGGCAAGAAAACTTTAATCAAACTCCATTGCTGTTCATTAACGATCACACACACACCAACTGTTTGATAAAACGGTTAGCTAGATTTTATTCATTGGAAATAGACTTTAAGGATAAGTGCATTCAATTAGTTAAAATTCTGGTGTGAATTGTTTCTGTCATTCTCATTAAAATCCAGCAATTACACTTGTGTGTCCGGCTTTCTAGTAGCGGTTCAGAATAGACGGAAGTCGATTCGGGACTAATTTTTCCGCCATTTTAGAAAACTCTGATAAAACGTTAAATCCGTTAATTTTAAAGAGGTGATCTATTCACCCCCCCTCTCGATCACTAGCCACACCGTCTAACAAACTTTGTGGCATTGAATTACAGGAATAGCATGGACAAGCATTTAGGATATTCAAGCATATTTAAATTCATACATGAAATCATATTACATATCCGAAAATTTAATCATGATGCCTTATATATGTAAAGATTATCGATTAAAAGCATAAAACATTAGTGATACGCAAACCTGTTTGTAACTGAGCTTGGTATCGAATGGCGTTGGGCGGCGGTAGCTTCGGCGCGGATGAGCATCCTTTAGGGTTTCTTTACTCGGAATTCCTTAAGTTGGTCTCCAGGGTTTCAGTGCCAGGGTTTCCGTCCGTCCTCGTCTGTCCCTTTTCGTGACTGAAGCTTGGCTATTTATAATGCTCTTGTTGTGACCTAATGGGCTCAGAATGAAGCCCGAAAATTCTGATGTTCGCAAGCTTCGCTAGGCGAGCGTGTAGCGAAGGTTCGCTAGGCGAAGGAGTTGCTCGCCTAGCGAGCAGGCCAGTTTGGGCCATTTTCTGGATTGGGTCTGTAGTGAGCTGGGCTTTTGTTCCTTTAAGGTCAGTGCCTTGCAGAATAAGTTGGAGTGCTTCAAGAAATGTTTTGCAAGATTAATGGGCAAATTTTGGGGTATGACAGTCGATTTTAGCGAAAAATACATTGTATTAATCGAAGAAAAACATTGTTTTACCCAAAACAGATGAGGAGCGGACGTATACCACACATCGAATGGATTTACAAATCAATATTCAGAAAGACGTCACTTATCTCAACTCAACAATTATAAACGAAGCATTGCTTTACATCACCTAAAAACAAGATGTCTTTCGTTTATGAAAAGGCTTTTCTGATCAATCGCACGGCGGAAAAAAAAGGAGTTTGATTGGTTGGATGTATTTTTGGGCTTGAAAGACTAGTATTTATGACTTGCAAGCTCTTACAACTTGGGTCTAATACTCGGGACTACGTCTGGACCTTTCACCCATGTAATCTTTTTATTTCAATTTTATGGAGAAAAGTTTTGAATATTTACAAGTATTTTGAAGAGAAGACGAATACTTATGGCTTGCAAGCTCTTACAACTTGTGCTTAATATTCGGGATTACGACTAGATATTTCATCCAGATAATCTTTTTCTTCGGATTCACTTATGAAAATGATTTGAATATTGGAGTATTTTGAAGAGAAGACAAATACTTATGGCTGGCAAGCTCTTACAGCTTGGGCCTAATATTCGGGATTACGACTGGATATTTCATCCAGGGTAATCTTTTTCTTCAGATTTTATTGAGAAAATGGTTTGAAGAAAATTTGAAATGCTTGGAAGGTGGTTTTGAAATCGAATGAAATGTTTACGAAATTGGATTTGATTATTTACATAGGGTAATGTAGACATAGATTAAAAAATTACCTAATTAATCGACTAAACATATTGCAACCGACTAATCAATTAATTAAATAATATATTTAGCAATGAAATAAATAAAAATTAATTAATCAATTAAAATATAGTCAACTAACCAAATAAATAAATAAATAAATAAATAATTACTATTTTAAACTAAACAAATAAATAATAAAATGAAAAGAAAAAAACATAGAGGGGTGTATATGTCGGCAAGGGTGTGTAAGACATCAAAGCCCAATGACCATCTCATTAAAACAGAACCTAATTACTAAACACAAATAATAACAATAATAAAAATAATAAAAATAAAAAAATAAAAAAAAATAAACGAAAATGAAATTGAAAAAGGAGAGAGGGGCGGTAACATCCAGCATGGTATTTTTTTTCAAAATTCATGCATATCCATTCAACGGGTGACACATGGAAAGGCAAATAAAAAATAAAATAAAAAAAGGATATAACTCTTCTCTCTCTCTCTCTCTCGATGTCTTGTTACAGTAAGAACAAAAAACAAACTTCACAATTATCTTCTTCAATCTCTTCTCATAAACTTCCTCAATATCTTCCTCTTTCAAATTAATAACAACTTTGACCATAAAATAAAATAAACTGAACTCTCTCAAATATTAACAACAACAATAAAAAAAATCTTGGAGATTATTTGAACATAAACAAACAGGGATATTAAAGTAAATCGTTACCACCAGTAGATTTCGCGGCGAAGTGTGGTCCTTGGGTGATGCATTGGTCACCGGTAACGGAAACGACATTTGCAAAACAAAGTGTTGTCCGTGGGGTTGCTGTTATGGTGGATGAGGATGTTCATGGCAACATGTGGTTTTTTTTAGAGTGTTTTCATGGTGTTCGTTTGTTGTTGACGGAATGGTGATGACGAGGATGCGTGAAAGATGTTGCTGAGCTTCACCAAAATTACTCAGATGGTCGTCGGAGTTGTGCGTGATGGCGGGCGCGGTTGGTGGGTTGTCATGGAAAGGAGTTTGTGTAGTTAGAAAGGAAAGTTTGTTGTTGAGAGATGATAGTTTTAATGCTTGGAAGGTGGCTTGTTGTTGTTGTGTGAAGACATATTATGGTGTGTTTATGAGGTGAAAATGGATGTGATTTTCGTTTGCAACAGGAGGGAGTATCAATTTGATTTTATGAAATGGAAGAATAGTTGCAGGCTGGAAGTGTCCTTTTTAGTGTTTGTAGAGAAAGAATGGGATATCTTGATTTTGTTTACTGTAATACATTGTTCAAGATGAAGACCAAACATATGATGGTGGTTTTCATTTCGTTGATATGCTGTTGAAAATGAGCTTCCTTTTTTTCTAACTTGAGAGAGTCATTAACAAAACAAGTGGTAGGCCTTCTTTTGAATTGGTTCTCAGATCTATCTTTTTGAAATATAGAGAGGGGGCCTCCAACAAGGATGGGGCGGCACCTCTTGGTCATTTACTGATCTCCCCCATCAATGTTATCCACTTGTCCCTTATATAAATGAGTTTTTAGGGTTTTGCTTTTCAAACATGCCCAAATTACCCTTGGAGTGAGTTTAGAGTTCAAAATGAATTAAATATAATTAAAATAATCAAAATTTAAATTAATTCAAATAATAAAAATAAAATCGAAATGAAAACATAGAAAATCCTATTAAATTATTTTGAACAAAATGACAAAAGAATAAAAATGAAATAATTGGATATGAATAAAAACCGGACACAAAAATGCCCCAAAAATTAAATTGAACGCACCAAAATAATCAACACGAAATAAAATTCTCAGAAATATACAGCGTTTGAGCCAATTTTGAAATGAAAATTGACCGGTTAAATGCTCAAACAGACCAAAATGTGACCCGAAAATTAGCCGAAAAATAAATCGAGCGCACCAGGTTAAACTACGTGAAACGTAGATTAATAAAACTGATGTCTTCAAGTTTGATTTTGAAACTTTTTCGCCCGCTGTTTTGGCACACATTTGATAATTGATTCAAACGGTTTGCCTGTAAATCTGAAATTTTATTTCGACTGTCATTCTAGGAATTATACGGTATGGAATGCATGTTATGATATGAAAAGATGCAACGACTATGACAAATGTGTTAATTGGTGTTTTAGGGTCAAAATCGGGGTGTGACAGTTGCCCCTATTTAAGTATCTTTAACTAGAGAATATGAAGCAAGACACTCTTCATATGATCATAGTGAGAGATAGTTAAATACTAAGAAGTCCCGGATTTTGATCCTGAAATGCAAATGGTATGATATGAGATGAGATGTTATGACTCTTTTTGTTTTTGATTTGATGGGAATATGATTAGATATAAGATAAACCTTAGCAGGATGTTTTATGATGAATGCAGAACGAAACAAAGATCTGTGGGGAATGGTGGAGACATATGGTAAAGGTGACCCACAAAAAATAAAAAATGAGGGTAGAAATTCATTGGGGATAACAATCCTGCTGGAGGAAAGACGACTAGGGAATATGCAAATAGATTTTAACAACGGGTTCATACATGACCTGACAGACACCAGAATATTCAAAGAATTTTCAACAACAGGTTCAAACATGACCTGAAAACACTTGAATATTCAAAGAGTCCCCAATTAATAAGCTCATACATGACCTGACAACATTAGGGAATATACAGAGAAGGTTTGAACAACAAATTCAGACATGATATGATGACAACCTGAATATCAAGGAAAGTTTAATCAATCTATTCATACATGACCTGACAACACTGAAAAAATCAAAGAATTTCATCAACATGTTCATATATGACTTGACCATTGGAATATTTAAAGAGTTTCAATAACAGGTTCAAACATGACCTGCCAATGTTAGGGGATATCAAAATGTTCTATCGACATGTTCAAACATGACCTGACAATGCTGGAAAACAATAAAAGGAAGTTCCATCAACAGGCTCATACATGACCTGACAACATTGGAAAATTCAAAGTGTTTCAACAACAGGTTCAAACATGACATGACAATGCTAGAAAATCAAGGAAAGTTCAATCAATAGGTTCATACATGACATCAACATTAGGATATTCAAAGAAAGCAGCACTCATAAGTTCATATATGACCCGACAATACTTGGAAATATCAAAGGGATTTTTATCAACAGATTCATGCATGACCTGACGACACTGGAAAATTCAAAGAAAGTATATCCATAGGTTCATGCATGACCTAAAAATTTAGGAGGTTTCAAAGAGATTTTATTAACAGGTTTAGACATGACCTAACGACACTAGAAAACCCATAGAAAACTTCAACAACAGGTTCATACATGACCTGACAATATTGGAAAACAAACAAATCAAGTTTCATCAACAAGTTCATACATGACCTGGCACTTTAGAATACATCTGACAGTTCTGGATATTTCTAACAGGGAACTTATGCAAAACAAAGATAAGCGGGAGTCTTCTTAAAAGTAGATCATCCATGCAAAAGGCTACAATGATTCTTTACAAATAAATCAAACAAAACCAACATCATTGGAGTTTTCTAACACGAAAAACCTCCAAGCTTCTGGGAATTCCTCAAGATGATGAGTCATACATGACTTTCACGGAACCATCAGGAAAGACAGGGTAATGAAACTCTATGTATATGCCAAGAATAATTGAACTTGGACCGTAAGCAATGGACTACAACCAGCTTTTAACGGATAGGTGCCAACAACAATTGGACTTTCACCATAAGCAATGGATTACAACCAGCTTTTAACGGATTTTGCCAACAACAATTGGACTTTGACCGTGAGCAATGGATTACAACCAGTTTTAACGGATTGGTGCCAACAACAATTGGACTTTGACCATAAGCAATGGATTACAACCATCTTTTAACGGATTGGTGCCAACAACAATTTGACTTTGACCGTAAGCAATGGATTATAACCATCTTTTAATGGATTTTACCAACAACAATTGGACTTGACCAAAGGAATTAGTAAAATAATTACCGACTACAACGGAGTTTGCCAGCAATAATTGGACTTGAAATGATATTGGCGACAACCAAACTTCATATACTAATTACGATTATATTTACAAACTGAGTGACAATGATGCAAACGACAATTGGGTTTAAAATGAGTTCTAGTAACCATTGAGCCTGAAGTAATTCCTAGTAACAACTGAATATTAGGAGACACCAATGAGTCTTGAAATAATGTTAGGGAATGGCATATGGGTTCTGGAAGTGCGTCAGAGCAAAAATGACATGTCCGGGAATTCATCGGAGAGTAAAAGAAACAAATTTTGGAAATGCATCAGAATTACAAGTGATATTCTGGAAATACATCAGAATACAAACACATCCGGTAATACATCGAGAAAATTCTGGAAATACATCAGAATATAAGACATACATATTCATGAATACATCAGATAGGTGGGGAAACATCTGGAAACACATCATACAAGTTATGGAAATACATCAATAAACAAAGGAGTAATCCGGAAATTCATCGGATAATCCAAAAAGGAATTGAACCTAATGGAAAATTTTCTGATAGGTGCCAACTGGGTTGGACTTGAAAATGACTGTGAAAACCGGATGATGGTTTAAGGGCACCAAAGACAAACTGTAATTAGAGTTCAAAGGATATAGGATCAACAACAAGACCTAGGTCAATGCAAAATAAGCACAAAGTACATTCCGGTTATGCAAGGTCTGAATTTTCTTTTATGCATGATATATGAATGATCATGATATGAAAATGATGACACTTGAGTGGACTGGGAGTTTGTAAAGACTTTTTATAGAGATCATGATTCCTCAACACCAAGAACTCAACCAAATGTTTTATGATAGATGTTATCAAAGGAGAATTCTATCAAGCTTGACAACCACAACTTAGCCAATGGGATCCTTTTGGAGGATTAATGAGTCGTGCTAGCAAAATTTTCGGGCACTCGTCTCAAAATCAATATTTGTTGACATATGGCAGAATTTGTTTGAGTAGTTTGAAAGCATGAAGGGGGTCTGCCCCTCTATGGCTCATATTTCCCCAGTTTGTTGGGTCTTTGGATATGTTCACCTTGATAGTGAGTTTGAAACAGCTTGACAAGAGACGATCTTAAGATGGCATGCCCCAATGTTTGAATACCACAGTGATCTGACCCTGATTAACCAAAACCTGGAATGGTAGACTTATGATTGACTGTCTTTGGATAGTTTGACTCAATGAGATTTTGAGGTGGCTTGCCCCAGTTTGAGTCTTGAAGAAAATTACTCTTAATTAACTGAACCTTGGGGCGATTGGCTCGGATTTACTGATACTCAGAGTGATTTCCCCATACTGGACTTCTTTCACTTTATCAAGTTCCTCAACTATATATTGTTGGAATTTCTTTGATGCTAAGTGTTGACTTGTAAATAAGATTGTTCATTCAAAAAATGGTAATTTTAATGCAGTGCTTATGCAAAAATTTGAAATCAAAATTTATTGATATGAATGGGTGAAATATAGTGAGTGAGTCAATGATAAGAACACAATGATGATCTAGTCACTCACAGTGTGCAAGATGGTATGATCAAATGATTAACAAAGATCGTTTGGAGTCAGGTTAATGCAACCTTGCTGTTATATGCTTTCAAAATAGACTTTGCCTCAATTAGGTCTTTTAAGGATTGTAACATGGTCTGGTTCACGGTTTTTTGAAACAAAAGGATATAAGGCTCAAAAATTATTTTTTACCCACCCCTTCTTCTTGATGATCTCCAGTTCCTATGTTCAGTTAATTCAATACACGCATTCGACTTCGAAGGTGCGAAAGTGAAAATGAGGATTCAAGATGAGACTTTCTTGAAATGGCAGTCACCTTATTTTGTTTTTGTTGAGAATTTAATGACCTCTTTTGATTTATTTATTTTATCCCTAATTTTTCCTGGACCGCTTCTTTAAAGCTTTTGGTCCACCGGGATGCCCTTACTTTTGCCTAAGTCATTTTGTGGTATTTAACTCAGCGGACTTTTTTCTGTTTTTTTTAACGTGTTGACTGCCACATTATTGGTGGATGAGGATCAACCAACACTAATTTTAGCTTTTCTCAACTTCTTCGACACTTCAACATGTGCGCGGAGGATAACATGTGGTTGAACCTAATTGGAGGGTGTACATATGGACGACTTTTTTTTTAAAGATCGAATGCACGATCAAACTATCTGAACATAACTACCCTTCCCCAGGTTAAGATTAAGGGTTTTAGATCCGAAATAAACACCAACTTCTAGGCTCAAAGTGGTTGACTAGGGATTAACTCCTTATCTCTTCAGTGTTTGGGGATTTGAAACAATGCCTTACATCATCGACAAGGTTTTACTCAAAAGCATACCACAACAATTTCAGGTGTTTCGTTTTCATCATCCTCCTTCCAATCTTTGTTAACACAACGGTTTAATAAATAAAAGTGAATGAGAGAAGTATTTTTGTTTTTCACATAAATGAAAAACGAGTGAATATGAATGGGTTAATTCAAAAGATGCATAAACATTTCATTAATCTTACCAATTCAAAGAAAACAGCAATGCTTAAAAGCAATTAACAATCAACATGTAAGGAAATTACAAAAGAAATGTTGAAACAGCCAAATGATTGCCAACTTTAGGGACTTGACTTCTTCAAACTTGATCCATTAACTTCAGGGGACACCCCTTGAGATCTTCGCACTTATCCGGCCGATAGGTTAAGTTTACCACCAAGCTTCCTTCTTGAAAGGCTATGTACATGTTGTCAATCAACTGTTGTACTTTGGCTTTGAAAGCGTTGTAGTCTTCGGTTGAATTCCCTTCTGATCCGGCATGATATCCACATTGCACATTTGGGTCATACCCGGGTGGGTAAGGTTGTGGAACCGACTTAAGAGATTTGGGAACCACCAACGTGTTTTGAATCAGAGGTTGTAGAAGTTGGCTATATGTCATGAGGATTGGATGACGAGGAATATTTCTTCCTTCCAAGTTATTTCAAGGCCTAGGCTGATTTAGATATCTCGGGCCTTGGGCTTGTTAATTTGGATGAGAAGTAAACCAGGATTGTTGGTAATGAAGATCAAAAGGTAGTGGTTGTTGGTATGGAACTTTGGGCATTGCTAACTGCCCATTTTCAGCCACTTGAAGGTTGGGATCAACAAACTTTTTGATATTGGCACGACGATCTTCAAATTATTTTTCTACAATCTCATCGTTGGGCGCAACCCTCTTGGATCCACTACTCACTTCTCCTTTACTTTCGTTGGCATGAGTCTTGACATTGGAAATCCAAGGTGATATCTCAATGCTCTTACTGGGAAACAATGATATCTCGTTAGCCACATCCCTGACCTCTTCCTTGTGGTACAAAACCTTGAGGGGTTTCAGGGGTCCTTTGCCTTTCTCATTACCTGGCCCAGAAATCAAGATATATGTACCTGAGCCTTCCTCCTTGAGTGTTGGTGACCTTATGTCAATCAAATCTTTGCAGCTTGATCTTAAAATTCTTGCATTCCTCGATGGAGTGCCCCATTGTTCCAGTATAGTATCCGCACTTGACCTTCAGGTGACCTTCTTCAAAGACTAAGCTCTTTTTGTTAAACAGTTCTCGTACCAAGGCTTTCAGAGCTAAGCAAGAATCTAGGTCAAGTTCCAATGCCCCTTTATAGAATTCACACGTTGCATTTGGATTGTACCATGGCAGGTATGATGACGTAGGTGTGAGAGCTCGAGGGGTCACCAAAGCTTTCTGGATTAGTTGCAGGTAGAGCTTGCTATTGTCGCAACTAGGTGCAAAAAAACAACTGGCGAAGAAAAGAAACAGAAGAGTCGCCACCGTTCGTTATTTATCCCAAAGGAGGGAAAGGAAACGATCGGAGAAAACCTGAAGAAAAAGGAAAAGACAAGGTCTCGCAACCAAATCTTGGGTTCGGGAGTCGATTATGCGAAGGGAAGGTATTAGCACCCCTACGCATTCGTAGTACTCTACGGGATCCACTCTTGTTGTTCTAGTCTAAAAGGTGTTGGTATGTCTAATGTACTATTTACTAAAAGAAGGTTAAAAGAAAATGACTCATAAGGAATGTCGCATCCACTGCATGCGTATCTCATCTGAGTATGAGAATCAGAGTCTTCGTAGCTCGGCTACATATGGGCGAAAGAGAAGTGTGCTCGCTAAGACATCGCGTCTTATGCCTACGTATCTCATCTGGAATGAGAATCAGAGCAAAACGTAGTTCGGCTAACTAGGGGTTAAGGATTTCCATCTGAACATGGTCTTACAAAAGAGGACACCAGCTGTGTCAAAGGAGAGTGGGCAATGTGTTCAACGTCCTAGCAGTAGGTGTCGCAGATCGCTGAATCGAGTCTTAGGCAGTTACCTCTTCGCAATAGAACGGACTGACATGCCACAAGATCAGAGACGCACGGAAAGTCTAAAAGTGGGGAAGCTCTACCCTAGAGTTGTCATGCAATGTGGACCTATGTGTTAGGATTTACATAAGGGAACATATACCTAATGTTAGAATGCAAAGAATAAGGGAATTCTACCTATGTTATCATACAAAGGGTTCTACCTAATGGGTGATACCTAAACGGAACAAGAGTCGACAGATGGAGCGAGGAAAGGAGCCACGGATAAGGGTAGATGGCGATGCCTGAGGCAATCGACTTACGGGTAGATGGCGATGCCTGAAGCAATCGACTTACAAGAGAAATGGCGATGCATGAAGCAATCGACTTACAAAAGGATGGATGAATACGTGTTGGTTCTGTTAAGTTTTGAAAATGATTACTCGACGTTGGATCGAGCTTTTGATCTTGTTTTGAAATGATTATCGGATGTTCGTTTTAATTCATGTATTAACAGATGAATAAAGAATGAAAGAATAAATATTATACACTTCATGGGAGAGGGGTACATTTGTTATGAATGGGGATTGTTCATGGCAATCAAACAATAAGAATATATGCCTCATACATCATACAAGTAGGCAGCAGTTGATCAAACAATAAGATGAGTAAACAAGAGTATAATCAGATCAAAGAATCAAAGAATTAAATAAGGGAGCATTAAACAATTCATGGGAAGTATGAACATGTTAGACAATCTAGCAATAGTATGCATGGATGAAAGAAACAAGTATAACAAATGACAGATGAATCAGACAGATGAAAAGATGCACACAAGGTTCACTGAATAATTTAATCAGGAAATGAGGTAAGGACCAAATAAAATCATGATGAAAGGCCTCTAATACATGGCATATGAGATGAACAAGGGAGGATCAAAAGATCTCTTCAATTTCCATGAGCAATCCCTAAGTCAAACATCGATCATAAAGAAGTCAACTGAAAATTCAAGTCAACTTAAAAAATATGAAATAAATAGAAAATTAATCAAGAAAATTATGAAAAATTAAACTAAATAAGGTAGGGTCAGGACATCATCATCCCCCAAAAAGATTTTAAAAATAATGAAAATTAGTACATAAACTAATTGAAACAAAATAGAAGTCAAACCAAAAGTCAACCAATCAAACTAGGTCAAAAATAAATCCAAAATAAATTGAAAATGGGAAATAAAATTCAAAGAAAATGTCAGGTTTACCATGGCACAGTGATCAACCTTCATCCCAAAAATCAAAAGCTAAAAAAAATTTTATGTCATAAAAATAAAATTAAGAAAAAAATGTGTGTTAAAATGGACCATTTAGAATAAATGATTAAAATAAAATATTAACATTAAATAAATACGAAAATAAAAATTAAATAAAATTAAATAAGACATTAAGAAATATGGAAAATATTTTTTGATATTTTTATGAATAAATAAAATATTTTTATTAATTAAAAACAAAATAGAAAATAAATGGAAATTAAAAAAGAAATATGAAAATGGAAGTATTAGTGTTGATGGGCCAGGAAAGGGAGGTGTGGAAAGCAGCTTGCGTAGGCCCAAGGTCCACAACCACTAAATCCAGTGTGACACACATTAAAATAACATTTTAATAAAAAAAATTATGTAACATAGTATCAATTGGACAACTTTCATTAAGTCACTACAAGACAAAAAAGGTTGGACGGCCACGATTAAAACACAAGCCAAGGATCCAAGGGCTCATGAAGCGCCACATCATCGTCTTCTTCATGGAACAAACCCTAATGCCATGCAACCACGAAAATGCAGTGGATTTTCTCAAACTTCCACTCAAGCATACGACCACCATAATGCACCAAATGAGATGAAATAAAAACCAAAACTCAAGTACAAAATGTGTAGATTAACATGGTGACTTATTTTAGGTAAAATGATGGCTTAATCATGGAGAAAAGTTGACCACAAGATGTCCACATGGCCACGGGCAAGGGCAAAAAATTACAGCATAAATCAATATCAAGAATCACAAGCATATGATTGTGTAAGACCCCAATTTTGGGCCCTAAGATCCCTCATGGCCCATATCATATCATATCATGGCCTCAAGGATCACTGCATGCCCTAGTTTCCCTCCTAGTGGGTAGGTTGCCTTGTGAGTTGTTTCTTGATCACCAAGCATACTTTGCATGTGTATATCTTTGCTTTCATATGTTTATTAACCAAAAAGTACAAAAATATTGTCAGTTTAACCTTGTTGCTTGCAGTTGAAGCAATCATCAGCCAATTAGGTCAAAGACAGTCAACAGTTAGTCAAAGCAATGGATGGTGGCCATTCTTGCAGAATTTGGGCACCATGATCAATAATCAAGAGCTCATATATCTTGGGACATCATTTGAAGTCAAGGTCTCAAGGAATTAGGGTTTGGAATTCATCAGAAGTGGTTCAGTCATCCAAAACCCTAGAAAAGTCAAACTTGGTCAACTGTGGATTTAATCAAGGATTTGATGGATAGAATTGATCTGAAGAAGCTCATTCATGCTTATATAAGCCTCATATATCATGTCAAACCTCATCATGGAAGAATTTGAAGTCAATCAGAAAATTTTCCCAAAATAGAAAGTGGACCTGTAATTTCAACTGCCAAAAATGGAAACTTCTTGATCTTAAACTTACATCATGATACAAGCTTCAAATGAATTTTTGCCCAACATGAAAGTTGAAGATCTTGTCTTCCCATTTTCAAAAAGTCCAAGAACTCTCAAATCCCATTTGTGGTTGTCAAGATATGATCAATTCAATTTCAGAAATTTGTGAACTTCAAAGAGCCATAACTCTCAAACCATAAGGCCAAATTTGGTGGGGTTTTTTCCTACAAACCACATTTTTCCTCCTCTTTCCAAAAATATAAATTTCATACATCAAAACCTTGCCATTCAAAATGGCATTTTTGGACCTTTTTCATTTAAAAACCAAGTTTGACCAAACTTTGACTTTTTGATTCATTGACTTTTTACACAATTGGCCAATTGGGATTCACTTTATATAGTATTTGAAACTTGCTCCAAGCCCTAAATCATGTTCATACCACCATTATACCACAATTATGGACCAAAATGCAAAACTTGAAAATTTGGCAAATGGCTTCATATAAGCAAATCAAGTACAGCAATTCAAGAGCATATGTCAAACAGCAATTGGCAAGGTCTGTGTACAGCCTGTTTGAGGCCCAATTTGTCCAGCACATACACCTCCATTTCCATTTGCTCACAATTAGCAAAAATGCAAATACTACATTTCAAGCTAAGCAAGATTAGCATTCCCTAAACCAACTCTAAACAGACCAATATAAGCAACTTTTCTGACATTTCCCAACCCTAGGAACAGCAGCCATCACAGAAAACATATTCATTCTCTCATTTTTCCCTTTTGGCTCGATTGACATTTTTCTGCTCAAAGCTCCAAAACCCTCAAGCCTTTCTTCATTGCTCCATCATATGGCCATCATCTGAAGCCTTTTGCAAGAATCAATCATCATCTGCACGACCTTCCATGTTCTGTTTTCACTAAGCATACAACAATGGCAGATTGTGGTTTGGACATCTTCATGCATAGCTGAGCAACATGACTTCAAGCATCCTTCACTACCAAGCATTGCCTGCATCTGTTTGCACTTGTAACCATCAAAGCAGCCCTATTTCACATTTTGCTTCAAAACCAAGTAAGTATTCGAACTCAATCCTTTGCCATGCCATGATATATTTATGAAAGATCTTCTTGAGCTGATTCTAATAAACTATAGATTGCTTGAAATGGTTGTGTCATGGCCAAGAAATCTGGATTTCATTTTGTGTGTCCAAACCTATTTCTGCTCGATTTACCTTGCTAGCATTGATTTAATGAAATGTGATGCCACATTCTTGTTACTTGATGTATGATGATGCTTTTAGGATGCTTGATTTCACTTTCTGGACACTTTGATTTTTCATGTGTGAATGAAGTTATGCTGTTCATATTGAAACCCTAGGGCATTTTCCAGAATTTCCCAGGATTGTACTTGGTTGTTGCTGTATGATGTTACCTGAACACCAATGCCATGTTATTATGGGATTTTGCTTGAAGCTTGTTTTACAATGATGAACACATGATGTTGCTGCTAAAACCCTGCTGCTGTTTCTAAAACCTTAAGCTGCCCAAAAATTTCTCATGATTGTTTTAGTTTTGTTTATGACATGTTTGCGTGAAGAACATTACTATTACCATGCTGCTTGCTTGATGTTGTTTTGATGATTACATGATGATGAAGTTGAATGATGAAATGCCCTGCTGCTGTTTTGAAAACCCATGAACATTGCCCAGAAAAACTCCCATGATTATTGCTGTTTAGTCGTTCTCAAATGTTGCATGAACATTGTTAACACCTTGCTGTTTGCCATACTGGTCGAATTTTGTTCTGATGCTGGTGATAACATGAATGTATGCTGTTGTTTTGAACCTTATGACCATGCCTAGAAAATCCATGAGAACTATGTTGTATGCTGTTGACTGCTTGCTGTGTGAACATTGCCAAATGCTATGCTGTTGTGTGTTTGTTGTTTGAATTTGTTTGGATGTTGATTGAACTTGTATGAAGTTTCAAAACCATGCTGTTAAACCCTAGGGTTTATGTTGAAAACCCAGAATTTGAACTGGATTGGCCGAAGTCACTGTTCCATTGGATTTGGACCAATGAGAACATTTCGTTCTCCACTGCCAAAACGCACAGCTTTGTTAAGTGGCGCGCTATTTACACAATTGCCATTCAGTTGACCACGTTGACCATATACCATGATATCTTGTTCATGCTTCATCCAATTTATTCCTCAACTTGCCAAATTCATTTTTAATTCATTTCAACTCCAAAAAATTCTGATTTTTTTTGCATCATGTCCATGAGAGTGTCTAGTATTTGATTGTGATTTTTAATTAATTTTCCATTGGCTGGATTTTAATTGATAATTATTTTCTTGACATGTATGCATAATTGATACCTTGTGCCATTCCTATTGTGAAATACTCATGTTGTATCCAATGAGCTTGAAATTTTTTGTGGTGAAACTAGACACATTCACCTTTGTTTCCATGTAGAGTTTATGCATTTCCTATTTGTGGTTTGCTAGTTGTGAATTTTTGAACTAGGGTGTGAAAATTTGTGTCACACCAATGATATGCAAATGTTTGATTTTTGTTCACATGTCTCCTGGCCTCCAAACAACTTGAAATTTTGCATGAATCATCTATCACATGTCTAGTTTGTGTATGAATTTTCTTGGAATTAATGATGCTGTTTTCCATTTATTTGAGAATTTTCTTCCATGCTTAGTCATTTGTTGACTTTATGTGATACATGTTGCCAAATCTTTTGTGAAATTCTCAAATCTTATTGTATGACCATGAAATTTCATATGTGATAACTAGACTCCTTGAGCTTTGCATTGGTGTTAATCTCATTCATTTCTCTTCTGTTTTCAATTTGATATGATTTTTTGAAGTTGACCCATGTTTGTTGATTTTCATTGTGCTTACTTGAAATTATGTTGACTTCTTGATTTTCATTAACTGCCTTCCTCTCATCCAAATGCCATGAAATTTGACATGCTTGCCATGCTAGATGTTAGGATTGAGTGTGATTTATTTGATAATTTTTTAGAATGTTTGGGTTGACTTTTGAATGAAGTCTTGCTGTTGACCTATTTGTGCTTCTTATTGCCATGCTTTGCATTCTTTTGTGTATAAAATGACAATGATGCATGATTTGATTGTGAATCCAATTGAGATTACTTCTTAAATGTTTGAACATGAATTGGGTTGACTTTCCTTTGCTGTTTGACTTTTTTCTTTCATCTTTGACCCTAGGCTAGTCCTAGTGGTCTTCTAAGCTTACCATTGAGCTATTGTTTCAGGTTGAGCACCAATGCCTCAAAGATCATTCAAATTTGATTGAGTTGGATTGTATATATTGTGTTAACTCTTGTTTTGTAGGTGTGACTCATATGAGTTTGGCTTTGTGCCTTAGCACCTCTGTTTATGGTTGACTGTTGTTTATCCATTTCTTTTGGTTTGAACTGTTGATTTGTTTACTAATAAGTTTGACTTTTTCAGGTACTTTAGTTGCTTAAGTTCTTTGAACTTGCTTGCTTTGCTATTTAGCATTTGCTTTGAGGTATAAACCTTTCTTCTTCATGTAGTCTGGAGACCCGGTCTGTTATTTGACCGGGCAAACTGTCTGAAGTCCTCCTTAAGAGGCAATGCCTGTGTGTGTTTAAAATTGTCCCAAGCAGGAAAAGTCCTTCAAGTAAGGCAATTGGTGGAAGGTAGGGATAAGTAATCTATCCCCCACTATTCAGTGTGTCCTCTCTTTGCTCCCATTACATGGTTGAAGCATTGAGATAAAAAACCCAAGATCTAATCGAGTCAATAATGTGGAGAGAGCTCCATCTTTCTGAGCTCCCACACTTTCTTATATGCTCTCCCCGATCAGGGATAGAAGCAATGAGGCACACCCCTCATCTCCTTTTTCATCTGCTTCACCTTAGCCTCTCAATGGCAAGGTTAAGAGCGACTTTTACCTATTACAGTGGACTTTCAAAGTCAAACCCTCTTGTGTGAGCCCCCTTGTTTTGGCTATAGAGTGTGTTGTTTTGATATTCATTGATTGATTGATTGCTTCATGTGCACTTGCTTGCCTGTATGTTATGCATTTATCATCTGAAGGAGAATTGCCATCCAAGGCGCAGCGGAATATAAAAATTTCTCCTTTAATGATCCTTACGAATGAGCATGATCAGTGATAGAATCGTTACCTCTTGTGGAGATTCAAACCTTTGGTGCAGATCTCTGACAATGATCAACCTTTGATACAGATCCACGGGGCGATCACGAACGTTGAACGATGACAACGTCTCTACTCAGTCCACACGAACGAATTCCTTCAATCGCAGTGCTAGCTGTTTGTGAGTGAAGGCTTTGAATGAGAGAGAGAGATACGAAATTCCAACTCTTCAGTTGTGTTGTCTGGAGTGTAAAAGCTTCTACCCAAGGGGTTCTATTTATAGAACCACTTGTGTGGGCTTCAAGCCAAAAAGCCCACTTAAGTGCATTTTGGCCCATATCTCAGAATATGCCAAAATCACTTAAGTATTTGGTACTTTACCATATTTCGTATTCTTCTTAAGTACACCGTACCTTACGATGTTCCTTAATTATTCTATCTCTCATCAATCCGTCCTTTGTGTGTGACCCTATAGGTTTTCGCGGCGTTGGCAATTATATTAAATCATGCATTTAACGTAATAAACAGTGAGCGGTATCTAGCAACACATCACTGCTACCCAAGTCACGAAAATGTCATGTGATCTGACAAAACCTCCTGTGATAATAATTATGTGTATAATTACCCCTTTGCCCTTATGTCTATATTGAACACAAGGTATAGACCATGTCACCCTTGTCCAGTTCAATATTGGGCCCATAGACATTTATCCTGTTAAGCAGGATTGGCAAATTCCATCTAGGACACTCATGTCCCTCAGCATGCTTCGTGGAGTACCTATCAACTGCCTTTATGGTTATCCAGTTACGGACAACGTTGGATCAGCAATAAAGCACTCGACTCTACATCTAGGATCCATAGTGGTTTCAGGTCGAAGAGTGGTATACACTATTATCACCATGAGAATAACTTATGACACTTTGCATAACTTTCTATATAGTATTCTCATAGCGGGTCAATCCAGTATGAATATTACTCTTAATATTCATACCTATGTTTAAGACTTGATAACTCTTTATCCATGATCCATGAGACGTGATCATCAGTCTACAAACATAATAGTCTCCATGCTTTAATGTTATCCCATTTCATAATAAAGCTTGACTACGGACATTTTAAGAATAGTGTCCTTATGTTTAATGTGATCTCATGATTAAGTCATACTTGATACATTAAATGGACTATCTATTCCAGGGACTTTATTAAACAAACATAATAAAGAAAAATGCCTTTTTATTATTAATAAAGCACTCGATACAAGTACCAAAAGTATTGGCCTCTAGGGCTTACACCAACAATCTCCCACTAGCACTAGAGCCAATTAGACATATCCCTAATGCCCATAGATCTAGTATGGCCATCATGCTTCTGCTGCGCAAGAGGCTTTGTCAGTGGGTCAGCAATATTGTCGAGTGTAGGTACTCTACATATTTTCACATCTCCTCTATCTATTATCTCTCGAATGAGGTGATAACGCCTAAGTATGTGTTTGGATCGTTGGTGAGATCTAGGCTCCTTAGCTTGTGCGATAGCACCATTGTTATCACAATAGAGACCAATGGGATCCACAATGCTAGGAACTATGTCAAGTTCACTAACGAACTTTTTGATCCAAACAGCTTCCTTTGCTGCACTTGAGGCAGCAATATACTCGGCCTCGGTTGTAGAATCAGCAACTGTATCTTGCTTTGAACTTTTCCAGCTCACAGCGCCACCGTTTAAGCAAAACACATAACCAGATTGCGATCTAAAGTCATCCTTATCTGTCTGGAAGCTAGCATCAGTGTAACCAATTACAGCCAACTCTTCCTGACCTCCATATATCAAGAATGATTCCTTAGTCCTTCTCAAGTACTTAAGGATATTCTTAACAGCTACCCAATGGGCATCACCAGGATCAGATTGGTACCTACTCGTTGTACTTAAAGCATACGAGACATCTGGTCGAGTACATAACATGGCATACATGATAGATCCTATTGCAGATGCATATGGAATCTTATTCATGTGTTCCCTTTCTTCCTTAGTTGAAGGGGATTGTGTTTTTGATAGACACAGGCCATGTTGCATAGGTATGAATCCTTTCTTGGAATCATGCATATTAAAGCGTCTCAGCACTTTGTCTATGTATGTACTCTGACTTAGGCCAAGCAGTTTTTGTGATCTATCTCTATAGATTCTGATTCCTAATATATAGGCTGCTTCACCTAGGTCCTTCATAGAAAAGCATTTCCCCAACCAAGTCTTTACTTGTTGCAGGATAGGGACATCGTTTCCAATGAGTAATATGTCATCTACATATAATACCAGGAACACGATCATGCTCCCACTAACCTTCTTGTAGACACAAGGCTCATCTTCGTTCTTAATGAATCCATATTGTTTTACCGTTTCATCAAAACGAAGATTCCAGCTTCTGGAAGCTTGCTTCAATCCATAGATTGATCTTTGTAGCTTACATATCTTATGGGCTTCTTCTGGTATGTCAAATCCTTCAGGTTGTGTCATGTACACATCCTCAAGAAGATTCCCATTAAGGAAAGCAGTTTTGACATCCATTTGCCATATTTCATAATCATGATATGCAGCGATAGCAAGTAAAATTCGAATAGATTTAAGCATTGCAACTGGTGAAAAGGTTTCATCATAGTCAACGCCATGAATTTGTTTATATCCTTTTGCAACCAGTCTTGCCTTATAGGTATGTACCTTACCATCCATGTCAGTCTTCTTTTTGAAGACCCACTTGCATCCTATAGGATTAACTCCTACAGGAGGTTCTACCAAGTTCCAAACTTGGTTCGTGTACATGGAATCTATTTCGGATTTCATGGCCTCTAGCCACTTCTCAGACTCGGGACCAGTTATGGCCTCTTGGTAGGTCACAGGCTCATCTTGATCCATGAGTAATACATCACCTTGATCTGTTATGAGATATCCATATCTTTCAGGTAGGTGACGTATCCTGCTTGACCTACGCTGGTCTTGTTCTACTTGAGCAGGTTGTTCATCCACAACTACTTGTGTTTCCTGCTCTCATTCCTCCATAGGTGTATCAATGCTTTGCGATTCTTGAATTTCTTCAAGCTCTACTTTCCTCCCACTGGTTCCTTTGGAAATAAAATCCTTTTCTAGGAAAACTCCAGTTCGAGCGACAAACACTTTGCCCTCAGAAGGATTGTAGAAGTAATATCCTCTTGTTTCTTTAGGATACCCCACAAATAAGCATTGGTCAGATTTGGGCTCAAGCTTAGTTGAAATTTGTCGTTTCACATAAACTTCGCAACCCCAAATCTTCATGTAAGACATATGTGGTCTCTTACCACTCCATATCTCATATGGTGTTTTATCAACCTTTTTGGATGGAACACGGTTAAGTGTGTAAGCTGCTGTCAATAGCGCATGTCCCCAAAAGGAGTTTGGAAGATCGGCGTGACTCATCATGGATCGGACCATGTCCAACAGGGTTCGATTTCTTCTCTCAGATACTCCATTCCATTGGGGTGTTCCAGGAGGAGTAAGTTGGGATAGTATCCCACACTCTTTTAGATGGTCATCAAACTCTAGGCTTAAATACTCACCACCTCGATCTGATCGAAGAGTTTTAATATTCTTACCTAGTTGGTTTTGTACTTCATTCTTGAATTCCTTGAACTTTTCAAAGGACTCTGATTTGTGTTTCATTAAATACACATAACCATATCTACTGAAATCATCAGTAAATGTGATGAAGTATTGAAAACCTCCTCTGGCTGGTATGTTCAGTGGTCCGCATACATCAGTATGTATGAGGGCCAAAAGATCATTAGCCCTTTCACCTTTTCCTGTGAATGGGGACTTTGTCATCTTTCCAATTAAACAAGATCTGCATGTCTCATATGATTCATAATCAAAAGAGTCCAAGAGCCCATCTTTATGGAGTTTGGAAATGCGTTTCTCATTTATGTGGCCTAACCGACAATGCCAAAGGTAAGTTGGATTTAACTCATTTGGTTTCATCCTTTTAGTATTAATGTTATAAATAGGCATTTCAAGATCAAGGACATATAGTCCATTGTTCATCTGTGCAGTAGCATAGAATATATCATTCAAATAAATTGAGCAACAATTGTTCTTTATTATAAATGAAAAACCAAACTTGTCCAAACAAGAAACGGAAATAATATTCCTGCTAATTGCAGGTACATAATAACAGTTCTCTAACTGAATTATTAAACCACTAGGTAAAGTCAATCCATAAGTTCCTACGGCTAAAGCAGCAACCTTTGCTCCATTGCCAACTCGTAGGTCGACTTCACCTTTTGCCAATTTTCTACTCCTTTTTAGTCCCTGCACATTTGTACAAATGTGAGAACCACATCCAGTATCTAATACCCATGTCACAGAAGTAGATAAATTAATTTCAATAACAAAAATACCTGAAGTTGAAGTCTCTACTCCATTCTTCTTATCTTCCAGGTACTTTGGGCAGTTTCTCTTCCAGTGTCCGGTTTTACCGCAATGGAAGCAGGTGCCTGCTTTTGCTATGCCTCCACTAGGCTTCAAAACAGAAACGGTGGGTTTGGGTTTGACAACTTCCTTGCCTTTCCCTTTATCACCCTGCTTGATGGGCCTTTTGTTCTGTCTCTTTCCATTTCCGATCATCAGAATGGACTTCCCTTTTGACTTCAGATTCTGCTCAGCCGTTCTTAACATGGCTAGCAGCTCAGGAAGCGATTTGTCCATATCATTCATATTGAAATTTAGGACAAACTGACTGAATCTATCTGGCAACCATTGCAAGATCAAATCAGTCGCAAGTTCCTTTCCGAGGGGAAAACCCAGTCTGTCAAGGTTTTCCACATACCCAATCATCTTGAGTACATGGGGACCTACAGAGGCTCCCTCAGCTAACTTGCCTTGAAAAAGGGCTTTTGAAATTTCAAACCTCTCATGCCTTGCTTGCTCTTGATAGAGCAGCTTCAGGTGTTCGATCATATCGAATGCCGACATGTTCTCATGTTGCTTTTGCAATTCTGAGTTCATGGTAGCTAGCATGAGACAGGCAGTTTCATTGGCATCATCGACATGCTTCTTATAAGCATCTCTTTCTGCCTTAGGTGCAGAACTAGGAGGTTCCTCTTCAGGAACAGGTGTCTCCAAGACATACAGCTTTTTATCATGTTTGAGGACAATCCTCAGGTTTCGGTGCCAATCCAGAAAATTTGTCCCAGACAATTTTTCCTTGTCAAGGATCGATCGCAAAATGTTGTTAGAGGTGTTTGTTGTCATGGTAATCTACATAAGAAATAATGAAAATATAAGTATCATTGACATATTTAATTAGGCCTTTAATTAAACATGCTCCCACTATTTTACTCAAAACAAATGACCCTCATCATCTGATTCGGAAAATCCCGTTGGAAGATTTTCTAGTGGGTCGAGATCCATATTTCACTTCGTTCTAAGTCCGCGTAGGCGGATTACACAAAACTAGGTTATTTAGGTAGGAACTCCTTCCAATTGTATCTCATACAACTCTCGAAAATTTCAATTGGGTGAATAACTCCTTATTCTAATCCATCATATGGATTATTCCCAACTCTTGCTTCTAAACATATATAATATTATTATAATTTGTTTAGTTAAGTTTGACCCATTGTTTTAACAGTTGGATATTACAATTATCCCATCGCACCTTACTAATATATAGATCATGCACCTCGCGTAGGCGAAACCTACAATTTCCATTACTAGTCTTGATGAGTGTTAAAACTTGGAAAGCTTAAAACTTAATATTTAGTTTTGAGGGAATTGCAATTTTACTGATCTCACCGGCTTGTTTATCATATAAACCGTCTCTCACATGCATCAACATACATACACATGCATCAACATACATATAAACAAAATGAAACAGTTATGGCCCCTAGCGCAATTGTTCTCCCAAGCCAATGAGAGAACCTAAGCTAACCTATAACGATCTAAGCTTCTCCAAGCAAGATCTTCAAGGTTGTCTTCCTTTGGCACTGACTTCTTTGCTTTCTTCATATCATTACATTACATGAAAGAAACTCGTTTTACATACGAGGGAGTGAGATGAGAAAAGAAGTTACATTTGGGAGATTAAGAGAGAGGCACGACACGCAGGTCGTATTTTAAAATCCAAAACAAAACAAAGGAAAACTAAGGCCATAACCGATCACCACAATAATAAAATTTATTATTATTATTAATTCCTTTAATTAATCAAATTAAATTTCGACAACCGATCACACTACGCAGAGTTAGCCGGGGGTCCGCTGCTCGAAAATTTTAATGAACAATTCATTTAAAAATTGACGTCGTTTTTCGTATCAACACTTGATACTTCAAAGCACTTTTTCTAGCCGAACCGGTGAATTTTTCCTTGCGTTAACCGGTTAACCATATGCGTTAACCGGTTAACACTGTTTGAAAACATTTAGAAAACTCTTTTCTGCCTTGCGTTAACCGGTTAACCAAATGCGTTAACCGGTTAACACTGTTTGAAAATCTCAAAATTTTTATTTCGCATTCCGTTAACCGGTTAACCATATGCGTTAACCGGTTAACACTGTTCCAAAAATTAAAAAAAAAAATATTTCGTATTACGTTAACCGGTTAACCATACGCGTTAACCGGTTAACACTGTTCGGAAAAGTGTTTAGGACGCACAACTCTTGTGCAATCAAACCCCAATCGCATAACTCTCTAACAACACAACCCTTGTGTCGTCACTAACCCTGATGCACCAATTTCAGACCGTCAAATACGTCTCGATTGTTAATTCAGTATGATTGATCAACACGTCATTGCTTCACCATACTAATGTCGGATCAAGAAGCAAACGACCATTGATCGCTCAAAGGAAAACAATCATCGAGGTTTTTGAATGAATGAAACAAGAACACTATATCATATATAATGTATTTTGCATCAGGGTTACATATATCACATATATGTAACTTGATCGATCTCAATTTAACCTTTGATTCATTCTGTTTTAATCATATTATTACAGAACAAAAACAGTTATCAGATTCATGGTTTCGTAAGTGGCTCTGATACCACTGAAGGAGAATTGCCATCCAAGGCGCAGCGGAATATAAAAATTTCTCCTTTAATGATCCTTACGAATGAGCATGATCAGTGATAGAATCGTTACCTCTTGTGGAGATTCAAACCTTTGGTGCAGATCTCTGACAATGATCAACCTTTGATACAGATCCACGGGGCGATCACGAACGTTGAACGATGACAACGTCTCTACTCAGTCCACACGAACGAATTCCTTCAATCGCAGTGCTAGCTGTTTGTGAGTGAAGGCTTTGAATGAGAGAGAGAGATACGAAATTCCAACTCTTCAGTTGTGTTGTCTGGAGTGTAAAAGCTTCTACCCAAGGGGTTCTATTTATAGAACCACTTGTGTGGGCTTCAAGCCAAAAAGCCCACTTAAGTGCATTTTGGCCCATATCTCAGAATATGCCAAAATCACTTAAGTATTTGGTACTTTACCATATTTCGTATTCTTCTTAAGTACACCGTACCTTACGATGTTCCTTAATTATTCTATCTCTCATCAATCCGTCCTTTGTGTGTGACCCTATAGGTTTTCGCGGCGTTGGCAATTATATTAAATCATGCATTTAACGTAATAAACAGTGAGCGGTATCTAGCAACACATCACTGCTACCCAAGTCACGAAAATGTCATGTGATCTGACAAAACCTCCTGTGATAATAATTATGTGTATAATTACCCCTTTGCCCTTATGTCTATATTGAACACAAGGTATAGACCATGTCACCCTTGTCCAGTTCAATATTGGGCCCATAGACATTTATCCTGTTAAGCAGGATTGGCAAATTCCATCTAGGACACTCATGTCCCTCAGCATGCTTCGTGGAGTACCTATCAACTGCCTTTATGGTTATCCAGTTACGGACAACGTTGGATTAGCAATAAAGCACTCGACTCTACATCTAGGATCCATAGTGGTTTCAGGTCGAAGAGTGGTATACACTATTATCACCATGAGAATAACTTATGACACTTTGCATAACTTTCTATATAGTATTCTCATAGCGGGTCAATCCAGTATGAATATTACTCTTAATATTCATACCTATGTTTAAGACTTGATAACTCTTTATCCATGATCCATGAGACGTGATCATCAGTCTACAAACATAATAGTCTCCATGCTTTAATGTTATCCCATTTCATAATAAAGCTTGACTACGGACATTTTAAGAATAGTGTCCTTATGTTTAATGTGATCTCATGATTAAGTCATACTTGATACATTAAATGGACTATCTATTCCAGGGACTTTATTAAACAAACATAATAAAGAAAAATGCCTTTTTATTATTAATAAATAATTCGATACAAGTACCAAAAGTATTGGCCTCTAGGGCTTACACCAACATCATCATCATCAATTGCCATTAGTGCATAATCATCTCATTTGTTTTGTGATGTTATTATTGATTGTTTGCCCATTGAGGACCATTGTAAGTCCATTGCTTTGGCATTTGCTCCTGTGATATGGAAGGATAGAGTGTAAGACCTCATTGGTCACTCATATCTTCTGTTGCTCTGTTTGTATGTGAGGATACAGTTATAAGTCCCTGTAAGTTGGCATCTGTTGTCCTGTGATCATAATTTAGTCTGTTTGGTTTGTATGTGAGGTTGCAGTTATAAGTCCCTGTAAGTTGGCATCTGCTTTCCTGTGATCATAGTTTGTTTTATCTGTTTGTATGAGAGGTTGCAATTATAAGTCCCTGTAAGTTGGCATTTGCATTCCTGTGATCATATTGTTGCTTTTATTCTTGTATGTGAGGATCCATTGTAAGTCCCTGTAATGTGGCATTGGTTTTCCTATGAACATCTGTGGAGTTAACCTAAGTCCAGACAGATTGGCAGTTAACTTCCATTTCTCATCTTTGTTTTTTCTGTTTTAGGAGACTGGTGTAAATCCATCTATTGGTATCCGGTATCCGCTTTTATTTCTTTGCCTGTGGAGATTAGTGTAAGTCCATTGAGTGGCCTCTGATATCCCGTTTTGTTTTAGGAGATTGGTATAAGCCCAGTGATTGGCGTCCGGTATCCGCTTTTGTTTTCTTGCTTTGTTTGTTTGTTATTATCCATTGCTATTCCAAAGGACACACTTGAATCATCTGCTATATGATTTCAAGAAGTGAACCTTCTAAGAAGTTTTACAATCCATTCTCATCCATTCATCATTCATTATGTCCTAGACTTTTCACACTCTTGACTTTCAAACTTGACATAAGTGTTGTGCAAACATCTTCATGTTTTCAAATTAAAAACCTGGACTCAAGTCCTTGACCTTTTTTCAAACTTCATTTCATAATACTTATTTGAATTGATATTAATTATACTTTGACTCCATTTTCATAATCATAATCAGTAACTTCACTCATTCACTTATTTTGGCTTTGTCCATTAATCTTTTCATACATGAACTATAGGTTTGATTTATCTTAGTGGTTGATGTTAATCTCACCTTCTGTCTTTAGTGATTGAATTGTAAGTCTTCCTTGCCTATTATAGGGTTAACCCCTCCCTGGCAAGTTGAAGCTGTTCTCACATGGTGGACGTTGTTGTTTGTATAAGGTTGAGTTTTCTCCCGTGGATAACGTAAGACCTAGGGTTTGTGTTTAAAATTGAACCCAACCCACTTTTGGAAATCTTTTAGCCGAACTATGGCGTTTTGATCCTTACCTTTGATGGAAGGTACGTAGGCAGCGGGTTCATCCGTTCAAACCCAATAACCCAATAAAAATTGTATATTCTTTTCTCATCATCCCAATCATGTTTGCACAATATTTTCGTCATAACAAATAACAATTTAGTACAACAAGTGTGAAAAGGGCTCCCTAGGAGTACCTAGGACGTAGTGGGTGCCTAACACCTTCCCATTGCGTAATTTACCCCTTACCCAGAATCTCTGATCTTTTTATTAGTTTTCTACGTGTAAAACTTCTTAGGCTTTTGTTCGCTTTTTAGCCAATCCTTTGGATAAATAAAAGTGCGGTGGCGACTCGAAATTTCAATGTATCTCTTTGCTTATGGTTTAATCGATAGATCATATAGCGACGAATACACCGCTACAGAAAAGTGGCGACTCCACTGGGGAACCTCACCAGAATCCCTGGTGGTATTGCCTACTTTTCACCCTTGTTGTGCTGTATTATTATTTGTCATTTGACATATTTTTGTACAATTTGGGATCACTGTATTGATTGTAATGTGTGAATTGCTTGATATACAATTGTTGTTTGCTTTGGTGATCTGTGAGATGAGTTCTATACCCGAACTCGAGTGCTCTCTAGGATAGGAGAATGGCATAGTCTTGTCGACTGGTGTGGAGTAGTCCTTAGCCAGTTGACTTGCGAGTCCATTCACTTGGTGGAGGTCATGTTGAACTAATAATGTCACACAAGTTATTTGTGGTTAGGCATTATTCTTTCAATCATGTTCCGCAGAAGCCAAGGGCCTTAGTTTACCAAACCCATCTTGGCCTATTTTTAGGACCGTAGTGCGGAGGTCGTTCAGATGTCAGTTCTGATACGATTGTCACGCGATACTACACTCATAAGAGTTTCTCTTGAGAATATTCTTGGAATACGAGTATTCGTTCCTCCGAAAATATTCGAAAGATGGAACGATGATTATGGGAACCTCTGATAGAACATGTCTGGCAGGTTTAAACCCTAGTACACTCCCTTTGGGTGGTTCTTAACCGAGACTCCATGCTCGTGACTCTCAACAAACCCATGATTCGTGGTCGAGTCGTTCAAACATTGTTAATATCAATGGATCCCGGATCAGGTGTAAAACCTAAAATCCACCAAAGCGGCTGGTTGATATTAAGAATGTCTGAACCGGTTCATGTACCGTTAATATCAATGGAACTTGGGTGTCGATAAGGTGAAAACCTAAATCCACCAAAATGGATGATTGATATTAGGGATACATAGAGCTTTCCCACGACCTTTGTTTGGCGTGCTTTGCTTGATCCTTGAGTGTGTTTGTTGCATTCATGCATTCACGCATTCATCCGCATTCATGTCATCAGAAAAAAGAAAATTTTCAAGGAACTTAAAGGGTTTATTTGCAAAATTTTCAGACATGGAAAGACCGAAAAGGCATACAAAGAAGTACAGCTTCAAACAGCCTGATGTAAAAGAGTTAAGGAATCTGACATCATATGTATTAGATCCCTTGGGTTTCAAAGCTCGCTATGGGAAGCTTCTACCTCTGCTCACCACCCAGGTTGACGAAGGATTGATGAGCACTCTGGCTCAGTTCTACGATCCATTGCATCATTGCTTCTTATTTCCGGACTTCCAGCTGTTGCCGACTTTGGAAGAATACTCTCACCTTATTGGGATTCCGATTCTGGATCAAGTGCCGTTCAGCGGCTTAGAGAGTATTCCATCTGCTCGAGAGATTTCCAGCTTGTTGCATATAGATGAAGATCTGATTAGAGCTAATCTGACTACCAAAGGCGGAATTCAGGGTTTTCCTTCCGAGTTCCTCATTGCCCAAGCTACCTTTTATGGGAAGGCCATGAGTGAGGATGCCTTTGAGGCTCTATTCGTACTACTCATCTATGGATTGGTGTTGTTTCCCAACTTCGACAAGTTCGTGGATATGAACGCCATTAGGATCTTCTCAGTTCTTAATCCAGTTCCGACCTTGTTGGGTGATGCATATGTCTCCATGCATCTGAGGAATATGAAGAATGGAGGAGTTATTGTCTGCTGTTTACCCCTGCTGTACAAGTGGTTTATTTCGCACTTGCCTCAGACAGTTGCTTTCAAGGAGAACAAGGGATGTCTACGGTGGTCCCAGAGACTCATGTCTCTCACCAATGATGATATCACCTGGTATGATCGCGTGTATGACACCGTCCAGATCATTGATTCTTGTGGTGAATTCCCCAATGTGCCTCTTCTTGGTACATGTGGTGGGATCAGCTACAACCCTACGCTTGCACGTCGTCAGCTTGGGTTCCCCCTAAAGGATAAACCCCATAACATTCTGTTAGAAGGTGTATTCTTTCAGGAGGGTAAAGATCCCCAAGGCCTGAAAGCCAGATTTGTCCGCGCTTGGCGCAATATTCGCATAAAGAGTAGGAATGAGTTGGGCCCGAAGAACTGCATTGCTTTGGAGCCATACACCTCTTGGGTCAGACAGAGAGCTGCTACCTACTTGATGCCGTATGATCATCCGAGACCTACACTGTTGGATGTGGCTGGGCCTTCAACCCTCCCTACCCAACGTGTAGAGGAGTTGAGAGAAGAAGACCTTTCGCGTGCCTGGATCCGTGAAAGAGAGGAATTGCTGCAGCAGCTCAAGGAGAAAGATGCTATGATTGAATTTCTCGAGCACCGAGTGATCGATGATCCGAACGACACTTGGACTTCTCTGCTTCCTCAGTCATCCAAATTCTGGAAAAGGAAGTATGATCAACTTGCGAAGGAGAAGGCTGATATGGAGGTTGCCTATGAGAGAGAGATCAAGAAGTTGTGCACTTCTCGTCTTCCAACATCCCGAGCTAATAGGGATCCATAGGATGTCATTTACCTTTCCTCTTTGTAATGAATTCGAAAATGCTGTATTTCTTTGTTTTGATATATTAAAAGAAATATTTTCCATGAGCAATCGAAATGTTTAATATTCAAAATATTGCAAACAATACCCTAAGGGTTCCTTGAAAACAAAGCATTTGCACAAGCATTTCATGCATCATTCTTGCATAAACAGGTACCCTTTGTTTCTGGTCTTCCGGTTCTAACCTTTGATCTTCATTTATTTTGAAGACAAGCTGACTCACCGGTATTATACGAGAGTCAACTCCGCCAGAATCATGGAGCAGTTGGAACAAGAGAACCAGAGTCTGAGAGATGAGGTCGCCAGACTTGGCGCATTGATGGAGCAACTTCTTGCTGCCCAGAATCAGCCTAGAGGGGTTAACCCTGTTTTCAGTACGGACTATGATAGGAAGAAGGTCAGCTTCGACCCAATTCCGATGTCATATGCCGAGCTTTATCCCTCCTTGTTGGAGAGGAAATTGGTTTCTCCCAGGGATCCTCCTGCTATTCCTGCAAACCCGCAATGGTGGTACAAACCAGACCAGCATTGTATCTACCATTCCGGTGCTCCGGGCCATAACGTTGAGAATTGCTTCCCACTGAAGAATAAGGTTCAAGACCTTATGAGAAGTGGAATTCTGAGTTTTGAATACTCCAATCCGAATGTCACCAGGAACCCATTGCCTTCGCACGGGAAATCTGTGAACATGATTCAGGAAGACCTTGGGAAGTACAAGGTGAAGTATGTCAGTCATATCCGGCAATCGTTGGTTGATTTACATAAGATGCTGTGTCAGCACAGCTATTTGGAGCATAACCACGATAAGTGCCGCGTTTGTTCGGTTAATCGCTTGGGATGTGACCAGGTTCGCCGAGAGCTTCAGAAGATGTTAGATGAAGGTACCATTGAGATTCTCCAGAATCGCAATGTTGATGTTGTTGAGCCCGAAGTGAGTGTCATATCACCGGTGTTCAAATTGCCAGAGCCCGTTGTTATTCGTTATAATAGCAACAAGCCCAAGGCTTCCCCTTCTCTGATTATCAAACCAGCTGGCCCTGTGCCCTATTCATCTGATAAAGCTGTACCTTTCAGATATGGTCCTGTTGCTGTCCAGGATGGGGTCGAGGTACTTCTGCCGTCAACTTCCGTGACCACTATTGCTGACGTTAGTGGGTTGACCCGAAGTGGTCGTGTGTTTTCCGCACCTGCTAAAGCTCCTGCTGTTTCTTCTGAATCTGTTGAACGTCCTGTAGGGAATGCTGTGAATGTTCAGAATCCGGCACTTGCTGTTGCCAAACCCTCCTCATCTGTACAAAAGACTCCTGTTTCTTCAAGTGGCCCTAGTGGCATTGTTGATGAAGAATCTGATGAGATGCTGAGGCTCATCAGAAAGAGTGAGTACAATATCGTAGACCAGCTTCTACACACGCCCTCCAAGATTTCCATTCTTTCTCTATTGCTGAATTCAGAGCCTCATAGGGAGTCTCTGCAGAAAGTTTTGGACCTGGCGTATGTCGATCACGACGTCACCCTGGAACAATTTGATAGCATTGTTGCAAACATTACCGCTTGCAACACTTTGAGCTTCTGTGACGCTGATCTCCCTGAGGAGGGAAGAGACCACAACATGGCCTTACATATATCCATGAACTGCAAATCTGATGCAATGTCCAATGTGCTGGTGGACACTGGATCGTCTCTGAATGTATTGCCAAAATCCACGCTCTCTCGTCTGTCATATCAAGGTCCTCCTATGAGGCAGAGTGGGGTTGTTGTGAAAGCTTTTGATGGGTCGCGCAAGACCGTAATTGGGGAAGTTGATCTCCTGATCAAGATTGGACCAAGTGATTTCCAGGTTACTTTTCAAGTAATGGATATCCACCCATCATACAGCTGTCTCTTGGGCAGACCATGGATTCACGAGGCTGGCGCCGTGACATCCACCCTTCACCAGAAGTTGAAGTTTGTGAAAAATAAGAAATTGGTTGTAGTAGGGGGAGAAAAGGCTCTCCTGGTCAGTAACTTATCTTCTTTCTCGTATATTGACGCAGAGGACGAAGTTGGAACTCAGTTCCAAGCTTTATCTATTGATAAACCAATTGAGAAGAAGTCTCCTTCATTCACTTCCTACCGAGATGCTAAGCAGGCCATTCAATGTGGTGCAGTTGCTGGATTAGGGAAAGTGCTTGAACTTGAAGATAATCGATCCCGGGCTGGCATTGGCTATGGTTCTGGGGCATGCTGTAGCGGTATATTCGTCGCTATATGATTTATTGATTAAACCACAAGCTAAGAGATACAATGAAATTTTCGAGTCGCCACCGCACTTTTATTTATCCAAAGGATTGGCTAAAAAGCGAACAAAAGCCTAAGAAGTTTTACACGTAGAAAACTAATAAAAAGATCAGAGATTCTGGGTAAGGGGTAAATTACGCAATGGGAAGGTGTTAGGCACCCACTACGTCCTAGGTACTCCTAGGGAGCCCTTTTCACACTTGTTGTAAAAGATTATTATTTGTTATGACATAAAGATTGTGCAAACATGATTGGGATGATGAGAAAAGAATGTACAAGTTAATTATTTTTGTGTTATTGGGTTTGAACGGATGAACCCGCTGCCTACGTACCTTCCATCAAAGGTAAGGATCAAAACGCCGTAGTTCGGCTAAAAGATTTCCAAAAGTTGGTGGATTCAGTTTTAAACACAAGCACTGAGGCTTTTCATTATCAATGGGAGAACACTCGACCAATAACAACATCCACCATGTGAGGATAGCTTCGACGCACTAGAGGGGTTAACCCTGTTTTCAGTACGGAAGTCTTACTGTCGACTCACTAAGGATAGGCAAGATTTACATCAACCACAATGATAATTGAAGCCTATGGCTAATGCATGAAAAGATTAATGGACAAAGCCAAAACAAGTGAATGAGTGAAGTTAATTGATTGTGTTTACGAAAATGAGGTCAAAGTATGATTAGGATTGATTCAAAGAAGTATTATGAAAATGAAGTTTGAAAAAGAGTCAAGGACTTGAGTCCAGGTTTTTAGTTAGAAAACATGAAAAATGTTTGCACAACACTTATGTCAAGTTTGAAAAGTAAAGTGTGAAAAGGTTCTAAGACGCAATGAATGATGAATGGATATGGATGGATTTGTAAAACTTCTTAGGAGGTTCACTTCTTGAAATCATATGGGAAATGATCCAAGTGTGTCCTTTGGAATGCAATGGATAATAGAAAACAAACAAAGATGAAATCCAAAAGGCGGATATCGGATGCCAATCACTGGGCTTATACCAATCTCCTAAAACAGAATGGGATATCAGATGCCACTCAATGGACTTACACTAATCTCCACAGAAGAAAACAAGAAATGGGATATGAAATGTGGAAGTCAACTGCCAATCTGTCTGGACTTAGGTTAACCCCACACATATGATCATAGGAATACCAATGCCACATAGCAGGGACTTACAAGGATCCTCACATACAAGAACTATGCAACATGAGATGATGAGAAAGCGAAAGCCAACTTGCAGGGACTTACAATTGCAATTTCTCATACAATCAAACAAATCAACTTATGATCACAGGAAAACAGATGCCAACTTACAGGGGCTTATAACTGTATCCTCACATAGACAAACAAAAGCAAAACATGGATGTAAGATGCCAATCTGTCTGGGCTTACTCTAACATCCACAGTATGATCCTAGGATAACAAACGCCAACTTGCAGGGACTTATAGTTGTATCCTCACATACAAACAAACAAAGCAATGAGCGGAGATAAGATGAGTGGCCAAGGTGATGGTCTTATACTCACTTCCATGTCATAGGAGCAATGGCCAAAAGAGATGGACTTACAATTGTCCTCAATGGGGAAACAACAATGATAGCATCACAAAAGCAAATGAGATGAACATGCACTAATGGCAATTGATGATGATGATAAATGCATAGCATACAGGCAAATAAGTGCATATGAAGCAATCAATCAATCAATGAATATCAAACAGCACACTCTATAGCCAAACAATGGGGGGCTCACACAAGAGGGTTTGACTTTGAAAGTCCACTGTAATAGGTGAAGGTCGCTCTTAACCTTGCCATTGAGAGGCTAAGGTGAAGCAGATGAAAAGGAGATGAGGGGTGTGCCTCATTGCTTCTATCTCAGATCAGAGAGAGCATCAAAGAAAGTGTGGGAGTTCAGAAAGTAGGAACTCTCTCCACATTATTGACTCGATTGATCTTGGGTTTTTATCTCAATGCTTCAACCATGTAACGGGAGCAAAGAGAGGACACACTGAATAGTGGGGGATAGATTGCTTATCCCTACCTTCCACCAATTGCCTCAAATGAGGACTTTTCCTGCTTAGGACAAATTTAAACACACACAAGCATTGCCTCTTAAGGAGGACTTCAGACAGTTTGCCCGGTCAAATAACAGACCGGGTCTCCAGACTACATGAAGAAGAAAGGTTTATACCTCAAAGCAAATGCTAAAAAGCAAAGCAAGCAACTAAAGCAACTAAAGTGTACCTGAAAAAGTCAAACTCATTAGTAAACAAGTCAACAATCAAAATCAAAAGAAAATGAACCAATAGTCAACCACAGAGGGACCAATTGTGCAAGGCACAAAGACTCAAATTACATGAGTCTACCTACAAAACAAGGGTTAGCACATGATAAACAATTCAACTCAATCAAATTTGAATGATCTTTGAAGCACTGGTACTTAACCTGAAACAATAGCTCAATTGTAAGCTCAGAAGACCACTAGGACTAGCCTAGGGTCAAGGGTGAAAGAAAAAAGTCAAACAGCAAAGGAAAGTCAACCCAATTCATGTTCAAACATTTAATAAGCAATCTCAATTGGATTCATAATCAAATCAT
Organism: Lathyrus oleraceus; assembly: GCF_024323335.1. Taxonomy (NCBI): domain Eukaryota; kingdom Viridiplantae; phylum Streptophyta; class Magnoliopsida; order Fabales; family Fabaceae; genus Lathyrus; species Lathyrus oleraceus. Next base: position 373,422,415 of record NC_066580.1, read on the forward strand.
GCATCATTGTCATTTCATACATAAAAGAATGCAAAGCATGGCAATAAGAAGCACAAATAGGTCAACAGCAAGACTTCATTCAAAAGTCAACCCAAACAATCCCAAAAATTATCAAATAAATCACATTCAATCCTAACATATAGCATGGCAAGCATGTCAAATTTCATTGCATTTGGATGAGAGGAAGGCAGTCAATTAAAATCAAGAAGTCAAACCAAATTCAAGCATGCACAATGAAGGTCAACAAACATGGGTCAACTTCAAAAAATCATATCAAATTGAAAACAGATGAGAAATGGATGGGATCAACACCAATGCAAAGCTCAAGATGTCTAGTTATCACATATGAAATTTCATGATCATACAATAAGATATGAGAATTTCACAAAGGATTTGGCAACATGTATCACATAAAGTCAACCACTTGACTAGGCATGGAAGAAAATTCACAAACAAATAGGAAATGGCATGATTAATTCCAGGAAAATTCATACATCAACTAGACATATAAGAGGTGGCTCATGCAAAATTTCACATTATTTGGAGGCCAGGAAGCATGTGAACAAAAATCATGAAGTGGCATAACATTGGTGTGACACAAATTGTCACACCCTACTTCAGAAAATCATATCTAGCAAACCACAAATGATAAATGCACAAACTCTACATCAAAACAAAGATGAATGAGTCTAGTTTCACCACAAAAAATTTCAGGGGCAATGGATACAAACTCATTATTTCACAAAAGAAATGGCAAAAGGTATCAAATGAGCATACATATTAAGAACCCTAGAGCCAAATAAAATCCAGCCAGCCAAAAATTCAATAAAAATCATGATTAAATAATAGACATTCTTGTGAAAATGATGGAGAAAATCTCATGATTTTTGGAGTTAAAATGTAGGAGAAATGGATTTTTGAAGTTGATGAACAAATTGTAGCAACATGAGCAAAATAGCATGGAAAGATGGTCAAACATGTTGACTGAATGGCATTTTTGTGATTATATGCATCATTAAACAAAACTCTGCGTTTTAAGCCACGAAATAGAATGTTGTGATTGGCTAGTGGCTTAATGAAACAGTGATTATGCAGCAGATCCAACAACAATAACCAATAGCATTCACGATTTCAAGTTCTGGGCAAGTGATTAGGGTTTTAGATGGAACAGTGCTCATTTCATGTTCATGCTCATTGACATCAAAAACGAATTTCCACAGAATTGCACAGAAGCATGGCAATGAATCATAACATAAACAACAGCCAAACATATGCAGCATATCAAATATTTTCTGGGTTTGAAAATCTCTAGGGTTCTAGCAGCAACAGGGTGATTTCATAAATCGAATTTCAAACAGCATGGCATTGATATAAGGAACTTCATGCGAGCAAACAAAACCAAACACGAAATGGACAAATTTCTGGGCACTTCAAACCTAGGGTTTTGGCTACAGTACAGTATCATCATCGACATTTTCCAAATTTCCAGCAAGATCGAAGTATAACCAAACTTCACAAACAACATGTCATGGTGTTCATCTAACCAAATACATCATCAATACAAACATCAATTCCATCAACTCTAGCTAAACAGGGAGTATTGAGCAAAACATGATTGATCATGAAACTTTAAAATCCGATTTCTCACTCAATGTATAACCATTTCACACGATTTAAACTTCATAACACTCAGCAATGCAAGGACTACACATGGCATAGCATCATTTGGAAAAATAAGGAAATCGAAAAACTCACTTGATTTGGAGAAAATCGATAGAACAGTATTGTTTGAATGATTCCAGCTCAAACAGAGGTCCACAATGCTTTGGAATGAAGAAACCTTGAAGAACTTTAACTCAAACTTGCTTGAAACTTCCAAATCTCGATTTCACCATTGTTGGTAGCTTGAGGAAACAGTGCTCAAAAGGGAGTTCCAGTCATGGTTTAAGGGTTCAAAATGCTTCACAAGGTTGTCCCAATGATCAAGGAAGCAAGAGTGCTCGAGCTCTTTGAAGCTTCTGAGCAGAAAATGCAAATGTGCCAAATTGCAAGAATGAGAGAATGGAGGTTTTCTGAACTTGGTGGCTGTGATCTCTAGGGTTATTTGTGCAGAAAAGAAGCTTTTATTGGTCTGTTTAGAGCTGGTTTAGGAAATGCTAAGTTTGATTAACTTTTAATGACATGATTTGTATTTTGCTAAGTTGCATACAAGTGAATAATGGAGGGTATAAGTTGCACGAGCTGGGCTTGGTACAGGCTGTAAATGGCCTTCACAATTGCTGTTTGAAGTCTGCTCTTTAATTGCCAACTTTGTTTTGCTCTTTTGAAGCCATTTGCATATTTCCAAGTTTTGCATTTTAATCCAAAATGGTGGTGTAATGGTGGTATGAACATGAGTTTGGAATTGGAGAAAATCACAGATATGATTTAAAACATTTCCCAATTGGCCAAATTAAGAAAAAGTCAAAGGATCAAAAAGTCAAAGTTTGGTCAAACTTGGTTTTTTAATGAAAAAGGTCAAAAAATGCCATTTTGAATGGTAGGGTTTTGATGAATGAAATTTATATTTTTGGAAAGAGGAGGAAAAATTTGGTTTGTAGGAAAAAACCCCACCAAATTTGGCCTTATGGTTTGAGAGTTATGGCTCTTTGAAGTTCACAAATGTCTGAAATTGAATTGATCATATCTTGACAACCACACATGGGATTTGAGAGTTCTTGGACTTTTTGAAAATGGGAGAACAAGATCTTCAACTTTCATGTTGGGCAAAAATTCATTTGAAGCTTGTATCATGATGTAAGTTTAAGATCAAGAAGTTTCCATTTTTGGCAGTTGAAATTACAGGTCCACTTTCTATTTCTGGAAATTTCTGATTCTACTTCAAATTCTTCCATGATGAGGTTGAACATGATATATGAGGCTTATATAAGCATGAATGAGCTCCTTCAAACCAATTCTATCCATCAAATCCTTGATTAAATCCACAGTTGACCAAGTTTGACTTTTCTAGGGTTTTGGATGACTGGACCACTTCCAATGAATTCCAAACCCTAATTCCTTGAGAACTTGATTTCAAATGATGTCTCAAGATATATGAACTCTTTATTATTGATCATGATGCCCAAATTCCACAAGAATGGCCATCATCCATTGCTTTGACTGACTGTTGACTGTCTTTGACCTAATTGCTGATGATTGCTTCAACTGCAAGCAACAAGGTTAGACTGACAATATTTTTGTACTTTTTGGAAGATAAACATATGAAAGCAAAGATATACAAATGCAAGGCATGCTTGGTGATCAAGAAACAACCCACAAGGCAATCTACCCACTAGGAGGGAAGCTAGGGCATGCAGTGATCCTTGAGGCCATGATATGAATGATATGGGCCATGAGGGATCTTAGGGCCCAAAATTGGGGTCTTACAGATGCCCCTATTTAAGGTCATTCTAGCCGGAGAAGTGAAGTTTAGAAATCTTCATCTCGATGCGGTAGAATGGGCTTAAATAACAGTAATGAGACAAATTTTGGTCCCTAAGAGACCTCATGATGCAGATGTATGCGTGCAAACGACACAAATTCTGTGGGGAATATGATTCACACAGAAGAAAAGACGATCCATCGGAGTAGTACACTCACCAGGAATAGAGACTCTGACAAGACTCTAGTTGGGGATAATAAAAGAAATGTGTGAACAAGACACGACTCTAAACTGGGGAAAAAACAAAACTGACACAACGTGAACAAAACACGACTCTGATTAGGGAATACGGAAAAAAGATTGGAGAGCTCACTGGGGAGTGAAGGACTCACACTGGGAAAAGATTTCCAAATGGAAAATAAATCCATTGGAGAGACACAAGCTGACTCCTGAGGAAAAGCAAAAGAAAACTCCACTGGGGAAGTAACAAGCAAAATGAGATGCTACCGGTAAGGGTAACAAACTCAGGAAGGAACACCAAGGATACCGGGTTGTAGGTATGTAACAGGTGACCGACCAAAGACGTGAATTGGTGTGTGTTCCAAAACACTCATCATCCTGAAGAGAGCGAAAGCAAACTTGTTTATAGGATGGACATTCAATTCCACAAGGAAAATGAATCTTACTCTGAGGGGAAAACAATCAAAAGATTGACTCAAGAGCGTACGAGATATAATATCCATTACCGTCAGAACGTGGATAGAATACTCAGATGAGATATATTATCTATTACCGTCAGAACGTAGATAATAAACTCGCATGGTAGGAAACACCAGGGATACCGGTTACTGGGTATATAATAGGTGATCTACCGAAACGTGAATTGGATTTCACTTCCAAAACACTCATCATCCGAAACACAAACTGGTTAAAGGATGGCTATTCGATTCTACAAAGAATATGAATCTTGCTCAGTTGGGGAAAATCAACAAAGGATTCCAACTAAAGAGCGCATGAGAAATATTATTCATTACCGGCAGACCGTGAATAATACACTCGAAAGGAAAAGACACCAGAGATACCGGTTACTGGGTATATAATAGGTGACTAACCAAAAAGAGAGACAATCGATACCAAGCATACGGGTAAATGAAAGACAACTCAAAGGGATAAATTGCAAGCATCCGGCAATTATCCAACAACAAGAAATATTCGACTCCACAAAGGGAAATAACGAATCTTACTCGACTGGGGAAACACAAAAGGCTTCGACTGAAGAGTGCATGAGATATATTATTCATTACCGGCAGACCGTGAATAATATACTCACATGGAAGATTATCCACAACCGGTTACTGGGTTAATAAAGGATGAATCAACCGAAAAAAGAAAGGCATCGGGATACCAAACTAGGTATATAATGATGACCAATCAAAAGGAGCAACAGACATTACCAACAAAAGGGTAAATGAAAGGCGAGCTGCTGAGGATAATTTGCAAGCATCCGGCAATTATCGACAGGGACTAGCTGGGGATGCATTGGTAAATAATCAATGATCCGGGGAACAAATCACTAGCATACGGTGAAAAGACCCACTGGGGATAAAATTGCTAGCATACGGCAATTATCCACAAAATACTTGCTGAGAATATAAGTGCTGATCTGAGCAACTTATACAAGCAAAGGAAAATCATCATCAAATATTGAATGAAGATAACCACAAAATTAGGGTTTACATCTACCGAATACGGGGTAGAAGACCAAAAACTCCGCGTGGGGATAGAACAAATCACAAATCCGCACGGGAAACCAAAATAGGGTTTATAACAAACCACCAACTGCTGAAGAGCAGGAAAATAGGATTTACAACTACCGGGTAGTAGGTAGAAAACCAAAAACTCTGGCTGGAGAATAAAAGGTGTATAACCACAAATTCTGTTAAGAAAGCCAGGAAAAGTAGGACTTACAACTGCTGGTTTGTAGGCAGAGGCCCAAAAACATTCCGCTGGGGAACAACCCACTGGGAAGTACAAGATTTTGACAAATGGCCAATTCGGGAATGATCCGAAAAGGCAGACTGAATTAAGACACGTCCTAAAGAGGATATAGCTCAAATAGGAAAATTCATCCCAATATGTGTGTTGGGAGGAAACGGAAGAAACCGTCATCCACGAGGAGATATCTCAGTGGGGAACTGCAGAAGGAAAGATAAACATTTTCTGCTTATGGGGCTGACTCTATATGGAGAGATTTTAAACACCCAACATCTGCTTGGGGAGATCTGTAAAGAGATCTATATCACCATAGCAGGAGACACGACAAACAAAAGATATATGGCAAGAAATGCAACATGAATATCTGAATGTTTTATGAATATGCATGAATATGCGTGATTTATGTTTGATGAATGCTGACAAAACAGACAATTCTAACACAAACAGGTTCAGGAGCCAAGCGTCCGGTATTATACTTCCAGGGGAAAAACCAGCTGGAGAGCCAATCTGCGGAGATCTTCATGCTGTAAAGCAAAGATCTGCAGGTACTGCTGAAAAAGCAAAGAATCAGAGATATCAGGAGACAACCCAAACAGGGTACAGAAAGTCACAACGGGCAAAACAGCCACCAAGACGAATCTGTAGGGGAACAAGAGAAGTCCCAAAGTATATGCAGGGGATCCCAGTGTTAACTAAGAAACAAAGGGTGCGTTGCACAGGCACAAACTGCTGTAGAAGCAACTCCACACAACTTCACTGGGGGACAACCCACTGAGAGAGAATGATATCATCCAAATAGAAACTAACTGCATAAGCAAATCTATTGGGGAAAACTGTCGGCTACTCCCTTGGGAACAAACCACTGAGGGAGGACAGATAAAACAAGCAGATTCTGCAACGAACCACTCCACTTGGGGAGAATATACAGCAAATTGATCACAACAAGTAGATTCTGCAATATAAGCCACTCTACTGGGGATCACAAACAGTCAGGAAATCAATCCGTTCACTGGAGACCAAAGCCATCATCCGACCATACTGGGATTGAAGGCGTATCAACGGGCGAGGCTGCCACAACAAACAATCTGCAGACTAAGCTGAGGAAAAGATGGTTGAAATATACTGGGATACCAACCCAATCAACCACTGAGTAGGAAAATAAATCCTGCTCTGCTGAAGAGAATAACCCTGATGGAGAGATAGCAACAATTCCGCAGACGACTTCGCCGGGGAAAGGGTAAAGTACCGGGTATCAGACCACTGACTTACCGAATCTTCAAAAAGAAAACAACCGTGCTGAGGAAACAGACAAATCCTGCTGGCACACTGCATGGGGGGGAAAAGCGGTAACAACTCCACTTGCAACCCTGGTGGGGATATTAATAACAGCTCTACTCGCGACTCCGAGGGGAGTATCAATCAATCAGCTATACTCATGACTGCGCTGAGGAGACAAATCAAGTCTGGGGCGTACGACCCACTGGAGAAAGTGACAGGGCACCAAGATGACAAACCATCAACCGCCGAAACTTCTCAAGAAAACACCCATGCTAGGAAAAACTGCTGCTGGAGAAAACGAAGTCTTCAACAACAAAACACTGCTTGCGATTGTACTGGGGAACAGCCCCAACAACAACTATGTCTGAGGAACAACCTCAACAAAGATCTGAAGAAAGAAAATACCACCAAACCAGGAATATGAACGAATGTCTTACCTGTTGGGAATCATGCCACCCTCGGGAGAGCACTGAAATATTCTTGAGTATCCTTTCAATCTTATGAATGTTCACTTTGTATAAAACAAAAATTTTAAAAAAACTGATTTGTTTAAAACAATGACATTTTATCAATTTAAAACATGCAAAACATTTGTTGAATTGAAACAAATAAGAGTGCAAATAAATTGGATAAAAAGCTCAAATTGATTTGATAGAATGGTAGTCTGCAAATGGCAAGACTCCATAGATCTGTACAAATTTGAAATCAGTGATATATATTGGAAGAGGGCTACATTGAACATAATGATCCTTTCTCTACCAATTCGAATCTCGATGTATCCGAAGTTTCAGTTGACGACGAATCGAGAATCTTCTGACGAAATGACGACTGATGAACCAGAAAGTCTTGTCAGGATGCAGTTACTTGCCAAATCCCTAATTTTTGCCTAGATTGCCCCAGGGTGAGGTACTCAATCTAGCGGGATGCAAATATACTCTTTTTTTCAAGTCTCTAATTTTTGCCTGGATTACCCTTGCGGGTCCTCCACCGAGACGCTCATTTTTGCCTAAGCCGCCCTTTCGGGTTTTCAACTTAGCGAGCAATTCTGTTTTTTATTCATTCTTTTTTCATTTGCATATACTTTTTTTTTTTTTTTTAGGCAAAGTATCTCTTAACTGCATCTGAATTCACAGGACGAGTGAAATCCTCCCCATCCATTGTTGTAAGCATCAAAGCTCCGCCTGAAAAGACTCTCTTAACAACATATGGACCCTCGTAGTTTGGAGTCCACTTGCCCCTGGAATCGGGCGCGAAAGACAAAACTTTTTTGAGCACAAGGTCACCTTCTCGGAACACACGAGGCTTGACCTTCTTGTCGAATGCTTTCTTCATTCTCTGCTGATACAACTGACCATGACACATGGCAGTTAATCGCTTCTCTTCAATCAAATTCAGCTGGTCATATCGACTCTGAATCCATTCAACATTAGTCAACTTGGCTTCCATCAAGACTCGCATTGATGGGATCTCCACCTCTACTGGGAGAACGGCTTCCATGCCATAAACAAGAGAGAAAGGGGTTGCCCCTGTTGAAGTGCGTACGGACGTACGATATCCATGCAAAGCAAATGGCAGCATCTCATGCCAATCTTTGTACGTGACAGTCATCTTCTGGATAATCCTCTTGATGTTCTTGTTAGCAGCTTCAACAGCACCATTCATCTTAGGTCTGTAAGGAGAGGAATTATGGTGTGCAATCTTGAATTCAACGCACAACTCATCCATCATCTTGTTATTCAGATTGGATCCGTTATCAGTAATGATCCTCTCTGGCACACCATAACGGCAAATCAGCTGATTCTTGATAAACTTCACAACCACCTGCCTGGTTACATTCGCGTATGAAGCGGCTTCCACCCATTTGGTGAAGTAATCAATGGCTACGAGAATAAACCGATGTCCATTGGACGCTTTCGGCTCAATCATGCCGATCATGTCGATTCCCCACATAGAGAAAGGCCATGGTGATGAAATCACATTCAGGAGTGTCGGAGGAATATGAATCTTATCCGCATAAATTTGACACTTGTGACATTTCTTCACATACTTGCAACAGTCAGACTCCATTGTCAGCCAATAGTAGCCTGCTCTCAACATCTTCTTAGCCATGGCATGTCCATTGGAATGAGTACCAAATGAACCCTCATGGACCTCAGTCATCAACAGGTTTGCTTCGTGTCTATCCACGCATCTGAGCAAAACCATATCAAAATTTCTCTTGTACAGCACTTCACCACTGAGGTAGAAACTGCCTGACAACCTTCTCAAAGTTTTCCTATCTTTCACAGATGCCCCAGGCGGGTAGACCTGGTTCTGGAGGAAATTCTTGATATCAAAGTACCAAGGCTTGTCATCTTTCACTTCTTCAATTGCAAATATGTGAGCGGGTCTGTCCAAGCGCATCACAGTAATGTTGGGGACATCATTCCACCATCTGACAACAATCATAGAAGCAAGCGTTGCAAGGGCATCTGCCATCCGATTATCCTCTCGAGGAATGTGATAAAATTCAACTTCTGTAAAGAAAGTTGAAATTCTCCTTGCATAATCTCTGTATGGGATGAGACCTGGTTGATTCGTCTCCCATTCACCCTTGATTTGATTGACAACCAAAGCTGAATCACCATAGACATCAAGATACTTGATCCTTAAATCAATGCATTCTTCAAGTCCCATAATACAGGCTTCGTACTCCGCCATGTTATTCGTGCACTTGAAGGTTAGCCTTGCTGTAAATGGAATGTGCGAACCCTGGGGATTAACAATTACTGCCCCAATTCCATTTCCATATTGATTAACAGCACCATCAAACACCATCGTCCATCTGGAACCAGGTTCTGGACCTTCATCAAGTGTAGGCTCATCGCAATCTTTCATCTTCAAATACAGAATTTCCTCGTCAGGGAAGTCATACTGAACAGACTGATGATCTTCGATCGGCTGGTGCGCTAAATGATCAGCCAAGATACTACCTTTGATAGCTTTCTGAGCTCGATACTCAATATCATACTCAGACAACAACATCTGCCAACGGGCAATCCTCCCAGTTAAAGCAGGCTTCTCGAAGATATACTTAATTGGATCCATTCTGGATATCAACCAAGTTGTATGATTTATCATGTACTGGCGCAAACGCTTAGCTGCCCAAGCTAAAGCACAGCACGTCTTCTCAAGCATAGAGTACCGAGACTCACAATCAGTAAACTTTTTACTGAGGTAGTAGATAGCAAACTCCTTCTTCCCTGATTCATCTTGTTGACCGAGTACACAACCCATCGAGTCTTCAAGAACTGTTAAGTACATAATCAGAGGTCTTCCTTCCACAGGCGGAGACAAAATCGGAGGTTCGGACAGATAATCTTTGATACTGTCGAAAGCTTTCTGGCAATCCTCGGTCCAATCATGAGACTGATCTTTCCGGAGGAGCTTGAATATCGGCGCACATGTGGCAGTCATGTGGGATATAAATCTGGAAATGTAGTTCAAGCGGCCAAGAAAACCTCGGACTTGCTTCTCAGTTTTGGGTGCGGGCATCTCTTGTATTGCTTTGACCTTTGCAGGATCAACCTCAATACCTCTTTCACTTACCACAAAACCCAACAACTTGCCGGAACGGACTCCAAAGGTACATTTGTTCGGATTCAGACGAAGCTGGAACTTCCTCAAACGCTGAAAAAGCTTCAACAAATGCTCAATATGCTCAACTTCCGTTCGGGACTTAGCAATCATATCATCAACATAGACTTCTATCTCCTTGTGCATCATATCATGAAACAAGGTAGTCATAGCTCGTTGATACGTGGCTCCGGCGTTCTTCAAACCGAAGGGCATCACTCGATAACAGAATGTTCCCCAAGGTGTGATGAATGTTGTCTTCTCCATATCCTCTGGTGCCATCTTGATTTGATTATATCCGGAAAATCCGTCCATAAAGGAAAAGACTTTGAATTTAGCTGTATTGTCTACCAACATGTCAATGTGTGGTAGAGGAAAATCGTCTTTTGGGCTAGCTTTGTTCAAATCTCTGTAGTCAACGCACATACGGACTTTTCCGTCCTTCTTAGGAACAGGCACAATGTTGGCCACCCATAGAGGATATGTCGAAGTCACCAGAAACCCCGCATCAATTTGCTTCTGAACTTCCTCTTTGATCTTCACTGCCATATCTGGATGAGTTCTTCTGAGCTTCTGCTTCACAGGCACGCACTCAGGCTTCAAAGGCAGGAAATGTTGCACAATATCTGTATCTAAACCCGGCATGTCTTCATAGGACCAAGCAAAGATATCTGAATATTCTCGTAGCAAGCTGATCAAATCTTCCTTAACAGACTCTTCAAGAAGTGCCCCAATCTTCACTAGGCGCTCACAATCTTCAGACCCCAAGTTGACCGTTTCCAAGTCTTCGAGATGCGGCTGAATGATCTTCTCTTCGTGCTCAAGGAGACGGGTGATCTCATCAGGAATCTCTTCAACGTCATCTTCCTCTGCCTCAAATACAGGGAATTCAAAATTGGGAGATGGCGTTGGATCATTATGTTCAATGGGTTTTAGGATCAACCTGCATAATGATTTTGGTTAAGAAAAACTTCAGAATTTGAACAAGCAAATCATTATGCAGATGAAAAAATGTTGCTTTTATAGCTCTTATTTTGTTTTTATGGTTTTTTGTGATCACTGATTTCATAAAGAAAAGCAAAAAGTGAAAACAAAGGAAAAACAAATGTTTAACAATGCGAAAATTGAATGAAAATATCATTGTATATATGCTTTGCCAACAATGTCATCACTTCTCCTTTTGGCATGGGAGAAGGGTTTTAAACAAAATGAACAATTACTCTGATCTATGGATAACTGTAGGAACATCCACAGCGACCCAATTGTGGCAGACACCACCAGGAATAACAAAATTGTTCAGATCTTCTGCGTCTTCTTCTTCAATGATAGCAGCAGCTTCCTCTTCTGCAGGTTGATCAGCATGGATGAATCCTCCACTGGTGAACAGACCTTGCTCGTTGCATGCCCCAGAACCATAGCCAATGCCAGCCCGGGATCGATTATCTTCAAGTTCAAGCACTTTCCCTAATCCAGCGACTGCACCACATTCAATGGCCAGCTTAGCATCTCGGTAGGAAGTGAATGAAGGAGACTTCTTCTCGACAGGTTTATCAATAGATAAAGCTTGAAACTGAGTTCCAACTTCATCCTCTGCATCAATGTACGAGAAAGAAGATAAATTACTGACCAGGAGAGCCTTTTCTCCCCCTACTACAACCAATTTCTTGTTTTTGACAAACTTCAGCTTTTGGTGTAGGGTGGATGTCACGGCGCCAGCCTCGTGAATCCATGGTCTGCCTAAGAGACAGCTGTATGATGGGTGGATGTCCATTACTTGGAAAGTAACCTGGAAATCACTTGGTCCTATCTTGATCGGGAGATCAACTTCCCCAATCACGGTCTTGCGCGACCCATCAAAAGCTTTTACAACAACCCCACTCTGCCTCATAGGAGGACCTTGATACGACAATCGAGAGAGTGTGGATTTTGGCAATACATTAAGGGACGATCCAGTGTCCACCAACACATTGGACATTGCATCAGATTTGCAATTCATGGAGATATGTAAAGCCATGTTGTGGTCTCTTCCCTCCTCAGGGAGATCAGCGTCACAAAAGCTCAAGGTGTTGCAAGCGGTAATGTTTGCAACAATGCTATCAAATTGTTCCAGGGTGACGTCATGATCAACGTACGCCAGGTCCAAGACTTTCTGAAGAGATTCCCGATGGGGTTCTGAGTTCAGCAATAGAGAAAGAATAGAAATCTTGGAGGGCGTGTGTAGAAGCTGGTCTACAATATTGTACTCACTCTTTCTGATGAGCCTCAGCATCTCATCAGATTCTTCATCAACAATGCCACTCGGGCCAACAACTGAAGAACTGGGAGTCTTTTGTACAGAGGAGGAAGGCTGGGCAACAGCAGGTGCCGGATTCTGAACATTCACAGCATTCCCTACAGGGTGCACAACAGTGTCAGAAGTGGTAGCTTTTGCCGGTGCAGAAAAGACACGACCACTGCGGGTCAACCCACTAACATCAGCAATAGTGGTCACAGAAGTAGACGGCAGAGGTACCTCAACCCCATCCTGGACAGCAACAGGATTATATCTGAAAGGTACAGCTTTATCGGATGAATACGGTACAGGGCCGGCCGGTTTGATGATCAAAGCAGGGGAAGCCTTCGGCTTGTTGCTATTGTAGCGAATAACAACAGGCTCAGGCAATTTGAACACCGGGGAGATGACACTCACTTCGGGCTCAACAACATCCACATTGCGATTCTGGAGAATCTCAATGGTACCTTCGTCTAACAACTTCTGAAGCTCACGGCGGACCTGATCACAACCCAAGCGGTTAACAGAACAGACACGGCACTGGTCATGGTTATGCTTCAAATAGCTGTGCTGACACAGCATCTTATGTAATCCAACCAATGACTGCCGGATATGACTGATGTACTTCACCTTGTACTTCCCAAGGTCCTCCTGGATCATGTTGACAGATTTCCCATGCGAAGGCAATGGGTTCCTGGTGACGTTCGGGTTGGAGTCTTCGAAACTCAGAATTCCGCTTCTCATAAGGTCTTGAACCTTATTCTTCAACGGGAAACAGTTCTCTACATTGTGACCCGGAGCACCGGAATGGTAGACACAATGCTGGTCTGGCTTGTACCACCATTGCGGGTTTGCAGGAATAGCAGGAGGATCCCTGGGAGAAACCAACTTCCTCTCCAACAAGGAGGGATAAAGCTCAGCGTATGTCATCGGAATCGGGTCGAAGCTGACCTTCTTCCTATCATAGTTCATGTTGGCTTGATTGGTTGTACTTCCACGAGGCTGGTAAGCCTGTTGCTGTGGACGATGCTGTTGCTGGTATTGCGGTTGTGGATATTGCTGCTGATGCTGATACTGTTGAGCATTATCCTTGAATACAGGCGCTACATGAGCCACCTGATGCTGATGACCGGAATGTCGTACAGGCTTCCTCTGAACAGAGGGTCTTCGATGCTTTGGCTGAGACTGCACAGCATGGGCTTCTCCTTCTTTCCTCTTAAACGCTCCATAACGCTTAGAGGAAGAACCATCATCTTTTGCCAATCGTCCTTCTCGGACACCTTCTTCAAGACGCATCCCCATGTTCACCATCTCGGTGAAATCAGAGGGAGCGCTGGCCACCATTCTCTCATAGTAAAATGACCCAAGAGTCTTCAGAAAGATCTTGGTCATCTCCTTCTCTTCTAATGGTGGAGTGATTTGAGCTGCCAGCTCACGCCATCTCTGGGCGTACTCCTTGAACGATTCTTTGTCCTTTTGTGACATAGACCTGAGTTGATCTCTGTCAGGCGCCATGTCAACGTTGTATTTGTATTGCTTGACGAAAGCTTCGCCAAGATCGTTGAAAGAGCGGATGTTGACGCTGTCCAGGCTCATGTACCAACGGAGAGCAGCACCAGATAAACTGTCTTGGAAGTAGTGGATCAAGAGTTGATCGTTGTCGGTCTGCGTGGACATCTTTCTGGCATACATGACCAAGTGTGCCAAAGGACAAGTGTTCCCTTTATATTTTTCAAAGTCTGGGACCTTGAACTTGATCGGTATCTTCACACCGGGAACTAGACAAAGTTCGGCTGCAGACTTGCCGAAGAGATCTTTGCCACGGAGAGTCCTCAATTCCTTTCTCAGCTCGAGGAATTGATCGTTCATTGCATCCATTTTCTCGTGAACATCTGAGCCCTCAGAAGCTTCAGAGTGATAGATGGTGTCGTCTACCCTAGGCATGGTATGCACGACAGGAGGAACGGGAACAGGGACCGGGCTAGATGCCGGCATTTGTGCAAACGTAGGAGCTGGCAGATCAGGCATGAAGCCAGGAGGCATCCCCCAAGGAAAACCGGGAGGCATGGCATTGGGCTGATGGGCACTAACAGGCACCGTTGAAGTAGCCACTTCTGAAATAACCGTCCGCTGAACGGGAGTTGCTGGCTGAGGAGCAGGCTGATTCTGGGCAGCAAGAAGTTGCTCCATCAAAGCGCCAAGTCTGGCGACTTCATCTCTCAGACTCTGGTTCTCTTGTTCCAATTGCTCCATTATCCTTGCAGAGTTGACCCTCGTATAATACCGGTGAGTCAGCTTGTCTTCAAAATAAATGAAGAACAGGAGTTAGAACCAGAAGACCAGAAACAAAGGGGTACCTGTTTATGCAAGAATGATGCATGAAATGCTTGTGCAAATGCTTTGTTTTCAAGGAACCCTTAGGGTATTTTTTTTTTTTTGCAATATTTTGAATATTAAACATTTTATTTGCTCATGGAAAATATTTCTTTTAATATATCAAAACAAAGAAATACAGCATTTTTGATTCAATTATTACAAAGAGAAAAGGTAAATGACATCCTATGGATCCCTATTAGCTCGGGATGCTGGAAGACGAGAAGTGCACAACTTCTTGATCTCTCTCTCATAGGCAGCCTCCATATCAGCTTTCTCCTTAGCAAGTTGATCATACTTCCTCTTCCAGAATTTGGAAGACTGAGGAAGCAGAGAAGTCCAAGTGTCGTTCGGATCGTCGATCACTCGGTGCTCGAGAAATTCAATCATAGCATCTTTCTCCTTGAGCTGCTGCAGCAATTCCTCTCTCTCGCGGATCCAGGCACGCGAAAGGTCTTCTTCTCTCAACTCCTCTACACGTTGGATAGGGAGGGTTGAAGGCCCAGCCACATCCAACAGTGTAGGTCTTGGATGATCATACGGCATCAGGTAGGTAGCAGCCCTCTGTCTGACCCAAGAGGTGTATGGCTCCAAAGCAATGCAGTTCTTTGGACCCAATTCATTCCTACTCTTCTTGCGGATATTGCGCCAAGCGCGGACAAATCTGGCTTTCAGGCCTTGGGGATCTTTACCCTCCTGAAAGAATACACCTTCTAACAGAATGTTATGGGGTTTATCCTTTAGGGGGAACCCAAGCTGACGACGTGCAAGCGTAGGGTTGTAGGTAATCCCACCACATGTACCAAGAAGAGGCACATTAGGGAATTCCCCACAAGAATCGATGATCTGAACGGTATCATACACGCGATCATACCAGGTGATATCATCATTGGTGAGAGACATGAGTCTCTGGGACCACCGTAGACATCCCTTGTTCTCCTTGAAAGCAACTGTCTGCGGCAAGTGCGAAATAAACCACTTGTACAGCAGGGGTAAACAGCAGACAATGACTCCTCCATTCTTCATATTCCTTAAGTGCAAGGAGACATATGCATCACCCAACAAGGTCGGAACTGGATTAAGGACTGAAAAGATCCTAATAGCGTTCATATCCACGAACTTGTCGAAGTTGGGAAACAGCACCAATCCATAGATGAGCAATACGAATAGAGCCTCAAAGGCATCCTCACTCATGGCCTTCCCATAAAAGGTAGCTTGGGCGATGAGGAACTCAGAAGGAAAACCCTGAATTCCGCCTTTGGTAGTCAGATTAGCTCTAATCAGATCTTCATCTATATGCAACAAGCTGGAAATCTCTCGAGCAGATGGAATAC
This sequence comes from Lathyrus oleraceus, assembly GCF_024323335.1. Taxonomy (NCBI): domain Eukaryota; kingdom Viridiplantae; phylum Streptophyta; class Magnoliopsida; order Fabales; family Fabaceae; genus Lathyrus; species Lathyrus oleraceus. Next base: position 373,438,703 of record NC_066580.1, read on the forward strand.
TCTCTAAGCCACTGAACGGCACTTGATCCAGAATCGGAATCCCAATAAGATGAGAGTATTCTTCCAAAGTCGGCAACAACTGGAAGTCCGGAAATAAGAAGCAATGATAGAGCGGATCATAGAACTGAGCAAGAGTGCTCATCAATCCCTCATCCACCTGAGTAGTCAGCAGCGGCAGAAGCTTCCCATAGCGAGCTTTGAAACCCAAGGGATCTAATACATATGATGTCAGATTCCTTAACTCTTTTACATCAGGCTGCTTGAAGCTGTATTTCTTTGTATACCTTTTTGGTCTTTCCATGTCTGAAAATTTTGCAAATAACCCTTTAAGTTCCTTGAAAATTTTCTTTTTTGATGACATGAATGCGGATGAATGCGTGAATGCATGAATGCAACAAACACACTCAAGGATCAAGCAAAGCACACCAAACAAAGGTCGTGGGAAAGCTCTATGTATCCCTAATATCAATCATCCATTTTGGTGGATTTAGGTTTTCACCTTATCGACACCCAAGTTCCATTGATATTAACGGTACATGAACCGGTTCAGACATTCTTAATATCAACCAGCCGCTTTGGTGGATTTTAGGTTTGACACCCAATCCGGGATCCATTGATATTAACAATGTTTGAACGACTCAACCACGAATCATGGGTTTGTTGAGAGTCACGAGCATGGAGTCTCGGTTAAGAACCACCCAAAGGGAGTGTACTAGGGTTTAAACCTGCCAGACATGTTCTATCAGAGGTTCCCATAATCATCGTTCCATCTTTCGAATATTATCGGAGGAACGAATACTCGTATTCCAAGAATATTCTCAAGAGAAACTCTTATGAGTGTAGTATCGCGTAACAATCGTATCAGAACTGACATCTGAACGATCTCCGCACTACGGTCCTAAAAATAGGTCAAGATGGGTTTGGTAAACTAAGGTCCTTGGCTTCTGCGGAACATGATTGAAAGAATAATGCCTAACCACAAATAACTTGTGTGACATTATTAGTTCAACATGACCTCCACCAAGTGAATGGACTCGCAAGTCAACTGGCTAAGGACTACTCCACACCAGTCGACAAGACTATGCCATTCTCCTATCCTAGAGTGCACTCGAGTTCGGGTATAGAACTCATCTCACAGATCACCAAAGCAAACAGCAAATGTATATCAAGCAATTCACACATTACAATCAATACAGTGATCCCAAATTGTACAAAAATATGTCAAATGACAAATAATAATATAGCACAACAAGGGTGAAAAGTAGGCAATACCACCAGGGGTTCTGGCGAGATTCGATCCCCAGCAGAGTCGCCACTTTTCTGTAGCGGTATATTCGTCGCTATATGATTTATTGATTAAACCACAAGCTAAGAGATACAATGAAATTTTCGAGTCGCCACCGCACTTTTATTTATCCAAAGGATTGGCTAAAAAGCGAACAAAAGCCTAAGAAGTTTTACACGTAGAAAACTAATAAAAAGATCAGAGATTCTGGGTAAGGGGTAAATTACGCAATGGGAAGGTGTTAGGCACCCACTACGTCCTAGGTACTCCTAGGGAGCCCTTTTCACACTTGTTGTAAAAGATTATTATTTGTTATGACATAAAGATTGTGCAAACATGATTGGGATGATGAGAAAAGAATGTACAAGTTAATTATTTTTGTGTTATTGGGTTTGAACGGATGAACCCGCTGCCTACGTACCTTCCATCAAAGGTAAGGATCAAAACGCCGTAGTTCGGCTAAAAGATTTCCAAAAGTTGGTGGATTCAGTTTTAAACACAAGCACTGAGGCTTTTCATTATCAATGGGAGAACACTCGACCAATAACAACATCCACCATGTGAGGATAGCTTCGACGCACTAGAGGGGTTAACCCTGTTTTCAGTACGGAAGTCTTACTGTCGACTCACTAAGGATAGGCAAGATTTACATCAACCACAATGATAATTGAAGCCTATGGCTAATGCATGAAAAGATTAATGGACAAAGCCAAAACAAGTGAATGAGTGAAGTTAATTGATTGTGTTTACGAAAATGAGGTCAAAGTATGATTAGGATTGATTCAAAGAAGTATTATGAAAATGAAGTTTGAAAAAGAGTCAAGGACTTGAGTCCAGGTTTTTAGTTAGAAAACATGAAAAATGTTTGCACAACACTTATGTCAAGTTTGAAAAGTAAAGTGTGAAAAGGTTCTAAGACGCAATGAATGATGAATGGATATGGATGGATTTGTAAAACTTCTTAGGAGGTTCACTTCTTGAAATCATATGGGAAATGATCCAAGTGTGTCCTTTGGAATGCAATGGATAATAGAAAACAAACAAAGATGAAATCCAAAAGGCGGATATCGGATGCCAATCACTGGGCTTATACCAATCTCCTAAAACAGAATGGGATATCAGATGCCACTCAATGGACTTACACTAATCTCCACAGAAGAAAACAAGAAATGGGATATGAAATGTGGAAGTCAACTGCCAATCTGTCTGGACTTAGGTTAACCCCACACATATGATCATAGGAATACCAATGCCACATAGCAGGGACTTACAAGGATCCTCACATACAAGAACTATGCAACATGAGATGATGAGAAAGCGAAAGCCAACTTGCAGGGACTTACAATTGCAATTTCTCATACAATCAAACAAATCAACTTATGATCACAGGAAAACAGATGCCAACTTACAGGGGCTTATAACTGTATCCTCACATAGACAAACAAAAGCAAAACATGGATGTAAGATGCCAATCTGTCTGGGCTTACTCTAACATCCACAGTATGATCCTAGGATAACAAACGCCAACTTGCAGGGACTTATAGTTGTATCCTCACATACAAACAAACAAAGCAATGAGCGGAGATAAGATGAGTGGCCAAGGTGATGGTCTTATACTCACTTCCATGTCATAGGAGCAATGGCCAAAAGAGATGGACTTACAATTGTCCTCAATGGGGAAACAACAATGATAGCATCACAAAAGCAAATGAGATGAACATGCACTAATGGCAATTGATGATGATGATAAATGCATAGCATACAGGCAAATAAGTGCATATGAAGCAATCAATCAATCAATGAATATCAAACAGCACACTCTATAGCCAAACAATGGGGGGCTCACACAAGAGGGTTTGACTTTGAAAGTCCACTGTAATAGGTGAAGGTCGCTCTTAACCTTGCCATTGAGAGGCTAAGGTGAAGCAGATGAAAAGGAGATGAGGGGTGTGCCTCATTGCTTCTATCTCAGATCAGAGAGAGCATCAAAGAAAGTGTGGGAGTTCAGAAAGTAGGAACTCTCTCCACATTATTGACTCGATTGATCTTGGGTTTTTATCTCAATGCTTCAACCATGTAACGGGAGCAAAGAGAGGACACACTGAATAGTGGGGGATAGATTGCTTATCCCTACCTTCCACCAATTGCCTCAAATGAGGACTTTTCCTGCTTAGGACAAATTTAAACACACACAAGCATTGCCTCTTAAGGAGGACTTCAGACAGTTTGCCCGGTCAAATAACAGACCGGGTCTCCAGACTACATGAAGAAGAAAGGTTTATACCTCAAAGCAAATGCTAAAAAGCAAAGCAAGCAACTAAAGCAACTAAAGTGTACCTGAAAAAGTCAAACTCATTAGTAAACAAGTCAACAATCAAAATCAAAAGAAAATGAACCAATAGTCAACCACAGAGGGACCAATTGTGCAAGGCACAAAGACTCAAATTACATGAGTCTACCTACAAAACAAGGGTTAGCACATGATAAACAATTCAACTCAATCAAATTTGAATGATCTTTGAAGCACTGGTACTTAACCTGAAACAATAGCTCAATTGTAAGCTCAGAAGACCACTAGGACTAGCCTAGGGTCAAGGGTGAAAGAAAAAAGTCAAACAGCAAAGGAAAGTCAACCCAATTCATGTTCAAACATTTAATAAGCAATCTCAATTGGATTCATAATCAAATCATGCATCATTGTCATTTCATACATAAAAGAATGCAAAGCATGGCAATAAGAAGCACAAATAGGTCAACAGCAAGACTTCATTCAAAAGTCAACCCAAACAATCCCAAAAATTATCAAATAAATCACATTCAATCCTAACGTATAGCATGGCAAGCATGTCAAATTTCATTGCATTTGGATGAGAGGAAGGCAGTCAATTAAAATCAAGAAGTCAAACCAAATTCAAGCATGCACAATGAAGGTCAACAAACATGGGTCAACTTCGAAAAATCATATCAAATTGAAAACAGATGAGAAATGGATGGGATCAACACCAATGCAAAGCTCAAGATGTCTAGTTATCACATATGAAATTTCATGATCATACAATAAGATATGAGAATTTCACAAAGGATTTGGCAACATGTATCACATAAAGTCAACCACTTGACTAGGCATGGAAGAAAATTCACAAACAAATAGGAAATGGCATGATTAATTCCAGGAAAATTCATACATCAACTAGACATATAAGAGGTGGCTCATGCAAAATTTCACATTATTTGGAGGCCAGGAAGCATGTGAACAAAAATCATGAAGTGGCATAACATTGGTGTGACACAAATTGTCACACCCTACTTCAGAAAATCATATCTAGCAAACCACAAATGATAAATGCACAAACTCTACATCAAAACAAAGATGAATGAGTCTAGTTTCACCACAAAAAATTTCAGGGGCAATGGATACAAACTCATTATTTCACAAAAGAAATGGCAAAAGGTATCAAATGAGCATACATATTAAGAACCCTAGAGCCAAATAAAATCCAGCCAGCCAAAAATTCAATAAAAATCATGATTAAATAATAGACATTCTTGTGAAAATGATGGAGAAAATCTCATGATTTTTGGAGTTAAAATGAAGGAGAAATGGATTTTTGAAGTTGATGAACAAATTGTAGCAACATGAGCAAAATAGCATGGAAAGATGGTCAAACATGTTGACTGAATGGCATTTTTGTGATTATATGCATCATTAAACAAAACTCTGCGTTTTAAGCCACGAAATAGAATGTTGTGATTGGCTAGTGGCTTAATGAAACAGTGATTATGCAGCAGATCCAACAACAATAACCAATAGCATTCACGATTTCAAGTTCTGGGCAAGTGATTAGGGTTTTAGATGGAACAGTGCTCATTTCATGTTCATGCTCATTGACATCAAAAACGAATTTCCACAGAATTGCACAGAAGCATGGCAATGAATCATAACATAAACAACAGCCAAACATATGCAGCATATCAAATATTTTCTGGGTTTGAAAATCTCTAGGGTTCTAGCAGCAACAGGGTGATTTCATAAATCGAATTTCAAACAGCATGGCATTGATATAAGGAACTTCATGCGAGCAAACAAAACCAAACACGAAATGGACAAATTTCTGGGCACTTCAAACCTAGGGTTTTGGCTACAGTACAGTATCATCATCGACATTTTCCAAATTTCCAGCAAGATCGAAGTATAACCAAACTTCACAAACAACATGTCATGGTGTTCATCTAACCAAATACATCATCAATACAAACATCAATTCCATCAACTCTAGCTAAACAGGGAGTATTGAGCAAAACATGATTGATCATGAAACTTTAAAATCCGATTTCTCACTCAATGTATAACCATTTCACACGATTTAAACTTCATAACACTCAGCAATGCAAGGACTACACATGGCATAGCATCATTTGGAAAAATAAGGAAATCGAAAAACTCACTTGATTTGGAGAAAATCGATAGAACAGTATTGTTTGAATGATTCCAGCTCAAACAGAGGTCCACAATGCTTTGGAATGAAGAAACCTTGAAGAACTTTAACTCAAACTTGCTTGAAACTTCCAAATCTCGATTTCACCATTGTTGGTAGCTTGAGGAAACAGTGCTCAAAAGGGAGTTCCAGTCATGGTTTAAGGGTTCAAAATGCTTCACAAGGTTGTCCCAATGATCAAGGAAGCAAGAGTGCTCGAGCTCTTTGAAGCTTCTGAGCAGAAAATGCAAATGTGCCAAATTGCAAGAATGAGAGAATGGAGGTTTTCTGAACTTGGTGGCTGTGATCTCTAGGGTTATTTGTGCAGAAAAGAAGCTTTTATTGGTCTGTTTAGAGCTGGTTTAGGGAATGCTAAGTTTGATTAACTTTTAATGACATGATTTGTATTTTGATAAGTTGCATACAAGTGAATAATGGAGGGTATAAGTTGCACGAGCTGGGCTTGGTACAGGCTGTAAATGGCCTTCACAATTGCTGTTTGAAGTCTGCTCTTTAATTGCCAACTTTGTTTTGCTCTTTTGAAGCCATTTGCATATTTCCAAGTTTTGCATTTTAATCCAAAATGGTGGTGTAATGGTGGTATGAACATGAGTTTGGAATTGGAGCAAATCACAGATATGATTTAAAACATTTCCCAATTGGCCAAATTAAGAAAAAGTCAAAGGATCAAAAAGTCAAAGTTTGGTCAAACTTGGTTTTTTAATGAAAAAGGTCAAAAAATGCCATTTTGAATGGTAGGGTTTTGATGAATGAAATTTATATTTTTGGAAAGAGGAGGAAAAATGTGGTTTGTAGGAAAAAACCCCACCAAATTTGGCCTTATGGTTTGAGAGTTATGGCTCTTTGAAGTTCACAAATTTCTGAAATTGAATTGATCATATCTTGACAACCACACATGGGATTTGAGGGTTCTTGGACTTTTTGAAAATGGGAGAACAAGATCTTCAACTTTCATGTTGGGCAAAAATTCATTTGAAGCTTGTATCATGATGTAAGTTTAAGATCAAGAAGTTTCCATTTTTGGCAGTTGAAATTACAGGTCCACTTTCTATTTCTGGAAATTTCTGATTCTACTTCAAATTCTTCCATGATGAGGTTGAACATGATATATGAGGCTTATATAAGCATGAATGAGCTCCTTCAAACCAATTCTATCCATCAAATCCTTGATTAAATCCACAGTTGACCAAGTTTGACTTTTCTAGGGTTTTGGATGACTGGACCACTTCCAATGAATTCCAAACCCTAATTCCTTGAGAACTTGATTTCAAATGATGTCTCAAGATATATGAACTCTTGATTATTGATCATGATGCCCAAATTCCACAAGAATGGCCATCATCCATTGCTTTGACTGACTGTTGACTGTCTTTGACCTAATTGCTGATGATTGCTTCAACTGCAAGCAACAAGGTTAGACTGACAATATTTTTGTACTTTTTGGAAGATAAACATATGAAAGCAAAGATATACAAATGCAAGGCATGCTTGGTGATCAAGAAACAACCCACAAGGCAATCTACCCACTAGGAGGGAAGCTAGGGCATGCAGTGATCCTTGAGGCCATGATATGAATGATATGGGCCATGAGGGATCTTAGGGCCCAAAATTGGGGTCTTACACATGCAACGAGCAAGGTCTGTTCACCAGTGGAGGATTCATCCATGCTGATCAACCTGCAGAAGAGGAAGCTGCTGCTATCATTGAAGAAGAAGATGCCGAAGACTCGAACAATTTTGTTATTCCTGGTGGTGTCTACCACAATTGGGTCGCTGTGGATGTTCCTACAGTTATCCATAGATCAGAGTAATTGTTCATTTTGTTTAAAACCCTTCTCCCATGCCAAAAGGAGAAGTGATGACATTGTTGGCAAAGCATATATACAATGATATTTTCATTCAATTTTCGCATTGTCAAAACATTTGTTTTTCCTTTGTTTTCACTTTTTGCTTTTCTTTATGAAATCAGTGATCACAAAAAACCATAAAAACAAAAATAAAAGCTATAAAAGCAACATTTTTCATCTGCATAATGATTTGCTTGTTTAAATGCTGAAGTTTTTCCTTAACCAAAATCATTATGCAGGTTGATCCTAAAACCCATTGAACATAATGATCCAACGCCATCTCCCAATTTTGAATTCCCTGTATTTGAGGCAGAGGAAGATGATGTTGAAGAGATTCCTGATGAGATTACCCGTCTCCTTGAGCACGAAGAGAAGATCATTCAGCCGCATCTCGAAGACTTGGAAACAGTCAACTTGGGGTCTGAGGATTGTGTTCGCCTGGTGAAGATTGGGGCACTTCTTGAAGGGTCTGTTAAAGAAGATTTGATCAGCTTGCTACGAGAATATTCAGATATCTTTGCTTGGTCCTATGAAGACATGCCGGGTTTAGATACAGATATTGTGCAACATTTCCTGCCTTTGAAGCCTGAGTGCGTGCCTGTGAAGCAGAAGCTCAGAAGAACTCATCCAGATATGGCAGTGAAGATCAAAGAGGAGGTTCAGAAGCAAATTGATGCGGGGTTTCTGGTGACTTCGACATATCCTCTATGGGTGGCCAATATTGTGCCTGTTCCTAAGAAGGACGGAAAAGTCCGTATGTGCGTTGATTATAGAGATTTGAATAAAGCTAGTCCAAAAGACGATTTTCCTCTACCACACATTGACATGTTGGTAGACAATACAGCTAAATTCAAAGTCTTTTCCTTTATGGACGGATTTTCCGGATATAATCAAATCAAGATGGCACCAGAGGATATGGAGAAGACAACATTCATCACACCTTGGGGAACATTCTGTTATCGAGTGATGCCCTTCGGTTTGAAGAACGCCGGAGCCACGTATCAACGAGCTATGACTACCTTGTTTCATGACATGATGCACAAGGAGATAGAAGTCTATGTTGATGATATGATTGCTAAGTCCCGAACGGAAGTTGAGCATATTGAGCATTTGTTGAAGCTTTTCCAGCGTTTGAGGAAGTTCAAACTTCGTCTGAATCCGAACAAATGTACTTTTGGAGTCCGTTCCGGCAAGTTGTTGGGTTTTGTGGTAAGTGAAAGAGGTATTGAGGTTGATCCTGCAAAGGTCAAAGCAATACAAGAGATGCCCGCACCCAAAACTGAGAAGCAAGTCCGAGGTTTTCTTGGCCGCTTGAACTACATTTCCAGATTTATATCCCACATGACTGCCACATGTGCGCCGATATTCAAGCTCCTCCGGAAAGATCAGTCTCATGATTGGACCGAGGATTGCCAGAAAGCTTTCGACAGTATTAAGGAGTATCTGTCCGAACCTCCGGTTTTGTCTCCGCCCGTAGAAGGAAGACCTCTGATTATGTACTTAACAGTTCTTGAAGACTCGATGGGTTGTGTACTCGGTCAACAAGATGAATCAGGGAAGAAGGAGTTTGCTATCTACTACCTCAGTAAGAAGTTTACTGATTGTGAGTCTCGGTACTCTATGCTTGAGAAGACGTGCTGTGCTTTAGCTTGGGCAGCTAAGCGTTTGCGCCAGTACATGATAAATCATACAACTTGGTTGATATCCAGAATGGATCCAATTAAGTATATCTTCGAGAAGCCTGCTTTAATTGGGAGGATTGCCCGTTGGCAGATGTTGTTGTCTGAGTATGATATTGAGTATCGAGCTCAGAAAGCTATCAAAGGTAGTATCTTGGCTGACCATCTAGCGCACCAGCCAATTGAAGATCATCAGTCTGTTCAGTATGACTTCCCTGATGAGGAAATTCTGTATTTGAAGATGAAAGATTGCGATGAGCCTACACTCGATGAAGGTCCAGAACCTGGTTCCAGATGGACGATGGTGTTTGATGGCGCTGTTAATCAATATGGAAATGGAATTGGGGCAGTAATTGTTAATCCCCAGGGATCGCACATTCCATTTACAGCAAGGCTAACCTTCAAATGCACGAATAACATGGCGGAGTACGAAGCCTGTATAATGGGACTCGAGGAATGCATTGACTTAAGGATCAAGTATCTTGATGTCTATGGTGATTCAGCTTTGGTTGTCAATCAGATCAAGGGTGAATGGGAGACGAATCAACCAGGTCTCATCCCATACAGAGATTATGCAAGGAGAATTTCAACTTTCTTCACAGAAGTTGAATTTTATCATATTCCTCGAGAGGATAATCGAATGGCAGATGCCCTTGCTACGCTTGCTTCCATGATTGTAGTCAGATGGTGGAATGATGTTCCCAACATCACTGTGATGCGCTTGGACAGACCCGCTCACATATTTGCAATCGAAGAAGTGAAAGATGACAAGCCTTGGTATTTTGATATCAAGAATTTCCTCCAGAACCAGGTCTACCCGCCTGGGGCATCTGTGAAAGATAGGAAAACTTTGAGAAGGTTGTCAGGCAATTTCTACCTCAGCGGTGAAGTGCTATACAAAAGAAATTTTGATATGGTTTTGCTCAGATGCGTGGATAGACACGAAGCAAACCTATTGATGACTGAGGTCCATGAGGGTTCATTTGGTACTCATTCCAATGGACACGCCATGGCTAAGAAGATGTTGAGAGCAGGCTACTATTGGCTGACAATGGAGTCTGACTGTTGCAAGTATGTGAAGAAATGTCACAAGTGTCAAATTTATGCGGATAAGATTCATATTCCTCCGACACTCCTGAATGTGATTTCATCACCATGGCCTTTCTCTATGTGGGGAATCGACATGATCGGCATGATTGAGCCGAAAGCGTCCAATGGACATCGGTTTATTCTCGTAGCCATTGATTACTTCACCAAATGGGTTGAAGCCGCTTCGTACGCGAATGTAACCAGACAGGTGGTCGTGAAGTTTATCAAGAACCAGCTGATTTGCCGTTATGGTGTGCCAGAGAGGATCATTACTGATAATGGATCTAATCTGAATAATAAGATGATGGATGAGTTGTACGCTGAATTCAAGATTGCACACCATAACTCCTCTCCTTACAGACCTAAGATGAATGGGGCTGTTGAAGCTGCTAACAAGATTATCAAGAGAATTATCCAGAAGATGACTGTCACGTACAAAGATTGGCATGAGATGCTGCCATTTGCTTTGCATGGATATCGTACGTCTGTACGCACTTCAACAGGGGCAACCCCTTTCTCTCTTGTTTATGGCATGGAGGCCGTTCTCCCAGTAGAGGTGGAGATCCCATCAATGCGAGTCTTGATGGAAGCCAAGTTGACTGATGCTGAATGGATTCAGAGTCGTTACGACCAATTGAATTTAATCGAAGAGAAGAGATTGACTGCCATGTGCCATGGTCAGTTATACCAGCAGAGAATGAAGAAGGCATTCGACAAGAAGGTCAAGCCTCGTGTGTTCCGAGAAGGTGACCTTGTGCTCAAGAAAGTTTTGTCTTTCGCGCCCGATTCCAGGGGCAAGTGGACTCCAAACTACGAGGGTCCATATGTTGTTAAGAGAGCCTTTTCAGGCGGAGCTTTGATGCTTACAACAATGGATGGGGAGGATTTCACTCGTCCTGTGAATTCAGATGCAGTTAAGAGATACTTTGCCTAAAAAAAAAGAGTATATGCAAATGAAAAAAAATAATGAAAAACAGAATAATTCGCTAAGTTGAAAACCCGAAAGGGCGGCTTAGGCAAAAATGAGCGTCTCGGTGGAGAACCCGCAAGGGTGATTCAGACAAAAATTAGAGACTTGAAAAAAAGAATATATTTGCATCCCGCTAGATTGAGTACCTCACTCTGGGGCAATCTAGGCAAAAATTAGGGATTTGGCAAGTAACTGCATCCTGACAAGACTTTCTGGTTCATCAGTCGTCATTTCGTCAGAAGATTCTCGATTCGTCGTCAACTGAAGCTTCGGATACATCGAGATTCAAATTGGTAGAGAAAGGATCATTATGTTCAATGTAGCCCTCTTCCAATATATATCACTGATTTCAAATTTGTACAGATCTATGGAGTCTTGCCATTTGCAGACTACCATTCTATCAAATCAATTTGAGCTTTTTATCCAATTATTTGCACTCTTATGTGTTTCAATTCAACAAATGTTTTGCATGTTTTAAATTGATAAAATGTCATTGTTTTAAACAAATCAATTTTTTTCAAAATTTTGTTTTAAACAAAGTGAACATTCACAAGATTGAAAGGATACTCAAGAATATCTCAGTGCTCTCCCGAGGGTGGCACGATTCCCAACAGGTAAGACATTTGTTCATATTCCTGGTTTGTTGGTATCTTCTTTCTTCAGATCTTTGTTGAGGTTGTTCCTCAGACAGAGTTGTTGTTGGGGCTGTTCCCCAGTACAGTCGCAAGTGATTCGTTGTTGAAGACTTTGTTTTCTCCAGCAGCAGTTTTCCCAGCATGGGTGTTTTATTGCAAAGTTTCGGCGGTTGATGGTTTGTCATCTTGGTGCCCCGTCGCTCTCTCTAGTGGGTCGTATGCCCCAGACTTTATTTGTCCCCTCAGCACAGTCATGAGTATAACTGATTGATTGATACTCCCCTCGGAGTTGCGAGTAGAGATGTTATTAATATCCCCACCAGAGTTGCAAGTGGAGTTGTTACCGCTTTCCCCCATGCAGTGTGCCAGCAGGATTTGTCTGTTTCCTCAGCATGATCGCTTTCTTTTTGAAGACTTGGTAAGTCAGTGGTTTGATACCCGGTACTTTACCCTTTCCCCGGCGAAGTCGTCTGTGGAATTATTGCTATCTCTCCATTAGAGTTTTTCTCTTCAGCAGAGCAGGATTTATTTTCCTACTCAGTGGTTGGTTTGGGTTGATATCCCAGTATTTCATTCATCTTTTCCTCAGCGTGGTCTGCAGGATGTTTGTTGTGGCAGTTTCGCCTGTTGAATAACTCTTTCAATCCCCAGTAATGGTCGGATGATGGCTTTTGCCTCCAGTGAACGGATTGATTTCCTGACTGTTTGTGATCCCCAGTAGAGTGGCTTATATTGCAGAATCTACTTGTTGTGATCAGTTTGCTATGTATATTCTCCCCAAGTGGAGTGGTTTGTTGCAGAATCTGCTTGTTTTTATCTGTCCTCCCTCAGTGGTTTGTGCCCAAGAGAGTAGCCGACAGTTTTCCCCAGTAGAGTTGCTTATGCAGTCAGATTCTATTTGGATGATATCTTTCTCCCTCAGTGGGTTCTCCCCAGTGGAGTTATGTGGAGTTGCTTCTACAGCAGTTCGTGCTTATGCACCCTTTGTTTCTCAGTTGACACTGGGATCCCCTGCAGATATACTTTGGGACTTCTCTTGTTCCTCTACAGATTCGTCTTGGTGGCTGTTTTGCCCGTTGTGACTCTCTGTACCCTGTTTGGGTCGTTTCCTGATATCTCTGACCCTCTGCTTCTTCAGCAGTGCCTGCAGATCTTTGCTTTACAGCATATGAATCTCCGCAGATTGGCTCTCCAGCTGGTTTTTCCCCTGGAAGTATAATACCGGACGTTTGGTTCCTGAACCTGTTGTGTTAGAATTGTCTGTTTTGTCAGCATTCATCAAACATAAATCACGCATATTCATGCATATTCATAAACATTCAGATATTCACGTTGCATTTCTCGCCATATATCTTTTGTTTGTCGTGTCTCCTGCTATGGTGATATAGATCTCTTTATAGATCTCCCCAAGCAGATGTCGGGTGTTAAAATCTCTCCATATAGAGTCAACCCCATAAGCAGAAAATGATTGTCTTTCCTTCTGCAGTTCCCCACTGAGATATATCCTCGTGGATGATGGTTTCTTCCGTTTCCTCCCAACACATATATTGGGATGGACTTTCCTATTTGAGTTATATCCTCATTAGGACGCGTCTTGATTCAGTCTGTCTTTTCGGATCATTCCCGAATTGGCTATTTGTCAAATATCTTGTGCTTCCCAGTGGGTTGTTCCCCAGCGGAATGTGTTTTTGGGCCTCTACCCTCATAATTGGTAGTTATAAGTCCTACTTTTCCTGGCTTTCTTGACATAATTTGTGGTTATACACCTTTTATTCTCCAGCCAGAGTTTTGGTTTTCTACCTCTACCCGGTAGTTGTAAAATCCTATATTTTTCTGCTCTCCAGCAGTTTGTGGTTTGTTATAAACCCTATTTTGGTTTCCCGTGCGGATTTGTGATTTGTTCTATCCCCACGTGGAGTTGTTGGTCTTCTACCCCGTATTCGGTAGATGTAAACCCTAATTTTGTGGTTATCTTCATCTAGTATTTGATGATGATTTTCCTTTTGCTTGTATAAGTTGCTCAGATCAGCACTTATATCCTCAGCAAGTCTTTTGTGGATAATTGCCGTATGCTAGCAATTTTATCCCCAGTGGGTCTTTTCACCGTATGCTAGTGATTTGTTCCCCGGATCATTGGTTGTATACCAATGCATCCCCAGCTAGTTTTCTGTCGATAATTGCCGGATGCTTGCAAATTATCCTCAGCAGTTCGCCTTTCATTTACCCTTTTGTCGGTAATGTCTGTTGCTCCCTTTTGATTGGTCATCATTATATACCTAGTTTGGTATCCCGATGCCTTTCTGTTCGGTTGATTTATCCTTTATTAACCCAGTAACCGGTTGTGGATAGTCTTCCATGCGAGTATATTATTCACGGTCTGCCGGTAATGAATAATATATCTCATGCACTCTTCAGTCGAAGCCTTTTGTGTTTCCCCAGTCGAGTAAGATTCGTTATTTTCCCTTTGCGGAGTCGAATATCTTCTTGTTGTTGGATAATTGCCGGATGCTTGCAATTTATCCCTTTGAGTTGTCTTTCGTTTACCCGTATGCTTGGTATCGATTGTCTCTCTTTTTGGTTAGTCACCTATTATATACCCAGTAACCGGTATCTCTGGTGTCTTTTCCTTTCGAGTGTATTATTCACGGTCTGCCGGTAATGAATAATATGTCTCGTGCGCTCTTTAGTTGGAATCCTTTGTTGATTTTCCCCAACTGAGCAAGATTCGTATTCTTTGTAGAGTCGAATATCCATCCTTTAACCAGTTTGTGTTCAGGATGATGAGTGTTTTGGAAGTGAAATCCAATTCACGTTTTCGGTAGATCACCTATTATATGCCCAGTAACCGGTATCCCTGGTGTTTCTTACCATGCGATTTTATTATCTACGTTATGACGGTAATAGATAATATATCTCATGCGAGTATCTTATCCACGGTCTGCCGGTAATGGATATTATATCTCATGCACTCTTTGGGTTTGTGTCCCCAGTTGAGTAAGATTCGTTTTCCCGTTGTGGATTCGAATGTCCATCCTGTAAGTCGATTTGCTTTTTCAAGCCCTCCTTTCGGATGATGAGTGTTTTGGAAGTGAAAACCAATTCACGTCTTCGGATCTTATCCTTAAACAACCCAGTAACCGGTTCAGGATAATTTTCCTTTCGAGTATATTATTCACGGTCTGCCGGTAATGAATAATATGTCTCATCTGAGTATTTTATCCACGTTCTGACGGTAATGGATATTATATCTCGTTTGCTCTTGAGTCAATCTTTTGATTGTTTTCCCCCTCAGAGTAAGATTCATTTTCCTTGTGGAATTGAATGTCCATCCTACAAACAAGTCTGCTGTTCTAGCTTTCTTCAGGATGATGAGTGTTTTGGAAGTGAAATCCAATTCACGCTTTGGTCGGTCACTTATTATATACCCAGTAATCGGTATCCTTGGTGTTCCTTCCTTTCTGCTCCCTATTATGACCTCGGTCCC
Source organism: Lathyrus oleraceus (assembly GCF_024323335.1). Lineage (NCBI taxonomy): Eukaryota > Viridiplantae > Streptophyta > Magnoliopsida > Fabales > Fabaceae > Lathyrus > Lathyrus oleraceus. Next base: position 373,454,187 of record NC_066580.1, read on the forward strand.
CCTGTGGAGTCAGATTTTCCTGAGTTTGTTACCCTTATGCCTGGTAACATCTCGTTTCTTTGTTGCTTTCCCTCAGTGGAACTTTTTTTATTGCTTCTCCCCCAGGAGTCAGCTTGTGTTTCTCCAATGGATTTATTTTCCTTTGGAATTCTTTTCCCCAGTGTGAGTCCTTCACTCCCCAGTGAGTTCTCCTATCTGTTTTCTGTTACCCTAATCAGAGTCGTGTCTTGTCCACGTTATGTCAATTTTATCTTCCCCAGTTTGGAATCGTGTATTGTTCACACATTTCTTTTTCTTTTGTTATCCCCATAGAGTCTTGTTAGAGTCTCTGTTCCTGGTGAGTGTATTACTCCGATGGATCGTCTTTTCTTCTGTGTGAATCATATTCCCCACAGAATTTGTGTCTTTTGCATGCATACATTTACATCATGAGGTCTCTTAGGGACCAAAATTTGTCTCATTACTGTTATTTAAGCCCATTCTACCGCGTCGAGATGAAGATTTCTAAACTTCACTTCTCCGGCTAGAATGACCTTAAATAGGGGCATCTGTAAGACCCCAATTTTGGGCCCTAAGATCCCTCATGGCCCATATCATATCATATCATGGCCTCAAGGATCACTGCATGCCCTAGTTTCCCTCCTAGTGGGTAGGTTGCCTTGTGAGTTGTTTCTTGATCACCAAGCATACTTTGCATGTGTATATCTTTGCTTTCATATGTTTATTAACCAAAAAGTACAAAAATATTGTCAGTTTAACCTTGTTGCTTGCAGTTGAAGCAATCATCAGCCAATTAGGTCAAAGACAGTCAACAGTCAGTCAAAGCAATGGATGGTGGCCATTCTTGCAGAATTTGGGCACCATGATCAATAATCAAGAGCTCATATATCTTGGGACATCATTTGAAGTCAAGGTCTCAAGGAATTAGGGTTTGGAATTCATCAGAAGTGGTTCAGTCATCCAAAACCCTAGAAAAGTCAAACTTGGTCAACTGTGGATTTAATCAAGGATTTGATGGATAGAATTGATCTGAAGAAGCTCATTCATGCTTATATAAGCCTCATATATCATGTCAAACCTCATCATGGAAGAATTTGAAGTCAATCAGAAAATTTTCCCAAAATAGAAAGTGGACCTGTAATTTCAACTGCCAAAAATGGAAACTTCTTGATCTTAAACTTACATCATGATACAAGCTTCAAATGAATTTTTGCCCAACATGAAAGTTGAAGATCTTGTCTTCCCATTTTCAAAAAGTCCAAGAACTCTCAAATCCCATTTGTGGTTGTCAAGATATGATCAATTCAATTTCAGAAATTTGTGAACTTCAAAGAGCCATAACTCTCAAACCATAAGGCCAAATTTGGTGGGGTTTTTTCCTACAAACCACATTTTTCCTCCTCTTTCCAAAAATATAAATTTCATACATCAAAACCTTGCCATTCAAAATGGCATTTTTGGACCTTTTTCATTTAAAAACCAAGTTTGACCAAACTTTGACTTTTTGATTCATTGACTTTTTACACAATTGGCCAATTGGGATTCACTTTATATAGTATTTGAAACTTGCTCCAAGCCCTAAATCATGTTCATACCACCATTATACCACAATTATGGACCAAAATGCAAAACTTGAAAATTTGGCAAATGGCTTCATATAAGCAAATCAAGTACAGCAATTCAAGAGCATATGTCAAACAGCAATTGGCAAGGTCTGTGTACAGCCTGTTTGAGGCCCAATTTGTCCAGCACATACACCTCCATTTCCATTTGCTCACAATTAGCAAAAATGCAAATACTACATTTCAAGCTAAGCAAGATTAGCATTCCCTAAACCAACTCTAAACAGACCAATATAAGCAACTTTTCTGACATTTCCCAACCCTAGGAACAGCAGCCATCACAGAAAACATATTCATTCTCTCATTTTTCCCTTTTGGCTCGATTGACATTTTTCTGCTCAAAGCTCCAAAACCCTCAAGCCTTTCTTCATTGCTCCATCATATGGCCATCATCTGAAGCCTTTTGCAAGAATCAATCATCATCTGCACGACCTTCCATGTTCTGTTTTCACTAAGCATACAACAATGGCAGATTGTGGTTTGGACATCTTCATGCATAGCTGAGCAACAGGACTTCAAGCATCCTTCACTACCAAGCATTGCCTGCATCTGTTTGCACTTGTAACCATCAAAGCAGCCCTGTTTCACATTTTGCTTCAAAACCAAGTAAGTATTCGAACTCAATCCTTTGCCATGCCATGATATATTTATGAAAGATCTTCTTGAGCTGATTCTAATAAACTATAGATTGCTTGAAATGGTTGTGTCATGGCCAAGAAATCTGGATTTCATTTTGTGTGTCCAAACCTATTTCTGCTCGATTTACCTTGCTAGCATTGATTTAATGAAATGTGATGCCACATTCTTGTTACTTGATGTATGATGATGCTTTTAGGATGCTTGATTTCACTTTCTGGACACTTTGATTTTTCATGTGTGAATGAAGTTATGCTGTTCATATTGAAACCCTAGGGCATTTTCCAGAATTTCCCAGGATTGTACTTGGTTGTTGCTGTATGATGTTACCTGAACACCAATGCCATGTTATTATGGGATTTTGCTTGAAGCTTGTTTTACAATGATGAACACATGATGTTGCTGCTAAAACCCTGCTGCTGTTTCTAAAACCTTAAGCTGCCCAGAAATTTCTCATGATTGTTTTAGTTTTGTTTATGACATGTTTGCGTGAAGAACATTACTATTACCATGCTGCTTGCTTGATGTTGTTTTGATGATTACATGATGATGAAGTTGAATGATGAAATGCCCTGCTGCTGTTTTGAAAACCCATGAACATTGCCCAGAAAAACTCCCATGATTATTGCTGTTTAGTCGTTCTCAAATGTTGCATGAACATTGTTAACACCTTGCTGTTTGCCATACTGGTCGAATTTTGTTCTGATGCTGGTGATAACATGAATGTATGTTGTTGTTTTGAACCTTATGACCATGCCTAGAAAATCCATGAGAACTATGTTGTATGCTGTTGACTGCTTGCTGTGTGAACATTGCCAAATGCTATGCTGTTGTGTGTTTGTTGTTTGAATTTGTTTGGATGTTGATTGAACTTGTATGAAGTTTCAAAACCATGCTGTTAAACCCTAGGGTTTATGTTGAAAACCCAGAATTTGAACTGGATTGGCCGAAGTCACTGTTCCATTGGATTTGGACCAATGAGAACATTTCGTTCTCCACTGCCAAAACGCACAGCTTTGTTAAGTGGCGCGCTATTTACACAATTGCCATTCAGTTGACCACGTTGACCATATACCATGCTATCTTGTTCATGCTTCATCCAATTTATTCCTCAACTTGCCAAATTCATTTTTAATTCATTTCAACTCCAAAAAATTCTGATTTTTTTTGCATCATGTCCATGAGAGTGTCTAGTATTTGATTGTGATTTTTAATTAATTTTCCATTGGCTGGATTTTAATTGATAATTATTTTCTTGACATGTATGCATAATTGATACCTTGTGCCATTCCTATTGTGAAATACTCATGTTGTATCCAATGAGCTTGAAATTTTTTGTGGTGAAACTAGACACATTGACCTTTGTTTCCATATAGAGTTTATGCATTTCCTATTTGTGGTTTGCTAGTTGTGAATTTTTGAACTAGGGTGTGACAATTTGTGTCACACCAATGATATGCAAATGTTTGATTTTTGTTCACATGTCTCCTGGCCTCCAAACAACTTGAAATTTTGCATGAATCATATATCACATGTCTAGTTTGTGTATGAATTTTCTTGGAATTAATGATGCTGTTTTCCATTTATTTGAGAATTTTCTTCCATGCTTAGTCATTTGTTGACTTTATGTGATACATGTTGCCAAATCTTTTGTGAAATTCTCAAATCTTATTGTATGACCATGAAATTTCATATGTGATAACTAGACTCCTTGAGCTTTGCATTGGTGTTAATCTCATTCATTTCTCTTCTGTTTTCAATTTGATATGATTTTTTTAAGTTGACCCATGTTTGTTGATTTTCATTGTGCTTACTTGAAATTATGTTGACTTCTTGATTTTCATTAACTGCCTTCCTCTCATCCAAATGCCATGAAATTTGACATGCTTGCCATGCTAGATGTTAGGATTGAGTGTGATTTATTTGATAATTTTTGAGAATGTTTGGGTTGACTTTTGAATGAAGTCTTGTTGTTGACCTATTTGTGCTTCTTATTGCCATGCTTTGCATTCTTTTGTGTATAAAATGACAATGATGCATGATTTGATTGTGAATCCAATTGAGATTACTTCTTAAATGTTTGAACATGAATTGGGTTGACTTTCCTTTGCTGTTTGACTTTTTTCTTTCATCTTTGACCCTAGGCTAGTCCTAGTGGTCTTCTAAGCTTACCATTGAGCTATTGTTTCAGGTTGAGCACCAATGCCTCAAAGATCATTCAAATTTGATTGAGTTGGATTGTATATATTGTGTTAACTCTTGTTTTGTAGGTGTGACTCATATGAGTTTGGCTTTGTGCCTTGGCACCTCTGTTTATGGTTGACTGTTGTTTATCCATTTCTTTTGGTTTGAACTGTTGATTTGTTTACTAATAAGTTTGACTTTTTCAGGTACTTTAGTTGCTTAAGTTCTTTGAACTTGCTTGCTTTGCTATTTAGCATTTGCTTTGAGGTATAAACCTTTCTTCTTCATGTAGTCTGGAGACCCGGTCTGTTATTTGACCGGGCAAACTGTCTGAAGTCCTCCTTAAGAGGCAATGCCTGTGTGTGTTGAAAATTGTCCCAAGTAGGAAAAGTCCTTCAAGTAAGGCAATTGGTGGAAGGTAGGGATAAGTAATCTATCCCCCACTATTCAGTGTGTCCTCTCTTTGCTCCCATTACATGGTTGAAGCATTGAGATAAAAAACCCAAGATCTAATCGAGTCAATAATGTGGAGAGAGCTCCATCTTTCTGAGCTCCCACACTTTCTTATATGCTCTCCCCGATCAGGGATAGAAGCAATGAGGCACACCCCTCATCTCCTTTTTCATCTGCTTCACCTTAGCCTCTCAATGGCAAGGTTAAGAGCGACTTTTACATATTACAGTGGACTTTCAAAGTCAAACCCTCTTATGTGAGCCCCCTTGTTTTGGCTATAGAGTGTGTTGTTTTGATATTCATTGATTGATTGATTGCTTCATGTGCACTTGCTTGCCTGTATGTTATGCATTTATCATCATCATCAATTGCCATTAGTGCATAATCATCTCATTTGTTTTGTGATGTTATTATTGATTGTTTGCCCATTGAGGACCATTGTAAGTCCATTGCTTTGGCATTTGCTCCTGTGATATGGAAGGATAGAGTGTAAGACCTCATTGGTCACTCATATCTTCTGTTGCTCTGTTTGTATGTGAGGATACAGTTATAAGTCCCTGTAAGTTGGCATCTGTTGTCCTGTGATCATAATTTAGTCTGTTTGGTTTGTATGTGAGGTGTAAGACCCCAATTTTGGGCCCTAAGATCCCTCATGGCCCATATCATTCATATCATAACCTCAAGGATCATTGCATACCTTTGCTTTCCTCTTAGTGGATAGATTGCCTTGTGGGTTTGTTTCTTGATCACCAAGCATTCTTTGCATTTGTATATCTTTGCTTTTCATATGTTTATCATTCAAAAAGTACAAAAATATTGTCGGTCTAACCTTGTTGCTTGCAGTTGAAGCAATCATCAGCAATTAGGTCAAAGTCAGTCAATAGTCAGTCAAAGCAATGGATGGTGGCCATTCTTGCAGAATTTGGGCACCATGATCAATAATCAAGAGTTCATACAACTTGGGACATCATTTGAAATCAAGTCCTCAAGGAATTAGGGTTTGGAATTCATCAGAAGTGCATCAATCATCCAAAACCCTAGAAAAGTCAAATTTGGTCAACTGTTGATTTAATCAGAGATTTGATGGATAGAATTGATCTGAAGAAGCTTATTCATGCCTGTATAAGCCTCATATATCATGTTCAACCTCATCATGGAAGAAAATCAAGTCAATCAGAAAATTTTCCAGAAATGGAAAGTGGACCTGTAATTTCAACTGCCAAAAATGGAAACTTCTTGATCTTCAACTTACATCATGATACAAGCTTCAAATGAATTTTTGCCCAACATGAAAGTTGAAGATCTTGTTCTCCCATTTTCAAAAAGTCCAAGAACTCTCAAATCCCAAATGTGGTTGTCAAGATATGATCAAATCATTTTCACCAATTGTTGAACTTCAACAAGCCATATCTCTCAAACCATAAGGCCAAATTTGGTGGGGTTTTTTTCCTACAAATCACATTTTTCATCCTCTTTCCAAAAATATAAATTTCATGACCTAAAACCTTGCCAATCAAAATGGCATTTTTGGACCTTTCTCATTTAAATTCAAAGTTTGACCAAACTTTGACTTTTTGAGTTTTTGACTTTTTCTTGATTTGGTCAATTGGGAAATGTTCCATACATCATTTGTGATTTGCTCCAAACCCTAAACCATCATCATACCACTTTTTTACCATCATTTTAACCTAAAATTCAAAGTTGGCAAAAGGTGCAAAAAGGAAGTACATAAGCAAAACACATACAGCATTTTCTGTACAACCACAAGCAACAATTGGAATGTCCTTCTGCAGCCTTTCCAGCCCATAATCGTGCAGTCCAACACACCCTCCATTTCACTTGTTCCTCAATTAGCAAAAATGCAAAATGCTCCACTTTGACAAAACCTGATTTACAACATGATTAAGCAAGGATAAACAGCACATATTTAAGCTCCATTCTGTCAATTGTAACCCTAGTTTTGCAGCCTACATCACAGAAAAAGACACTTTCTCCCTTTCTTGCACATTGGCCAAAAGAGAATTTCTGCAGAACCATCAAAAGAAACTCGAATGCCCTTGGTTCCTCCCTGCTTTAGACAACATTTAGAGGCTTTTTGAACCATTAAAACCCTGCTGGAACTCCATCCTCAAGCTCCGTTTTCCTCAGTCCCTTCCAATGGCAGATGGTCATTTGTTTGTTTCCAAGCTTCCTTGAGTCGAGAGAACTTCACTATCCAACATCTCCAAGCATAAACACTATCTGTTTCAAGGAGGATCATCAAGAACATCACTGTTGCACGATTTCCTCCAAAACAAGTAAGCAATTCGACTTCCTCCTTTTACCATGCCATGATGTGCTTTGAATAGTTTGTTTGATGCTGATTCAAATGAGTGATAGCTTGCTTGAAATGGTTATGTCATGGCCAAGAAATCTGGATTTCATGTTGTGTGTCCAAACTTATTTCTGTTCGATTCACCTTGCTTGCTTTGATTCCTCAAAATGTGATGCTATATTATTGTTCCTTGATGATTAATGATGCTGTTGGTATGATTGATTGTGGATTCTGGACATCTTGAAATTTCAATCTGCATATTATTGATGAAGGCATGCTGCAGTTTTGAAACATTATTGTATGCTGTGGTTTGTTTGCTTTATGAACATTACCAATACCATGCTAGTGTTTTGTGTGCTTGGTTGATGATCCTGAAACTGAATATGAATGCCCTGTTATTGTTCATGATGAAAGTATGAAGATACTTGATACATAAATTTTGCTGTGGTTTTCAAACTTATGCCATGCCTGGAGATCCCACTTGATTTGTTTGGTGTGTTTGCTTAAAAGTTGCATGAACCTTTTTGCTTACCATGTTAAGTGAGTTTATGTTGATGTTGGTGATACTATGATGTTTATCCCTGCTGTTTAGCTGTTTTCGAGCTGCCAAGAGAATTTCATGATTATGCTTGTTTGTTGTTGGTTAATGATGTTTTGATGTCACATAAGTACATAGGCCTTGCCATTTTGTGTCTTGCTCGAAGTCTAACTGATGATGATGCTTGCTGTTATTTTGCAACTGTAATTTTTTGTCCAGGAAATTCCACTTGTTGTGTTTGGCTTGTTGTTATTTTGATGTTGCATAATAGTTGCCATTGGCCATGCTGATTGATTGTGCCTGTTTGAAGTTGGCTGTGTGATGATAAACGTTGTTAATGATGAATGTGTGCCTGCTGCTGTTATGATGATGTTGTTTTGCTGTTAATGCTCATTGCCATATGCTGGATATGTTTTTGTTCATGTCCCTGAATGCTGACTGTTTACAAATGAATGCTGATTATTTACAAATGCCATGCTATTGTCTTGTGTTGTTTGATCTGTTGATGAAGAATGATGGATGCTGCTTTTATTTAAACCAAACACTTTGTCCATAATTATGTTATACTTGGTCGAGTTTTGTTCTTGATGATTGCTTAAAGGACCATGTTGTGCTGTTGTGTAATGTTGTTCAAATTTGTTTGATGTTGAGGAGCTTGCTTGAAGTGCCACGACCATTGCTGTTGTTGAATATGCTATGCTGCTATGTGCTGTTGTTTGTTCTGCTTTGTTTGGTCGGATGAACATGATAGACATGAAACCATGCTGCTGTTTCCACAACCTGCCCTGTCCAGTTTTGTGTTCATGATTAATATTTGCTTTGTTGTGGATTGATGTTTGAATGATGACATGCTGCACATGTCCTGCTGTTATGTGTAAACTCCATGAGCATGCCCAGAAAAATCCGTTGAATTATGTTTGTCATGTTTGGTTGTTGTTGGTTAATGATACATGATGGACTTGATGCATATGCTGTATGCTTGATGTTGTTGTTGGTCGAATTTTGTTGTTGCTGTTGTTGCCTTACTATGCCTTTGCCATGTTAGAAACCCTAGGGCTTTTCCAAAACTCAGAAATTTGAATGATTGGCCGTGTCCACTGTTCCATTGGGTTTGGACCAATAGGAACATTTCCTGGTCGCCCCCAAAACGCTGCAGTTTTAATTAATGAGCTCAGAATTACAGCTATGCCACCCGTTGACTTATGTTTGACCATCATGCCATGCCTTGTGTTCATACTTCACCCATAATTTCACCCAACTTCACAAATTAATTTCTCATTCAATTTTTATCCAAAAATTATGAAATTTTTCCCACATGTTCATGAATGTGTTCTTTATTTAATCATGATTTTTAATTAATTTTCCATAGTCTGGATTTTAAATGATAAATATTTTCTTGACATGTATGCCAAAATGATACATTGTGCCATTCCTTTTGTGAAATTGTCATATTGCATCCAATGCCTTTGAAATTTTTTGTGGTGAAACTAGACACATTGACCTTTGTTTCCATATAGACTTTGTGCATTTCCCATTTATGGTTTGTGAGCTTTGAATTTTTGAAGTTATGTGTTACATTTGGTGTCATACCATGATCATGTATTTTCACAAATTTTGTTCACACACTTCCCCACATCCAAATGACTCCAAATTTTGCATGAATGATCCCTTGTATGTCTAATTGATGTATGAATTTTCTTGGAATTAATCTTGCTGTTTTCCATTTGATTGAGAATTTTCTTCCATACTTGGTCATTTGTTGACTTTTTGTGCTATGCCTTGCCAAATCTTTTGTGAAATTCTCAAATCTTATTGTATGTTCATGAAATTTCATATGTGATAACTAGACACCTCAAGCTTTGCATTGGTGTTAATCTCATTCATTTCTCTTCTGTTTTCAAATTGATATGATTTTTTGAAGTTGACCCATGTTTGTTGACTTTCACCTTGCTTACTTGAATTTGATTTGACTTCATGAATTTCATTGACTGCCTTCCTCTCATCCAAATGCCATGAAATTTGACATGCTTACCATGCTAGATGTTAGGATTGAGTGTGATTTATTTCATAATTTTTGAAAATGTTTGAGTTGACTTTTGAATGAAGTCTTTGCTGTTGACTTTTGTATGCTTCTCTTGCCATGCTTTGCATCCTTTTGCATATGAAATGACCATGATGCATGATATAATTATGAATCCAATTGAGAATGCTTCTTGAATGTTTAAACTTGGTTTGGGTTGACTTTTCCTTGCTGCCTTGATTTTTTTTCTTCCATCTTTGACCCTAGGCTAGTCCTAGTGGTCTTCTAAGCTTATGTTTGAGTTCATCTGTTTCAGGTTAAGCACCAATGCCTTGAGGATCATTCTAATGTGATTAAATTTGATTGTTTGCCACATGCTAACCCTTGTTTTGTAGGTGACTCATACTTGAGTCTTTGTGCCTTGCACAATTGGTCCCTCTGTGGTTGACTATTGGGTTATTTCCTTTGATTTTGATTATTGACTTGTTTACTAATGAGTTTGACTTTTTCAGGTACTTTAGTTGCCTAAGTTCTTTGAACTTGATTGCTTGCTTTGCTTTTTAGCATTTGCTTTGAGGTATAAATACTTCTTCTTCATGTAGTCTGGAGACCCGGTCTGTTATTTGACCGGGCAAACTGTCTGAAGTCCTCCTTAAGAGGCAATGCCTGTGTTTGTTTATATTTGTCCTAAGCAGGAAAAGTCCTTCAAGTAAGGCAATTGGTGGAAGGTAGGGATAAGCAATCTATCCCCCACTATTCAGTGTGTCCTCTCTTTGCTCCCATTTCATGGTTGAAGCATTGAGATAAATACCCAAGATCTAATCGAGTCAATAATGTGGAGAGAGTTCCTACTTTCTGAACTCCCACACTTTCTTTGATGCTCTCTCTGATTTGAGATTGAAGCAATGAGGCACACCCCTCATCTCCTTTTCATCTGCTTCACCTGAGCCCCTCAATGGCCAGGTTAAGAGCAATCTTCACCTATTACAGTGGACTGTCAAAGTCAAACCCTCTTGTGTGAGCCCCCATTGTTTGGCTATAGAGTGTGCTGTCTGATATTCATTGATTGATTGATTGCTTCATGTGCACTTGCTTGCCTGTATGTTATGCATCTATCATCATCATCAATTGCCATTAATGCATGATCATCTCATTTGCTTTTTTTGTGATGCTATCATTGTTGTTTGCCCATTGAGGACAATTGTAAGTCCATTGCTTTGGCCTTTGCTCCTATGATATGGAAGGATAGAGTGTAAGACCTCATTGGTCACTCATATCTTCTTGTTCTATCTGTTTGTCTGTGAGGATACAGTTATAAGTCCCTGTAAGCTGGCATCTGTTATCCTGTGATCATAATTTGATCTGTTTGATTTGTATGTGAGGTTGCAGTTATAAGTCCCTGTAAGTCGGCATCTGCTTTCCTGTGATCATAGTTGGTTTCATCTGTTTGTATGAGAGGTTGCAACTATAAGTCCCTGCAAGTTGGCATCTGTTTTCCTATGATCATAATTTGATCTGTTTGATTTTTATGTGAGGTTGCAACTGTAAGTCCCTGTAAGTTGGCATTTGCATTCCTGTGATCATATTGTTGCTTTTGTTCTTGTATGTGAGGATCCATTGTAAGTCCCTGTAATGTGGCATTGGATTTCCTAGGACCATACTGTGGAGTTAACCTAAGTCCAGACAGATTGGCAGTTAACTTCCATTTCTCATCTTTGTTTTTCTTTTGAGGAGATTGGTGTAAGTCCATTGAGTGGCTTCTGATATCCTGTTCTGTTTTAGGAGACTGGTGTAAATCCATCTATTGGTATCCGGTATCCGCTTTTTATTTCTTTACCTGTGGAGATTAGTGTAAGACCATTGAGTGGCTTCTGATATCCCGTTTTGTTTTAGGAGATTGGTATAAGACCATTGATTGGCATCCGATATCCGCTTTTGCCTTGTTTGTTTGTTATTAATTGCTATTCCAAAGGACACACTTGAATCATCTCCCATATGATCTCAAGAAGTGAACCTCCTAAGAAGTTTTACTATCCATCCTCATCCATTCATCATTCATTATGTCCTAAACCTTTTCACACATTAGCTTTCAAACTTGACATAAGTGTCGTGCAAACATCTCCATGTTTTTCTAACTAAAAACCTGGACTCAAGTCCTTGACCTTTTTTTCAAACTCATTTCATAATACTTATCTGAATCAATCTTAATCATACTTTGACTTCATTTTCATAATCACAATCAATTAACTTCACTCATTCACTTGTTTTGGCTCTGTCCATTAATCTTTTCACATTAGCCATAGGCTTCAATTATCTTTGTGGTTGATGTAAATCTTGCCTATCCTTAGTGAGTCGACAGTAAGACTTCCGTACTTCAAACAGGGCTAACCCCTCTAGTACGTCGAAGCTATCCTCGCATGGTGGATGTTGTTTTTGGTCGAGTGTTCTCCCATTGATAATGAAAAGCCTCAGTGCTTGTGTTTAAAACTGAATCCACCAACTTTTGGAAATCTTTTAGCCGAACTACGGCGTTCTGATCCTTACCTTTGATGGAAGGTACGTAGGCAACGGGTTCATCCGTTCGAACCCAATAACCCAATAATTAAATAAAAATGCACATTCTTTTCTCATCATCCCAATCATGTTTGCACAATATTTTTGTCATAACAAATAACAATTTAGCATAACAAGTGTGAAAAGGGCTCCCTAGGAGTACCTAGGACGTAGTGGGTGCCTAACACCTTCCCATTGCGTAATTTACCCCTTACCCAGAATCTCTGATCTTTTTATTAGTTTTCTACGTGTAAAACTTCTTAGGCTTTTGTTCGCTTTTTAGCCAGTCCTTTGGATAAATAAAAGTGCGGTGGCGACTCGAAAATTTCAATGTATCTCTTAGCTTATGATTTAATCGATAGATCATATAGCGACGAATACACCACCACAGAAAAGTGGCGACTCTGCTGGGGATATCTCACCAGAATCCTTGGTGGTATTGCCTACTTTTCACCATTGTTGTATGATATGTATCATTTATTATCTGACATATTTTTGTACAATTTGGGATCACTGTATTGATTGTAATGTGTGAATTGCTTGATATACATTTGCTGTTTGCTTTGGTGATCTGTGAGATGAGTTCTATACCCGAACTCGAGTGCACTCTAGGATAGGAGAATGGCATAGCCTTGTCGACTGGTGTGGAGTAGTCCTTAGCCAGTTGACTTGCGAGTCCATTCACTTGGTGGAGGTCATGTTGAACTAATAATGTCACACAAGTTATTTGTGGTTAGGCATTATTCTTTCAATCATGTTCCGCAGAAGCCAAGGACCTTAGTTTACCAAACCCATCTTGGCCTATTTTTAGGACCGTAGTGCGGAGGTCGTTCAGATGTCAGTTCTGATACGATTGTTACGCGATACTACACTCATAAGAGTTTCTCTTGAGAATATTCTTGGAATACGAGTATTCGTTCCTCCGATAATATTCGAAAGATGGAACGATGATTATGGGAACCTCTGATAGAACATCTCTGGCAGGTTTAAACCCTAGTACACTCCCTTTGGGTGGTTCTTAACCGAGACCCCATGCTCGTGACTCTCAACAAACCCGTGATTCGTGGTTGAGTCGTTCAAACATTGTTAATATCAATGGATCCCGGATCAGGTGTAAAACCTAAAATCCATCAAAGCGGCTGGTTGATATTAAGAATGTTTGAGCCGGTTCATGTACCGTTAATATCAATGGAACTTGGGTGTCGATAAGGTGAAAACCTAAACCCACCAAAATGGATGATTGATATTAGGGATACATAGAGCTCTCCCACGACCTTTGTTTGGTGTGCTTTGCTTGATCCTTGAGTGTGTTTGTTGCATTCATGCATTCACGCATTCATCTGCATCCATATCATCAAAAAAAAAAAGAAAATTTTCAAGGAACTCAAAGGAGTTTATTTGCAAAAATTTCAAAACATGAAAAAACCGGGAAATTTTTTCACCTGATATATTCTCATGTATGATCAAGATGCTTAATATTTCAAAGTTTGCAAATAAAACCCTCGGGTTCCTTTGATAAAAAACAAGCATATGCACAAACACTTCATGCATCATTTGCATAAGCAGGTGTTTTGTTCCGGTCTCCCGTCCTGTGGTCTGACCCTGCGATCTTCATTTATTTTGAAGACGCACGTTGCCGGTATTATACCAGAGCTATTTCTGCCAGATTGATGGATCATCCTGAGAAAGAGAGCTGTGAACTCGAGGAGGATTTTGCCAGCATTAGTGCTTTTGATGGATTTAGCACTGTTGATGGATTTATTCCTAGTTAACCAATCCTGGGCTGGCATTGGCTACTGTTCTGGGGCGCTTAATGAGCAAGGTTCGTTCAAGAGTGGAGGACTCATCCATGACGATCAACCTGAAGAAGAGGAAACTGCTGCTATCTTTGAAGTAGATGCAGAAGACCTGAACAGTTTCATCATTCCTGGTGGTGTCTGCCACAATTGGGTCGCTGTGGATGTTCCTACGGTCATTCATAAGTCAGCGTGATTTGTTCACTTTGTTCAAAACCCTTCTCCCATGCCAAAAGGAGAAGTGATGGCATTGTTGGCAGCATTTAATACAATGATGTTTTCATTCAATTTTTGCATTGTCAAACATTTGTTTTTCCATTTGTTTTCACTTTTTGCTTTTTGCATGAAATCAGTGATCACAAAAAACCCTGAAAAAAAAAACAAAAACAACATTTTTCATCTGCATAAATGATTTGCTTGTTTAAAATTCAAAAGCTTTTCATTATCCAGAATCATTATGCAGGGATTTCTAAACCCATTGAACATAATGATCCAACGCCATCTCCCAATCTTGAAGTCCTTGTATCTGAGGCAGAGGAAGATGATGATGAAGGGGATTCCTGACGAGATTATCCGCCTTCTTGAGCACAAAAAGAGCTCATTCAGCTGTATCATGAGAATCAGCAAAACAGTCAAACTGGGGATTACAAAAGAAAAAAATCAAAAAAATCAAAAAAAAAAAAAAAAAAAAAACAACAAAAAGAAAAAAGAGAAAAAAAGAAAGAGGGTGAAAAAAAAAAAGAAAAATCAAAAATCAGGAAAATTTTTCCAAATATTTTTTCCAAAAGAAAAAAGAAAAATTATACCCTCAAGTCCCTAGTTGACTGATGCTGAATGGATTCAGAGTCGTTATGACCAATTGAATTTAATTGAAGAGAAGCGTTTGACTGCCATGTGCCATGGTCAGTTATATCAGCAGAGAATGAAGAAAGCATTCGACAAGAAGGTCAAGCCTCGCGTGTTCCGAGAAGGTGACCTTGTGCTCAAGAAAGTTTTGTCTTTCGCGCCCGATTCCAGGGGCAAGTGGACTCCAAACTACGAGGGTCCATATGTTGTTAAGAGAGCCTTTTCAGGCGGTGCTTTGATGCTTACAACAATGGATGGGGAGGATTTCACTCGTCCTGTGAATTCAGATGCAGTTAAGAGATACTTTGCCTAAAAAAAAGTATATGCAAATGAAAAAAAAAAAAAAAAAAAAAAAAAAACAGAATTGCTCGCTAAGTTGAAAACCCGAAAGGGCGGCTTAGGCAAAAATGAGCGTCTCGGTGGAGAACCCGCAAGGGTAATCCAGGCAAAAATTAGAGACTTGGAAAAATATACATTTGCATCCCGCTAGATTGAGTACCTCGCTCTGGGGCAATCTAGGCAAAAATTAGGGATTTGGCAAGTAACTGCATCCTGACAAGACTTTCTGGTTCATCAATCGTCATTTCGTCAGAGGATTCTCGATTCGTCGTCAACTGAAGCTTCGGATACATCGAGATTCAAATTGGTAGAGAAAGGATCATTATGTTCAATGTAGCCCTCTTCCAATATATATCACTGATTTCAAATTTGTACAGATCTATGGAGTCTTGCCATTTGCAGACTACCATTCTATCAAATCAATTTGAGCTTTTTATCCAATTATTTGCACTCTTATTTGTTTCAATTCAACAAATGTTTTGCATGTTTTAAATTGATAAAATGTCATTGTTTTAAACAAATCAAATTTTTCAAAATTTTTGTTTTAAACAAAGTGAACATTCACAAGATTGAAAGGATACTCAAGAATATCTCAGTGCTCTCCCGAGGGTGGCATGATTCCCAACAGGTAAGACATTGGTTCATATTCCTGGTTTGGGGGTATCTTCTTTCTCCGGATCTTTGTTGAGGTTGTTCCTCAGACAGAGTTGTTGTTGGGGCTGTTCCCCAGTACAATCGCAAGCAGAGTGTTGTTGAAGACTTCGTTCTCTCCAGCAGCAGTTTTCCCCTAGCATGGGTGTTTTCTTGAGAAGTTTCGGCGGTTGATGGTTTGTTTCCTTGGTGCCCCGTCACTTTCTCCAGTGGGTCGTACGCCCCAGACTTTATTTGTCTCCTCAGCACAGTCATGAGTATAATTGATTGATTGATACTCCCCTCGGAGTCGCGAGTAGAGCTGTTATTGATATCCCCACCAGGGTTGCAAGTGGAGTTGTTACCACTTTTCCCCATGCAGTGTGCCAGCGGGATTTGTCTGTTCCCTCAGCATGATCGCTTTCTTTGAAGACTCGGTAAGTCAGTGGTCTGATACCCGGTACTTTACCTTTTCCCCGGCGAAGTCGTCTGCGGAATTGTTGCTATCTCTCCATCAGAGTGCTTTCTCCTCGGCAGAGCAGGATTTATTTTCCTATTCAGTGGTTGTTTGGGTTGGTATCCCAGTATTACAATCATCTTTTCCTCAGTTTGGTCTGCAAGGTGTTTGTTATGGCAGTTTCGCCTGTTGAATACTCTTTCAATCCCCGATATGGTCGGATGATGGCTCTAGCCTCCAGTGAACGGATTAATTTCCTGACTGTTTGTGATCCTCAGTAGAGTGGCTTTTATTGCAGAATCTACTTGTTGTGATCAGTTTGCTGTATATTCTCCCCAAGTGGAGTGGTTTATTGCAGGATATACTTGTTTGATCTGTCCTCCCTCAGTGGTTTGTTCCCAAGAGAGTAGCCGACAGTTTTCCCCAGTAGAGTTGCTTACGCAGTTAGATTCTACCTGGATGATATCATTCTCCCTCAGTGGTTTATTCCCCCAGTGGAGTTATGTGGAGTTGCTTCTACAGCAGTTCGTGCTTATGCACCCCTTTGTTTCTCAGTTGACACTGGGATCCCCTGCAGATACTTTGGGACTTCTCTTGTTCCTCTACAGATTCGTCTTGGTGGCTGTTTTGCCCGTTGTGACTTTCCGTACCCTGATTGGGTTGCTTCCTGATATCTCTGATCCTCTGCTTTTTCAGCAGTACTTGCAGATCTTTGCTTTACAGCATATAGATCTCCGCAGATTGGCTTTCCAGCTGGTTGTTCCCCTGGAAGTATAATACCGGACGTTTGGTTCCTGAACCTGTTTGTGTTAGAATTGTCTGTTTTGTCAGCATTCATCAAACATAAATCACGCATATTCATGCATATTCATAAACATTCAGATATTCATGTTGCATTTGTTGCCATATATCTTTTGTTTGTCGTGTCTCCTGCTATGGTGATATAGATCTCTTTACAGATCTCCCCAAGCAGATGGTGGGTGTTTAAAATCTCTCCATATAGAGTCAGCCCATAAGCAGAAAATGTTGTCTTTCCTTCTGCAGTTCCCCACTGAGATATATCCTCGTGGATGACGGTTTCTTCCGTTTCCTCCCAACACATATATTGGGATGGATTTTCCTATTTGAGTTATATCCTCATTAGGACGTGTCTTTATTCAGTCTGTCTTTTCGGATCATTCCCGAATTGGCTATCTGTCAAATGTCTTGTGTTTCCCAGCGGGTTGTTCCCCAGCGGAATGTCTTTGGGCCTCTGCCTACAAACCAGCAGTTGTAAGTCCTATCTTTCCTGGCTTTCTTGACAGAATTTGTGGTTATACACCCTTTTATTCTCCAGCCAGAGTTTTTGGTTTTCTACCTACTACCCGGTAGTTGTAAATCCTATTTTCCTGCTCTCCAGCAGTTTGTGGTTTGTTATCAACCCTATTTTGGTTTCCCGTGCGGATTTGTGATTTGTTTTATCCCCACGCGGAGTTGTTGGTCTTCTACCCCGTATTTGGTAGATGTAAACCCTAAATTTTGTGGTTATCTTCATTCAATATTTGATGATGATTTTCCTTTGCTTGTATAAGTTGCTCAGATCAGCACTTATATCCCTAGCAAGTCTTTTGTGGATAATTGCCGTATGCTAGCAATTTTATCCCCAGTGGGTCTTTTCACCGTATGCTCGTGATTTGTTCCCCGGATCATTGATTCTTTATCAATGCATCCACAGCTAGTCTTCTGTCGATAATTGCCGGATGCTTGCAATTTATCCTCAGCAGTTCGCCTTTCATTTACCCTTTTGTTGGTAATGTCTGTTGCTTCTTTGATTGGTTATCATTATATACCTAATTTGGTATCCCGATGCCTTTCTGTTCGGTTGATTTATCCTTTGTTAACCCAGTAACCGGTTGTGGATAATCTTCCATGCGAGTGTATTATTCACGTTCTGACGGTAATGAATAATATATCTCATGCACTCTTCAGTCGAAGCCTTTTGTGTTTCCCCAGTCGAGTAAGATTCGTTACTTTCCCTTTGTGGAGTCGAATATCCTTGTTGTTGGATAATTGCCGGATGCTTGCAATTTATCCCTTTGAGTTGTCTTTCGTTTACCCGTATGCTTGGTATCGATTGTCTCTCTCTTTTTGGTTAGTCACCTATTATATACCCAGTAACCGGTATCTCTGGTGTCTTTTCCTTTCGAGTGTATTATTCACGGTCTGCCGGTAATGAATAATATATCTCATGCGCTCTTTAGTTGGAATCCTTTGTTGATTTTCCCCAACTGAGCAAGATTCGTATTCTTTGTAGAATCGAATAGCCATCCTTTAACCAGTTTGTGTTTTGGATGATGAGTGTTTTGGAAGTGAAAACCAATTCACGTTTTCGGTAGATCACCTATTATATACCCAGTAACCGGTATCCCTGGTGTTTCTTACCATGCGAGTGTATTATTCACGGTCTGCCGGTAATGAATAATATGTCTCATGCGCTCTTTAGTTGGAATCCTTTGTTGATTTTCTCCAACTGAGCAAGATTCGTATTCTTTGTAGAATCGAATATCCATCCTTTAACCAGTTTGTGTTTTGGATGATGAGTGTTTTGGAAGTGAAATCCAATTCACGTTTTCGGTAGATCACCTATTATATACCCAGTAACCGGTATCTCTGGTGTTTCTTACCATGCGAGTGTATTATCTACGTTCTGACGGTAATAGATAATATATCTCATGCGAGTATCTTATCCACGGTCTGCCGGTAATGGATATTGTATCTCATGCACTCTTTGGGTTTGTGTCCCCAGTTGAGTAAGATTCGTTTTCCCGTTGTGGATTCGAATGCCCATCCTGTAAGTCGATTTGCTTTTTCAAGCCCTCCTTTCGGATGATGAGTGTTTTGGAAGTGAAAACCAATTCACGTCTTCGGATTTTATCCTATAAACAACCCAGTAACCGGTTCAGGATAATTTTCCTTTCGAGTATATTATTCACGGTCTGCCGGTAATGAATAATATGTCTCATCTGAGTATTCTATCCACGTTCTGACGGTAATGGATATTATATCTCGTTCGCTCTTGAGTCGATCTTTTGATTGTTTTCCCCTCAGAGTAAGATTCATTTTCCTTGTGGAATTGAATGTCCATCCTATAAACAAGTTTGCTTTTCGCTCTCTTCAGGATGATGAGTGTTTTGGAAGTGAAATCCAATTCACGCTTTGGTCGGTCACCTATTACATACCTACAACCCGGTATCCTTGGTGTTCCCTCCTTTCTGCTCCCTATTATGACCTCGGTCCCCCTGTGGAGTCAGATTTTCCTGAGTTTGTTACCCTTATGCTCGGTGACATCTCATTTTGTTGTTGCTTCCCCAGTGGAACTTTTTGTTGCTTCTCCCCAGGAGTCAGCTTGTGTCTCTCCAATGGATTTATTTTCCATTTGGAATTCTTTTTCCAGTGTGAGTCCTTCACTCCCCAGTGAGTTCTCCAATCTTTTTTTCCGTGTTTTTCTAATCAGAGTCGTGTCTTGTTCACGTTATGTCAGTTTTATCTTCCCCAGTTTGGAGTCGTGTTTTGTTCGCACATTTCTTTTTCTTTTATTATCCCCATAGAGTCTTGTCAGAGTCTCTGTTCCTGGTGAGTGTACTACTCCGATGGATCGTCTTTTCTTCTGTGTGAATTATATTCCCCACAGAATTTGTGTCTTTTGCACGCATACATCTGCATCATGAGGTCTCTTAGGGACCAAAATTTGTCTCATTACTGTTATTTAAGTCCATTCTACCGCGTCGAGATGAAGATTTCTAAACTTCACTTCTCCGGCTAGAATGACCTTAAATAGGGGCATCTGTAAGACCCCAATTTTGGGCCCTAAGATCCCTCATGGCCCATATCATTCATATCATAACCTCAAGGATCATTGCATACCTTTGCTTTCCTCTTAGTGGATAGATTGCCTTGTGGGTTTGTTTCTTGATCACCAAGCATTCTTTGCATTTGTATATCTTTGCTTTTCATATGTTTATCATTCAAAAAGTACAAAAATATTGTCGGTCTAACCTTGTTGCTTGCAGTTGAAGCAATCATCAGCAATTAGGTCAAAGTCAGTCAATAGTCAGTCAAAGCAATGGATGGTGGCCATTCTTGCAGAATTTGGGCACCATGATCAATAATCAAGAGTTCATACAACTTGGGACATCATTTGAAATCAAGTCCTCAAGGAATTAGGGTTTGGAATTCATCAGAAGTGCATCAATCATCCAAAACCCTAGAAAAGTCAAATTTGGTCAACTGTTGATTTAATCAGAGATTTGATGGATAGAATTGATCTGAAGAAGCTTATTCATGCCTGTATAAGCCTCATATATCATGTTCAACCTCATCATGGAAGAAAATCAAGTCAATCAGAAAATTTTCCAGAAATGGAAAGTGGACCTGTAATTTCAACTGCCAAAAATGGAAACTTCTTGATCTTCAACTTACATCATGATACAAGCTTCAAATGAATTTTTGCCCAACATGAAAGTTGAAGATCTTGTTCTCCCATTTTCAAAAAGTCCAAGAACTCTCAAATCCCAAATGTGGTTGTCAAGATATGATCAAATCATTTTCACCAATTGTTGAACTTCAACAAGCCATATCTCTCAAACCATAAGGCCAAATTTGGTGGGGTTTTTTCCTACAAATCACATTTTTCATCCTCTTTCCAAAAATATAAATTTCATGACCTAAAACCTTGCCAATCAAAATGGCATTTTTGGACCTTTCTCATTTAAATTCAAAGTTTGACCAAACTTTGACTTTTTGAGTTTTTGACTTTTTCTTGATTTGGTCAATTGGGAAATGTTTCATACATCATTTGTGATTTGCTCCAAACCCTAAACCATCATCATACCACTTTTTTACCATCATTTTAACCTAAAATTCAAAGTTGGCAAAAGGTGCAAAAAGGAAGTACATAAGCAAAACACATACAGCATTTTCTGTACAACCACAAGCAACAATTGGAATGTCCTTCTGCAGCCTTTCCAGCCCATAATCGTGCAGTCCAACACACCCTCCATTTCACTTGTTCCTCAATTAGCAAAAATGCAAAATGCTCCACTTTGACAAAACCTGATTTACAACATGATTAAGCAAGGATAAACAGCACATATTTAAGCTCCATTCTGTCAATTGTAACCCTAGTTTTGCAGCCTACATCACAGAAAAAGACACTTTCTCCCTTTCTTGCACATTGGCCAAAAGAGAATTTCTGCAGAACCATCAAAAGAAACTCGAATGCCCTTGGTTCCTCCCTGCTTTAGACAACATTTAGAGGCTTTTTGAACCATTAAAACCCTGCTGGAACTCCATCCTCAAGCTCCGTTTTCCTCAGTCCCTTCCAATGGCAGATGGTCATTTGTTTGTTTCCAAGCTTCCTTGAGTCGAGAGAACTTCACTATCCAACATCTCCAAGCATAAACACTATCTGTTTCAAGGAGGATCATCAAGAACATCACTGTTGCACGATTTCCTCCAAAACAAGTAAGCAATTCGACTTCCTCCTTTTACCATGCCATGATGTGCTTTGAATAGTTTGTTTGATGCTGATTCAAATGAGTGATAGCTTGCTTGAAATGGTTATGTCATGGCCAAGAAATCTGGATTTCATGTTGTGTGTCCAAACTTATTTCTGTTCGATTCACCTTGCTTGCTTTGATTCCTCAAAATGTGATGCTATATTATTGTTCCTTGATGATTAATGATGCTGTTGGTATGATTGATTGTGGATTCTGGACATCTTGAAATTTCAATCTGCATATTATTGATGAAGGCATGCTGCAGTTTTGAAACATTATTGTATGCTGTGGTTTGTTTGCTTTATGAACATTACCAATACCATGCTAGTGTTTTGTGTGCTTGGTTGATGATCCTGAAACTGAATATGAATGCCCTGTTATTGTTCATGATGAAAGTATGAAGATACTTGATACATAAATTTTGCTGTGGTTTTCAAACTTATGCCATGCCTGGAGATCCCACTTGATTTGTTTGGTGTGTTTGCTTAAAAGTTGCATGAACCTTTTTGCTTACCATGTTAAGTGAGTTTATGTTGATGTTGGTGATACTATGATGTTTATCCCTGCTGTTTAGCTGTTTTCGAGCTGCCAAGAGAATTTCATGATTATGCTTGTTTGTTGTTGGTTAATGATGTTTTGATGTCACATAAGTACATAGGCCTTGCCATTTTGTGTCTTGCTCGAAGTCTAACTGATGATGATGCTTGCTGTTATTTTGCAACTGTAATTTTTTGTCCAGGAAATTCCACTTGTTGTGTTTGGCTTGTTGTTATTTTGATGTTGCATAATAATTGCCATTGGCCATGCTGATTGATTGTGCCTGTTTGAAGTTGGCTGTGTGATGATAAACGTTGTTAATGATGAATGTGTGCCTGCTGCTGTTATGATGATGTTGTTTTGCTGTTAATGCTCATTGCCATATGCTGGATATGTTTTTGTTCATGTCCCTGAATGCTGACTGTTTACAAATGAATGCTGATTATTTACAAATGCCATGCTATTGTCTTGTGTTGTTTGATCTGTTGATGAAGAATGATGGATGCTGCTTTTATTTAAACCAAACACTTTGTCCATAATTATGCTATACTTGGTCGAGTTTTGTTCTTGATGATTGCTTAAAGGACCATGCTGTGCTGTTGTGTAATGTTGTTCAAATTTGTTTGATGTTGAGGAGCTTGCTTGAAGTGCCACGACCATTGCTGTTGTTGAATATGCTATGCTGCTATGTGCTGTTGTTTGTTCTGCTTTGTTTGGTCGGATGAACATGATAGACATGAAACCATGCTGCTGTTTCCACAACCTGCCCTGTCCAGTTTTGTGTTCATGATTAATATTTGCTTTGTTGTGGATTGATGTTTGAATGATGACATGCTGCACATGTCCTGCTGTTATGTGTAAACTCCATGAGCATGCCCAGAAAAATCCATTGAATTATGTTTGTCATGTTTGGTTGTTGTTGGTTAATGATACATGATGGACTTGATGCATATGCTGTATGCTTGATGTTGTTGTTGGTCGAATTTTGTTGTTGCTGTTGTTGCCTTACTATGCCTTTGCCATGTTAGAAACCCTAGGGCTTTTCCAAAACTCAGAAATTTGAATGATTGGCCGTGTCCACTGTTCCATTGGGTTTGGACCAATAGGAACATTTCCTGGTCGCCCCCCAAAACGCTGCAGTTTTAATTAATGAGCTCAGAATTACAGCTATGCCACCCGTTGACTTATGTTTGACCATCATGCCATGCCTTGTGTTCATACTTCACCCATAATTTCACCCAACTTCACAAATTAATTTCTCATTCAATTTTTATCCAAAAATTATGAAATTTTTCCCACATGTTCATGAATGTGTTCTTTATTTAATCATGATTTTTAATTAATTTTCCATAGTCTGGATTTTAAATGATAAATATTTTCTTGACATGTATGCCAAAATGATACATTGTGCCATTCCTTTTGTGAAATTGTCATATTGCATCCAATGCCTTTGAAATTTTTTGTGGTGAAACTAGACACATTGACCTTTGTTTCCATATAGACTTTGTGCATTTCCCATTTATGGTTTGTGAGCTTTGAATTTTTGAAGTTATGTGTTACATTTGGTGTCATACCATGATCATGTATTTTCACAAATTTTGTTCACACACTTCCCCACATCCAAATGACTCCAAATTTTGCATGAATGATCCCTTGTATGTCTAATTGATGTATGAATTTTCTTGGAATTAATCTTGCTGTTTTCCATTTTATTGAGAATTTTCTTCCATACTTGGTCATTTGTTGACTTTTTGTGCTATGCCTTGCCAAATCTTTTGTGAAATTCTCAAATCTTATTGTATGTTCATGAAATTTCATATGTGATAACTAGACACCTCAAGCTTTGCATTGGTGTTAATCTCATTCATTTCTCTTCTGTTTTCAAATTGATATGATTTTTTGAAGTTGACCCATGTTTGTTGACTTTCACCTTGCTTACTTGAATTTGATTTGACTTCATGAATTTCATTGACTGCCTTCCTCTCATCCAAATGCCATGAAATTTGACATGCTTACCATGCTAGATGTTAGGATTGAGTGTGATTTATTTCATAATTTTTGAAAATGTTTGAGTTGACTTTTGAATGAAGTCTTTGCTGTTGACTTTTGTATGCTTCTCTTGCCATGCTTTGCATCCTTTTGCATATGAAATGACCATGATGCATGATATAATTATGAATCCAATTGAGAATGCTTCTTGAATGTTTAAACTTGGTTTGGGTTGACTTTTCCTTGCTGCCTTGATTTTTTTTCTTCCATCTTTGACCCTAGGCTAGTCCTAGTGGTCTTCTAAGCTTATGTTTGAGTTCATCTGTTTCAGGTTAAGCACCAATGCCTTGAGGATCATTCTAATGTGATTAAATTTGATTGTTTGCCACATGCTAACCCTTGTTTTGTAGGTGACTCATACTTGAGTCTTTGTGCCTTGCACAATTGGTCCCTCTGTGGTTGACTATTGGGTTATTTCCTTTTGATTTTGATTATTGACTTGTTTACTAATGAGTTTGACTTTTTCAGGTACTTTAGTTGCCTAAGTTCTTTGAACTTGATTGCTTGCTTTGCTTTTTAGCATTTGCTTTGAGGTATAAATACTTCTTCTTCATGTAGTCTGGAGACCCGGTCTGTTATTTGACCGGGCAAACTGTCTGAAGTCCTCCTTAAGAGGCAATGCCTGTGTTTGTTTATATTTGTCCTAAGCAGGAAAAGTCCTTCAAGTAAGGCAATTGGTGGAAGGTAGGGATAAGCAATCTATCCCCCACTATTCAGTGTGTCCTCTCTTTGCTCCCATTTCATGGTTGAAGCATTGAGATAAATACCCAAGATCTAATCGAGTCAATAATGTGGAGAGAGTTCCTACTTTCTGAACTCCCACACTTTCTTTGATGCTCTCTCTGATTTGAGATTGAAGCAATGAGGCACACCCCTCATCTCCTTTTCATCTGCTTCACCTGAGCCCCTCAATGGCCAGGTTAAGAGCAATCTTCACCTATTACAGTGGACTGTCAAAGTCAAACCCTCTTGTGTGAGCCCCCATTGTTTGGCTATAGAGTGTGCTGTCTGATATTCATTGATTGATTGATTGCTTCATGTGCACTTGCTTGCCTGTATGTTATGCATCTATCATCATCATCAATTGCCATTAATGCATGATCATCTCATTTGCTTTTTTTGTGATGCTATCATTGTTGTTTGCCCATTGAGGACAATTGTAAGTCCATTGCTTTGGCCTTTGCTCCTATGATATGGAAGGATAGAGTGTAAGACCTCATTGGTCACTCATATCTTCTTGTTCTATCTGTTTGTCTGTGAGGATACAGTTATAAGTCCCTGTAAGCTGGCATCTGTTATCCTGTGATCATAATTTGATCTGTTTGATTTGTATGTGAGGTTGCAGTTATAAGTCCCTGTAAGTCGGCATCTGCTTTCCTGTGATCATAGTTGGTTTCATCTGTTTGTATGAGAGGTTGCAACTATAAGTCCCTGCAAGTTGGCATCTGTTTTCCTATGATCATAATTTGATCTGTTTGATTTTTATGTGAGGTTGCAACTGTAAGTCCCTGTAAGTTGGCATTTGCATTCCTGTGATCATATTGTTGCTTTTGTTCTTGTATGTGAGGATCCATTGTAAGTCCCTGTAATGTGGCATTGGATTTCCTAGGACCATACTGTGGAGTTAACCTAAGTCCAGACAGATTGGCAGTTAACTTCCATTTCTCATCTTTGTTTTTCTTTTGAGGAGATTGGTGTAAGTCCATTGAGTGGCTTCTGATATCCTGTTCTGTTTTAGGAGACTGGTGTAAATCCATCTATTGGTATCCGGTATCCGCTTTTTATTTCTTTACCTGTGGAGATTAGTGTAAGACCATTGAGTGGCTTCTGATATCCCGTTTTGTTTTAGGAGATTGGTATAAGACCATTGATTGGCATCCGATATCCGCTTTTGCCTTGTTTGTTTGTTATTAATTGCTATTCCAAAGGACACACTTGAATCATCTCCCATATGATCTCAAGAAGTGAACCTCCTAAGAAGTTTTACTATCCATCCTCATCCATTCATCATTCATTATGTCCTAAACCTTTTCACACATTAGCTTTCAAACTTGACATAAGTGTCGTGCAAACATCTCCATGTTTTTCTAACTAAAAACCTGGACTCAAGTCCTTGACCTTTTTTTCAAACTCATTTCATAATACTTATCTGAATCAATCTTAATCATACTTTGACTTCATTTTCATAATCACAATCAATTAACTTCACTCATTCACTTGTTTTGGCTCTGTCCATTAATCTTTTCACATTAGCCATAGGCTTCAATTATCTTTGTGGTTGATGTAAATCTTGCCTATCCTTAGTGAGTCGACAGTAAGACTTCCGTACTTCAAACAGGGCTAACCCCTCTAGTACGTCGAAGCTATCCTCGCATGGTGGATGTTGTTTTTGGTCGAGTGTTCTCCCATTGATAATGAAAAGCCTCAGTGCTTGTGTTTAAAACTGAATCCACCAACTTTTGGAAATCTTTTAGCCGAACTACGGCGTTCTGATCCTTACCTTTGATGGAAGGTACGTAGGCAACGGGTTCATCCGTTCGAACCCAATAACCCAATAATTAAATAAAAATGCACATTCTTTTCTCATCATCCCAATCATGTTTGCACAATATTTTTGTCATAACAAATAACAATTTAGCATAACAAGTGTGAAAAGGGCTCCCTAGGAGTACCTAGGACGTAGTGGGTGCCTAACACCTTCCCATTGCGTAATTTACCCCTTACCCAGAATCTCTGATCTTTTTATTAGTTTTCTACGTGTAAAACTTCTTAGGCTTTTGTTCGCTTTTTAGCCAGTCCTTTGGATAAATAAAAGTGCGGTGGCGACTCGAAAATTTCAATGTATCTCTTAGCTTATGATTTAATCGATAGATCATATAGCGACGAATACACCGCTACATGAGGTTGCAGTTATAAGTCCCTGTAAGTTGGCATCTGCTTTCCTGTGATCATAGTTTGTTTTATCTGTTTGTATGAGAGGTTGCAATTATAAGTCCCTGTAAGTTGGCATTTGCATTCCTGTGATCATATTGTTGCTTTTATTCTTGTATGTGAGGATCCATTGTAAGTCCCTGTAATGTGGCATTGGTTTTCCTATGAACATCTGTGGAGTTAACCTAAGTCCAGACAGATTGGCAGTTAACTTCCATTTCTCATCTTTGTTTTTTCTGTTTTAGGAGACTGGTGTAAATCCATCTATTGGTATCCGGTATCCGCTTTTATTTCTTTGCCTGTGGAGATTAGTGTAAGTCCATTGAGTGGCCTCTGATATCCCGTTTTGTTTTAGGAGATTGGTATAAGCCCAGTGATTGGCGTCCGGTATCCGCTTTTGTTTTCTTGCTTTGTTTGTTTGTTATTATCCATTGCTATTCCAAAGGACACACTTGAATCATCTGCTATATGATTTCAAGAAGTGAACCTTCTAAGAAGTTTTACAATCCATTCTCATCCATTCATCATTCATTATGTCCTAGACTTTTCACACTCTTGACTTTCAAACTTGACATAAGTGTTGTGCAAACATCTTCATGTTTTCAAATTAAAAACCTGGACTCAAGTCCTTGACCTTTTTTCAAACTTCATTTCATAATACTTATTTGAATTGATCTTAATTATACTTTGACTCCATTTTCATAATCATAATCAGTAACTTCACTCATTCACTTATTTTGGCTTTGTCCATTAATCTTTTCATACATGAACTATAGGTTTGATTTATCTTAGTGGTTGATGTTAATCTCACCTTCTGTCTTTAGTGATTGAATTGTAAGTCTTCCTTGCCTATTATAGGGTTAACCCCTCCCTGGCAAGTTGAAGCTGTTCTCACATGGTGGACGTTGTTGTTTGTATAAGGTTGAGTTTTCTCCCGTGGATAACGTAAGACCTAGGGTTTGTGTTTAAAATTGAACCCAACCCACTTTTGGAAATCTTTTAGCTGAACTACGGCGTTTTGATCCTTACCTTTGATGGAAGGTACGTAGGCAGCGGGTTCATCCGTTCAAACCCAATAACCCAATAAAAATTGTATATTCTTTTCTCATCATCCCAATCATGTTTGCACAATATTTTCGTCATAACAAATAACAATTAAGTACAACAAGTGTGAAAAGGGCTCCCTAGGAGTACCTAGGACGTAGTGGGTGCCTAACACCTTCCCATTGCGTAATTTACCCCTTACCCAGAATCTCTGATCTTTTTATTAGTTTTCTACGTGTAAAACTTCTTAGGCTTTTGTTCGCTTTTTAGCCAATCCTTTGGATAAATAAAAGTGCGGTGGCGACTCGAAATTTCAATGTATCTCTTTGCTTATGGTTTAATCGATAGATCATATAGCGACGAATACACCGCTACAGATTGGCATGGTAATGATGATGAAACAAACATGAACAAATGATTAGCATGGCAAACAGTGATGAGCATAGATGAGCATGATGATGAGCATAGTAAGCATAGATGTATCAACAACATAACTATGGAGATGGTGCAAGGAGGTTACCTAGTGGAAGTTAGTCCACTGCTTCTTGGTAGTGGAGAAGATAGAAGAGAATGATGCTGCCTTTGTGCCTCACTTGATGAGAAAAAAAATAGTCTGCTATGTGACCTTTTTGCCTTGCTTGCCACGAAATTCCAATGCCTCCTTTAGGTTTAGGGTTTCAGGCTTCTAAATAGGGTGGATCACATGCGTAGTGGGCTCAGAATAATGTGATGTCCATGAGAAAAATAATGCCAAGTGAGGTATAGAAAGAGGGCATGTGAAATGTTGTTATTTTGGCAAAGTTTAAATGAATGGACATATTGCTGCAAGGCCCAAAATGAGGTGACAAAACGTGACTTGGTTTGTAGCATGGCTTGGCAAGCAAGAAATCCATTCCAAGGTGGTGACTTTATGGCCATGTAACTTGATGATCAAGTCACCAAATGATGAAATAATGCAAATAGTAGAAAGACCTCATAGAGCATAGCAACTTTCATGTTGAGCACAAGTTGAAATGATGAATGGAAGAAGGTGAAAAATGGCCTCAAAGTCGTGTCATCACAACTGGAAAACTGGTTGGGCCAGCTAGGCCCAAAATCTGCCTAGAAAATCAAGTCATGATGCCCACTTTAGGTGAATGTATCTTTCAAACCATGAATCCAAATGAGATGAGTCCAAAAGGATGTGAAAGAGGACATGGAAAGGTATAATTGTTGTGAAGAAAACATTTTCAAATGATGCCTTGAAGTGCAAGAAAAATGACCAAGAAGTCTTGACAAACTTTGAAGATTTTTGGACTTAGAAAATTTTCCAAGTGTCCTAGAAAAATGTCTCACTTTGACTAAGCATAACTTTCTCAATCTTGATCCAAATGGAACAAACTTTATATTTCTAGAAAGCTTGGAACAAGAGGAACAACTTTCATGTTGGAGAAATTTTCAAATGGAGATTTTATCTTGATAGAAAATGGGCTTAAAGTGAGTGCAACAACCATGAAAACTTGCCATAAATGGAAAGTCAACCATTTCCAAATTATGTAACTTTTCCAATTTTTGATTAAATGATGAATCCATGATCCAACCTTGATCAAATTTCACATGTAAGCTCCCTTAGGCATGGATTTTGAGATTCCACTCTCAAAATTTCAGGAGTTGACTTTTCTGGCCCCACAGTTGACCTTTCCTAAATTGTCTGATTCCCGATTCCAATGATCAATTGAAGCACCTCTGGCTCAAATAAAAAGCTGATTTTTAGTATGTAGACCCTTGTGGACATATGGAGGGCCATGGAAAAGAGTTTCACCCAAAGAATCAGAAATAAACTGATTTTATACCAAACCCTAGTTTATGGCAAAATTGACCGGGAACTGATTGCACTGATTGCCAATAGATCTTTCTGAGATAATTGTGAGTCTTCTTAGGCCAAGATGCCTCTCCAAACATGACATGGATGAGCCCCTCTACTTCCAACCAAGCCTTGCATGTTGCAATTAGCCATGAAACCCTAATTTCTGATTAAATCCAGATGAACACTCGGATAGCTCTGAATCCTTCACTGATGAACTGAGGACCATAATAAGATACTTGGATCCCCCTGAGAACCTTGAGACTTGTATACTTAGAGAATGAAGTCCCATTCTCAATCTTGCTTTGTGTGGGCTCCTTCTGTTAAGGAGTGATCAATCAAAACCTGATCTCCATGTCACTAATGCAGTATGCAATGAGTATGACCTAGTATGATGCTAATGAAATGTGGAACATAATCCCATGCTTCCAGGAAAAATGAAGGGTAAATTTTGGGGTATTACAGCTATATGGCACTGGAATCGAGTCGTTGTGATCTTTGTTCCCCTTGTTTTGATTTTGATTTTTGTCCCGAATCTGACTTCGGTGATTTTGAGAAGGAATAGCCAGAGGATGTTGATGATGACATCTTGAGGGAGAGCCATATGTCGGTAGATGAGGAGTTTCCACATAGAATTGCCCTTGACTTGGGGTAACACCTGATGGATGTGGATTAGTACCTCCCTCCGTTGTAGCAATAGGTATTGGATGGTCCTCTTTTCTAAACATGACTTGCATGGTTTCCAAGACCCATCCCATCTGGCTTTTCAAAAGATTTAGTTCCTCTTTCAATGCTTCTTGACTTCCTTAGCTCGTCCATCATCTCTTGAGACAATGGTTCTTTATTCTAAACGCGTGTAGGGAATCACTTTTCTGATCATCGACAAAGGATGGATGAGTTTTTTTGTATTTTTTCTGGAAAATGACATGCAGATGCGATGGAATGTGAATGAATGCAATGCAAACCATGTAAAATTTAGTTTTTTTTTCAATACACAAGTTCAAAAGTATGAGGTACTGATGAATCTTATTGTTTTCTAAGAACAGGTTCTCATCGGGTATGATCTAGGGTTTCAAAAAAAGTTCCTAGAGTCATGGATCCATTAGACTGTTTGCTGCCTGTGGCAACTTACTTGCCGGGCATCAACTCCATCTAAAGAATCTACTCTAAGTGAGGTTCTCGCATCGATCCAACGAGAAATTCATCTCGCAGACCCATGGTACGCAACCATATTTCCCAGTTGGACAAAGGATTAAGATTCTACAAATGGTCCTTAGAGTCATGGATCCTAAAGAAAATGTCGAAGCTTACAACAACTTACTTGTCGGGCGACAACATCCTTCCAAGGATCTACTCTAAGTAAGGTTCTCGTACTGACCCAACGAGAAATTCATCTCACGGACCCGCACTACTCAACCTCATCCTATCTTATGTTTTTACTCGAGACTCGGGTAAAAAGTCTTTCCCACAAGGTTTGTAATCAGAGTATCCAAGTACCAAAGCATAATGGAACCAATACAACAAATTATATCAATATGACAATAAAGATAATAAAAGCAAAAAAGAAAAGCCACACTAGTACACAAACAAAGGCACACAAATGACCTAACTAGGCTTGACTCACTTAGGGCTCATCATATCCCCAACAGAGTCGCCATCTAGAGCGCCTCGGAGCTGAAGATGTCGTATGCTTGTGAGATACCTATGTCTTTGGTTGTGACAGCCTTGCACATTTTTTTATTAAAGATACTATCATAATCGTTATCATTTAATTGACTTATGGATAAAAAATTATGCGTTAATCCCTCAACATAAATAACATCATAAATAGAGGGAAGAGATTTGTTACCAACTATGCCAGATCCTCTGATTCTTCCTTTCTGATTTCCTCCAAAGCCTATGAAACCAACATTTCTAATTGCTTCCACATATTCACAATAATAAAAGACAAAGCATGAATCAAATGAATCAACAAAAGTTATTAGAATCCAGCATTTAAGTGTACAATGGAGGTTTCCTCACAATTTGTGGTTTTAAGTTCTAGATGAAACATTCATTCAATTATGTTGCAAAAAGACAATATTCAATTTACCAAAAAGAGTAAAGTTCCTAATGCATTCTATCATTCTAGCCGAAGGTAACCATGTACCTTAGCCTCATTCACTTGTTTATTCTTATCATTGCCATCCAAGCTCGGATGCACCTTCATTGGGTACTTCTTTGAGGAGCAACCAATCTAGAAGGTTTGCCACTTAACCAACCAAAAATTTATTAAACAAACAAAATTAAAAATATAAATAAATAACATTACTGAAAATTTAAATTGTTCATGGGGGACAAAACACCCCAACAGTACAAAATACAGGATCCGAAACTACAATAGAAATAAACAAAAAAATGAAAAATACAAAAACTCAACCCTCTAAGGGCTCAGAATCCTCCTCGCTACCGGCCTTAGAACCGGTAGCCTCATCATCCTCAGCATCATCATCATCATCAGCTGCAGCACCTGAAGACGCACCAGCGCCCGCCCCCTCACCATAAACAGGCCTGTCCACAGGCCAGTTGGCGTTAAGCAGAAACTGCTCACGCGTCATCAAGGCATGAGCACCACTTCCCTGCTGTTGTAACCGCTGCATAGAGTCGTGCATATCTATCATGGCTCTCTGGGATGCCACCATCCATTCAAAACTATAATCACACACAGCCTGCAGGAAGGGATCAAGTCCAGGAGTAGAAGTACCAGGACCATCAGAAGCCCGGGTACTCTCTGTAGCTGCACTGCCTCTGGCATTCTTCGCTCTACAATATTTGGCCACGTACCGGTCATCGATAGGTGGCGGGATCCTTACCTGACCCCGAGACTGTAGTTTCACCTTTGCCTGCATGCACAAACTCATGATCAAGCACGGGAAAGCTAGGGGACAATTCACACGAGCCCCCGACTTTAGCCCGCTTTCGATCACGGACTTAAGCTCATTAGCGATGATCCTCGCCACATCGATCTGGACGTTGGTGAGGATAGAATGGACCAAATGTGCCACTGGGATCGACACTGTAGAGGTGTGGGACTTTGGCTGGATGTTTGTCAGCACCAACAGCAGTATCAGTTGAGCCATGGGAGTCATGTCCTCCCTGTGATACCTCATTGGAACCCCAGATGGGTTCAGCTCAACAGATTTCCCCCTTAATAGCAGGGCGGCAGAAATGGCTGGAACATCCCGGTGAAGCCGTAGGTCAGTGTGGTATGCGTCCCTCTCTTCAGCTCCCAGCTGGAGCGGTTCCTCAAGGACTCGGTTGATGGCATCCCGATCAAAAGCAACTGGACGCCCGGCCACTCTAGATATCCAAGTAAAAGGCTCGTCGTCATCAGGCAGTGCGTTTGCATAAAATTCACGCACCGTTGCTATGTCATAATGCTCCAGGGGATTAATCAACTGTCGGCAAAAGTTTTGTTCGTGCCCTGAGGGTTGATGAGGAATCGCTTCTCCGGAAGAATTTTCCGTTTCTCCAGAGAAATGTACCTGGCGGCCTGCTTCGGGCCGACAAATTTGTCGTTATCAAACTGGATAGGTACAGAACGGGAAGTGTTTCCTCCCTTTCTTTTCTTTGACGCTCCAGACCTTGATTCCATCTGCAAAATATAAAAGGAAACAACACACACCAAACAGATTAGACAGCAAAACCAAAATGTAAAGAACTGTCATGCTCGCTGCTACTTCGCCTAGCGAAGTGGCAGCGAACGCTCGCCCCTGGTTCGCCTAGCGAGTGCTAGCGAACCTTACGGGTTTTTGGGGTTTTCAGCATGTTCAAAGAATATTTCCCAAAACCCATACTCTAATGGTTCCAACATCAGAACCTAATGATTTATCAATTAAATAACCGTTCTATGCTGTTGGGGATTACATATTTACATTCAAAACCTAAAATCCCCAATTCCAAAACCTAAAATCCCAATTTGCAAAACCGAAAATCCCACATGCAAACCCAAGGTTTCCCATACCACAACTCATCCTAATTGAAATTCAAATAGGAAATATAAAGTTCAAACAAAAAGAAAATGTAGTAGGGCAAACCTTAGTTACAGTGATTTGATTGAAATGAAGTGAGCAGGGTTTGCAATGGACCGAATAGGGATGGAGTGTTAGTGAGAGTGATGCAAATGAGAGAGTGTGGAGAGCTCTATAAAAAAATTTCTCAGCAGGGTTGCAAAATAGCAAAGTTGTGTTAGGGCAAAAATGAGTGCCCTGCTGAGATTTAAATAAGTGCTGTCATGCAGCGCTCGCTGCTGCTTCGCCTAGCGAGCAGCTAGCGAGTCTGCTCGCTACTGCCTCGCCTAGCGAGCAGCTAGCGAGTATGACAGCAAATACCTTTTCAAAGGCAGCAATTCATGTTCAGACAGCATGGTTAGCACTAGGAAACCCAACACAACACAACACAAAAAACAGTAAATACTTACAATGTTGGGGTGCCTCCCAACTAGCGATTGTTTAACGTCGGCTAAGCTCGACGGTGCGATGCTCACAGAGGAGCATCAAGCGGAATTGTGCAGCTTCCGTGATCCACTTTGTTGTTTGAGCTACCGGGATCCATTTTGTTGAGCAACTTTCTCAAGGGCTTTGTTGTCTTCACGAGGTTCTTGATGAACCTTCGATAAAATCTAATACCACCCTTTTTCGGAACTATTTGCACAACGCTCACCCATTCACCATCTGCGATAGAACAATTCATCTCGGCCTCCACTAATTTGACAACCTCCTTCTTTTTTAGCACCCGCATCAATTGATTCTCTTCGTTTGTGGACAAATTATTGCTAATGATAACGGGTTTAGCACAGTTATCATCAAGGTACACATATTTCAAATGTGGCTCTAGTTTCGGCTCCTCCACTATATTGGTCATATCCACGCCTTCCCTTGTCTCTTTATGATAGACAAGTTCTCCACAAGCTTCTAATTCATTCAACCATGCTTCCATTTTGTTTTCTTTAGTTTTGGTCGAAAGTTGGTAGACTCCGATAAGAGGTCTTTCAGAAGGATTAGAAATATGGACCTGGTTTGCGACCTCCACTAGCTTCTCCTCTGTGGCATCGATTCGGAAAGAATCATGTTTATCATTGAGATGCTTTTTGGATTCAAACAGATGGAAGGCTACCTATTCATTTTGGACCCTTACCTTCATCAAACCGTTATCTACGTCTATCATCATGCGCGCGGTTTTCATGAATGGTCGGCCCAAGATGAGCGGAGCATCATCATCCTCTTCCATATCAATAATAATAAAATCAACCGGGAAGAAGAATTTATCAACTTTGACTAACATGTCTTGAGCCACTCCATATGGTGCAGTGGTAGATTTATCAGCAAGTTGCAAAGTCACCTTCGCAGGTTTGATATCAACATTTCCCAATCTTTTGATAATGGACAGTGGAATTAAATTGATGCTAGATCCCAAATCAATCAAGCCATTACCCATGTAGGTGTCTCCGATGGTTACCGGTAGAGCGACTCGTCCCGGATCGGATTCCTTCCTTGGGAGGGTTTTTTGAATGATGGCACTACATCGTGCATCAAGCAAGATTGTCTCAGGTTCCGTGTGCCTCCGTTTTTTTGTAAGTATGTCCTTCATGAATTTGGCATACTTGGGCATTTGCTCCAAGGCTTCGGCAAACGGAATGTTGATTTGCAATTGTTTAAAAATACCCATGAACCGGGCGTAATGCCGTTCATTCTCCCTTTTGGACGGAGCATGAGGATAAGGAAGGTTTTGGATTGGAGTAGCGCTCACTACCTCCTTTCCTTTTGCAATTCTCGAACTCCTCCATCTAGGTTTTTTCACTGGCTCCACCACTACTTCATCACTTGTATTTTTCTCAATCTCCACACTTTTTTTCTTTTCAACTTCACCATTCGTTTTGGTCTTTTCAACTTCTTCCTTTTCACTCCACTCCCCCACTTCACCATCAATATTTTCCTCAACTATTTCCTCCTCATTTTCTCTCTCAACTCTTTTTTTATTCCCACTCATCAACTCCCTCCCACTTCTCGTTGTGATCGCCTTACAATACTCCTTAGGATTTGGTTGCGTGTTTGCCGAAAAGGAAGGACCGGTTTGTTGTTCCGCGAGTTGCTTAGCAAGTTGCCCAACTTGAGTCTCGAGATTTTTTATGGCCGCGTCATTGCTCTTTTGGTTAGCCATTGGCATTTGCATGAATTGCGTCAATGTCTCTTCCAATTTAGAAGTTACGACCGGCGGTTGTTGAGATTGAGGTTGATAAGGATTTTGGGGAGGGTTTTGACGGCTAGAAGAACCACCTCCATAACCTTGGTTATGATAATAGTTGCTTCTAGGTTGGAACCCTTGGTTCCCTTGAAATTGTTGTTGATTTTGAGTGTGCGGCTGATAAGGTTGTTGTTGTTGTTGTTGTGGTCTCGGTTGGTAGTCCCTTTGGTTTGCCATGTAGTTTACTTCTTCAAAACCGGGAGGTGGACAAAATCCGGTGTCATGTTCACCTTTACAAAGTTCACAACAAGCTATTTGTTTAGCTTTCGACGGTTCTCTTAACTCTTTGATTTGTTGCGTTAAGAGTTCCACTTGTTGTGAGATGAGCTTGTTTTGGGCAAGGATGGCATCATTCGTCCCTAGCTCAAGCACTCCCGGCTTCTTCAAAGAGTTGCCTCGACTTTGACTCTGAAGATCATTTAAAGCCATTCGATTTATAATGTTCGTGGCTTCTTCGATCCTTTTTGACAATAAAGAGCCACCCGAGGTAGCATCCAACAACGTTTTGCAGTTTGGTTGAAGTCCATTTTTGAAGATATGGATTTGAGTCAATTCATCAAATCCATGCCCTTTACATTTCCGAAGCATGGACTTGAATCTTTCCCACGCTTCATTCAAAGATTCACTGGTTCCTTGTGAAAACACCGAGATGGTTGTCTTGGATTCCATGAACCGGTTATGGGAGAAGAATCTTTCGATGAATTTCTCTTCTAACATGTTCCAGTCTGTCATTACGGCTGGTGTTTGATCTAGGTACCCATCCTTTGCTTTACTGAGCAAAGCGTGGGGAAATAATCGTCTGAACAACGGAAGCTCCTGAGCCTGATCCACTCCGGCAGCCAATGCTATCTCATAAAATTTTGTGAGAAAAGCAAATGGGTCTTCATGGTCCATTCCGGTGAATGGACTTCCATATAATAAATTTAGAGTTCCCGTTTTCATCTCAGCTTGCCTTCCTGTGTGGTTGGCAAACTGAGCGGTGTTCCTTGGACTGTTTAGGCATGGAGTAGAAATAGGTGATGGTGGTGGTTGCTCCATGTTTGGTATGAATGGTGGTGGATTTGTGGTCGAAGAA
Organism: Lathyrus oleraceus; assembly: GCF_024323335.1. Lineage (NCBI taxonomy): Eukaryota > Viridiplantae > Streptophyta > Magnoliopsida > Fabales > Fabaceae > Lathyrus > Lathyrus oleraceus. The sequence goes on from NC_066580.1 coordinate 373,491,873, forward strand.
CTTTCTCCTTGCTCTTGGCGTTGTCTAGCCTGTTGCCTCCTACGTCTCGTTTTGCTATTGAGCCTCCTTGCGGTTCTCTCGATCTCGGGATCAAAAAGAAGTTCGTCCACAAGGATTTGCCCTCGCATAAAACGTAAGCTGCACACTAAACCAAACAAATTACAAGCACAAGTCAAAAATTCACAAGCTAAACTTAAACAACCATTGCGATGCTCGCAATATCAATTTACAATCCCCGGCAACGGCGCCATTTTGTTAGTTGTAAATTTACGTGTCGGGTTTTTGTTATCGTATCCACAGGGATTGTAAGATATCACCGCCGTTCGATGGTTGTATTAATCTTAGCTTAAGTAACAATAGGGTTTTGGTTGGTTGTCACGTTATCTTGCATAAAAAGGTAATAAATTGCGGTAAAAGCTTTGGTTTGAATAAATGAGAAATATTGCCAAAGTTAGGGTTCGATGATCACTTTGCATGTATTTGTTCGGTCAACAATCATATAAACTCCTTTAGATGATAAATCATTTCACAAAGTCCTCCCAATATGTTTCTCTCGAACACACATTGTGAGTTTTCCCATTTTGATCCATTGTTTCTCTCGAACACAATCTATCAAAATGACAACTTTTTGGTTCAACCTTATGGTGAACAAAATCATTCATTACTATCTCTAGCTAACAAACAAGATTGGATGAAAACCTAGGTCAAGAGTTGGTAAACATCTCTCGATCATAAACCAACACAAAGAGTTTTAAATAGAAACAAAGTTTTCATCATATATCCACCATTAAAGAGTTTACACATGAAGATCCTTACATTTACACACAAAGATAGTAATCACCTACATCTAACCTTGACAAATGGATGACTTAGCTACTCATTTTCATGGTAGCTTGGTCGGCAAGTTTCGGAAGAAGGTTGATCAACATCCAAGTCGGATAATCGAGATTGGATGGGAATCCACCTTCTTTTTGTAGAAGATGGTTACAAGATGAAAAGAAATGAAATCTAGGGCATAAAATCTCCCAAGAACAATGCTGTAAAATATCTATAAGAAAGTACAAAAGTGGAAAAATTAGGTAAAACTAAGGTATGGCTCTCAAAAGTGGCACTTGCTACTTATAGAGCTGTACTGGGCTGTCATGCTCGCTAGGCGAGCAGAAAGGCTCGCCTAGCGAGGGTCTAATTGAGGCACCTGAGGCACCTGCGCCCAGAGACACAGTCTATCTCAGACTGTCATGTTCGCCTAGCGAACAAACCTTCGCCTAGCGAAGGACACGCTTCAACCTTCGCCCCAGCGAGGTTGAGAGGTTTGGCTACTGGAATCCTCGCTGGGAACTCGCTAGAGCCTCGCCTAGCGAGTGAGTGCTGGCTGCGCTTTTCATCAAAACTGAACGAACTCGCTACCACCTTCGCTAGCAGCTCGCCTAGCGAATTTATTGATATTTTACTAGAGCTTTTCGCTGGGCGCTCGCCTAGCGAGTGCTTCGCCACAGCCCTCGCCTAGCGAGCAGGCTGATGAATGCTTGTTTTCTTTGGTTCCTTTGCCAACTTTCTTATGTCTTCATTTTCAATTATTTCATGCCTTCTTCCTGCACAATAACACACAAATCAAAGGTACCAAGATCGTTTATCAATGTATTGCATTTCATGTTAAAACAAAGATGGTTTTGACAATTTAGCAAGGAAATAGAGTGAAAGATACCCTTAATTGATAGCTCAAATAAGCACTTTTTGGTATCTAACAACTCTCCCCAACTAGATTCTTGCTTGTCCTCAAGCAAAGTATGCCTCTTGAAGGACAAGAGGATTTGCTTTAAGAAAATGGTTTCTCCGAAGTTGGATAAAACGGCTCAAACACAAGTGAGTCAGCATATACAGGTGTCCAACGGTTCGAATAAAATAATACACAAGAACTAAAACTTAATAGCTATGCGAAATATTTATCTATCTACAACAATATTATTCTGAATGAATCACCCTATCTCTCCTCTTCGAATAAGGAATGAAGAATTTACGCGTTTGCAACCGCGGGAATAATCTCACTCTCTAACAAACAATGAAGAAATCAAATAGATTCATACAATGTCTAACAATCATAAATGGTAATGTGGAAGCATAAAGATCACTAAGGGCTTTTCGGTTGAAGCTTGGTTAGGTTAACAAACAAGGGTCATTTCTAAGGCCATTGAAACGAAAGTGCCGATGCAAAAGAGACATTCACAGTATATTATTCACGCATCTCGACTCTGTTTCATTTGTTTCTTATTTGAAACCTTCACAACTCATATTCCACAACTCAATTTTTATTTTTCACTATTTTTCTTCCAAGCAAGCATTCATTTTCATTCTTTCTATTTTTGTTCTTTTTTTTCACATCATATTTACAAAATAGATGTTTCTCTTCTATATTTTTATTTTCAATGCTTGCTCGGTTTTTTTCTTTTATTTTTTTTAAGAGTTGTGGTACTTACCGATTCTCCCCAACTTATTTCTTACTCACCCTAAGTGAATGCTCTTAACTTTTTACGGCAAAAAAACAATAATCAAGATTTTTCGGGTTGTAAAAAAAAGATTTTTGAAATCTCGCTTTATTTCAAGCAGAGATTCAACTGTTTAAGCTCAAAGGGGTTAACGAATACTCTCTCTGCTCACAAGTAAGTTGTTTTTGGATGTAGTTGTGCTCGATAAAAAACAAGTGCCTTGATCATTTCTAATTGCTTCCACATATTCACAATAATAGAAGACCAAGCATGAATCAAATGAATCAACAAAAGTTATTAGAATCCAGCATTTAAGTGTACAATGGAGGTTTCCTCACAATTTGTGGCTTTAAGTTCTAGATGAAACATTCATTCAATTATGTTGCAAAAAGACAATATTCAATTTACCAAAAAGAGTAAAGTTCCTAATGCATTCTATCATTCTAGCCGAAGGTAACCATGTACCTTAGCCTCATTCACTTGTTTATTCTTATCATTGCCATCCAAGCTCGGATGCACCTTCATTGGGTACTTCTTTGAGGAGCAACCAATCTAGAAGGTTTGCCACTTAACCAACCAAAAATTTATTAAACAAACAAAATTAAAAACATAAATAAATAACATTACTGAAAATTTAAATTGTTCATGGGGGACAAAACACCCCAACAGTACAAAATACAGAATCCGAAACTACAATAGAAATAAACAAAAAAATGAAAAATACAAAAACTCAACCCTCTAAGGGCTCAGAATCCTCCTCGCTACCGGCCTCAGAACCGGTAGCCTCATCATCCTCAGCATCATCATCATCATCAGTTGCAGCACCTGAAGACGCACCAGCGCCCGCCCCCTCACCATAAACAGGCCTGTCCACAAGCCAGTTGGCGTTAAGCAGAAACTGCTCACGCGTCATCAAGGCATGAGCACCACTTCCCTGCAGCTGTAACCGCTGCATAGAGTCGTGCATATCTATCATGGCTCTCTGGGATGCCGCCATCCATTCAAAACTATAATCACACACAGCCTGCAGGTAGGGATCAAGTCCAGGAGTAGAAGTACCAGGACCATCAGAAGCCCGGGTACTCTCTGTAGCTGCACTACCTCTGGCATTCTTCGCTCTATAATATTTGGCCACGTACCGGTCATCGATAGGTGGCGGGATCCTTACCTGACCCCGAGACGGTAGTTTCACCTTTGCCTGCATGCACAAACTCATGATCAAGCACGGGAAAGCTAGGGGACAATTCACACGAGCCCCCGACTTTAGCCCGCTTTCGATCACGGACTTAAGCTCATTAGCGATGATCCTCGCCACATCGATCTGGACGTTGGTGAGGATAGAATGGACCAAATGTGCCACTGGGATCGACACTGTAGAGGTGTGGGACTTTGGTTGGATGTTTGTCAGCACCAACAGCAGTATCAGTTGAGCCATGGGAGTCATGTCCTCCCTGTGATACCTCATTGGAACCCCAGATGGGTTCAGCTCAACAGATTTCCCCCTTAATAGCAGGGCGGCAGAAATGGCTGGAACATCCCGGTGAAGCCGTAGGTCAGTGTGGTATGCGTCCCTCTCTTCAGCTCCCAGCTGGAGCGGTTCCCCAAGGACTCGGTTGATGGCATCCCGATCAAAAGCAACTGGACGCCCGACCACTCTAGATATCCAAGTAAAAGGCTCGTCGTCATCAGGCAGTGCGTTTGCATAAAATTCACGCACCGTTGCTATGTCATAATGCTCCAGGGGATTAATCAACCGATCCCATCTCTTTGTGTCAATCAACCCGACAAAAGTTTTGTTCGTGCCCTGAGGGTTGATGAGGAATCGCTTCTCCGGAAGAATTTTCCGTTTCTCCAGAGAAATGTACCTGGCGGCCTGCTTCGGGCCGACAAATTTGTCGTTATCAAACTGGATAGGTACAGAACGGGAAGTGTTTCCTCCCTTTCTTTTCTTTGACGCTCCAGACCTTGATTCCATCTGCAAAATATAAAAGGAAACAACACACACCAAACAGATTAGACAGCAAAACCAAAATGTAAAGAACTGTCATGCTCGCTGCTACTTCGCCTAGCGAAGTGGCAGCGAACGCTCGCCCCTGGTTCGCCTAGCGAGTGCTGGCGAACCTTACGGGTTTTTGGGGTTTTCAGCATGTTCAAAGAATATTTCCCAAAACCCATACTCTAATGGTTCCAACATCAGAACCTAATGATTTATCAATTAAATAACCGTTATATGCTGTTGGGGATTACATATTTACATTCAAAACCTAAAATCCCCAATTCCAAAACCTAAAATCCCAATTTGCAAAACCGAAAATCCCACATGCAAACCCAAGGTTTCCCATACCACAACTCATCCTAATTGAAATTCAAATTGGAAATATAAAGTTCAAACAAAAAGAAAATGTAGTAGGGCAAACCTTAGTTACAGTGATTTGATTGAAATGAAGTGAGCAGGGTTTGCATTGGACCGATTAGGGATGGAGTGTTAGTGAGAGTGATGCAAATGAGAGAGTGTGGAGAGCTCTATAAAAAAAATTCTCAGCAGGGTTGCAAAATAGCAAAGTTGTGTTAGGGCAAAAATGAGTGCCCTGCTGAGATTTAAATAAGTGCTGTCATGCAGCGCTCGCTGCTGCTTCGCCTAGCGAGCAGCTAGCGAGTCTGCTCGCTACTGCCTCGCCTAGCGAGCAGCTAGCGAGTATGACAACAAATACCTTTTCAAAGGCAGCAATTCATGTTCAGACAGCATGGTTAGCACTAGGAAACCCAACACAACACAACACAAAAAACAGTAAATACTTACAATGTTGGGGTGCCTCCCAACTAGCGCTTGTTTAACGTCGGCTAAGCTCGACGGTGCGATGCTCACAGAGGAGCATCAAGCGGAATTGTACAGCTTCCGTGATCCACTTTGTTGTTTGAGCTACCGGGATCCATTTTGTTGAGCAACTTTCTCAAGGGCTTTGTTGTCTTCACGAGGTTCTTGATGAACCTTCGATAAAATCTAATACCACCCTTTTTCGGAACTATTTGCACAACGCTCACCCATTCACCATCTGCGATAGAACAATTCATCTCGGCCTCCACTAATTTGACAACCTCCTTCTTTTTTAGCACCCGCATCAATTGATTCTCTTCGTTTGTGGACAAATTATTGCTAATGATAACGGGTTTAGCACAGTTATCATCAAGGTACACATATTTCAAATGTGGCTCTAGTTTCGGCTCCTCCACTATATTGGTCATATCCACGCCTTCCCTTGTCTCTTTATGATAGACAAGTTCTCCACAAGCTTCTAATTCATTCAACCATGCTTCCATTTTGTTTTCTTTAGTTTTGGTCGAAAGTTGGTAGACTCCGATAAGAGGTCTTTCAGAAGGATTAGAAATATGGACCTGGTTTGCGACCTCCACTAGCTTCTCCTCTGTGGCATCGATTCGGAAAGAATCATGTTTATCATTGAGATGCTTTTTGGCTTCAAACAGATGGAAGGCTACCTCTTCATTTTGGACCCTTACCTTCATCAAACCGTTATCTACGTCTATCATCATGCGCGCGGTTTTCATGAATGGTCGGCCCAAGATGAGCGGAGCATCATCATCCTCTTCCATATCAATAATAATAAAATCAACCGGGAAGAAGAATTTATCAACTTTGACTAACATGTCTTGAGCCACTCCATATGGTGCAGTGGTAGATTTATCAGCAAGTTGCAAAGTCATCTTCGCAGGTTTGATATCAACATTTCCCAATCTTTTGATAATGGACAGTGGAATTAAATTGATGCTAGATCCCAAATCAATCAAGCCATTACCCATGTAGGTGTCTCCGATGGTTACCGGTAGAGCGACTCGTCCCGGATCGGATTCCTTCCTTGGGAGGGTTTTTTGAATGATGGCACTACATCGTGCATCAAGCAAGATTGTCTCAGGTTCCGTGTGCCTCCGTTTTTTTGTAAGTATGTCCTTCATGAATTTGGCATACTTGGGCATTTGCTCCAAGGCTTCGGCAAACGGAATGTTGATTTGCAATTGTTTAAAAATACCCATGAACCGGGCGTAATGCCGTTCATTCTCCCTTTTGGACGGAGCATGAGGATAAGGAAGGTTTTGGATTGGAGTAGCGCTCACTACCTCCTTTCCTTTTGCAATTCTCGAACTCCTCCATCTAGGTTTTTTCACTGGCTCCACCACTACTTCATCACTTGTATTTTTCTCAATCTCCACACTTTTTTTCTTTTCAACTTCACCATTCGTTTTGGTCTTTTCAACTTCTTCCTTTTCACTCCACTCCCCCACTTCACCATCAATATTTTCCTCAACTATTTCCTCCTCATTTTCTCTCTCAACTCTTTTTTATTCCCACTCATCAACTCCCTCCCACTTCTCGTTGTGATCGCCTTACAATACTCCTTAGGATTTGGTTGCGTGTTTGCCGAAAAGGAAGGACCGGTTTGTTGTTCCGCGAGTTGCTTAGCAAGTTGCCCAACTTGAGTCTCGAGATTTTTTATGGCCGCGTCATTGCTCTTTTGGTTAGCCATTGACATTTGCATGAATTGCGTCAATGTCTCTTCCAATTTAGAAGTTACGACCGGCGGTTGTTGAGATTGAGGTTGATAAGGATTTTGGGGAGGGTTTTGACGGCTAGAAGTACCACCTCCATAACCTTGGTTATGATAATAGTTGCTTCTAGGTTGGAACCCTTGGTTCCCTTGAAATTGTTGTTGATTTTGAGTGTGCGGCTGATAAGGTTGTTGTTGTTGTTGTTGTGGTCTCGGTTGGTAGTCCCTTTGGTTTGCCATGTAGTTTACTTCTTCAAAACCGGGAGGTGGACAAAATCCGGTGTCATGTTCACCTTTACAAAGTTCACAACAAGCTATTTGTTTAGCTTTCGACGGTTCTCTTAACTCTTTGATTTGTTGCGTTAAGAGTTCCACTTGTTGTGAGATGAGCTTGTTTTGGGCAAGGATGGCATCGTTCGTCCCTAGCTCAAGCACTCCCGGCTTCTTCAAAGAGTTGCCTCGACTTTGACTCTGAAGATCATTTAAAGCCATTCGATTTATAATGTTCGTGGCTTCTTCGGCACTTTTTGACAATAAAGAGCCACCCGAGGTAGCATCCAACAACGTTTTGCAGTTTGGTTGAAGTCCATTTTTGAAGATATGGATTTGAGTCAATTCATCAAATCCATGCCCTTTACATTTCCGAAGCATGGACTTGAATCTTTCCCACGCTTCATTCAAAGATTCACTGGTTCCTTGTGAAAACACCGAGATGGTCGTCTTGGATTCCATGAACCGGTTATGGGAGAAGAATCTTTCGATGAATTTCTCTTCTAACATGTTCCAGTCTGTCATTACGGCTGGTGTTTGATCTAGGTACCCATCCTTTGCTTTACTGAGCAAAGCGTGGGGAAATAATCGTCTGAACAACGGAAGCTCCTGAGCCTGATCCACTCCGGCAGCCAATGCTATCTCATAAAATTTTGTGAGAAAAGCAAATGGGTCTTCATGGTCCATTCCGGTGAATGGACTTCCATATAATAAATTTAGAGTTCCCGTTTTCATCTCAGCTTGCCTTCCTGTGTGGTTGGCAAACTGAGCGGTGTTCCTTGGACTGTTTAGGCATGGAGTAGAAATAGGTGATGGAGGTGGTTGCTCCATGTTTGGTATGAATGGTGGTGGATTTGTGGTCGAAGAACTTTCTCCTTGCTCTTGGCGTTGTCTAGCCTGTTGCCTCCTACGTCTCGTTTTGCTATTGAGCCTCCTTGCGGTTCTCTCGATCTCGGGATCAAAAAGAAGTTCGTCCACAAGGATTTGCCCTCGCATAAAACGTAAGCTGCACACTAAACCAAACAAATTACAAGCACAAGTCAAAAATTCACAAGCTAAACTTAAACAACCATTGCGATGCTCGCAATATCAATTTACAATCCCCGGCAACGGCGCCATTTTGTTAGTTGTAAATTTACGTGTCGGGTTTTTGTTATCGTATCCACAGGGATTGTAAGATATCACCGCCGTTCGATGGTTGTATTAATCTTAGCTTAAGTAACAATAGGGTTTTGGTTGGTTGTCACGTTATCTTGCATAAAAAGGTAATAAATTGCGGTAAAAGTTTTGGTTTGAATAAATGAGAAATATTGCCAAAGTTAGGGTTCGATGATCACTTTGCATGTATTTGTTCGGTCAACAATCATATAAACTCCTTTATATGATAAATCATTTCACAAAGTCCTCCCAATATGTTTCTCTCGAACACACATTGTGAGTTTTCCCATTTTGATCCATTGTTTCTCTCGAACACAATCTATCAAAATGACAACTTTTTGGTTCAACCTTATGGTGAACAAAATCATTCATTACTATCTCTAGCTAACAAACAAGATTGGATGAAAACCTAGGTCAAGAGTTGGTAAACATCTCTCGATCATAAACCAACACAAAGAGTTTTAAATAGAAACAAAGTTTTCATCATATATCCACCATTAAAGAGTTTACACATGAAGATCCTTACATTTACACACAAAGCTAGTAATCACCTACATCTAACCTTGACAAATGGATGACTTAGCTACTCATTTTCATGGTAGCTTGGTCGGCAAGTTTCGGAAGAAGGTTGATCAACATCCAAGTCGGATAATCGAGATTGGATGGGAATCCACCTTCTTTTTGTAGAAGATGGTTACAAGATGAAAAGAAATGAAATCTAGGGCATAAAATCTTCCAAGAACAATGCTGTAAAATATCTCTAAGAAAGTACAAAAGTGGAAAAATTAGGTAAAACTAAGGTATGGCTCTCAAAAGTGGCACTTGCTACTTATAGAGTTGTACTGGGCTGTCATGCTCGCTAGGCGAGCAGAAAGGCTCGCCTAGCGAGGGTCTAATTGAGGCACCTGAGGCACCTGCGCCCAGAGACACAGTCTATCTCAGACTGTCATGTTCGCCTAGCGAACAAACCTTCGCCTAGCGAAGGACACGCTTCAACCTTCGCCCCAGCGAGGTTGAGAGGTTTGGCTACTGGAATCCTTGCTGGGAACTCGCTAGAGCCTCGCCTAGCGAGTGAGTGCTAGCTGCGCTTTTCATCAAAACTGAACGAACTCGCTACCACCTTCGCTAGCAGCTCGCCTAGCGAATTTATTGATATTTTACTGGAGCTTTTCGCTGGGCGCTCGCCTAGCGAGTGCTTCGCCACAGCCCTCGCCTAGCGAGCAGGCTGATGAATGCTTGTTTTCTTTGATTCCTTTGCCAACTTTCTTATGTCTTCATTTTCAATTATTTCATGCCTTCTTCCTGCACAATAACACACAAATCAAAGGTACCAAGATCGTTTATCAATGTATTGCATTTCATGTTAAAACAAAGGTGGTTTTGACAATTTAGCAAGGAAATAGAGTGAAAGATACCCTTAATTGATAGCTCAAATAAGCACTTTTGGGTATCTAACAGTCTCCACTTCTTGGAAAGACTTCTGATTATCTTCTTGACGTGATATGTTGTAGTATATCCTTTGTCCAGAACCTTAAGTCCTGCGACAAAGGTTTGGAACCTTGAGAACATCACTTCAACAACTTTATCATCTTCCATTCTGAAGGCTTCATACTTCTGGATTAAGACCAGAGCCTTAGTCTCTTTAACTTAGTTGTTGCCTTCTTGCGTCATTTTCAAGGAGTCAAAAATATCTTTGGTTGTTTCCCTGTTGGTTATCTTCTCATACTCGTTGTAGGAAATACAATTTAACATAATGGTTCTAGCTTTATGGTGATTCTTGAAATCACGCTCTTGATTGTCGCTCATTCTGCTTCTTGGAATAGGAATACCAAGTGCAGAGATGGGTAGCTCATAATCGTTTGTAACTATATCCTAGAGATCAACATCGTAGCCTAAGAAGAAACTCTTAATTCTGTCCTTCTATTAGTCAAATTTTTCTCCATCAAAATCTGGAGGTTTTGCGTTGTAACTATCTCTTTCATTTGTGTTGGCCATGAAGTTTTTCTCACCCTGGGCCTCTCTACACGGTTAAGTGTTTGATTCAAAAATCAATAACATATCCAGAGATCTGATACCAATTGAAAGGTAGAGAAAAACAAGAAAGGGGGTTTGAATTTTTTTCCCATGAATTAAAAGATTTTCGCAATAACACATGCAAAGAAGAAATAATAACAACACAATCGATTTCTCCTCGTTCGCTTGAAAATCAAAGCTACTTAAGTCCACCCAGCCAAGGTGATTTCTCCTTCAACAAGGACTTAATCGACTAATCTCAACAGATTACAAAGTTCTTATAAGGGTTCAACAACCTCTTGGACCTCTCAAGTCTACATACCTAAACAAGTCACTTGAGGAATCAAAACAATTATAAGAATTACAAAGTGTTTCTCTAGATGCTTCTAGATAAGCAGTATAGACACAATTTAAGAACAGTGAAAGATAACCATACAATATTGAGCAGCAACTCTTGTATGGAAACTTCTTCTTACAACAACAGTGGTTAAGAAATAATCAGAGTATGTAGAGCATGAGTTAGTCTTCGTAAGAGTAGTGAAAAAGTTGTATGATAAAGTTGTTGTATCAAAGTTGTATTTTGGCAAGTTGTGAAGAGGCCCTTATATAGAACTTGAGATAATACCATTGGGGGAAATCAATAAAGATTCTGTGCCAGCTATGGGAGACAAATGTAGTAAATTCCTTGTCCTTTCCATATCAGACTAGGAGCATAATCAAATGTTTCCTTAAAAGGATTGTACTACAATTTGAATGCTTCCAACTTAAGTTTATGACCAAGTGACATCTGATGGCGTATTTCTGAGCATGTGTTAGAGTAAAGTCAGCATGATCAGAGTCTTTAAAGTTAGAGTCTTCAGATATCTCTTTACAGAGTCTTCGGATAGGATCTTCAGAATCAGATTATCAGAGCTTGAACTTTAGTGTCAGATTCTTCAGGTGATTGCTCCTCAAATGCATTATGTTCAGAGTCAGATGTGATTTCTCTTTGTGCTTGGTCAGCGCTTCTGGACTACTTCAGCTTCCAAGTATTAGTTTCTTAAGAATCAGAAGGTGAATTATCAGTCATTTCAACTTAGAATCCTGCACACTTAAGAAAACTGTTAGGGTACCAGCTCAACGAACTTGGATGTACTCTGCAAAAAAAAACGAAAAATAATTAATCTATATATACACTAACATTATACTCTTTCTTGTGCAATGGTCGCATTTTCTATAGTACCAACCATTTTTGGAATGGATTATCTTCCTTGTTGTTACTATTGTAACACACACATTGTTCGGTAGTGGTGCAAATAAGAAATAACTATATAATGAAATAGGTACAAAGACAATAGTGTTGAATTCAGAGAAAATGTATAATTTTTTGTTACCTCTGGTTGGTTAAACAGTTCGCAAAATTGTAAGATGGTAGCTCTAGTAAGAAAGCGATCAACAAAATCAATTTGAGATTTGTCAGAACTCTGACTTAACATTTGATTGGATAAAACTTCCAATGACATGTTCATACCATGCAATAGTTGTTGAGGAAAACTAAGAATATTTTTAAAAGTTCATTAAAAAACAGTAATCGGATTGATAAACATATTGTAACAGTAATCAACTTAAAGTATATATACATATATGTAAAAGTCATAAAACAATTATGTAACCATTATATAACCTTTTCCTAAACCCGAGAACTTCATAAATGTTGAAATTGATAGACAATTTTATAGCATTCCATGCATTTCCAATTGATACTGGATAACCCTCTAAAAATCCAAAAACACATATTTATAGAAGTATTGTTGTACACGATACTTTCAGTATGTATGATAAGTAATAAACACAAAATTACCAGAGGAATCTTTTATTTTTTCCTTGCATTATAACCAACACAATAATATAAGTATCAAATGCTTCCGACAGAGCATGGAACAAAGAGGATGCAAAATCACCCCATAAGGTACAATTCAACTGAACTCCACTACATGTTAATCAATGTGTTTATATCATAATAAATGAACATCAAAAAGGATATCAGGCATATAAGATTATAATACCTAGTATCAAGCATAACAAAAGATGGACATAATATTTTTGGTCTCGGCTGTTATTGGTAATAAGTCATGTGTTTGAAAGCACCAATGGCATTTGTTCAACAAAAAAAATATAAAGGCGATTATATTGATATAAATAGAAAACAGAAAAGAAAATAAGTCTGATAGAGTTTGATTTGGCTCACCAAATAGAACATCAGGATGATATTTTGCAGAATTTATTTATGCAAAGTCTTAGAGATTGAGTATATACATGGGGATGTCAGGACATTCCTTCAGACTAACAGTTGTTCCAGGGTTGAAAAGCAGCTTAAATTGATGAGTACACGACTTGTATTGTAAATCATTTGGTAAGACCTTAAAGCTCTTCATTAAATATGTTCCAATTTCTATCAACATGGACTTAAGTGATGTCACCATATCATCAGGCACAACCACTTATGTTTCATAACCCTAATATTATTAGAAAATACATTACCATATGTAACACCCCAAAATTTGCCCTCATCATTTATGCATTCATTTAACATTTCATATTGCATTTCATCATGTCAATCAGAATTAGATCCAAGAAACTTTATTAAAAAAAAAAAAAAAAAAAAAAAAAAAAAAAAAAAAAAAAAAAAACGAAAAAAAAAGAAAAAAAAAAGAAAAAAAATAATAATAATAAATAAATAAATAAAAATAATAATAAAAAAAAAAATATAATAGAAAAAACTTGGACTTGGACCTCTCTCATTTGAGCCCACAAAGCCATGAAAATCAGGTTATAAAAGAGGGAGATCAGATAGAAAAAGGAAGAGAAGCAAAATACTCTGAGGTTTCCTTGAAACAAAACCCTGGACAAAACCTGGAGAGGAACCTGACAGAGAACTCAGAGCAACCCCCATCTCACGCAAACCCTAACATTTCAACCGGTCTCTCCCATCAGGTTTGCCTCATTCCCATAATTTTATGCTCTTAATTTGGATCATCTTAATGTATGAGGTATGATGGATGAATTTCATTATGTTTTTGCCCACGGGTTTAATTATGAATGAATGGGTGAAACCTATGCCTTGAATGTTTAATCACATGACTTCTGAAATGTATGCCACAGGGTTTGAGGTTTCTGAAACCATACTGTTATCCATGAAAAAAATGCTTATCGTGTTTCACTAACCCTTTTGTTGAGTTTTTGTGAGGGCTCACAGACTCTTGCAGAGATGGTTTGCGTGGTTTTCCCACTTTATTTGTGGGATACCCCCTGGAGGTTCATTCCGATTACCTGTACTGACTCGCCTTTCTTTGATGGCATTAGCTTGGGAGATCCCTGAGTTTCTTACTCCTTTAATTGTCGTTACTTCGGATCTCCATCCGTGTGGTACTTTTACCTCTTTTCCGCATTTTATCGCTTTCTTAGCTGGAAGACCTCGATAGGAGGCATTTGTTTTCTTTTGTTTATTTACTTCTGAGCCCCTTGTTGGCACATTTACTTTATACATGTTTGTTTTGTATGTGTTCGTATCCCTGCAGGTAGCGCGGTTCCTTCGTCAAGGACTGCCTTTTTGCCCTTGAGCATCCCAAACCCTAAAACCCAAAGCAACACGTTAACTCCTTCTACTACAGGCGAGTAAGTCTCCAAAGGTCGAGCATCCGGTAGATTGCGTAGTGACATCGTTCGTCCAAAACCCAATCCATAACCCCGTAGTTAGCCGAACTACGTTTTGCTCTGATTCTCAGGCCAGATGAGATACGTAGGCATAAGACGCGATGTCTTAGCGAGCACACATCCCCCCAACCCATAGGTCAGCCGAGCTACGAAGACTCTGATTGTCATATTCAGATGAGATACGTATGCAGTGGATGCGACATCCGCGCGAGTCATTTTCATTTAACCCGTTTTTTTTTGTAAACAGCACAAGATAAACTCACACCCTTTAGACAAGAACTACAAAAGTGGATCCCGTAGAGTACTACGGATGCGTAGGGGTGCTAATACCTTCCCTTCGCATAACCGACTCCCGAACCCAAGATTTGGTTGCGAGACCCCGTCTTATCCTTTCCTTTTTCAGGTTTACTTCGAGCGTTTCCTTTCCCTCCTTTGGGATGAATAACGCATGGTGGCGACTCTTCTGTCATTTTCTTTCGCCGGTTGTTTTTTCGCGCACTGTATTTTTCAGGTTGCGACAACTGGCGACTCTGCTGGGGATTGAAGGAAGTTGACCTCTTGTTGGTCCATCTTCCCTAAGCGAGTCCCTCCTAGCTTGTGTGATTTCTTGTTTATTGGGTGTTCATGCTTTTGTACCTTTATTTGCTTACCTGCTTGCATGCATTTGTTGTATCTGTTGGATCTGTTTGTTTGTTTGTTGGGATGGGGTGTTCTATGAGAGATAAGCCCATTACCCAGGCTTGAGTGTACACACAGGTTTTAGAGTGGATAATCATGAGGCTTGCATGGCGTGTTGCTACGTTAAGTCGTTCGTGAAGAACCACACCCAGACGAGGTTTCTTCTGGATATATTATGTCTTACGGGTGTTCCGTAATGGCAGGATGTTCCTCTAGAAATCGTCGACTCTGGTGACCATTTCCCGAGAACTCAGTCGAGGCCTCTCCTCCGAGACGTAATTATGTTAGCTCTGGTGGGCGCATTCTCGCTGCTCAATCCGAGGATCCCGAGACTGGGAACTTGCTATTAGGATGTCCTGTTGAGGGGAGTCAATGGAGGTCTTTTGTCCCGTAATAATACCAAACCTTCGGTGGTAAACGTATTATTCGCGATTGAAGGGTTGAAGCTGACGAACTTCTGTTCTTAGAACCTACCAGTGAGGGGCGGGCTAAATTCAGGAAACCTTAACCTCCAACCAACCCGGTTTTCTGGAGCAGAGTTTTGGTCTTGTATTATATTCCTCAGTGAATTTCTCTCCAGGCAGTGCAACCTGACAGATGTTCAAGCGGATCCATCAATTCTGATTGACATGCCTTTGCATTGGATAACATCATCTGCATATTTGCATCCAACATCTCATGCTTATTCATTTGCAGGGTATTCCCTTTCAAAACGGGGGTGCCTTAAAACTGAACAAGCAGTGCATCGCATACCATGCATATTAACCCTTGTCTGTTTTGCAGGTGTCACCGCAGTGTCTAATGTTTGTTCCCTGTATCAGGCAGTTATTGGTCCCAAGCGAGTCCACAGGTACCCGACAAAGGAAAATCGTCCACAGCTAGCGATGAACCAAGTACAGAAAGAGCTGGTTGATATGCGTGAAAGGATGGATCAATTCATGACATTGATGACTGGTATGGCAGAAGGCCAGGAAAAGCTGAGGGAATTGGTTGAGCAACCGAGACCCGATCCGGAGGTGGAGATACCAAATGCTGAGGGAAACCCTGGTAACCCTGGGAATGCTGATAACCCTGTGAACACTGGTAACGCGGGTAACGCAAATGCTGATGGAAACTCGGGTAATGTTGGCAACACAGGGAATGTTGGAAATGGTATTGGCGGAAGGTACAATGTGAATCAAGGAATTCGGATTAACGGGCGCCCCGTTACTGAAGATTATCAGTATGATCAATTTTCTTTGCACGACGAGGCCCTCGAGACCACTCGCCGTATGGATGAGCTTGCTGAGAAGCTCAAATCTTTGGAGTCTCAAAATTCCTTAGGCTTTGATGTCACAAATCTTGGTCTGGTGC
This sequence comes from Lathyrus oleraceus, assembly GCF_024323335.1. Classification (NCBI taxonomy): domain Eukaryota; kingdom Viridiplantae; phylum Streptophyta; class Magnoliopsida; order Fabales; family Fabaceae; genus Lathyrus; species Lathyrus oleraceus. The sequence goes on from NC_066580.1 coordinate 373,508,080, forward strand.
AGGGAGTAAGGATTCCTCACAAGTTCAAACCCCCTACTTTTTAGAAATACAACGGGGCTTCTTGCCCATGCACTCATCTCCAATCTTATCTGGGAAGGTTGGGAGCTCACACCGAAGATGAAAAGCTGTGGATGTACTATTTTGAAGACAGTCTAACTGGAGCTTCTCGTGAATGGTATTCTCATTTGTCTCGTACTACCATCAAGAGCTGGAAAGACTTGGCAGAGGCTTTTGTCAAGCAATATCAATACAACTTGGACATGGCTCCAAATTGGACCTTGTTGCAAGGTATGTCTCAGACTGCCAAGGAAACCTTTAGAGAGTATGCTCAGCGTTGGAGACAGATTGCTGCGTCCGTCCAACCCCCTATGTCTGAAAGGGAGATGGCGGACATGTTCATGAACACTCTTCAAGGCAATTATATTAAGAGATTGGCTGCTTGCCCGTCAATCAGCTTTGCAGAGATAGTAATTGCTGGAGAAAGAATCGAGAGTCTGTTGAAGATGGGCCGAATTCAAGACAATAGTGCTTCCAACTCATCAGGTCCCAAGAGACCGTTTGCTGGTAACGGTCAGCGAAGAAAAGAAGGCGAGGCAAGTGTTGTGTATGCCAGCAGAGGCAGGGGTAGAGGACGCCCTAATTATTATCAAGATCCAGTGGCCGTAGTCACTATTCCAACACCTGTTCCTCAACCGCAATATCATCCGCAACAATAACCCAGGTACAACAATCAACAACAAGGAGGTAATTCGGGTCAGCAGAGACACTATCAACAACGTCCAAGGCAGACGGACCGGGTCATCGAGCCAATCCCAATGCCTTATTCAGTATTACTTCCCAAGCTGATTGACATGAATCTGGTTACGTTGAGAACTCTGGCCCCACCAATCGATCCCAATAATTTGCCTAGAGGTTATGATGTCAACGCCAGATGTGCTTTTCACTCCAACGCACCAGGCCATACTACAGATAATTGCAAGGCTCTCCAGTTAAAGGTACAAGATTTGAGAGATGCCCAGGCTATCAATTTTTCTCCGGTGCCTAATGTTATCCAGAACCCGATGCCGGCTCACGGCGGGCAGAGGATTGATGCTGTTGATAGTGGGGAAACTTTGAATTTGGTTTCTGATGTGACTAAGGTGAAGACTTCGCTATCGGTGGTTAAAGACCGACTTCTGAAACGACAGATTTTCCCGGGCTGTGGGGAAGAATGCAGAAATTGTCAAGCTGCCAAAAACGGATGTGACAGTTTGAGAAGGGGTATTCAGCAACTGATAGATGAAGGTTGTCTTCAGTTCGATCAGGCCCGTCCAGTGAAGAATGATGTATCGACGGTGACGTTTTATTTCACTCCTGAAGAAATATATGTTCCCGAGAGACTCGCTCCGATAACAATATATTTCCCAGAAAGTACAGAACCAGCAGCGGTGAACATCGAAAGTTCAGCAACAGTTGCAATTTACTCTGACAGCCCTCAACCGACTTTGGTTGGTCCGATCACCATCACAATACCAGGACCCGTTTCGTATGAGAAAGACAGTGTTATCCCGTGGCACTATGGGGCTGATATCTACTGCCAGGGGCAGAAAGTTAACGAAGAAGACATTGACATTGGTAGCTCCGCTGTAGACAATGTTGGAGGGGTTGGTGGCTTCACTCGCAGTGGACGCCTATTTGCACCATCAACATTACGCGCGAATACTGAAGCCGAGGCAGCTGCCAAGGCTAAAGGGAAACAGATGGCCGCCGAAGAGGTTACTACTGAGGAAGATCCTCCTAAGACCGCATTCGAGAAGGAAGTGGATGAGTTTATGAGGATTATCAAGAAAAGTGACTATAAGGTAGTCGACCAGCTAAATCAGACACCCTCAAAGATCTCCATTCTCTCACTATTGTTGTGCTTTGAGGCGCACAGAGCAGCCTTGTTGAAAGTACTGAATATGGCCTATGTTCCACCGGAGATAACTGTTAACCAGCTGGAGTCGGTAGTTTCCAATGTAAACGCTAGTCGGGGGCTAGGTTTCACCGATAATGACCTGACATCTGAGGGCAGGAATCACAACAAAGTCTTGCATATCACAATGGAGTGCAAAGGGGTGATGCTTTCCCATGTTTTGGTTGATACAGGCTCTTCTCTGAATGTTCTTCCAAAGAAAGCCTTAACGAAGTTGGATTGCAATGACACCATCCTGAGGCCAAGTAACTTAGTTGTGAGGGCTTTTGATGGCTCTAAGAGAGCTGTCTTTGGCGAAGTTGAGTTGCCAGTTAAGATTGGACCGCAGGTGTTCAAGAGCACCTTTTATGTGATGGATATCCAGCCTGCCTACAGCTGTCTGCTAGGTCGGCCTTGGATTCATGTTGCCGGTGTTGTTACTTCTACCCTCCACCAGAATCTCAAATATGAACTAGAAGGTCAGGTCGTCATTGTCTGTGGTGAAGAGGATATTTTTGTTAGCCACCTGTCTACATTTAAGTATGTAGAGATGGACGGCGAGATGCACAAGATGTTGTGTCAGGGCTTCGAAGCCATAAACATCAATGAGGTCACGCCCGAAGCTGTCTTTTCACCTGAGTTTGAGAAGGTCGGGACTTCTATCTCTTCATACAAGCAAGCTGTCGAAGTGGTTAAAGCTGGTAATGCCCAAGGCTGGGGCAAATTTGTGGAGCCAGTCATCAAAGAAGACAAGTTTGGATTGGGGTATGCTCCGGGATCTCAGAAGAAGGAAACCGGTACTCTCTCCAGCGGGGGTTTGGTTTCTCCCCACATCGTCAATGCTGCAGATGAAGACAAGGCTGACAGCGACTGTGACTTAGATAGCTGGATTCGCCCGTGTGTCCCGGGAGAAAAGTTCGACAATTGGTCGTCTGAAAAAACTGTCCGGGTTACTCTACTGAAAGAGTGATTTTTATTGTTTTCCTTTATTACATGCATAATAAAGTCTTACACTTTTCCCAAGGTGTAACGACTCATTTGTAGGGCCATCCATTTAGTTACATTTCACAATTATTTTTATCATCAATAAAGGACGGCTTTTGCAAACAATTTTGTGTTCTCTTTCTTTCAGTTTTTTTTTACTTTTACAAAAAAAAAATGGCAATGTTTCTTTTTTCGTTTTTTCTTTCTTTCCAAAAAAAATCTCTCATTCTAAGGTAAAGCATGATCCTCCATCATGCAGAGCGGACCACCCGGATCTCACTACTAACGACACTGCTATGGCCAAGTATGACTTCGACAATCCTATCTATTAAGCCGAAGAAGGGGTTGAGGAAGATTGTGAATTGCCTGAAGGGTTAGCCAGATTGTTGAAACAGGAGGACCGAGCTATTACACCCTATCAGGAGGTGATTGAGACCGTCAACATCGGTACCGCAGACGACAAGAAAGAGATCAAGATCGGGGCAAGTCTACAGGCCGAGAGGAAAGACCGTTGATCATGTACTTAACTGTGTTAGAAAGGTCAATGGGTTGTGTGCTCGGTCAGCATGACGAGTCAGGTCGAAAAGAGCATGCAATATACTACCTTAGCAAAAGTTTACCGACTGTGAACAAAGATACTCATTATTCGAGAAAACTTGCCGCGCCTTGGCATGGGTTGCTCGCCGACTAAGACAGTATATGTTGACTCACACGACTCTATTGATATCAAAGATGGATCAAGTCAAGTATATTTTTGAAAAGTCAACGTTTACCGGAAGGGTTGCTAGGTGGCAAATGATGCTGACAAAGTATGACATCCAATACCCTTCACAAAAAGCCATCAAAGGAAGTGTCTTGTCAGACTATCTTGCAGAGCAACCGATTGATGATTATCAACCTATGAGGTTTGACTTTCCTGATGAGGACATCATGTTTCTCAAATCAAAAGATTGAGAGGAACCACTCCCGGAGGAGGGGCCTGACCCTGAATCCAAATGGGTTATGATGTTTGATGGGGCGGTCCACGTCAATGGTCGCGGAGTTGGTGTAGTGTTGATCACACCGGAAGGGGGTTCATATGCCATTTGGTGCCAGAATAACTTTTCCCTGCACCAACAATGAAGCCGAATACGAAGCTTGTATCCTAAGACTTGAGGAAGCCGTCAATATACAGATTAAAACCCTGGATGTATACGGGGATTCAGCTTTGGTCATCAATCAAACCAACGGGAAATGGTATACACCTCAGCCTCATTTGGCTCCTTACAGAGACTACACGAGAAGATTGTTGACTTTCTTTTGAAGAAAACCAATTTGCTGATGCTTTGTTTACCTTGTCTTCGATGATTAAGGTGCTATGCTGGAACTACGTACCCAGAATTGACGTATCTCGGTCAGAGACGAATGAAGAAAGCATTTGGTCAGAAAGTGCGCCCTCGGGGGTATCAAGTCGGTGAATTGGTACTCAAAAGATTTCTTCCTCCCAACACAGATCACAGGGGCAAATGGACACCGAACTATGAGGGTCCGTACGTGGTTAAAAGGATTTTCTATGACGGAGCTTTGATGCTAACAACCATGGATGGCGAAGGATTCCCGTCCCCTATTAACTCAGACGCAGTTAAAAAAAAAGTACTTCACATAAAATAGACCCGCTGGACGATAAAAAGAATAGTCCAGGCAAAAAAAGGGGCATCCCGACGAACAAAAAAAAAGAATAAAGAGGTTCGGTCAAAAATTAGGGATATAAAAAAAAATGTACACCCGGTGAGTCGAAAACCCAAAAGGGCGGCTCATGCAAAAAAGGGTATCCCGGTGGATTAAAAACCCGAAAAGGGGGCGATCCAGGCAAAAGTTAGGGAATAAGCGAATGACTGTGATCTGAGTTTATCAGTGTTATATCACCGTTTCATTCAATCCGGCAATCTTCGAAGGTTAAAGATCGACTAATCATCCACTTCAGAAAGCAAGATGAGCAGAGCGTCTTGAGGACATACGAGCCATAGCAGAGTCGAAACTCGGTGGGACCCCGTATCCCCATTGCCATTAGGATAGTTCTCTTTTTATAGCGATCACCTCTTTTCAGGGATCAGCTTCATGATACCCTCGCCTATTCCTGGCACAAATTTTCTCCCCAGTAAGAGTCGAATAATTCAGTTAAAGAGCCTATTTATTTTTCATTTATCAGTTTGTTTGCAAAAATGTCCGAATTTTTGATAGAACATATTGCATATGAACATAAGGGTGGCTTTTGCAGATGATTTGCACAGGAAAACATTTAAAATTGCTTTGAATGTTCTTAATCCCGGACGGTGAATTCAAACCGAGTAATTCCCCCGAGGCATACATGTATTTTTGGTTGCAGGTCACAGGAACCGGATGCCAAGTCATGAATCCTCACCCCCAAGCGGTTGACAAAGCCTTTCCTCTGTAGAGCAGGTTCCCCAGTAGAGTTGACAGTATCCAGACTGTATATCCCCAGCAGAGTTGACAGTATCCAGACTATATATCCCCAACGGAGTTGACAGTGTCAGACTGTATCTTCCTAGCAACAGCTGAGTGGTTGCATAACCAACAGATGAGAGGGTGGTGTTCCCAGTGTTCATCTCATTCCCCAGCAGATTATTTTTAACAGATTTGTTAATCCCCAGCTTGAGGGCGATTAGCAAGTTCATATCCCCAGTAAAGGTCGTTTCCTACGACATTTCCCCAGGAAGTGTTTTCCCCACAGACTCTCCTCACAGAGCCTCGCCGAACAAAGTTTCCATAGTTGATACTCCCCCCGCAAGGTCAACTTTTCAAGCAGCCAATTTATTTTTGGTGGCTCATTGGTCCCGGCAGACGGATCATTCCCCACAGAGCATTCAAGGATTGATACAGCGATTTGTTCCCTACCGGAGTTTGCTTCCCCAAGCAGATTTCTTTTTACACCATGCATAACATTTGCATTTGCATGCATATCATATCAAGCATACACATAAGCTGATAAACAGGTTCTTCCAAGCAGACTGAAGAATTACTTTACAACCAAGGTCATGAGATCCAGCCAGAGGATCAAGCGTGAGTGATCCAGCCTGAGGGTTGTTTTGAAGATTCAGCCTGAGAATCGTTTTCCAGTGATCCAGCCTGAGGGTCATTTCGAAGATTCAGCCTGAGAATCGTTTTCCAGTGATCCAGCCTGAGGGTCATTTCGAAGATTCAGCCTGAGAATCGTTTTCCAGTGATCCGGCCCGAGGTTCATTTTGAAGATTCAGCCTGAGAACCGTGTTCCAGTGATCCAGCCTGAGGGTTATTTCGAAGATTCAGCCTGAGAATCGTTTTCCAATGATCCGGCCTGAGGGTCATTTCGAAGATTCAGCCTGAGAATCGTGTTCCAGTGTTCCAGCCTGAGGTTCATTTTGAAGATTCAGCCTGAGAATCGTGTTCCAGTGATCCAGCCTGAGGGTCATTTCGAAGATTCAGCCTGAGAATCGTGTTCCAGTGTTCCAGCCTGAGGTTCATTTTGAAGATTCAGCATGAGAATCGTGTTCCAGTAAGCCAGCCTAAGGCTCAATTTGAAGATTCCCCAGTGAAGTCGCCTACAAGCTTTATTTCCCCAGCAAGCCCAATTGAGGAGTCATTACAACATGTTCTAGCCCGAAGAATATGTACGAAGCCCAAAAGTGGAATATTCTCGAAGCTGCATATCTAATATGAAGGTTGGGTGTAGATTTCAAAAGAGGGTCAACTAGTGCATGCCTCAGATGCGGGATCCTAATGATGGGAATTTATCATCAAAACAATCCAGATCTAGCCAGAAGATCGAAGTAGATTCAGCCAGAGAATCGAAACAAAGAAGATCTAGCCAGAAGACCGAAAATCGCAACAATTTAGATCTAGCCAGAAGATCGAAGTAGATTCAGCCAGAGAATCAAAGGAAATAGATTCAGCCAGAGAATCGAAACGAAGGAGATCTAGCCAGAAGATCGAAGAAGATCTAGCCAGAAGATCAAAATCGTATCCAGCCCGAGGATCAAAATTAATATCCAACCAGAGGACTAAATTGAGTATAGGTTCAGTCAGAGGATCGAAACTCCAGATTAAGCCAAAAGACTAATTCAGATCCAGCCGGAGGATCGGAAGAAAAATAAACAGCGCGGTGTATTTCCACGTTTTTGTGGTGTTCTTGGAGCGCAAATTTTCGGTCTGTCTTTGGTATTCAATCACAGCTCACCCCGTTTGTCTGATAAGCTGTTCGCTTTCACCCTACTCGGGTTAGCTGATGATTGAATAGGGGCAGCTGTAACACCCCAAAATTTGCCCTCCTCATTCATGCATTCATTTAGCATTTCATATTGCATTTCATCATGTCAATCAGAATTAGATCCAAGAAACTTTATTTAAAAAAAAAAATGAAAAAATTAATAATAATAAATAAATAAATAAATAAAAAATAAATAAATAAATAAATAAATAAAAATAATAAAATAAAATAAAATATAATAGAAAAAACTTGGACTTGGACCTCTCTCATTTGAGCCCACAAAGCCATGAAAATCAGGTTATAAAAGAGGGAGATCAGATAGAAAAAGGAAGAGAAGCAAAATACTCTGAGGTTTCCTTGAAACAAAACCCTGGACAAAACCTGGAGAGGAACCTGACAGAGAACTCAGAGCAACCCCCATCTCACGCAAACCCTAACATTTCAACCGGTCTCTCCCATCAGGTTTGCCTCATTCCCATAATTTTATGCTCTTAATTTGGATCATCTGAATGTATGAGGTATGATGGATGAATTTCATTATGTTTTTGCTCACGGGTTTAATTATGCATGAATGGGTGAAACTTATGCCTTGAATGTTTAATCACATGACTTCTGAAATGTATGCCACAGGGTTTGAGGTTTCTGAAACCATACTGTTATCCATGAAAAAAATGCTTATCGTGTTTCACTAACCCTTTTGTTGAGTTTTTGTGAGGGCTCACAGACTCTTGCAGAGATGGTTTGCGTGGTTTTCCCACTTTATTTGTGGGATACCCCCTGGAGGTTCATTCCGATTACCTGTACTGACTCGCCTTTCTTTGATGGCATTAGCTTGGGAGATCCCTGGGTTTCTTACTCCTTTAATTGTCGTTACTTCGAATCTTCATCTGTGTGGTACTTTTACCTCTTTTCCGCATTTTATCGCTTTCTTAGCTGGAAGACCTCGATAGGAGGCATTTGTTTTCTTTTGTTTATTTACTTCTGAGCCCCTTGTTGGCACATTTACTTTATACATGTTTGTTTTGTATGTGTTCGTATCCCTGCAGGTAGCGCGGTTCCTTCGTCAAGGACTGCCTTTTTGCCCTTGAGCATCCCAAACCCTAAAACTCAAAGCAACACGTTAACTCCTTCTACTACAGGCGAGTAAGTCTCCAAAGGTCGAGCATCCGGTAGATTGCATAGTGACGTCGTTCGTCCAAAACCCAATCCATAACCCCGTAGTTAGCCGAACTACGTTTTGCTCTGATTCTCAGGCCAGATGAGATACGTAGGCATAAGACGCGATGTCTTAGCGAGCACACACCCCCAACCCATAGGTCAGCCGAGCTACGAAGACTCTGATTCTCATATTCAGATGAGATACGTATGCAGTGGATGCGACATCCGCGCGAGTCATTTTCATTTAACCCGTTTTTTTTTTGGTAAACAGCACAAGATAAACTCACACCCTTTAGACAAGAACTACAAAAGTGGATCCCGTAGAGTACTACGGATGCGTAGGGGTGCTAATACCTTCCCTTCGCATAACCGACTCCCGAACCCAAGATTTGGTTGCGAGACCCCGTCTTGTCCTTTCCTTTTTCAGGTTTACTTCGAGCGTTTCCTTTCCCTCCTTTGGGATGAATAACGCACGGTGGCGACTCTTCTGTCATTTTCTTTCGCCGGTTGTTTTTTCGCGCACTGTATTTTTCAGGCTGCGACACCATAATATATTTTTGCAAGGGTAAAAGTTCTATAGTGTATTTAGTTGCACCTTTATGTCCAACAAATGCATCTCCAAACGCTTTTCCTTAACTATACTATAAATAAACATGATATCCTAAATCATATTGTGAAGCCTCCACAACTCCTTCATGTCATTAACATCCTTTATTAGAACTACAGACCTTTAATTCTACATTCACGAGGAAAGAAACATTTCGATGTTGAGATAAAAACAAAATTCATATGTTGAGATAAAACAAAATTCAAATGTTGAGATAAAAACAACATACGTATGTTGAGATAAAAGCAACATTCAGACAAAAAAAATTCAAATAAAAACAACAATTCACATAAAACAACATTAAGGTAAAAACAACATTTAGATAAAAACAACATTTGGATAAAAACAACAAATAGCTAAAAACAACATTCATATAAAGGCACATCTATATACAAATATTAAAATAAAAACGACATTGTGCTACAAACAACATTAAACTAAAAACATTATTCAGCTAAAAGGCCGATTTAGAAAGAAAAAAACATTAAGTTAAAATCATTCAGACAAAGAGTATACCTTTGGTGTTGTTGGATTAAAGAAGAGTACAATCAGTAGTGTGATCAAAATTTGTCGGTAAAGATAGAACATGTAAATTTGGATGATACATTTTTCACCATTTGATCAATATCATATGGTTATTGATTGAATGCGAGTGTCAATGCGTGATTTTAATGGGTGTAGTGAGAAAAAGTCTAGAGGGGAATAATTCAGTTGATGATGTGACAGTATGTGGATGCAACAAGGGTAATTTAGGCATTTCATTTTCTTTTAAAATTTTTAATATTTATGATGTCAAGAGTTAAGAGCAAAGAAATATTGGAGATATTGATCAAGGATGACTATGAGACAACAGGGTCAACTACAACTAATGTTTTCTTCGAAGTTTTCAAAAAAATTTAAGGTACAATATTTTATACTCTAGTATATTGAATTGTTGAAAATTAGGTTTCTAATAGTGGGAATCATAAATTCTAACATTATAAAAGATAAAAAATTGAGATTAGATAATAATTTATTACTTATAATTGTTACAAGAAAATAACTTCCAAAAGTATTTCCACCAACCTTTCTGCTTTAAGAATGAAATACTTCAAACAGTTGTTATTGCGAAGAGTTTTTTTTTAGGATAACACACTATATTATTCATTGTACTGCCACCATTACAAAGCCAATAATTTTGCCATGCCTTCATATTAAATTACATTACTTATTTACATGGTACATTTTTATACATTATACGTAACATCGTGGAAACACATTAAATACCAGCATATAACTTATAATCAAATCACCTATCAACTTATAAATGAAAAAACCACATTAAATACATTTTGTTGCTATTATATTCTTGTAAATTACTCATAACCACAACAGGTTTAACTATTCTGAGCCGATACAAACCTCATAACCATAAAGATCAATTAGAAAAAGTTTGAAACAATCATGGTATCAAACATAGTTCTTGTCCATTCTACTCTCATATACACCTTCACAATTGTTAAAATATCTACCCCAGTAAGTCTTTAATGTTTTTCTTCAATAAATATTTTGACAAAAAATTACTCATCACTCCTATGTTTAAGTTGGGTTTTTTTTCTTCTTTTTTTAAAAGTCATAGCAAATATGGTTCTAGATTTTGTTAATATGTATAAAAATGACATGAACAAAACATGAGTTTCTTAAACAACAAAGGGATTCATCATTTTACTATATATAACAAAGACAACGATAATCCCCTTATAATTAGTGATTGGAGTTCTATTCTTGAATTCTATAATTTTTCTGATAAGGTTGTTGTTCAAGTAGGGTATTATGGTGACAATATTTTTAGAATCGAAGACTACAAAACAATATCATTTGAACAAGATTTACCACCTTATCACAGTTAATGCTTCTTCCATCAAAATATTTTTTTCATATGATACTACACTAACCCCTATTAATATTTCTTTGCCGAAATTAGTTGAGTTCTTATAATTCTTTTCCTATAAATATTACTTTCATAAATTATTTTTTAAATTTTTTCCTTCTTTTATTTATTTTTTAAAAATTGCAAGTAGACTTTGCAATAATATTAAGAGATTATGACTATGACTATCTTCTTCTGTGTGATGATAACGACAACAAAAAGTTTTTTACTTTATTAAACATCGAAGATTTGTACAAAATAAAATTGACATAAGGATGAGATGACTTTTGTGAGTCAATCTATTCAGAGGAGGAAACAATCCGATTCAAAGTTGATGTTTATTAAACAAACAACAAACGTCATGTATATAAAATTCATCCATAAAGACTTAATTGTCACTTCTCCGTAGAGTTAAGCCAATGATTAATAAATTACCGCTTTATCTTTCAATAACCAATATTTTGGTAGTTTGACTAACCATTATTTAAGTAGTTTCACTAACAAATATTATTATCGCTAATAAAAAATTAATATGGTTAATTTCAAAATATATTTATATTTTATTTTTAAACAATTATTTATTAAGACACTTAATCATGTTAGGTTATAGAAATAACTATTACAAAGTAAATGTCACATGGTTCTGCTGAGATTTAGTAGCAACGTCCATGCCATAAGGCTATCATCATACGAAATTGGTATTTTGAATAAAATATTTGCATCTAAGACTTGAAATTTTCGCTTAACGACAATAACATTTTGCTAGACAAGCTTTGTCAGTGAAATCTTTACTTAGAGAGGAAATTAACTCGCCTAGATAAATATCAGCAAAATGGCCAACACTTTCTTCGTGTTTAAGATCAAAAAATAAATTTGCATAAAAGAAATTTAAAATGAGAAAATTGAGTTGCCTCCCTAATAATTGTCTGTGAGGGGATTGAAGTGAGTCACTTCTTTAATATAGGAATATAGGTCAATATACCTTCAAGTACATCAACTATTGATTTATAAAGTTTAATTGATCTCGCTTATAATCTTCTCGTATCAGAAACGTCATAGAGAGCGAGATGAGTTTAATCTCAAGTGTTCACCACACCCATTATTATCTGAATATTATTTATAGGGTAATGCTAACTTGTGTCCTAGGGGCACAACTTAAGAAAGTCACTTATAGAAAGTTTATATTGGAAAAAACAATTAAAAAATTAATTTTATATTTTTATTAAAGTCAATACACAATTCCCAAAATAACATTTCTTCATTTGATTCTTAACTTGTGCTCATAGGGCACAAGTTAGCATTACCCTTATTTATATTATTTTACATTCGAATCAATGTGTATTGCACAATTCAAAAATATTTAATTTCAAAACAATTGATCTTAATACTCATTTAAACCAATTTTAATTTTAAATTTAAATTAGAATTTTTTTTAAATCATCGTATAGATAAATTTACTTTTTTTGTCTCCTCACAAACTTTTACAACTACATTAAATAAATATTTATTTGTCTTTTACATTTGCTTCCCATGTGTGAAAGCTTTCTAAATTGGACCCACGTTACTGTTATCTAAGCTAAAAAAAAGAATGTGCGATATTGATTACTTACAACCGCATCATTATTGTAGAATTAAAAGTATCACAATTTAAGAATAGTATGTATTTGAATAATTTCTATTTAATGTTTAATGGTACAAATTTGTTTGATTTAATTAAAATAGAATGTTAAAGAAATTCACACATTTAGACTTTCGAGTTTCAAATTGATTCTAATTGCAAAATCAAAAGTCAAATAACTTTTTGTTGAGATACACTTTGTGTGTGATATGTGTAACTGTTGGGTTTATGGTTAATGCATCAACCGCATCGAGCTATATTATTCTACAAAATATTACTTCATCAAAATAATAATATATATAAGTTGGGATGAACCTATTTCAAAAGTAAAAAAAAATTAATTAATAATTTGTAAATTAAATCTAATCAAATAATATATTTTAGAATAATTAAATTTTTAAATATTTTATCAATATTTTTCTACCGTCGTAAATCATAAACATATTGTCTCATATGTCGTGTTTCGTTTTTAGATGTATTTGTGGGTCTTTTTATCCCATCTTCAATTTTACAATGTAATACTTTTTAAGAACACGACAACGATTGTTCACCTAAATGGCACAATTGAAGATGTTACAAGATGTTTTCATCTACATTAGGACACTCGAAAATATTTCTATTTTAACTGATTCAAATAATGCCTCCCGCATCAAACCAAAATTAAAAAATGTTAACAAAATATTGACTTTCTCAATAGAAAAATTAATTTCTGACGACCCTAACAAAAACTTAATATGCCGCAAACGTATGACAATACCAAATATATAAAAGAGCTATCGTCTTCAGAGACCAAAATTCGAGTACAATCTTTTGTTTTATTGAGATTTATTTAAGACCCGATAAAATATTCAATTTGGATGTTGAATTTTGTTTGTTTGAAAATAATAAACTTGAAGCAGAACCTAGGGTACATGATTTCTATCCTAACAAACTCATATAAACTTCTGTAATCTACCGCAAGAAATACACGAATTTAAAAAACTGAGAAAATGAGACAATACCTACTTTTATTCGGGTGTTGTCCAATTTTAAATGAGTAATTTGTCCACTTTCGTCGACTCAATTTATTCATTTAAGATTAATTTTTCACCCATCTATAAAAATGATAATTTCTATATGAGTTCGAGAAACTTTTGTCGCCTCATATTCAGTTGTTTAGAATTTTGCTTTTAGACACCGAAACACACATTTTCAGCATGTGATCTGAATCTGAAATGTCTTTGTCATTATAAATATCTATTTAAAAAAATCGAATTTCATAATTTTTAGATTATTCTTGTAATAAAATGTCAAAGATGTCATAAAACAATCCTCATGATCCTTAACCCTTAAGGGACTACTCAAACATAGATAAAGGTAAAACATACATCGAAATTGAAAATTGAATTAAACATTAAAAAAATAGATAATATAATAAATGAAATTTGATTTAAAATAAAAATGAGAAATAAAATAAAAATTACTCCAATGGAGAGGCTTCAAATACAACAACAGTGAGGAATAATAATCAATTTAAAAAATTATTAGAGTAAACGAAGTAATACAAAATGTTTGGGGAGATTTTTGTGATATGAAATTCTTAAGGTAGGTTTCAAATCTACTTAATTTTGCGATAAAGATTCTAAATGATGAAGTTAAACATTCTGAAATCAAAAGACGCGTAACAAAAATAGAGAAATTCCAAAAATAAAAATTATAATTTGGAGGGATTACAAGCTAGCTGTAACCTCTCATGTGTACTAAAAGGGTTTTTTCTCTTTGCGGGCACTATAACTATAATGCTTCCACATGGTCTGGTCATAAGCATTGTTGTTGGCCTCCTCCTTTTTTGCCCTTTTCTCCTAATCATAAGTAATCAATAAGTTTTCTTGGTTTATATAAAATGTACACAAAATAAATTCTCTTGGGAATAAAATGAATAAAAATAAGATGAAAACCAAATGAAATTCCTAACAAAAATTGATAAAAACACAATTGAAGAAGGTATAACTTGATTACTAATCAAAACAATCTTGATCATCACAACTTAATATATAAGCACATCCACTTGATCACTGCATATTTCATTTTGGGGGAGTTTTTCACTATAGAGCATTGAACATTGTGAGACTTATTTCGTTTTGGAGCAACACCTTTGTGAAAATCTTAAGGTGATAGGTGGGTGGATTCTCTCACTTTTAAATGTTCAAGTATCCACATTTCCAACCAATGTGAGACTATTATCCACACTACTCACACATGATACATTCTCAATAGGTATCTTGTACTATCACTTGATCCACATATCAAACACCATCACTTGATCAACAACTTACGAAAAACTATATTTTGATCAACATATCAAGCATCATCACTAGATTCACATATCAAATGATATCATATGAATATTAATTATGTCATTTTAAATGTTAAGCAATTTTACATTTGAGTCGACGTGTCTTGTACAATTCAAGTCATTTGATTTCAAAACAATTGAGCTTAAAACTCTTTTAAACATATTATAATAAATTAAATTTCAAAATCATCTTACACATAAATTGACTTATTGCATTGTTGGAATTTTAACAATTAGATTAAGTTAATATTTATTTGTCTTTCACGTGGTTTGCTTCCCAATGTATGAAAGATATGTAACTTGGACCCACACTATTGCTATATCTAAGGTATAAAAATGGTCATATTAAAAAAGAATGAAGAAAGTATATAGGATTAGAAATATAGTTTTGTTTGATATTGATTATTGGCAAATATAAATAATGAATGTGGATCGTAATTGTGATAAACATATATACACAAAAGCTAGTGAAGATTGTTCTAACAATACTCTCCCACATTGTTTATCACAATTTACTCACTATAATCCAAAGTTAGGTAGACTTGCTTTTAATTAAATTAAAACAAAATTAAAATAGTTAAAGTTAACATTCATTTATATTGCCAATTATCAATATCGAGTAAAATCGCATTTCTAGTCTACATTATTTTTTCATTATTTCTGAAAATGACCTTATTTATACCTTAATTAGAAATAGTGTGGGTCCAATTTACACACACCTTTCACACATAGTGAAACAAACGACGTGAAAGACAAATAAATATTTATTTTATGTAATTGTGAAAATTTGAACAAGGCAATAACTAAATATATCTATAAAAGGATTTTAAATTTTTTCAAAATTAAGTTTAAAATTAAAATTGGTTTAAAAGAGTTTTAAAGTTAATCTTTTTGAAATTAAATGACTTTGAATTGGACAATACAAGTTGATTCGAATGTAAAATTACTTTAAATTTAAAATGGCATAAATAATATTAAAATATTAATCGGCGTGGCGAGCACATGACATTAAACTTGTGACACCTTCTCGATGATGTATCTCGTATGAAAACCTGTCAAGCCTCGTTATAAGCGAGTCAAATTAGACTCTCTTAATCAACAATCGAGGTATTTGTTTATCTTGGGGATTGATCCCACCTTCCGCCTTAAAGAGATGACTTAACTCAATCATCCCACTTCCAAAATCAAAATTCATTTAGGTCTTTCCAACCCATAAATAAATAGCCTAATTTGTAGAATTTGAACCAGTCTCTCCATTAGCTCTTTTATTAGACAATCTCGTCTATATACACCCAACAAGCTAGCTGGATAAATTTATTTAGGTTTTATATACTAATCAATCTCGTCACATGACAATCTTCATAATCCTTATCTCTTAGGAGACTATTCAAATTTAGATAAAGGAGAAACCTACATAAAAATTGGAAGTGGCATAAACATTGAAAAAATAGATAATACAATAAATAAAAATTGATTTAAAATAGAAATGAGAACTAAAAAAGATTTCTCCAATGGAGACTCCAAGTACAGCAACAGTGAGGAACAACAATTAACTTGAAAAACTAAAACATAGAGAATTTAGAGTAAACAAAGTAATATCAAATGCTTTGGGAGATAAAAACACGTAAGCATTGTTGTTTGCTCCTCTGTTTAGTGTTTTTTTCCTAATTATCAGTAATGTGTTGGTTTTCTTATTTTACCTAAAATATATAAAAAAAAAACATTTTCTTAGAAGTAAAGATGAAAAAAAAAGATAAAAATACAATGAAACTCCAACCAAATAAAATGGTTAAAACAAAGTTGAACAAGGTACAACTTAATCACTAATAAAAACAGTCTTGATCATCACAACTTGATCTATAAAACTTAAAATTCAATCACATCTACATGATCAGTGAATATCTTCAGGCTTCATCTTGATCAACATATCTTGATCTACATAACTTAATATTCAAGCACATCCACTTGATCACTGCATATCTTTAGGCTTCATATTGATTAACCCATCTTGATCTTCAAAATCCATCACTTGGTGAACATATCAAGCAACCATAATTTGATGTACATTGATCAACAACATGTTAGACACCATAACTTGCACCATCACTTGATCAACAACTTGTCAATAAACATCACTTGATCAACATATCAAACATCATCACTTGATCCACATATTAAGTGATATCATATGAATATTAATTATGTCATTTTAAATATTCAAGGACATCCACCTGACCAATGCATATCTTTAGACTTCATATTGATCAACCCATCTTGATCTTCAAATATCATCACTTAATCAACATATCAAGCACCATAACTTGACTTACATTGATTAGCAAGTCAAGCACCATAGAGTCAATTGCTCACCAAAAATGATGTGTTTAAATATTAATCATGTCATTTTAAATTTGAAGTGATTTTACATTTGAGCTTTGTACAATTTCAAAATAATTGATGTTAAGACTCTTTTAAACCAATTCAAATATTAAAGTTAATTTCATAATCATCTTACACATAGATTTATTTGTTGCATTGTTGGAATTTTCACAAATACATAAATACTTATTTATCCATAACGTGGTTTGCTTCCTTATGTGTGAAAAGTGTGTAAATTGGACCCACACCATTGCTATATTTAAGGTAAAAAAGGGTAAGTTTGAAAAATAATGAAAAAATAATGTAGGATTAGAAATGCAATTTGATTTGATATTGATATAATTGGTAATATAAATGAATGTTGATTGTAATTGTTAAATTGGTTTTAATCTAATTAAGAGCAAGTCTAGTAACCTTGGATTGTAGTGAGTAAATTTTGATAAGCATATATAGAAAATCTTGTGTTTGAATAGTTTGTGATTGTTGGTAAAAATTCAAACGCTTAGGGCCCGTTTGAATGAGTTTTAGTTTTTAGTTTTTAGTTTTTAAAAACTATTTTGAAAATTAAGTTTTAAAAAAAAGTTTTGAGGAAAAAACATGTTTGGTAATCTAATTTTTAAAAATTGTTTTAAAGTTGAACATCGTTACAAATTTGCCATTGATGAATATAGTACCATTTTTCCTTGTTTTGTCCTCTTCCTAATCTCCAAAACTAAAAACCAAAAAATCAAAACCTCTAAAACCTATTTTAGATTTTTAGTTTTAAAAACTCACAAATAGAAAATAGTTTTGAGAAATAGTTTTATAAAATTAGACTACCAAACAAATTTTATAATTTTTAATTTTTAAAAACTAAAAAACAGTTTTCCAAAACCATATCAAACAGGCCCTTAGTCTTTATTCATTGGTGGTAAAAACTCACACGCTTAGTCTTTATGATGGTAAAAACAACGGAATAAAAATACCTAATCAACAAGTTTTCTTGGTTTACATTAAATGTAGGGAAATACATTTTTTTGGGAGTAAAATGAATAAAAATAAGATGAAAACAAAATGAAATTCCTAACAAAAATTGGTAAAAACACACTTGAAGAAGGTATAACTTGATTACTAATCAAAACAATCTTGAACATCACAATTTAATACACACAACTTGATATACAAGCACATCCCCTTGATCACTGCATATCTTCAGGATTTGTCTTGAGCAACACATCTTGATCTTCCAACCCATCACTTGGTCAATATATCAAACAACCATAACTCGATGTACATTAATCAACAACATGTCAGACACCATAACTTGATCATCATATCTTGCCCTATCACTTAATCCACATATCAAGGACCATCACTTGATCTACATATCAAACAACATTATTTGATCCACATGTCAAATGATATCATATGAATATTAATCATGTCATTTTAAATTTGAAGTAATTTTACATTTGAGTCGATGTGTCTTGTACAATTCAAGTCATTTAATTTCAAAACAATTGACCTTAAAACTCTTTTAACCATACTATAATGTTAAATTTAATTTCAAAATCATCTTATACATAAATTGACTTATTGCATTGTTGGAATTTTAACAATTAGATTAAGTAAATGTTTATTTGTCTTTCAAGTTTGCTTCTCGTGTGTGAAAGATGTCTAAATTAGGCCTACACTATTGCTATCTTAGCTATAAAAAAGAGTCATTTCACACATAATAAAAAAAAAAGTGCGATATTGATTATTGACAATATAAATAAATCTTGAACGATACACCAACCAGATGCATTATCTGCATCATTATTGCAGAATTAAAAGTATCACAATTTAATAATAGCTTGCATTTGAATGGTTTCTATTTAATGATACAAATTTGTTTGATTTTATTAAAATAGGATGTTAAACAAATTCACACACTTAGACATTCTAAGGTATAAAAAGGAGTCATTTTTACACATAATAAAAAAGAATGTGCGATATTGATTACTGGCAATGTAAATAAATCTTGACGTATACACCAAACACATGCATTACTTACAACTGCATCATTATTGGAGAATTAAAAGTATCACAATTAAGAATAGTTTGTATTTGAACAATTTTTGTTTAATGATACATATTTGTTTGATTTAATTAAAATAGGATGTTAAACATTTAGACTTTCGAGTTCCAAATTGATTCTAATTGCAAAATCGAAAGTCAAATAACTTTTGTTGAGATACACTTTGTGTGTGATATGTGTAACTGGTTGGGTTTATGGTTAATGCATCAACCGAATCGAGTTGTATTATTCTATAAAATATTAATTCATAAAAATATTAATCTAGCTATTTTGTATTTTAATCTTTTGAGTTATAAAATATTAATTCATAAAAATATTAATATAACTATTTTGTATTTTAATCTTTTGAGTTATAAAATATTAATTCATAAAACATTAAAATGATAATTTTACATTTGAGTCAATGTGTGTCGTATAATTCAAGTTATATAATTTCAAATCAATTGAATTTTAACCAATTCAAATGTTAAAATTAATTTCAAAATCATCTTACTCATAAATTGAGTTATTGTATTCTTGGAATTTTAAGAATTAAAAATATATATATATATATATATATATATATATATATATATATATATATATATTATATATATATATATATATATATATATATATATATATATATATATATATATATATATATTTGTCTTTCACATGATTTGCTTCCCTATATATGAAAGATATCTAAATTAAACCCACAGTATTGCTATATGTAAGGTATAAAAAGGGTGATATTGAAAAATAATGAAAAAAGAATGTAGGATTAGAAATGCAATTTTGTTTGATATTGATAAATGGCAATGTGGATAGTAATTGTGATAAACATATATAGAAAAGCTTGTGTTTGAATAGTTGGCAAAAAATTCACACGCTTAATATTTATGAAGGTAAAAAACAAATGAAATGAAGAATCTTAAAAAAAAGTGAGATTATAAATAGATGGAGGTTGAGGGAGGAATGAATGAAAGAAAAAATGAGTGCAAAGAAAATAATTGTCGTTTTACTTGTAGTTTTCTTCTCCTCCAACTTCACCCTCACTTCCACCACTTCACCCTCACTTCCTCCTCCAACTTTACCCTCACTTCCACCACACATCCCTCCTCCTCCATATATTCCAACCTCACTTCCACCACACATCCCTCCACATACTTCAACCTCATTTGAAGAAAAAAACGAGGCTACTAACTTCAACCTCATTTGAAGAAAAAAACGAGGCTAGTAGCCTCGTTTTTTTCTTCAAATGAGGTTGAAGTATGTGGAGGGATGTGTGGTGGAAGTGAGGTTGGAATATATGGAGGAGGAGGGATGTGTGGTGGAAGTGAGGGTAAAGTTGGAGGAGGAAGTGAGGGTGAAGTGGTGGAAGTGAGGGTGAAGTTGGAGGAGAAGAAAACTACAAGTAAAACGACAATTATTTTCTTTGCACTCATTTTTTCTTTCATTCATTCCTCCCTCAACCTCCATCTATTTATAATCTCAGTTTCGTTAAGATTCTTCATTTCATTTGTTTTTTACCTTCATAAATATTAAGCGTGTGAATTTTTGCCAACTATTCAAACACAAGCTTTTCTATATATGTTTATCACAATTACTATCCACATTGCCATTTATCAATATCAAACAAAATTGCATTTCTAATCCTACATTCTTTTTCATTATTTTCCAATATCACCCTTTTTATACCTTACATATAGCAATACTGTGGGTTTAATTTAGATGTCTTTCGTATATAGGGAAGCAAATCACGTGAAAGACAAATAAATATATATATTTAATTGTTGGAATTCACTAAGTCAATTTATGTGTATCATGATTTTGAAATTAATTTTAACATTTGAATTGGTTTAAATGAATTTTCACATCAATTGATTTGAAATTATATAACTTGAATTATAGGAGACACATTGACTCAAATGTAAAATTATCATTTTAATATTTTATGAATTAATATTTTTATGAATTAATATTTTTATGAATTAATATTTTTATGAATTAATATTTTATAACTCAAAAGATTAAAATACAAAATAGTTATATTAATATTTTTATGAATTAATATTTTATAACTCAAAAGATTAAAATACAAAATAGCTATATTAATATTTTTATGAATTAATATTTTATAGAATAATACAACTCGATTCGGTTGATGCATTAACCATAAACCCAACCAATTACACATATCACACACAAAGTGTATCTCAACAAAAGTTATTTGACTTTTGACTTTGCAATTAGAATCAATTTGGAACTCGAAAGCCTAAATGTTTAACATCCTATTTTAATTAAATCAAACAAATATGTACCATTAAACAAAAATTATTCAAATACAAACTATTCTTAAATTGTGATACTTTTAATTCTGCAATAATGATGCAGTTGTAAGTAGTTGTAAGTAATCAATATCGCACATTTTTTTAATGTAGCTTAGATAACAGTAGCGTGGATCCAATTTATACAGCTTTCACACACCGGAAGCAAACGTAAAAGACAAATAAATATTTATTAAGGTAATTGTAAAAGTTCACGAGGAGAGAAAAAGTAAATTTATCTATAGGATGATTTTTAAAAAATTTAAAATTAAAATTGGTTTATAAGTATTAAGATCAATTGTTTTGAAATTAAAGAATTTTGAATTATACAATACACATCGATTAGAGGTTTTTTTACAAAAATAATCCACTTTTTAAAGGAAATTTCCAAAATACCTCTGGTTTCAAAAAAAATCTCAAACTACCCCACTTTTAGGAGGAGTCGCCAATTGAATTGGAGACTCCTCTTAAAAATTGAATGGAGGCGCCAATTGGATTGGCCAGGGCAGCCCTAACCAATCCAATTGGCACCTCTGTGTAGGGTTTAGGAGGAGGCGTCAATTCAATTGGAGACTCCTTCTAAAATGCAATTTTTTTTGGTAAATGGTATATGTGATAGATAAATTTGATATAGGACCACTTGATATTGATAAAATTTGTCGCTTAAACAAAGAAACCTAAGGGTGATGACCGGGATCACCTAACCGACCTCCGGTCCCACATCCTCAAGCTACCCTAACCCACTTTGACGATTTTGTACCGGTATTTGAGCATCTGAGGGGCCAGGAGCGTCACTACCAACTACAGGAGAAGATCTGTTGAGGTAGTCAGACAAGTCAACATAGTCTTCAGTATGCATCGATGGTGTACCGCCGTAGCTGAGCTCATGACCCATGCTAGAGAAGTTGGGATGTGGTTGACTCATTGATGGGCGACCGGGATGGTTGAAGGGAGACATGAGTGTGAACGATGCGTCGAGGAAAGGTTCAAAAGGTTGTTGGGGTGTTTGGTAGAGATAGGGTTGTTGGATGTTTTGATTTTGTGAGGTTTGGGCTTCTTGGCTACGGTAGGAGGAGGGGTGGTTGGTGTTGGATGATCGTTGGGTGTTCTGGCTTAGGCGACTTTGGTAGGGTGATGGGGTGGGTGCGAAGTGATGTTGAGTCTAAGGTTGATGGTCAATTTATTGGTGGTGGTATGTGGTATGCTCTTGGTATTGGGGTTGGGTGTATGGAATGTTTTGGTTGTATGTTTGTGTATTGGTTGAACGGAACGTTTGACGGACAGGGGGTTATGTGTATCCGATCTAACACTTTTGTTGGGGGTTTGATGTTGAGGTGTCAGGTGTGTAAGTCATCTGGCGTGGGTCGTACAAGTACATATCCTCGGTGATGAACTGAAAACCAACCGATCTGTACCAAACCATATAAGTACGACTTGGTTTTTCTTCAGTTGGCATGACTGCGTCAATTAACACATGGTCATGACGGTGCTTCCATTTGCGACACTCCAATCTTGCGAAGCTTTGCCATGGATTGAAGTTCCATTGGTCGTTAACTTTGCGCAGATGTCATTCTCCTAGGCTAGCTGGGGGGTTTGGGATATTTTGGAGCATACCGAACTGCAGCTTCACACGATCACTGTTGTGCATCTCCATAGTTGTGAACCGTATTATCGGTGTGCATGCAGTCCATACGGCCGCGTCTTCAGCGTTGACCTCATGGTCATGATCCAAATTAAGGTGTGAATGCCAAATGAACTGAAATGTGAAAGAAGATAGGATTATAGTCAATGTAGAAGAAGTTAACAAAATATAACAAAATAATTAAGTTATTTTCCTTACGTCTGTCGGCCGAAGGTGATCCAACAGGTTGCGATACTGAGTAATACAGTGTCTTGGACATCTGTTGTAACTCATACCACGTGCAGACCATCTACACCAAAAAGTCAAAAAATATTAGTTAGAGGTAATAATCTTTAAAGAAGTAAGCAAAGATATAACAATTTAAACAACTTACTTTTGTGCATACGGAAATGTGAAAGGGTTGTTATGGACGGGTGCTAGAGACGGTAGTCTTGACCAACCACATGCTTGTAGCAAAACAACACATCCAGAAAATATAGATGTATCTTTGTGTGAGTTTTTGCACAAGGAGCTATAGAGATAGGCTAGACAAGCAGATCCCCAACTGTAACTTCCTATTCTATCTACATGTCTAAATAGAGGTAAATACATAATATGCATGCTAGAACCACTACATTCGGGAAATAAAAACGAGCCAATTAACAGCATAATGTAACACCTAGTTTTTATTATTCGAGCATCTTCGATAGAATGCTCATCTAAGTATAAACTATTATAGTAAGACTTAAGGCGTGATAGTAGTATAGCTTGACCTCTTGCATTATCATCTAACAAATCAGTCTCCAAGAGATCCATGCAAATTGAATTTGCATAGTTGGTTTTACCATTAACAGCCTTACCTTCAATGGGTAGTCCCAAAAGCATGTAGACGTCTTCTAACGTCACGGTACACTCACCGGTTGGGAACCAAAATATGTGTGTCTCTGGTCTCCATCTTTCGCATAAAGCTAGAATGAATTTGTTATCTATGGACCAAGACAAAATCTTGCTTATATGGCCAAAACCGACGAGTTCAACATAAGGTTGAATCATCGGGTCCATATGGACATATTCGTGGACCCGAGTTCGGAACCTTGATACATCCTATAAAAGAAAGAATAAAAAACTTGACTAAGTTGGTATGTTAAAATAAAAGGGGGTTGGTGAAGATGAAAGATAAAAAGTTAACAAAAGAAAAAACTTACATATGTTGCGATGTTTGCAACCGTTCCTCTATGTGATTCACCCATTGTGAGGATAGACATTTTGTCGGGGGGTTGGTGTAGATGAAACTACAAGAAGTTGTTGTAGATGAAATTGTAGAAGAAGTATTATAGAAGAAGTAGTGAGAGTGATGGTGTGGAAGAAGTGTTGATGGAGTGGATGTATTTATAGGAAAATGGATGGGAGCATGAAAAGTTGTGCTTGCATGGTGTCTCCACTTGAATTGGCGACCATGTACAACTTTTAAGAGGGGTCGCCATTCAAATTGGCGCCTCCATAGGGACATGCATGCAAGACCTAGGTCTGATTTCTTGGTTTCGAGGTCTGAATGCATGCTTTGACAAGGTGTCTCCACTTGAATTGTCGCCCATGTGCAAGGAATGAGTGGGGGCGCCAATTCATTTGGAGTGTGTGTATGCATGTCTGACATGTGACTGTCTTGTCTCTTGCATGCTGAACATGTCACTTCTTAGTAGCTTGCATGGTTGACACATCATTTTGGAGTAGCTTGCATGTGCGACACATCATTTCGGAGTAGCTTGCATGTGCGACACGTCACTTCGAACTAGCTAGCATGTGAGACACTTCACTTCTCTATTTAAGTGTCTTACTATCAACATCCAAGACACTTCCCTCACATTCATCTGCAGTAAGAAAATAGTTTTCTTCTGCACAATGTCATCTTCATCATTATACAGTGTAAACGTTCACTGCAACGGTGAAACATACGAGTCTGAGCTATATGGTTTTTGTTTTCGAAACACCGATACCATTAGACTCACGATCAAGAGAAATGCAACCTTCTTGCATTTGAAAAAAAGAATACAATCCTGTATAGGATCAGGTATTGTGTCAAAGATCACATATCAAAATCCAATATTTTTTTAGAATAGTCAATGCAAGTATTTCCCCCTTAAGGTACGAGACGATGAAGATGTTGAATACATGTTTGTTAGTCATGAACATTCAGGCTGCAACTGTATTGAGTTGTACATTACTCTTCAATCATGTATGGCTATCAAAAAATTCCACATGAACAACTTTGCTGACTTTACAGTGAAACACACTGATTCTAGAAGGTATGTTATCGAATGTCGTAACATGCTTTGCAAGTTTCGTTTGGCTGCGTCTTACAAGAAGAAAAACGACTCTTGGGAGATCGCTTCAATAGACCCACCTCACAGTTGCATTGCAACTAACGTTGAACAAGATCACCGTAAACTAAGCGCGGTATTGATATGTCAAGACATTCTGCCGTTGGTTAATAAAGACCCATCAGTGAAGGTGAGTATAACTATATCCCATATCAGAACAACATATAATTATACTCCATCTTACAAGAAAGCCTGGATTGCGAGGATAAAGGTTGTTGAACAAGTTTTCGGCAACTGGGAGGATTCATACAAGGAATTGCCATGGTTTTTATGGGCACTAAAAACATATGTCCCAAGAACTGTGGCAATTATGGAGACATTGCCAGCGATGATGCCAGACGGAACCTGTGCTACAGGTAATAAAATCTTTCACCGTCTCTTTTGGGCATTTGACCCGTGCATCAAAGGTTTCGCATTTTGCAAACCTATTATTCAAATTGATGGCACTTAGTTATACGGAAAATACAAGGGTACTTTGCTCGTGGCGGTTGCACAAGACGGCAACAACAATGTCTTTCCCATTGCCTTTGCTCTTGTTGGAGGTGAAACGGCTGGTGGATGGGGTTTCTTTCTTCGACATCTCAAAACGCATGTGGCTCCACAAGCCAATCTCTGTTTGATTTCTTATAGACATGTTGCCATTGAGAGTGCCTACAACAACTATGACAACGGATGGCATGATCCTCCTTCTACCCATGTCTACTGTATCAGACACATTGCACAAAACTTCATGCGTGCTATAAAAGATAAGAATCTTCGCAAGAAGGTGGTGAATGTTGGGTATGCTCTAACTCAGTCGTCACTTCAATATTATCATGATAAAATTAGACTGTCTAATGAAGACGTAGGAAGATGGCTAAATAACATACCAGTAGAGCAGTGGACAAGGGCATTTGACAGAGGTTGTCGATGGGGCCACATGATAACAAACATTGTGGAATGCATGAACGGGGTATTCAAAGGAATTCAAAATTTGCCGATAACCGCCTTTGTAAGATCAACCTATTATAGGTTGGCTTCTATGTTCGCAACCAGAGGTGAAAGATGGAGTGCGTTGTTAATTTCCGGGCAAGTATTCAGTGAGTGTTGCATGAAGGTCATGAAAGAGGAGAGCATCAAAGCTAGCACACACGCTGTAACAGTCTTTGACTGTCATAGGCAAAATTTCAGCGTCCGGGAAACAATGGACCACAACGAGGGGAAACCAAATTTAGCCTACGCTATTAGACTAAACAGAAGTTGGTGCGATTGTGGAAAATTCCAGGCCTTCCGCATACCTTGCTCCCATGTTATTGCAGCATGCACTTATACTCGTCAAGACACTTACAACCATTTACCTGATGTGTACAAGGCCAACACCATCATGAATGTATATAATTACAGCTTCTCAGTACTACCAATGGAGGATTAATGGCCTCCATATGAAGGTGATATTGTTTGGCACAATGACGAGATGCGTAGAAAGAAAAAAGGAAGGCCAAACAGCACACGTATCAGAACAGAGATGGATTCCACAGATAAAATGATAAGATTATGTAGTATCTGTCGTCAACCAGGACACAACAAGAACAACTGTCCCAATCGAGGAACATCATCTAGGTCTTAAGCTTTTTGTAATATTGTATTTCTGTAACCTTCAATCATTATCTATCATTAAGTTTTTGTTACAACGAGGTTCACAACAAACATCAGTACAAAATAAGCTATCTGAAAACAAATATTTCTAACTGATTACAACAATCAAATTAATGTCGTCTCGACCGAACATCATTTCCCTAGCATCCTTATCAGTCTTCATTCGCACCAACCAAAGATACTGTCAAGTCTCTCAATACTTCTGATTTTTTCCCCTTATGGTATTTTCCCATCTAACCAACGAACCAGCTCCCTCTTCAGTTGATCGAACGTAGTGATGTTCCAGAACAGCATCAACATCTGAGGTTTGTCTCTCGCATAAATCACGTTTCTGTATCAGTGACGAACACCAAACATGATTGCCAAATGATTATATGAGATAGGGAACAATTACTCACACAACACATCTATTTATAACACAAAAATTGCATTTTAGGAGGAGTCTCCAATTGAATTGGTGCCTCCTCCTAAACCCTACACAGGGGCGCCAATTGGATTGGCTAGGGCACCTGCCTTAGCCAATCCAATTGGTGCCTCCATTCAATTTTTAAGAGGAGTCTCCAATTCAATTGGTGAATCCTCCTAAGAGTGGGGTAGTTTGGGACTTTTTTTGAAACCAGGGGTATTTTGGGAATTTCCTTGAAAAGTGGGTTATTTTTGTAAAAGAACCTCGATTAGAATGTAAAATGACATATTCAAATACTAATGGGTGTGGTGAACAGGTGAGATTAAACTCATTTCACCCTCTCTATGATGTATCTGATATGAGGACTGGTCAAACCACGTTAAAAGTGAGATCAATTAGACTTCCTCAACCAACAATTGATGTACTCGTTGGTATATTGACCTGTATTAAAGAAGTGACTCACCTCAATCACCTCACAAGTATTTATTGGGGAGGCAACTCAATTTTTCCGCTTTAAATTTTATTTATGCAAATTTATTTTTTGATCTTAAACACGAAGAAACATGTTTTTGGCCATTTTGCTGATATTTTGCTAGGTGAGTTAATTTTCTCTCTAAGCAAAGATTTCACTCATAAAACTTGCCTAGCAAAATGTTATTGTCCTTAAGCGAAAATTTCAAGTCTTAGATGTAAATATTTTATTCGAAACACCAATTTCGTATGATGATAGCATTATGGGATGGATGTTGCAACTAAAGCTCAGTAGAAACATGTGACATATACTTTGCTATTTATTTTTAGTTATTTCTATAATCTAACATGATTAAGTGTCTTAATACATAATTATTTAAAAATAAAATATAAATATGTTTTGAAATTAACCATATTAATTTTTTATTTGCGATAATAATATTTGTTAGTGAAAATACTTAAATAATGGTTAGTCAAATTACCAAAATATTGGTTATTGAAAGATGAAGGGGCAATTTATTAATCATTTGTTTAACGGTACAAAGAAGTGACAATTAACATGGTAACATAAGTATTTATGGATGAATTTTATATACATGACATTTGTTGTTTGTTGAATAAACATCAACTTTGAGTCTGATTGACTCACAAACGTCGTCCTATTCGTATGTCAATTTCATTTTGTACGAATCTTTGATGTTTAATAAAGTAAATAACATTTTCTTGCCGATATCATCACACAGAAAAGATAGTCATAGTCATTATCTCTTAATATTGTTGCAAAGTCTACCTACAATTTCTAAAAAATAAATAAAAGAAGGAAAAAAGTTAAAAATAATTTATGAAAGTATTATTTATAGAAAAATTAAATGAGTATGGTTAAAAGAGTTTTTACGTGTTAGATGATTTTGAAATTAAATTTAACATTATAGTATGGTTAAAAGAGTTTTAAGGTCAACTGTTTTGAAATTAAATGAGTTGAATTGTACAAGACACATCTACTCAAATGTAAAATTACTCCAAATTTAAAATGACATAATTAATATTCATATGATATCATTTGATATGTGGATCAAGTAATGTTGTTTGATATGTTGATTAAGTGATGGTGCTTGATATGTGGATTAAGTGATATAGTAAGATATGTTGATCAAGTTATGGTGTCTGACATGTTGTTGATTAATGTACATCAAGTTATGGTTGCATGATATATTGACCAAGTGATGGGTTTGGAAGATCAAGATGTGTTGATCAAGACAAATCCTGAAGATATGCAGTGATCAAGGGGATGTGCTTGTATATCAAGTTGTGTGTCCTAAATTGTGATTTTCAAGATTGTTTTGATTAATAATCAAGTTATACTTTCTTCAACTGTGTTTTTACCAATTTTTGTTAGGAATTTCATTTTGTTTTCATCTTATTTTTATTCATTTTACTCCCAAGAGAATGTGTTTCCCTACTGTCGCATCTCGAAAAATACGATTCCTCGCGATGGTCGCGGAAAAAAAATTATGTTCGAACAGAGTCACCACCGAACTTTATTTATCCCAACAAAGGGATAGGAAAATACCGATAAAACCTTTAGGAAATAGAATAATGGTCGTCGCAACCATATTCGGGTTCGGGAGTGGATTACGTAAGGGGAAAGTGTTAGCACCCCTTACGTCCGTTGTACTCAACGGGAACCTTTTAGTTCTAAATTGTGTTTCGAGTGTTAATTTATGTTTGTTTGTTATCTTCAGGTTATTAAAAATAGAAATGGATGAGAACCTCAGAAAGGGAAAGGGGAGGTTTTTTATTAGTGTGCTCGCGAAGATACAACAATCTTCTGCCTACGTATCCTTATGGTGTAATAAGGAAATCAGAGCATTCGTAGTTCGGGAACTACGGTTGGTTGGTGTGTTTTTTATGAACAACTGTTTAGATCGCGTTCTAAAGGTTAAACACTGGCTTGTCTACTCTCGGCGGAGGCTTAAGCATTGGTTTGTTGTGCGCATTAGAAAAGATTAACAGTGTTCCTTTTTGAAAAGAGTTTTGGTCACACGAGGGTGACAAGTTGGATTAATATGTTGGATATTTTGTTTGACTGGTTTCGATCGCACGAGGGCGAGAAAGGATAAACTTGGTAGGTTGAGATATTTTTGGTTGGATGACGATTACTCGGATAATTGAGTAAGACAACTCGTATCCTAATAGTCGGGAAAGGGAATAGAAGACTCTAGACCACTTTCTTTTTCATCCTTAATTATAGGAAAGATTTGATAATAGTTAAGGTGCTTTGGGTGGATGACGAATACTCGGATAATCGAGTAAGACAACTCGCATCCTAATAATTCGGGAAAGAGAATAGAAGACTCTAGACCACTTTCTGTTTCATCTGAATATTTATGAAAATAAGGTTGTATATGGTTGATGTATTTTTAGAATAAACGACAAGTGCTCGAATGACTGAGTAAGACAACTCATATCCAAGCATTTGAGAAGAGGAGTTGTAAGCTCAAAACCATCTCCTTTTTCGTATAGTTTGTTACGAAAATAATTTGATTAAGTTGTACGTTTATGGAAAAATGACAATTGCTCGACTGACCGAGTAAGAGAACTCGTATTCAAACAATTGAGGAGAGAAGTTGAAAACTCAAAGTCATTTCCCTTTTCATTTAGTTCATTATGAAAATAATTTGATTTAATCGGGTTTAGAAGTTTGTAGAGGAACGACAATTACTTGACTGACCAAGTAAGAGAACTTGTATTCAAATAATCGAGGAGAAAAATTGAAGACTCAAAGTTATCTCCCTTTTAGTTTCTTGTTATAAAAGGATTTGATTTATTTCTTCTTAAATGGATTAGAAATGACGACCATTTGACTAACCGAGTAAGAAAACTCGTATTCAAATAATCGAGGAGAGGAGTTGAAAACTCAAAACCATCCCCCTTTTCATTTTCAAATAGAGTGTCGTTTAGAGGTGATTAAGTATTTTAATTTAACTTTAATAAAGAATACTCGATGTTTGATCGAGGTTCAAAATTTATGTTTACGAATGGATTGAATTTATTTAGTGAATAGTTCATCTACTCGATTAATTAAAATCGAATAGGTCTCATTGTAAGAAAGCCCAAGAGTAAGCTATGTGAGGTTGATGGCGATGCTTAAAAGCGATCGACTTACAAGGGTATGGAAATGGTCTCGATGTTTAAATCGAGAATTGTATGATTTGTGCTTTTCTTGAAATTAGTTTGTGCTGGATGATGAATTGAAATTGAAATGAAATTATTTGAAATGATTTGTGAAATGTCATGAAATAGTTTTTTTTTGGAATGTGAAGTTTGAGAGAGTAAGAGAAACTAATCAATTTCTTTTTAACAAAATTAATTTATTAAAATTTGTTTAAATTGATTAATTAAATTAATTAAAATTAATTATCAAAATTATTTAATTAAATCAAATAATTAAGTTAATTACAATTAATCAATAAAAATTAAACTAATTAAATATTTTAATCAATTAATGAAGCCAAAAGAGAAAGAAAATGGATACTAGTGTTGATTTGTTGAGAACTTGGCGGCATGAGGACATATATTTGTCGTAAGTAACAACCGCACATTTTTATTTTATCTTCAAAATTAATAGCAAGAATGTACAAAGTTAGTAAAGAAATGGGCCCTTCCTTTCACCATTCAAATGGCCCACAATCTGGATTCTTAACTTTTATCCAACAACACAAAAATTAATCAGTTTATCAAAAGTCCTAAAATAAGATCGACTTTCTCCAATTTTCATGTACTGAGATAATACCAATCAGAATGCAGCAGGCAAAATGTTCTCAATATCTCAACATTTACTTGCAATAATAACCAATATTCTATAACCTGTACATAGTAATAATAAACAAAACTTTCATAGGCATGAAAATGAATATCAAGTATTTACTCAAATTTCTACATGATAATCCCAGTTTGAAGCACAAAATAATATGACCACACTGAAAATCAAAGATCCAAATGGAAGAAAAAATCAATGTTAACATCAACATAAACCCAGAACTTTAAGACAAGAGCAGTCTTTATATAAAAACAATAAAACCAGAATTTTAAGACAGGAACATCCCAAGAGTATAACATTTATGATCTTATAACAGTATCCATGGCCACAACATGAAATAGCAACAGCATCCCGAGTCTAGGTTCGCAGAAAATTAAACATTTAACTAACGATCTCAACAACTCAATCATGGAATTCAAACGTCATTACCGTAAACATTGTCGAATTGGTGCCGCTGAAATCCACAACTTCGGTCCCAAATCGGATATCTCCACTTCGATTTTCTCTTCTTAGACTCTTTGATACTGAAATCGTGATTTCGTTCTGCAAAATAAAAAAACAATTTGTAACCAGTTTAAATATAAACAACAACCAGCCGCGATAACTCGCAACAGGTCGGTTGCGAGTCAATTGGTTGAAACAGAGAGATGCTTGGATAGGTTGGTAGAGATCGATTGAAGGTTAACGGCGGATTAATCCGTCGGTGAGGGTTTTGATGGTGGTGGTTGTTTCGGTGAGGAGTGATGGGGTTTGTTTAAGGGCGGTGGTTGTGTTGCGATGAAGATGATGAAGGCACGACGGCGAAAGCGGCGGCGATTGAGAGAGACGATGAAGGGTTTTGAAGAGGAAGGTGACGGCGAGTTTTGAAGATGAAATGAACGGCGGAGTGGGCGGTTTGGGGGTTTAGTTGTTGAATGGGTGGCGGAGAGAAAGGTGAAGAGATTGAGATGGCGTGAATAGTGAATGAGAGGATGAGAGATTTTTCTTCTCCTTCCCTGGGTTTTGCAGAGAGAGACGAGAGATTTTTCTTCTTTTTTTTTTTTTTGATTTTTGAGAGTGGTGAGAGAATTAGTAATGTGAGAGAGTCAATGAGTTGTGAGTGGGTCCTCTTTTTTAGAGGGAGTGGCGTGAGATTTTTTTTAGATTTGAGAGAGAGAGGTAGCTGAGTGATTGAGAGAGACATGTTGGTAGCTGAGTGATTGAGAGAGACGTGTTGGTAGCTGTTGGCATTGCTATTATTTATTTATTTGTTTTTTTTTTAAAAAAAGGATCCAATGCAAATATATACATATTTATTTTAATATATTCATTATTCTTTTAAGGAAATAGAATTAATAAAAGAAACTAATTAACATTTGATTTAAATAAATTTTAACTACTTTAATTAACTAACTAACCAAAACTATTGATCCATTAAAAAAATAGAAATCGAATGCAAATTTGATTCGGAAAATTAAACCGGTCACGCTAAAATTGTCAACACAAAACATATTTATTAAAAAAAATACAGTCTTTTCCTCAAATTCTGAAATAATTTTGTATCGATAAAAAAGACTCAGGCGGTTCAAGCTACAACCGAAACAGTCACTGCTGACTTTGCCTGTCTTTGAGAAATGATTCGATTGATTGGTCTGTATTTTCAATAAATTCATTTTGACTGACATCTTAGGTATTATTCATGATGCAAATGTATGTCATGTTATGCATATGATTAAAAATGAAACTAATTCTACGAAAATTTAAATATGCTCGGACAAAATTGGGGTATGACAGCTGCCCCTATTTAATTAGCTTGAACTAGAAGGTAAGAATGACAACGGTCTTCATACATTCGCGGTGGAAGGTAATTAAATACGAAAATACCCAAATTTTGTCCTTTGAAATGCAATGGGGAAATGTAGAAAGAAAATGTAACGAGTTCTGGAATTTTGTAGGTTTTTTTTTTGTTGAGGTTATTGGGGAATATCATCATCAAAGATTTGATGGAAAGGTGACTGTCATCGTCAAAGGGTTGACGGAAAGGTAACTGTCATCATCAGAGGGCTGATGGAAAAGATCATCATCAGAGGGCTGATGGACAAGATCATCATCAGAGGGATGATGGAAAGGTAGTTGTCATCGTCAATGGGTTGACGGAAAGAAACTTCACTATAGAGTGGCATCACCAAAGGGTTGGTGGAAAAGATTGTATATGTAGTATCATCGTCAAAGGGTTGACGGAAAGAAACTTCACTATGGAATGGCATCATCAAAGGGTTGATGGAAAATAATTCGTCATCGTCAAAAGGTTGACGGAAAGAAACTTCACTATGGAGTGGCATCACCAAAGGGTTGATGAAAGTAATTAAAAGAAGTCATCACCAAAGGGTTGGTGGAAAATAATTCGTCATCGTCAAAGGGTTGACGGAAAGAGACTTCACTATAGAGTGGCATCACCAAAGGGTTGGTGGAAAAGATTGTATATGTAGTATCATCGTCAAAGGGTTGACGGAAAGAAACTTCACTATGGAGTGGCATCATCAAAGGGTTGATGGAAAATAATTCGTCATCGTCAAAGGGTTGACGGAAAGAAACTTCACTATGGAGTGGCATCACCAAAGGGTTGATGGAAAAGATCATCATCAGAGGGCTGATGGAAAGAAACTAAAGGATGTCGTCACCAAAGGGTTGGTGGAAAAGAAACCTCACTATGGAGTGGCATCACCAAAGGATTGGTGGAAAGGATGATCATCATCAGAGGGCTGATGAAAAAAAGAAAGATCAGGTTATGTCCAACAAAGGGTTGATGGGAAAGAATTATGATGTTGTGTATGCATATGATGCATGTTAATGAAAATTTCTCATTTTTGTGTAGGAGATTTTTGATATGCAACTTCCTTATTTGGAAGGAAAGTCATGTGTGTTTATTGTATGCAATGCAT
This sequence comes from Lathyrus oleraceus, assembly GCF_024323335.1. Lineage (NCBI taxonomy): Eukaryota > Viridiplantae > Streptophyta > Magnoliopsida > Fabales > Fabaceae > Lathyrus > Lathyrus oleraceus. The sequence goes on from NC_066580.1 coordinate 373,542,869, forward strand.
GTGGTAATGCAAGATGAATATTGGTTATTTCTGGATTGATCTCCCTTTTGAAGGTGAGACTTTCTGGGTACCAATGTTGATTGGATTTGAGTTTATGAAGACGCCAGCAAAGTGGACTTTTTATTGTGGCCAATATGGATTGGACTTTGGTTTTGGAGATGCCAATAGGGATTGGACTTTTATTTTTGGTAGCTGCCAATATGGATTGGACTTTGTTTTTTTTTGTAACTGCTAATTTGGATTGGACTTTGGTTTGTGAAAGGTTTTGACTTCCCGACACCCGATATTTTGACTATGTGATGATTGGGTGATAGACATGGACTCTCTTGGTGCCCCAAGTTTGATCCTTTGCCGATAAACTGTGTGCTTGTTCTTGAGAGAACCTCAACTTCTTTGCCTGAAATGCCCCGATGGTTTATAAATAATTTTGTGAGCGTAGCGACGTAATCAATGCATGATGATTGTGATTTTGCTCTGCCCCAGTGTACAGGGATTAACCTTTTGAAAGGAAATCCGGGGAACGATTATACCCTGGCTTGAACCAATTTGCCCCAATGTATGAGTCTTTCTGTAATTTGCCCCTGATTGAGATTTCGAAAGGCTTGCCCCAGATTGACTGAGTATGTTGTAATAATTTGCCTCCTTGATCCACTGATGCTTGGAGATTTCTTTCAGTCTGATCAGTTCCTAATCATTGGATACCATGCCCCTAATTCATAGGGTTAGGAAGTAGTCTTGACTTGGGTCAGCATTGACGAATGATCAAGTTCTTCTCTGATTTCTTCTTTGGAAGTTCCTCGATGTCAAGTACTTACTTGCAGTTAAAATTGTTTATTCAATGGTAATTTTAATGCGACATTCATGCAGGTTTGAAAAATCATGTATTGAAGTGATAGTGATAGCGTGTGACGAATGAACCATTAGTTCAAACACATTGATGATTTAGCTAGTGTGTGAAAGATACGACGAGAATATGATGCCAATACAGGTGATTAGCAAATATTTAGGAGTCGGTTTACGCACCCTTGTTGTAGTATGCTTTCAGAATAAACCCTACCTCAATTAGGTCTTTTGAGGGTTGTAACGTGGCATGGTTCACGGTTTTTCAACAAAAGGATATAAGGCTCAAATTTTGTTTTAACCCACCCCTTCTTCATGATGATCTCCAACCCTACGCTCAGTTAATTCAACATACACATTTGTCTTTTTGAATGTGTAAGGATGGTAATCCAAGGTCTCCTGAAATGGCAGTCACCTTATTTTGCTCTTCATAGATGTCGATGCCCCATTGATTCTTGATATGGTGGTCACTGAATCTTGTTTTGTTTCGTATAGGGTTTTCGTGACCTCTTTTGATTTTTGCTTTGATCCCTAACTTTTGCCTGGACCGCTTTTTTGAAGCTTTTTAGTCCACCGGGATTGCCCTAATTTTTGCCTAAGTCTCCTTTTTGGGTGTTCGACTTAGCGGGCTCTTCTTTTGACTCTTTTTTTTTGAAAATTGTGACTGCCAAGTCATTGGTCATTTGAAGAACAACCGACATAAAATTTGGATTTGTATGGTTTCTTCGACACTTCAAGATGTGTGCGAAGAATATCATGTGACTGATCCTTGTATGGGATATTTCACCTTGTAATTTAAATGTGTAGTCAAATCAACTGAAAACTACCCTGCCCCAGGTTAAATGTAAGGGTTTGTAAATCCGAGAGAAACTTCTACTTCTAGGCTCGAAGTGGTTGACTAGGGATTAACTCCTTATCTCTTCCAGTGTTTGGGGATTTGAAACAATGCCTGTACATCATCAGCAAGGTTTTATCCGAAAGCATACAATCAGCAATTATGGGTATTTGTTTTCGTCATTCTCCCTTCAATCTTTGCTAAAACAACAGTTTGATAAGTGAATGGGAGAAATATATTTTTTTATATCAATGGAAAAAATGAGTGGATACGAAAGGATTCGTTCAAAACATGCATAATCATTTCATTAATATTACCATTAAAGGAAATCAACAATACTTGAAAGCAGATAAGTACTTAACATGCAAAGAAAAATACAAATGGAATGCGAGGAATAGCCAAATGGTTGCCAGTGCAGAGGAATCTCTCTCGTGCCTGGTTCACTGCTGAGCTAGCCTTCTTCAGAGTAATGGTATCTCTCCTCATCGAGACTAGTACGATAATTATCTTCAGACCTATTCTCGGAAATTTCTTCCACCGTTTGGACTGATGGACCCGCATAGCTAGGTGAAGGAGTATTGTTGATGTGAAGGCCTCGAGGCGCAAATGAGAACATTTTGGAATCAAGCAGATTTTGTACCTTGCTTTTGAGCATCTTACAGTTTTCAGTTGAATGCCCTTGTGCCCCAGCATGGAAGTCACATCGGGAGTTGGCGTCAAAGCCTGGTGGATATGGAGGACTTACTTGTTTTAGCTCTTTTGGCATTATCAACCCTCTCTTGATCAAGTATGGAAGTACTTGACTGTATGGCATTGGAAGCGGATCGATATGTCTCTCTGGCTTCCTTGGCCTTTGCTGAGCATGTTGGCGCTGCTGATGTGGAATGTTATGTCGTTTGTATGGCTGTTGAAGTGGAATCCATCGTTGATATTGAGGAGGTCCTCGAGTTGTAGGATACTGACCATGTGGAGAGGATAGTGTCTGATATGGAGCTTGTGGAGCCTCCCATACTGCATTAATTTCAGCCTCTTCTTCCTTTTGGAGATTGATAATAGATTCATTCTCAATGCTCTGGATACTCGAGGTGCATTGTATTTTTCCACTTTTAAGGCCATGCTCGATGCGTTCCCCAATTGACACCAAGTGAGCAAAGTCTGATGCTGCACTGCTAATCATCCTTTCAAAGTAAGGACTTTGCAAAGTATCCCTGAATAATTCCATCACTTCTTTGTCCAAGAGTGGTGGTTCAACGCGAGCTGCTAACTCTCTCCATCTTTGGGCATACCCTTTGAAGGATTCGTTGTTTTCTTGAGACAAGGCCCTCAGCTGCATGCGATCGGGAGCCATGTCCAAATTGTATTTGTACTGCTTCAAAAAGGCATTAGCTAGGTCTATCCATGATTGAACATGATTCCTTTCTAACTTCATATACCAACTCAACGATGCCCCAGTCAAACTGTCCTGAAAATAGTGAATCATTAGCTTATCATCGTGGGCATGAGAGGTCATTTTTCGACAAAACATCACCAAATGGTGCTTTGGACAGCTATCCCCTTTGTACTTCTCAAATTCTGGTACTTTGAATTTTGGGGGTATAACTAGGCCAGGTACCAAACACATGTCTAAGGCACTCTGCTCAATAGTATCTTGTCCTTCTATGGCCTTGAGTCTTTTCTCTAGTACGCAACATCTTTTAGCAATCTCATCATCTTGTGATTGTTCAGTATTAACCACAAGGCTTGTCCCATGGGAATCTGGCACAGAGAATGCAAAGCTATGATACTCAACATCATTATGATATGAGGAAACCTTATTTCGAACAATATGACGTTCTTGTACAACCGAGTTATTCACTGGGGTTTGCACATGCTGAGGTTGGGTAGGACTATTTACTGGAGCTAACACCACATTCTCAACCACTTCCGTCTGCTGAATGTTGTCCTCCATCTTTCCTAAATCTATCATAGCCTCCACAAGTTGGTCTATCTGGTTTTTCTTTGAGTCCATATCTCCTCTCAATGCAATGTGGTTTTGCTCCAACAGATCCATAATCTTTTCAGAGCTACTTCAAGTCTGATACGAATGTCGGGAATTCAACTGCGGGTTATGGACAAAGGATGTATGAGTTTTTTGGTATTTTTTTTGTATGGAAAATGATATGAAATTTATGATGATGAATGGAAATGTAATAATATGTGTATGAATGTAGTGACATGTTTAGGATCACAAGTTCAGGGTGTTTTTAGATAGATCAGAATAACGGGTAAATGACAGGTATCTCTAATTAATGGAACCCCATGGGTAGGCTCTACAGTTGGTAGGTTCCTAGAGTCACGGATATTTCTTGAGAACGTCATTGTCGTGACGAAGACTCGTCGGACAATAATATCCTTAAGAAGATCTCGTCAAGGTGAGGTCTTCGTATTGTCCCAACAAGGAAAACTCCATGAGGATTCTACTACACGACTCTCGAGTCCAGGGTTCTAACAAGGTTCTCGGAGTCATAGATCGAGGTTGGAAATATTACTGTAAGATAGTAATACGTCAAAGGGATCTCATCTGATTGGGGCTTTCGTATTAACCCAACAAGTCTGAAACTTCGTAGGTTAATACTACATAACCGCCGGATATAGTGGGTTAAAAGGTCCCTAGAGTCATTGATACAACTTGAGAATACTATCGTCGTGACGAAGACTCGTCGGGCAATAATATCTCAAGAGAATCTCCTCTAGCCGGGGTCTTCGTTTCTTCCCAACAAGGAAAACTCCTTGTGGGCGCCCACTACGCAACCACCAACTTAATCTTATGGTTTTTCTCAGACTCGGGTGGAGAGCCTATCTCACAAAGTATCATCAACCAGAGTTGCCCCAATAAGACATAGTCAATAAATCACAATATAATAATTATGACAGAATAATAATAGCAAAATAAAAAATAACAGATAAACAAACAAGATTAACACACAATACAGAAATTAAACTAAATTAGGCTTCACTCTCTTTTGCTTGGAGCTATTCCCCAGCAGAGTCGCCATCTGTCGCATCTCGAAAAATACGATTCCTCGCGATGGTCGCGGAAAAAAAATTATGTTCGAACAGAGTCGCCACCGAACTTTATTTATCCCAACAAAGGGATAGGAAAATACCGATAAAACCTTTAGGAAATAGAATAATGGTCGTCGCAACCATATTCGGGTTCGGGAGTGGATTACGTAAGGGGAAAGTGTTAGCACCCCTTACGTCCGTTGTACTCAACGGGAACCTTTTAGTTCTAAATTGTGTTTCGAGTGTTAATTTATGTTTGTTTGTTATCTTCAGGTTATTAAAAATAGAAATGGATGAGAACCTCAGAAAGGGAAAGGGGAGGTTTTTTATTAGTGTGCTCGCGAAGATACAACAATCTCCTGCCTACGTATCCTTATGGTGTAATAAGGAAATCAGAGCATTCGTAGTTCGGGAACTACGGTTGGTTGGTGTGTTTTTTATGAACAACTGTTTAGATCGCGTTCTAAAGGTTAAACACTGGCTTGTCTACTCTCGGCGGAGGCTTAAGCATTGGTTTGTTGTGCGCATTAGAAAATATTAACAGTGTTCCTTTTTGAAAAGAGTTTTGGTCACACGAGGGTGACAAGTTGGATTAATATGTTGGATATTTTGTTTGACTGGTTTCGATCGCACGAGGGCGAGAAAGGATAAACTTGGTAGGTTGAGATATTTTTGGTTGGATGACGATTACTCGGATAATTGAGTAAGACAACTCGTATCCTAATAGTCGGGAAAGGGAATAGAAGACTCTAGACCACTTTCTTTTTCATCCTTAATTATAGGAAAGATTTGATAATAGTTAAGGTGCTTTGGGTGGATGACGAATACTCGGATAATCGAGTAAGACAACTCGCATCCTAATAATTCGGGAAAGAGAATAGAAGACTCTAGACCACTTTCTGTTTCATCTGAATATTTATGAAAATAAGGTTGTATATGGTTGATGTATTTTTAGAATAAACGACAAGTGCTCGAATGACTGAGTAAGACAACTCATATCCAAGCATTTGAGAAGAGGAGTTGTAAGCTCAAAACCATCTCCTTTTTCGTATAGTTTGTTACGAAAATAATTTGATTAAGTTGTACGTTTATGGAAAAATGACAATTGCTCGACTGACCGAGTAAGAGAACTCGTATTCAAACAATTGAGGAGAGAAGTTGAAAACTCAAAGTCATTTCCCTTTTCATTTAGTTCATTATGAAAATAATTTGATTTAATCGGGTTTAGAAGTTTGTAGAGGAACGACAATTACTTGACTGACCAAGTAAGAGAACTTGTATTCAAATAATCGAGGAGAAAAATTGAAGACTCAAAGTTATCTCCCTTTTAGTTTCTTGTTATAAAAGGATTTGATTTATTTCTTCTTAAATGGATTAGAAATGACGACCATTTGACTAACCGAGTAAGAAAACTCGTATTCAAATAATCGAGGAGAGGAGTTGAAAACTCAAAACCATCCCCCTTTTCATTTTCAAATAGAGTGTCGTTTAGAGGTGATTAAGTATTTTAATTTAACTTTAATAAAGAATACTCGATGTTTGATCGAGGTTCAAAATTTATGTTTACGAATGGATTGAATTTATTTAGTGAATAGTTCATCTACTCGATTAATTAAAATCGAATAGGTCTCATTGTAAGAAAGCCCAAGAGTAAGCTATGTGAGGTTGATGGCGATGCTTAAAAGCGATCGACTTACAAGGGTATGGAAATGGTCTCGATGTTTAAATCGAGAATTGTATGATTTGTGCTTTTCTTGAAATTAGTTTGTGCTGGATGATGAATTGAAATTGAAATGAAATTATTTGAAATGATTTGTGAAATGTCATGAAATAGTTTTTTTTTGGAATGTGAAGTTTGAGAGAGTAAGAGAAATTAATCAATTTCTTTTTAACAAAATTAATTTATTAAAATTTGTTTAAATTGATTAATTAAATTAATTAAAATTAATTATCAAAATTATTTAATTAAATCAAATAATTAAGTTAATTACAATTAATCAATAAAAATTAAACTAATTAAATATTTTAATCAATTAATGAAGCCAAAAGAGAAAGAAAATGGATACTAGTGTTGATTTGTTGAGAACTTGGCGGCATGAGGACATATATTTGTCGTAAGTAACAACCGCACATTTTTATTTTATCTTCAAAATTAATAGCAAGAATGTACAAAGTTAGTAAAGAAATGGGCCCTTCCTTTCACCATTCAAATGACCCACAATCTGGATTCTTAACTTTTATCCAACAACACAAAATTAATCAGTTTATCAAAAGTCCTAAAATAAGATCGACTTTCTCCAATTTTCATGTACTGAGATAATACCAATCAGAATGCAGCAGGCAAAATGTTCTCAATATCTCAACATTTACTTGCAATAATAACCAATATTCTATAACCTGTACATAGTAATAATAAACAAAACTTTCATAGGCATGAAAATGAATATCAAGTATTTACTCAAATTTCTACATGATAATCCCAGTTTGAAGCACAAAATAATATGACCACACTGAAAATCAAAGATCCAAATGGAAGAAAAAATCAATGTTAACATCAACATAAACCCAGAACTTTAAGACAAGAGCAGTCTTTATATAAAAACAATAAAACCAGAATTTTAAGACAGGAACATCCCAAGAGTATAACATTTATGATCTTATAACAGTATCCATGGCCACAACATGAAATAGCAACAGCATCCCGAGTCTAGGTTCGCAGAAAATTAAACATTTAACTAACGATCTCAACAACTCAATCATGGAATTCAAACGTCATTACCGTAAACATTGTCGAATTGGTGCCGCTGAAATCCACAACTTCGGTCCCAAATCGGATATCTCCACTTCGATTTTCTCTTCTTAGACTCTTTGATACTGAAATCGTGATTTCGTTCTGCAAAATAAAAAAACAATTTGTAACCAGTTTAAATATAAACAACAACCAGCCGCGATAACTTGCAACAGGTCGGTTGCGAGTCAATTGGTTGAAACAGAGAGATGCTTGGATAGGTTGGTAGAGATCGATTGAAGGTTAACGGCGGATTAATCCGTCGATGAGGGTTTTGATGGTGGTGGTTGTTTCGGTGAGGAGTGATGGGGTTTGTTTAAGGGCGGTGGTTGTGTTGCGATGAAGATGATGAAGGCACGGCGGCGAAAGCGGCGGCGATTGAGAGAGACGATGAAGGGTTTTGAAGAGGAAGGTGACGGCGAGTTTTGAAGATGAAATGAACGGCGGAGTGGGCGGTTTGGGGGTTTAGTTGTTGAATGGGTGGCGGAGAGAAAGGTGAAGAGATTGAGATGGCGTGAATAGTGAATGAGAGGATGAGAGATTTTTCTTCTCCTTCCCTGGGTTTTGCAGAGAGAGACGAGAGATTTTTCTTCTTTTTTTTTTTTTTTGATTTTTGAGAGTGGTGAGAGAATTAGTAATGTGAGAGAGTCAATGAGTTGTGAGTGGGTCCTCTTTTTTAGAGGGAGTGGCGTGAGATTTTTTTTAGATTTGAGAGAGAGAGGTAGCTGAGTGATTGAGAGAGACATGTTGGTAGCTGAGTGATTGAGAGAGACGTGTTGGTAGCTGTTGGCATTGCTATTATTTATTTATTTGTTTTTTTTTTAAAAAAGGATCCAATGCAAATATATACATATTTATTTTAATATATTCATTATTCTTTTAAGGAAATAGAATTAATAAAAGAAACTAATTAACATTTGATTTAAATAAATTTTAACTACTTTAATTAACTAACTAACCAAAACTATTGATCCATTAAAAAAATAGAAATCGAATGCAAATTTGATTCGGAAAATTAAACCGGTCACGCTAAAATTGTCAACACAAAACATATTTATTAAAAAAAATACAGTCTTTTCCTCAAATTCTGAAATAATTTTGTATCGATAAAAAAGACTCAGGCGGTTCAAGCTACAACCGAAACAGTCACTGCTGACTTTGCCTGTCTTTGAGAAATGATTCGATTGATTGGTCTGTATTTTCAATAAATTCATTTTGACTGACATCTTAGGTATTATTCATGATGCAAATGTATGTCATGTTATGCATATGATTAAAAATGAAACTAATTCTACGAAAATTTAAATATGCTCGGACAAAATTGGGGTATGACACCTACATTTTATGTAAACCAAGAAAACTTGTTGATTAGGTATTTTTTTCCATTGTTTTTACCCTCATAAAGACCAAGCGTGTGAATTTTTACCACCAATGAGTAAAGACTAAACGTTTGAATTTTTACCAACAATCACAAACTATTCAAACATAAGCTTTTCTATATATGCTTATCAAAATTTACTTACTACAATCCAATGTTACGTAGACTTGCTGTTAATTAGATTAAAACCAATTTAACAATTACAATCAACATTCATTTATATTGCCAATAATATCAATATCACATCAATTTGCATTTATAATCCTACATTATTTTTTCATTATTTCTCAAACTTACCCTTTTTTTAACCTTAAATATAGCAATGGTACACACTTTTCACACATAAGGAAGCAAACCACGTTATCGATAAATAAGTATTTATGTATTTGTGAAAATTCCGACAATGCAACAAGTAAATCTATGTGTAAGATGATTTTGAAATTAATTTTAATATTTGAATTGGTTTAAAATAGTTTTAACATCAATTGTTTTGAAATTGTACAAGGCTCAAATGTAAAATCACTACAAATTTAAAATGACATAATTAATATTTAAATACGTTATTTTTGGTGAGCAATTGAGTCTATGATGCTTGACATGTTGCTAATCAATGTAAATCTAGTTAAGGTGTTTAATATGTTGATCAAGTGATGATATTTGAATATCAAGATGGGTTGATCAATGTGAAGCCTAAAGATATGCAGTGATCTAGTGGATGTGTTTGAATATTTAAATGACATAATTAATATTCATATGATATCATTTAATATGTGGATCAAGTGATGATGTTTGATATGTTGATCAAGTGATGGTTTTTGACAAGTTGTTGATCAAGTGATGGTGCAAGTTATGGTGCCTAACATGTTGTTGATCAATGTACATTAAATTATGATTGCTTGATATGTTGACCAAGTGATGGATTTTGAAGATCAAATTGGATTGACCAATATGAAGCCTAGAGATATGCAGTGATCAAATGGATGTGCTTGAATATTAAGTTGTATAGATTAAGATATGTTGATCAAGATGAAGCCTGAAGATATGTAGTGATCAAGTAGATGTGCTTGAATATCAAGTTTTATAGATCAAGTTGTGATGATCAAGACTGTTTTTATTAGTAATCAAGTTATATCTTGTTCAACTTTGTTCTTACCATTTTATTTGGTAGGAGTTCCATTGTGTTTTTATCTTATTTTTTTTCATCTTTACTTCTAAGAAAATGTATTTTTTTCTATATTTTAGGTAAAATAAGAAAACCAATACACTACTAATGATTAGGAGAAAAAAGCACAAAACAGAGGAGCAAACAACAATCCTTACGACTAGACCATATGGAAGCATTATGGTCGTAGTGGTCGCAGAGAGAAGAACCTCGTTTAGCAAACATGAGGGGTTACGACCAACCTGAAATTCCTTAATATTATAATTTTTGTTTTGGGGATTTCTCTGTTTCTGTTACATATCCCTTGATTTTCTGGATGTTTAACTTCATCATTTAGGGTCTTTACTTCAAAATTAGGCGGATTATAAGTCTATATCATCATGCTAATCATATCACAAATATCTCCCAAAGCATTTGGTATTACTTTGTTTACTCTAAATTCTCTATGTTTTAGTTTTCCAAGTTAATTATTGTTCCTCACTGTTGTTGTACTTGGAGCCTCCATTGGAGAATTTTTGTTTAGTTCTCATTTCTATTTTAAATCAGATTTTATTTATTGTATTATCTATTTTTTTTTAATGTTTATATCATTTCCAATTTTTATGTATGTTTCTCCTTTATCTATGTTTGAGTAGTCTCCTAAGAGATCAAGATTACGAAGATTGTCATGTGACGAGATTGATTAGTATATAAAACTTAAATGAGTTTACCCATCTAACTTGTTGGGTGTATATAGACGAGATTGTCTAATAAAAGAGCTAATGGAGAGACTGGTTCGAATTCTACAAACTAGGCTATTTATTTATGGGTTTTGATTCGGAAGTGGGATGACTAAGTTAAGCCATCTCTTTAAGGCGGTAGGTGGGATCAATCTCCAAGGTAAACAAATACCTTGATTGTTGCCTAAAAGAGTCTAACTTGACTCACTTATAACGAGGCTTGACATGACCTCATACGAGATACATCATCGAGTGGGTGTGACAAGTTTAACGTCGTGTGCTCGCCACCTAGATTAATATTTTGATATTATTTATGTCATTTTAAATTTAAAGTAATTTTACATTCGAATCAACTTGTATTGTCCAATTCAAAATTGTTTAATTTCAAAAATATTAATCTTAAAACTCTTTTAAACAAATTTTAATTTTAAATTTAATTTAGAAAAATTTTCAAAATTCTCCTATAGATGAATTTACTTATTGCCTTGTTCAAATTTTCACAATTACATGAATTGGATCCACACTATTTCTAACTAAGGTATAAAAAAGGTCATTTTTCAAAAATAATGAAAAAATAATGTAGGATTAGAAATGCGATTTTATTTGATATTGATAATTGGCAATATAAATGAATGTTAACTTTAACTATTTTAATTTTGTTTTAATTTAATTAAAAGCAAGTCTACCTAACTTTGGATTGTAGTGAGTAAATTGTGATAAGCATATATAGAATAGCTTGCATTGTTGGTAAAAGTTCACACGCTTAGTCTTTATGATGGTAAAAATGAAATCAACAATCTTAAACAATGTGAGAGTATTGTTAGAACAATAACTTGTTCATGAAGGACGAGAGAAAAGGAGCTCCACCATAAGAGCAAGCTTTGCTTGCTTTGTTAATTGATCTTTTAAAATTCATTACAAAAGTTAGTTGGCTTAAACAATCTTCACTAGCTTTTGTATATATGTTTATCACAGTTGCGATCCACATTGATTATTTATATTGCCAATAATCAATATCAAACAAAGTTATATTTATAATCCTACATTCCTTTTTCATTCTTTTTAATATGACCATTTTTATACCTTAGATATAACAATTGCTTCAAATTTAAAATGACATAATTAATATTCATATGATATCATTTGATATGTGAATCTAGTGATGATGTTTGATATGTTGATTAACTGATATTTTTTAGCAAGTTATTGATCAAGTGATGATACTTGATATATGGATCCAATGATGGTGCAAAATATGTTGATCAAGTTATGATGTCTGACATGTTATTGATCAATGTACATCAAATTATGGTTGCTTGATATGTTTGACTAAATGATGGATTTTGAAGATTTAGATATGTTTATCAAGACAAATCCTAAAGATATGCAGTGATCAAGTGGATGTACTTGTATAACAAATTATACCTTTTTCAACAATGTTTTTATCAATTTTTGCTAGAAATTTCATTGTATTTTTATCTTATTTTTATTCATTTTACTCCCAAGAAAATGTTTTTTGTCTACCTTTTATGTAAACCAAAGAAACTTGTTGATTACTTATGAATATGAGAAAAGGGCCCAAAAAGGAGGAGGCTTATGATTATGAGAAAAGGGCCCAAAAAGGAGGAGGCAAACAACAACGCTTATGATGAGATCACGTGGAAGCATTACGGTCGTAGTGTCTGCAAAGAGGGAAAAAAAAAACTTTTACCACACAAGAGAGGTTACGGCTAGTCTGTAATCCCTCAAAATTATAATTTTTGTTTTTGGAATTTCTCTATTTTTGTTTCACATCCCTTGATTTCGGACTATTTGATTTCATCATTTAGAATCTTTACCACAAAATTAAGTAAATTTCAAGTCTACATCATGAATTTCATATCACAAAGAACTCTCCAAACATTTCGTATTACTTTGTTTACTCTAAATTCTCTATGTTTTAGTTTTCTAAGATGATTATTATTCCTCACTGTTGTTGTATTTGAAGCCTCCATTGGAGCAATTTTTATTTTATTTCTCATTTCTATTTTAAATCAAATTTCATTTATTGTATTTTCTATTTTTTATTTCTCATTTCTATTTTAAATCAAATTTCATTTATTGTATTTTATATTTTTTAATATTTATTTCATTTCCAATTTCGATGTATGTTTTGCCTTTATCTATATTTGAGTAGTCCCTTAAGGGCTATGGATGATGAGGATTGTCATATGACATATCTCGTATGAACTCTTAGACATTTTATTACAAGAACAATCTAAAAATTATTTTGGAAATTCAATTTTTTATAAATAGATATCCATTATGACAGAGACATTTTAGATTTCAATCACATGCTAAAAATGTGTGTTTCGATGTCTAATAGCAAAATTCTGAACAATTGAGTATGAGGCGACAAAAGTGTCTCGAACTCTTATGAGAAATTATCATTTTTATAGATAGGAGAAAAATTAATCTTAAATAAATAAATTGAGTCGACGAAAGTGGACAAATTACTTATTTAAGATTGGACAACACGCGGACAAAAATAGGTATTGACTAATTTTCTCTTTTTTTTTTAATTCGTGCGTTTCTTGTATTAGATTGCAAAAGTTTATGTGTTTGTTAGGATAGAAATCATGTATCCTAGATCTTGTTTTAAGTTTATTATTTTTAAACAAACAAAATTCAATATCCAAATCGAAAATTTTATCGAGTATTAAATAAATCCCATTAAAATAAAAAATTGTACTCAAATTTTTGTCTCTGAAAATGATAGCTCATTTATATTTCGGTATTGTCATGCGCTTGTGGCATATTAAGTTTTTGTTACGGTTATCAGAAATCAATTTTTCTATTTTGAAAGTCAATATTTCGTTACCATTTTTTAATTTTGGTTTGATGCGGGAGGTATTACTTTAATTAATTAAAATAGAAATATTTTCATGTGTCCTAGTGTAGATGAAAACATCTTCTAATATTCTACACTTATTTGACATCAAATCGCCAATTGTGCCATTCAGCAGTGAACAATTGTTGCCATGTTCTTGAAAAGTATTACATTGTAAAAACTAAACACAACATATGAGCCAATATGTTTATGATTTAAGACGGTAGAAAAATATTGATAAAATATTAAAACTTTAATTCTTCTAAAATATGTCATTTTATTATATTTAATTTAAAAACTATTCTTTAAAACAAAATTATTTTTGAAATAGAATGATCCCCACTTTCATATATATATATATATATATATATATATATATATATATATATATATATATATAATATATATATATATATATATATATATATATATATATATATATATATATATATATATATATATATATATATATATATATATAATATATATATATATATATAAATATAATATATATATATATATATATATATATATATATATATATATATATATATATATATATATATATATATAATATATATATATATATAATATATATATATATATATATATATATATATAATATATATATATATATATATATATATATATATATATATATATATATGTATATTCAAAAGATTAAAATACAAAATATCTACATTAAAGATAAATCCAATTAATTACACATATCACATAAAAAGTGTATCTCAACAAAAGTTATTTGACTTTTGATTTTGCAATTAAAATCAATTTGAAACTCGAAAATTTAAATGTATGAATTTTATTAACATTCTATTTTAATTAAAGGGTAATGCTAACTTGTGCCCCATAGGCACATGTTAAGAGATAAATATAGAAACAAAATTCTTGAAAGTTGTGTATTAAATTTATTAGAAACTTATAATTAATAATTTTATTTATTTTTTCAAAACAAATTTTCTATTTGTGGGTTTCTTAACATATGTCCTTGGGGCACAAGTTAGCATTACCCTTAATTAAATCAAACATTAAATAGAAATTATTCAAATACATATTATTCTTAAATTGTGATACTTTTAATTATGCAATAATGATGCGGTGGTGGTAAGTAATCAATATGGCACATTCTTTTTTTATTATGTATGAAAATGAGATTTTGTTTTTAAAATAATCAACTTAATTTTTTTTTGAAAATAATAATTATTTCAAAAAAAATACCAAAATAACAACATTTAAAGGAGGATGCGCTAGATGAACCGGCACATCTCTTAAACATTAAGAGGAGGCGCCCAAGGCATTAGCGCCTGCATTGGACTCCTCATGAGGAGGCGTCAATGTTTTTGGCGCATGCATTAGCCCTCATGAGGAGGCGACAATGCCTCTGGCGCCTGCATGTTGCCTTAAGTGGAGGCGTCAATGCCTCTGGTGCCTGGTTGTTGTTGACATGTTGGGCGCCTGGCCTCTTGGTGCATGCATTTTATGCCTTCTCTGTATAAATATCACGCCTTAGATGCAATAGTTTTCACACAAAATCATCCCTTACTACCATATGTTCTCTAATTCAACTCCACTCTCCTTCATGTTTTTGTGTTTTAACCATGTCTTCATACATTCAAAAGCGAAACGCTGATGTAATATTTGTCGCCGTTGGGCTTCGATACAGATTTGTCTCTGGAACACAAATACGTTTGAACGTATTATCGGATGTTGTACAATTGGTTAGAGAGAGAAATTGGAGATGGTGAAATGATTAGAAGAATACAATGGCTTGTGCCCACGTTCAACCAAAATGGAGAAGTGCGCGAATGAGTGGATATTAAGACCGACCAAGACGCTCGTAGGATGATGCATTACATGTTTAAAATTGTTTTGATGGTTGTAATCGCATAGTTCTTGCATTCTAGTTATTTTAATTGTTTGTGTTATTGTTTATGTAATGGTATTTTCATCACAGACGTCTAATATGAAATAAATTTAGTTTTTCATATATTGCAACAGAGGTACATGTGAATTTATCTGGTTGTGCCCGTTCCAACACTAGGACAGTTATTACGATTGTGACCTGGCTGACGGCATGAACTACATAATCTAACCATTTTGTTCGCTGTATCCATTTCGGTTCGAATCCAGGTGCTATTTGGGCGACCCTTTTTCTTCCTTCGCATAACTTCGTTGTGCCAGACGATGTCCCCTTGATATTCTAGCCAGTAATCCTCTTTTCTCACTGCGGAAAAACTAATTTTATAAACATTTGATAAACTAGTGACTTTGTAAACTTCAGATAGCAAGTAGGATGGATCCCTTCGAACCTTTTAGCATGCCGCAATGACATGGGAGCAGGGCGTACGAAAGGCTTGGAACTTTCCGCAGTCGTACAAACCTCTATCTAGTTCGACTCTATATTGTCCCATCGGCATGCCTTCATTGTGATTCATGGACTCGACAACGCTATACCAACCTCTAGTGCGGTCAAACACCGTGACTACATGTGTGTTTGCTTTGGCAGCTTCATGTCTAATGAATTTCATTGAAGCATCACTAAACAACAACCCAGATTGCAACACTGAACTCCATTTGGAACGTCTTCTCTCAAATAGTGCCCCTAGCCTGAAATATGTTTCCTGCACCAAAGCGGTTATAGGTAGGTTACGGATGCCTTTGAAGACAAATTTTATTGATTCCACAAGATTTGTTGGCATGTGGCCCCAGCACTGACCGTTGTCGTATGACATATTCCACTTCTCCAACGGAATACTATCGATCCACCGTACTGCATCTTCGTTTGACAATCTTATTTCTTCACGGTAGTGTTTGAAAGAAGGTTCTGATAATGTGTAACCTGCATTGACAACCTTCATCTGCAACGTCTTATCTTTGATTTCCCGCATGAAATTCTGAGCAATATGTCTAATACAAAAGACATGCGTCGAAGGAGGATTTTGCCAACCATTGTCAATGTTATTATATGCTCTAATGATTGAAGGGTGTCTGACGGAGATCAAACATAAGTTAGACTGAGGTGCAACGTGACTGACAAACATATGTTGAACATCGTCATCATCTCGAATCTTCTTCTGATAAAACTTCACCTGGTTTTCTACAAATCAAACTGGATTTTTATAGATGATTTGGCCCATATTACTGAACTGCAATTTCTTTTCTATTCTTTATTTCAGATGCGAAAATAAAAACTGAATAATTGATGATCAAATATTTCACCTTCGATATGGGCACTAATCATGTAATATTGTGAGGAAGACATTTTTTTAAAATCTAACTTTCTTTTCTATACTGAAATTGAATGCAATGCTATGTTGTTCATCTGCACAGACTAAATACCGTAAACGTTGAATGCGTTGATCACTCGGTTCGTCTGCACAGACTTGACCATGCATACAGTGAAAAGAATACACATGCAGTGACAAGAATGACAAGAAAACACATGCGCCCAAAGAATCTCTGTGGCAAGGAATCTCACAAGAGAGTCTCTTCCTTAACAGTCCAAACAGACGTCCATTCCCTAGGCGCATAACATAACATAGGCACCAAGAGGGAGGGTGTAACACCCCGAATAAAATAAGAGAATTATTTAAATTAAGTTAATAATATATTTATTAATTTAATTAAATAAATTGAATTATTGGATTATTATTATTATTATTATTTGGAATAATAATTAGTGGAAAATATATAAGTTGGAATAAGAGAAAAGGGTTTTCATTTTTGGTAAAGAGTTTTCACATGAAACAGAGAAGCGGCTGAAAAGTGGAAAGTGGAGAAAGGGCAAAGAGGAAGAGCTAGAGAGCAAAGGTTGAAGAACGGAAAAGCTTGAAGCTTAGAGATTGCCGGATTATCTCAGGTAAGGGGGGGTTTATCGTCGTTTAATGGGTATTATAGATTAACATGTCATGGGTAGTGATAAACCGTTGAAGTGACCCTAATTGGGATGTTGAATGCTGAAATATTGTGATGAATAAGTTGTATTAAAGCTGTAATTGATTCCGTAATTGTGTGAGTCGTGTTCCCCCGAACGTATAGCTTTTTACGGAAATTGAATCGGAGGTCCGGAAGTCCTCCAACGGCGGAAAATGCGGAGAACTCTGCATTTTGCCTTGTGTTAGCGCAGGAACTGCTGTTTTGTCTGCGTTAACCGGTTAACCCAGGGCGTTAACCGGTTAACACTGTTATATTTTGTGGAAATGTGCTGTTTTGCCTGCGTTAACCGGTTAACCCAGGGCGTTAACCGGTTAACACTGTTGCGTTTTGCCAGAAAGTGTGTTTTGTCCTGCGTTAACCGGTTAACCCAGGGCGTTAACCGGTTAACACTGTTGGAAATTAGAAAAATTGATATTTTTAATGTTGTGAACCTAATTGGTGATTGGCCTATTATAGTTAATTGTGAGGAGTAATTTTGTTGGATTTATGTTATGAAGTGTTGATACAAGTATGTTGCTGAGTTGTTCCGTGTACGGAAAGTTGTTGAAAATACTGAGTTGTAGGCTTGGTGAGCCAAAGTTGATTATAAGTTGATGTTGTTGAAAACATTGTTGTATTGCTATTATTATTATGTTGTCGACAGTTTAAAGTCGTGTATGCCATGTACATTCATATGCATTAAGTCGGAGCTTTGCTCACACCACGTTGGCCTGGATTGGCAAATTTTAAGTTGAAAGTTGAAGGCTTATGCCTTGATGCCCAATAAAATGGCAATGATTTTAAGTTGGGAGTTTTACTCCGAATGGTACCACATGCATGACGAGTCGAGTCTCATTAGAG
Source organism: Lathyrus oleraceus (assembly GCF_024323335.1). Lineage (NCBI taxonomy): Eukaryota > Viridiplantae > Streptophyta > Magnoliopsida > Fabales > Fabaceae > Lathyrus > Lathyrus oleraceus. Next base: position 373,561,302 of record NC_066580.1, read on the forward strand.
TTGCATTTTGTTGGCTTGTTGTATGGATATTTAATTTAATTGAGGAGTGGAATTGTGTTGATATTAAGTATGATGTTTGAGTTGATGTGCCGTTACTGGATGTATGTTACGATTAGGGTGATGAAATGTGTGAATTTACTTAGCATTACATGATGATTTATAATGCTTATTATATCGATTGAGGAACTCACCCTTACAACTATTTTTCAGGTAACGAACAAATGAGTTGAGTGGAAGCTAATGCTTGGAGTCTAGTGTAGTCTCCTAAGTGGGTCATGCTCTGATAGATGTAACATCGGGAGGGAACAGTTTTAATATTGTTGTTGAAAATTGTTGAACCAGTTTACATGTAGTATGTTGCATGTTTTGAATGATCAATTTGATCTCTATCCGCTGCGTATTGTGCAAATGTTTTATGTTTTGAGTTAATGAAAGAGCATGACAGTTATTATGGTGTGAAATGTTGTGTGACACCCTTGATTGCATATTTACTCTGATTGATATGTGTTATTTTAATTATATACTCGGAGTATTTTAGAAGGGTGTTACATTAGTGGTATCAGAGCAGGTTGGTCTGTCCGGCCAGTTGTCGTGTCGTTACTGTCTAACAATTGTGTATTGTTACTAATCTAACTTTTAAGTTGTGTTGTGTTGATAAGTTGAAATGGCTGGAAGGAATGACGCTGCAATGGCTGCCGCAATGCAAGCGATGGCACAAGCTGTGCAGAACTTGCCAAATGCTGGTGGTGATGCTGGATCACGTAGCTTGGCGACTTTTCAGAGAGAGAATCCGCCGGTGTTTAAAGGGAAGCATGATCCAGATGCAGCCTTGGGATGGTTGAAAGAGATCGAGAGAATCTTCCGTGTTATGGATTGCACTCCAGCTCAGAAGGTTCGGTATGGTACTCACATGCTAGCAGTCGAAGCTGATGACTGGTGGCTAGAGACTCACGAGAGGTTGACCGTGGCAGGTGAAGTCATTACTTGGGATGTATTCCGTAGGGAATTCATGAGAAAGTATTATCCGGAAGATGTCCGTGGTAAGAAGGAAATTGAATTCCTTGAGCTGAAGCAAGGAAACATGTCTGTCACTGATTATGCTGCGAAATTTGTGGAGCTGTCCAAATTTTATCCTCATTACACTGGTGCTGGTGCTGAATTTTCAAAGTGCATCAAGTTTGAAAATGGACTGCGCTCTGAAATTAAGAAGGCTGTTGGGTATCAGAAGATACGCATTTTTACTGAATTGGTTGATAGCTGCAGGATATTTGAAGAAGACAATAATGCTCATTACAAGATTGTCAGTGACCGCAGGGGCAAGCAACATCAAAACCGTGGAAAGTCGTATGATGCTCCAGTGGGAAGAGGGAAACAAGGAGCTGCTTCGGCTCAGAGGACCAGTAGGGGAGGTGCTCCTGCTGGTATAGTTTGCTTCAAATGTGGTCAGGCTGGTCATAAGAGTAATGTATGCACTGCTGAAGTAAAGAGATGTTTTCGTTGTGGTAAGACTGGTCATGCAATAGCTGATTGCAAGCACAAGGAAATGATTTGTTTTAATTGTGGCGAAGAAGGGCATATTGGAAGTCAGTGTCAGAAGCCAAAGAAATCTCAAACTGGGAAGGTGTTCGCATTGACCGGAACTCAAACCTCCAGTGAGGACAGACTTATCCGAGGTACGTGTTATATTAATGGCTTTCCTCTTGTAGCTATTATTGACACAGGTGCGACTCATTCCTTTATATCTTTGGATTGTGCTGTGAAACTTAAGTTAGAGATATCTGAGATGTTTGGTAGTATGGTAATTGATACTCCTGCGAAGGGTTCAGTGACTACTACTTCGGTTTGTTTAAATTGTCCTTTGAGTATTTTTGGTAGAGACTTTGGGATGGACCTAGTGTGTCTTCCACTAGTGCAGATTGATGTTATTCTGGGTATGAACTGGTTGGTGTTTAACCGAGTTTCTATCAACTGTTTTGATAAGACGGTGGTCTTTCCTGAGATTGAGGAGGGAAAGAGTTTGTTTCTATCAGCAAGGCAAGTGAATGAGGAAGTAGCTGATGGGGCAGAGTTGTTTATGCTGTTAGCGACTTTGGAGGCTAAAGATAAACTGGTGATTGGCGATCTAGCCGTGGTGTGTGATTTTCCTGATGTGTTTCCGGAAGAGGTGAATGAATTACCGCCAGAGCGCGAGGTGGAGTTCTCGATTGATTTGGTACCTGGTACTAGGCCGATATCGATGGCTCCGTACCGTATGTCTGCTGTTGAGTTAACTGAATTGAAGAGTCAGTTGGAAGATCTGTTGGATAAGAAATTTATTCATCCGAGTGTGTCACCGTGGGGTGCACCAGTGCTATTGGTTAAGAAGAAAGAAGGTACTATGAGGTTGTGTGTGGACTACAGGCAACTGAATAAAGTGACGATCAAGAATCGGTATCCTTTGCCGATGATTGATGATTTGATGGATCAGTTGGTTGGTGCAAGTGTGTTCAGCAAAATAGATTTGAGATCTGGGTATCATCAGATCCGTGTGAAAACCGAGGATATTTAGAAGACTGCTTTCAGAACAAGGTATGGACATTATGAGTATTCTGTAATGCCTTTTGGTGTGACTAATGCGCCTGGAGTATTTATGGAGTATACGAATAGGATTTTCCACCCGTACCTAGACAAGTTTGTTGTGGTGTTTATTGATGATATTTTGGTGTATTCGAAATCTGAAGAAGAGCATGCTGAACATTTGAGAGTGGTTTTGGGAGTTCTACGAGAAAAGAAGTTATTTGCTAAATTGTCCAAGTGTGAATTTTGGTTAGGAGAGGTGAGTTTTCTTGGTCATGTGATTTCAAGAGGTGGCGTTGCTGTTGATCCTTCTAAGATAGAAGCGGTATCTAAGTGGGAAGCTCCGAAGTCTGTTGCTGAGATTCGAAGTTTCCTTGGTTTGGCTGGTTATTATAGGAAGTTCATTGAGGGATTTTCTAAGTTGGCGTTACCATTGACGATGTTGACTAGGAAGGGGCAAGCGTTTGTTTGGGACTCAAAATGTGAAGGAGGTTTCCAAGAGTTAAAGAGAAGGTTAACTACTGCTCCTATTCTGATATTACCGAGTTCGTCGGAATCATTTGAAGTTTACTGTGATGCTTCATTGTTGGGTTTGGGTGGCGTGTTGATGCAGAATAAGCAGGTTATAGCTTATGCTTCAAGACAGCTGAGGGTTCATGAGAGGAACTACCCGACGCACGATTTAGAGTTGGCGGCTGTGGTGTTTGTTCTGAAGTTATGGAGGCATTACTTGTACGGGTCAAGATTTGAGGTTTTCAGTGACCATAAAAGTTTAAAGTATTTGTTTGATCAGAAAGAGCTGAATATGAGGCAGAGAAGATGGTTAGAGTTTCTGAAGGATTATGACTTTGGTTTGAATTACCATCCGGGTAAAGCAAACGTAGTGGCTGATGCATTGAGTCGGAAATCATTACATATGTCTATGCTAATGGTTAAGGAATTGGATTTAATTGAGCAGTTTAGAGACTTGAGTTTGGTGTGTGAGAGTACTCACAATAGTGTTAAATTGGGGATGTTGAAGTTAACAAGTGGTATTCTGGATGAGATCAGAGAGGGTCAGAAATCCGATGTGCTTTTGGTTGATAAGTTGACTCTAGTGAATCAAGGTCAAGGTGGCGAATTCAGAGTTGATGAAAATGGTGTTGTGAGATTTGGTAGTCGGGTGTGCATTCCGAATGTTACCGAACTTAAGAAGAGTATTCTTGAAGAAGGGCATCGTAGTGGGTTGAGTATTCATCCTGGAGCTACGAAGATGTATCATGATTTAAAAAAGTTATTTTGGTGGCCGGGAATGAAAAGAGAAATTGCGAGTTTTGTTTATTCTTGTTTGACTTGTCAGAAGTCAAAGGTTGAGCATCAGAAGCCGTCTGGGCTAATGCAACCGTTGGCTATTCCAGAGTGGAAGTGGGATAGTGTCAGTATGGATTTTGTTTCTGGTTTACCGAGGACAATTAAGAATTTTGAAGCTATTTGGGTGATTGTTGACAGATTGACAAAGTCGGCTCATTTCATTCCGATCAGAATGGACTATCCGTTAGAGAAATTAGCTGAGTTGTATATTGAGAAAATTGTAAGTTTGCATGGTATTCCGTCGAGTATTGTTTCGGACAGAGATCCTAGATTTACATCGAAATTCTGGGAAGGTTTGCAGAAGGCTTTGGGAACTAAACTGAGATTGAGCTCTGCATATCACCCGCAGACTGATGGTCAGACTGAGAGGACGATTCAGTCACTAGAGGATCTATTGAGGGCTTGTGTTCTGGAAAAGGGAGGTGCTTGGGATTGTTATTTACCTTTGATTGAGTTTACCTACAACAATAGTTTTCATTCGAGCATTGGTATGACGCCGTTTGAAGCTTTGTATGGTAGGAGATGTCGGACACCGTTATGTTGGTATGAGTCCGGTGAGAGTGCTGTGGTTGGACCGGAAATTGTTCAACAAACTACGGAAAAGATTAAGATGATTCAGGAGAAGATGAGAATTGCTCAGAGTCGTCAGAAGAGTTATCATGACAAGAGGAGGAAATCACTTGAGTTCCGAGAGGGAGATCACGTGTTCCTTCGTGTTACTCCGATAACTGGGGTTGGTCGAGCTTTGAAGTCAAAGAAGTTGACACCTCGATTTATTGGTCCTTATCAGATTTTGGAGAGGATAGGAGAGGTAGCCTATCGTATCGCTTTACCGCCGTCACTTGCGAATTTGCATGAGGTTTTTCATGTGTCTCAGTTGAGAAGGTACATTCATGATCCGTCGCATGTGATCCAAGTAGATGATGTACAGGTGAAAGATAACCTGACTGTTGAAATATCGCCTATGAGGATTGAGGATCGAGAGTTGAAGCAGTTGCGGGGTAAAGAGATTGCCTTAGTGAAAGTAGCTTGGGGAGGACCAGCAGGTGGCAATGTGACTTGGGAACTGGAGAGTCAGATGAAAGAGTCTTATCCAGAGTTATTTGCTTGAGGTATGTTTTCGAGGACGAAAACTCTTTTAGTGGGGGAGAGTTGTAACACCCCGAATAAAATAAGAGAATTATTTAAATTAAGTTAATAATATATTTATTAATTTAATTAAATAAATTGAATTATTGGATTATTATTATTATTATTATTTGGAATAATAATTAGTGGAAAATATATAAGTTGGAATAAGAGAAAAGGGTTTTCATTTTTGGTAAAGAGTTTTCACGTGAAACAGAGAAGCGGCTGAAAAGTGGAAAGTGGAGAAAGGGCAAAGAGGAAGAGCTAGAGAGTAAAGGTTGAAGAACGGAAAAGCTTGAAGCTTAGAGATTGCCGGATTATCTCAGGTAAGGGGGGTTTATCGTCGTTTAATGGGTATTATAGATTAACATGTCATGGGTAGTGATAAACCGTTGAAGTGACCCTAATTGGGATGTTGAATGCTGAAATATTGTGATGAATAAGTTGTATTAAAGTTGTAATTGAGTCTGTAATTGTGTGAGTCGTGTTCCCCCGAACGTATAGCTTTTTACGGAAATTGAATCGGAGGTCCGGAAGTCCTCCAACGGCGGAAAATGCGGAGAACTCTGCATTTTGCCTTGTGTTAGCGCAGGAACTGCTGTTTTGTCTGCGTTAACCGGTTAACCCAGGGCGTTAACCGGTTAACACTGTTATATTTTGTGGAAATGTGCTGTTTTGCCTGCGTTAACCGGTTAACCCAGGGCGTTAACCGGTTAACACTGTTGCGTTTTGCCAGAAAGTGTGTTTTGTCCTGCGTTAACCGGTTAACCCAGGGCGTTAACCGGTTAACACTGTTGGAAATTAGAAAAATTGATATTTTTAATGTTGTGAACCTAATTGGTGATTGGCCTATTATAGTTAATTGTGAGGAGTAATTTTGTTGGATTTATGTTATGAAGTGTTGATACAAGTATGTTGCTGAGTTGTTCCGTGTACGGAAAGTTGTTGAAAATACTGAGTTGTAGGCTTGGTGAGCCAAAGTTGATTATAAGTTGATGTTGTTGAAAACATTGTTGTATTGCTATTATTATTATGTTGTCGACAGTTTAAAGTCGTGTATGCCATGTACATTCATATGCATTAAGTCGGAGCTTTGCTCACACCACGTTGGCCTGGATTGGCAAATTTTAAGTTGAAAGTTGAAGGCTTATGCCTTGATGCCCAATAAAATGGCAATGATTTTAAGTTGGGAGTTTTACTCCGAATGGTACCACATGCATGACGAGTCGAGTCTCATTAGAGTTGCATTTTGTTGGCTTGTTGTATGGATATTTAATTTAATTGAGGAGTGGAATTGTGTTGATATTAAGTATGATGTTTGAGTTGATGTGCCGTTACTGGATGTATGTTACGATTAGGGTGATGAAATGTGTGAATTTACTTAGCATTACATGATGATTTATAATGCTTATTATATCGATTGAGGAACTCACCCTTACAACTATTTTTCAGGTAACGAACAAATGAGTTGAGTGGAAGCTAATGCTTGGAGTCTAGTGTAGTCTCCTAAGTGGGTCATGCTCTGATAGATGTAACATCGGGAGGGAACAGTTTTAATATTGTTGTTGAAAATTGTTGAACCAGTTTACATGTAGTATGTTGCATGTTTTGAATGATCAATTTGATCTCTATCCGCTGCGTATTGTGCAAATGTTTTATGTTTTGAGTTAATGAAAGAGCATGACAGTTATTATGGTGTGAAATGTTGTGTGACACCCTTGATTGCATATTTACTCTGATTGATATGTGTTATTTTAATTATATACTCGGAGTATTTTAGAAGGGTGTTACAGAGGGCGCTCCTTCTATACATTTACTCCTAGGCGCCAAGAGGAAGGGCGTCTCTTCCTTGCATGTGATTATTCACATACATGCGCCTAAGACTATGTCTACTCTACTTTTGTCATTGCATGCAACCAATCACATGGTTCGTAGGTTGCAAACCTAGTAACGCACTCATCTATAAATAGCCTTCAAATCAAAATATCAAATCATCTCCAACACTACTCATCTACGCTCTTTCTTTACCATACAATTTCACTACCACGCTTAAGCACTACAACATCAAATTATGTCTCTGTTGACTATGGGTGATGAACGCAGAGGAACACTCGAGAATATCACGACATTTGTATGTTGTCACTCTGTTTTTACTTATTCCATTTTTAAGTAGTATACCTTTGTTATCTATGTTTGTATTATATATTACTTCTTATTATTGTATTTCTTACTTATGTGTTATTAGGATCCAAAGCATTTTTGATGTCGTGTACATGAATATGTACCCCACAATCCTTTGATAGAATCATATATTAGAGGATGTGGATTTGGAAATCTCCTTAACATTGTCTCATACTCGGTGGACTACAAGTTCATTCTTTCTTTGTTGGAGAGGTGGAAACCCGAGACCCACACATTTCACCTTTCTATCGGTGAGTGTATCGTCACACTTGAGGACCTATACATGTTGTTGGATCTCCGTATAGATGGAAAGGCTGTGAATGGTAGAGTTAACCAAGACAACTCTATCTGCAACGAATTATTGGGTGCCCCTTTGTGCGACGACCAAACTGAGGGAGAGTCATTTGGTCAAGCAAGAGGGCAAGGTATAAATTTAAAATATCTTTAAAAATATTATGCGAGTATAATATTGTCCGAAGAATAAACTGAATACGAGAAAATAGTTAAAGTTTGGTGTTATATTATGATTTTATTTGGTAATTTTTTTTTCCAGAAAGTACAAGTAATTCAGTAAATATTATGTATTTACCTTTGTTACGCAACATTAATAAGGTAAGCACATATAATTGGGGTTCAATTGTGTTGGCCCATCTATATAGTGCAATGTGTAAAACTGCAAAAAAAGAATACTTGTACGTTTTTTTCATGTGCGTATTTGCTACAAGCATGGGGTTGGTCAAGAATGTCGTCACTCGCACCGACAAACGAAAACTCATTCATGTTCCCGTTTGCAACAAAGTAAGTCTAACACTTTACCATTTAATTAATTATATTTTATATTACAATTAACTGTAAATAATATTTTTCACTTTTTTTATCTAAGGGGGTCAGTAAGGGGGATGAACTACAATAGGTGTCTGAAACACGCTATTGTAGTCTATCGTAATCTATTGAACCACATTGGACATTAAGATGTAATACTCCTACATAACTATATTTTAATTTAAAAATACTTATCAAATTATTTATCATCTAATCGTTTTATATTATTTTACAGTTTATCTGGAGGCCATATCTGGGTTTTGATCATGATGTGAACCATGACGATACTGCAGTTTGGACAACAAAGACATCGATTATTCGAATCACTATGGTGAAAATGCACCAGAGTGACCGGGTCAAACTGCAGTTCGGCATGCAACAACAGATTCCAAAACCTCCCACGTGTTTGGCGAATTGGCATAAAAAAAGGGTTGATGCACAATGGGATTATTCATACTGGAGAGACTTTGCAAAAGAGATGTGTCGTCAATGGAGGAATCGAAGACAACACATCTTAAACGAACCAGTCATCAATGGTGCAAGACTAACTCAACAATATATGGCATGGTTTAGGTCGGTAACAACTCAACAATTTGTATCTGAGCCGCGGTATTTTATGGATCCACACCAACTAGCTTCGTCATCGTACGCCCCACAAAAATTCCCCGCCCAACACCAATGTCAAACCATCCAAACCCAACAATCCACCTCACAACATCAACCTACCACATACACACAACAAACTAAACACCCAACCTCGCAACCCGTTCATGCCATCCACCCAACAACCAAACACCCAACGTCGCAATCCATTCATGCCACCCACTCAACCACAAAAACAAGAATCAAACCCTACCCACCAATAACCATACGCTGCAACCACAACCGTCTACAACCCAGATGATTCATATGGGTCACTTCATCGTAGCCCCCACCAATGACCACTCAAACATTCCATCACCAAAACACACAACCATTGTTTAACTATGGTACGCCTCATTGCTTCGTTTCCAAAATGATTCAATGTCCCAATTTGGGAAACTATACCGTCCCCAATCCACCCAACCCCTTCGACCTAACTACGATGACATGAACACCGAACTCCATTACGAAAGCGCTGTTGGCCAGAGCCCCTTCGGATATTGGGAACAAATGATGACACACCTGTCAAATATCGCTGGAACTTCCGCCGGACCTTCACATCAACCATCATTCGATCAAGTCAGCACACAATGACCTCAAACACCTCAAGAAAATCGTGGGAGACCTCGGAGACAAACTAACGCACTTGGATGCGGAACAGGGGGACGTTTCGATCACGTCGGTCATTAAATTTTTGTCAATCCTATGAAACAATTATTACCACATGAATAATTATTTTTTACATTATTCTTTTTTATTTGATAAATAAAAAAAAATTAAAAATTAAAAAAGTTAAAAATACAAAAAAATAATACAAGGGTGTATGCGCCAGATGAATTGGAGCATACACCACATGCACCATGTAGGCGCCAGAGACATTGACGCCTCCTCATGAGGGCCAATGCATGCGCCAAGAGCATTGTCGCCTCCTCATGAGGAGCCCAATGCAGGCGCCAATGCCTTGGGCGCCTCCTCTTGATGTTTAAGGGATGCGCAAGTTAATCTGGCGCATCCTCTTCTAAATGTGGTTATTTTGGTTTTTTTTTAAATAATTGTTATTTTTTTTTTAAATTGATTATTTTAAAAAAATCATGAAAATGACTCCTTTTTATAGCTTAGATAACAGTAATGTGGGTCCAATTTAGAAAGCTTTCACACACCCGAAGCAAATTGTAAAGGATAAATAAATATTTATTTAATGTAATTGTAAAAGTTTGTGAGGAGACAAAAAAAAGTAAATTTATCTATAGGATGATTTTAAAAAAATTCTAAATTAAATTTAAAATTAAAATTGGTTTAAATGAGTATTAAGATCATTGTTTTGAAATTAAATGACTTTGAATTGTGCAATACACATTGATTCAAATGTAAAATGACATAAATAATATTCAAATAATAATGGGTGTGGTGAAGATGTGAGATTAAACTCATCTCACTTTCTCTATGATGTATATGATATGAGGGCTTGTCAAACCATATTATAAGCGAGATCAATTAAACTTTCTCAATCAATAATTGATGAACTCGTTGGTATATTGACCTCTATTCTTGTATTAAAGAAGTGACTCACCTCAATCACCTCACTGACAATTATTGGGGAGGCAACTCAATTTTTCCGCTTTAAACTTCTTTTATGCAAATTTAATTTTTGATCTTAAACATAAAGAAAATGTTGGCCATTTTGCTGATATTTATCTAGGCGAGTTAATTTCCTCTCTAAGCAAAGATTTCACTAACAAAGCTTGTCTAGCAAAATGTTATTATCGTTAAGCGGAAATTTCAAATCTTAGATGCAAATATTTTATTCAAAATACCAATTTTGTATGATGATAGCCTTATGGATTGGATGTTACGACTTAATCTCAGCAGAACCATGTGACATGTACTTTACTATTTCTTTTTAGTTATTTCTATAACCTAACATGATTTATTCTCTTAATACATAATTGTTTAAAAATAAAATATAAATATGTTTTGAAATTAACCATATTAATTTTATATTAGCGATAATAATATTTGTTAGTGAAACTACTTAAATAATGGTCAGTCAAACTACCAAAATATTCGTTATTGAAAGATGAAGCGGTAATTTATTAATCATTGGTTTAACTCTACAAAGAAGTGACAATTAACATGGTAACATAATTCTTTATGGATGAATTTTGTATACATGACATTTGTTGTTTGTTGAATAAACATCAACTTTGAATCGAATTGTTTCCTCATCTGAATAGATTGACTCACAAAACTCATCTCATTCGTATGTCAATTTCATTTTATACAAATCTTCGATGTTTGATAAAGTAAAGAACTTTTTCTTGTCGTTATCATCACATAGAAGAAGATGGTCATAGTCATAATCTCTTAATATTATTGCAAAGTCTACTTGCAATTTTTAAAAAATAAATAAAAGAAGGAAAAAAGTTAAAAAATAATTTATGAAAGTAATATTTATAGGAAAAGAATTATAAGAACTCAACTAATTTCGGCAAATAAATATTAATAGGGGTTAGTCTAATATCAAATGAAAAAAATATTTTGATGGAAGAAGCACTAACTGTGATAAGGTGGTTGTTAGATACCCAAAAGTGCTTATTTGAGCTATCAAATATGGGCATCTTTCACTCCGTTTCCTTGCTAAAGTGTTCGAAACAACCTTTGTTTTTGATGAATTGCAATACAATGATAAACGATCTTGGTACCTTTGATTTGTGTGTTATTGTGTAGGAATTAGGCATGAAATAATAAAAAATGAAGCCACAAGAAAGTTGGCAAAGGGACCAAAGAAAAGATGCATTCATCAGCTTGCTCGCTAGGCGAGGGCTGTGGCGAAGGGCTCGCTAGGCGAGGGCTGTGGCGAAGGGCTCGCTAGGCGAGGGCTGTGGCGAAGGGCTCGCTAGGCGAGCGCCCAGCGAGAACCCAGCGAAAAGCTCCAGTATTTTACAGTGGCAAACATCAACAAACTCGCTAGGCGAGCTGCCAGCGAGGTGTGTAGCGAACACGTCCAGACTTGGTGAAAAGCACAGCCAACACTCACTCGCTAGGCGAGCCATTAGTGAGCTCCCAGCGAGCATTCCAGTAGCAAAACCTCTCAAGCTCACTGGAGCGAAGGTTGAAGCGTGGGCTTCGCCTAGCGAAGGTTTTGTTCGCCTAGCGAACATGCCAGTCTGGCAAAGGTTATTTCTCTGGGCGCAGGTGCCTCAGGTGCCTATTTAGGGGCTCGCTAGGCGAGCCATTCTGCTCGCCTAGCGAGCATGACAGCTCAGTAGCAGCTCTATAAGTAGCAAGGGCTACTTTTTGGAGCCATACTTTTGCACCTCCATACTTTTGTACTTTTTAGATATTTTCCAGCATTGCTCTTGGGATCTTTTGTGACCTAGAAATCATTTCTCTTCATCTCTTAACAATCTTTCACAAAAAGAAGGTGGATTCCCATCCAATCTCGATTATTCGACTCGGATGTTGATCAACCTTCTTCCGAAACTTGTTGACCAAGCTACCATGAAAATGAGTAGCTAAGTCCTTCATTTTGTCAAGGTTAGATGTAGATGATCATTAGCTTTGTGTGTAAATGGGATGATCTTCATTTGTAAACTCTTTAATGGTGAATATATGGTGAAAACTTTGTTCTTATTCAAAACTCTTTGTGTTGGTTTATGATCGAGAGATGTTTACCAACTCTTAACCTAGGTTTTCATCCAATCTTGTTTATTAGCTAGAGATAGTAATGAATGATTTTGTTCACCATAAGGTTGAACCAAAAAGTTGTCATTTTGATAGATTGTGTTAGAGATAAACAATGGATCAAAATGGGAAAACTCACAATGTGTGTTAGAGATAAACACATTGGGAGGACTTTGTGAAATAGTTTATCATCTAAAGGAGTTTATAAGTTTTGTTGATCGAACATATACATGCAACGTGATCGTCGAACCCTAACTTTGGCAATATTTCTCAAATATTAAAACCAAAACTTTTACCGCATTTTATTACACTTTTATGCAAGATACCGTGACAAATACTAAAACTCCATTGTTACCTTAAGCTAAGAAATAAAACAAATGTCGAAAGGCGGTGATATCTCACAATCCCTGTGGAGACGATAACAAAAACCCGACACTTAAAACTACATTCAACAAAATGGCGTCGTTGCCGGGGATTGTGAATTGATATTGCGAGCATCACAATGGTTGCTTAATTTTTAGCTTTCGAATTTTTGACTTGTGCTTGTAATTTGTTTGGTTTAGTGTGCAGCTTATGTTTTTATGCGAGGGCAGATCCCTGTGGACGAACTTCTTTTTGATCCCGAGATCGAGAGAACCGCAAGGAGGCTTAATAGCAAAACGAGACGAAGGAGGCAACAGGCTAGACAGCGACAAGAACAAGGAGAAAGTTCTTCTACCACACATCCACCACTGTTCATACCAATCATGGAACCACACCACCGCCCATTTCCACTCCATGTGTAAACAGTCCAAGGAACACTGCTCATTTTGCCAACCACACGGGAAGGCAAGCCGAGATGAAAACGGGAACTCTCAATTTATTATATGGAAGTCCATTCACCGGAATGGACCATGAAGATCCCTTTGCTTTTCTCACAAAATTTTATGAGATAGCATTGGCGGCCGGAGTGGATCAGGCTCAAGAGCTACCGTTGTTCAGAAGATTATTTCCCCACGCTTTGCTCGGCAAAGCAAAAGATTGGTACTTAGATCAAACACCAGCCGTCATGACAGACTAGAACGTGTTGGAAGAGAAGTTCATCCAAAGATTCTTCTCCCATAACCGGTTCATGGAATCCAAGACGGCCATCTCAGTGTTTTCACAAGGAATCAATGAATCATTAAATGAGGCGTGGGAAAGATTCAAATCCATGCTTCGGAAGTGTAAAGGGCATGGATTTGATGAATTGACTCAAATCCATATTTTCAAAAATGGACTTCAACCAAATTGCAAGACGTTGTTGGATGCTACCTCGGGTGGCTCTTTATTGTCTAAAAGCGCCAAAGAAGCTACAAATATCATAAATCAAATGGCTCTTAATGATCTTCAGAGTCAAAGTAGAGGCAACTCTTTGAAGAAGCCGGGAGTGCTTGAACTTGGGACGAACGATGCCATCCTTGCCCAAAACAAACTCATCTCACAACAAGTGGAACTCTTAACGCAACAAATAAAAGAGTTGAGAGAACCTTCTAAAGCTAAACAAATAGCTTGTTGTGAGCTTTGCAAAGGTGAGCATGACACCGGATTCTGTCCACCTCCCGGGTTCGAAGAAGTAAACTACATGGAAAACCAACGGGACTACCAACCGAGACAACAACAACAACAACCTTATCAACCACACCCTCAAAATCAACAACAACATTTCCAAGGGAATCAAGGGTTCCAACCTAGGAGTAACTATTACCATAACCAAGGTTATGGAGGTGGTTCTTCTAGCCGTCAAAACCCTCCCCAAAATCCTTATCAACCTCAACAACTGCCGGTCGTAACTTCTAAGTTGGAAGAGACATTGACACAATTCATGCAAATGTCAATGGCTAATCAAAAGAGCAACGACGCGGCTATAAAAAATCTCGAGACTCAAGTTGGGCAACTTGCTAAGCAACTCGTGGAACAACAAACCGGTCCTTCCTTTTCGGCAAACACGCAAACAAATCCTAAAGAACATTGTAAAGCGATCATGACGAGAAGTGGGAGGGAGTTGATCAGTGAGAATAAAAAAAGAGATGAGAGAGAACAAAGAGAGGAAGAGAAAGAAAATGAGGAGGAAATATTGGAGGAAAATATTGATGGTGAAGTGGGGGAGTGGAGTGAGGAGGAAAAAGTTGAAAAGAACGAAAAGAATGGTGAAGTTGAAAAGAAAGAAAGTGTGGAAATTGAGAAAAATACAACTGGTGAAGTAATGGGGGAGGAAGTGAAAAAGAAAAGAGCGAGAAGTTCTCGAGTTGCTAAGGGAAAGGAGGTAGTGAGCGCTACTCCAATCCAAAACCTTCCTTATCCTCATGCTCCGTCCAAAAGGGAGAATGAACGGCATTACGCCCGGTTCATGGATATTTTTAAACAACTACAAATCAACATTCCATTTGCCGAAGCCTTGGAGCAAATGCCCAAGTATGCCAAATTCATGAAGGACATACTTACAAAAAAGCGGAGGTATACGGAACCGGAGACCATTGTCCTTGATGCGAGCTGTAGTGCAACTATTCAAAGGACGCTTTCGAAAAAAGACGTTGATCCGGGAAGAGTTACTTTGCCGGTTAAAATTGGTGATATCTATGTCGGGAAAGGACTAATTGACTTGAGGTCAAGCATTAATCTTATACCTTTGTCTATTATAAAGAGGCTTGGCAACATTGAAATTAAGTCCATCCGAATGACGTTGCAATTGGCAGATAAGTCGACTACCCATCCTCATGGCGTAGCCCAAGATGTTTTGGTTAAAGTCGACAAATTCTTTTTCCCGGTCGATTTTATTGTTATTGATATGGAAGAAGATGATGATGCTCCGCTCATCCTGGGCCGACCGTTCATGAAAACCGCGCGAATGATGATAGACGTTGATGACAGTTTGATGAAGGTGAGAGTCCAAAATGAGGAAGTTACATTCGATCTATTCGAAGCAATGAAGCATTCAAAAGATAGAAATGATAGCTTTCGCATCGATGTGATCGAAGAGGCAATTTTGGAGGTTTCTAAGCATATTCATGAGATATCTCCTATTGAGTTAGCTCTTGACGACTCATTTGAAGTTTTCACAGCTGAAGAAGAGCAAGCTCTTGATGAATGCTTAAGGGAACTTGATGGTTTAAACGAACTACAACCGTGGGAAGTTGAGGAGGAAGACTTGAAGAAGGAGGTTAATGACGAAAAAGCGCCTATTGAATTGAAAATATTACCTTCTACTTTGAAGTATGTATTCCTAGATGAGACCGAAGCAAAGCCGGTCATCATAAGCAACCTTTTGTCAAATGATGAAGAAGCCCGTTTGATCAATGTGCTGAAAAAAAATCAAGAAGCCATGGGTTGGACTCTTTCCGATCTAAAAGGAATTAGTCCTTCCTATTGTATGCACAAGATCTTGATGGAAGAGGATTTTAAGCCGGTAGCTCAACCACAACGCCGCTTAAATCCTACTATGAAGGAGGTTGTTAGAAAAGAAGTTGTAAAGTTGTTGGATGCGGGAATGATTTACCCGATTTCGGATAGTCCATGGGTTAGTCCTGTGCATGTGGTTCCGAAGAAAGGATGAATTACCGTGATCCGCAATGACAAGGATGAGTTGATCCCTACTAAATTTGCAACGGGGTGGCGAATGTGTATTGATTATAGGCGGTTGAATACCGCAACTCGAAAAGATCATTTTCCACTCCCGTTCATGGATCAAATGCTCGAAAGACTCTCGGGGCAACAATACTATTGTTTCTTGGATGGCTATTCCGGGTATAACCAAATTGCGGTTGACCCGGCCGATCATGAAAAGACGGCTTTCACATGTCCGTTTGGAGTTTTCGCGTACCGAAAAATGCCCTTTGGGTTGTGCAATGCACCGGCGACTTTCCAACGATGTGTGCAAGCCATTTTTGCCGACCTTATTGAGAAAACAATGGAAGTCTTCATGGATGACTTCTCGGTATTTGGTGGTTCCTTTAGTCTATGCTTGGCAAACTTGAAAACGGTGCTTGAAAGATGTGTGAAGACCAATCTTGTGCTTAATTGGGAGAAGTGTCACTTCATGGTGACCGAGGGGATAGTGCTTGGCCATAAAGTCTCTTCATGAGGGCTTGAAGTTGATCGAGCTAAGGTTGAAGTGATTGAAAAGTTACCTCCTCCGGTGAATGTGAAGGGAATCCGAAGCTTTTTGGGGCACGCCGGGTTCTATCGGCGCTTTATCAAAGACTTCTCAAAGGTAGCTAAGCCTTTGAGTAATTTTCTAGCTAAGGACCAGGTATTTCTCTTAACCGATGAATGTTTGCAAGCTTTTGAAACTTTGAAAGAAAAATTGGTTACCGCTCCAATTATAGTCGCTCCAAATTGGAATTTAAATTTTGAGTTAATGTGTGATGCAAGCGACTATGCAATCGGAGCGGTATTAGGCCAAAGAAAAGAAAAAAAAATTCATGCGATACATTACGCAAGTAAAGTTCTTAATGAGGCTCAAATTAACTATGCCACCACTGAAAAAGAATTACTTGCGATAGTGTATGCGCTTGAAAAGTTTAGGTCTTATCTTATAGGGTCTAAAGTCGTAGTGTATACCGACCACTCGGCGATTAAATATTTGCTCACCAAACCGGATTCGAAGCAAAGGCCCATCCGTTGGATCCTCTTGTTGCAAGAATTTGATGTTGAAATCAAAGACAAGAAAGGATCGGAAAATTTGGTGGCGGATCATTTATCCCGCTTAGTTAATGTGGAGGTTACCGCGTCAGAGAAGGAAATCCGGGAAGAATTTCCTGATGAAAAACTGTTCAAAGTTCAAGT
Organism: Lathyrus oleraceus; assembly: GCF_024323335.1. Lineage (NCBI taxonomy): Eukaryota > Viridiplantae > Streptophyta > Magnoliopsida > Fabales > Fabaceae > Lathyrus > Lathyrus oleraceus. Next base: position 373,578,468 of record NC_066580.1, read on the forward strand.
TAGGCCGTGGTTTGCAGACTTTGCGAACCACAAGGCTAGTGGTTTTGTGCCTCCCGACCTAACTTCGAACCAAAAAAGGAAGTTTCTTTCGGATGCCAAGTATTACGTATGGGATGACCCGTACTTGTTTAAGTTGGGGAGTGATAACCTTTTAAGGAGATGCGTTACTGGCGATGAAGCGCAGAGCATCCTTTGGCATTGTCACAACTCTCCTTACGGCGGACACTATAATGGGGTGAGAACGGCCACTAAAATCCTTCAGTCAGGATTTTATTGGCCCACTATTTTCAAAGACGCACATACCCATGCGCAAAGTTGTGATAGTTTCCAGAGAAGCGGTGGGATTGGTAAGAGAGACGAGATGCCTCTCCAAAACATCCAAGAGGTCGAAGTATTTGATTGTTGGGGCATCGATTTTGTAGGACCATTCCCACCCTCTTATGGTAACGAGTATATGCTTGTCGCAGTTGATTACGTTTCTAAGTGGGTTGAGGTGATTGCCTCACCTCGGGCGGATACGAAAACGGTAATAAATTTTTTGAAGAAAAACATATTTTCCCGTTTCGGAACCCCCCGAGTGTTGATAAGTGACGTAGGGTCACACTTTTGTAATGCACCGTTGGAAAGCATTTTAAAACATTACGGTGTATCACACAGAGTGGTAACTCCGTATCACCCACAGGCTAATGGGCAAGCCGAGGTCTCTAATCGTGAGATTAAGAGAATCCTCGAAAAAACTGTGTCAAATTCGAAAAAAGAGTGGTCACAAAAATTGGATGAAGCGTTATGGGCATACCGTACCGCCTTTAAAGCTCCAATTGGCCTAACTCCTTTTCAATTGGTGTTTGGTAAAACTTGCCATTTGCCGGTCGAATTGGAGCAAAAAGCCTTGTGGGCTCTGAAATTTTTAAATTTTGAAAATGATTTGGCCGGTGAGAAAAGGAAGGTGCAACTGCTTGAGTTGGAAGAAATGCGCAATGCCGCATATCACTCAAGTTGGTTGTACAAAGAAAAGGTAAAAAATATCATGACAAAAAGCTTCGAAAGAAAGAATTCGTGCCCGGACAGTTGGTCCTACTGTTCAATTCCAAGTTGAAGTTATTCCCCGGAAAGTTGAAATCAAAATGGTCCGGGCCATTTCGGGTCAAGGAAGTTAAGGAGTATGGAGCTATTGTCATTGAGGACCTGGAAAAGAAGGACAGTTGGACCGTTAATGGCCAACGTTTGAAGGTTTATCTTGGCGATCATGTGGATCGCGAGAGCTGTGCTATTCCTTTGGATGCTCCTCTGTGAGCATCGCACCGTCGAGCTTATCCGACATTAAACAAGCGCTTGTTGGGAGGCACCCCAACATTGTAAGTATTTACAGTTTTTCTGTTGTGTCGTATTGGGATTCCAATTGTTAAAACTTGCTGAATGTACCAGGAATGCTATTTTTGAAAAAGCAAATGCTGTCATGCTCGCTAGATGCTCGCTAGGCGAAGCAGTAGCGAGCAGATTCGCTAGCTGCTCGCTAGGCGAAGCAGCAGCGAGCGCTGCGTGGCAGCACTAATTTAATTCTCAGCAGGCCACTCATTTTGGGCCCAAAAGCAATTTTCCTTTTCATAACTCTGAACCGAACACTCACAAGCACTCTCTCACATTTCATCTCTCTCACAAACACTCAAACCCTAAACTGAAGCATTGCAAACCTCACTGCATTTCAAATTCAATCAATCTCTTTCACTAAGGTTTGCCCTAATTCCATTTCTTTATGTTTGAACTTTGTAAATTTCTGATTTGCATGTCATTTAGGGTGAATTTGGGGGAATGGGTATTTTAGGTTTTGCATGTGGGAAACTTTAGGTTTTGCATGTGGGTTTGGAATTACATGGAACGATTCTTTTCTTGATAGATCATTTTGTTCTGAAATAGATTACATGAGAACTTGGGTTTTGCCAAAATTTCACTGTAAACATTGCAGAACCCAAAAACCCGTAAAGTTCGCTAGCAACTCGCTAGGCGAACCAGTGGCGAGCATTCGCTGCCACTTCGCTAGGCGAAGCAGCAGCGAGCATGACAGTAGTTGGAATTCTGGTTTTGCTTGCTAATCTGTTTTGTGTTTGTGTTGCCTCCTCTCTATGTTTTGCAGATGGAATCCAGATCCGGAGCTTCGAAAAAGAGAAAGGGCGGAAACACCTCCCGTCCCATACCAATACAATTCGACACCGACAAATTTGTCGGGCCAAAGCAAGCCGCAAGATATATTGCTTTGGAAAAACGAAAGATTTTACTGGAAAAGAGATTCTTAATCAACCCTGAAGGCACGAACCGAACATTCGCCGGGTTGATCAACAGCAAAAAGTGGGATCGGTTAATATCCCCCCTGGAGCATTACGATATCGCAACAGTGCGTGAATTCTATGCGAACGCACTGCCGGATAATGACGAGCCATTCACATGTACATCTAGAGTGTCCGGCCGTCCTGTTGCGTTCGATCGGGATGCAATTAACCGTGTCCTGGGTGAACCGCTTCAACTGGGAGCCGAGGAGAGAGACACCTACCACCAAGAATTAAGGCTTCACCGGGATACTGATGCAATTTCTGCTGCCCTACTTTTGAGAGGGAAATCAGTTGAGCTGAACCCATCTGGGGTTCCCATGAGATACCATAGGGAGGACATGACTCCCTTGGCTCAACTGATCCTTTTGTTGGTTCTTGCAAACCTAGTAACGCACTCATCTATAAATAGCCTTCAAATCAAAATATCAAATCATCTCCAACACTACTCATCTACACTCTTTCTTTACCATACAATTTCACTACCACGCTTAAGCACTACAACATCAAATTATGCCTCTGTTGACTATGGGTGATGAACGCAGAGGAACACTCGAGAATATCACGACATTTGTATGTTGTCACTCTGTTTTTACTTATTCCATTTTTAAGTAGTATACCTTTGTTATCTATGTTTGTATTATATATTACTTCTTATTATTGTATTTCTTACTTATGTGTTATTAGGATCCAAAGCATTTTTGATGCCGTGTACATGAATATGTACCCCACAATCCTTTGATAGAATCATATATTAGAGGATGTGGATTTGGAAATCTCCTTAACATTGTCTCGTACTCGGTGGACTACAAGTTCATTCTTTCTTTGTTGGAGAGGTGGAAACCCGAGACCCACACATTTCACCTTCCTATCGGTGAGTGTATCGTCACACTTGAGGACCTATACATGTTGTTGGATCTCTGTATAGATGGAAAGGCTGTGAATGGTAGAGTTAACCAAGACAACTCTATCTGCAATGAATTATTGGGTGCCCCTTTGTGCGACGACCAAACTGAGGGAGAGTCATTTGGTCAAGCAAGAGGGCAAGGTATAAATTTAAAATATCTTTAAAAATATTATGCGAGTATAATATTGTCCGAAGAATAAACTGAATACGAGAAAATAGTTAAAGTTTGGTGTTATATTATGATTTTATTTGGTAATTTTTTTTTCCAGAAAGTACAAGTAATTCAGTAAATATTATGTATTTACCTTTGTTACGCAACATTAATAAGGTAAGCACATATAATTGGGGTTCAATTGTGTTGGCCCATCTATATAGTGCAATGTGTAAAACTGCAAAAAAAGAATACTTGTACGTTTTTTTCATGTGCGTATTTGCTACAAGCATGGGGTTGGTCAAGAATGTCGTCACTCGCACCGATAAACGAGAACTCATTCATGTTCCCGTTTGCAACAAAGTAAGTCTAACACTTTACCATTTAATTAATTATATTTTATATTACAATTAACTGTAAATAATATTTTTCACTTTTTTTATCTAAGGTGGTCAGTAAGGGGGATGAACTACAATAGGTGTCTGAAACACGCTATTGTAGTCTATCGTAATCTATTGAACCACATTGGACATTAAGATGTAATACTCCTACATAACTATATTTTAATTTAAAAATACTTATCAAATTATTTATCATCTAATCGTTTTATATTATTTTACAGTTTATCTGGAGGCCATATCTGGGTTTTGATCATGATGTGAACCATGACGATACTGCAGTTTGGACAACAAAGACATCGATTATTCGAATCACTATGGTGAAAATGCACCAGAGTGACCGGGTCAAACTGCAGTTCGGCATGCAACAACAGATTCCAAAACCTCCCACGTGTTTGGCGAATTGGCATAAAAAAAGGGTTGATGCACAATGGGATTATTCATACTGGAGAGACTTTGCAAAAGAGATGTGTCGTCAATGGAGGAATCGAAGACAACACATCTTAAACGAACCAGTCATCAATGGTGCAAGACTAACTCAACAATATATGGCATGGTTTAGGTCGGTAACAACTCAACAATTTGTATCTGAGCCGCGGTATTTTATGGATCCACACCAACTAGCTTCGTCATCGTACGCCCCACAAAAATTCCCCGCCCAACACCAATGTCAAACCATCCAAACCCAACAATCCACCTCACAACATCAACCTACCACATACACACAACAAACTAAACACCCAACCTCGCAACCCGTTCATGCCATCCACCCAACAACCAAACACCCAACGTCGCAATCCATTCATGCCACCCACTCAACCACAAAAACAAGAATCAAACCCTACCCACCAATAACCATACGCTGCAACCACAACCGTCTACAACCCAGATGATTCATATGGGTCACTTCATCGTAGCCCCCACCAATGACCACTCAAACATTCCATCACCAAAACACACAACCATTGTTTAACTATGGTACGCCTCATTGCTTCGTTTCCAAAATGATTCAATGTCCCAATTTGGGAAACTATACCGTCCCCAATCCACCCAACCCCTTCGACCTAACTACGATGACATGGACACCGAACTCCATTACGAAAGCGCTGTTGGCCAGAGCCCCTTCGGATATTGGGAACAAATGATGACACACCTGTCAAATATCGCTGGAACTTCCGCCGGACCTTCACATCAACCATCATTCGATCAGGTCAGCACACAATGACCTCAAACACCTCAAGAAAATCGTGGGAGACCTCGGAGACAAACTAACGCACTTGGATGCGGAACAGGGGGACGTTTCGATCACGTCGGTCATTAAATTTTTGTCAATCCTATGAAACAATTATTACCACATGAATAATTATTTTTTACATTATTCTTTTTTATTTGATAAATAAAAAAAAATTAAAAATTAAAAAAGTTAAAAATACAAAAAAATAATACAAGGGTGTATGCGCCAGATGAATTGGAGCATACACCACATGCACCATGTAGGCGCCAGAGACATTGACGCCTCCTCATGAGGGCCAATGCATGCGCCAAGAGCATTGTCGCCTCCTCATGAGGAGCCCAATGCAGGCGCCAATGCCTTGGGCGCCTCCTCTTGATGTTTAAGGGATGCGCAAGTTAATCTGGCGCATACTCTTCTAAATGTGGTTATTTTGGTTTTTTTTTAAATAATTGTTTTTTTTTTAAATTGATTATTTTAAAAAAATCATGAAAATGACTCCTTTTTATAGCTTAGATAACAGTAACGTGGGTCCAATTTAGAAAGCTTTCACACACCCGAAGCAAATTGTAAAAGATAAATAAATATTTATTTAATGTAATTGTAAAAGTTTGTGAGGAGACAAAAAAAGTAAATTTATCTATAGGATGATTTTAAAAAAATTCTAAATTAAATTTAAAATTAAAATTGGTTTAAATGAGTATTAAGATCATTGTTTTGAAATTAAATGACTTTGAATTGTGCAATACACATTGATTCAAATGTAAAATGACATAAATAATATTCAAATAATAATGGGTGTGGTGAAGATGTGAGATTAAACTCATCTCACTTTCTCTATGATGTATATGATATGAGGGCTTGTCAAACCATATTATAAGCGAGATCAATTAAACTTTCTCAATCAATAATTGATGAACTCGTTGGTATATTGACCTATATTCTTGTATTAAAGAAGTGACTCACCTCAATCACCTCACTGACAATTATTGGGGAGGCAACTCAATTTTTCCGCTTTAAATTTCTTTTATGCAAATTTAATTTTTGATCTTAAACATAAAGAAAATGTTGGCCATTTTGCTGATATTTATCTAGGCGAGTTAATTTCCTCTCTAAGCAAAGATTTCACTAACAAAGCTTGCCTAGCAAAATGTTATTATCGTTAAGCGGAAATTTCAAATCTTAGATGCAAATATTTTATTCAAAATACCAATTTTGTATGATGATAGCCTTATGGATTGGATGTTACGACTTAATCTCAGCAGAACCATGTGACATGTACTTTACTATTTCTTTTTAGTTATTTCTATAACCTAACATGATTTATTCTCTTAATACATAATTGTTTAAAAATAAAATATAAATATGTTTTGAAATTAACCATATTAATTTTATATTAGCGATAATAATATTTGTTAGTGAAACTACTTAAATAATGGTCAGTCAAACTACCAAAATATTCGTTATTGAAAGATGAAGCGGTAATTTATTAATCATTGGTTTAACTCTACAAAGAAGTGACAATTAACATGGTAACATAATTCTTTATGGATGAATTTTGTATACATGACATTTGTTGTTTGTTGAATAAACATCAACTTTGAATCGAATTGTTTCCTCATCTGAATAGATTGACTCACAAAACTCATCTCATTCGTATGTCAATTTCATTTTATACAAATCTTCGATGTTTGATAAAGTAAAGAACTTTTTCTTGTCGTTATCATCACATAGAAGAAGATGGTCATAGTCATAATCTCTTAATATTATTGCAAAGTCTACTTGCAATTTTTAAAAAATAAATAAAAGAAGGAAAAAAGTTAAAAAATAATTTATGAAAGTAATATTTATAGGAAAAGAATTATAAGAACTCAACTAATTTCGGCAAATAAATATTAATAGGGGTTAGTCTAATATCAAATGAAAAAAATATTTTGATGGAAGAAGCACTAACTGTGATAAGGTGGTTGTTAGATACCCAAAAGTGCTTATTTGAGCTATCAAATATGGGCATCTTTCACTCCGTTTCCTTGCTAAAGTGTTCGAAACAACCTTTGTTTTTGATGAATTGCAATACAATGATAAACGATCTTGGTACCTTTGATTTGTGTGTTATTGTGTAGGAATTAGGCATGAAATAATAAAAAATGAAGCCACAAGAAAGTTGGCAAAGGGACCAAAGAAAAGATGCATTCATCAGCTTGCTCGCTAGGCGAGGGCTGTGGCGAAGGGCTCGCTAGGCAAGGGCTGTGGCGAAGGGCTCGCTAGGCGAGCGCCCAGCGAGAACCCAGCGAAAAGCTCCAGTATTTTACAGTGGCAAACATCAACAAACTCGCTAGGCGAGCTGCCAGCGAGGTGTGTAGCGAACACGTCCAGACTTGGTGAAAAGCGCAGCCAACACTCACTCGCTAGGCGAGCCATTAGTGAGCTCCCAGCGAGCATTCCAGTAGCAAAACCTCTCAAGCTCGCTGGAGCGAAGGTTGAAGCGTGGGCTTCGCCTAGCGAAGGTTTTGTTCGCCTAGCGAACATGCCAGTCTGGCAAAGGTTATTTCTCTGGGTGCAGGTGCCTTAGGTGCCTATTTAGGAGCTCGCTAGGCGAGCCATTCTGCTCGCCTAGCGAGCATGACAGCTCAGTAGCAGCTCTATAAGTAGCAAGGGCTACTTTTTGGAGCCATACTTTTGCACCTCCATACTTTTGTACTTTTTAGATATTTTCCAGCATTGCTCTTGGGATCTTTTGTGACCTAGAAATCATTTCTCTTCATCTCTTAACAATCTTTCACAAAAAGAAGGTGGATTCCCATCCAATCTCGATTATTCGACTCGGATGTTGATCAACCTTCTTCCGAAACTTGTTGACCAAGCTACCATGAAAATGAGTAGCTAAGTCCTTCATTTTGTCAAGGTTAGATGTAGATGATCATTAGCTTTGTGTGTAAATGGGATGATCTTCATTTGTAAACTCTTTAATGGTGAATATATGGTGAAAACTTTGTTCTTATTCAAAACTCTTTGTGTTGGTTTATGATCGAGAGATGTTTACCAACTCTTAACCTAGGTTTTCATCCAATCTTGTTTATTATCTAGAGATAGTAATGAATGATTTTGTTCACCATAAGGTTGAACCAAAAAGTTGTCATTTTGATAGATTGTGTTAGAGATAAACAATGGATCAAAATGGGAAAACTCACAATGTGTGTTAGAGATAAACACATTGGGAGGACTTTGTGAAATAGTTTATCATCTAAAGGAGTTTATAAGTTTTGTTGATCGAACATATACATGCAACGTGATCGTCGAACCCTAACTTTGGCAATATTTCTCAAATATTTAAACCAAAACTTTTACCGCATTTTATTACACTTTTATGCAAGATACCGTGACAAATACTAAAACTCCATTGTTACCTTAAGCTAAGAATTAAAACAAATGTCGAAAGGCGGTGATATCTCACAATCCCTTTGGAGACGATAACAAAAACCCGACACTTAAAACTACATTCAACAAAATGGCGCCGTTGCCGGGGATTGTGAATTGATATTGCGAGCATCACAATGGTTGCTTAATTTTTAGCTTTCGAATTTTTGACTTGTGCTTGTAATTTGTTTGGTTTAGTGTGCAGCTTACGTTTTTATGCGAGGGCAGATCCCTGTGGACGAACTTCTTTTTGATCCCGAGATCGAGAGAACCGCAAGGAGGCTTAATAGCAAAACGAGACGAAGGAGGCAACAGGCTAGACAGCGACAAGAACAAGGAGAAAGTTCTTCTACCACACATCCACCACCGTTCATACCAATCATGGAACCACACCACCGCCCATTTCCACTCCATGTGTAAACAGTCCAAGGAACACTGCTCAGTTTGCCAACCACACGGGAAGGCAAGCCGAGATGAAAACGGGAACTCTCAATTTATTATATGGAAGTCCATTCACCGGAATGGACCATGAAGATCCCTTTGCTTTTCTCACAAAATTTTATGAGATAGCATTGGCGGCCGGAGTGGATCAGGCTCAAGAGCTACCGTTGTTCAGAAGATTATTTCCCCACGCTTTGCTCGGCAAAGCAAAAGATTGGTACTTAGATCAAACACCAGCCGTCATGACAGACTAGAACGTGTTGGAAGAGAAGTTCATCCAAAGATTCTTCTCCCATAACCGGTTCATGGAATCCAAGACGGCCATCTCAGTGTTTTCACAAGGAATCAATGAATCATTAAATGAGGCGTGGGAAAGATTCAAATCCATGCTTCGGAAGTGTAAAGGGCATGGATTTGATGAATTGACTCAAATCCATATTTTCAAAAATGGACTTCAACCAAATTGCAAGACGTTGTTGGATGCTACCTCGGGTGGCTCTTTATTGTCTAAAAGCGCCAAAGAAGCTACAAATATCATAAATCAAATGGCTCTAAATGATCTTCAGAGTCAAAGTAGAGGCAACTCTTTGAAGAAGCCGGGAGTGCTTGAACTTGGGACGAACGATGCCATCCTTGCCCAAAACAAACTCATCTCACAACAAGTGGAACTCTTAACGCAACAAATAAAAGAGTTGAGAGAACCTTCTAAAGCTAAACAAATAGCTTGTTGTGAGCTTTGCAAAGGTGAGCATGACACCGGATTCTGTCCACCTCCCGGGTTCGAAGAAGTAAACTACATGGAAAACCAACGGGACTACCAACCGAGACAACAACAACAACAACCTTATCAACCACACCCTCAAAATCAACAACAACATTTCCAAGGGAATCAAGGGTTCCAACCTAGGAGTAACTATTACCATAACCAAGGTTATGGAGGTGGTTCTTCTAGCCGTCAAAACCCTCCCCAAAATCCTTATCAACCTCAACAACTGCCGGTCGTAACTTCTAAGTTGGAAGAGACATTGACACAATTCATGCAAATGTCAATGGCTAATCAAAAGAGCAACGACGCGGCTATAAAAAATCTCGAGACTCAAGTTGGGCAACTTGCTAAGCAACTCGTGGAACAACAAATCGGTCCTTCCTTTTCGGCAAACACGCAAACAAATCCTAAAGAACATTGTAAAGTGATCATGACGAGAAGTGGGAGGGAGTTGATCAGTGAGAATAAAAAAAGAGATGAGAGAGAACAAAGAGAGGAAGAGAAAGAAAATGAGGAGGAAATATTGGAGGAAAATATTGATGGTGAAGTGGGGGAGTGGAGTGAGGAGGAAAAAGTTGAAAAGAACGAAAAGAATGGTGAAGTTGAAAAGAAAGAAAGTGTGGAAATTGAGAAAAATACAAGTGGTGAAGTAATGGGGGAGGAAGTGAAAAAGAAAAGAGCGAGAAGTTCTCGAGTTGCTAAGGGAAAGGAGGTAGTGAGCGCTACTCCAATCCAAAACCTTCCTTATCCTCATGCTCCGTCCAAAAGGGAGAATGAACGGCATTACGCCCGGTTCATGGATATTTTTAAACAACTACAAATCAACATTCCGTTTGCCGAAGCCTTGGAGCAAATGCCCAAGTATGCCAAATTCATGAAGGACATACTTACAAAAAAGCGGAGGTATACGGAACCGGAGACCATTGTCCTTGATGCGAGCTGTAGTGCAATTATTCAAAGGACGCTTCCGAAAAAAGACGTTGATCCGGGAAGAGTTACTTTGCCGGTTAAAATTGGTGATATCTATGTCGGGAAAGGACTAATTGACTTGAGGTCAAGCATTAATCTTATACCTTTATCTATTATAAAGAGGCTTGGCAACATTGAAATTAAGTCCATCCGAATGACGTTGCAATTGGCAGATAAGTCGACTACCCATCCTCATGGCGTAGCCCAAGATGTTTTGGTTAAAGTCGACAAATTCTTTTTCCCGGTCGATTTTATTGTTATTGATATGGAAGAAGATGATGATGCTCCGCTCATCCTGGGCCGACCGTTCATGAAAACCGCGCGAATGATGATAGACGTTGATGACAGTTTGATGAAGGTGAGAGTCCAAAATGAGGAAGTTACATTCGATCTATTCGAAGCAATGAAGCATTCAAAAGATAGAAATGATAGCTTTCGCATCGATGTGATCGAAGAGGCAATTTTGGAGGTTTCTAAGCATATTCATGAGATATCTCCTATTGAGTTAGCTCTTGACGACTCATTTGAAGTTTTCACAGCTGAAGAAGAGCAAGCTCTTGATGAATGCTTAAGGGAACTTGATGGTTTAAACGAACTACAACCGTGGGAAGTTGAGGAGGAAGACTTGAAGAAGGAGGTTAATGACGAAAAAGCGCCTATTGAATTGAAAATATTACCTTCTCCTTTGAAGTATGTATTCCTAGATGAGACCGAAGCAAAGCCGGTCATCATAAGCAACCTTTTGTCAAATGATGAAGAAGCCCGTTTGATCAATGTGCTGAAAAAAAATCAAGAAGCCACGGGTTGGACTCTTTCCGATCTAAAAGGAATTAGTCCTTCCTATTGTATGCACAAGATCTTGATGGAAGAGGATTTTAAGTCGGTAGCTCAACCACAACGCCGCTTAAATCCTACTATGAAGGAGGTTGTTAGAAAAGAAGTTGTAAAGTTGTTGGATGCGGGAATGATTTACCCGATTTCGGATAGTCCATGGGTTAGTCCTGTGCATGTGGTTCCGAAGAAAGGATGAATTACCGTGATCCGCAATGACAAGGATGAGTTGATCCCTACTAAATTTGCAACGGGGTGGCGAATGTGTATTGATTATAGGCGGTTGAATACCGCAACTCGAAAAGATCATTTTCCACTCCCGTTCATGGATCAAATGCTCGAAAGACTCTCGGGGCAACAATACTATTGTTTCTTGGATGGCTATTCCGGGTATAACCAAATTGCGGTTGACCCGGCCGATCATGAAAAGACGGCTTTCACATGTCCGTTTGGAGTTTTCGCGTACCGAAAAATGCCCTTTGGGTTGTGCAATGCACCGGCGACTTTCCAACGATGTGTGCAAGCCATTTTTGCCGACCTTATTGAGAAAACAATGGAAGTCTTCATGGATGACTTCTCGGTATTTGGTGGTTCCTTTAGTCTATGCTTGGCAAACTTGAAAACGGTGCTTGAAAGATGTGTGAAGACCAATCTTGTGCTTAATTGGGAGAAGTGTCACTTCATGGTGACCGAGGGGATAGTGCTTGGCCATAAAGTCTCTTCATGAGGGCTTGAAGTTGATCGAGCTAAGGTTGAAGTGATTGAAAAGTTACCTCCTCCGGTGAATGTGAAGGGAATCCGAAGCTTTTTGGGGCACGCCGGGTTCTATCGGCGCTTTATCAAAGACTTCTCAAAGGTAGCTAAGCCTTTGAGTAATTTTCTAGCTAAGGACCAGGTATTTCTCTTAACCGATGAATGTTTGCAAGCTTTTGAAACTTTGAAAGAAAAATTGGTTACCGCTCCAATTATAGTCGCTCCAAATTGGAATTTAAATTTTGAGTTAATGTGTGATGCAAGCGACTATGCAATCGGAGCGGTATTAGGCCAAAGAAAAGAAAAAAAAATTCATGCGATACATTACGCAAGTAAAGTTCTTAATGAGGCTCAAATTAACTATGCCACCACTGAAAAAGAATTACTTGCGATAGTGTATGCGCTTGAAAAGTTTAGGTCTTATCTTATAGGGTCTAAAGTCGTAGTGTATACTGACCACTCGGCGATTAAATATTTGCTCACCAAACCGGATTCGAAGCAATGGCCCATCCGTTGGATCCTCTTGTTGCAAGAATTTGATGTTGAAATCAAAGACAAGAAAGGATCGGAAAATTTGGTGGCGGATCATTTATCCCGCTTAGTTAATGTGGAGGTTACCGCGTCAGAGAAGGAAATCCGGGAAGAATTTCCTGATGAAAAACTGTTCAAAGTTCAAGTTAGGCCGTGGTTTGCAGACTTTGCGAACCACAAGGCTAGTGGTTTTGTGCCTCCCGACCTAACTTCGAACCAAAAAAGGAAGTTTCTTTCGGATGCCAAGTATTACGTATGGGATGACCCGTACTTGTTTAAGTTGGGTAGTGATAACCTTTTAAGGAGATGCGTTACTGGCGATGAAGCGCAGAGCATCCTTTGGCATTGTCACAACTCGCCTTACGGCGGACACTATAATGGGGTGAGAACGGCCACTAAAATCCTTCAGTCAGGATTTTATTGGCCCACTATTTTCAAAGACGCACATACCCATGCGCAAAGTTGTGATAGTTTCCAGAGAAGCGGTGGGATTGGTAAGAGAGACGAGATGCCTCTCCAAAACATCCAAGAGGTCGAAGTATTTGATTGTTGGGGCATCGATTTTGTAGGACCATTCCCACCCTCTTATTGTAACGAGTATATGCTTGTCGCAGTTGATTACGTTTCTAAGTGGGTTGAGGTGATTGCCTCACCTCGGGCGGATGCGAAAACGGTAATAAATTTTTTGAAGAATAACATATTTTCCCGTTTCGGAACCCCCCGAGTGTTGATAAGTGACGTAGGGTCACACTTTTGTAATGCACCGTTGGAAAGCATTTTAAAACATTACGGTGTATCACACAGAGTGGCAACTCCGTATCACCCACAGGCTAATGGGCAAGCCGAGGTCTCTAATCGTGAGATTAAGAGAATCCTCGAAAAAACTGTGTCAAATTCGAAAAAAGAGTGGTCACAAAAATTGGATGAAGCGTTATGGGCATACCATACCGCCTTTAAAGCTCCAATTGGCCTAACTCCTTTTCAATTGGTGTTTGGTAAAACTTGCCATTTGCCGGTCGAATTGGAGCACAAAGCCTTGTGGGCTCTGAAATTTTTAAATTTTGAAAATGATTTGGCCGGTGAGAAAAGGAAGGTGCAACTGCTTGAGTTGGAAGAAATGCGCAATGCCGCATATCACTCAAGTTGGTTGTACAAAGAAAAGGTAAAAAAATATCATGACAAAAAGCTTCGAAAGAAAGAATTCGTGCCCGGACAGTTGGTCCTACTGTTCAATTCCAGGTTGAAGTTATTCCCCGGAAAGTTGAAATCAAAATGGTCCGGGCCATTTCGGGTCAAGGAAGTTAAGGAGTATGGAGCTATTGTCATTGAGGACCTGGAAAAGAAGGACAGTTGGACCGTTAATGGCCAACGTTTGAAGGTTTATCTTGGCGGTCATGTGGATCGCGAGAGCTGTGCTATTCCTTTGGATGCTCCTCTGTGAGCATCGCACCGTCGAGCTTATCCGACATTAAACAAGCGCTTGTTGGGAGGCACCCCAACATTGTAAGTATTTACAGTTTTTCTGTTGTGTCGTATTGGGATTCCAATTGTTAAAACTTGCTGAATGTACCAGGAATGCTATTTTTGAAAAAGCAAATGCTGTCATGCTCGCTAGATGCTCGCTAGGCGAAGCAGTAGCGAGCAGATTCGCTAGCTGCTCGCTAGGCGAAGCAGCAGCGAGCGCTGCGTGGCAGCACTAATTTAATTCTCAGCAGGCCACTCATTTTGGGCCCAAAAGCAATTTTCCTTTTCATAACTCTGAACCGAACACTCACAAGCACTCTCTCACATTTCATCTCTCTCACAAACACTCAAACCCTAAACTGAAGCATTGCAAACCTCACTGCATTTCAAATTCAATCAATCTCTTTCACTAAGGTTTGCCCTAATTCCATTTCTTTATGTTTGAACTTTGTAAATTTCTGATTTGCATGTCATTTAGGGTGAATTTGGGGGAATGGGTATTTTAGGTTTTGCATGTGGGAAACTTTAGGTTTTGCATGTGGGTTTGGAATTACATGGAACGATTCTTTTCTTGATAGATCATTTTGTTCTGAAATAGATTACATGAGAACTTGGGTTTTGCCAAAATTTCACTGTAAACATTGTAGAACCCAAAAACCCGTAAAGTTTGCTAGCAACTCGCTAGGCGAACCAGTGGCGAGCATTCGCTGCCACTTCGCTAGGCGAAGCAGCAGCGAGCATGACAGTAGTTGGAATTCTGGTTTTGCTTGCTAATCTGTTTTGTGTTTGTGTTGCCTCCTCTCTATGTTTTGCAGATGGAATCCAGATCCGGAGCTTCGAAAAAGAGAAAGGGCGGGAACACCTCCCGTCCCGTACCAATACAATTCAACACCGACAAATTTGTCGGGCCAAAGCAAGCCGCAAGATATATTGCTTTGGAAAAACGAAAGATTTTACCGGAAAAGAGATTCTTAATCAACCCTGAAGGCACGAACCGAACATTCGCCGGGTTGATCAACAGCAAAAAGTGGGATCGATTAATATCCCACCTGGAGCATTACGATATCGCAACAGTGCGTGAATTCTATGCGAACGCACTGCCGGATGATGACGAGCCATTCACATGGACAACTAGAGTGTCCGACCGTCCTGTTGCGTTCAATCGGGATGCAATTAACCGTGTCCTGGGTGAACCGCTCCAACTGGGAGCCGAGGAGAGAGACACCTACCACCAAGAATTAAGGCTTCACCGGGATACTGATGCAATTTCTGCTGCCCTGCTTTTGAGAGGGAAATCAGTTGAGCTGAACCCATCTGGGGTTCCCATGAGATACCATAGGGAGGACATGACTCCCTTGGCTCAACTGATCCTTTTGTTGGTTCTTACAAACATCACACCCAAGTCTCATACTTCTACAGTGCCGATCCCAGTGGCACACTTGGTACACAGCATCCTCACTAACGTCCAGATTGATGTGGCGAGGATTATTGCTTATGAGCTGAAGTCCGTGATTGAAAGCGGGCTAAAGTTGGGGGCACGAGTGAATTGTCCCCTGGCTTTCCCTTGCCTAATCATGAGTTTGTGCCTGCAAACGAGGGTGAGGCTACCCTCTAGGGGTCAAGTAAGGATCCCGCCACCCATTGATGACCGTTACGTGGCCAAGTTTTGCAAACCGAAGAATGTACGAGGTAGTTCAGTTGCTGAGGTTACCGGGGCTTCTGATGGTCCTGGTACTTCTACTCTAGGATCCGATCCTTTCCAGCAGGCTGTCTGCAACTACAACTGGGATTGGATGGCGGCAACTCAGCGTGCCATGCTCGATATGCACGATTCTATGCAGCTGTTACACCTGCAGGCACGTGACCCCTCCGGTGATCACTCATTGATGACGCGTGAGCAGTTTCTGTAAAACGCTAGCTGGCCTGTGGACAGGCCTGTGTTTGGAGAGGGGGCAGGTGCTGGTGCTTCTTCTGGTGCTGCTGATGGAGATGATGATGATGATGATGATGATGAGGCTACCGGTTCTGAAGCCGGTAGTGATGAGGGTTCTGAGTCCTTGGAGGGCTAAGTTATTTTATTTTTCATATTATGTTTTATTTCTATTGTATTTTCAGAATTGTGTATTTTGATTTTGGCTATGTACTTTTGGGGTGTTTTGTCCCCCATGAACAAATTTAAATTTTGAAGTAATGTTATTATTTATGTTTTAAATTTCTTCTGTTTTAATAAATTTTTGGTTGGTTGAGTGTCAAACCTGCTAGATTGGTTGCTCCTCAAAGAAGTATCCAATGAAGGTGCATCCGAGCTTGGATGGCAATGATAAAAATAAAGAAGTGAATAATGCTAAGGTACATGGTTACCTCCGGCTAGAATTTTAGAATGCACTAAGAACTTTACTCTTTTTTGTAATTGAGTATTGTCTTTTTGCAACATAATTGAATGAATGTTTCATCTAGGACTTAAAACCACAAACTGTGAGGAAACCTCCATTTTACACTTAAATGCTGGATTCTAATAAGCTTTGTTGATTCATTTGATTCATGCTTTGTCTTTTATTATTGTGAATATGTGGAAGCAATTAGAAATGATCAAGGCACTTGTTTTCTATCGAGCACAACCAGTTCCAAATACAACTTACCTGTGAGCAGAGAGAGTATTCGTTAACCCCTTTGAGCTTAAACAGTTGAATCTTAGCTTGAAATAAAGCGAGATTTCAAAAATCTTTTTCTTGAAACCCGGAAAATTTTGATAATTGTTCTTTTGCCGTAAAAAGTCAAGAGCATTCACTTAGGGTGAGTAAGAAATAAGTTGGGGAGAACAAAAATGAGAATCGGTAAGTGCCACAACTCTTGAAAAACCGAGCAAGCATAAAAAAAAAAAATATATATATATATATAACATAGAAAAGAGAAACATCTGTTTTGTAAATATGATGTGAAAGAAAAGAAAAAAAATAGAGAAAATAAAAATGAATGCTTGCTTGGAAGAAAAATAATGAAAAACAAAAATTGAGTTGTGAAATAAGAGTTGTGAAGGTTCCAAATGAGAAATAAATGGAACGAAGTTGAGATGTGTGAATAATGTACAGTGAATGTCTCTTTTGCATCGGCAATTTCGTTTTCAATGGCCTTAGAAATGACCCTTGTTTGTTAACCTAACTAAGCTTCAACCGAAAAGCCCTTAGTGATCTTCGTGCTTCCACATTACCATTTATAACTGCTAGACATTGTATGAATTGAATTGATTTCTTCATTGTTTGTTGGAGAGTGAGATTATTCCCGCGGTTGCAAACGCGTAATTTCTTCAATCCTTATTCGAAGAGGAGAGATAGGGTGATTCATTCAAGATAATATTGTTGTGGATAGATACATATTTTGCATTGCTACTAAGTTTTAGTTCTTGTGTATTATTTTATTCTAACCGTTGGAAATTTGTATCTGCTGATTCGCTTGTGTTTGAGCCGTTTTATCCGATTTCGGAGAAACCTTTTTCTTAATGCAAATCCTCTTGTCCTTCAAGAGGCATACTTTGCTTGAGGACAAGCAAGAATCTAGTTGGGGAGAGTTGTTAGATACCCAAAAGTGCTTATTTGAGCTATCAAATATGGGCATCTTTCACTCCGTTTCCTTGCTAAAGTGTTCGAAACAACCTTTGTTTTTGATGAATTGCAATACAATGATAAACGATCTTGGTACCTTTGATTTGTGTGTTATTGTGCAGGAATTAGGCATGAAATAATAGAAAATGAAGCCACAAGAAAGTTGGCAAAGGGACCAAAGAAAAGATGCATTCATCAGCTTGCTCGCTAGGCGAGGGTTGTGGCGAAGGGCTCGCTAGGCGAGCGCCCAGCGAGAACCCAGCGAAAAGCTCCAGTATTTTACAGTGGCAAACATCAACAAACTCGCTAGGCGAGCTGCCAGCGAGGTGTGTAGCGAACACGTCCAGACTTGGTGAAAAGCGCAGCCAGCACTCACTCGCTAGGCGAGCCATTAGCGAGCTCCCAGCGAGCATTCCAGTAGCAAAACCTCTCAAGCTCGCTGGAGCGAAGGTTGAAGCGTGGGCTTCGCCTAGCGAAGGTTTTGTTCGCCTAGCGAACATGCCAGTCTGGCAAAGGTTATTTCTCTGGGCACAGGTGCCTCAGGTGCCTATTTAGGGGCTCGCTAGGCGAGCCATTCTGCTCTCCTAGCGAGCATGACAGCTCAGTAGCAGCTCTATAAGTAGCAAGGGCTACTTTTTGGAGCCATACTTTTGCACCTCCATACTTTTGTACTTTTTAGATATTTTCCAGCATTGCTCTTGGGATCTTTTGTGACCTAGAAATCATTTCTCTTCATCTCTTAACAATCTTTCACAAAAAGAAGGTGGATTCCCATCCAATCTCGATTATTCGACTCGGATGTTGATCAACCTTCTTCCGAAACTGGTTGACCAAGCTACCATGAAAATGAGTAGCTAAGTCCTTCATTTTGTCAAGGTTAGATGTAGATGATCATTAGCTTTGTGTGTAAATGGGATGATCTTCATTTGTAAACTCTTTAATGGTGAATATATGGTGAAAACTTTGTTATTATTCAAAACTCTTTGTGTTGGTTTATGATCGAGAGATGTTTACCAACTCTTAACCTAGGTTTTCATCCAATCTTGTTTATTAGCTAGAGATAGTAATGAATGATTTTGTTCACCATAAGGTTGAACCAAAAAGTTGTCATTTTGATAGATTGTGTTAGAGATAAACAATGGATCAAAATGGGAAAACTCACAATGTGTGTTAGAGATAAACACATTGGGAGGACTTTGTGAAATAGTTTATCATCTAAAGGAGTTTACAAGTTTTGTTTATCGAACATATACATGCAACGTGATCGTCGAACCCTAACTTTGGCAATATTTCTCAAATATTTAAACCAAAACTTTTACCGCATTTTATTACACTTTTATGCAAGATACCGTGACAAATACTAAAATTCCATTGTTACCTTAAGCTAAGAATTAAAACAACTGTCGAAAGGCGGTGATATCTCACAATCCCTGTGGAGACGATAACAAAAACCCGACACTTAAAACTACATTCAACAGTGGTAAATCTTGTTGAGCTGATATTGTTTTGTAGTCTTCGATTCTAAAAATATTGTCACCATAATACCCTACTTGAACAACAACCTTATCAGGAAAATTATAGTATTCAACAATAGAACTCAAATCACTAATTATAAGGGTATTATCGTTATCTTTATTATATATAGTAAAATATTGAATCTCTTTGTTGTTTAAGAAGCTCATATTTTGTTCATGTCATTTTTATACATATTAACAAAATCTAGAATCATATCTGGATATGACTTTTAAAAAAAAAGAAGAAAAAAAATCAAACTTAAAGATAGGAGTGATGACTAATTTTTTGTCAAAATATTTATTGAAGAAAAACATTAAAGACTTACTGGGGTAGATATTTTAACAATTGTGAAGGTGTGTATTATTGGTGCAAAGGTAGAATAAATGATGAATGGAAATATTCTATTCAGAGAATGACGGCTACAAAAACAGGATTAAAAGTTACAATGATTGACACCCTATTTATAAGCTAAAACTAGGGTTACTATAATAGGATAAAATACTAAAATACCCTCTAACAAACTTAGGGGCTAAGAAAATATTACAATTAAATATGAATTAATTCTAATACCATCCCTTAATTCATATTCCATCAAAACTTGTAACACCAATTCCATCCCTTAATCTGAGAAATTGATCAGTCTTGATAGCTTTCATCAGAACATCTGCCAACTGTTTCTGAGTGCTGCAGTGTACAACTTCTAACACTCCCCTCTGAACTTGATGTCTCAGAAAATGATATTTGGTCTCAATGTGCTTGCTTCTCCCATGCAACACTGGGTTTCTGGCAAGATTGATTGCAGACTTGTTGTCAATCATCAGCTTCAGAGGTTTGTTTACTTTAATCTTTAGATCCTGCAATAGATTCAGAATCCACACAGCTTGGCATGCAGTAACAGCACCTGCAATGTATTCAGCTTCACAAGTTGACAACGCCACAACAGGTTGCTTCTTGGAACACCAAGAAATGGGACCTCCCAGAAATTTGAATAAGTACCCAGACGTACTTCTTCTGTCAACTCTGTCTCCACACCAATCAGAGTCTGAATAACTCAGAAGTTCTGACTCATCCTTTCTTCCAGATGGAAATAATACTCCATACTTCAGAGTTCCCTTGATATACCTCAGAATCCTGACTGCAGCTTGGTAATGGGACCACTTAGGTTTACTCATGAACCTACTAACCATCCCAACTGAATAGCAAATATCAGGTCTGGTATTGCACAAATACCTCAGAGAACCAACCAACTGTTTGAAGGTTGTAGCGTCCACATCCTTTCCATCTGAGTCAGAATCCAGTTTCTGATTTGTATCAGAAGGTGTGACAGCAATCTTACAATTCTTCAGATCAAATCTCTTCAGAAGTTCTAATTCATACTTGAGCTGATGCAAAATAATACCTTTCTCAGAGTATCTGAATTCCATCCCTAGAAAGTATGTCATTTTGCCTAGATCAGTCATTTCGAATTCATTCATCAGAACTTTCTTGAACTTGGCTATCTCATGTTCAGAACTTCCAGTTAGCAGTATATCATCAACATATAAACATACCAGAGTCATATTTCCTTCAGAAGTATGCTGAACATAGACACCGTACTCCATCTCACATTTCTGAAAACCTTGCTTCTTGAAAAATGAATCAATCTTCTGATTCCAAGCTCTGGGCACTTGTTTCAATCCATATAGAGCTTTGTATAATCTGTACACCATCCCTTCCTGATTCTTTTTCACAAATCCAGGAGGTTGTGACACGTAAACTTCTTCTTCTAATGGACCGTTCAGAAATGCAGATTTTACATCTAAATGCATCAGAGGCCAATTCCTGTTAGCAGCTATTGCAATCACCATTCTGATTGTTTCATGTCTTGCTACAGGTGCAAACACTTCAGAGTAATCCAGCCCAGGTTTCTGTAGAAATCCTCTGGCTACCAACCTTGCTTTATGTTTGCCAATTAAACCATCTGGCTTTAACTTCTGCTTGAAAACCCATCTGACGCTGATGGCTTTCTTGTCTTTTGGAAGTTCTGTCAGCTTCCAAGTCTTGTTTCTCTCTATAGCATCAAGTTCTTCTTTCATGGCCTTCAGCCAGAGCTTCTGCTTAAGAGCCTCTTCTGTACTTATGGGTTCAGAGTCTACTAACATGGCACACTGAATAACTTCTCCTTCAGAGTCTACTTCAGTGTCTTGCAGCATGTCAAATTCTGCATATCTTCTGGGGATGTTTCTGATTCTTTGTGGTCTCTGAACTTGTTCAAAGTCTTGAGCTTCAGAGTTTCTAGCTTCAGATGGTTGACTTCCTTCAGAGCTTTGACCATCTTCAGGGGCTGGCATATTTCCAGAGTCTGAATTGCCACCAGAATCTGGATTACCATCAGAGTCTGGGTCATCAGAGTCTGGATCATCAGAGTCTGGATCATCAGAGTCTGGGTCATCAGAGTCTGGGTCATCAGAGTCACCTTCATCTTCTGAGTCTTCTCCAGAGTCAGAATCACTATCAGAATCAGAATCAACGTCAGAGTTTAGTCCAACTTCAGAAATTCTTAATTCTGACCTTTCTTCAGAAGTTCTAACATCAGAATCAGATTGAGACTTATCCCAATTCCAAACTTCTGATTCCTTCACAATCACATCTCTGCTGAATTCAATTTTATTGGTTTCTGGACAATAGAGCTTGTATGCACCTGTACTGTGGTACCCTATCAGAATCATCACTTTGCTTCTATCATCCAGCTTCTGTCTTCTGGCTTCTGGAACATGTTTATAGCAAACAGAACCAAACACCTTCAGATGACTAACACTTTGCTTATCTCCAGTCCACTTCTGTATTGGAACTATTTCCTTCAACTTCTTCGTAGGACATCGGTTGAGTACATACGTTGCAGTGGCAACAGCTTCTCCCCAGAGCTTCTGAGGAAGCTTCTTCTCCTTTAGCATGCTTCTCACCATATCAAGCAAAGTGCGGTTTCTTCTTTCAGCAAGACCATTGTGTTGAGGGGTATAAGGAGCAGTAACCTCATGCTCAATTCCATTCTCCTCACAGAACTTCTGAAACTCTTTGGAGTTATACTCACCTCCACCGTCAGTTCTAAGAATCTTCAACTTCTGACCACTCTGATTCTCGGCCTTCATTCTGAACTTCTTGAATTCATCAAACACCTCGTGTTTAAACTTAATAAGGGATACCCATGTCATTCTTGTGAATTCATCAACAAATAACACAAAGTATTTATTCCCTCCAATTGATGCTACTGGAAATGGACCACACACATCAGAATGTACAACTCCCAAGGCATGTTTTGCTCTTGGAGCAGTTTCTGACGCAAATGGCAATCGTGGTTGTTTTCCTTCCATGCAAACTTTGCATGACTTTTCAGGCTTCTTAATTGCAGGAATTCCATGTACCAACTTCTTTGAATTCAGATTTTTCAAGCTTCTGAAATTCAAATGACCAAATCTTCTGTGCCACAGCTCACTCTCCTTCTCAGCACTTGTTGCACTAAGACATTCTGAGTCTGCAGTTCTGACATTCACCTTGAATGTTCTATTCCTTCCCTGTTCTGACTCCATAATCAACTTCTGATTGCAGTCATACAGCTTCAGAAGATTGTCCTTCATGGTCACTGAAAAACCTTTCTCAATTAATTGTCCCACACTCATCAGATTGCTTCTGATGCCAGGTACATACCACACGTTCTGAATCAATGCTGTTTTCCCATTGTTCAGAATCACTCTGACATTTCCCATACCTTCTGCATTAAGATATTTGTCATCAGCACATCTGATCTTTGTCCTCTTTTCAGAGTCAAAGTCAACCAGCCATTTCTTGTTTCCAGTAAGATGATTTGAACAACCAGTGTCCATATACCACCAGTCTATCAGATCCATATCATCAGATTCAGAGGCCATCAATAGCATAGATTCATCATCAGAACTTCTGGCTATATTTGCTTCTTCTGATTTTCTCTCCTTGTTTGACCAACAGTCTCTAGCAAAGTGACCAAACTTCTTACAGCAGTAACATTGGATTTTCTTCTTGTCATACTTCTCTTTTCCCTTCTGAACATTCTTTTGTCTATCAGAGGTTGAGCTTTCTGACTTCTGACCACCATCAGATCTTCTCCTGGCTTCTGACTGCTTCTGATACCTCCTATCAGAAGTTGCTTTCAGAGCCTGCTGCTCTACTTCCCTTTCAGAAGTTCTCTCAGTCAAACGCAACTCTTGCGCTTCTAGACTGCTCTGCAGCTCTTCAATTCTCATGGTACTCAGATCTTTGGAATGCTCTATTGCTACCACAATGTAATCAAATTGAGAGGTAAGGGATCTCAATACCTTCTCCATGATTGTTTCTTCAGAAAGAGTTTCTCCACACGCTTTCATCTCATTAGTGATCAGAATCACTCTGGAGATGTATTCAGAAACTTTCTCATTATTCTTCATGTTGAGATTCTCATATTGCTTTCTCAAGGACTGAAGTTTCACCTTCTTCACTGATGCGTCACCACCATAACATCTAACCAGTGTGTCCCACGCAGCCTTTGCTGTCGTTGAATCTACAATCTTCTCAAACACATTTACATCAACACATTGATGAATGAAGAACAATGCTCTCTGATCCTTCTTCCTTACTTCCTTCTGCGCGTTTTTCTGTTCATCCGTTGCATCTGCTGCTACCGGAACATAACCATCAGTGACAAGATCTAGAACATCTTGAGCACCAAACAGTACACGCATTTGGATCATCCAACGATTCCAGTTTTTACCGTCAAATACTGGAAGTTTGGTGTTCATGTTGCCGTTTCCGTTCATCTTTCTACCTTGCACAGTACACTCAGATTTCTCACACAGTGTTTCCCAACCCACAGTATTAAAATTCTGATCAGATTTTATTAAAGATTCAACACGAATCTAAGAATCAAAATCAAACACACAAGACCTCACGTTCACTCGTGTTTCCCGTGTTTCCCAATGAATCCGAACCGGAGCTCTAGATACCAATTATTGGTGCAAAGGTAGAATAAATGATGAATGGAAATATTCTATTCAGAGAATGACGGCTACAAAAACAGGATTAAAAGTTACAATGATTGACACCCTATTTATAAGCTAAAACTAGGGTTACTATAATAGGATAAAATACTAAAATACCCTCTAACAAACTTAGGGGCTAAGAAAATATTACAATTAAATATGAATTAATTCTAATATGTATGAGAGTAGAATGAACAAGAACTCTGCGTAATGCCATGATTGTTTCAAACTTTTTCTAATTGATCTTTATTGTTATGAGGTTTGCATCGGCTCAGAATAGTTAAACCTGATGTGGTTATCAGTAATTTAAAAGAATATAATAGCAACAAAATGTATTTAATGTGGTTTTTTCATTTATAAGTTGATAGGAGACTTGATTATAAGTTATATGCTGGTATTTAATGTGTTTCCACGATGTTATGTATAATATATAAAAAAAGTACCATGTAAATAAGTAATGTAATTTAATATGAAAGCATGGAAAAATTATTGGCTTTGTAATGGTGGCGGTACAATGAATAATATAGTGTGTTATCCTAAAAAAAATTCTTCACAATAACAACTATTTGAAGTATTTCCAATGTTTTAAAAAGCGGATTGGAGATCAAACCGGTGAAACATACGGTTTAAGGTTCAATTGATTCAACCGGTTAAACCTAGGGTCGAACCGTTTATTAAATAAATTAATAATATAAAAATAAATTTCATAAATATGTCACACATAATCATATATTCAGAACTTAATAAAATAAATATTTCAAAAAATTCATTATAAATTTAATTCAACAATATCGATAATACATATAATAACATAACATAGTTTTATCCTTCATTTTAACATTCATTTGAGAACAATTTGACCAAATTAAAGAATTACAATAAACTAAGTTAAACTAATTCAATCCAAAATTAAAATAATAGAACATAATAATTAAAATAAAGTTCAAATAATTAAGAATACCTAAATTAAATAAGATAAAATATTAAAAATAAATAATATAATATATTTCATTAAACAAAACAAAAACGAACTTGAATTTAACTACGACAAATAAATTTTAATTGACAATAACAAACAATATTGACTTGAACGATAATCAGTATTGAGTTGGATATCGTGACTATGTTTGAAAGAGATGGTGTGATGATGGTGGAATGTGGTTGAAAGAAAAATTATAATTAGTGACAAAAACTTGAAAGTTTGTATGGTTTAAAAAAATACGGATTTTTTTTTGTGATAGGGAATGTATGTTAAGTTTTGATATTGACATATTAAAATTTATAAAAAAAATTAAAAATGTACAATTTGGTAAAAAAAATTGAACCGGGCAGTTTTACAAAACCGGCTCTGATTATTTGGTTTGAATGGTTTTGGACGGTTCAATCCGGTTTTTCCGGTTTTACTCTGGTTTTGACCCACTAGAGGTTTTGAAAGGTTGACCCAACCGAATTCATCTCTGGTTCCTGGTTCAATTGGTTGAACCGGCCGGTTCGGTCTGATTTTTAAAACATTGAGTATTTCATTCTCAAAGAAGGAAGGTTGGTGGAAATACTTTTGGAAGTTTTTCTCTTGTAACAATTATAAGTAATAAAGTATTATCTTATCTCAATATTTTATGCTTTTATAATGTTAGAATTTATGATTCCCACTATTAGAAACCTAATTTTCAACAATTCAATATACTAGAGTATAAAATTATGTACCTTATAAATTTTTGAAAACTTCTTCGAAGAAAACATTAGTTGTAGTTGACCCTGTTGTCTCATTGTCATCCTTGATCAATATCTCCAATCCTTCTTTGCTCTTAACTCTTGACATCCTAAATATCTAGAAAATTTTAAAGAAAATGAAATGCCTAAATTACCCTTGTTGCATCCACATATTGTCACATCATGAACTGAATTATTCCCCTCTAGACTTTTTCTCACTACACCCATTAAAATCACGCATTGACACTCTCATTCAATCAATAACCATTTGATATTGATCAAATGGTGAAAAACGTATCATCCAATTATACATGTTCTATCTTTACCGTCAAATTTTGATCACACTACTGATTACTCTTCTTTAACCCAAACACAAACAATCCAACCACACCAAAGGTATACTCTTTGTCTGAATGATTTCAACTGAATGTTTTTTCCTTTCTAAATGGGCCTTTTAGCTGAGTAGTGTTTTTAGTTTAATGTTGTTTGTAGCACAATGTTGTTTTTATTTGAATATTTGTATATAGATGTCCCTTTATATGAATATTGTTTTTAGCTATTTGTTGTTTTTATCCAAATGTTGTTTATATCTAAATGTTTTTTTTATCTTAATGTTGTTTTATCTGAATGTCATTTTTATCTGAATGTTGTTTTTATTTGAATTTTTTTTGTCTGAATGTTGCTTTTATCTCAACATACGTATGTTATTTTTATCTCAACATTTGAATTTTGTTTTATCTCAACATATGGATT
Source organism: Lathyrus oleraceus (assembly GCF_024323335.1). NCBI lineage: Eukaryota > Viridiplantae > Streptophyta > Magnoliopsida > Fabales > Fabaceae > Lathyrus > Lathyrus oleraceus. The sequence goes on from NC_066580.1 coordinate 373,605,252, forward strand.
TTCTTTTTATCTCAGCATAGAAATGTTTCTTTCCTCATGAATGTAGAATTTCGAGGCCTGTAGTTCTAATAAAGGATGTTAACGACATGAAGGAGTTATTGAAGCTTGACAATATGATTTAGGATATCTTGTTTATTTATAGTATAGTTAAGGAAAATAATTTGGAGATGCTTCTGTTGGACATAGAGGTGCAACTAAATACACTATAGAACTTTTACCCCTGCAAAAATATATTATGGTAATGTATTTTCTAATAATATTAGGGTTATCAAACATAAGTGATTGTGACGGATGATATGGTGACATCACTTAAGTCCAAGTTGATAGAAAGTGGAACATATTTAATGAAGAACTTTAAGGTCTTACCAAATGATTTACAATATAAGTCGTGTCATCATAAATTTAAGCTACTTTTCAACCCTGGAACAACTGTTAGTCTGAAGGAATATCCTGACATCCCCATGTACAAACTCAATTTCTAAGACTTTGTAGAAATAAATTCTGTAAAATATCATCCTGATGTTCTATAAGGTGAGCCAAATCAAACTCTATCAGACTTATTTTCTTTTTTCTTTTCTATTTATATCAATATAATCGCCTTTATATATTTTTTGTTGAACAAATATCAGTGGTGCTTTCAAACACATGACTTATTGCCAATAACAGTGGAGACCAAAAAAATTATTTCCATCTTTTGTTATGCTTAATACTAGGTATTATAATCTTATATGTCTGATATCCTTTTTTCTGTTCATTTATTATGATATAAACACATCGATTTTCATGTAGTGGAGTTCAGTTGAATTGTACCTTATGGGGTGATTTTGCATACTCTTTGTTCCATGCTCTGTCGGAAGCATTAGATACTTATATTATTGTTTTGGTTATAATGCATGGAAAAATAAAAGATTCCTCTGGTAATTTTGTGTTTATTACTTATCATATATACTAAAAGTATCGTGTACAATAATACTTCTATAAATACGTGTTTTTGGATTTTTAGAGGGTTATCCAGTATCAATTGGAAATGCATGAAATGCTACAAAATTGTCTATCAATTTCATCATTGATGAAGTTCACGAGTTTAGAAAAAGGTTATATAACGGTTACATAACTTTTTTATGACTTTTACATATATGTATATATACTTTAAGATGATTACTGTTACAATATGTTTATCAATCCGATTACTGTTTTTAATGAACTTTTAAAAATATTCTTAGTTTTCCTCAGCAACTATTGCATGGTATGAACATGTCGTTGGAAGTTTTGTCCACTGCATGGTATGAACATGTCGTTGGAAGTTTTGTCCACTCAAATTTTAAGTCAAAGTTGTGACAAATCTCAAATTGTTTTTGTTGATCGCTTTCTTACTAGAGCTACCATCTTACAATTTTGTGAACTGTTTAACCAACCTGAGGTAACAAAAAATTATACATTTTCTCTGAATTTAACACTATTGTCTTTGTACCTATTTCATTATATATTTATTTCATATTTGCACCACTACCAAACGATGTGTGTGCTACAATAGCAACAACAAGGAAGATAATCCATTCCAAAAATGGTTGGTACTATAGACAATGCGACCATTGTACAAGAAAGAGTATAATGTTTGTGTATATATAGATTAATTATCTTTTGGTTTTTTTCCAGAGTACATCCATGTTCGTTGTGCTGGTACCGAAAAAGATAGAGAATGAGTATTTTCAGTCTTTCTAATATGTGTTTTAATCTATATTTCAAACATCTTTTAGTTAACATTTTTCTGGAAATTTCTTTTAGATATTTACAAACAATCCACTTGAATCATCATAGAATAGTTTAGTATATATCTTTATAACAATAAGTTTTTTTTTACATATCTTTCATTATTTTGTCACAATATCATTATCAAATTAACAGTCTAAGTTTCTATGCAGTCCTCTCTTTCGGCCGACAATGACTATGATCCTAATTTTTTGATCGTGTCGTTGCTCCTACCGTAACTCCAACTCCAAAGAAGATTAATGGTGCCAAGAAAAGATAGTCATTCCCACCAAAGAATCATCATCAGCACAAAAGTCTGTTTGTAATATTATGAAGCAAGTCAAGATGAGAAAATGTAGTGATATATATATATATATATATATATATATATATATATATATATATATATATATATATATATATATTAATGTTTTTAATATATTTTGTTTCAAGAATTTCCTGGATTTGTTTATGATCAACGTGTTTCAAAACATCCTTATTTTCAATATCTTCAATGATAATGTATTATATGTTAGAACAAGATTTTGATTCTGCAAAGTATCTCTAAATTTTGATGATAACAAAGAATGAAACAATTTGGTACCCTAACAATTTTCTTAAGTGTGCAGGAGTCTAAGTTAAAATGACTGTTAAGTCACCTTCTGATTCTTAATAAACTAATACTTGGCATCTGAAGTAGTCCAGAAGCGCTGACCAAGCATAAAGAGAAATCACTTTGACTCTGAACATAATGCATTTAAGGAGCAATCACTTGAAGAATCCGACACTAAAGTTCAAGCTCTGATGATCTGATTTTGAAGACCCTATCTGAAGACTCTGCAAAGAGATATCTGAAGACTATAACTCTAAAGACTCTGATCATGCTCACATGACTCTGACACATGCTCATAAATACGCCATCAGATGTCACCTAGTCATAAACTTAAGCTGGAAGCATTTAAATTGTAGTACAATCATTTTAAGGAAATATTTGATTATGCTCCTAGTCTACTATGGAAAGGATAAGGAATTTACCACATTTGTCTCCTAGAGCTGACACGAAATCTTTAATGATTTCCCCCAACGGTATTATCTTAAGTGTTATATAAGGGTCTCTTCATAACTTTCCAAAATACAACTTTGATACATCAACTTTATCATACAACTTTTTCACCACTCTTACGAAGAACAACTCACGCTCTGCATACTCTGATTATTTCTTCACCACTATTATTGTAAGAAGAAGTTTCCATATAAGAGTTCATACTCAATATTGTATGGTTATCTTTCACTGTTCTTAAATTGTGTCTATATTACTTATCTAGAAGCATCTAGCGAAACACTTTGTAATTCTTATAATTGTTTTGATTCCTCAAGTGACTTGTTCAGGTCTGTAGACTTGAGAGGGCTAAGAGGTTGTTGAACCCTTATAAGAAATTTGTAATTTGTTGAGATTAGTGGATTAAGTCCTTGTTGAATTCGAAATCACCTTGGCCGGGAAGACTGGAGTAACTTTGACTTTCAAGCGAACTAGGATAAATCGTTTGTGTTGTTATTATTTCTTCTTTGCATGTGTTATTGCAAAAATCTTTTAATTCATGTGAAAATAATTCAAACCCCTCTTTCTTGTTTTTCTCTACCTTTCAATTGGTATCAGATCTCTGGCTCTGTTATTGAATGTTGAATCAAACACTTAAACGTGTAGAGAGACCCAGGGTGAGAAAAACTTCATGGCCAATACAAATGAAAGAGATAGTTACAACGCAAAACCTCCAGATTTTGATGGAGAAAAATTTGACTACTGAAAGGAAAAATTTGAGAGTTTCTTCTTAGGCTACGATGTTGATCTCTGGGATATGGTTACAAATGCATAAAGTAAAAATTTGACTACTGGAAGAAAAAATTTAAGAGTTACTTATTGCCTTGTTCGAATTTTCACAATTACATAAAATAAATATTTATTTGTCTTTCAAGTTGCTTGCTTCACTATGTATGAGAGGTGTGTATAAATTGGACCCACACTATTTCTAACTAAGGTATAAAAAAGGTCATTTTTAAAAAATAATGAAAAAATAATGTAGGATTAGAAATGCGATTTTACTTGATATTGATAATTGGCAGTATAAATGAATGTTAACTTTAACTATTTTAATTTCGTTTTAATTTAATTAAAAACAAGTCTACCTAACTTTCGATTATAGCGAGTAAATTGTGATAAGCATATATAGAATAGCTTGCATTGTTGGTAAAAGTTCACACGCTTGGATTATGATGGTAAAAATGAAATCAACAATCTTAAACAATGTGAGAGAGTATTGTTAGAACAATAACTTGTTCATGAAGGAAGAGAGAAAAGGAGCTCCACCATAAGAGCAAGCTTTGCTTGCTTTGTTAATTGATTTTTTGAAATTCATTACAAAAGTTAGTTGGCTTAAAGAATCTTCACTAGCTTTTGTATATATGCTTATCACAATTAAGATCCACATTCATTATTTATATTGCCAATAATGAATTCAAACAAAATTATATTTCTAATCCTATATTCTTTTTTCATTCTTTTTTAATATGACCATTTTTATACCTTAGATATAGCAATAGTGTGGGTCCAATCTACATACCTTTCATAGGGAAGCAAATTACGTGAAAGACAAATAAATATTAACTTCATCTAATTGTTAAAATTCCAGCAATGCAATATATCAATTTATGTGTCAGATGATTTTGAAATTAAATTAAACATATTAAAAAGAGTTTTAAGGTCAATTGTTTTGAAATTAAATGACTTGAATTGTACAAGACACACCGACTTAAATGTAAAATTGCTTCAAATTTAAAATGACATAATTAATATTCATATGATATCATTTGATATGTGAATCTAGGGATGATGTTTGATATGTTGAGTAAGTGGTAATTTTTAACAAATTGTTGATCAAGTGATGGTACTTGATATATGAATCAAGTGATGGTGCAAGATATGTTGATCAAGTTATGGTGTCTGACATGTTACTGATCAATGTACATCAAATTATGGTTGTTTGATATGTTGACCAAATGATGGATTTTGAAGATCAAGATGTGTTTATCAAGACAAATCCTGAAGATATGCAGTGATCAAGTGGGTGTGCTTGTATATCAAGTTGTGTATATTAAGTTGTGATGATCAAGATTATTTTGATTAGTATTCAAGTTATATCTTGTTCACTAAGTTTTTTTATCAATTTTTGCTAGGAATTTCATTGTTTTTTTATCTTATTTTTATTCATTTTACTCCCAAGAGAATGTTTTTTGTCTACCTTTTATGTAAACCAAAGAAACTTGTTGATTACTTATGATTATGAGAAGAGGGCACAAAAAGGAGGAGACAAACAACAATGCTTATGACGAGACCATGTGGAAGCATTATGGTCGTAGTGTCTGGAAAGAGAAAAAGAAACCCTTTTAGCACATAGGAGAGGTTACGACTAGTCTTTAATCCCTTAAAATTATAATTTTTGTTTTTGGAATTTCTCTATTTCTATTCCACATCCCTTGATTTCAGACTGTTTAACTTTATCATTTAGAATCTTTATTGAAAAATTAAGTAAATTTGAAGTCTACATCATGAATTTCATATCCCAAAGATCTCCCCAAACATTTTGTATTACTTTGTTTACTCTAAATTCTCTATGTTTTAGTTTTTTAAGTTGATTATTATTCCTCACTGTTGTTGTATTTGAAGCCTCCATTGGAGCAATTTTTATTTTATTTCTCATTTCTATTTTAAATCAGATTTCATTTATTATATTATCTATTTTTTAATGTTTATTTAATTTCCAATTTCGATGTATGTTTTGCCTTTATCTATATTTGAGTAGTCCCTTAAGGACTAAGGATCATGAGGATTATCTTATGATATATCTCGTATGAACTCTTAGATATTTTATTACAAGAACAATCTAAAAATTATTTTGGAAATTCAGTGTTTTATAAATACATATCTATTATGACAGAGACATTTTAGATTTCGATCACATGCTAAAAATATGTGTTTCGGTGTTTAAAAACAAAATTCTGAACAATTGAGTATGAGGCGACAAAAATGTCTCGAACTCGTGTATCGAACTCATATGAGAAGTTATCATTTTTATAGATAGGCGAAAAATTAATCTTAAATGAATAAATTGAGTCGACGAAAGTGGACATATTACTCATTTAAGATTGGATAACACACGGACAAAAGTAGGTATTACCTAATTTTCTCTGTTTTTTAAATTCATGTTTTTCTTGTATTAGATTGTAGAAGTTTATGAGTTTGTTAGGATAGAAATCACGTATCCTAGATCATGTTTTAAGTTTATTATTTTCAAACAAACAAAATTCAACATCCAAATCGAATATTTTATCGGGTCTTAAATAAATCCAATAAAATATTTTAAGTTTATTATTCCCACCATGATACCTTACTTGATTCCAAAAACTTCCAAAAATCTTGTTAAGATGAAAAAAATGAAATATGGGTTTGTCATTTATATGTTGATGGGACACTTGATTATGAGTTATATGCTGATATTTAATGTGTTTCCACGTTGTTAGGTATAATGTATAAAAAAGTACGGTGTAAATAAGTAATGTGATTTAAAATGAAGGAATGTCAAAATTATTGGTTTTGTAACAGTGGTTGGTACAATAAATAATATAGTGTGTTATGCTAAAAAAATTCTTCGCAATAACAACTAGTTGAAGTGTTTCATTCTCAAAGAAGGAAGGTTGGTGGAAATATTTTTGGAAGTTATTCTCTTGGAACAATTATAAATAATAAATTGTTATCCAATCTCAAATTTACATGATTTTTATTATGTTAGAATTTATGATTCCCACTATTAGAAACCTAATTTTCAACAATTCAATATATTAGAGTATAATATATTGTCCCTTATAAATTTCTGAAATAAAATATTGTCCCTTATATATTCCCCTCTAGACTTTTTTTGCTACACCCACTAAAATCACGCATTGATACTCTAATTCAATCAATAACCATCTGATATTGATCAAATGGTAAAAAACGTATCATCCAATTATACATGTTCTATCTTTACTGTCAAATTTCAATCACACGGTTGATTACTCTTCTTTAACCCGTCATAGCTTCTAAGACAACTTTTCAAATTTCCCACCTCAGCCCATTCTCCAACATTGATGCATATCTATCTCATTAGAGATCAACAGTTTATTATCTGAGTCAATATTTACTCATCACTCTTCACCTCTCTTGCGGTTCTAATTTCCTTTTCACTTCTCATCTGAGCCAATCTTTTCTCTTCACCTTTGCAACATGCTTTCAAATAAACTCTCATTGTTTCAAAGTTCACGTTTTTTTTACAAATTTCAGCTTTTACTAATATATATTATTTGTTGTTTGCAGTTTTGTTACACTCATCTAAGGAGTTTGTTCTTTCATATTCAAAGCTCACATTTATACTAATGTATATCTTCATTCTCTATTTTTCTTCAATTTATCTTCTCTGATATCATGATTTGTTCTTCCTTTCTCTTAGCTCACATTTTTACTAATGTATATGTTAATTATTTTTTGCAGATTATTTTCTCTCACATTTTTGTTCATCCTTTTTTGCAACCTAAACACAAATAATCCAACCACACCAAAGGTATACTCTTTGTCTGAATGGTTTTAACTGAATGCTTTTTTTCTTTCTAAATGGGTCTTTTAGCTGAATATTGTTTTTAGTTTAATGTTGTTTGTAGCTCAATGTTGTTTTTATCTGAATATTTTTATCTAGATGAGTCTTTATATGAATTTTGTTTTTAGCTATTTGTTGTTTTTATCTAAATTTTGTTTTCATCTGAAGGTTGTTTTTATATGAATGTTTTTTATCTGAATTTTTTTTATCTCAACATCGGAATGTTTCTTTCCTCATGAATGTAGAATTTACAGACCTTTAGATCTAATAAAGGATGTTAATGACATGAAGAAGCTGTGAAAGCTTCACATTAGGATTGAGGATATCTTGTTTGTTTAAAGTGTAGTTAAGAAATTGCATTTGGAGATGCTTCTGTTGGACATAGAGGTACAGCTAAATACACTACAAAACTTTTACCCCTGCAAAAATATATTATGGGAATGTATTTTTTATTATTATTAGGGTTATTAAACACAAGTGGTTATGCCTGATGCAATGATGGCATCACTTAAGTCCAAGTTCGCAGAAAGTGGAACCTATTTAGTGAAGAACTTTAAGGTCTTACCAAATGATTTACAATACAAGTTGTGTACTCGCCACTTTAAGCTGTTTTTCAACTCTAGAACAACTGTTAGTCTAAAGGAATTCCATGACATCCCCATGTACAAACTCAATTTCAAAGACTTTGCAGAAATAAATTCTGCAAAATATGATCTTGGTGTTCTATATGGTGAGCCAAATCAAACTCTATCAGACTTATTTTCTTTTATGTTTTCCATTTATATCAATATAACCGTATGTATATTTTTTCGTTAAACAAATATCATTGATGCCTTCAAACACATGACTTATAGCTAATAACAGTCGGGACCAAAACTATTATGTGCATATTTTGTTATGCTTAATACTAGGTATGATAGTCTTATTATGATATAAACACATTACTCTTCATGCAGTGGAGTTAAGTTAAATTGTACCTTATGGGATGATTTTGCATCCTCTTTGTTCCATGCTCTGTCGAAAGCATTTGATACTTATATTATTGTGTTGGTTATAAAGCATGGAAAAATAAAAGATTCATCTGGTATGTTTGTGTTTATTACTTATCATACATATTGAAAAAATAAAAGATTCATTTGATATGTTTGTGTTTATTACTTATCATACATATTGAAAGTATCGTGTACAACAATACTTCTATAAATATGTGTTTTTGGATTCTTAGAGGATTATCCATTATCAATTGGAAATGCATGGAATGATACCAAATTGTCTATTAATTTCAACACTGATGAAGTTCACGAGTTTAGAAAGAGGTTACATAACTGTTACATAATTGTTTTAGGACTTTTACATATATTACATAATTGTTTTAGGACTTTTACATATATTACATAATTGTTTTAGGACTTTTACATATATGTATATACTTTAAGTTGATTACTATTACAATATGTTTATCAATTCTATTACTATTTTTTAATTAACTTCTAAAAATCTTCTTAGTTTCAATCAACAACTGTTGCATGGTATGAACATGTCGTTGGAAGTTTTATCCAATCAAATGTTAAGTTAGAGTTCTGACACATCTCAAATTAATTTTGTTGATCACTTTCTTACTGGAGCTACCCTATTTCAATTTTGTGATTTGTTTAACCAACCTGAGGTAACAAAAAGTTAAATATTTTCTCTGAATTTAACACTATTGTCTTTGTACCTATTTCATTATATATTTATTTCTTATTTGCACCATTGCAAAATAATGTGTGTGTTACAATAGCAACAAATAGGGAGATAATCCCCTCCAAACATGGTTGGTATTATAGACAATGCGACCATTATACAAGAAAGAGTGATGGGGTATCATCTCCTTATATTTGTTAAAACAAGCACAAATCAACCAAACCAGTACTCAAGTAATATATAATTATATATTAATACAATTTTGTGTTTAAATGAACTTCTTATAATTTTTTTATTATCAGGTTCAAACTCAATGTACATGTTTTCATGGGTGGTGAAGAAATAACCTTTGTTTTTTTTGGATATATTGATTTATTGGGAACAATTGCAAATCAACTTAGTGAGTGGATTATTATTGAGGTAAGGAATCATATCAATTGCACATTTATATCTAATAGTACATATGGAACAAATATGACAATGTGCTTTATTTGTAATTGGGTGAGGATGACCCTTTGGAATATCCTGAGTTACTTGAATTATTCTTGGGCAAAACATTTTCCTTTAGATTCAAAGTACAATCACTATTCAACCATGGATCTGTTGTGGGGTATAGATCTGATGAAGAGATGGTATCCAAAATTATGACATCCCTCCTCCCCCACATACTCCAACCTCACTTCCACCACACATCCCTCCACATACTCCAACCTCACTTCCACCACACATCCCTCCACCAATTTCAACCGAAGATACCTTCCCTCCTCTCACTTCTTGAGTGATGATCATTATGAATTTCATAAATAAATCTTTGAGTATGTGGAGTATGATATGATAAACAAAGCCTTTATATTAAGTTGTACTATACACATGATATGATGATAGACAACTTAAAGATTTATTTATGAAATTCATAATGATCATCACTCAAGAAGTGAGAGGAGGGAAGGTATCTTCGGTTGAAATTGGTGGAGGGATGTGTGGTGGAAGTGAGGTTGGAGTATGTGGACGAGGAGGGATGTGTGGTGAAAGTGGGGGTGAAGTTGGTGGAGGAAAAAGCATGTATGGAACACAGTAAAAACAATATGTAGAACAAGTGTCTGGATCTTTCTGGCATTTTTCCCACTGTTTCTTGCAGTTTATGAACCTACCATACTTTTCTTTGAATTCAATCTTTCCCTTCACTCCGAGGAAGAAAACTACAAGCAAAATGACAATTATTTTCTTTGCACTCATTTTTTCTTTCATTCATTCCTCCCTCAACCTCCATCTATTTATAATCTCAGTTTCGTTAAGATTCTTCATTTCATTTGTTTTTTACCTTCATAAATATTAAGCGTGTGAATTTTTGCCAACTATTCAAACACAAGCTTTTCTATATATGTTTATCACAATTACTATCCACATTGCCATTTATCAATATCAAACAAAATTGCATTTCTAATCCTACATTCTTTTTTCATTATTTTCCAATATCACCCTTTTTTATACCTTACCTATAGCAATACTGTGGGTTTAATAGAGATATCTTTCATATATAGGGAAGCAAACCACGTGAAAGACAAATAAATATATATATATATATTTAATTGTTGGAATTCACTAAGTCAATTTATGTGTATCATGATTTTGAAATTAATTTTAACATTTGAATTGGTTTAAATGAATTTTAACATTTGAATTGGTTTAAATGAATTTTCACATCAATTGATTTGAAATTATATAACTTGAATTATAGGAGACACATTGACTCAAATGTAAAATTACATTTTAATATTTTATGAATTAATATTTTTATGAATTAATATTTTATAACTCAAAAGATTAAAATACAAAATAGTTATATTAATATTTTTATGAATTAATATTTTATAACTCAAAAGATTAAAATACAAAATAGCTATATTAATATTTTTATGAATTAATATTTTATAGAATAATACAGCTCGATTCGGTTGATGCATTAACCATAAACCCAACCAGTTACACATATCACACACAAAGTGTATCTCAACAAAAGTTATTTGACTTTCGATTTTTGCAATTAGAATCAATTTGGAACTCGAAAGTCTAAATGTGTGAATTTGTTTAACATCCTATTTTAATTAAATCAAACAAATATGTACCATTAAACAAAAATTATTCAAATACAAACTATTCTTAAATTGTGATACTTTTAATTCTCCAATAATGATGCAGTTGTAAGTAGTTGTAAGTAATCAATATCGCACATTTTTTTAATGTAGCTTAGATAACAGTAGCGTGGATCCAATTTATACAGCTTTCACACACCGGAAGCAAACGTAAAAGACAAATAAATATTTATTTAAGGTAATTGTAAAAGTTCATGAGGAGAGAAAAAAGTAAATTTATCTATAGGATGATTTTTAAAAAAATTTAAATTAAAATTGGTTTATATGAGTATTAAGACCAATTGTTTTGAAATTAAATAACTTTGAATTATACAATACACATCGATTAGAATGTAAAATGACATAAATAATATTCAAATACTAATGGGTGTGGTGAACAAGTGAGATTAAACTCATTTCACCCTCTCTATGATGTATCTGATACGAGGACGGGTCAAACCACGTTAAAAGTGAGATCAATTAGACTTCCTCAACCAACAATTGATGTACTCGTTGGTATATTGACCTACTCGTTGGTATATTGACCTGTATTAAAGAAGTGACTCACCTCAATCACCTCACAAGTATTTATTGGGGAGGCAACTCAATTTTTCCGCTTTAAATTTCTTTTATGCAAATTTATTTTTTGATCTTAAACACGAAGAAACATATTTTGGCCATTTTGCTCATATTTCGCTAGGTGAGTTAATTTTCTCTCTAAACAAAGATTTCACTTATAAAACTTGCCTAGCAAAATGTTTTTGTCCTTAAGCGAAAATTTCAAGTCTTAGATGTAAATATTTTATTCGAAACACCAATTTCGTATGATGATAGCATTATGGGATGAATGTACTAAAGCTCGGTAGAAACATGTGACATATACTTTGCTATTTATTTTTAGTTATTTCTATAATCTAACATGATTAAGTGTCTTAATACATAATTGTTTAAAAATAATATATAAATATGTTTTGAAATTAACCATATTAATTTTTTATTTGCGATAATAATATTTGTTAGTGAAAATACTTAAATAATGGTTAGTCAAATTACCAAAATATTGGTTATTGAAAGATGAAGGGGCAATTTATTAATCATTTGTTTAACGGTACAAAGAAGTGACAATTAACATGGTAACATAAGTATTTATGGATGAATTTTATATACATGACACTTGTTGTTTGTTGAATAAACATCAACTTTGAATCTGATTGACTCACAAACGTCGTCCTATTCGTATGTCAATTTCATTTTGTACGAATCTTTGATGTTTAATAAAGTAAAGAATATTTTCTTGTCGATATCATCACACAGAAGAAGATAGTCATAGTCATTATCTCTTAATATTGTTGCAAAGTCTACCTACAATTTCTAAAAAATAAATAAAAAAAGAAGAAGAGTTAAAAATAATTTATGAAAGTAATATTTATAGGAAAATTAAATGAGTATGGTTAAAAGAGTTTTTACGTGTTAGATGATTTTGAAATTAAATTTAACATTATAGTATGGTTAAAAGAGTTTTAAGGTCAATTGTTTTGAAATTAAATGACTTGAATTGTACAAGACACATCGACTCAAATGTAAAATTATTTCAAATTTAAAATGACATAATTAATATTCATATGATATCATTTGATATGTGGATCAAGTAATGTTGTTTGATATGTTGATCAAGTGATGGTGCTTGATATGTGGATTAAGTCATAGGGCAAGATATGTTGATCAAGTTATGGTGTCTGACATGTTGTTGATTAATGTACATTGAGTTATGATTGTTTGATATATTGACCAAGTGATGGGTTGGAAGATCAAGATGTGTTGCTCAAGACAAATCCTGAAGATATGCAGTAATCAAGGGGATGTGCTTGTATGTCAAGTTGTGTGTATTAAATTGTGATTTTCAAGATTGTTTTGATTAGTAATCAAGTTATACCTTCATCAACTGTATTTTTACCAATTTTTGTTAGAAATTTCATTTTGTTTTCATCTTATTTTTATTCATTTTACTCCCTAAGAGAATGTATTTTCCTACATTTTATGTAAACCAAGAAAACTTGTTGATTAGATATTTTTATTCCGTTGTTTTTACCATCATAAAGTAAAGACTAAGCGTTTGAATTTTTACCACCAATGAGTAAAGACTAAGCGTTTATATTTTTACCAACAATCACAAACTATTCAAACACAAGCTTTTCTATATATGTTTATCAAAATTTACTTACTACAATCCAATGTTACGTAGACTTGCTGTTAATTAGATTAAAACCAATTTAACAATTACAATCAACATTCATTTATATTGCCAATTATATCAATATCACATCAATTTGCATTTCTAATCCTACATTATTTTTTCATTATTTCTCAAACTTACCCTTTTTTTTAACCTTAAATATAGCAATGGTACACACCTTTCACACATAAGGAAGCAAACCACGTTATCGATAAATAAGTATTTATGTATTTGTGAAAATTCCAACAATGCAACAAGTAAATCTATGTGTAAGATGATTTTGAAATTAACTTTAATATTTGAATTGGTTTAAAAGAGTCTTAATATCAATTATTTTGAAATTGTACAAAGCTCAAATGTAAAATCACTTCAAATTTAAAATGACATGATTAATATTTAAATACATCATTTTTGGTGAGCAATTGACTCTATGGTGCTTGACATGTTGCTAATCAATGTAAATCTAGTTATGGTGTTTAATATGTTGATCAAGTGATGATATTTGAATATCAAGATGGGTTGATCAATGTGAAGCCTAAAGATATGCAGTGATCTAGTGGATGTGTTTGAATATTTAAATGTCATAATTAATATTCATATGATATCATTTAATATGTGGATCAAGTCATGATGTTTGATATGTTGATCAAGTGATGGTTTTTGACAAGTTATTGATCAAGTGATGGTGCAAGTTATGGTGCCTAACATGTTTTTGATCAATGTACATTAAATTATGATTGCTTGATATGTTGACCAAGTGATGGATTTTGAAGATCAAAATGGATTGACCAATACGAAGCCTAGAGATATGCAGTGATCAAATGGATGTGCTTGAATATTAAGTTGTATAGATTAAGATATGTTGATCAAGATGAAGCCTGAAGATATGTAGTGATCAAGTAGATGTGCTTGAATATCAAGTTTTATAGATCAAGTTGTGATGATCAAGATTGTTTTTATTAGTAATCAAGTTATATCTTGTTCAACTTTGTTTTTACCATTTTATTTGGTAGGAGTTTCATTGTGTTTTTATCTTATTTTTTTCATCTTTACTCCTAAGAGAATGTATTTTTTCTATATTTTAGGTAAAATAAGAAAACCAACACACTACTGATGATTAGGAGAAGAAAGCACAAAACAGAGGAGCAAACAACAATGCTTACGACTAGACCATATGGAAGCATTATGGTCGTAGTTGCCGCAGAGAGAAGAACCTCGTTTAGCACACATGAGGGGTTACGACCAACCTGAAATTCCTTAAGATTATAATTTTTGTTTTGGGGATTTCTCTGTTTATATTACATATCCTTTGATTTTCTGGATGTTTAACTTCATCATTTAGGGTCTTTACTTCAAAATTAGGCGGATTATAAGTCTATATCATCATGCTAATTATAGCACAAATATCTCCCAAAGCATTTGGTATTACTTTGTTTACTCTAAATTCTCTATGTTTTAGTTTTCCGAGTTAATTATTGTTCCTCACTATTGTTGTACTTGGAGCCTCCATTGGAGAATTTTTGTTTAGTTCTCATTTCTATTTTAAATCATATTTTATTTATTGTATTATCTATTTTTTTTTTAAGCTTATGCCATTTCCAATTTTTATGTATGTTTCTCCTTTATCTATGTTTGAGTAGTCTCCTAAGAGATAAAGATTACGAAGATTGTCATGTGATGAGATTGATTAGTATATAAAACTTAAATGAATTTACCCAGCTAGCTTGTTGGGTGTATATAGACGAGATTGTCTAATAAAAGAGCTAATGGAGAGACTGGTTCGAATTCTACAAACTAGACTATTTATTTATGGGTTTTGATTTGGAAGTGGGATGACTGAGTTATGCCATCTCTTTAAGGCAGTAGGTGGGATCAATCTCCAAGGTAAACAAATACCTCGATTGTTGCCTAAGAGAGTCTAACTTGACTCACTTATAACGAGGCTTGACAGGACCTCATACGAGATACATCATCGAGAGGGTGTGACAAGTTTAACGTCATGTGCTCGCCACCTAGATTAATATTTTAATATTATTTATGTCATTTTAAATTTAAAGTAATTTTACATTCGAATCAACTTGTATTGTCCAATTCAAAATTGTTTAATTTCAAAAATATTAATCTTAAAACTCTTTTAAACAAATTTTAATTTTAAATTTAATTTTAAAAAAAATCAAAATTCTCCTATAGATGAATTTACTTATTGCCTTGTTCGAATTTTCACAATTACATGAATTGGATCCACACTATTTCTAACTAAGGTATAAAAAAGGTCATTTTTCAAAAATAATGAAAAAATAATGTAGGATTAAAAATGCGATTTTATTTGATATTGATAATTCGCAATATAAATGAATGTTAACTTTAACTATTTTAACTTCGTTTTAATTTAATTAAAAGCAAGTCTACCTAACTTTGGATTATAGTGAGTAAATTGTGATAAGCATATATAGAATAGCTTGTATTGTTGGTAAAAATTCACACGCTTAGTCTTTATGATGGTAAAAATGAAATCAACAATCTTAAACAATGTGAGAGAGTATTGTTAGAACAATAACTTGTTCATGAAGGACGAGAGAAAAGGAGCTCCACCATAAGAGCAAGCTTTGCTTGCTTTGTTAATTGATTTTTTTGAAATTCATTACAAAAGTTAGTTGGCTTAAACAATCTTCACTACGCCAAAAACTGGAATAGACAGCGCATCTTAGAGGGCGCTTTATTACAAAAGCGCTCTCTAAAGTGAAGCGAAAAAATAAGGAGCAATAGACAGCGCACTTTAGAGGGCGCTTTTGTAATAAAGCGCCCTCTAAGGTGAAGCGAAAAAATAAGGAGGAGATAGAGGGACAACAATACATGGCGCTTTTCACAAAGCGCCCTCTAAGGTTACCCTTAGAGGGCGCTTTTAATAAAGCGCTGTTATAAGTCCATGTGCATTTCCAGTTTATAAAGCGCTTCTGGAAAGCCTTAGAGAGCGCTTTCATAAGCGCCCTCTTAGGCCCCCTTTAGAGGGCGTTTTTTTTCCACAAGCGCCCTCTAAGGTCCCCTTTAGTAAACATTAAAATTATAACATACTGCGCGTTTTGTTATTTCACTCTCTGTTATTTTCGTTCTTTTTCACGTTAGGGTTCTCACTGCTACGATTTTCGCTACTTCTAAGGCGTTCTCCTTCCACCTCTGTTAGATCTACGCCGTTTCCTCCTTCTACCAATCAAAGGTACACGATGCAGCTTATGAGTGTATTTATTCTAGCATACATTATTACTTGCACTATTTCTTTGTTTTAGCTTTGCCCCATTTCAGTTTTATGTTATTGTTGTCTATGCTACGTTTGTTTCGACCTGTAAAGTTTCAATATTCATAGTCATTTAAATAGTTTGGGTTTATTAGGCAATTGACGGTTGGTTTTTAAATTGCTGAATTTGATATCGCTATGAATCACATTCAAAGACTGTTGTTAGGGTTCGGTTATGGTTGCATTATAGAGACATTAGAAACCTTTGATTCTAGTAACTTAGCGTACATAGCGTAGCTAGTAACTTAAGAAGTTTAGGTATGGATGTTATTTGATAGAGTAAATGGAGACATGAATGCCCTGCACAGAGACTAACTCAATAAAGCGAAATTGTTTTGTCTCATCCCATTTTTGGTTTCTCTTCTGAAATGTTTTTTGTTTATTCTAATTAGTAATGGATAATACATGGATGTCTTCCAATCGATTGTCGAGAGAGTACGAGAATGGGGTATCAGAATTCGTTAAGTTTGCCGTTGCGCACGCCGAAGACCCCAGTAGAATGATATGTCCTTGCTTGGGTTGTTGTTATGGGAAACGGGTTGACGCAGTTTAGTTGACATCGCATCTAATGAGGCATGGAATTGATCGAAGTTATACATGTTGGAATTTGCATGGTGAGAAAAGTAACGAGAATGTTGAACCGGGGGATAGTACGACCTATGCCTCAAACTATAGTGGCGCAGATACATACGATTGTGATCGAGTTGAAGAGATTGCAGAAGCACTTGAAGGAGATCATAAGGATTGTCCCGAAATGTTTGAGAGGTTGGTAAGTGATGCAGAGAAACCTTTGTATGATGGTTGCACTAAATTCACAAGATTGTCTGTGGTATTAAAGTTGTACAACTTAAAGGCGGGCAATGGATGGTCGGATAAAAGTTTCACAAAGTTATTAGCCCTTTTGAAAGATATGCTTCCTGAGGATAATGTTCTTCCCAATCGAACATATGAGACCAAAAAGATGTTGTGCTCTATTGGCATGAGCTATGATAAGATACATGCATGTCCAAACGATTGCGTTTTGTTTCGAAATGAGTATGCATCGTTAAATGAGTGTCCTAAATGCGGTGTCTCGCGATATAAGAACAAGTTGTTTCCAGCAAAAGTCTTGTGGTATTTTCCTGTTATTCCGAGATTTAGACGCATGTTTCGTAGTGAAACCGATTCAAGACACTTGACCTGGCATGCAGATGAAAGAATTATAGATGGAAAGTATCGACATCCGGCAGATTCACCACAGTGGTTGAAAATTGATAATGATTATCCTGAATTTGGAGAAGAATCAAGAAACCTTCGCTTGGCATTATCTACTGATGGAATGAACCCACACGGTATCCAGAGTATCTCACACAGTACATGGCCTGTGATTATTATGATTTATAACCTACCTCCATGGCTATGTATGAAGCGTAAGTACATGATGTTGGCTATGTTGATTTCTGGACCTAAACAACCAGGGAATGACATAGACGTGTACTTGAAGCCCTTAATCGAAGATTTAAAGATTTTGTGAGAGACCGGTGTGGAGGTTTATGATGGATATAGGAAAGAAATTTTCAACTTGAGGGCGATGTTGTTTGGCACAATTAATGATTTTCCAGCATACGGAAATCTATCAGGGTATAGCATAAAAGGTCAATGTGCGTGTCCTATTTGTGAAGATAAAACAGATTGGAAGCGCTTGGAGTTTGGTCAGAAGAATGTCTTTCTCGGTCATCGGAGATTCTTAAATTCAAATCATCACTACCGTGGATGGAGAAAGGCGTTCAATGGAGAGACAGAACAAGGCAGAGCTCCACCTATATTGACGGGTGATCAAATTTTTGAAAAGGTGAAAGATTTGGATACTCAGTTTGGCAAGCCTTTTGCCCACACACTTGTCAAAAGTGGGTGGAAGAAGAGGTCATTTTTTTTTGAATTGCCGTATTGGAAGTCCTTGTATGTGAGACATTTTCTTGATGTTATGCATATTGAAAAAAATGTATTTGAAAGTGTTATTGACACGTTACTCAATATACAAGGAAAGTCTAAGGATGGCCTTAAGGCTAGAAAGGACTTGATAGCGATGGGAATAAGAACTGAATTAGGACCCTTGAAGAAAGGAAAACGAACATATCTACCGCCTGCTGCTTATACTCTATCTAGAAAGGAGAAAAAAACATTGTGTAAGTTTCTAAGTGAAGTTAAAGTTCCAGAAGGGTACTCTTCAGATATTAGAAGACTTGTGTCTATGAAAGACCTCAAGTTAAAGAGTTTAAAGACCCATGATTGCCATGTTATAATGGAACATTTTCTCCCAATAGGTATACGTTCTATTCTTCCAGAAAAAGTAAGAAGCTCTATAACTAAGTTGTGTTCTTTCTTCAAGTCAATTTGCAGTAAGGTGATCAATCCTGCGATCTTACCAATGTTGCAAAAAGAAATCGTTATTACTTTGTGTGAGCTTGAAATGTTTTTTCCTCCATCATCTTTTGACATAATGGTACATCTAGTTGCTCATCTTGTGAAAGAGACACAATTGTGTGGACTAGCTTATATGAGATGGATGTACCCTGTTGAACGTTATATGAAAATATTAAAAGGGTACGTGAAGAACCGAAGTCGACCAGAAGGTTGTATGGTTGAAAGATACATTGTTGAAGAAGCGATTGAGTTTTGTACTGAATATTTGTCTAATGTTCAGTCAATCGGACTCCCCAAGTCTCAGCTTGTCGAAAAGAAAGAAGGAAAAAATCTAATTGGAAATAAAATCGTGGCAGTATCAAGGGTCGAACGGGATCAAGTGCATTTGTATGTTCTGCACAATGAGAATGAGGTTGAGCCATATGTTGAAATTCACAAGGATGTTCTCCGAGGTTTAAATCCCAATAGAAATGAAAATTGGATAGCACGAGAGCACAATCGATGTTTTATACCTTGGTTTAAGGATCATATTTATTCAAAGTATTATTCAGATCCCGCTTCAATAACAGAAAGGTTGAGATGCTTAGCATATGGTCCAAGTTTCCATGTTTTTTCTTATAGCGCATACGCGATTAATGGATACACATTTTATACCAAAGAACAAGATGATAAAAGTACTATGCAGAATAGTGGTGTCATCGTGGTAGCTGAAGCAATGCACATATCAAGTGTGAAGGACTTAAACCCCAAATTTGCAAATCTGTCGTATTTTGGTGTTATCGAGCGCATTTGGGTGTTTGATTATGAGAAGTTTCAGATTCCTATATTTGGTTGCAAGTGGGTTGAAAATAATAACGGCATTCTAATGGATAAGTCAGGATTTTTGCAAGTGGATCTTAATAGGGTGGGATACAAAGATGAGTCTTTTATTCTAGCCTCTCAAGCTAGACAAGTGTTCTATGTCAATGATCCGAAAAGTACGAAATGGTATATAGTTCTTTTTTCCAACAAAGTAATTGATGAAAACACTGGAGATCAATGTGATATTGATGTTGAGATTGAATCGTTTACCAGAAATGATCAAGATGAGAATATTATATCAAATGATTCATATATTAGAAATGATCATAATGAGGGTATTTGGATCAATCCAACCGTCCGTGTTGTTAAGAGACATGTAGAACATATTCCAACCAAGAAAAGAAAGAGAACTTAGTGAAAAAGGTACAGGTCAAATGATTTTAATTGTTTTCTTTATTACAGGTAAAATGGCTTTTTATGATTTTAATTGTTTTTATATTTGTCATCTGATTTTAATTGTTTTCTTTATTACAGGTAAAATGGCTATTATGAAGTCAATCATTCGTGCAAGGGGCAAGGGATACTTGAAAGTATCAATTGATATTTGTTTAGATGGAGATGTTCCATTATCGTCAAGCCTCATTCGCGTAGATGATGATGTTGGATATTTGAAAGTATCCCTCTACGACAATGGAACATGTCCATCTAAACAAATATCAATTCTATCTTCAAAAGATAAGGGACCAAAAATATAAGGGGATTACGCAGCAAATCGAGTCAGTTGCATAAAAAAAAAGGTATAAACACAATTATATGATATTTATGCATAGAAAATGTTAATTCTTGATCTTATACTTCACCTAACTAATTTTATGATATTTTAGGTTCATGCTATTGATATTGAACAAAAAGAGGTTGTTGCTAAGAAGACTGCTGCTAGCAAAAAAAACATACATCTCAGAGATGCTTTTGCTACTTAGTTTTATTTCTTTTTAAGTTATGAATTGGTTGTATATTTAGAATCTTTAGAAGTTAAACGATTATATATCAGTGGATTGTTGTATATGTATGGATTGTTATATATAAGGCTTGTTGAATGCAATGTGTGAAAAGGGCTTCAAATTACACAGTTTTGGGTGTATTGCTTCAATATACAGGTTGTCTAAAATAAATAAAAAAATATAGCGCTTTTTAAAAAAAAAAATTTAAATAACCACCCACTTTAGAGGGCGCTTTCCAAAATAAGCGCCCTCTAAACCCTTTAAATTTCCACTTAAGAGGGCGCTTTACAGTAAAAGCGCCCTCTAAACCCTTAAAAGTTTCCACTTTAGATGGCGCTTTCCAGTAAAAGCGCCCTCTAAACCCTTAAAAGTTTCCACTTTAGAGGGCGCTTTCTTTAAAAAGCGCCCTCTAAAGTTGCCCTTAAAGGGCTTAAAGAGCCACTTTAGAGAGCGCTTTCACCAGGAAAAAAAGCGCTGTCTTTACCTATGCCAGCGCCAGATTAGAGGGCGCTTTAAAGCGCTGTTATAGGCCAAAAAAAGCGCCCTCTTTTCCCTTATTTGGAGTAGTGCTTCACTAGCTTTTCTATATATGTTTATCACAATTACGATCCACATTGATTATTTATATTGCCAATAATCAATATCAAACAAAGTTATATTTATAATCATACATTCCTTTTTCAGTCTTTTTAATATGACCATTTTTATACCTTAGATATAACAATTGCTTCAAATTTAAAATGACATAATTAATATTCATATGTTATCGTTTGATATGTGAATCTAGTGATGATGTTTGATATGTTGATTAAGTGATAATTTTTACCAAGTTGTTGATCAAGTGGTGGTACTTGATATATGGATCCAATGATGGTGCAAAATATGTTGATCAAGTTATGGTGTCTGACATGTTATTGATCAATGTACATCAAATTATGGTTGCTTGATATGTTGACCAAATGATGGGTTTTGAAGATCAAGATGTGTTTATCATGATAAATCCTAAAGATATGCAGTGATCAAGTGGATGTGCTTGTATATCTAGTTATACCTTCTTCAACAATGTTTTTATCAATTTTTGCTAGGAATTTCATTGTATTTTTATCTTATTTTAATTCATTTTACTCCCAAGAAAATGTTTTTTGTCTACCTTTTATGTAAACCAAAGAAACTTGTTGATTACTTATGATTATGAGAAAAGGGCACAAAAAGGAGGAGGCAAACAACAATGCTTATGACGAGATCATGTGGAAGCATTATGGTCGTAGTGTCTGCAAAGAGAGAAAAAAAACCTTTTAGCACACAAGAGAGGTTACGGCTAGTCTATAATCCCTCAAAATTATAATTTTTATATTTGGAATTTCTCTATTTTTGTTTCACATCCCTTGATTTCGGACTATTTAACTTCATCATTTAGAATCTTTACTACAAAATTAAGTAGATTTGAAGTCTACATCATGAATTTCATATCACAAAGAACTCTCCAAACATTTTGTATTACTTTGTTTACTCTAAATTCTCTATGTTTTAGTTTTCTAAGTTGATTATTATTCCTCACTGTTGTTGTATTTGAAGCCTCCATTGGAACAATTTTTATTTTATTTCTCATTTCTATTTTAAATCAGATTTCATTTATTGTATTATCTATTTTTTAATATTTATTTAATTTCCAATTTCGATGTATGTTTTCCCTTTATCTATATTTGAGTAGTCCCTTAAGGGCTAAGGCTGATGAGGATTGTCATATGACATATCTCGTATGAACTCTTAGACATTTTATTACAAGAACAATCTAAAAATTATTTTGGAAATTCAATTTTTTATAAATAGATATCCATTACGATAGAGACATTTCAGATTCCGATCACATGCTAAAAATGTGTGTTTCGGTGTCTAATATCAAAATTCTGAACAATTGAGTATGAGACGACAAAAGTGTCTCGAACTCATATGAGAAATTATCAATTTTATAAATAGGCGAAAAATTAATCTTAAATAAATAAATTGAGTCGACGAAAGTGGACAAATTACTCATTTAAGATTGGACAACACACGGACAAAAGTAGGTATTGCCTAATTTTCTCCTTTTTTTTTAATTCGTGTATTTCTTGTATTAGATTGCAGAAGTTTATATGAGTTTGTTAGGATAGAAATCATGTATCCTAGGTCCTGTTTTAAGTTTATTATTTTCAAACAAACAAAATTCAACATCCAAATCGAAAATTTTATCGAGTATTAAATAAATCCCATTAAAATAGAAAATTGTACTCGAATTTTTGTCTCTGAAAACGATAGCTCCTTTATATTTCGGTATTGTCATGCGCTTGCGGCATATTAAGTTTTTGTTACGGTTGTCAGAAATCAATTTTTCTATTTTGAAAGTCAATATTTTGTTACCATTTTTTAATTTTGGTTTGATGCGGGAGGTATTACTTGAATTAATTAAAATATAAATATTTTCATGTGTCCTAGTGTAGACGAAAACATCTTGTAATATTCTACACTGATTTGACATCAAATCGCCAAATGTGCCATTCAAAAATTTCATTATAAATTTAATACAACAATATCGATAATACATATAATAACATAACATAGTCATATCCTTCATTTTAACATTCATTTCAGAATAATTTGACCAAATTAAAGAATTACAATAAACTAAGTTAAACTAATTCAATCCAAAATTAAAATAATAGAACATAATAATTAAAAAAAAGTTCAAAAAATAAGAATACCTAAATTAAATAAGATAAAATATTAAAAATAAATAATATAATATACTTCATTAAACAAAACAAAAACGAATTTGAATTTAACTACGACAAATAAATTTTAATTGACAACAACAAACAATATTGACTTGAACGATAATCAATATTGAGTTGGATATCGTGACTATGTTTGAAAGAGATGGTGGGATGATGGTAGAATGTGGTTGAAAGATTGAACCGTAGAGTTTTACAAAACCGGCTCTGATTCTTTGATTTGAATGGGTTTGGACGGTTCAATCCGGTTTTTCCGATTTTACTCTGGTTTTGACCCACTAGCGGTTTTGAAAGATTGACCCAACCGAATTCATCTCTGGTTCCTGGTTCAATTGGTTGAACCGGCCGGTTCGGTCTGATTTTTAAAACATTGAGTATTTCATTCTCAAAGAAGGAAGGTTGGTGGAAATACTTTTGGAAGTTATTCTCTTCTAACAATTATAAGTAATAAATTATTATCTTATCTCAATTTTTTATGCTTTTATAATGTTAGAATTTATGATTCCCGCTATTAGAAACCTAATTTTCAACAATTCAATATACTAGAGTATAAAATATTGTACCTTAGAATTTTTTTGAAAATTTCTTCGAAGAAAACATTAGTTGTAGTTGACCCTGTTGTCTCATTGTCATCCTTGATCAATATCTCCGATCCTTCTTTGCTCTTAACTCATGATATCGTAAATATCTAGAAAATTTTAAAGAAAATGAAATGCCTAAATTACCCCTGTTGCATCCACATATTGTCACATCATCAACTTAATTATTCCCCTATAGACTTTTCTCACTACACCCATTAAAATCACACATTGACACTCTCATTCAGTCAATAACCATCTGCTATTGATCAAATGGTGAAAAAAGTATCATCCAAATATACATGTTCTATCTTTACCGTCAAATTTTGATCACACTACTGATTACTTTTCTTTAACCCAAACACATACAATCCAACCACACCAAAGATATACTCTTTGTCAGAATGATTTCAACTGAATGTTTTTTCCTTTCTAAATGGGCCTTTTAGCTGAATAATGTTTTTAGTTTAATGTTGTTTGTAGCACAATGTTGTTTTTATTTGAATATTTGTATATAGATGTCCCTTTATATGAATATTATTTTTAGCTATTTGTTGTTTTTATCCAAATGTTGTTTTTATCTAAATGTTTTTTTTTATCTTAATGTTGTTTTATCTGAATGTTGTTTTTATTTCAATTTTTTTGTCTGAATGTTGCTTTTATGTCAACATACGTATGTTATTTTTATCTCAACATTTGAATTTTGTTTTATCTCAACATATGGATTTTGTTTTTATCTCAGCATAGAAATGTTTCTTTCCTCATGAATGTAGAATTTCGAGGTCTGTAGTTCTAATAAAGGATGTTAATGACATGAAGGAGTTATGGAAGCTTCACAATATGATTTAGGATATCTTGTTTATTTATAGTATAGTTAAGGAAAAGAATTTGGAGATGCTTCTGTTGGACATAGAGGTGCAACTAAATAAACTATAGAACTTTTACCCCTGCAAAAATATATTATGGTAATGTATTTTCTAATAATATTATGGTTATCAAACATAAGTGATTGTGCCTGATGATATGGTGACATCACTTAAGTCCAAGTTGATAGAAAGTGGAACATATTTAATGAAGAACTTTAAGGTCTTACCAAATGATTTACAATACAAGTCGTGTCATCATCAATTTAAGCTGCTTTTCAACCCTAGAACAACTGTTAGTCTGAAGGAATATCCTGACATCCCCATGTACAAACTCAATTTCTAAGACTTTGCAAAAATAAATTCTGCAAAATATCATCTTGATGTTCTATATGGTGAGCCAAATCAAACTCTATCTGACTTATTTTCTTTTTTGTTTTCTATTTATATCAATATAATCGCCTTTATATATTTTTTGTTGAACAAATATCAATGGTGCTTTCAAACACATGACTTATTGCCAATAACAGTCGAGACCAAAAAAGTTATTTCCATCTTTTGTTATGCTTAATACTAGGTATTATAATCTTATATGTCTGATATCCTTTTTTCTGTTCATTTATTATGATATAAACACATTGATTTTCATGTAGTGGAGTTCAGTTGAATTGTACCTTATGGGGTGATTTTGCATCCTCTTTGTTCTATGCTCTGTCGGAAGCATTAGATACTTATATTATTGTTTTGGTTATAATGCATGGAAAAATAAAAGATTCCTCTGATAATTTTGTGTTTATTACTTATCATACATAGTGAAAGTATCGTGTACAACAATACTTCTATAAATATGTGTTTTTGGATTTTTAAGGGTTATCCAGTATCAATTGGAAAGGCATGGAATGCTACAAAATTGTCTATCAATTTCAACATTGATGAAGTTCACGAGTTTAGAAAAAGGTTATATAACGGTTACATAACTGTTTTTATGACTTTTACATATATGTATATATACTTTAAGTTGATTACTGTTACAGTATGTTTATCAATCCGATTACTATTTTTAATGAACTTTTAAAAATATTCTTAGTTTTCCTCAGCAACTATTGCATGGTATGAACATGTCGCTGGAAGTTTTATCCAATCAAATTTTAAGTCAAAGTTGTGACAAATCTCAAATTGATTCTGTTGATCGCTTTCTTACTAGAGCTACCATCTTACAATTTTGTGAACTGTTTAACCAACCCGAGGTAACAAAAAATTATACATTTTCTCTGAATTTAACACTATTGTCTCTGTACCTATTTCATTATATATTTATTTCATATTTGCACCACTACCAAACAATGTGTGTGTTACAATAGCAACAATAAGGAATATAATCCATTCCAAAAATGGTTGGTACTATAGACAATGCGACCATTGTACAAGAAAGAGTATAATGTTTGTGTATATATAGATTAATTATCTTTTGGTTTTTTTCCAAAGTACATCCATGTTCGTTGAGCTGGTACCAGAAAAGATAGAGAACGAGTATTTTCAGTCTTTCTAATATGTGTTTTAATCTATATTTCAAACATCTTTTAGTTAACATTTTTCTGGAAATTTCTTTTAGATATTTACAAACAATCCACTTGAATCATCTTAGAGCAGTTTAGTAGTTATCTTTATAACAGTAATTTTTTTTTTACATATCTTTCATTATTTTGTCACAATATCATTATCAAATTAACAGTCTAAGTTTCTATGCAGTCCTATCTTTCGGCCGATGACTATGATCCTAATTTTTTGATCATGCCGCTGCTCCTACCGTAACTCCAACTCCAAAGAAGATTAATGGTGCCAAGAAAAGAAACTCAATTCCCACCAAAGAATCATCATCAACACAAAAGTCTGTTTCTAATATTATGAAGCAAGTCAAGATGAGAAAATGTAGTGACATGCTAATATATATATATATATATATATATATATATATATATATATATATATATATATATATATATATATATATATATATATATATATATATATATATATATATATATATATATATATATATATATATATATATATATATATATATATATATATATATATATATATATATATATATATATATATATATATATATATATATATATATATTTTTTAATATATTTTGTTTCAAGAATTTCCTGGATTTGTTTATGATCAACGTGTTTCAAAACATCCTTATTTTCAATATCTTCAATGATAATGTATTATATGTTAGAACAAGATTTTGATTCTGCAAAGTATCTCTAAGTTTTGATGATAACAAAGAATGAAATAATTTGGTACCCTAACAGTTTTCTTAAGTGTGCAGGAGTCTAAGTTAAAATGACTGTTAAGTCACCTTCTGATTCTTAAGAAACTAATACTTGGCATCTGAAGTAGTCCAGAAGCGCTGACCAAGCATAAAGAGAAATCACTCTGACTCTGAACATAATGCATTTAAGGAGCAATCACCTGAAGAATCTGACACTAAAGTTCAAGCTCTGATGATCTGATTTTGAAGACCCTATTTGAAGAATCTGCAAAGCGATATCTGAAGACTCTAACTCTGAAGACTCTGATCATGCTCACTTGACTCTGACACATGCTCATAAATACGCCATCAGATGTGACCTAGTCATAAACTTAAGCTGGAAGCATTCAAATTGTAGTACAATCATTTTAAGAAAACATTTGATTATGCTCCTAGTCTAATATGGAAAGGATAAGGAATTTACTACATTTGTCTCCCAGAGCTGGCACGAAATCTTTATTGATTTCCCCCAACAGTATTATCTTAAGTGCTATATAAGGGCCTCTTCATAACTTGCCAAAATACAACTTTGATACATCAACTTTATCATACAACTTTTTCACCACTCTTACGAAGAATAACTCACGCTCTGCATACTCTGATTATTTCTTCACCACTGTTGTTGTAAGAAGAAGTTTCCATACAAGAGTTCCTACTCAATATTGTATGGTTATCTTTCACTGTTCTTAAATTGTGTCTATATTGCTTATCTAGAAGCATCTAGCGAAACACTTTGTAATTCTTATAATTGTTTTGATTCCTCAAGTGACTTTTTTAGGTCTGTAGACTTGAGAGGGCTAAGAGGTTGTTGAACCCTTATAAGAAATTTGTAATCTGTTGAGATTAGTGGATTAAGTCCTTGTTGAATTCAAAATCACCTTGGTCGGGCAAACTGGAGTAACTTTGATTTTCAAGCGAACTAGGATAAATCGTTTGTGTTGTTATTATTTCTTCTTTGCATGTGTTATTGCAAATATCTTTTAATTCATGTGAAAATAATTCAAACCCCTATTTCTTTCTTTTTTCTACCTTTTAATTGGTATCAGATCTTGGCTCTGTTATTGATTTTTGAATCAAACACTTAAACATGTAGAGAGACCTAGGGTGAGAAAAACTTCATGGCCAATACAAATGAAAGAGATAGTTACAACGCAAAACCTCTAGATTTTGATGGAGAAAAATTTGACTACTGGAAGGAAAAAATTGAGAGTTTCTTCTTAGGCTATGATGTTGATCTCTAAGATAGGGTTACAAATGGTTATGAGCTACCCATCTCTGCAATTGGTATTCCTATTCCAAGAAGCAGAATGAGCAACGATCAAAAGCGTGATTTCAAGAATCACCATAAAGCAATAACCATTCTGTTAAATACTATTTCCTACAATGATTACAAGAAGATAACCAGCAGGGAAACAATCAAAGATATTTTTGACTCCTTGAAAATGACACACGAAGGCAACAACCAAGTTAAAAAGACTAAGGCTTTGGCCTTAATCCAGAAGTATGAAGCCTTCAGAATGGAAGATGATGAAGTTGTTGAAGTGATGTTCTCAAGGTTCCAAACCTTGGTTGTAGGACTCAAGGTTATGGACAAAGGATACACTACTGCAGATAGAAGAAAATGAACCTCAGAAGAAGAGAAAATATGTTACTCTAAAGTCAAGACCGGAAAGAAAAAAGCCAAAAAGGAACAAAGCCTTTCAAGATGAAGAGGAAGAAGCTGATGACTCTAAGAATGAAGATGCTGACAATGAAGAAGAATTATGTCTTCTTTTCAGAAGAATAAAAAAACTCTGGAGAAAGAGACATAACAACTTCAGAAGGCCCAGGAAGAAGGGAGACTGTCCAGATTCAACCTCTAGAGGAAGACCCAACAAGGAAGTAACGTGTTATGAATGCAAAGAGCCTAGACACTATAGAAATGACTGTCCAAAGCTAAAGAAGGATAGCTCCAAAAAATAAAGCTTCAAGAAGAACTCATTCAAAGCAAAGAAGAAATGACTCATGGCAACATGGGACGACTCTGAATCTGAAGCTCTAGAACCTGATTCTGAAGAGGAGCAAGCAAATGTAGCATTCATGGCCACTACCTCTGGAAGTTCATTTGAAACAGAGTTTGACTCTGAAGAGGTATTCTTTGACTTTTCTCGTTCTGATCTTGAATCCCGTTTGTCAGAATCTCTGAGTTGTATCAGAAGCTTCAATAGAAAATCAAGAACCTGAAAAAGGTTCATGAAGAGACTGTTGAAGAGTGTGACAAGCTTGAGAAGGAAGTTTCTGAACTCAAAGAAAATAATTTTATTCTTGAAAGAGAAAAAGATTTTTCAACTAAGAAATGTTCAAAACTTGAGGAAACTCTTTCTAAAGCTCCATCTACTTTTGACACAATCATATACAAATATGATAAAGCCTTTCAGAAATTTATGAACAACGAGAAATTGGTTATGAATCTGATGACGATGATTAGACACCTTCCATAGAAAACAAATCAAAATCTCTTTTTCTTACCATTATACACCAGCATAGACATAGAAGTTCAGTAACGCTAGAAAACCCAAACTTTTCAGAAACTCTGGGAAAACTAATCCTAATGGATCCAAAAGATTCTGGGTACTAAAAGATAAAATAGTGTATGTTGCCAATATCCTATGCAGCAGAGTTAAAACACCAGTCATGGTACATGGACTCTGGATGCTCGCGACACATGACGTGAAGAAAGCATATGTTCAAAGACCTGAAACTTAAAGATGCTGGTTTCATAGGCTTTAGAGGAAATCAGAAAGGAAGAATCATAGGATCTGGAATAGTTGGTAACAAATCTCTTCCCTCTGTTTTTGATGTTATTTATGTTGAAGGATTAACGCATAATTTGTTATCCATAAGTCAATTAACTGATAACAATTATAATATCATCTTTAATCAAAAAACGTGCAAGGCTGTCAATCAGATAAATGGCACAATCATTTTCACTAGAAAGAGGAAGAACAACATTTATACAATAAAACTTTCAGATTTGAAAAACCAAAATGTGAAATGCTTGGTGTCTGCTATGGAAAGGACAAGGAATTTACTACATTTGTCTCCCATAGCTAACATGAAATCTTTATTGATTTCCCCCAACTGTATTATCTCAAGTGCTATATAAAGGCCTATTCACAACTTTATCGTACAACTTTGATACAACAACTTTATCGTACAACTTTTTCACCACTCTTACGAAGAACAACTCACCCTCTGTATACTCTGATTATTTCTTCACCATTGTTGTTGTAAGAAAAAATTTCCATACAAGAGTTAGTGCTCAATATTGTGTGGTTATCTTTCACTGTTCTTAAATTGTGTCTATACTACTTATCTAGAAGCATCTAGGGAAACACTTTGTAATTCTTATAATTGTTTTGATTCCTCAAGTGACTTGTTTAGGTCTGTAGACTTGAGAGGGCTAAGAGGTTGTTGAACCCTTAGACGAACTTTATAATTTGTTGAGATTAGTGAATTAAGTCTTTGTTGAAGGAGACATCACCTTGGACGGGTGGACTGGAGTAGCTTTGATTTTCAAGTGAATCAGGATAAATCATTTGTGTTGTTACTATTTCTTCTTTGCGTGTGTTGTTGCAAAAAAAAATTTAATTACTATGAAAACAATTCAACCCCCCTTCTACAAACATGAAAACTCAATGTCTACTTATCATTAGCAAACAACCTCTTTTATCTAATTCCATTCAATTATATTACATACATTGCCATTAGAAATATAACTGAATAATTCTTATAATGATTCGGAGAAAGTGTTTGTAGAATATGATTTTTATAATTCAATTACATTATGTGAATTTTGCATTTTTCGATTATATAAACATGAAATGAGTCATTCCATTTGCAATATGTGTCGTACTTAACTTGATTGAGAAGCATGATATGTTAAAATGATTTTGCAACAATGCTCGTATTGTCAACAAGTAATCTATTTGAGGAGGATTAAACATATTTAAACTTTCTTTTATATATAACTGTATTTTGCATCACCAATTTAAAGTTTTTCTTTTAAAGTGCCATTTTTTGAATCTTTAAATTGTTTTTGGCTTTTGCAAGTTGGTGAAGGGAAGCTATGCGAACCAAACAAAGCTTATACATAGATCAATATCCCAACGGAGCATTTGTTATATAATGGAGGTGATACTATCAAGACAATTGTTGAGAGTACATACTCAAATTTTATGGCCAACTATCAAAATCCTGGGTTTTTGCAAACAAAAGTAATTTTGGCTTCCACCATTGACATAGTTGATAAGATTAATGATTACTTATTGAATATGATTCCAGGTAAAGTAAACTACCATTATTTTCACAATAATATGTTACCATTCACTTTCAACATTTAAATATGTTTTCTTCATAATTTTGTAGGTTCATAAAAAAAATATTTAAGTGTTGCCGGTGGGACATAACTGAAATTAGTGATATCCAGATTTATGAAGCTATCACGCCAAAAAATTTAGGTACAAATAGATGTTTAGATTTTCCGAACCATAAGTTAAAGTTAAAGATATGTACACCTATAATGCTGATGAGGAATGTGGATTATGTTGAAGGCTAATTTAATGGTAAAAGACTTATTTTGACAAAGATGACAAATCATGTTCTTGAGGAAAAAATCATGTCTGGAAAAAAAATATTAGAAACATTTCATATATTCCAAGAAAAGAATAAGTATATAGTAGTTTCCAATCATTGTATCATATACCATGACCATTAACCAGTCTCGAAGGTCAATCTTTGGATAGAGTTTATTTGTATTGACCACGGTCCGTCTTTTCTCATGGTCAATTATATGTAACAATATTAAGAGTTAAGAGTAAAAAAGGATTAAAGATATTGATCAAGGATGACAATGATATTTCAAGATCAACTATATCTAATGTTATTTTTGAAGAAGTTTTCAAAAATTTATAAGATACAATAATTTAGAATCTAATACCTTTAATCCTTGGATAAATTTTCTCTAATAGAGAGGACACCATGCATTACAACCACGCTATATTATTTATTGTACTACTGACCAATATAAAATCCCTTAAGATTATGATTTTTGTTTTTTGGAATTTCTTGTTTTCTCTTCATCATTTAGGGTCTTTACTGCGAAATTAGGTGGATTAGAAGTCTATATCATGATGCTAATCTAGACACAAAAATCTTCCAAAGTATTCCTCCCCCAACCTCCATCTATTTATAATCTCACTTTCTTTACGATTGTTCATTTCATTTTTTACCATCATAAAGATTAAGCGTGTGAATTTTTACCAACAATCAATAAAGAATAAGCAAGTGAATTTTTACCAACTATTCAAACACAAACTTTTCTATATATGTATATCACAATTACGATCCACATTGCCATTTATCAATATCAAACAAAATTGCATTTCTAATCCTACATTATCTTTCAATATTTCTCAATATGACCCTTTTTATACCTTAGTTATAGCAATAGTGTGGGTCTAATTTAGATACCTTTCATACATTGGGAATGAAAGACAAATAAATATATATTTAATCTAATTATTAAAATTCCAAGAATTCAAAAAGTCAATTTCTGTGTTAGATGATTTTAAAATTAATTTTAACATTTGAATTGGTTTAAAAGAGTTTTAACATCAATTGATTTGTAAATAAATAACTTGAATTATACGAGACACACGGACTCAAATGTAAAATTACTATTTTAATGTTTTATGAATTAATATTTTTATAAATTAATATTTTATAACTCAAAAAATTAAAATACAAAATAGATATATTAATATTTTTATGAATTAATATTTTATAAAATAATAAAGTTTGATTCGGTTGATGCATTAAACATAAACCCAACTAGTTACACATATCACATATAAAGTGCATCTCAACAAAAGTTATTTGACTTTTGATCTTGCATTTGGAATCAATTTGGAACTCCAAAGTCTAAGTGTGTGAATTTGTTTAACATCTTATTTTAATTAAATCAAACAAATTTGTACCATTAAATAGAAACTATACAAATACAAGCTATTATTAAATTGTGATACTTTTAATTCTGCAATAATGATGCAATTGTAAGTAATGCATGTGGTTGATGTATCGTTAAAGATTTATTTATATTGCAAATAATCAATATCGCACATTCTTTTTTTATTATGTGTGAACATGAATCCTTTTTATAGTTTAGATAGCAACAGTCCGAGCCCAATTTAGACAACTTTCACACATTGAAAGCAAATGTGAAAGACAAATAAATATTTACGTAAAAGTTTGGAGGAGACAAAAAAGTAAATTTATCTATAGGATAATTTTAAAAAATAAATAAATTAAATTTACTAAAATAATCCAGTTTTTCAAAAATAAATTCCAAGATAATCCTAATTTTAATTTTTTTTCCAAACTACCCTATTTTTAGGAGGAGGCCCCAATCCAACTGGCGTCTCCTCTTAAAATTAGAGTGGAGGCGCCAATTGGATTGACTAGGGCACATGGTGCAGCCAATTCAATTGGTGCCTATGTGTATGGTTTGATCGGAGGCGTCAATTAGATTGACACCTCAATGTATTTTGCATATTTTTTTCAAAAACAGTATACGTGATACATGATTTTGAAATCGGACCAATTCATATTAATATAAATTCCCGTTTACACAAAAAAGACTAATGTTGATGACCGGGATCACCTAACCGACCTCCAGTCCCACATCCCCTACCCACCCGAACCCGTGACCCTAACCCGCGTTGATGATTCACCATGGTGTTTGAGCATCTGAGAGGCCAGGAACATTACTACCAACTGCAGGAGATGGCATGTTGAGATAGTCAGACATATCAGCATAGTCTTGAGTATGCATCGAAGGTGTACCGCCATAGCTGAGTTCATGACCCATGTCAGAGTAGTTGGGTTGTGTTTGACTTGTTGGTGGGAGACGGGGACGGTTGAAAGGAGACCTAGGTGTGAATGTTGCGTCGAGGAAAGGTTGGAATGATTGTTGGGGTGTTTGGTAGAGATAGGGTTGTTGAAGGTTTCGGTTTTGTGAGGTTTGGGCTTCTTGGCTATGGTAGGAGGAGGGACGGTTGGTGTTGAATGATCTTGAGTGTTCTAGCTAAGGCGGATTTGGTAGGGGTGATGTGTTGGGTGCGAAGCGATGTTGGGTCTCTAGTTGATGATCTATTTATTGGTGGTGGTACGGGGTATGTTCTTGGTATTATGGTTGGGTGTATGACGTGTTAGGGTTGTATGTTTGTGTGTTTGTGGAATAGAAAGTTTGACGGATAAGGGGTTGTGTGTAGCCGGTCTGACAATGTTGTCGGGGGTTAGATGTTTAGGCGTATGGTGTGTAAGTTTGTTGGAGTGAGTCGTATAGGTACATATCCTCGACGATGAACTCAAAACCAATTGATCTGTACCAAGCCATATAAGTACGACTTGATTTTTCTTCATTTGGCATCACTGCGTTACTTAAGACATGGTCATGACGGTGCTTCCATTTGTGGCACTCAGATCTAGAGAAGCTTTGCCATGGATTGAAGTTCCATTGGTCGTTAACTTTGCGCAGATGCCATTCTCCTAGGGTTGTTAGGGGATCTGGGATGTGTTGAAGCATACCGAACTGCAACTTCACACGATCACTGTTGTGCATCTCCACAGTTGTGAATTTTATGATCGGTGTGCATGCAGTCCATACAGCTGCATCTTCTTCGTTGATCTCATGGTCATGATCCAGATTTAGGTATGGACGCCAAATGAACTGAAGTATGAAAGTAAGTTAGATTATAAACTTGGTAGAAGAAGTTAAGAAATTATAACGAAATAATGAGGTTATTATCCATACATATGTCGGTCGAAGGTGATCCAAGAGATTGCGATACTGGGTAGTACAATGTCTAGGACATTTGTTATAACTCATACCACGTGCCGACCATCTGTACCATAAAGTTGAAAATATTAGTTAGAGATAATAATCGTTAAAGTAAGTAAATATATAGCATTTTAAAAAACTTACTTTTTTGCATACGGGAATGTGAAAGGGTTATTATTAACGGGCGCTAGGGACAGTAGTCTTGACCAAGCCAATGCTTGGAGCAAAACAACACATCCAGAAAAGGTAGATGTGTCTTTGTGTGAATTTTTACACAAAGAGCTATAAAGATAGGTCAGACAAGCGGATCCCCAACTATAACTTCCTATTCTATCTACATGTCTTAGTAAAGGTAAATACATAACATGCATACTAGAACCACTACCTTCGGGAAATAAAAAATAACCAATTAAAAGCATAATGTAACACCTAGTTTTTATTATTCGAGCCTCTTCGGTAGAATGCTCATCTAAATATAAACTGTTATAGTATGACTTAAGGCGTGAAAGGAGTATACCTTGACCTCTTGAGTTATCATCTAACAAATCAGTATCCAAGAGGTCCATGCAAATTGAATTTGCATAGTTGGTTTTACCATTTACATCTTTACCATCAATAGGCATTCCCAATAGCATGTAGACGCCTTCTAACGTCACGGTACACTCACCGATTGGAAACTAGAATGTGTGTGTCTCGGGACGCCATATTTCACATAACGCACGAATGAATTTATTATCCACCGACCAAGACATAATTTTGCTTATATGTCAAAACCGGCGAGTCTGACATACGGTTGAATCATCGGGTCCATGTGGACATATTCGTGGACCCAAGTACGGAACCTTGAAACATCCTATAAAGGAAACAAAAAAAAACTTTACTAAGTTGATATGTTATTAAAAGGTACTCTAGACAAATAACAAAAGAATTTAACGCTTACATAAGTTGTTATGTTTGCAACTGTACCTCTATGCGATTCGCCCATTGTGAGGATAGACACTTGTTAGAGATGAAAGAGGTTGGTGCAAATGAAAAAGGTTCTTACAGATGAAAGATTTGATGTTGTAGGGGAAGTAGTGAGTGATGGTGTGGAAGAAATGTTAGAGTCACCTTCCTATTTATAGGCAAAAGTGTGAAAGCTTGGAAAAATGTGATTGCATGTGGTAGCCAAATGAATTGGCGCCCATGTGCATTTTTTACATGGTGTTGCCATTCAAATTGGCATCTTCCTAGGCTCATGCATCACACACCTAGCTCTGCATGCTTGGTTATGAGGTCTGCATGCATGCAAGACATGGTATCACCAAATGGATTGACACCCATGTGCAAGGATTGTAAGGAGGCACCAATTCATTTGGAGCTAGTGCTTGCATGTGTGACACGTGGCTTTCCTCTCTCTTGCATGCTGGACACATCACTTCCGTCTAGCTTGCATGTTTGACACATCACTTTGGACTAGCTTGCATGTTAGACACGTCATTTCAGAGTAGCTTACATGCTAGACAAATCACTTACCTATTTAAGTGTCTTACTATCAACATCCAACAATCAACACACATTCATCTGCAGCAAGTAATTAATTTTCAGTTGCACCAGAAATATTACAATGTCATCTTCATCAAAATATAGTGTCAATTTTCACTACAATGGTGAGACATACGAGTTTGAGTTATACGAGTTTTGTTTTCGAAACACCGATACCATTCAACTTACGATTAAGAGAAATGCAATTTCTTGCATTTGAAAAAATGAATTTAATCATGCGTAGGATCTGGTATTGTGTCAAAGATCACGTATCAAAATCCAATTTTTTTTAGAACAATCAATGCAAGTTTTTCCCGCTAAAGGTACAGGATGATGAAGATGTTGAATATTACTCTTCAACCAAGTATACCATCTCAACAATCTCAAATAACTAGTCAGGATGAATTTGATGAATTTGATTCATAAACTCAGATGATGTCGACCCAGAAGCAGAAGCAGAAGTCAATGTCATTGATGAAGAAGAAGAAGAGACCGAGATACAGGTCTATCATATGTTGAACAGCGACATTGGAGATGATGATCAACCAGTGTCATTACCTCCTAGTCATGTTTACAATCCGCCTCAACATATGACAAACATGGATCTACATGACGATGAAACATCCAACAATGTTTTTTATAACCTGTATCCACGATCAGAAGGCGAGTTAAAGGTGGGAAACATGTTCCGCACTAAAGACGAATGTGTGCGAGCTATCAAAAAATTCCACATGGACAACTCTGTTGATTTCATAGTGAAACACACTGATTTGAGAAGGTATGTCATTGAATGTCGTAACATCCTTTGTAAGTTTCGGTTGGCTAGAAAAGTGACTATTGAGAGATAGCTTCAATAGACCCACCTCACAGTTGCATTGCAACTAACGTTGAACAAGATCACCATAAATTAAATGATGCATTTATATGTCAAGACATTTTGCCGCTTGTTAACAAAGACCCATCAGTAAAGGTGAATATAATTATATCTCATATCATAACAAGATATAATTATAGTCCATCTTACAAGAAAGCGTGGATTGCAAGGACAAAGGTTGTTGAACAGGTATTCGGCAACTGGGAGGATTCATACAAAGAATTGCCACAGTTTTTATGGGCACTAAAAATATATGTGCCAGGAACTGTTTCAATTATGGAGACATTGCCAACAATGACGCCAGACGGAACCTGTGTTACTGGTAATAGAATCTTTCACCGTCTCTTTTGGACGTTTGAGCCATGCATCAAAGGTTTTGCATTCTGCAAACCTATTATTCAAATTTATGGAACATGGTTATACGGAAAAGACAAGGGTACTTTGCTTATGTCGGTTTCATAAGACGGCAACAACAATGTCTTTCCCATTGCCTTTGCTCTGGTTGAAGGTGAAACTGCTGGTGGTTGAGGTTTCTTTCTTCGACATCTCAAAACGCATGTGGCTCCATAAGCCAATCTTTGTTTGATTTCTGATAGACATGCTGCCATTGAGAGTGCTTACAATAATCATGACAAAGGATGGCATGGTCCTCCTTATACCCATGTCTATTGCATTAGACATATTGCACAAAACTTCATGCGTTCAATAAAAGATAAGAACCTTCACAAGAAAATGGTGAATGCTGGGTATGCTCTAACTCAGCCGTCATTTTAATATTACCATGATGAAATTAGACTATCTAATGAAGATGTGGGAAGATGTATGAATAACATACCAGTAGAGCAGTGGACAAAGGAATTTTACGGAGGCTATCGATGGGGCCACATGACAACAAACCTTGTGGAATGTATGAACGGCGTATTCAAAGGCATTAGAAATCTTCCAATAACCGCCTTGGTCATATCAACCTATTATAGGTTGCCTTCTACCTTTGCAACTAGAGGTGAAAGATGGAGTGCGGTATTAATGTTTGGGCAAATATTTAGTGAGTGTTGCATTAAAGTCATGAAAAAGGAGAGCATCAAAGTTATCACACACGCTGTAATAGTCTTTGACCGTCATAGGTAAAATTTCAGCGTGCAGGAAACAATGGACCACAATAAGGGGAGACCAAATTTAGTCTATGCTGTCAAACTAAACAGAAGTTGTTGCAACTGTGGAAAATTCCAGGCCTTCCGCATTCCTTGCTCCCATGTGATTGCAGCATGCGCACATACTCGCCAGGATGCTTACAGCCATCTATCTAATGTTTACAAGGCCATCACCGTCATGAATGTCTATAATAAAAGCTTCTCGGTGCTACCAATGGAGGAATACTGGCCTCCATATGAAGGTGACATAGTTTGGAACAACGACGAGATGCGTAGAAAGAAAAAAGGACGGCCAAAGAGCACACGTATCAGGACAGAAATGGATACGGCAGATAAAATGATAAGACTATGTAGTATCTGTCGTCAACCAGGACACAACAATAACAACTGTCCCAATCGAGGAGCATCATTTGAGTCATAATATTTTTGTAACATTGGATTTTTGTAACCTTCAATTTTTATATATCATTAAGTTTTTGTTACAAGAAGGTTCACAACAAACATTACTACAACATAAGCAAACTGAAAACAAAATATTTCTAACTGATTACAACATTCAAAGTGATGTCATCTCGTCCGAACATCATTTCCCTAGCATCCTTATCAGTTTTCATTCGCACCCAACCAAATATATTGTCGAGTCTCTCAATACTTCTAATTTTTTACCCCTTTGGTATTTTCCCATCTAACCAACGAACTAGCTCCCTCTTCAATTGATAGAAAGTAGTGATGTTCCAAAAGAGCATCAACATCGGAGGTTTGTCACTCTAATAAACCACCTTTCCATAGCAGCGACGAACACCAAACATGATTGAAAAATGATGAAATGAGATATAGAAAAATGATTCACACAACACCTCTATTTATAAGAAAAAAATTGCAAAATACATTGAGGTGTCAATCCAATTTGCGCCTCCTATCAAACCATACACATGGCCGCTAATTGAATTGGCTACACCATGTGCCCTGGCCAATCCAATTGGCGCCTCCGCTCTAATTTTAAGAGGAGGCGCCAATTGGATTGGCGCCTCCTCCTAAAACTGGGGTAGTTTGGGATTTTTTTTGAAAATTAGGGGTATTTGGGTTAAAAAATCTTAAAAGAGTATTAAGATCAATGGTTTTGAAATTAAATGACTTTGAATTGTACAATACACATAGATTCGAATGTAAAATGATATAAATAATATTCAAATACTAATGGGTGTGGATTCGAATGTGAAATGATATAAATAATATTCAAATACTAATGGGTGTGGTGAGCAGGTGAGATTAAACTCATCTCACCCTCTATATGATGTATCTGATATGAGGACTTGTCAAATCATATTATAAGCGATATCAATTAAACTTTCTTAACTAATAATTGATGTACTCATTGGTATATTGACCTCTATTCCTTTATTAAAGAAGTCACTCACCTCAATCACCTCACATACAAGCATTTGTTAGGGAGGCAACTCAACTTTCCCGCTTTAAATTTCTTTTATGTAAATTTCTTTTTTGATCTTAAACACGAAGAAATAGGTTTTGGCCATTTTGCTGATATTTCTCTAGGCGAGTTTATTTCCTCTCTATGCAAATATTCCACTGCTAAAGCACTAGCAAAATGTTATTGTCGTTCAGCGAAAAATTCAAGTCTTAGATTCAAATATTTTATTCAAAACAGTTGTTTCGTATGATGATAGCCTTATGGGATGGATGTTGCAACTAAAGCTTACCAGAGTCATGTGACATTTACTTTGTTATTTATTCTTAGTTATTTCTTTAACCTAACATGATTAAGTGTCATAATACATAAGTTTTTGGACCAATTTTTGTGATTTTGATTAAATTGTATGTCTATTACATTTTAACTTCAGATTATTCAATGGATTAGACAACCAAATGCATATGAATCCAATAGTCTAGGTTTATGAAATAATCAGAACCAAAGGCATGATTCAAATGTTATTTTTTTAAGTGCTTCATACATAGTTAATTTTTATGATTATCTGCAAGTGATAGCACGAACATGAGTTGGTTTGCTTGATTAAAGTTAGGTTTCACTTGATTTTTGAAAGCCTGTTAATTAAAATCAGAATCATACAAACCTTAGCATGTGAATCGTGTACAATCTTATATTTTATAAAACCAAGTAGTTTTTATTAGGTGACCAAAAGAAAAAAAAAGAATGTACTTTGAAAAAAGAAGCAACGAAAAGAAAAATCAACAGAAAAAGAAAATAAATGAAATAATCAAAATGTCAAAGGTAACAAGGAAGTTGTGAGTGGAAAATAAAGAGATTTTGAAGCAAATGATGTAAAAATGAACCATTTCCTCTTACTTACTAGGAATATTTGAATCCAAAGAAAAACCAATACTTTTGTAGCCTAGCCACATTACAAACTAAACAAAGACATCAGGGATCCACGACTGATTGTATACTTTGTGAAATTACTTGGATGAAATGCAAAATTGATTTGTAGTTTATGCATTGTCTAAAATTTAAGGAAAACACCAACTAATTGAGTGATATCAAGTGAGATCATGATTCTAATGAAAATTGACTGTTGATCTAAACTTGTTTGAAATCACACATTAGTTAAACAATAATTCCATCTTCATGTTATAATTTGTGGTTGATTGTGATATTTATTTTAAATTTATGTAATACGAAATCATGTAAATTTAAATGATTTTTCAAAATTTTCTGATTAAGTCATAGATCTCATACAAAGTATGCATCTGGAATGAATGAACGATTTTCCATTTGTATTAATTTTGTTTGAGGACAAATAAAAAGATAAGTTGAGGAGAGTTGATAAGTGCCAAAAGTATGCAAAATATATAAGAACTTAGTAACTTAAATCACAAGTAATCCCTTGAAAACCCCTCCAATTTATCATAAAAAGAAGATAAAACACTTGTATGAACATTTTAATTATGTCATTCATAAATACATGTGAAAATAGAAAGAAAAAAGACATGACAAATCAGAGGAAATCATGAGTAAATGTCTCGTTAAGAAATTTTAAAAGCTTTTTAAGTGATGTTAAAAACTCCATTTTCAAAATCTTTCTCTCAGGCAATGTAAAAAGCTCATCGGGCGACGTTAAAGCTTAATAAGTGCAAAATGGCCCGCTTAGCAATAAAAAGGGAAATTTATATTACCTATGGGCTAATTAACTTCAAGGTGAAGGAAAGGCTTGCACGTTAAGTGAAAATATGGCCTCACTAAGCGAAATTAAGGTGA
Organism: Lathyrus oleraceus; assembly: GCF_024323335.1. NCBI lineage: Eukaryota > Viridiplantae > Streptophyta > Magnoliopsida > Fabales > Fabaceae > Lathyrus > Lathyrus oleraceus. The sequence continues at coordinate 373,647,425 of NC_066580.1, forward strand.
AAAAACGAACTTGGAAGAGTTGGCATAACTCACTAGTGAAGAAAGGACAACTCGCTAAGCAATCTAAAGGCATCGTTAAGCGAAAATTCTTGCGCAAACCACTATAATTAGAGGTCATATCGACTCTATTTGGAATATATGTATGCACGGAGAGCGACATTGTCCCTTTTTTTATTAACATACTGATATTAATTTAGTATAGATATATCCATATATGTATTGGGAGTGGCGTTGTCGCTCCGTTATTTTGAAAAAAGTTGATATTAGTTAGGTGTTGAAAGTAATATTTTTTACATAATGGATAAGTTAGAATTTCAATTGATTTCTATTGTTTTATAAATAAGTATTAAAGAGATTAAAATAATTTTCTTTTGAAATTCGTTTAAAATAATTGTTTAAAAATAAAATATAAATATGTTTCGAAATTAACCATATTAATTTTTATTAGGGATAATAATGTTTGTTAGTGAAACTACTTAAATAATGGTTAGTCAAACTACCAAAATATTGGTTATTGAAGGATGAAGGTAATTTATTAATCATTGGTTTAACTGTACAAAGAAGTGATAATTAACATGGTAACATAAGTCTTTATGTATATATATGACACATCTTGTTTGTTGAATAAACATCAATTTTGAATCGAATTTTGTTTCTAGGTCATAATAGATTGATTCACAAAAGTGGTCACATTCGTATGCCATTTTCATTTTGTACGAATCTTCGATGTTTAATAAAATAAACAATTTTTTCTTTTTGTTATCACAATCAGAAGAAGATAGTCATAGTCATAGTCTCTTAATATTGTTGCAAAGTCTACCTGCAATTTTTAAAAAATAAATAAGAGAAGGAAAAAAGTTAAAAAATAATTTATGAAAGTAATATTTATAGGAAAAAAATTATAAGAACTCAACTAATTTCGGCAACGAAATATTAATAGGGATTAGTGTAACATCAAATAAAGAAAATGTTTTTATGGAAGAAACATTGACTACGATAATATGGTAAATCTTGTTGAGATGATATTGTTTTGTAGTCTTAGATTATGAAAATATTGTCACTATGATACCCTACTTTAACAACAACCTTATCAGGAAAATGATAGTATTCAACAATAGAAGTCCAGTCACTAATTATAAATGGATTATCGTTGTCTTTGTTATATATAGTAAAATGATGAATCCCATTGTTTTTTAAGAAGCTCATGTTTTGTTCATGTCATTGTTATACAAATTAACAAAATCTGGAACAATATCTGGATATGACTTTAAGAAAAAGAGGAAAAAAAAGATCAAACCTAAAGATAGGAGTGCTGAGTCATTTTTTGTCAAAATATTTATTGAAGAAAAATGTTAAAGACTTACTTGGGTAGATATTTTAAAAATTGTGAAGGTGTCTATGAGAGTAGAATGAATAAGAACTCGGCTTGATGTCATGACTATTTCAAACTTTTTTTAATTGATCTTTATGGTTTTGAGGTTTGCATTGGCTCAGAATAGTTAAACATGCAGTGAGTGTCCGTGCACAACAAAGGATGATTGTATGAGTACTTTAAAAAAATATAATAGTAACAAAATGTATTTAATATGGTTTTGTCATTTATAAGTTGATGAGAGACTTGATTATGAGTTATATGTTGGTATTTAATGTGTTTCCACGATGTTATGTATAATGTATAAAAAAGTATTGTGTAAATAAGTAATATAATTTAATACGAAGGTATGGAAAAATTATTGGCTTTGTAATGGTAGTTAGTACAATAAATAATATGACGTGTTCTTCTAAAAACTTTATTCACAATAACAACTATTTGAAGTATTTCATTCTCAAAGAAGGAAGTTTATGGAAATATTTTTGGAAGTTATTCTCTTGTAACAATTTTAAGTAAAAAATTATTACCCAAATTCAAATTTTCATGCTTTTATTATGTTAGAATTTATGATTCTCACAATTAGAAATCCTATTATCAACAATTCAATATAAAATATTGTACCTTATAAATTTCTGAAAACTTCTTTGAAGAAAACATTAGTTGTAGTTCACCCTGTTGTCTCATTGTCATCTTTGATCAAAATCTCCAATCCTTCTTTTCTCTTAACTCTTGACATCATAAATATCTAGAAAAGTTGAAAGAAAATGAAATTCCTAAATTACCCATGTTGCATCCACATACTGCCACGTCATCAATTGAACTATTCCATTATATACAAAAAGTTATACATTTTCTTTGAATTTAACACTATTGTCTCTGTACCTATTTCATTATATATTTATTACTTATTTGCCCCACTACAAAGTAATGCGTGTGTTACAATAGCAACAACAAGGGAGATAATCCCTTCAAAAAAATGGTTGGTATTATAGACAATGCGACCATTAGACAAGAAAGAGTGATGGGGTATCATCTCCTTATATTTGTTTAAACAAGCACAAATCAACCAAACCAGTACTCAAGTAATATATTACCATATCTTGATACAATTTTGTGTTTAAATGAACTTCTTATAATTATGTTATTATCAGGTTCAAACTCAATATACATGTTTTCATGGGTGGTGAAGAAATAACCTTTCTTTTTTGGATTAGGGATCATATTGATTTATTGGGAACATCTGCAAATCAACTTAGTGAGTGGATTATGATTGAGGTAAGGATTCGTATTAATTGCACATTTATATCTAATAGTACTGTAGCGGGGTTTTCGTTACCTTTAGGTTTATTGACTAAACCAAAAGTCAACATACAATTCGAGTCGCCACCGCAGTTTTATTTGTCCAAAGGAAAGGTTAAAAGGCTAACAAAAGCCAAGGTAAGAAGGTTTTCAAATAAAAAACTAATAAAAATGTCAGAGATATGGATAAGGGGGTTGGTTATGAAATGGGAAGGTTTTACACACCAAAAATATCCTTAGTACTCTAAGGGAACCCTTTTTGCAAATATGTGTTGTAGGTTGGTATTTGTGAAAAGGTTTGTGCAAAAGATTGGAGGGATGAGAAGAGAATAGATTATATTTACAAATTTTGTTGTTTGAATGGATGAACTCATTGCCTATGTACCATCACAAAGGAGGATCAAAACCTCGTAGTTCGGGGTAAAAAATCTTAAAGATTGGTGAATTGATTTTAATCAAAACCCTTAAGGTCTTTTGTTATCAAAGGGAGAAAACTCAACCTAAACCAATAATCCACCATGTGAGGAAGGCTTCAACATACTAGTGAGGGGTTAACCCTATAATAAGTATGGAAGACTTATAATCCAATCACTAAAGATGAGATGAAGTTTACATCAACCACTATGATAACTCAAACCTATGACTAATGTTTATGAAAAGGTTTAACAAGAGTGGGCATTGGAACCACAAAAACAACTTGAAGTGAGTTATATTTACAAGTTAGATTTATTTACCAAAATGAAGTCAAAGTAGGGATTAAGATTTATTCACAATATGTACTTATGAAAATGGTTTTGAAAAGTCAAAGGCATAAGTCCTAGGTTTCTAATTTGAAATAATGTCAAAGTTTGAAAGAAAAGATTTTGGCTTGGTTAGAGTGGGGAGATAAAGAGAAGGGCTAGTCCTAAAGCAATACAAAGATAAGAGGGGAAAGATAAACCCTTGGAGTTCCTTTTCTTGAAGTCATAGAGATGACTCAAGATGCTCCTTTCCTTTGGACTTAGCAAACAATCAAGCAATCAAACAATTTGAATTCAAGCTCCTAGGATCTCCACTTGGCTTGTCTCTTAACTTGGCTACTCATGACAATGGTCTTTTTTTCACAATCTCAAGATAGGATCCCTATCGCACAAGAGCAAACATCAAAAAGTTCACAACATAAATAAGAGGAATGGACAAAGAATAAGTTTGGATGAGAAATCCCTTTCAAGTCAACTTTAAAATTTAGCATTCTAAAGGCATGAGGCCTAGTTGCTCTTCAACAATTTTAGCATTCTAAAGGCATGAGACCTAGTTGCTCTTGAATTCATTTAAGCATAGATATGTCCTAATTCTAAGTCCTTTCTCCTTTTTGCATTAGGTTCACACAAAACAAAGAAAAAGCAATCACAAGACAACAATATATTTATATACAATAATGAGCTCAAATGAGCAAAAGAAAAATGACATCAACATAAAATATGTGCTCAAGTGAGCAAAATGAAAAGCAATATGAATAAATGAGCAAGAAATAAATGGAATTAAAAGTAAAGGGCAAGAAATTAAATGCTCAAATTAAAGTTAGTAATTAGTATGGTTATGTTAGTTTGTCATAAGACAATGTAGCGCTATGTTAAGCAATCGTAAGTGGACTAATGTAGTAGTCACACCTATCTGAGGCCGGTCAATAAAAATATAGGCAAATAAACACAAGTTAGAGATCATGACTAGTAAGCCAAGCTCCACAAACTTGCCATGCCAAAACAAAAGGGGAAGGGCCTTGTATGACTTTAGGTTATTTGCTTGACCAAGAAGCAACCTATCTTGGACACAAAGCAACTCACTTGATCATGGATCAAGTTGAGTTTGGTTTGGATCAAAGAAGGTTAAACCTCTCATTTGTCAAGACCAACCATAAGACATTAACTCATTGACCAAATGATGAAAAAAATGGGATGAAGATGAAATGGAGGGAAAGAGAATTCAAGTATCAAATTCAATTGATCAAATGTGAACCAAGTCATCATCAATCAATGCCAAACAGAATTACAAGTCAATAAGAATTACAAGTCAATAAGTCAACCATATTTTTTGGTAGTTTTTTTGAATTAAAATAAAATGCAAAATAAAATAATCAAAATATGGTCAAACCTCAAATTTAATTCAAATCAACTTCAACAAGTCCAATTAAATTCTCATAGGTCTAACTTGGTCAAATAAACTTTGACAAATTTTCTCAACAATTTTAGAAATCATAAACTATTTTAAAACAATTAAAAACAATAAAAAATAACACAATATGATTTAAAATCTCAAATAAATCTCAAATCAAATAAGAAATTGATGAGACTATTTTTAATTGACTTATCATGATCCATAAGTTTTAGGAAAATATTTTTGGATTTTTCAAATATCAGAAAGTATTTTAAAATGAATTAAAACTATTAAAACCAAATAATTCACAAAAAATATTAAATGAAATCACAAAAATATTTATAAATCAAAATATGAAACTAGATTTTTCCAAAAATTTTTGGAATTGGTCTCATATTTTTGTGACTTCAAATAAAATTTATAGGAATTTTTGAAAATAAAAGGAATTAACTGAAATTAAAATGAAAAATAGAAAAGATGAAAAATCCAGCGCCACAGGATCAAGCTCATTAAATGACGTGGCGTGGATCAAAGGCTCAGAGGCTAGGGCGCATGGTACACTTGAGTCAAGCGTGCGACATAATGATTTAAAACAAGTAAACATAAGGAATGACCAGGATTATAACGTGGAAGCATGATCCAATGGTTCTGAAGATGCACACGTGGTACAGGTGGTGGAAACCACCATCTTCTCCGGTGATCCAACAATCTTCGGCCACCAGTTGCAGAGAAAATTTTTGTAACAAAAATGAAAAACAAGGACATCAAAATGAAGCTCAGGTGATGTACATCACCACTGTATCCATGGATCTTCCTCACTCTTCCTATTTTGAGAGAAATGTGAGATGGAAGATCATGGTGTGTCAACTACAAATGCACGAAATGAAGAAATGAGACCACCATTGGCCTGCCTCAAGTGTGAGGACTTCAAAAAACCACACAAACCAAAGAAAACTACATTGAATTGCAAGATCTAGATCCAAAAAGTTTGAAGTTCTACCTCTGAAATGGAGCTCTTAAGGCCACGAATTCTTCAAGATCTTGATCCTTTTTTGCTCTGGAGATGTAATGGAGATGATAGGCTAAGGAATTGAGCTTTGAAAATCAACTAATGATGTTGAATTTCAAGCTTGAAAAAGAGAGAAAAATCTGAAAATTCCTTTGGTATTGGTTGGGATTTCAGTGTTGCAGCATTTTAGGTCTCCACAAGGTTGCCAAATGAATGAGATTGAGTGCTTATTTATAGCTGAAGAGGGCTGAGTTCATGATTCCCTCGTGTGCATGGCAATTTGAATCTT